>NC_143020.1:20725098-22142598 GCF_055824585.1 Amblyomma mixtum | reverse complement strand
GCATTTACGACGTTTCAATGGCAAGTGCAGTGCACGTTTATCGACGCTACGCGAAAATAGTTAGTGGATATTCCCCTTGCGTTAATCCTGCCAAGCTCGTCTTTTGCGCCGACGCTAGCGATGCTGAGCTGTGTTGTCTCCTCCAAGGAAAAATTGGCGTGCGCGCGCAGAGGTAAAATATTTACGCGACCTTAAACTGGAACTGGCGGGTATCAGTTGAGAATAATTCCAGCGACTTGTTGACCTCAATAATATTGGGCCACGAAAATCTCCATCTAGCATTCTATGGTACTGCAAATTATGCAGCTGCATATTTATTATAAATATTATGAGCATGTCTTCGTTCCCGGCGTGTCTTCTGCCTTCCATACCTCCACGTTTTGTGGCACCAAAATTTTCAGCGGGAGGAAATTGGCCACAAAATCACCCAAGGAAATTAAACGCTCCGCTGCCACGGCATGTTTGCATCTAGTTTGCGCCTATAGATGTTTCTTTAAAAGGCTGCTTCCGCCACATAGCAACAAAGAGCCCGGACCACCAGTGGTAGCTTCAATTATTTCATTCGCTTACCCCGTGACGTCCAGAATTTTAAACCCGAGGATACCTTAATGACCATGAAGCTCGACTACTAAACCGGAGAACTAGGGCTCAATGGCGGTTGCGGCGGCCGCGAAACAACGTGAAAGGTGCCCGTGTGTGTTCTTATTCTTACACCGTGGACGCAACACAGAGAAACCTACACCCAGAGACAAGTCGACACGACTGCTCCAGAAGACTCTTGGGTTGACTTCTCAGTGTGTCGTTCTTTCTATTTTGCGTTGAAAGCGTTGAAATTCTTCGTCTTGGCGGGAAAGACAGAAGATATGAAGGAGGAGATAGAAGGGCCAGACAAACGGTCGGCGGCATGCATGGCAGTTTTATTCCCATTCACTCGGGTCCATACTGTCCCAACTATATACAGATAAATGCATAACCAAAAAATAAAGCCATGCACAGCGAACACGGCCCAAAGGCGGTCTGTGAGATTCAATGTTTTCACAGTATTAGTGGTATTTGCAGAAAGCGCAAAACTATGGTTATGATAAAAAAACTGCAGAGAACGTTTACTACATTCGAATTGCAGCGAAAACGCAGGTTTGTGCTGTGTCGAAGACTACAGAGAGCAGGCAGTGCCGCGGGGCAGATGGAAGTTGATGAAGACTACGCTCTCTCATGCACAGAGCGAGAATGGGGTGCAGTTTAACGCTAGACATGCTGGCTGCAGCGATAGACCTCGCTGAGGGGTTCTTAAAGAAGATTTGATCGCGCAGCCATGGGTTGAACTCCCAGTCATGGATATTAATTCAATTTCTTTTTCTATTTTTCATGATTAGACCTCTCACTCAGCTGAGGGTCAAATTTGCACGGTCCGTGATTGTAGTCCGAGGTGCCGCAGTGAAGCTTTTTTTTTTCAATATAATGTGGCGTGCCAACACAGAAAAAAACTGCTCGTGGTTTAGCATTGCGAAGCAAGAGATAATGTGCGAAATAAGCTTTTTTGCAGGTGGACACAACCGCCACATGCCTGAAAGCGTCACTGACGTCTTCATTAAACCAGGCAGCCATTTATGCGCGTCTTCAAACTTTTCATCGTCAGTGGCAACGTACGCTGGCGGCCTACGCTCCAGTGCCCCGTTTCTGCAGCAATGCTGTCAACGCCAACGCGTATTGCTCTAGTGACGTGTCTTCCAAAAGCCCTGTGCACGCCAACCCAAGCCGCGCAAATCTCTCTCTCCCTACCGCCACATAGCTCTAAGCGCGAATATTAGTTTGATAGTAGTATTAATTGAAGAAGAAGATGGTGGGCAATGCTCAGCGCGAAAGTGTGCTGCAGTTCAACAAGAAATTCGTTCGGCTGCCGCAATAGCCTAGTGCTCTCGCACAGTGGCCAGCTATGCCGATCTGTTCGCGCCGTCGCGAGTTGGAATCTCTGTCGAGGATAATTATTTCATGTATTTTATTCATTTGAAGTCAAGAGTGAAGTCAAGCCCGTCTGGTCAGGATGGGGCACGACGAAAGAAGAATGGCACCGACCAAAAAAGAAAGATGGAATGACGTTTCGGCTCCCACACGGGAGCTTTGTTCACAATGAGGCGAAACGGGGAACCGTTGCCTTATATATGGCGTGTCACGTTTCGGCCTCCCCCCCCCTGTGGGAGCCGAAACGTCATTCCATCTTTTTTTTTGGTCGGTGCCATTCATTTTTCATCATTTTATTGATTTATTTCACTTGCACAGACCCACACACATCGCAAGACCTTGCTAGGAGCTTACGCAACGGAATAATGCTTTCGTACAAACAGCTTGTGCGCCAGCCAAAGCCCACAAAGTATCGAATGCAAGGGGAAAAACGTCCTTGTTATTTTGCTGTGCGGTTCATCCAAAAGAAGAAAGTATTCGCTACAAACGTTGTAAGTAAATAACAAGGATATAAATACGCTATGACAAAATTCATATTTAATACCAAATCAAATTTTCTGCTCAACGGCAGAAGTTTTTTTAGTTTCTCTCTGAAAGGACCTGCAGCGCAGTGTGTATTGCACCCAGTAAGATTGTGACAAGAGCAGAGCGCAAAGGAAATGAAGAGAATAGAACACAAAGCTTGGTCGACGGATCACGAGATTATATTGTTAACAACACAAAATCTAAGAGCGCTATGTCTGGCGGAAACCAGCCTGAAGGAACAAAGCCGCGAAGTAAAATTACTTGAAACCACCATGAAAGGAGCAAGAAGACACAGCCATTTGACATACTTCGAAAAACAACGATTGCCTGCTTGCCAATTCGGAAGAAACGGTACGGAGCAGTTGATGCCGATGTACATAGTAACGAAGTTTTGACTGCATTATCGCGGCACATTTGCGAATATATTACTGAGTTTCATCTGAGGAAGAAAAAAATATGATAACAAAGTATTTACATTTTATATTCATTGGTGAAGTAGGCAGGCTGAAGATGATTATCATTTTCAAGGTTTCAATACCTAATTTTTAAGCACTGCCCAAAACCTCAGCCATTGATCTCTATTCCGCACATCATGCGTCAATATTCGAAAACTTAGGGAAACTCTCTGAACTACTAGTACCTTGCCACCGGGAATGAAGAAAGCCACTCGCAAGCCAGGAATACGTACGTACAAATTTTGTTCTCACCTTTTTATTCGCATGACACCAGGTTATTTACATGGCTTTCCTTTCTGCTCTTCTCGCAAATACAAACCTAAATATAGTGAATGAATGTACTGACAATTTTTGTGCAAGTATATAGATGAATACTTGATATCTTTCTTATCGTTCAGATCACTGTATTTCTTAACGTGGGATTTCATAATTTGTAGTGGGTCTATGCTATTGTATTTATAGAAGAGAGCGGAAGTACAAAGTACCCTCTACAGAGAACACGCTATAAGGGAATGTTGCTACTGTTGTTTGGGCCCATTTGCATACGAGTAAGAAGGTATTATGAGTGTAGTCGCCCAAGCTACTAATTTGTGATAATTTTTTGGGTGCAACAACAAAAACAGCCTTCTTCAGAGCGCAGTCTGTGAATGCAATTTTCCAGTGTCATTGCACCTATGTATTTCAAAGGGACCGTCTGTGTTCCTCTGAGGCAGGTCATCCACAAAACGAACGCCATTATAGCGAGTCCTGAAGTACACAATCGGGTCGCAAACTCTAAGCCTAAAGCCATGCCTGTCGTTAAGTGAGATAATTGACAGCCAGCAACGCTTCGTCAATGGCCAGCAAAGGAGGAAAAGCGATTAAAAATTAAGTGTGACGCTAATTGAACGGCAGTTCACAGCACTCAACTACACTGCACAGTAAGACCACATCCTCAGTGCTTGAAATAATTATTTTCAGAGATCCTTTGTAACGCGTTTTCAAGTGTGGTTATCGAAAGTTATGAAGACAACTTTTATTTCTGTGACTCTTATCACACAAGGAATTTCACTTTCAGTCACACCCCACGCAAGCAAGAAAATTGTGAGGTCCGGATAAATTTCTCTCAGCACTTGAACTCACAGACATTAAATTCATTTGTTCAAGCTCTGATCAAAAGCATGAAATTATGACGAACCAGTACCACGTAGTTTTGCCTCTACACAAGCAACATGAATAAATGAATGGCATGAGGCGCCAAAGAACAGATGACATATTCTTGCCAGGATATGATTGAACCTAAGTTTTACCACCGTTGCCTCGGTGTGTGAAATAACCGCATCCAGTAATACACTCACGCCATGCACAACTTGCTCGTTCACATGCAGCTGGGCACACGACCCATCCACAGTCCTTCGTAACACGTAGAAGTCGACGTGCCGATGAGAATCCTCCCACCTCCGCAGCTGTAGCGGACTTGGTAACCACTCTCGTACCATTTTTGGTCAGGTTCAATCGTTAGGCCCTCACGAAGTTGCGGCCGCTGGCAGGCGCCTTCAGGGGGCACAAATTTTTCTGCAAGCACAGAAAAGTTATTTACGTACATGCGTAAAACCTTACCTTGTTTAGTTTGAAGCGTGACTAATTTTTTTCCCATAAGAGGCGCCATTTTACCGGCTTGCAGTAGAAAAGTAAAAACTCGACTCGAGAGCTCGGGGGCTCCTATTACTTGTGCCTGATTAGTTCCTTCCTTCTTTGTAATAGTGTAAAGTTTTGTGCTCACATATGTGTGTCTTCTTTCATTAAATGTCTTAACTAATGGTCATGTTTGATAGCACGTTTTCTTGCGCAGTATAGTTCAGTTCAATTGCCAGCTATTACAGCAACACTATTTTTACTACAGAGGGGTGGTATATTCAAAACTTTATCTCATGGTTGGATACCAGCAGAAGCCTCATCCGTTCCTTTGTCTGTGTCAACTTGCCTCATAAACGCACCTACACAATATTTGTGTTGGCCGATGTGCTCATGATATGTAATGCCAAAGAGCTGCTCACAGGCTATAACGGAGGCCTTAAAGGAGAATTCCGGAGTAACTGCCACCTCCAAGAGTTCCTTAGCGCGCGCTGATATTGATTGACGGAAGAACATTTTTTGATTTTGTCTGTACCAAAATGTTCGCCACCACTGCCAGGGTAATATATCACTACACCGAGCCCACCAACCGACTCCCCAAACCACAAAGCCATCAAGGCGAGTACGTCGATATGAGGCTCAGGGTGATCTCAGGCGTGATTTTTTGCCAGCTGTTATGCCATCCACACAGCTGAAAGTGGAAGATTCCTCAGATACTTCATACAACGAAACCTCAGGCGCGGTAGCCTTGGAATGATATTGAGTGGCGCAAAAAGGTGTTTCCTGCCTCAGGGC
The DNA here is from genome assembly GCF_055824585.1 of Amblyomma mixtum. Lineage (NCBI taxonomy): Eukaryota > Metazoa > Arthropoda > Arachnida > Ixodida > Ixodidae > Amblyomma > Amblyomma mixtum. The sequence continues at coordinate 22,137,250 of NC_143020.1, read as the reverse complement.
CTCTTATTGACCATGCTTAATATATTATGTGCTGTTTTTCTTTAGACGCTCTGTAAAAACGGGAGAGAGTGTGAGCACGCCTGAATGTAGAAATACAAACGGCAACTTGAATCACCTGCATTTAAAACGATGGCAAAATACTTTCAAGTGCTTAGTAACGCTTCTAAGACCGGAGCGAAGATATTTCCTTACCGAGGAAAAACGGGAAATTTAAGAGTGGTCTGCGCTAAACATGATTTCCACCCCAAATGTTTGATACTTTTTCTTTATTGATACAAAAAATAAACAGAAAATATTGTTGCGGGAAAGAATATATTTACAGATATTTACAAATAGACAAGAACAGCTGCGAGCGGCACCGAGAACACAGTCCGAACTTCGTTGTCCTCTTCTACTTTTCCCACTCGTGCCATCGCTCTTTGTCGTCGTCGTCTACCCGCATCAGGACCCCTGGCTGCTGAAACGCCGTCTCGGCGTTAGGGCGGCGACGTATGGGCGTCGTGATAAGGTTTAAGGCGACAGACGTGTACGATGTCTGTGGTGGCGCCAGAGGACGATGGCGAGGTTTCAAGGGGAGCAATTTCATAATTCACGTCGGTAACACGGCGCACGACACGGTAAAGGCCACGGTAGTGCGAAAGGAGCTTCTCGGAGAGACCGACGCTGCGAGAGGGCGTCCAGAGAAGGACGAGTGATCCCGGGGTAAATTCGACGGCCTGGTGACGGCGGTCGTAGGCTGACTTCTGGGAAACTTGAGAGGCTTGGAGCCTACTACGTGCTATTTGGCGCGCCAGCGTGGCCTGGGAGATGGCGTCCCGAGCGTAAGCAGAGGTGGGGGCTGAAGAAGGCGGCAAGAGTGTGTCCAAAGGCAAGGTGGGATGCCTACCAAACAAAAGGTAGAAAGGAGAATAGCCTGTTCTGTCATGAAGGGAAGAGTTATATGCAAATGTAACATACGGCAAGGCTGCGTCCCAATCTCGGTGGTCTGGCGATAGGTACATGGCTAACATGTCGGTGAGCGTGCGGTTGAACCTTTCCGTAAGCCCATTGGTTTGTGGGTGGTAATCTGTCGCGAGCTGGTGCTGCGTGTCACACGAACGAAGAATGTCGTGAACTACTCTGGATAGAAAATAACGACCACGGTCGGTGAGCAGTTGACGAGGGGCGCCGTGGTGAAGGATGACGTCTTGCAGAAGAAAATCGGCAACATCGGTAGCGCAGCTGGACGGCAAAGCACGCGTGATGGCGTACCGAGTCGTATAATCAGTTGCGACAGCGATCCATTTGTTGCCGGAGAGGGACGTCGGAAAAGGGCCAAGAAGGTCGAGGCCAACACGGTGAAAAGGTTCCGGAGGTATTTCGATGGGTTGCAGAAGACCGGAAGGCAAAGTGGAGGGCCTTTTCCGACGTTGACACAGGTCGCAAGCGGCCACGTAACGCTTGACGGAACGATAGAGACCAGGCCAAAAGAAGCGATGCCGCACCCGAGCGTACGTGCGGGACACGCCAAGGTGACCGGCTGTCGGCAGGTCGTGCAGTTCTTCAAGGACAGAAGAGCGTAGATGTTGGGGTATCACGAGCAGGAGCGGAGGGCCATCGGAGCGTAGGTTACGGCGATACAAAATGCCGTTCTGGAGCACATAAAGGTTCAGAGACGGAGATCGGTTTGCAGAACGGATGCCATCAAGGATAGGACGTAAAGATGAGTCGTGGCGCTGTTCGTTGGCAATATCGGCAAGATCGGAGATAGCTAAGAGGCAGGGCAGGGTCTCAGCGTCCTCTAGGTCAGGTGGTTCCACAGGGTATCGGGATAAACAGTCAGCGTCCTGGTGATGGCGCCCTGACTTGTACACGACGGAGTATGAGTATTCTTGGAGGCGCAATGCCCAGCGACCAAGGCGACCGGTGGGATCTTTTAGTGAAGACAGCCAACAGAGAGCGTGGTGATCAGTGACAACAGCGAATGAACGGCCGAACAGGTAGGGTCTGAATTTAGCCACTGCCCAGACTAGGGCAAGACACTCGCGCTCAGTAATGGTGTAATTTTGCTCTGCGGCTGAAAGTAGGCGGCTGGCATAAGCGATGACTCGATCTTGACCCTGTTGACGTTGGGCAAGTACGGCGCCGATGCCATATTCGGAGGCGTCCGTGCGAACCTCTGTGGGAGACGACGGGTCAAAATGTGCTAAGATGGGCGGAGTGGTCAGCAAATGGACGAGTGATGAAAATGAGTTCTCTTGAGCAGGGCCCCAGGTAAAGGGGGTGTCGTTCTTTAGAAGATCGATGAGGGGACGAGCGATGCCGGCGAAATCTTTGATAAAACGGCGAAAATACGAGCACAAGCCGACAAAGCTGCGCACATCTTTCGACGACCTTGGAAGAGGAAAGTCCTTCACAGCTTGAATTTTGATGGGATCTGGGCGTACACCAGAAGCGTCAACGAGGTGTCCGAGAATAGTGAGTTGGCGACGACCGAACTTGCATTTCGATGAGTTCAGCTGAAGGCCGGCGTTACGAAACACTGTCAGAATATTGGAGAGGCGTTCGAGGTGCGTGGCAAAAGTAGGCGAGAAAACCACAACATCGTCTAGGTAACAGAGGCAAGTGGACCATTTAAAGCCACGAAGAAGGGAGTCCATCATTCGTTCGAAGGTAGCCGGGGCGTTACAGAGGCCGAACGGCATGACTTTAAACTGGTATAAGCCATCAGGCGTCACGAAGGCGGTCTTCTCGCGGTCCTTTTCATCAACGGCAATTTGCCAGTACCCCGATCGAAGATCAATTGAAGAGAAATATTTGGCGCCGTGGAGGCAGTCTAATGCATCATCGATCCTTGGGAGTGGATATACGTCTTTTTTTGTGATGCGGTTGAGGTGCCGATAATCAACGCAGAAGCGCCAGCTGCCGTCCTTCTTTTTCACCAGGACGACTGGTGAAGCCCAAGGACTTGACGAGGGCTCGATGATGTCTTTTGCGAGCATCTTGTCCACCTCTTGATTTATGACGGTGCGTTCGGCGCTGGACACTCGGTACGGACGTCTGCGGAGAGGAGCGGAATCACCGGTGTTTATGTGATGCGTCACCACAGACGTCCGAGCCAAAACACGGCTATCAAAGTCGAAGATGTCGCGGAAAGATGATAAGAGGCACCTAAGATCGCGAGCTTGCATTGGCGGTAGGTCAGAAGCGATCATGTCGGCGTAGTCGTCCGTTGGGTTCTCAGTTGATGGGGCCGCAGGCAGCCGGCATTGCTGAGTGGAAGGTAAGCAGGTGTCCACCACTGATATCACACATTAGGCAGCAGGGCACAGCGTGGCGAGTGAGGTGCCTTGCGGGAGCGGTTGGATGGATCAACCAAAGTTCAGGACCGGAAGGTACGCTTGGTTGGCCGACATTGTAAATACAATGTGTGGAAGCGCAATGCTGCGCGTCAGGGCGACGTCAAGTTCCGGAGTGACTACGTAGTGACCATCAGGTACAGGGGAACAGATGAGAAAGATATGTAAGTTGCGGCTTGGGGGGTAGACGGACAAAGTCGACAGCACAAAGACGGTGTATAACTGGGGACGGCGACTCAGCAGAAAGAGGAAGGTCAAGCTGAACAACATTAGTGGCGCAGTCAATGAGGGCTGAATGCTCAGACAGGAAGTCGAGGCCAAGAATGACTTCATGAGGGCACTGGTCCAGAACAGAGAACAGAACGGATGTATGGCGGCCGGATATGGTCACACGGGCTGTGCATAGTCCAACAACATGAGGCGTTCCGCCGTTGGCAACGCGGAGAACGGCTTTGGGTGCAGGGGTCAGTACTTTTCGGAGGCGGCGTCGTAGGGCTGAACTCATGACGGATACGTGCGCGCCTGTATCGATCAGGGCTCGCACAGGCACTCCATCGACATGAATGGCGAGCAAATTATGGTGTGCGCGAAGGGCTAATCGAGGATTTTGGGACTTGGGCTGTACTGCAGCATCACCTCCAGACACTGCAGCGTCTAGTTTTACGCTTGCGAGCGTCCGTAGGGGCCAGGAGAGGAGCGACGGCGTTGGGGCGAACGAGACTGTCGACGCAGGGGGGACGGGGAGCGGCTGGAGCGGGGAATCTGGCCGTCGACTGTAGCACTGTGCTGGGCTGGAGGGGGCGTGTAGTGGCTGGGCTGTTCGTCGTCGCGGTGGGAGCTGAGAGGACGGTATGTGCTGCGACGGGACCAATAATTTCGACAGTGGCGGGAGATGTGGCCAATGCGGTGGCAATGGAAACAAATGGGCCTGTCGTCGGTTGTCCGCCAATCGTTAGGGTTTCGCCGACGTGGAGTGAAGTACGAAGGTCGTCCAGGAGCAATCGCAGTGATTTCGGGTGGTGGTGAAGACTGTACAGGGCTGACGGGCTGGAAAGCAAGGTTTGCAAGCTCTTGGCGGACGACAGCCTGTACCAGAGAGATGGTAGGCAAGCGGTTGTCGCCATCATGTAGATGCAGGGGGGCAGGGGACATAGCTTCGAGCTCGCGTCGGATGATGCGGGTCACATTTTCTGGGGGCGCTGGAGTTTCGCGGTGTCGCAGGTCTTCACATGAAGAAGTCGCAGCCGTGTTGGGGAGGCGTGTGTACGGTTGGCTAATACGCCTGCTTTTGGCTTCCTCGAAGCGTCGACATTCCTTAATAATTCCGTCGACTGTAGTGCAGTTCTTGTATACGAGCAAGTTGAAGGCATCGTCGGCGATTCCCTTCAACACGTGGCCGACTTTGTCAGACTCGGGCATGTTGGCGTCAACTTTGTGACAGAGGGCCAGCACATCTTGAATGTACGACACATAGGACACCGTAGATGTTTGAGCTCGGGAGGCGAGGTCCTTCTTAGCGGCAAGCGTTCGGCCGAGCGGCCGTCCAAACAATTCGCGGAGTTTCTCTTTGCACACGTCCCAGCTGGTCAGATGGTCTTCTTGCGTCTCATACCAGACCCGGGCAGTGTCTTTGAGATAGAATATTACATTTGCGAGCATGAGGGTCGGATCCCAGCGGTTGTAGGTACTCACTCGCTCCTACATGTTGATCCAGTCGTCGACGTCAGTGTTGTCGGTACCACAAAAGGTCCCAGGGTCACGAGGGGGAGAAAGAACGAGTGATGTCATGGCCGGGGCTGAGGTTTGCTGGGCGGCGTCTTGGGTCATGATCAGTGAAGGCAACTGGCGGCCGCTGCGGAGCTCCGTCGTCGGTAGACGTAGGGGAAAGCCGCACCTCCACCAAATATGTTGCGGGAAAGAATATATTTACAGATATTTACAAATAGACAAGAACAGCTGCGAGCGGCACCGAGAACACAGTCCGAACTACGTTGTCCTCTTCTACTTTTCCCACTCGTGCCATCGCTCTTTGTCGTCGTCGTCTACCCGCATCAATATGTTTAATATACATGATACTCACGCAAAAAAAAAATAAAAAAATTAAGAATTCCACTGGTAAAAGAATATTGGAGATCTATATTATACTTTCTGTGGGTTGCCATGCGAAAAATGAGTGTTCATTCTTAGAACTCTTCATGTTATTACTTTGGGCAATCAAAACAAAAAAAAAATATTTGCTCAAGCAGAGAGCTTCCGGCTACGCCGCAGTGCAGTGCAAAGCTGAACCTCTGGCAGTCTTGGGGAAAACTGCGTCCTCTACATTGCTCGCGGCACAGAATGATTCGGAACATGCGCTGTGCCTGCCAAGAGCACTGAAAGTAGTGAATTTCTTTGGCAACGGCGAATACTGAACGAAAGTTATAGATGGGCAATTGTCGACAGCCCGGAACGTGCACGGCAAATCACCTATGTGCGAACTAAAATAACACGAATGGGCGTCATCTCAACGTTAAAGCTGTCGCTTGCACTAAGTGTTTAGTGTCGAATCTGCGAAATTGACAGGTACCGTCGCTATTTAGCAGGGTCATTGCGAGACGAGGATGCTCTAGTGGGCGCCGTGTTTGCCGCGGTCGCTACGTTTTGACAGGCTCAGATGCTGCCCGGCTTCGTTCATACTGACCGATTTAAACAGGCAGGCTAAGGAAAGAGCCAAGCGCATATTTAAACAAAAGGGAGGTGTAAATGCGTGCTCTTACAGAGGCCAACTTTAAAAACTCAAATTTTAGGTTTCTATTCCAGGTGCCTGAAAAATAATTGTGGCTGAGTGTAGAGCTGTAATCTCATGAGGACCTATTCAAAATACTCTAAAATAAGGAGCTCAAAATTCATGAGCTCATTTGCTTTAATGATTTGAAAGAATTGATGCGTCGGTACTGCTTTGTAGTGAGAAGCAAAAGTTTGCGGATATGCTTTGCCACGGCCCAAGTACTTTGTTTATTGTTTGTTGCTCTAGTTCACGTTATTTTGCTGTTGAGCAATCCAAAAACGTTATTCGTCGAGAATCCTTCTTGAAGTTAAATGTAACATTACACTTATCTTTGGCTCACCTTCATGCTGCTACTTTGCACGTGGAAATAGAAAAGTGGTAAGAAGCCCAATAGCCTTGTCACCTTTCCATTGTACATTTAGACAGTGCTTCAAATTTCTAATAGCGTATATTAGTCGTAATTTTCATTTTTTTCTTCTAACTCTTTTTGTTAGAGCTTTCAATTACACTGCGATGTAGAAATAATCTGAAAAGCGTTTTTGGAGTGGTCCAGTTAAGGTCTGCTGGTTCCCGCCGTGATTATATCATGTCTTTTTACTCCCGCGCTGCATACCATTTTCGGCGTTTTTATATTGCCAAGGTGGACGTAGTAAGGCAACTTTGACTACCCATAGGATTTTATAACTGCTTGTTTGTAGAGATCTGCCGTAGGCATTTTAGGAACTGCTTGAAATAGTTGACGATGAGAGAAGTGCCGCATATATTCTGATACATCTCTCCTGCATTTCAGCATGCGCGCACAGAAAGTTTTCATAATTTCTAAGCACAGTAATTTCTTCATCATTGGTTCCAGGCACCTGCCGCGGCGTATTAATGATCTTAAAGCCGTGTTTTGCGTGGTATCGGTTGGAGCTTCTGGTTTCCGTCATGCTTACATCTTCTGTCGTGTTACTCCCTCACTATGTACCATTTGCTGTGTGCGTTGTCCTTCTGCTGCTGATCTCAAAGTCGCGGGTCCCATCTCTACTCCGGTGGCCATACTCCGATGGAAGAAATGTACAAAAACGCACGTGTCCTGTGCGACGTCAGCGGAAAGTATTGAATCCAAGGTAGTCGAAATTTCTCCGGAGCCTTCTAATACCGCACCAATCATAGCCCGAGTGTCAGTTCAGGAATTTTAGTCCACAGTTTACTATTTTGTATGCCGTGGTACTAAGGGTACTGCGCTTCTATGTCTTATCGCCAGGGTAGATCAAGGGTAGATCAAACAAGTGTTAATTCACATGTGTCATAACCCACTGTACTGACGCAGTACGCTAAGCGTTCCTTAAAGAAACAAATTTGCTAAGTGTGAAGCTATATCCAAAAGTATGAAAAACACATAGCGTCTATTGTGTTTTTATTCTTGTAAATGTTCTTAAGTATGTATAGCGCCAAATGTGAAAGGAAATTTAGCTGTGAAAAACTCGTCCGCGGCTTACTACGCAAACTCTGAATTCTTGCTTTCGCTTCCTCTGCGATGTCCCCATTACTCACCGATCTCCTGGCATGTGGGTGGCTGACGTGACCAACGCCCGCTGCCTAAACAGGTGATCGCTTCCGATCCAGTCAGGTTGTACCCCATGATACAACGAAACTTAACCTTTTCTCCAGCCGAAATTGGCCCTGATGAGGTGACTTCCACCTCTCCGTTAAGAGGAGCCTCCGGTTTCTCGCAGGTCACATCTGGAACCACATTCAGCATTAGGAATATTTAACGTACTCTGGACCATGATGGATAAAAGAAGCCATAACCGCTCTTTTATGACATCAGAACCAAACGTTCGACCAGTAAACAATGCGAAGCCACCGCCAGGTAATGTAAAACCACCAATATATAGCAACTTCTCACTCCTCAACGGCCAAACATTAAGAACTTGGGGTTCGCTAATGGCATGACGTTGAAGCCCATGTATGATACATAATTAAAATTGGTTTAATAAGCATTTCTTGATTGCTGCTAAGGTTTGTTTGCTGGAGCGTCCTAACGAAACTACATGCCTCGCAATTTCGCCACATGCATTTTTGTTGTGCTGTCTTCTGGTGTGACGCCGTTTGCAGCAATAAAACGCAAAAAAACACAAATACTAAATAACGTTAACTTTCACTCACTTTCAGAGGCCGTGTCAATATTCTACAAGATACCCCGAATTTTTAAATAAGAGAGGGAAGTTGGACGCTGCGTCTTTATTTCTAATGGTGATTTATAGAACTTCATTCGTTAAAACATGTGGTTATCTCATAGGCCTGATTTCAGCTCACGTGGACAGTAGCTCTTCGCTGAATAGTGTTTGTCTTTGATGCAAAAATTTGTGGGGTAACTTTACTGCACAGTCATGAAATGCCACTAGTGATAGCAGCAGGTTTCAGTCATTAAATATATTTTCAACTGATTTATGCACACACGTGGCAGTATTCATCCTCAAGTAGGAATGGCTAGCGAAGGGTAGCTAAAAACCAAGCTAGAACACACCGGCAATAAGTTCGGCATAACTCTATTAAAAGAAAACTCTTTACAGTTTTTTTTTTCAAGAGTTTTTGTGCAGAAAGAAAATAATTTTTACATAACTAAATGGATCAACAGAAATCGACAGCATATTTGACTTTAAACATTATCATATATTCCATAGTACTCATATTTGTACATTCTGAGTTGCCGTTCCAGCCTAAGGTTGCAAGAACGAATAAGAACTGACTGAACACGCTCAATGTATCATACAACGCGTATCAGCGGTTGACTTGTTTTGCATCTGCAGGCCTGAAATGGGCAAATTCATGTTTTGCCTTTTTTAAACTGGGTATCTTGAAAACTGTCCGCTATAGCAGAGACAGAACACTTTATGTACTATTATGTGAGAATGATCCCAAAATACGTTAACGTGAGAAGTTGGCCTAGTTGATACGTACGCATAGTTAACGATGGCAAAAAGATGAAGATGGCAGAGAAGGAGACAACGGAAACGCAAGTTGTTTTGTGTTGTCTTCTTCTCAGCCATCTTCGTATTTTCTTCGCTTGTTAATCATGAAACTAAACAGAAAAATATTGGCAGTTGCATTTTAAGGTAGAAACGGATGTGGTGTATGGTTTTCATATTCATAATGATGACTCCAATGGCTAATATTACTACAGGAAAAAAAGGGCATATGTTGATACTAGTTGTTAGCAATTTGAGTCTTAATTGTTAGATTTCAATTCCCAAGCGCAAGCTGTTTTGTGTTTTCTACAAATCCATGGATACAAATTTAAAAAAAAAAGATTAAAATGGCAGAGAAGAAAAATTTCCGAAGTTGCACCTTAAGATGGACACGGATATGGGGGGTTGGTTTTAATGTTTATAATGATGTCTCGAATGGCCAATAGTACTAAAGGAAAAAAAGGGCATATGTTGCTACTAGTTCTAGGCAATTTGAATCTTAAATGATAGATTTCAATTCCCAAGCGCAAGCTGTTTTGTGTTTTCTTCTCTGCCATATTAATATTTTTTTTAACTTGTAACCATGAAACTCAACACTTATAAAAACTTAAAAAGTTGCACTTTAGGATGGACACGGATGTGGGGTTAGTTTTCATGTTTATAAGGATGTCGCCAATGGCTAAATGCACTAAAGTAAAAAAAAAAAGCGCATATGTTGCTACTAGATTTCAACCCCCTTCACCTGCTACCATGATGCTGAGGAAATGCCGCTTGCCGTCCTGTGTCTCGCAGCTGTATGTGCCTGAGTGATCGGGCGTTGCGCTGCCAATTTCCATTTGGTAGGCATGGAATCCGTGGTCATCGGGTCGTTCTTTGATCCACTTGAAGGAAGCATCACGGGGTGCAGTTTTGTTGTGCAGCCATGACACTGTTCCCTTTTGCCGCGGGTACAGGCACTTCAAGCGTAGCCTCCTCCCCGGACGCACGACGAGCCTGCCGTCGTCATCAGCGGAGGCCCACTCGTCATCCACCAGGTTGTCGTGCGAGATGAAGGGCACAGCTAGACCGGAACTGTCGGCTGGGAATTTTGTGCAATAGGACCAGTAATTGTCGAGAAAAGATCCGAGAATATGGCGTTCGTAACTGTGTATGCAAAAGAAGATACAGTGAACCAATACTTGAGTAGCCTCCACACACGCCCTTTCTGAAGTTTAATTCGCGGCTATGTTGAAAATGAGCACCCATAAGCAGCATTAATGGCCGTCCCAATTTTTATTGCCTTGCGATTTGAGTACCCTGTTTCTTTTCACAAGACTGAAGCCATCAATCGGGGCTCATGAGGTTTTTTCGTGCAAAAGCTGTGGGGTTTAAATTGGGGAGATAAATACGTATCCCCATTTAACCGCGGCTGACAGTTCAGAACCGCGCGGACCCCACCCCGTGGTCGCGAGCGCTACCGAGCGCTACCGAGCGCACGCCGTCCACTGCGGGCCATGCGTTAAACGGGGAGAACGTATTTATGTCCCCAGTATAAAACCTCACAAAGAAGAAGAGGCCATCTCTCTCTGCTTTAGACTGGACTGAAAAAATCAGCAAGATCAAACATGACTATAAGAATAGGGACGTACTTTAAAAGAAAACCATTTTTTTGGTGATATCATAGTTGAAATCGTAATAGAATTCCTCTAAATTAATGTCAATGAATGCTTGGTTCCACAAGAAGTTGATCGTTCCAGAAACAGAGCGACCGATATCTTGCACAGAAAAGTGCAGAAACGCACAGTGAACGTCAGCTGAAAAACCGATCGGATGCGATATTTGAACTAGGAAACGCAAGGCTTCGCTTCCAGATTTAGAGTGCTTGCTTCAGTGACGTGGTCAAAATATCTTCGCAGTATCGTAGCACGCATCTCATGCTTAATAACCCTGTACTCGGATGCAACTCAGGGATAAAGCGGCAGATATCACTTAGAAATGGCCATTCAGAAAATGGCACCGACGTATTGTCAGGACGTCGCTGCTAATCCCGTTAATTCGCCGTTAATCCCATTACGCAGGATGTCCCCCTGAGAGGCCACTAGCAAGTAGAAGGCGAATGACAGCGATGCCGTTGGGTGGAGAGCGTCTAGTGTGCAACAGATCCCTCTTCGTTTTTGAGTTTTATCTGAATACAGCAACAGTATACATTGTGTCGCAGCTAACTTGGACCAAGATTAAAAAAAAAAAACCTAAGGTTCTTCAGAATTGAATTTGCGTGGATGTTGTTAGGGCTTATCTAAAGTTACAGTAACATTTTTTTCTCGACCTACATGATTAATTAGTCGAGATAAATTAATTAACTTTTTGAATGTAGCTTGAAACGTTCAGACGTCAAGAGGAAAGTTGTGGAGATCCACAATTGTTGTCCAATCCGGGCACCTCCAACGAGATAGACTTAGCATGGTCGCTATTTATTCGAGAAAAACTAAAGCCCGCGCAGTTTAAAACATACCACGTGACAGCGCGCTTCGTGCGCCCGAACGCGCCGAAATTACAGCGCCCTCATTCCTGCTTTGCGAAAAACATGGCTCGCTCGCTCCTTTCGTGCTGCCACGACAGAGCTTCGCATAGCGCTTGGTTCCAAGATAAGCGCCAGTGGGTTCGGGCGGCACTTGAAAGAAAGCGCGGCTCCCGTTTCTGCGGCGATAATTGGGCTCTTCCGCGACATCGGTGAGAGGCTGCTGACGAAGCGCTTTTTCGGAGCGCCGTCGCCAGCCGCTGCCGGTAATGTCACAGCCAAGCAAAGGTTGAAGCCCTTTCTCGTAAGCGAAGAGAAGGCACGACGCGGGCAATGTTTTTACAAAGCATGGATGAGGGCGCTGTAATTGCGGCGCATTCGGACGCACGAAGCGCGCTGTCATGTGGTATATTTAAACTCCGCGGGCTTTAGTTTTTTCCTGAATATAAACGACAACGCTAAGTCTATCTTGTTGGAAGTGCCTGGGTTGCACAATATTTGTGAAGCTCCAGAACTCTCCATTTGGCGCCTGAACGTATCAAGCTATATTTAATAAGTTAATTAATTTATCTCGACAAATTATTCAAGTATGTCGAGAAAAAAATGGGTATTGTGACTTCAGATAAACCCTAACAACATTTACGAAATTTCTATTCTGAAGAATGCTTAGGTTTATTTAAAATCTTGGTGCAAGTCAGCTGGGACATCATATATATGAAGCTGTAGTTGACAAGCCAATATCCCCCCCCACCGACAAATTTTTCCACGTCCCGTCGGTAGCGTTGCGGACAGATGTCATGGTTTAGGTTCGTGCAAGCTCGATTATGTGCTGATTATTCGTGTCTTCGCTGGTCAAACGGGATGTTATGCCGATGATAGCATGTAACATAGCAATGGGAACGAATTTTCCTTTAGTGCTGCTGTCCGCTGAGCGTACTCCGAGTGATGAATTGTCAAGTTCGTGCATTACTTATAGCTCTAAGGGAACCGTTGAGAAGAACCTGAAAACCAAACAGAAACAGTGAAAATCGCCAGATTTTCATCTCAGCACGAGAACTGAGAAAGTGTGCACCAGAATGCATTGATGCACCATTGCCCTAATTTCTGCGGAAACAGGCACAGTTTGAATTAAAACCACGCTACGGTAGCCGAATCACGGCATTATAAAACTACAAAACGGAGAGGGCAATTAAGGTAGCAAATGGTGTGATGCACTTAAATTTCTTGGGCCACAATCTCAGGACCTTTCAATGATAAGACCGCTCGCAAAAATTAGGTGCTACGAATACTTTCCTGAAATATTATCCTATACTTCGGCGAAAATGTGCTTATGAAATACATGAATTGGTGGTATCTTTGACCAGAAAAGGAAAGTGCAGAGCCAAACGTACCCCGCCAAGTAGCTGAAAAGATAATTTTCTTAACCTGTAGCGGAAGTCTTCACTCGTTCGTTTTCTGTTTCGTTTTATTCTATATGTCAAACACCTTTCCTTAACTACCCTTAACTCTGAAACCCAGCGACAACGACTACTTTTGTCAGTAGCTCTCTGTATTAACCGCGTGATCAAAACCAGTTTACGAGAAACAGGGCGGCTTAGGTCCTGGCCCAGGCTACAGAATTCAGCACGAGGACAGGTTGCTTTCAAACACATCATCCTAAAGAAACACGTTATCATTTCTGTCTGCTGCCGAGTTGCTGTTAAGTGGGTAATCCATCTTAACAAGTTGGTTCAACGAGAGTGGGGCAGCACTTAGCAGCAACCACATAACAAACTTGAGGGCCTTTAGAAGGAGGAGCTCTCTAAGGGTGGGGCTGAATCTACTTTACAATAATTGGTCCTGCCGAAATATTATTCAACTACGTATTCAGTAGATTTTACGAAATAATGAGATTGTGAATACTAAGCCGTTTAAGGCATCAAAAAATTAGAGAAATACTCTGCGTTAGGAAGAAACGATTTCTTGATTAGGAATCACCGCGAGGCGGCGTACTGTTTGGTGTCCAGCTGGGGTCGGACGCCGGCATCGCTGCCTCAGCGGCAAACCAGACCTTTTGCCGGAATTTGAATATAAACCGATGTCTGGTCACTTTCCAGTGAGGAGTAGAAGCAAGTTCTCTTACTAAAATTTCAAACCTCATATGTTGACCAAAACCCAGGCCGGGCACTGATGGTTTGATAATTATAGCGTTTGACTCCGGAGAGCCCACGAACATAGTTACTCTCAAGTGGCGTGCTGTACTGTTATATTCTTTAACGAAAGTACATCTGGTTTAGTGATGTTGAGCGCGACTGTAGGGTAGTTATATGTGAACAAAGAAAATCGCACTTTTGGGATATATTCTGCTCATCACAGTGCGCCTCTGGTACGCCGTGCAGCGGCACATAGAGGTTGTTTCTTTTCAGTTAAATAAAATTGTTTATTGAAAGTAATTCCAGCGACACACCACGCCTTTAGCACTTCAAGTATGCAGCCTGAATGATATTTTATACAACCAAAATTTGTTTTATGAAATTTCATACGGATATTTTATACCAAACCGAGTGTAGCAGGGCCGCCGCGGTGGCTCATTGGTTATGGTGCTCGGCTGCTGACCCGAAATAGGCGGGTTCCATCCCGGTCGCGGCGATCGAATTTCAATGCAGGCGAAATTATAGAGGCCCGTGTACTGTCCGATCTCAGTGCACGTTAAAGAACCCCTGGTGGTCGAAATTTCCGGAGCCCTTCACTATGTAACAATACTTCTGCTTGGGCTAGATGGTGCATAGCTTATATTGAAATGAAAATTTAAGCGCACACGAAAAACGCACACAAGAGGAGGATACACACAGGTAGCTCAAGAAGTACTTTGATTTGGGCTAGTTGGTTCATATCTTGAAAGTAGTTCGGACGGCGCGAAAACAACAAAGACAAAGGAGAGACGAAAAAAAAAATTTCCGCGTTTGTTGTTGGTCTTTCTTTCATTATCACAATTTGTGTTAAATCAGGATTGTTGAGTTTGCGCTCTGGTTGCCTTGTTCAAGCGTGTGTATTTCTTATGAGAATGAATTGCTTTCATGTAGGTTGCGCGCTCTTCTAATCTTGAGACTTATAAAATAAGGAAAATGTTATCATGTGTATAGTTCAGAACGCATATCTGTCTGTAATAGTTGCGCCTACTTCCGGTGTTAGGACTTTTGATGACAATTTCGTTTTGTTGTGTGATAGGCTTGCGAGATATGGCTGGGGTGATGCATAAAATGTAGTGGTCTGGTGCAATAAACATCAGTTGCAAGTTGGCGCCCGTCCTGTTGTGTTCGTGTCTCCTTTGTTTTTGTTGTTTTCGCGCCGTTCGTACTACTTTCAACACAGGTAGCGCCTGTCCTGTGTGTATCCTCCTCTTGTGTGCGTTTTTCGTGTGCGTTTAAATTTTCATTTCAATATAAACCCTTCACTATGGCGTCTCTAATAGCTTGTGTCGCTTTTGGACGCTAAACCCCATAAACGAATCCAAACCAAACCGAACGTAGTAGTGGGCGGCAGAAAGTGTGGAGGGCGGATGAGATTAAGAAGTTTGCGGAGATACGGTGGTTGCAGCGGGCAAAGGACAGGGTTAATTGGAAGACAGAGGAAAGACCTTTGCCCTGCAGTGGGCGTAGTCAGGCTGATGATGATGATAATGAATTTTTAGAATACAAATGCGTTACGGTCACCTTTTAATTTCCTCCACTTTGGCGAAATCTTCATTAAAGAAAATAAAACATCCTTCATACTGAAAACAGTACACGCTGACATATTCATTAACAAAATAAGAACGGTTGGTTCTCTGCATTTGTGTTGTAGCCTAGACAAGATGGTGCAGTGAATCCTTTCAAACATTTTTTTTTAACGCAGCAGCTATACGTACGTTCTCAATTCATTTGCCTTCCCAAAATCATTGCATGACTTTACCTGTTTTTTGTGGTCTACACTGTTGATTACATTACGTCATCCAGACTTTGGCGTGGCTTTTTCCACAGAAATATTGGTCCATACATTTAAACTGATATTAAGGCAACGGCACATATCAGTTTTAACGTAAATAACAAAGTTACAATATTTTAGTAAACTCAGGACATTTGGTAAAACAGTTTTAAAGATACAAAATTCTTAAAATTTCGATTCTGTTTGGGGCTCTAATTTGAACGCAAAATGGGATAGTTTTGGCGGAAAGACAAGGCACGCGATTGCGTGGTTATGTTTTGGGAAACATTTCTGACGAGCAGCAGCTTTTTAGAATAAAATACGTGATGATAATCAATATAAGCAGTGTGTGACGTTTCGGGGCATGCGATGTGCAGGAAAATATTCACTAAAAGAACTTCCCGAATCGTCTTCTTATGAGTTAGAAATTTTCTTCTTGGTTTACACTGTTATTTCTGCTGCTATGCATCTTGATTAGTTGATGTTTAAGGCTATAAAAATAATGCAGCATTTTTTACCGTTGAAGCAGGACGAAAAGAGACAAAAATGCTCCTGACGGGGCCCTATCCTCATAAGGAGCCGAAGGTGCAGAAACTGTAAAGCGTCAGCAGTTGGTCTCCACATCAGCAAATATACAAAATCAATAGCATCAGCACACAGAAAACTTTACTTTGGGGAACATAATGTGACTCCATATGTCGCCCTTGTAATCTCACAGCAATAATATATCAAGGCCGTGCAGAAGTCTCCAAAAGAAAAAAAGAGGGACCGATAAATTTAATTGCCAACAGTCAAGGGCAGTGTTCTGTGAAAAGTATTTCAAGCGTTTGCTTATGACTTAAATTTTATTTCATTCGCTGTACTTTGCATCTTTATTTCTCCGGGCGTGTTACTCATCATCACCAGCCTGACTACGCCCACTGCAGGGCGAAGGCCTCTCCCATGTCTCTCCAATTAACTCTGTCATTTCCCATTTGCGGCCATCGTATCGCCGGAAACTTCTTAATCTCATCCGCCCGCCTAAACTTCTGCCACACCCTGCTTTGTTGCCTTGTCTTGGAATCCACTCTGTTGCCCTTACTATTGTGTACTGGTGAATACAATGTGTACTTGCTCTGTATTGTAAAAAGAATAAATAATAAAAGTATCAAGAAAAATGGAAAGAGGAAAGCAAGAAAGGCCAGAAGAGTAAAACAGAGTAAGTAAGTCCAAGTAGATTGAAAACCTTAACTTTTGTGGTAACGTCAAGATTACACAGTTTTGAGATGTGGTAAGTGCCGCAATGACGGGCTATGTGGCGGACTACTGCCAGGAGAGGAAATAACCTCAGTGTTTTCAGATTCAACGGCTGTGGTCGCAAAGGGCTATTTAACGAAAGGCCATTCAATTAAAGTTTGGGAGTCCTGTAGCATCGTTAACCAATTAAAGAATGCGTTCAGAGAAGAAAGCAAGACAAAAGAAGCCATAAAAATTCTTCTTTATGAAATACAATACGAATTTTCCGCGGGCAAGATAGATGAAAGATACGCTGCCAGTCACGTTTCGTGTGTTCTTCGGTACATCATCATCATCATCAGCCTGACTACTCCCACTGCAGGGCAAAAACCCTCTCCCATTTTTCTGCAATGAGAATGGTCCTTTGCCATTTGCGAAAACCGTAACCCAGCAAACTTCTTAATCGCATCTGCCCACTTAACTTTCTCCGCCCCCTGCTAAGCTTGACATCTCTCGGAAAAGGTTTACGCGGTGCGGCAGTTTCGTTGTTTTGTTGAAGTTGGTCGTTCAGCGGACGTGCATGAGAGAGTGGCATAAGATACTTTGAATAAATTACAGCTTTCATTGGTTTCAACGTCCTTCTTGATACAGCTACCAACCACTTTGCATGGCCTCATAGAAGCAACAAGTTGCTATATTATAAAGTGCAGATAGGTAGTATGGTTTCGATTTCTTGGAAGAAAATTTTTTTGTAGGAGGTTTGGCACACGAAGCACTTTTGGAGCACTTGTTGCGATCTGCTCTTAAGTGCCTGTAGTAAAAACCCTAATATTATGTACACGCACCGCTGACCGCACCATGCTCTGGTCGCATTTCATCATTTTGTTAATCTTTATTTGCCGCCTCTATTAAACGCGGCAGTTTTTTCAGCAGCTACTATGTCGACCAGATGCATTATTGCTTGTTTGATATTATTTCATGTATATTTTGTAAACAATGACCCACAGTGTTCCTTTAAACGTATCCCTGTATTTTAAATTATTTCTTGCTTCCAAGTGCCTCATCAGGCATACTTATCGATATTTTGTTCAGTGCACCAGGGTTGTTAATAATCTCGAAATAAAATTCCAACTTCATTTCCAATATGCAGTAATGATGGTTTGCTGTTAAGTGCCAGTTCGTGATTTCAGCTGCGCTCCGCGTAACGGCCCTATTATTCTCCTAAAAATACCTGGTCATGTCAAGCCTCAAAGGCTGTGCAGAGCATGGGGGAAAGAAAATACCAGTGTTCCATTAACCAGCTCTTTACACACGCGAGGATAGTGCTGTTTATTTTTCCAGTTGGTTAGGCCTTGTCTTCATCAAGCTCGCCAGGAACGAGCCATGTGATTTGCCGCATAGAAATATAGGCTACGAGGGGGGCAACATTTTGGGAGCGCACAAACAGTCAACGGAAACGCGAAAGTGTGAATAGCTTTGCTTTTTTCTTGTGCAAGGTAAAGAAAACGAATAAGCGAAAAAAGTGACAACCGCCTAATAAACACCCTTAGGTATTTAGTGCGCCTATGGTTCACAAGAGAAAAATGATTTTTCGCAATATTGATATAGGAGCACTCTGGCGTCCTAGTGACCACTTAGATTTTGAAGGTGCAAATTACTGGCATGTGAATCAAGGCTCAATCGAGTCACTCGTCGCTTAGGATACCTAAGAAACTTTGTTGAAAGAAAAAAGATTTAAGATTTTGCTTTGTAGGTGCTCCGCATCTTAATATAGACCAACGCTGGCTGCAATCTCATGCGCAGAGTGTGCCAGCAGAAGCTAGTGGCAGGTGGCGAGAAGGCCAGATGCAGCTCAGGGGAAAGAATACCCTTGAGCATGCTTTTCACAATGGCTTAAAAGACGCGTCGCATATTGTCTCTCTCAACGGAAGGAGTTGCTGCCATAGATTCTATACGGTCGGAAACGGCGCAATGGCATTTTGAGAAATTCTCTGAGCAGTTTTAAAAGGCAAGAAAAAAAACTGAAGCATTATAGCTGGTAAATGAGAAGTAATATATCATTCTCGAATTGATTTGCAAACAGTGTCATTTTGCTTGTGTTTCATTGTTTTCAATTTAGTGCAGTCCCACCCCTTGATGAATATACCAAATCTCTCAAGTTCTAGGCGACCGCTGTGCGCTTGCATGCGATTCTTTCGGCAAAGGCTGGCGTTGGTGCCCCTCAAGGGCATGAATTAAACATTAGTTTTCTCAAGGTTCTTTTCTCTGCACTTTTATTCGCGTTTTTCTTCTCTCTTTTCGGGAAGCTTTAGAACACTGTATAAATTGACAGAACAGGACATCAGTGTACAATAACGCACGGGAGTGAAAGATTTATAGCTGAACTACCAGAGCAAAATGCCGCCAAGGATTGATACTTACCCAGCATCTGCTCGAGAGTCGGCAGCGGCTCGCACGTGGGCGGTGGACTCGACCAACGCTTCGCTCCGATGCAGGTCAGCTCACGTGCCCCGACCAGCCGGTGTGTTCCCGCGGGCATACAGTGAAATCGTACGACTGATCCCACGGCCATCGGATCACTTGGTAGATTCGGGGCACTGAACCTGCCTCCAGGGTTCGTGGACATAACCAGGTGCTCGTCCGCTGCCAGTACATTCAACCCCGGGCAGTCGGCGCTGTCGTCTGCAAGAGGTCGTCTAGTGGTTGGTAGATTGAACTTTTCATTGCGATTGCGCTCAAACTGACTTAAAAGAACCGCTCCACTCAGCGCTACAGACCCCATCCCTGAGAAAGGTACCGGATTTGGTGGCTTGAAAAGAAGTGAAATCATTTTGCTTTTTTAAAGAGAGGTTGCGTTTAATTTTAGAGTAATGACTTTTAAGTAAACCAGGCGAATACAACATTACGTTACAGTAAAATGTGGAGAAAAATTTCCCAGGATGGCACCAAAATACTTACGGTATTTACGTTTGTATACTGAATTTAAAGCGTTACAAGCAATATTTTTGTGCGCTCATTTTTTTTACTTTAAACGACCCTGCGGGCCCAGTAATCGTGGAAATAAGCTGAGAACACCAGTGCGAAGCGTGCATAGTTAATTACGAACGATTTTGTACCGGCAGATTCGGTCTCGGTCGGCGCTAGATTTGAAGTGCATATCTGCATCAGGGTCGAACCGGCAACCTGAGCTAGCAGATTGTCGGCGACTTCACAATCGCCGGCAAACACTAGTTGTTCCTTTGGACAAGCACTCGATTCGGTTACACCGAAATACTTCGGGCAATTGCGCCTTGACGCCCCTTAATGTGGATCGAAACGCCTAGCGGGGACTCGGGCAAAGTTCTGATATTGAATTATTTTCCACTTAACGCCTGCGAATGAAACTTGCTGAAACTGACCTCCTTAAGCCCATAAAACAAATCCGGTAGCTTTACTGCGTTGTAAATTTTTTCTATGTACACGTTTAAACAGAGAAAAATACTTTTGTCGCCACTCTAAACATTCCGCAACTTTGAGACTAACGGAAAAGGGAATGCTTCTTGCTTGCTGCTCTTCAGTTTTATCTAATAGGATGGTAAGACTCATCTGGACCTCCCTCTACTGCATTTATGGCTTATGGGGGTTTAACGTCCCAAAGAGACTCAGGCTATGAGGGACGCCGTAGTGAAGGGCTCCGGAAATTTCGACCACGTGGGGTTCCTTAACGTGCACTGACATCTCATAGTACACCGGCCTCTAGAATTTCGCCTCCATCGAAATTCAGTCGCCGCGGCCGGGATCAAACCCGCGGCTTTCGGGCCAGCAGCCGAGTGCCATAACCACTGAGCCACTGCGGCGGCCTTTCTACTGGATTTACCCCGCCGCTGTGGCTCACTGGATATGACGTTTGGCTGCTGGCCTGAGGTCGCCGGTCCGATCCAGACCTGTGCTATCGTACTGTGATGAAGTTCATATACTTGCGTGTTCTGTGCAATGTAATTCCACGTTAAAAACCCTGGGTGGCCTGAATTATTCTCGAGCCCTCCACTACAGTATCATCCATTACTTGTGTGACCCTTCAGGACCTGAAAGTCCGCAGTTTAAACTCATTAATTTTCTTCCCACAATTTTCTAGAGGTCTTAGTTTTAAAATCTGTCGAAATGGTAACTGTGACTCACAACGCTTTGTGTCGTGTTATGAGGCTGTTCAGTCCCAATACCAGCGAACGATTTATTAGTCTATGAGATTTGTTCAGCCTAGAAGATTTAGCTGGTCAACAGGACCGTGCAGGTAGCAACGTTGTCATTTCCTGTGAATCAATTGGAATCCGTTGCTTCAAACACGCTCCCTTTCTCCTTGCGCCAGTCAAAATGTGCCAGTCAAAAGCGCACTGGGCAGGCCGCTTGTGGCATACAGAGCTATATTCAATAGCAGGCGCAGCTCCGGAGAGCCAGGTAAATAGTATGTTCCAGTTTTCTTACAAGTGATGTCGACAGAAATGTTTCTTGAATATTCAGGACGAGTCCGCCAGGTAGGCTTCATTGTAAAGACTGGGAATGCAAATATAAATCGGCAACAACCACACAGTCGCTACAACTTCGAGATCAAGTAAGCTGCTAGAGCACGATGTGTGAGGGCATGTTAGGCAGTACTTTAAAAAATTGAACACAAATGCATCTATGATTTCCTTTCTGTTCGATGGCTGCAGTCTTCCTTCAGATGTATATATTAGGCTATTCAGTGAAGGCCGCTACCAATTTTTAAAAATTCAGTGTTTTAAGATAAAAAGGTGACCTCTGCCTCACAAGAATAAAGTGCGCCGGAGGATGTTAGAATATAGGGGAATCACCTTCGAACCGCATGCGCTGCTTAGAAAATACAAGAGGACAATATGACTTGTTACACAAGCAGAACTTTTTAACTTTTACATATAGGCACCAGATTTTCTATAGAGATATGTTTCTGACCATACGCATATCCATACTTAAATTCATTTCAGTTTAATTCTTTATTTTTGAGAAATTTCTGATGGGTTACAGGGGCTAAAAGCTGTCATGCCAGCTTGACAAGGCCTTAGGTCCAATACACGACAAGGCAAGACATACTATACAAGTTATTGTATTGTAAATATGGAGTACAATAACGAAGTCCAGAAATTCATGGCACATATGGGAAGAAGTGAGAAATTTATTCGAACAAGGATATGTATACATGCGAGGAGTAAAACGCAGATATAAGGTATAAAACGAGGAAAATCTGAATAGCAGGATGTAAACAACAATCAGTAATTTCTAAACGGACCAAAAATACTGCCGTAATTGGTTAAGGTGATTCACCTGTTTCTATAATTTCTGAAACGCCATTATTCTCGGCGCTGAGGCTCAGCAAGTTTCTCGCGAAAGTCGAAAATCGCGCGGCGCTTGTGTTCGCTCGCCGACCTCTAATCTAATCACGTCCCTCCGTGGCGTACGTACCAGATGACATTCACTGCCCTTCTTTCGCTGCGCGCTCTCGGCTGCTCATCGCTGCTGACTGCTACTGCTGAGGCGGTAACTAAGAGGACGCGTTACACTTGCGCCCCGAAGTCACCAAATTTGATGGACTTGGCTGTGCGCAAAGAGCCGCGCACGATTTTCAAATTGAGCTAGAAATGGGCAAACTTTTTTTAGCCACCGTGCCGATGGCAATCGCATTTTGGAATTTCTAAAAACAGATATGACTGTTGCTAATGGTCAGCTAGAAATCTCTGCTACCAGGTGTTCATCTGTAATAGTTAACAAGGTAAATGTCAAAATTTAGTAAGCGAGTGAAGTAGATAATATGATTCACAGATTTTATAACGTGCATGAAGACAGGAATTACTTTGCTTCAAAAGGAAACTTTTCGCCTCCACACGCCTATCTTTAAAAAAATTCAGGAGGGCACTTTCTTGACATAAAGTGCGATGAGGCGAAAGGTTTTAGCGCGGTGTTGCTGCTTGTGTCAGCGATGTGTGGTTAATATGTTAAGTACATAATTGCTTGTGAATCTTAAATGCTGGAGACGATGGAGGGCGTTTGGGAGGCATCCCTGTGATTCGAAACCTTTCTGCAAACACTCCGCAGCGTCATAGACAAGGAAAATACGTTTGCGTTGGCAGGAAGTAGCGTAGCCATTAGCGCGCTCGGCTGTGGAACGGCAGGATTGTGATTCGATCCCATCGTGCAGAAAGTTCTTTTTTTTTTCTGGTCTGAGTAGAAAAAACGTGACATCCCTGCTGACAATCTTTTGTCGACATCGGTGAGGCATTAAAGGCTTTCGCGTTAATAATGGCTGGCTTGCGTGGAAGATTTGGCAGATACCGGATATAACAGAATAGAAGACATTAGTTTTTGATTTAAGAACCGTGGGAGATACTTGACTGCAGTTTAAGCAAGCTGGTGGCAAGGCTGGGCGGACGTAACTTACGTTGTAGTGTCCAACAACGAAACACAAATTTACTGAAATGAACTAATCAGTTGTGTTATATTTGCTCTTAGAATATGCGAATCGAGCTGCCAAGTGGAACGCAGCCAAAACGATTGACGAGACCACTTTATAAAATTTTACAATCGCTATCTGTGTTCACAATATCGGACATGAAAAAACAGAGAAAAATTCCGGCAAAATTATTTTTATTGGAAATAGTTATCGAAAATATTTTTTCATAACTAAAGATTTCACTATAGTAATCAATAGGCTTGCATTTTTTGCTATTAATGCTATCGTTAGCGTCATAAGCGCTCCCCATTGCTTTTCTATGGCATCCTTAACAGCTTCATGAAAGCGTTGGAAAAACATGAAAAGAATGATTTCGCGGCCAGTCTGAAGTATAGACTATTACCTTAAATATTTATGCAACAGTATCTTACAATCTTTCAATATTCAAACTTTTTGTACATAGAAGAACGTTGGACGCGAGTTCCGCAAGCTCTTGACGCTGGCTTTTCCACTTTTCAGAATGATGAACTGGTGTCGCTTGAATACAACACGAACTTAGTTTGCGTCTTTTATGACGTAGAAGATGGTGCTCTGATCCCCGTCACACTACCGCAAACAGGGACGCTTTTTTCCCATGTTGAATGCGTGAACGGCAACATACCACGCTACTAAAAGCGTCTTTTTTAATTCTATATTTTGAACTACGATGCCATTTCAGACACTTTAATACGGTGCACTTTCCTTTGCTGTTGAATGTCCTGAGCTATAGAGATGCAATGTCTCGCCGCAAAAAAAATTAAACTGAATTGTAAATTTCACTCAGTTATCGTCTTTCTGATTCGCACTATATGAAGAAAATTCTGACTTGTCGTACAATCCTCTAGCTAAGACAGCATCGATGTATCATTCGCGGCTTTTGAAACAAGAATCTGCATTGTATGATTTCGGACGCCCTGGATATAGATAGTCTGCGGAATGGAACCTACATGGCTGTCGCAAAAGTATGCAGCAACACTCAAAACGCTCCTCAAAAAGCGCATGCAAATATTCTACGCTACGAGAAACGGAAGTGGTGAAGAGCGTAAAGGTTTAGGGCACTTTGGTTGTACGAAACTATTCTACGTCACAATAACCTCTTTTGCTGATCGACTTCGTAGAAACGGGCCTAGTGAGGTCATCGATCCAAGCAGCGAAATTTGGGGTCATTCAAAAAAAAAAAAAACGTCACCGGTACGGCTTCCATGACGTTATATACGAGGTCTGTTAGAAAAGTATCCGACCTTTTGCCGAAGAAAAAAAACTGGCATAACTGGAGCGTTGGAAACCTAATCACCTTCAAAGTAGTCTCCTTGGGACTCCACATACGTCTCCCAGTGGTGCTGCCACTCTTGGAAGTATTCCGAAAAGGCCCCTTTCGGAATGGAGTTTAGCTCAGCTGTCATTGCAGCCATAATGTCCTCTCTTTTCTGAAATCGCGCTTCTTTCAATGACCTCTTGATTTTGGGAAACAGCCAGAAGTCACAGGAGGCCATATCAGGAGAGTAAGGAGTCTGTCGAACTACAGCAGTCTGGTTTTTCGCGAAAAAAGTGCGAATTTAGTGCTAGGAATGTGCAGGACCATTGTCATGATGGATGCGCCAATTTCCTGTTGACCTCAACTTCGGCCTCTTGCGCCGCACAGCACCACGCAGGCGACGAAGGACATTCCTGTAGTATTCTTTTGGTCAATGTTTACTTTGTGGGGTGCGTACGCGTATTGTGCCACACAGAGGGAGTGAAAGAAAGCAGTCAGCATCACTGTGACATTTCTGCGCACTTGGCGGTATTTCTTTGGTCTTGGTGACGTGTAATGCTGCCATTGTGACGACTGGGATTTGGTTTCCGGGTCGTACCTGTACACCCCAGACTCGTCACCAGCGATTATGGTGTTGATGAAGTCAGGGTCACTGTTTGTGGAATCCAGCATATCCTGTGAGACTTCAACACGAAGCTGCTTTTGCTCCACCGTGAGCAGCTTCGGCGCGAATTTCGCCGCAACTCTCTCCATGGCAAAATTTTCGGTGATAATGAAATGTGCAGAAAAATTGGTGATGTCCACCTCTTCCACAATTTCTCGGATAGTCACATGATGGTCCCGCGTCACCACAGCGTTCACTTCGGCAATGACCTGGTCATTTCGGCATGTTGATGGTCGACCGTAGCGTGGCTCGCTCTGCACCGATGTGCGACCGTCTTTAAACCAATTATACCACTGCTTAATCTGTGTGCTGCTCATAGCATTGTCACCGAAAGCCGTCTGAATATTCCGAATGGTTTTCACCTGGCTGTCGCCCAGTTTCTGGCAAAATATGGTGCAGTAGCGCTGCTCCTGTCGCTCCGCCATTTTCCTTGCAATAAAAAACCGACGAGAGCACTGCGCACTGCCTCACTCAAACGCTGCGTGCCAATGGCTGACGCTGTCGATAGGGGAGAAAAAATTTTTGCATGCGCACGAAGGTGCAAGGTAGGCTTGCGCAAGCGTGCTTGTTCCAAATCCATCAGGTGTTCGTAAAAAAAATAAAGTCGGATACTTTCCTAACAGACCTCGTATTTGCACACCGTGGACACTGAAAGATTACTGTGCCAAATATAGAGGTAACGCAAAGTTTACTGCGCACGTGTGGTTGATTTGGCTCTCGGAACCTTAGGGCTGTGCACGGATAAGGCCACAGCAAGCGATCCGCCTTATCTTGTTTTTTATGTTGGCCCAAACATTTTTTGTTCCAGTGCAACTGCGCTCTAAAAACTTCAACCGGCCACTTGGCGTACCAGGACACACGGGCCCGGGCCATCTGTAGGCTTAAAGCTGCTTTTCTGGGCCAGGTTCGTATTTTGAGTCTCAGGCCCGGGACGGGCTTGGGCCTCAGAATGCGGCCCAAACGGTTTTCTGCTATAGGCATCAAGTTCGAAAAATATATTTACCAGGGTGCCAGCCTTGGATCCCGGAGAGCTGGCTAAGTGACTCTGTGATGTTTCGCATGCCTTGTTTCAGTTTTTCCATTTCAGCGCTGAACATTTGCTTCAGTTCTTCAGTCCTTGTCTCGAGCTTGAGGTCTCCTGCCATGACGCTTTTGTTGGCGTTCTCACTTACCACTTCCAACCAGCTGGTAACATTATCTAGAGACTCCTTTAGGACACGGGTTAAAGACAAACTTTCTTGGATGCGTCGGTCAAAATCACTTATTGGTGTTTGTAGCGACTGACTCAGGTTTCTTAATTTTGACTTCAGTTTCATTATTTCCTGTGCACCAGCGGTTTTCACATAGTCGTTAAGCGCCAACAACTGAGTCCCTAATGTAGCCAGACTGTCATTGATCTGACGAAATGAGTCAGCTTTAGCAATCGACGAATTCAGACCAAACTCGATCGCTTCAATCTTATTGAGGGTGCTCTGCAAGCTTTCCCAAAGTGCAGTTGTATTACGCGTGTTCTCAATGGCCCTGTCTTCAAGTTCGGTCAAGACACGGTCTTCCAATTTCACCAGGGCCTCGTTCACAACGTTAGTCATGTTGGTGACTACCACTTGCATTTCTCTTATAGCATCTGTGTCCAGTGCCATGCGGCTCCATACCAATAGGTGGAGTTCGGACAAATTTGCATTCACAAGAGCACTACTATCTTCAAGCTGTGATACCCTGTTATCCCACTCTCCATCGTTGAAGATTTTTTGCAGATTGAGAAGCTGCTCAGCCATCACGCGCAAAACGTTTTCAATCGGCAGCTCATTACTATTCAATTCTTCCCCGTTCTTGTCTAAATCATCGCTGAGATGATCGCAAGGCACCCATTGAGTTGTCGAGGCAGATTGGTTAGATGTGCCAGATGCCATGCAGCCTCCCTGATAACTGACGCCCTTCATGATGGTGAAATTTCCTTCCGTTCCAATAAATTCAATTTCTCGGATCCCGTCGAAAGCACTTTGATTTAGGTTTCGCTCGTTTAAAATTGTATCAGAAAAATTTCCGGCGGCGTAAGATTCATTGTCTGCTGCAAGACTCTGAACGTCTCGGACAGAAACATTATGGAATGGTTTTGAGAAAGGGTTACTAACTTTTTCTGGTTGTGAAGGGGTGCCTTGCAATTCATCGCCATGGCTTCTTTCGCCAGTATTGGCTTCAGATGATGCCTCCATCGATGCCCTCTGTTCTGTGATTTCGGTAGGTGAGCTTGCGGCTTTTTTTCTTTCGAAGCTGTGGCGCTGGTTTGTACCACGTATATTGGTTTCTCGTCCTGTCGAAGAAAATAGTTCTATGACGCGCTGTCCAGCTTTGTCAAGCCGCTCAATCTTGGCTAGCTTGTTTGGCAGAGAGGCCATAATCTGCCGCATCTCAGGCGTCAAAACTTCAGCCAGCAACTTCGTTTCTTCATGGACTGCAGCAATACTTTGGTTGGTCTGCAGCATATCTTGATGCAATTCCCGCTTCACTCGCTCCACGGCTTCGCGGAGGCCCGTGCGATCCGCTTTCATTTCACTCACGTCCGCTTGAATCCGTCGTATTTTGCTTTCGTCCTCCTGAATCTTCTTGTGCACTTCGCTGAGACTTGTTTCTGGTATTGCTTGCAACAAGTTGGAGACCATATTCTGGCCTCTATTTTGGAGGGCCTTGACACTGGCTTGCAATTTCTTTATATCACCATCAACTCTCAGCTCTAGCATCTCCAGCCGATGTGACAGAGATATCGCAGGACTCAAGTGTGCATCTAGGAGTTCAATTCTTTCCTCTAATTCTTCCACCGCCTTCAAGGCATCTGAGCAGCACTTACAATGCCTTTCCGTCGTCCTCACCAAAGCTGGTAGGCACACAAACAGCATCGCCACAAGCACATGCATATGAAGTCCCCTGACACTCCCCATCGTTGGTGGCACCGTCCTCCCGTGCGCAGTTGAAGAATACGCATCAAACATGTCGGATGCACAGAACGGCTACATTGCTCACGCTTCCCTGGCAGGAGCAGAATTTGTCGTCCGGCGGAAAGGCACACTAGG
This sequence comes from Amblyomma mixtum, assembly GCF_055824585.1. Lineage (NCBI taxonomy): Eukaryota > Metazoa > Arthropoda > Arachnida > Ixodida > Ixodidae > Amblyomma > Amblyomma mixtum. The sequence continues at coordinate 22,109,072 of NC_143020.1, read as the reverse complement.
CACGCGCAGTGATGGGTTCCGCAACGAATTGTACGAAGAAGTGAAGCGGCTCGCATCCCACGCACTAGGAGTGCCGCTTATCTGAAGGCCACGCTGGCAACGAGACACCACGGAAATCACTCGCCGAGACGGGCGTTGCTCTAACTCGAGATAATCTTAGAGACGGAAAAGCGCTTGCGTTTGGCCTAAGCTTATTAACATGCGGAGTCGAACGGTTCTTTTTGCTTGGTTGGTTCCTCTATGTGAACGGTTTTCAAGCCTGTGCAACTGTCGGGGAAATTTTGAAAGAATGCCAGAAGAGCGTTACTCACGCGCTGGTTGGCTTCAGGAAATGCCTTTAAACGACGTCAGCCAGTTCTCAAGAACAAAGCTTTATCGATGCATTTCTTCGCTATTGCTTAAGAACAGGGGTGCCGCCCCTTTCCGTATATGTGTCACCCTGCGCGCAAATGTATGCGGACTGCTTGCTCGCAAGCAGCTCCGGGCCTTCTGAATTCAGTCTGCTTATGTCTAAGAGAATGCAGTACTCTTCTATTTGGGCTTAACACTGACATCGGTACGTTGAGTGAATGTATATAAAAGGGGATGTACTCACTCAGAAGCGGTAATAATTTCCTTGGTGGTGAGAACCCCGTTTATTGCTTGCTTAAGATGTGCCGTAGACGTCTAGCTGGGTCAGTACGCGTCTTTAGTGAAGAATAAAGGACCAAGTGAATACGTTCATTTATTTCTTCCTGGTGCTTCAGATATGTGATTTATTTCGATACGCAGTTTTAGAAGTGTGGTTTCTAAGGCCCATTTTTATAATAAGAGACATACGGTGAAGTGGCACCCATCTCTTTGCTTGCTCGCTTTTTATAAACATGGAGTTTCTTTTCTGAAACGTTGATGAGAGCCTCCCGATATGGTTGCATTTTTGGATTTTTGTGCGGCAGTCTATGCTTGAACTCTCCGTAGATAAAATTAGTATTAAATACAGAAAGTAATCATGTGCAATAGAAGGCGTAATGAAGGCGAAGTAAAGTAATATCCCGTTCGGCATAATGTGCGAGTCCCAAATAAAATTTTGGCCAGGTTAATGAAGGTTCGTTTTTTTTTGTAACAGCACAGTATTTAACACTTACAAAAATGGCAGTTGCCCCATAGGGGCCCTTTAACAGGCAGGTGCTAGTGAGTAGCGGCACAATAGTTTCCCTAGGACATGTGGGCTCCGCCGCCTCCTGTCGAGCTGTTCGTGGCATTTGGCTGTGTCCGATGAATAGAATATCCAGGTAGTGGTGCAAATGCCGAGTGTTTGAGCTTCACAGAGAAACTGAAGAGCAATACATCCAAAATATATGTACGCGCAAAAACTGATTCTCTGGCTCGTTCTGACCGTGTTGACGTTTGTTCAATAGCAAAATAGATTTTTACGGGTGAGAAAATTGCATTTAAAAATCTTCCCGCCAGTGAACTGCAACGCATGAGATCCTTACCAGAAAGCACGGGTTACCACCGCTTTGAAGGGAGTAGTGCTTTAGAGTAGCGTTTTGGGCTCCCTTTGCAAAAATCTAACGACGCATGCATTTTTTGCAAAACAGAGCGTTGATGGTGGCGCCTGTATTTCATTTCTTGCTCTTTCATAGCCTTTCAATGCTCTGTTTTGAGTCACAGTTTTGTGCGTGTGTTTCGAAGGCCGCGCCTCATCAATGCAGTAGAACTTTTTTCTGTCCTCAGGGCCTTCGGAAAGCCTCACGATAGAGGCAACAAACCACCTTAGGCCCCTGCTACTCAAAAACGCCTAACTGGGTTCATCTGACTAAGAAAAATTGGCAGTTGGCTTTTCCTGTGACTTTCTCCATCCAGTAATTTCCTCTCCCCTTTCTCACAACTTTGCAGTCATGTCCTCGTTTCTTCGTTTTCCTATTTACTAGTCGCAAGACTACAAGGGTGAAACTTATGGTATATAGTAAGCACAATGCCTGCAAATAAATAGTTTTGTTATTAGGCCCACAAAAGATCAAGCAAGTGCCATTTGCTCAAGTCCGGTTTGTGTTTGTGCGAAGGATGTTAATGCATGTCCGGCTTAAAGTGCTAAAACACAGTACCTCTGGGCACTTCAGATGACCTGTTTCCGGCTTAAAGGATTTTAAATGTGGCAGTAAACGCATTAAAGATGGCGCACCTCATTTAGCAGGCATCCCAAGAGAGAATGACGTAAGCACGAAGTAAGCATTTCAAATGAATCCCCGATGTTCACGGTGACTGGTGACTTCGGAGAAAACGCAAAATGATATTTCAACTTAGCGTTAGCATCCGCTCTTGATCTGCAGAACGCCTTGCGTTGATTCGTCGCCGTCGAACAGTCATGGACTTCTAGTGCACACCAGGGCGCAAACAGAAGGAAATTTTTTCGCGGAAGCGCTAACGGAAATGCAAGGCCATTTTGTAGGATGCGAGCATAGTGGTTTTTGGTGTTGTTAGGGAATGATTCGCATCATTTGCTTGTTGAGCAAGAGCCGCGTAAAACTAATGGTTTCTCACCCTACTTTTGAATAAATATATTCCTGACACCCTGCCTTAAGTATTTGATCTCATGCAGGTCAAGGCGTGTATTACGCTACGTTGCGTTGAGTGCAAGAGAATTGTGAGCTGTCGGCTGATAGAACGACTGAATGAGCTTACTGCAAGGTTACATGGGCATTTGCCCTCGTCACAGGCTTCCCCTCTTCTCCCCTCTATGACCGACCGAGTTCGTGTGCCCTAGTGCGAAGCTTGTTTTTGCTCGCTAGTTACCTTGCGCGCTTACAAAAACCTAAGCCCGAAAAATTTCGTGTTCTTGAATGGTACCATACTTATCCGTTTTAATACTTTCGTCACAGTCACAGCCTTTTCTTTTGTTGCGCGGCATGAACAATAGCGAAAGAATCTCACGAGGATCAGGTCAATCCAAAGCTCCACTTCCGTGGTGGCTTGCCGTCTCTTCGATCTTTTACTCCTGCGTCCATTCCTTTCATCACAACGTTTCAGGTGCCCACTGAGAATGATATACTTATTTCGCCTTTGTATTCCTCCAGGCCAATTTTCATTTTATTTACGGTTGCAAAAATCGCTCGAAATTTTAGCGCTTTCCAGGACAGCCCCCGTTTTGGTTTGAACAGGTCTCTATAATTGCCAGTCACCAAGGAGAAGGCCCAAGATTGTTTCACATGAGTTTTCTTGTACAAAGACAAGTTTAAATGAATATATTCAGTTTCTGAAAGGCAAAAGTTTCGGAGAATCAGTTTTGCGAATATTTTAAAGCTCACACCTTCCCCCTCCCCGCCCCCAAACACACACATATACTTGTTGCCTAAGCTTTAGATTGTACCACATATGAGTTTCTTTTCGCCCTTAAATTAAAGAGGCTCTGAAAAAGATTTTGGTAAAGTTGCGCAATCACGGGATGTTAAAGCACCTCGCTTCAGGAATATTGTCCAGAAATAATTCTTTTTATTCTGCTTTGTAGAAGCCGAGTTATCTGTAGTCAAATTTTCAATGTCAGCCTGATCGCGACTTTCCCTCTTCTCTCGACACTTTTTGAACCCTGGAAGGTCGGCGTTCCTCCGCTGGCCCCACCTAGTGATGGGGAGCTTCCTGATCCGCCGAACCTGCGCGGATTATTGGCCGCGGCCATGGTAGCTGTCTGACGTCTAAAATAATCTAATCTATAACCATATATAGGACCATCAATGACGTAATTCTCCCAACATCGCAAGCATGGGCGCTCCATGTCGGCTGTTTCCCCAAACTGGACACATCATATTATTGAACCTACAACAATGGCCCTACATACCGCTGTTCGCCATATATTGGCGAAGCCATTTCACAGCACCCCCGACAATGCCGCTACTTACATACTGTGGCCTCATATTGGCAAAGAATACGCTTCCAACGATGGACCTATTTAATTTAATTTTATTTTATTACCTTAAAAGTCCCTTAAAAGGGGTGTTTGTGAACTGTTGCCCTCCCACTGACAATGCCACCTTACTAGACCTCCGACGATGGCCACACTTGTTCGCTATTGCCTCCATGTTTGCAATGCGGCTTCCTTACACCTGCAGTTATGGCTACTTATATGTTGCCCCACCATATTGACAATAACGCTTTAATACACCTCCAACGATGGCCCTATATCTCCGATGTTTTTCATGAACTGGCAATACCACTTTAAGACACATCCAACGATGTCCCTGCTATTTTAAATCTTGATACTTGTAAAACAATCTCTTTCTTGGATATTTGCACTTGTTTCGTTCCTTCCAATAAGTTGTCTTGCATGATCAACAACCGCATCAAAACTTGACGCAAACTCACACAAACTGCGATGTAAACCCGCTAAGTTATCCAAGAATGAGCAGAGGTAGGATGTGTTCAACAAGCAGGAATTTTCAAAAGTGGCATCTTTGCTGATTGTTGTATGAGCTGCATGAGGCAATGAAACTTGTTGCGTAGAATGCTCCTGAAAAAGAGAGCTCAGAGAAAAAAACAAACGATCTTTATTGTTTCCCTGGAAGCTGCATCAGTGTTTCATTCTTTGTTCTTTTTTCATGCAAGCCAAGTGCCTGTAACAATTCTTCAATTACTGATGTCGCATCACAATTGAATTTTCTATATATATGCAGAATGCAGCGACTACGATATGTTGGAATTAATTTATTTTTTCAATTTGTACCTCTAAGGCCTGCAAGTGGGCATTATATGGCTGGAAATGGGTTTTTAATTTTTTACAGCTTTCTTAATTCCGCCTAAACAGGCAATTGAAATAGTAATATTTTTTTTTGTGACGAATATCTATAGTACACTTTTTTTTATTGCCCAAAAGGCGTTTTCAGTGAACAAAATATGCGCACTTTTCTCTATTTTGCAACTTATATTCTGACAATAAATAAGCTTCTGCACAGCCCTTATTTACAGACAACATTCCGCTTCAATCTAGCAAGATCCACTGCAGCAGGCCTGTCAGGGTGCGCGTAATATTTCCGTGCCCTGTCGCTTTGCCTTGACCACTTGCAGGCATACCATAAAAAACGGAATTCCTGGTTCAAAGAGATTAAACTACAAGTTGCCTCTAAATTAATAATCCATTGACTATGAGAAAAGTGTTTTTATGTGGTTCACAAGTGACAGTTCCATTTTCCATGCTACAAAAATGCGAATAAACGTAGATAAAACGCTTACTTTTTTCATACAAAGCTGCCAACAGTCACCTGTGTTTAGCATAGTTCGCAAAACTGTGCAAGCCGTCTTTACAAGCAATATTTTATTCTACTGAGAAAAAACTTTCTTCGAAGTTGTATTCACGTCCATGGGGAACAGATGCTATCGCCTGTGCTATAAATTTGCTTGAATAAAAAAAGCAAGATAAAAAAGCAAATTTATCAGCTTCTGTGACATTTAATATGTGCATTTCAGACTGTGACACGAACAATAAATATTTGAAATCAGCCATTTGTTGGAAGGCACATTTTGCAATTTCGATTCCGCATTTTTCAACTATTGTGACGGTAGTTATTCAGCGTCGTTTACAAATTATTTTACGAAAATATTTTCCGAGTATCTGTTCTTGCACACTGTGGGTTGGAAAATTCACTGTTATTAAAAGGTTCTCGTAATTTTCCTCTGATGGTCGTACTCAGACGATGATCACATCGTGTATCTCTGCAGCTTCGACTTACTGCGAGGTCATCGTGAAAGTGGTGGGCAGGCAATTTTTAATGCACTTCAACAGTTCTCTTACAATAGGAGTGAAAGAATAAGTATTGATGGGACTCATCAGTTAATGGCTCCAGGCGCCGTGCATACTGCTATGTACGGGAAGCATAGATGGAATGAAGTTTGGTCCTTGAATCTTTATTCCAGTCTTTATTGCATGTGCACTGGCTTCTGATGTGTTCAAAGTTACATATACAAGCTCCTGCTGGTGGACAACAAGCTGAATAAATCTGCATTGCTGTTGGCCAGTCCACGTGTGTCGAACGGCTGCTTGCAGTCTTGCAGGAAAGCGTGGCTACTGCGGCCAAAAACAAATTGCAGAATACACAGCAAGAGGTGTGGAATAAAACTAGGTGGAACTCCCCATCGGATACACTTTCCAGCTGGCGTTGCAACTGAGAAACCACCTAGAAATGATATTAACAATCCATTAGGAATGAATGTTCTACACGGGTGAAAAAACGGGATCATTGGCCTTGTCTTGGCGTTGCGGACAAACACAGTTCAAGAGGACTGGCCGCGTGTGCAGCCCATATTCGCTTAATTTCTCTGTTGTGGGCATTCGATTTTATTGAAATGAAAAAGCTGTGCGGAGCGTATTTTTTACCGCAGTGTGTTACCTGTTAAACGGGATGCTTGGGAAAACTGTCCTGGAATGCAGCTGACAGTCTGACGCAATGCAAAGTTACCAGGGTGAGTGAGGTAGCAGAGGCAAGACAAATTGGTTCATTGAACACGACAGCTAGACACCCCACGCCACGAGACCACCACGTATTTCCAGATGCATTCGTGTATCGCGCAACACTCGGGGCATCCTCATGTTGACGATACTGTGCAGTGCCTTGTTCATATTACCCCTGTCGCGAGATTTTGTCTCCCAACCTCCAGACCCTTCATTTCGACCTTGTGACCAGTAATGATTTCCTAAATTGCTTAAAACCTGCATGAGATCAGCTGGGGTGCCTTTTGCATGCTACGGACATTTGTTGTAAGAACGGACAGCTTCTAGAATTTCTGATCATTTCGAGTGAAGACGTCTGGTTCTGCTTCACAGCGTATAGCGCCTAGTTTAGCGAGGTCGTCATCTTAGAGACGAGCTCGTGGTTTCTGTTTCCCTTTTTAAAAAGCGGTTGTGCCTGCACTTGGCAAAGCAGTTCGAAAAGAAATCTTTCTACCGAGAAAATTAGCAAGTGCCTTCAAAATAAATTACGAGAGATAATTTAGGGTGCGTGATAGGTGCGTCTTCAGGATTGCGCTATGCCAGCAGTAGCTAGATGAATTCCAAACGCTGGACAACTTGCTACTCAGATCTTGACCCTCGAGACAGACATGTTATATTATTGAAATATACGCCCATCTCTTTACGGAATTTCTCTCAAAAGGCTTGCGGCGAAATATGGAGGCAAAATTGTTTCAACATGAATAGTGACATGAAAATAGGCCCTGTTTTATTGACGGAACCAGAAATTCTATCAGCCTTTTTAAGCCATATAGCTGCCCGCCAAATACGGTCAAGCCGCGAGCACCTCCTTGATCGCCTTGAGCAGTGGGAACCGCCCCTTTCCGCAGGTGCCTTTGTAGTCGTCCTTCTCCACGTTGTACACCACCATGCCGCTGAAGTTGCTCGGCATCACGCGGAGCCTGGCCTTAGTCTGCGGACGACGAGTGCGCAAAGAACCAAATTGTAATAAGAGACATTATAATTAAGATAGCATCATTAAGCTCATTGCAGCAACTGTAACAGGTGCGCTGTTTTATCGTTTATCGGAGCAAGCTAAGAAGCAGCCCAGAGATCATTCAGGCATTAGCCAAAAGAGGCCTCATTATCATACTCGTGTTTCATACACCACGCTGCGTTCAAGGCCTCAGAAAGGCCTCTCCCTATGGCTGAAACCATGGCTCAATGGATTTGGCGAGCTCAGGTATTAGTTAAACGCCGCAGGCTCGAATCTCGCAATCAGCGGCAGTGTTTCTCTGGAGGCCAAACGCGGAACTTTTCGTGTGCTCTCTGATGCCAGTGCATGTCGAGACCCCACGTCACTGACATCAATCCAGAGTCCCCACTAGCCGCCATGCTTCTTCAGGGAGGTCAACCCCTGAGATCATAGCATACCTATGGTGGAACTCTTTGCAATCTTTTCGTACCATTTGGGTCTGCGGCCCTTGATCAAGTTTGCTTTCGGCTGGTATTTTGCGTGGCACTCGCAGAAGCTATTATTATAATGTTCTAGGCGTGGCAGCCGCGCACGTCACCATTTTCCTGCTAAGAAATCTGTTTTAATGCCACATGATGTAATAGTACCAATATTTGCGCAATAATTCGTATTTTTAAGCGCGCTCGTACAGCGGGTGCGATAAAAAGCACGAAGAGTCGAAAATAATGACGGAAGTGTGATGCGAAAAGCGCTTTCTATGATCTCCGCTATAGTCCGCTAACATTTATGCACAGCCTCCACTGTTCTGTATTGCTGTTCGCGTGCTCCTACAGCGCGTATTGGCAGCGGAATTATGCTATACAGCTATAGGACTGAAACGTAATATGATCCAATGAATGACACTGCAATCTGCTCTGCGCTGTCCAGCATGTCGGCTAAACAACAGTGTTCACAGTGTCTCAGGTAGCTGGTGAGCAGATGAAGAATTTCTTGGAATGTCATACACTTTTAGTAATCCTGTTCTCCTAATCAGGGAGACATAGTAACTATAGTATCAACACTGCCTATAATTTTTTAGAATCGCATAATCATTCAGTAAGCCTGTTGTCCTGATGAGTGAGACATGGTTATTACAGCGTCAACGCTTGCTGAGAGCGACTAAGCTGCTGTGTCACTTGGATAGTAGTTCTCTCAAAGAAACGTTTAAAGGGTTCACGCATGTAGTCAGCCTTAGCTAACTTTTTTTTGCAGCATCCACTTGGAAGGCTGCATGAGGGGCGAAAACATAAGGTTTTTTTTTCTGAAAAACTTTTTCTACATTTTGGCTTAGTTTAGTTTATGGGGTTTACCGTCCCAAAGCGACTCAGGCAATGAGGGACGCCGTTGTTGAGGGCTCCGGAAATTTCGACCACCTGGGGTTCTTTAACGTGCACCGACATCGCAGAGTAAACGAGCCTCTAGCATATTGCATCCATCGAAATGCGACCGCCGCGGCCGGCAAAGACCGCGTGTTTCGGGTCAGCAGCCCAGCACTTTAACCACTGAGCCACTGCAACGGGTCTATATTTTGGTTTTACGAGGTTGACAAGCCAATACAGAACATATTTTCTGTCGTATTTGGTCATAATCCACTCAGAATAAGTGTAGGAAAATGAAAAAATTTTCCGCAACGGTGCCACGCGAGGTGTGAGCAGCAGACCTTAAAAGTATCGATTTAAAAGCGCACTTGAATGACAGGAAGGCATATCAGTTCATTTTCACCTTTTATTGCTTGTTGAGGCGCGCTGTTAAGACTACAGCGGAAGCGCATTAAAAAGCAAACCAATATGCAATTACAGTCACCATGAGCCGCAACTAGGAGACAAAACAACATTATGGCTGTGATACATGGAAGCGCATCACGCATCCTTCCAAGACTGAATTATAGTTCATTTAGGGTGGAAAAAACAGCGCCCTTCATCTTTCTCATCTTCGCCCTTCATCGTTGTCTTACGTCCATTTCGCGCTGTTTTTTCCACCCAAAATGAACGTATACGAACTCGCCCAACTTTCCATTCTACTGAATGGTAGCCTTTATTCTTTGTAACATCTGGTTTTATTATAGTTTTCGGGGCTTACTTTTGGTGTTAAGCTTATTTACGCTTGTTACAGGGAACGAACAAAGACTCCCGACCGGCCAAACTTCGTATTTTGGGAAAATATGATTTCTAGACTGCGTAGCCTATTACGTTGATGGCGGTCTCTCAAGAAACTCTTTCAAACGATCCAGGTAATGGACAGATCTCACTCGTTTGGTAGGCTTTCATGGCAAAAACGACAAATTTTAAAATAAGAGACATTGAAAACCTACATCTGCGTTTAAGGTTTAAGGCGTGTAATAATTTTTAATAGTTTCCCATGCAACAACAATCTGTCCCCTTTTTTCTAGAGGAGAGGCAGTCCCTGGGTCACCAATACCAAAAAAATTATTCTAACACAAGCAAGCTTAATGTCAGTTTCATTAAACTGACATGCTCTCTAGCTCATTTTCATGCCAACAACTGCTCTCCCACTTACGATAAAACCTTGACATTGAGTCTTTGTCTTAATTGCATCACAATACACCATTCCTGTAAATTTCATCAAGATCAACGCAACGCTTCAAGTGTTGACCATTCAGCACCCCATCCCCATTAAAAGGTCGTTGTTAAAGAGTTGCGTAGTTCCCACAAAATTACGTCATTGCCATATCACCACTTTCAGTGAAATCACCATGAGCGATGTGGCCGACAGATCCCAAGACCCATCGCTTATAGTTTTAAGTCGTGTCATTCGTCAAAGATGCTGTTACGCATTAAACTCTTCACACTTGCTCTTTATCGCCACCACAAGACCTAAATTCAAGCAACATTAAGTGAAAGTCCATCAGGGCACGTTAAATAATCCTAGGTGGTCGAAATTTTCGGAATCCTGGGTCGCCAAAGCCTGTGTCGCTTTGGGACATTAAGCTCCCGAAACCAAACCAAACCTATTTACAGTTGGAGCTCGATGCAGTAACACGTATATACATTTGCACTTATAACTGCATTGACTACTCGGTAAACCTTGAGCAATGCGCACGCTGTTTACCTTCGCTTTAAACGTGATGGGCGTATCGAAGAGTGCCAGGAATTTTTTGTGCGGGTCGGTGGCGTACATCGTCCCGGCGTCAGAACTGTCCTTTTCAGCCTTCATTTTGCACACCTTCAAGCGAGAAAGCAGTTAGGGAATATTAACATCATCAGTGCTTCCGAGCTAATCCACGACCTTCGACTGATATCTTCCTCAAACGTGGTTTTGGCTTATGCTTTCTTCAGCATCGACATCATAATCTTCACGAATCACACAAAGCCTGCCGCAAAATCGAGGCCTTTGCTATTCATCTCAATTAAGACTCTTGGTTATACGAGCTGCTGCCACTGTACATTAGTACGTTTAGCCTGCCTAATTTTATTTAACGATATACCTCTCTTCTCCCCCAAACCTGTTTCTCGATGTTCTCTCTCTCTTTCCTTATCATACATTATGTTACCGTGACATTTGACCGAGCGCCTGTTCATCTGACCACATATCTTTCCAAGGTTCCTCTGAGCTTAATTTCAGCTAGGATCTCAAGACATCTCAACTATTGGCTTGGCCACAATGTTCTACTAAAATCTAGACTATCGTATTCAGCCCAGCACGCTGTGGTCGCCAATCTAGCGGTAAGTCGATCAGCACAGCACGCCTGTCGAATACGCCTTTCCATAGAGCTCGAATGTAAAAATTTGTGCCACACCCGACACGGTGAACTGCGGCCAGCCGTTCATAAACTAGAACAGGCCCTCTCTCTGAGCGAAGGTGTGACGGCAATTCTTGTACTCCATGGCGCACCTTTGCTCAAGCGTGCATTAACTTCAGGAAGCCCCTGGAAAACTTAAACATTGGACGGATGTACTTGAGCACGTCGATATTTCTGCCTGTCTCGTATGGCTCATGACCTTAGTGCCCACTTAGCTGCCATCATATTCATTACGGGAGCCCCCTCTCACCTTGTGCATATATATTATGAGAGTGTGAATTCTGCTTTCTAAAGGGCACATTCCGTATGGCGGCCTGCGCTCCCTCCTATATGGAACATGCTCCTTTTCCCGGTAAAGGAGAAAGAGCTAAGTTTTATGAAACATGTCCCTTAAGGGCATCGACACTGTAAGCCTGCGCCATAAACAACATGTGGGCGGACGGGTAACCATTTCCTGACGTGGGGCACCTATGGCCACGTAATACAGGTATTCCAATAGTCCGTGTCGAACACACATTGTCATTCCTTGCCCTATGAGGGCGAGGGTGTAGATCGAAATACACCTCAAAGTTGCTTTACGACAATGTCTTTCGTCGTGCTGGTGAAGGAGGGGGCGACTTCAAAATGCCGCGGACAGTTGATGCAAATATCTCAACGTTATGCACAAAGAGAGCGGATGAATATATAACTAAAAAGAAGAAACCAAGCGCATAAAGGCAATACCCACAATAGGGCCTAATATTTTTTTAGTGACGTAACACACAGTGCAGAAGGAGACCAGAACACAGCATCCAATAACAAATTGTCAGGTATGAAAGTTAAGAGCGAAAATAAGGTGCATATCTGAAATTTCAAAAAAATCATCTAGAAATTGAATAGAGTATCATAAGAATGCTGATGACGGTATTAGAAATATTCCACAAGTTCCCGCACTTTTAACTACCCAAACCTTAACTTCTTTATACGGTTACATACCAGCGGTTGAACTTGTTTAGGAATGCTGATACTTTTTTTTTTTTGCCCGCCGTCTTTGTTAAGCGCGCTCTACTTTTCGGTGAATCAGTCGCCAATCGCGTTGAATAGCTTAGTTGATTGGCGTGGTACTTCCCCGTACTCACCGCAGCGTAGTCCATGTTGAGGCTGCTCTCCGACACCTCGCGGACAGAACCCTCGCTCCATGTTGCATTCATGCGGTACGTCCTCGCGTATATGGCGAAAGAGAGCATCGCATATCGTCCGTGTGTCGCAACGTCCAGGAGCCGTTTCTTCACCTCGTCTTTGATAACGGCCTGGAGGCAGAATTTCACTAAATAAAGCATGAGCGAGGGCACACAGATGGACAGGAATCGACAAAGAGACATTGACTTGTACTTAACCGCCCAAAATGTAGGATAAACGAAGATAACCAAGCTCTGTACTCAGCCTGACTCCCACCCTAAACAACTTCATCGCCATTCCAGCTCTCTGATCCTCTCACCTTTAATTTCATTTCAGTATATTGGCCTTGGTATTTAGCTTGTTCAAAAAGTAGTGTACATCTTTAAGTACATTTAATTACGAACGAAGCAAATCCATGGATCAATAATCACTTCAAGGAAAAAGCTGTGTAAAGTACATATTATCATAAACCCTTCAAAAATGTTGTCTAGGTATGCATCAATGTTCGAAATTCTCGATTGGCCAACCGAACGTTCTCTTACTCGTTTCTGTAATCTAGTCAAAAGGGCATGTTGAAAACTGCTTAAAACGAATCGAATACGCTGTAAGGCTTTGATATAATTGGCGCGAAATTTGAATACGGCGTGCAGTAGATTTCATTGACCACTGTTTCAAAAACAGGATCTACTGCGAGGCATCACAGCATGCTGTCGCGGTTACTCTGCGCGGAATGAGGGTTTTAACATTAGGACGCGGGCCATCCGTGTCAAGTAGTTTGTAATGATCGTAAAAATGGCTTTCAAGATTGGTGGCCGCACCAATTTCGGCCAGACTTACGAAGCAGTCTATTCACACCTAATGTCGTAGGCCAAAACACATAGCTTATAACCAATGTTCCTCTCAATAAATGAGATGCGGGGTAGTTCGGCCGCTCTCGTCATTGGTATAAGAATAATTTTCTTATACGCATTGCATGGCGGTCACAGACTTGATATACTGACGTTGAATTACATACAGCCTAGTGGACAGATGTGTTCTTTTGCGGACAACTACAGCTTTATCTACGTGTGATTTAACGCCACCGCAAGCGCTGCGCTGTTTAGAATGAATTACAAATATTCGTACACGTAGCAAATATTTGTGCAAATCTCCGATTTGCATTATAACTACAGTATTCGGAGCAGGTCCAGTAGCGAAGGTAATTAGTTCGTATACGATGCGGTTTGAAATAAGCGCTAATCGCGAACCCGTACAGTTGTGTTTACTGTTGAACAGCTTGAAACCAGCGCCCTTTAGGAATGTGTTTTTTCACGGCGCACTGAAGCTCGCTAGGAAAACCTGGGACGCCGCTACAATGAGCGCTGGCTTCGTTAAAAGTGCGTCGGAGTGCCCTAAACAATTTCAAGCAGCACAAATAGACGGCTGTTTCGCTGGCGTCATGTCGGCAGATAATCGGTTGCCATGATTCCAATTCCTAAGCTGCGTTCTTGCACCTCCAGCTCGCTAGGTATTGCAACTAAATTAATTACTGCTATAACAGGTGACGGCATTCCTAATGAATAAACTGTTGGTTACAAGTGTGCGTTAGTGCTTTAAACTCGGGTGAACAAGAACGGCCAGAATTGCATGCTTCCTGTATGACAGGAAATAGAAATATTCGAGCCATAGGTCTCTTTTTCAATGCCTGGAGAGCTATGTGCGAATATGGACGCAAGTTCAGACATTCTATCACACTGTTAATTCGTTCAGTCGCTGTAACACAACGGACTAGGCAGCCGTCGCGGTGGCTCAGAGGTTATGACGCTCGGCTGCTGAGCCGAAAAATGAGGGCTCAATCCAGGCCACAGTGGTCGAGTTTCTATTGAGGTGATATTCGAGAGGTCAGCGTATTCTGAGATGTCATTGCACGTTAAAGAGCCTCAAGTGGTAGAAACTTCCGGAACCCTTCACTACGGCATCCCTCAGAGCCCGAGTTGCTTTGGGACGATAAACCTCATAAACTAAGTTACCTAAACTAAACAACCAACGGTCCCGCCGTGGTGGCTCAGTTGTTACGGCGCTTGGCTGCTGACCCGAAAGACGCGGGTTCGATCCCGGCCACGGTGGCTGAATTTCGATGAAGGCGAAATTCGAGAGGCGCGTGTACTGTGCGATGTCAGTTCACGTTAAAGAACCCCTGGTGGTCGAAATTTCCGGAGCCCTTCACTACGGCGTCTCTCATAGCCTGAGTTGCTTTGGGAGGCTAAACCCCAATGAACCAACCAACTAAACAACCGACTAGGTCTGGGCGCTTATGGTAGTGTGTTTACATTGTGTGTACATAGCTCAGGGGTTAGAATGCACGGCTCCTGAGCCGGAGGACGCGGTTCAATCCTAGCCGTGCCGAGCACGTTTCAATAGGAGCAAGCTTGGAGACGGTGGTATGCTCTCAAATTTCTTTTTCGTCTTTCACTGCCTTCATAATTGGTTATAACCGTCACGCTTCTTGATGGACACGTGAACTGCGCTGTGAGAGAAAGGACTAAAGTGACAGTGAAACAAGAGAAAAAGCACTACCTTACGGAGGGCTGTGGAGTAATTCTGACCACCTGGGGGTCCTTAACGTGCATTGACATGGACAGCATATCGCCGCCTTATCCCCTATTTCACGGTGTCGTTCGACTGTCCATCGAGAATGGAGATATTACTGCGATTTCTGCGCTCTTTTCGTTTTAATCTTAATTTCTTTTATGGCTGGTTATAGCGTTGGCATCATGAGCACGCGGACACCTAATCAAATCTCGGTTCTGGCAGTCGTTTTCTCATAGGGGCGAAATCAAAAAGACGCCCCTCCACTATGCGATGTGACGCAGTTAATTCAACCTCAGGGGATCAGTATTAATCCGAAACCTTTCAATACACAGAGCCTAAGTCTGGCTTCTTTGTTTCGCTGCCTCCTGCTTTCATGCTCTTTTCGACGGTTGTAAGGTGCACACTGAAAGTGAGATAGGCACTGCGCCCTTTATTCCCTCATAGTCAATTTTAGAGCTGCGAAATTTCAGTGAAACGATTCGCAGCGTGGGTAACCCGGAGGTGCCACGCATATCAAGACACCATTATTCAGGACAGACATACAAGCACATTCATAGCGCGCACACGCCCACGCGAATGCAGCCACTTACCAGGGAGAGTGCGTTGTGTTTGGAGAGATCAACGTCATCAGGATTAGGTGCCACTGGCCAGTGGTCCCCGCCGCCGGCTACGCCCTCGGTGTGCAGCTTAACGACGATCATCGTCAGGCCCGGGAAGTCGCTGTCAGGAAAGACAGACATTGATGGTCCATGGTACACATAACCACATTATTCCGTGATGTTTGTGTTTCCCCACTTAATACGGCTAAATAAATGTTGTTTCAGATCTGAGTGACATAACGACATGCCACCTGAACATGAGAAGGCAATGACTAGTGCGAAATGTCTTCTATTCAGACACTCTGAGCTCGACGCTTCGAAGAAATGGTTGGGAAAGTAACTTGTTTAAAAATGCTTCTCCAAGTCCCCATTGAGTTTGATTCCCTTTAGCACTCGGTGATGTGTTAGTTCTCCTCGCGTCCTCAGCTATGTGCACCGCGCACTGCGTAGTGCCTAAGTGAAAATTGCTTTTTGAGGAAATGAAATGACCCAGTAACTATACCACATATCTGTGTAGACACCCGAGCCACGCCGCAAGGGAAAGGATTAAGGAGGGAGTGGAAGGAGAAAAGAAGAAAGGGGTGCCGTGGTGGAGGTTTCTAGATTAATTTTGGCCACCTGGGGGTATTTAACGTGCACCGACATCGCACAGCAGACGGCCCCTGTTGCATTCCGCCTCCATCAAGAACCGGCTGCCGCGGTTGGGTTCAAACCTGGGTACTGCGGCTCAGTAGAGGAGCGCCATAACCACTGAGCCCCCGCGGCAGGTAAAAGTTCGTTTTCTTCATCTGAGTTTGAGATAAAAAATTACACTCTCCGAAGTTACCTCGCGCTGTCTCTTCAGCCGACCGCTTTCATTTTACAGTGCGAAGCTGTTGAAGTGACATCAGCTCAGGTTGCCGCGCTTGTAATCAGCAGCATCACGACATCCTCAGTAAATAAAAAGCACAGGAAGGAAGAGAAAAAAAGAAGGTGAAGATACCATAAAGCATTGATATGCCGTGAATTAACCAGACAAGATGGAAACTAGTAAAGCCAGGATAACCCCACTGCAATCTTTGATCAAATATTTAAGGGAACCCAAGCGATGATGTAGACTTCTAATAAGAGACTAATTAGTCATTTCCATCCACCCAAGCGCATCAGTGTGGCTCCGCTTCGGTGGATGGAATCTCCCAAGGTGGAACTTTAGGGACTTCCTATAACATTTGACATACGATTCTTGCAATTGGAGTTATTGAACAATTCGCTCTCGCCCTACCATAAGCTTGCCGTCCCGGTTAGTTCAATTGGTAGATGGACTGCTCCATCGAAACGGTGGTACCTGGTTCGCACCTCGGATTAGGACGAATTGTTCTTTAACTGCGAAGTTTCTGAGAAAGCTGTATGCGCATGGCTGCGTTTCGGTGGATCTAAATCGTCAATTACTCCCTTATTACAACACGAAACCTTGTGTGTGCCATGTGCATTTTCTACCGGAATACACACTGCTTGCCTAACGCCAAAAACTCCACAATAGCCCATGCAGACTTGAAGCTCACATTTTTCGCTGAATTAACCAAGGCAATGCATAGCTTAAACAACCTATTTTCTTTCCTTTCCACCGCTGCCGATAGTCCTCTTACTCTTTTTCCAAATTTTCCCGTCATCCTCAAAGCTTCAGCCTCATGACACTGTACGCTGACCGGTACCTTCTACACATTATACGCGTTTATCTAAAACGTTAATGGAAAGGCTGTTTTCATAATCATGCAGTGGCTAACAGAGCATTTCACCTCATTGTTAATATTGCTTTTAATTTCTGTGCTCCACTTTGTTGCAGCGCGATGCAGTGTTCACAAAATGCACCACTAATGTGGTATACGAGATCCCTTTGACGTGTGGCAAAGTATATGTGGGGCAAACGGGACAGTGTTTCAATGAGCGTGCTCGACAGCACAATGTGACCCTAAAAAGCAAGACGAGAAGAAACCTAGCTGTACATTGTAGCAGATGTAAAGATTGTTGTCCGAAATTTAACGAGACCAGGTTTCTAGCCAGAGCGAAAGAAAAAATCGAAAGAGAAGGTATTGAGGCTTTTGTATTCATCAAAGAAAAGACTACTGCGTTAGCACGCCTTCTGTTCTCCTCACCAGAAACGAACTAGCTTTTTTGGATAGTTTCGTTTAGATGCCTTTTGCAACGTCCGCTTGCTTCCTACAATCGGTTTTATGATTGTTAATATCTTCGCGTTGGTTCTTATCCTTATCCATATTCTTTCAACCTGTACTGTCATTCACACTCGCATGTCTTATCGACCCTGGTTTTTGTAAGAGCGACCTCCCTATGACTTGTTATGCTGTTATCACTCGTCCACCACCGCATTTGTTTTTTTAGTTCACGCACTCTCATGCAGCTCAGCGGCTAAAAAAGAGCGCCTGGTTTCCTTTTCTCTCATTAAAGTTGGAAGTTGCGCCTCTTTCCTGTTCTCTGTTTCCTTCCTGTTTCGTCCTTTGTTTGGAGTACGACATTCTTTCAAGACGATGTACGAACTAACCCGTCAAGAAGTTCTACTACATCACATGGCCCTGCGGTGTCGACACAACACGTGAAGGCAAAGTAAAGATTGGCTAAACGATGAGCACTGCGCACTTGCGGCGCATGGTTACATGGAATCTCAAAAGAGAAGTTTTCTTGCCATTGTTTGCACGCACACAAGGACGGCCGCCATGTGACAGCGCCGGGTGCGCATTCCACAGCGTAGTACAGCTATGTGGGGCACAAATGATGCCTGCAGTGCGCCTCCGCCCCCATTTAATGACCGCCATACACTCTACCTCGGTGCTAAGCAAATCGCTCGTTCTTAAAACTTTCCTTCATAACTAACCCAAAGGTAATAAAGAGAGGACACTATGAGCGCAAGAATTTCAGTGCCTACTTGTTGATGAGAAAACGTTGATTTGCTCTACTCCTGTAATTGTTAATTGAATAATAGCGCACACTGTATACCTTAGATTGTTAATGCAAACTGCCGTTTATTTAGGTTCTATTCTAATGCATGCCTTTACACATTTTGCGTCGCCATATAGCTCACTGGAGTCCTGTGTGTACCCGTTGCTGCTATTTGTACCTTGACTGCGCAGCAGTCCACGGAGCCATAAGTTCAATGACACCCAGGGAGCGTCTGGTAACCTCACCTAGACCTCTTTTAAACGTTGCGAAACTTCTCTCAAGCCCGCAAGATTAGTCTGATTGGCCTGGGTGTGGTAAAATTTGAAGGTTTCAGAAGCGTCGCGACTGCTGTTGTTAGTATCACAAAATATATATAATTTTCAAACGTTCGGACTGTATATAAACTCCCGGTCGCCTGACAACAATATTAGCGAAATAGAAGCATTAAGAAATTAATATGACCATCTGAGTGTCAAATTAAGAGTTATGAGATTAAGAAAAACGATGCTTATAAGATAATGCTGTTATATGGCGAGAGCTTTTACTGGCCGCTTCGAGGTGGAGCCACCAGTCATCCGCACCCAAAAAGTGACCCCATGGGGATTGTCATTTTTTTTTTTGAAGGTCAAGGCAGCTGAAGCCAGTAGAGCCCTGGGATGAAGGCACCACCCATGAGCTCGCACAACTCCCATTCACTTTAATAAAAGTTTCCTCCTCCTCCTTCTAACTGGTATGATCTGAGATCTCGGGTTCCGGGTGAATATAGCATTCCTGCGACCAATATAGCAAGAGGAACGCGTTCCATTTTGTCGCCTATGTTTTGAAGCTCCGCCCGAAACGTAGGGAAATCGTCGCTCACTGAGGGGCTCGCTTGACCGCTTCGAAAATCGCGTCGCCTTTGGAGCCGTCCCGGAGCGATATACCCAAGGCGGAGTGGTAGTGGCGGTGCGGACTTTTCTTGTTCAGGAAGTCGGCGACGACCTGCAAGTTCCGCGTGCAAGAGAGCATCGGTGAAAGCGCTTCGTGAGGCATAATGTCACGAAGCGCCAGTGCCTGAGATTAGTGGCGCCTCACTTGCAGAAGCTGGCTGTCATAATAGGCTCCTCTATAATGGCCGCTCTCCGGACCACGTGCTCCATTATTTTAACCATCGCCACTCTGGGTGTTCTCAAAGCAGCGACGCCCGCAAAATGGGCAGGTTTGTCGGTAATTAATTATTTGTTTTAAATTTCGGTATTCACGCCTAATAAGATCAATATACTGCCCTTAAACGAAGAATTATCTTATGATTTTAAAGCTGTTCGCTTATTTAAAAGTGTTCTTAGACATTATTTTGTTTCGAGTTTTCGTACATGACATTTCTTTCAATTGCCTCATTGTCTGGCGGCATTATGTTTCATTTGCTCGGAGCTTTGCTAGTTACTTTTAATCAAGAGTTACTTTTCATTCCATGAAATACATTTATTCATGTTTTTATTGCTAGATGTATCTTTTTGTAAACACTGTCACAATGTGTAGCTCTAAACGTATCCGTCTATTTTGTATCTTTGCGTTGTGCCCAGAGTACCGTCAAGCAGTCTTATCTTCCTTCAACTCTGGGCTCCTCGATTTTTTGATAATCGAGAAAAAATTCCAATTCCAAAATGAGCAATACGGGCTTCAAAAATTGAAGACCCCTTTTCATCTTCTCTATGAGCTTTCACTGAATTACTGGGTATATTTTAAGGTAAGGTTTTCTCTATAATTCGACAGTATCTGCTGATACTACGAATATCGGAAGGTCAAGCCGCTTCTGCGTTTCTACTCCACAATTAAAAGCTCTCAAAAACGGCGCTGAAATGAAGTTCAAGAAATCTCTTGAAATATGAGCGTTTCTTAAACGCGATGTTTCCATTTATTATGGCGAGAGATTGATGAGGGCCTACTGTACTCAACACCTCATCTCGGTCGCTTCACGTCTGGTTAGAGGAATGCTCCCTCAAAATCAATTTGTGGCAATGCTGCACAGGAAAGGTAGCAAATAGTTGTAATATTATACATTCGCATCCCGTCAAACAGCTTGGAAACGCTTGTCCAGCGACACCACTTACTCTCAAAACCACAGAAACATAGCTACGTTGAGGTGGTCATGAATCTAAAAGTGTCAAGACGCTTTTTGTTGAGCAGAATGCGGTTTTTGCGCAATTAACTTGCGGTTTGAAATGCAGCACGTCGGCCAGATTGGGATATGCATGGACGAAAGGTCAACATAGCGGGATTCTGAAAAACGCCCTTGAATTTAAAGGGTGTAATCGTTTTCTTGTATTGATAAGACAAATAGCTGTGCACCCTATTGTTCCATATGTGACATTATCAAAAGGTAACGAATCTCTAGAGTCTGGCCTGACCGGCCTGATTTGATCTCTTTTGGGCGACATTATAGTTTCCTTTTTAAGCGCTCGTCGCTGGAACCCTTAGCTCTGAACAATTATGTGTACTATCAGCAAGGAATGAAAAGCGAACAAGACAGCTGAGCCACGAAACGCAAAATAAGAATATTTTATCCCGGGGAAGCTCAATACTTGCTCGGGTTCTTTTGACTTGGAAGGCGCGAAGACTCTTCTTCAGGAGTGGTATTCAATCGCACAAGCAATTCCATTCCAGGAACTAATTTACGGCTTCTTTGAGGTGTCACCTGAGTTTTTTTGTTCGCGTTTCATTCATTGCTGATAGTACATGTGAATAGCCCAGGTAGCGAACTTGAGTATGAACATCTTTAACGGAAGTTTGGCTGACTGAATTTGTAATACAGAGGGGTCTATGGCACCAGCAAGTTGTTTAAAAATTTATCACAACATTCCGGGGCCAACTTAGTCCTTTCTTCCGGGGCGACTAATGCAGGTGTCGCTTGTTCTCCCTGCTCATTTGACGAAAGCCCTCTGTTTACATTGTGCTCTGGGTACACAGTGTTTGAAGGTGAAGACTCTTAAAGAGACTAATCTCCCCGGCCACAACACTTGCCAGGCAAGTGGTGATTCGGCGGTCAAAAAGTGCTCAGCCAGGGCACTCTCTCTGTTCGATAGCTGACGGTGTGAGGTACGCATTCTACTAACTACAACAATTCGTGTTGGCGCCGCCTTTGCAAGAAACATATTGTGCGACGAAATCCACATAGCGGAATGGGTAGAAGGGCTACCGACAACTGCCCTTTATCCTGTGTCAATTTCGCGATGTAGTTTTTCTGTTGCAATCTCTCGCCCACATTCTATGTCTCACCGATGTATGTACGAGGCGGGGCATGCGGCGCAGGGAATCCTGTAAACCGTATCTTACTGCTTCTCCTACGAGACACGGTTTTCGTGTCGCGGAAGGAATTGGCCCATCTCTGAAGTCGTTTTGCGGGAAACACAACTGGTTCGCTTTGGTAGAATTAGTGCCATCTCTTCTTTCATGCCCCTGAGGTATGTCCCCGCGATGCGAGCATATTATTCTTCGCTTCATTTGTAATTGGCTTCTGTGCCCTCCGAGTCGGACGACAGGACGCGCATTGAGTAAAGCTCTGCTTGAAGCCATTCTTCTGAAGATAGGCGAACTCGAAAACTGCTTCCTTATTGCTGTCGATTACCGAGTACTGTGTTTCGCAGCATCTTAAGACTGAAAATTTTGGTAGTCGCCGATATATATTAGTTACTTGACCACGCAACGATCCAGGAATTTTTATTGTTTACTTGACAGCCCGTCCTCAGACGGCAAATTGTTGGCTTTTCTTCGTTCTGCTGTGAAACAAAACCCTGGTTCTACGAAGCCCAGGTGCGCAGGAAAGTTGTCTACATATGATATTTTTTTTAATACTGAAGCGTTCGTAGATTTAGCGCATGAATTATTTTGGTACTGCTCAGTAGATTATACCGCCTTCTTTGTCTTCAGTAACCACCATCAAAAGGTTGACAACTGTTACCAGGATGGCCGTGCCCATCACAATGGCACTGGTCTGCATCTAGAAATCATCTCGAAAATATAAGAAAGTTCTACTTAGGCAGAACTTCAGAAGCCAGCAAAATATTTTTGTGTTCACGTTTGTCCTAGAACCGAGGACACCTTCTGTCTAGAGAGCAAATTCAACGCTGCCCATTCTATGGGTCGAGCGTCGGTGCTGAAGGAAATTCTAACGGAAGTGTGTGTATGGGTCGTTACGGTTGAAGGAGAAGGTCATGGAGATCGCGAATCGGCATGCGTAACCTGCACAGCCAGCCGCTAGGTCATGACCGAAGAGAAAGCTGTGTGCCCGCTTCGTCCTTTCGTGCTGCCTGCTGGGTCAAACGGCAGCCGGTATAAAAAGCTCTTGATCATCACGATACTAGGCAGGGCCAATTAGCCCAGCTGGCAGTGTGTTCTCATTTCGCCATATAATGACCTGAAGAATTTAGGAGGGACATTTATATATTGTGTAAACTTATTGGCCACTTCTGATATTCGATAAATAATGGCTTGTGGATCACCACTTCCATCTCGCTCATGGTTAATCATGAAGGAGGCATTGCCACCTCAGAATTAGCAGGATATGCGTTCGAGACGTCGGACTAAGACCTCCTTCTGAAAAATAATACTATTAAACAGGACGGAGCGAGCTTTATGCACACTCGCAATAGTGACGGCCACTCTTCCGAAAACGAAATTTAGCGATGATGATGAACACATCTATGATGAAGATGAAGGTGGCATAATGATGACGGATGTGTAGAGATGAAGACGAAGGCCGCGCACTTCGCTTGCACTTTCTTCTGTCACGGCCGAAAGCGGCCGGCTGGGGTGCAGGGTATAGTGAAGTGGGGCGACGCGCAAAGTGCTTTAAACGCGAAGCATGGACGATCACTGCACCATGGCAACGACGGTCATTTACAGGACTGACAGGGGGAACGCGATAGTTCAGAAGGGACGTTTGGGAACGGTGTACGGACCAATGAAGCGACTCAGGAATTTTGTAGCGACAGCTACACTACGCCAGCCGCTTGGTAAGGCCAGCGTGGCTTCGCGCTGAGCCATGGCACCACCGCTCCGCCAGCTGTGCGCAAAAGCGGAGTGACGTCAGATCACGCTGCTGGTGTGTGCGCCGCGCGCCTCGCCGCTGCGCCGACGGCGGAGCAGAGTGCGCCCACATTGTCAGTTGTGCGCATGCGCGGAGTGACGTCAGAGCACGCAGCTGGTGTGTGCGCCGCGCGCTTACCTAACGCTAGCATTTCGAGCCTTCAGCGTGGCGGTGCCGTGGGCCCCGTAGCCACTGTGGGGGCAAAGTGGCTGGTCGCATTGTGCGGAGCAGCTGCGGCGCGCTGCCAAAACCGAGTGGGGTGGTGTGGCGAGGGAGAGAGAGTGAATCCACGTCCATGGACGAAGATGAAGAGGGCACGCTCAGCGAAACGGAGCCGAAAACACTGGCTTTTCAATTCGACTGAGCGAGTTTCACTCGCCCAGCTGCAGCTATCGCGTCACTCCAGGTTTAACGAGAGCTAAACGACAGCCAATTTTTTCGCACAAGCCGGGGCTTCGCACGGGTTCCGCAGCAACGCTTCATCGGCAGAGAAAAAGGAGATAGCATGGTGGGGGAAGTCACAGGTGCTTTTCCAGGAGGCTTGGCAGGCGTCGGTATTCACCCGGGCAATAGTACGGCAGTAGGTAAGACGGGAAGTGAGTAATTCTTCGCAGATGGCGGAAGAGGCTGGTTGGGTAGAGAAGAAAGACGCTTCGAGAGAGAGGTAGGTGTGCAGCCATGCGCCAAGAAAATACGGCGAAAAGCTGGTTTACTTTGCACTGCAGTACTTAAACTAAAGGCAACGAAAGGGAGCATGGTGTCCCCGTTGGTGGGGTTGGATTGGATATACGTGGACAGCATATCTGAGAGCATGCGTTGATAGCGTTCTGTGAGCCCAATTTACGGGCGTGATACGCGTAAGCGGTTTTGTGCACAGCTGTAGAAGCATGAAGAACTTCGGCAATGACGTTGAAGAGGTAGGACTTGCCGCGGCCACTGATAACGACATGAGGGGCTCCATGGCGCAGAAATATGGCATTCATGAAGAAATGGGCAATTTCAGAAGCAGAGCCAGAAGGAGCGGGGGTCGTTCCAGGGTATCTGGTTAAGTGGTCGATGGCGGTGACGATCCAATGGTTTACTTCTGTTGTTAACGATAAGGGACCATAGGGGTCAATTGAACGACTTCTAAGGGGAAGAAAGGACTGGCTAAAGGATGGAGAAGGCCCGCAGGTTGAGACATGGCGCGTTTCCTGCGTTGGCAAGGAATCCAAGAGGCAATATATTTTCAAACACAGGTTGAGAGGCCAGGCCAAAAGAAACGGCGCTTGATGCGGCCATACGTTTCTTGGAAGCCTAAGGACGGCCCCAAGGCCGGCCATGGGGTCGTCGTAATATGCCTGAAAAACTTCAGGGCTACAAAAAACGGGGTATGAGAGGTACCCAGGAGTGACTGAGGGCGCTATAATTGCGCCACAGAAGGGTGCCGTCGACCAGCTTGAGTTTAGAGGGAGAAAAACGGGGTCGCTGTATCCCGTCGCCGGTGCACTTCACCTCTACTCCGGTGGCGCGTTTAGCTGTCGCGGAACATGAAGAATTTGTAGCAGCTGCGTCACTCATTGTGCAGAAAGAACATCCAGAGATTATTTTAGAGCGCCGCTGCAAAATTGCTGTTCAGTTGGGCGGAGCGTCGGTTTTGAGGTCCGTTGTATCCGCCGTCTGGTTGCGCCCTCCTGCTGCAATTGCCGGCGTAACCATGGAGCTCAGTCCAGTTAAGAGGCTACATCTAAAATCTTGGTGCAAGCAGAACATCAAACGGAACGTGAAGGAAAGCTCTGAGTTGCCTCCATTCGTTTACAACTCACGCGATCACGGTGAACATGGTAGGTTAGCTGCCTTCTGCGTACATTCCATAAAATGCCCCTGAAGAAGGCGCCGAGTTCGTCCTAAAACGTTATAAACTTTTTTATACCATTATTGTTTGTCAGAGCTTCATCTGTATAAAACATAAGACTTTAAATTCAACTAGTCGTGTTTATCTAAACTTAGGATCTTCGCCTACTCTTCTTGCACTGCCCTCAGCAAAAGTGTAGCTCGTCTATTTCAAATGAGGCAACAAAAAGCCAGAAAAAAGGCACGAATTATAAAAACTGAGCAAAAATATTGCTTCGGAGAGAACCCTATATTAGCAAAGTGTGGAAAGCGTAGCACCCTAACTTGGCGGATCGTGCCTGTGACACCTTTGGCCGTCTCTTTTCGTCTATTTGCTGCTGTATGGCGCCACTAATGCGCCGTCTCGTGAGGCGAAAGAGAAACGAACAACTAGTTCGACTGTTTCTCGTCGTTTGATGCTAGTAATTGGGAGGCTCTAAACCCCTTAGAGCAGGTGCCGATCAGGAGCTGAGGCTAGTGCGTGGGGAGGGGAGAATAATGCGCAGTAAGAGGCGAGCTTGATTGTTGAATCGGACATCAGGCTGGCATTGAAATCGACGAGGTGTTTTGCACAGAGGAAAGCTTGTTATTACAACGTGCTTTCTATAAATGAGAAGTCCTGGCTACACTTGTTAGCTCACCTTCAGGTACCTCAGGTCTGCGCCTTTTAAAGTGTCATAATCTTCTATATTTTCCACATTCAGCATCCCAAAGTGAACGAACCGGGCGCGAAACAGCAGGTCCATGGAGGCGATGAGTTGCGACAGCTTGTCCTGAACGGCATCGCTGATCGATCTGGCGAAAAAAGGAGTGTTTCAGCTTTCGTACTGATATCTATTAGGGTCAGACTTCCAAAATTGTCAATACAGAACTAGAGACCTTCAAAGACCGTTGTACGGTAAAGTGCCATCCCACGACACACAAAACATCTTGCAGGAGTCTTGAATCAGCTCCCAATCGTTACAGCCGTCTTGGGCTAGATCAAAACGTCTCATTGGTGTCGACAGTAAGATATTTTCTAAGAAGCTTCTTTAAAACATCAGCGAGAAGACGTTTCCACAGAGACCCATCTGAAATATCTGTAGCAAGACGTTTCCCCATAAATGTTACTAGAATGTCTAACTCAAAACCACGCCGAGGAGACGTGCCGATATGTCCATGAAATTAGCCGAGAGGAACAGCCGCGATATAATGATATTGTAGATCACGGCAAGCGCTCTAAACCATCGCATATACCAGATATGGAACAAAACATACACTATAAATGTATGACACATACTGTGTTACTCCAATGTTTGCGCTTGTCTTTTCGAAGAGCAAGCGCACCGGTGAAAAAGGCAGCTCATTCTACTTAAAGACTGCGAGCAGGTTTTGTTCCGCACAACTCATAATCATATTAAGTTCGGGCCACATCGAGCGCAGCTAACCCACCATTCGTAAAAATGGGCTTAGGTAGCATGCGGTTCCTGAAAACCGACGGTAATTACGCGAGTGATGAAATTTGTTTCACTTTGTGAACGCATGATCTTCCTGGCTCGGCCAGCGGGCGGCAGCACCAGGCTGGCCCGGCGCAGCGAATGCTGCCGTTGCTGTTTTCACTCAGCTGACACAGTCCACCTGCGCCATGCAGCAAGGAAAGCTCAGAAGAGGCCTTCGCTACCCGAGTTGCACGCCAAAACGAAGCCACCTGCCGCGGGAAGTGAACAACAAAGAACCCAATAAGCGCCGGCCGGTGGCCCACTGCTGCAGTACAAAGCACACAACGGTGTCAAAGCTAGCGCGCCTCTTCGCGCAGCCTAAGTCCGCGACCAAAAACTAGTTCGCCATACAACCACAGCGACCGTAGACATATTTCGTTCCGGCACATCTCAACTACCGTGCATGGTAAGTTTCTGCACCGCGTTTTACCCGTTGAAACACTTCTGTGCTGCTGCTCATCGAGACTTCGAGAAGAAAAAATGACACAATCACGTATGATACGCGGCTAATAGGCTGAATCGCTCTTAATTCATCCGTTCCTAAAATGCAGTCCACACTCGGTGAAAATAATAGCCAGTGAGCCGAAATACCG
The DNA here is from genome assembly GCF_055824585.1 of Amblyomma mixtum. Classification (NCBI taxonomy): domain Eukaryota; kingdom Metazoa; phylum Arthropoda; class Arachnida; order Ixodida; family Ixodidae; genus Amblyomma; species Amblyomma mixtum. Next base: position 22,081,615 of record NC_143020.1, on the reverse strand, counting down.
ACCGCCTGACAGCTTTGCCCGTCATTCGCAGTGCTAGCACTTCCTTTAATACCGGTCTTTGTATTCATCCAAGCGCTCACTAAGGCTTCGAGAGGAACTAATGCGTGGCAGAGTAACATCGTTTCCAGCACGCACCACTTCCGCTGCCTCCGCAATGTTGCCCCCTATATGAGAAGCGCAGTACGCAACGTTGTTTACGCCAGCGCCAATGAGCCGAATCAACGCCTGCCCCCTATTGCTCCAGTGCAGCGTTTCTGCCACAACGTTGTCAACACTACCGCTTGCAGCGTACATCTTTCTCTCATTTCCGATACGTTGCGCAAAGAGTGATTGAGGTCTCCACTGACAAGGGATCCAGTTATGCGCCTTTCTTTTCTTTTCGTGACTCATAGGCTTGACGAAAACAATAGTATTTTGTGGGGTAGGATGATCATAGTGCCTTCGCAATAAGTGTCTCGTAACGGCCTCTCCTGAATTCTTTCCTTCGTCCATTACTCCCGCGGTTTCTTCCGAGCTTCCTGTAAGCCGCAATCCACTGTTTAGCGTGGAACAGGTTTACATTCCATGTCAACATGGTTGTAACCACTTCAAGCCAAAATAAACCTTTCAGCAAGCATATGGACTCAGTTGTAAGTAAAAATATGAGATACACTTTGCTAAGTGTTTTATACATTTGCTGTATTGATTTTCATTAAAAGGAATTTAGTTCCTCAATTCTCTATTTGGCGTTGGAGTCGCTAGCGGTTCGTTAGTATCGCGCAAATTGAGCGCACTGAATCTTTCTCTGTGCTACAAGTTTCCCGCTTGCTGTCACCTCAGCGTCATGTTTGCAGTTTTCCCGTAATATCTTTTGCTACCAGCGCACCGCTGAAATGTGAACTTCCTTTCCCGCTAAACTAAGCCACCTTCCATTACTCTAGCGCGGTGAAAACATCAATCTTACTGCGGGCCTTTGCGCCTGACTGACCAATCGGCTACGGTGACGCTCATTCCGTTCGCAAATAACGAAGCGGTACCTCACAGTGCTTCACATGCCGCAGTGTAACGTTGGATGCAAGAAACAATATGTTTGCATGTGTTTGAGCTTTCTTTAAGCGTGTACAGGTTGCTTTCTGATATTCAGCGTTTTCCACAAGTTGCTCTCTATCAAGGCCGTCAAGAAATCTGAACCCCAGGGAAATAAGGTGTCATCAGTTCTGCCAGCAACATGTTAGCATCGAAGCAACGAGCTTTGTTTAAGCAGTGAACACGCAATAATCATCGCTATGAGCATGACTACGCCTACTGTAGGGCAAAGGCCTCTCCCATGTCTCTAGAATTCACCCTCTCATTTGCCAGTTGCAGCCCCCGTATTCCCGCAAACATTAGTTTCACCCGCCCATCTAACATTCAACCACCCCCTGCTGCGCTTGCCGTCTCTTGGAATCCAGTCCATTACCCTTAAGGACCAAATGTTATCTTACCTTCGCATTACATGCCCTGGCCAAGCCTATTTATTCCTCTTGATTTCTACGCTAGTATCATTAACCCTCCTTTGCATCCCCCCCCCCCCCACCCCACCCGCTTCCGATCTGTTAACATTACATCTATCATTTTTCTTTACATAGCTCGCTGCATTGTCTTTAACTTAAGCTCAACCCTCTTCGTTAGCCTCCAAGGTTCTGCCCCATAGGTGAGTACCGGTATGATACAGCTGTTCTATACTTTTGTCTCGGGGGACATTGGTTGACTGCCATTCATGACATGCGAGAACCTGCTATATGCTCTCCATCCCATTCTTGTCCGTCTAGTTATTTCCTTATCATGACCCAGATCAGCAGTCACTAGCTGCCCTAAAAAGACATTTTCCCTTACTACTTCAAGCCCCTTGTTAAAAAAATTGCGAACTGCTCTAGCCTTGCTAGACGGCTGACCATTACTTAAGTTTTGTGCATGCTAACTTTTAGACCCACTGTTCTGCTCTGCCTGTCTAACTCATTAATCATGCTTTGCAGTTCATGTCCTCAGCGGCTTAGCAAAGCAATGTCATCAGCGAATCGCAGTTTATTTAAGTATTATTCATTAACTCTATTCCGAAATATTCCCAATTCAGGCCTCCGAATATCTCCTGTAAGCAGGCTGTGAATAGCATTGGCGAAATCATGTCTCCGTGCCTGACACCCTTCCTTATTGGAATTTTATTGCTCTATTTAGGGAGGACTATAGTACCTGTGCACTCGTTATAGATATCTTCCAATAATTGCACATAACACTTATACACGCCGATTCCGGCATGCAATTCGCTATATATATGTAGACATGCCCTCAGCCAGCTTGCATCTTTTTCCAAACGACATTTTTGCTTTGCTATGATCTTAAACTTTCCCCACTTATTTCAATGGCAGTCGTAACTACTCTATTGAAACGATGGACAAATAAAAAAAGAAAGCTTATGCTAAGAATCGAAAGAATAGATCATTACCATCAATGTTTCCATAACAGTACCTTATAATATTCCGCGGTTCCTTCACAATTCAAGCTGATATCCACGAATCCTGGACTCGTCACTTTCAGTTTAAACCGACGTACGATGCTTATTGCTTCAAAAAAGAATTATTGCAATGTTTCGGGCAAGTCAGGAATAAAAAACTTGCCATGTAATCACTGCTTCGCGTTTTATCTTTTTGGAATCTAAATCTGGCCTGGTACAAAAACCTGCGAAGTGACAACAAATCAACAAACAGATAATAAACCGCTTTTTATGCGTCTTCTATAAACTGAACGTTGGATTCAGGTTTAGGGGGTTTAACGTCACAAAGCGACTCAGCCTATGAGGGACGCCATAGTGAAGGGCTCCGGAAATATCGGCCAGGTGGAGATCTTTAACGTGCACTGGCATCGCACAGTACACGGGCCTCTAGAATTTCATCTCCGTAGAAATTGGACTGCCGCTGCCGGGATCGAGATTGCGTTTTTTGGATCGGCAGCCAAGCGCCATAACCCCTTAGCCACCCCGGCGGGCTAAACTCGACGTTGTCTCAACCCGTCACTGGAGTAATAACCACAGATCGCCCATCGAAATAGAAAGATGACGCACGCAAAAGCAGAAATTCTTGGGGGTGAGCCGTACTTTATTTGGCAGCTTAACTTTGCTGATAGGTTGCGTATTTCTTTAAACAAGAAGGCATAATCTAAATTTATTCCTCATACACCTTTAACCGTACAATGGCCAACGGTTCATGTTCTTGCTGAAGCAGCTGAAAAAATGCACACTAATTTACGTTCGCAAGGAAAAAAAATTCTGGTGTAAAAACCTTTGCTTCCCAACCACACTGTACAGAGCGTTCCACAGGAGTTCTTCAATTTCCGTACCGCATGTTCAAAAATCATTGTTGGCTATATAAAAAATATTCTGCTTTTGTGGTACAAATATTCCGCATGCGAAAGCCTTGCTGGTCCTTTGAGTGACCAGGAGCAAAGAAATCCCCCTGAAAACACCAATTTACCAATTTTACCCTATGTTATCCAAGCTCTTGCTCTGTTGGTTTCACGTCTTGAAGCGCGACTAAGTTGTCCACTGCTGGTTACAACGGACAACGGCGACGGCGACGCCGCGAAACGCAGAAACGGGCGCCAAAGAGCTGTGCTGTAAAATAACGCGCCGATTGAGCGAGCACGTAACAAATACAGCAGAACCTGACTTTCACTGCACTCGTAGCTTTGAATTCCTTATTCCCTTTTGAGGCTCCTTTTTACGTCGGCGTAGAAACTAAACATGCTCGCTACAGAGCCCCAGGCGGTTCTCACCCTGTGGACATTGAGGTGCCAAAGGTGGTCTTGATGTACTTCCAGGCTGCCGTCTTCAGAATGCTGAAGGCTGGGCCTCCGTCCCTCGAAACTATGCTGTTTTTGTCGCTGTGGTATTCCACGTCCGTATAGAACACGATGTCGCACAGTCCATCCGAGGGAATCATTGCTTTCTTCACGCCAAACTCGCCGAATGTACACACAAGCAACTTGGGCTTGCCTGCAGGACAGCCCCGTATCAAAGGGTTCAAAAACCGAAATGAAAAGCAGCGTAAATCTACCGCATGAGAATCTGGCTCGCATTAGGAAGAGAACACGTTAGGTGATGTAGTTGTTGCTGTGTTTAGGTTTTATGTAGGTGTTGGAGTACGCGGTTTAAGGTTAAAAATCGACACACCTAAGCCAATTGTATTTTCTGGAGTTCGGTTTTAACCGAAAAAGGTCTGTATTCTCTGTATGTACGCAGAAGTTTTCGAGTACAGCGCTCGCTGAAAAACACATCAGAAGCTTATTTTAACGCTTCTTTACATTTAAATTTCTGCTTGTAAGCATGGTACAGCACCACATACTTCAGCCTGAAGTAATCTGAAGGAGGGCATGTTAGGCTTAATATGTTTCGACTCAAAGTGCCCTAGTGCAGTTTGTTTTCGTAAGAACGGCGAACGCAGTACACTTGATTTGCTAGCTTCTTGCCTTCCGATACACTGAACTGCAATTTCTATTTGAAGCTGAGTCCCCGTCACAGCACGAAAACATTACTTTCCGTTTTCGATGGAAGTGAGTGCAACAATCTTCAAATCGCCCCGGACTGTACTACCAGCAACAAACGAAACACAAGACAGCTGAAACGCGAAGAAAATATCTCTGCTGGAGGACGCTCAGTATTTGCGCAGGTTAATTTTACTTCTCAGGCGCGCAGGCTGTCATTAAGAAATGTTAACCAGACTAGCTTGTATTACCACTCCAGGAGCTAATATGTCGATGGTTCTCTGTTGGTTTGTCATTTCTCTTGACTGTGTTGGTTTGTTGCCGATAGTACACGCAAGACCACGCGTTCAATCGCGAACGAATGAGTTTGGCTTCTCTGGCGAGAAATGCTGGCAAAAAATACGTCTTTTAGTCCACTCAGGAAACGGCAAAACATTTCAGCCGCTTAACCACTGCGCACAGCATGCGTGACCGCCAATGCCACTCAACTAATTTGCAAGGGCTACTGAACTCTGAAGGAGCAAATACAGTCTCCGGACATTTGAAATTGAGGAAAATTTGCTCTTCATCATGGTCTTCAGTTTGGGACAGCGTCGGTAAAACAGACATGTGTGTATTGGAAACGACACCCTCCCACGTAGCGAGTGTGGGAGGGCGCAATACAAGTATCGCTATCACCTCACAGCTCTTGGGAGAGTGAAAAGTAAAACACGTTTTTACGGTAAGCATCTTTCTAAACGTTATCTTCACTGGGACACCAGATATCTCATGGAGAGCGCGCTTGCATGTATCGCTTTTTACGTATGAATCCACTATACCGAGAAACAAAATGCTATAGTGAACTCTCCCAAGCTGCACAGGCAATAAGCCCAGTATTGCAAATGTATGGTTTCACTATGCCTTTTGTTGGACTGGATTTTGCCAATACATTTCTAATATTTGGCTAATTACTTGTGCTGCTTGGGATGATGTCCGAACAACTGCATTTCCGGTTCGCATAAGGGAATGTGAAACAAGGAAGCTAAGAATAGTCATCTCGAGCCAAATACTGACTGTTTGGTAGTCGAATTAGTGGCAGAAAATACAAGAGTCATGTTAAAGGATGCAGATCGTGACTAGAATTAGAGCTTCTCCTGAATAGCAGCTTACAATGAGACATTCATATGATTGAAGTCGCAAAGCTATATGAGCATTTAATGTTAAGAAGAGCGCTGGCTCTAAGTAACCGTCGTGTGCGGCAGCCTCATTTCTCGCACAATAAACCGGTCATCATTCTTCCTCCAATTTGGGTAAGAACGTTTATTTGCCCTTGGCATCGTTGATGTTAGGCTCGAAAAGTAGATTAGTCGTGCGCTAGTTTCTCAGAAAGCGCGTACAGCGTATGCTCAGTTTTCTTCGTACCAGATTCGGCCTTGAGGCTCAGGTTTCCCAAACGTGCACGTCGATGGACGGCTCGCCGGCGTCCGCTGCTATCATTGAGGTAGACCGGTACTGTGAGGGTGGCTGCGGCGGGCATGTCTAAGCTGGAATGCGCTTGAGCATGAAAAATAAAAAAATAGGTTAAAACAGAGGAGTCACTTAAGCCCTGCCTTAAGAATATGACACGATAGCGTAATGGGTTAATGCCCATATAGGCAGAACTGGTGACTCTACATTGAGAGACCCCTGGGAGTCCTCATACCACTCCTGACACAGTGGTGCAGCGGTTAAATGGTGCGTCACTGCCCTACGATGCCAGGTGCGGCCGCCAGAGTGACCCAGTTTGCTCTTTCTTCACTGGCGACCAATCATTTAACTGCCACCTGCCATAGTGGGCAGTTTGCTCACTATCCGGTGGGCAGCTCTCCCGAAGGTCATGTTGCACACACGGCGATACCCGTCATTACCTAGCAGAGTGAAGCTATTGCTTCAAAATTCTGAAACGTAAATCATGATGCTTGTTTTCTTCCATCATGCTCGATAGTGTAAACCTTATCGGCAGCTCAGGGGTTAGAGTGCTCGCCGACTGATCCAGCGTACCTGGAACCGACCGCGGCGGCCGCGTTTTGGCAGAAGCGTAGCACAAAAGTTGCCCGTGTGTAGTGCGGCGTAAGTGGACATTAAATATTCTCAAGGTAGTGAAAATTCATTGCAGAGCCTGGCATTACGGCATCTATTTCTTCCTTCGTGCCCGTCTTCCTCCCCAAGCAACACAGGCAATTGGCCCAGTATTTGAAATGAATGCTTCCACTCTGGTTCTTTGTATGGTCGGACTTAGCATATACATTTCCAAATATCTGGCCTATTAGCTGTGCTGTTTGGATCCTTTCCTTCACGGCGTGGTAGATGCGTCCACCACGGTGTGATACAGTTACTGCACCATCCCCTTGCCACATAAACCATTATTATTTTTATTAACCACACTTTCACGCCTCCAAATTGTGTCAAAGGAAATTTGGGAATAAATTCGGATGAAGTTCTTTTTTCTGCACGTCCGGACAATTGGTTCTCAGCTAGCCGTCAAGGCTGGCTGTGTGGGAATGTGGGAATCTTAACAAGATATACAATAACAACGTTGTATTTCATATTGACTAGTTTAGTAACATGAACTGATCCACTGACTGCGCTGCCATAGACGGATACATTTTCTGGTCTGTTTCCTTCTACCCACCAAAATTTTTTTAAAGGAGTTTAACGTCCCAAAGAGACCGAGGCTATGACAGACGCCCACCAAGGATGCATTTAGAAATTTTCCGCCGAAGATTTCGGGAATAGAGTGATCGAAACACATATGCAGTCCTCGAAAATGATATACAAGAATTTGTAACCGTCATCAGAGAGTAGTATTTGTAGCGCACTTTTGCTGACTTAGCTTCAATCAGTTTTTTCATTGCTTCTTTTCCGAATGAGCCCTATTTAAATAGTACTAATATAATACAATAAAATATTTATATTATCCAGTATCTCATAATCCCGCCATAGAGGGATTAAAAGGTTGTATACAAATTAATAACATCAGCAACATCCACATGGGTGGTGCCCTTCCTCTATAGAAAGAAATCCGCATTTCTTTCTCGAAGTTCCTGAACTTGAAGAGAAAAAGTACATCCCCGAGCAAGAAACACCGTAGACCACAATACAGAGCTTCCTTTATAGATCCGCAAGAATATCTACGCCCTTCAAATACCCCAAAATATGCATACACCAAATAACGTGGAGCGAACAAGCACCAGAGCCGGAAGCCTGAGTAAGAATTGGGATGGCTGCCTGGACATGTTCTACGTGGGTGCACCCGGTTCAATCCGAAGTTTGATGACCATCGCCATTACAAATCCCGTGGGTTAACTAATCAAGTGCGCGTTAGTACGCACGTACAACCGCACTCACGCTGATCACGTAGTCATTGCGCTAGCGCTAGCTACCAACCGAAACGCTGATGTACTGACAGATTTCCAAAATGTTTGCACAAATATTGACAGCAGACTAATAGTTCAATAAGGTCTCACACTCTTAGCAAAACATCGCGCTAATCAAGCCTCAGTCGTATGGTTTCGGAAGACATGGAAATCATGGGAGGGAATGGTGCCGCTTAGCGGCACTCCCGAGCTCGCGCCATGATTCCTACTTAGCCGAAGAGGCGAAAGAACATGTTATGCAGCCCATAGTGAGATTTTCCGATCACCTAAAAGCCTTCAGACTGGCCAGAGAGATATACCACACGCCGCAAAACTCTAGAGAAGACGGAAGAACACTCCCTTCGCCAGTTATAAATAGACACTCTCGTAGCACCACTTAAACTCAACCAATGGTGCCCCTCACTCGTCAAAACTGTCTAGAAATAGGTAAGGCCTTTCATGTGGTGCAGGCATGGCAGTTCAGTCTCGTTATTGAAAGACTTCCTAATCCCAATTTGCAGCAGAGGGATGCCATTCTGCAAAGCGAGGACGCCGACCAGCAACGAGGACTGGTGCGCTGGACCCACGCAAATCAGGCTAATGGACTGCTGGAATGGGTGGACCCCACAAGACTCCGAGAATTTCCTCTCATTCAATGTGTGGATCATCGGTTCCCTCACTACTAATAATGCGAAAACTGTCTCCGGATGGGGGTTGTGTGAGGGTCACTTAGGCAAACCTTGGAATTGCATCGGTATCTGACAAAACGCAGTTCTCTTGTTTTGACCTACCCTCAGTTCCCAGTCAGCAAGAGAAGGTAGGAGGCATGGAGGATGGGAGGAACAGAAAAAGGAAAGTCCGGAGGAGGAGTCTCTGTACGGGGTGTTAGTAGTTTCTGAGGAAGGAAAATGACGCAGTAACTGTCTCACTACTCGGCGGACACCTCAACCGCGCCTTATAGGAAAGGAGGAAGGTGGGAGTGAAAGAGAGAGAGCAGTGTAGTAGTGGAGGGCTTCAGAATAATTTCGAGCACCTGGAGATCATCACTGTCTACGCATAGCTCAGGGGAGATTTTGCGTTTTGCTCCATCGAAATGGAGGTGAAGCCCATTCATAAAGTCTATGACCGTCGCAATAGTACTTCGTAGTCTGTCGTAGCCTGTCGTAGTCATCGGAGTAACCTTTGCGTGCGGTGCCATGGGAACCACTTGAAGAGCAGTTTCCGTGCAAGCCGGAAGGTATGACGAGGACGCAGCAATGCGGAGCCAGAGGGTGGCTACCACAAGAATCATCCTTAGGGTGGTTACCATTCAAGGAAGAGGGTATAGAGAAAGCGGAGCAATTTTCTATTGGAACATGGTTACCTTTGAAAGAGTAGGGTACGCCGAGAGCGTAACAAGGCGCAACCGGTCAGCCGTTGCCACGTGAGCCACCTGGAGGGTAATTGCCCTGGGAGGATGAGGAGGCTTACGGAAGGAGGCTTTATGGCATGATCATACAAAGGACTAATCAGAGGATGGTTACAATCGTAGCTATATGGGAGAAGTTTCTTATGGAAGGAGACATAGCAGAGAAATCCCCAACCGGAGAATGATTATCCTGGAAGGGGTGAATGTGGAGAGAGCGTGAGGACGTGTAACCTGTTCGTAGGTTCCATGGGGACCAACCGAAGTGTAACTACTCTAGAATGGGATGGAGGGTTGCCGTGAGACGAGGCCGCGGCGAGAGGAGAAGGTTATGGCGAGAGTGTGGGATGGAAGAAGTGGCACTTTAGGCTAGCACTAAGGCCGAGTAAAGAAGAGCGCTTGCACTAAGGCCCCGTCATGTGCGGCGCCATCATTTCACGAAAGATGTAAGCGCGTTTATTTGTCCTTTGGCACTGTAGATTTCAGGCTCAAAAGAGAATGACTCGTTCGCTAGTTTTTCAGAGAGCGCGTGCAGGAACATGCTCGATTGTTCTCGTACCAAATTCGGCTCTGACGCTGAGGTTTCCCAAACGCACTCGTCGATGCACGGCTCGTCGGCGCTGACTGCTGCTATCGTTGAAGTAGACAGGCACCGTTAAGGCGTCTCCGGAGGGTAGTTCCAAGTGTCCGAGGTCTGCTTCGGCGTTGTAGCAGTAGGCTGAAAACCACTGGTACTGGTCCCAGGTTTTGCCTTCGGGCAGGCTCAGCTCGAAGTCCACGCCGTGTAGTTCGTGAAGTTCCTCCTCACTGCAGGGGAACGGTTCCAGCTGCACTACGAAGAGTTGCAAGCAAATACCAAGGTGGCAGCGCATAAGGACAAGGTGGAAGTACCTAACAATATACCGCGGAGGGGTGACTAGTGAGTCAACACCGGCTGCTTCTGTGTTCTCCTATCCAGACCTCGCCACAGGCTATAGCCTGTGCGGGTCTCGTGAGCGAAGCCACATTTCAGGGCAAATTATGAAACACTGTAAGAGCAGGCGCCTGCACGTGAACACACCTGATCGCACCAAACAGAGCGATGCAGCCAACCAGCTTTCTGGCGAAGAAACCGCTAAGTGACGTTAGCTCTTTCATTACAGTGTGTTTAAAGGTGCACTAAAGAAGATTCTGAGCAGTCTTTTTTCCCGCGGCAACTCTATCTATACGCTCCATGAATTCTTAGAGACTTGAACTATTGTCCTGCATGGTCGCTTTTCCTATTAAATGGAATTAAAGGTCCCGGCTCCCGCCTTTTCTTTAACCCACCTTTGAAAAGAGGAGGAGTCAGCCAACGCGTGGAGTGCCTTTCAGCCAACCGCGTGGCAGCTTACCGCTCTGCCATCGGCGTAGTGATACGTAGCGATCGGTGAAAGAAAAAAGTCGACGCGTATTTTTATTTCCGTGAGCTTAAATTGCGGCTGCATAGTCTGCGACTGAAATTATTTATTCTCGGAAACCTAAAAAATAACAAAATAAAAGCGAAAGCGAAGTCGTGAAGCGACCAGCTGAAAGGGACTCCGCGCGTTGGCTTAGTCGTCTTCTTTTCGAAGGTGAGTTAAAAGAAAAGGCCTGAGCCGGGATGTTTAGTTCGATTTGATAGGAAGAACGGCCCCACAGGACAATAATTCGAAATTGATAAGCATGCTCGGAGAGTCTAGACCGAATTCCCGCGGTTGAAAGGCGATTTCAGATTCCTCTTTAGTGCACTTTAAGCTTACTGTTTTAGCCTGAAAACTATGTGCAATTACAAAGACGTGCAACACATCAAAATTAAGTTACATGAATGCACCCTCTTAAGTATCCATTTCAGACAAATATACTGGGCAGCGATGTGAAAACTTAATTTTGTAAAACGGATTTGCATGAAAATAGCGGTCAATACTCCGAATTCACTTATACCACAAAAAACAAAAAAATAACTTTAAAAATTTTCAAAACAATAAAACTTGCTTGCTTTGTGCATAAAATGGGATGGTACTTGTGGTGGTCCAGTGAAATAAGGTGGTGGCAGGCGGCACCAAGCCAAGAATTTTACCATTTGTTTTTAAGATTTTTAACAATGCACCGCTTGGGGTAGTGTGATGGCGAGGCGTGTGAAATTGTGTCGTAATACGGGAAGTGTGTGTGGTGCGGTGCGGACTTCATTTTACAGCTTTTCGCAGCTATGCGCAACACGTAATCTGCGGTTTCAGTGTTAATGTTGGTGGCGATGTTGTAAGCAGACAGAGTCTAGCCCGGGCGCCCGAGGCCGCTTATCAAACGTTATCAGCATCATTATTTTTAGATCTTAAGACAGCTTCACACTTTTGCATATTGATGGAGAGAATATCCGCAACCATTTCACTTCATGTGTCCGTAAAGCTCCTTAAAAACACACCGGGCGAAAGAACAGCTAAGGTCGGAGCACGTCAGCCGAGGGGTTAATTGGCCTACTGATGTCACAACAATGTATTCTTTATTTATTCAGTGCCGATCTACTACGCATAAAAGACCACGAAAGAGAGAAAGATTTTAGTTTCATCTTTGTCGTCAAAAATAGATGTGCTCCTACGAGGATGGGACTGGAAGTGCCAGATAAATAGGGTCTAGTACCTTGAGAATGTATCGTGCGTGGACAGGCGGAGAACGCCCGAGAACGTGACGGTGGAGCAGCCAAGGCATTCCATGCCAAATGGAACGTGAGAAGGATACAGACGTGGGATGTGTATATGCAGCGCCTCTCTTTTCTACATATAGTCATCTATCACTAGACACCTACTCTTCCTCGCAACGTAGAGTTGTTCATGAGACGTTTGACAAGAACATTTCATTGTTTTATGTTTAAACCTCTAACTGTTAGTCGGGCCTAAGATTTTCATGTCATGTATTTTTCATGTTCTTTGTACAACACCATCGAAATATTGTCTTATGCCAATATTCCTTTGCCCGTTTAAATTTACCACAACAGAAATTGACGGCAGTTCTGAGCCTGATGACCAGAGAAGGTACTTGTTGCTGGAGCCACAGTAGAGTTGCTATATTTTACTTGGGAACACTTCCGCCCAATAAATCGTTTCGGTTCTACGCGAGCCTAACTTTTTCAGAGCTGCAACCGACACTATCGTAATACTGCGTGACAATATCACGAGGGGGGAAAAAGTGTTACCTGCGTTCTTGTTGCTACGCTAAACGTGAAACTAACGTGCTCATCAACCCACTACACACATCTACTAGATAACAGCGTACCTAGGCACAGTTTACTACGCATACGCAGGGTATTACGGGAATCACCAAAAAAAAAAACACTTGGGATCAGGCACAACCCCAAACTGATGTAAACATAGATTGAATGGGCACTTCCCGGGCAGGGATGTTTGGAAATCCTGCATCACTTTTCTTCTTCATGACAGGCGTCTTGTATACTTACTCGATCTTTATGGCGTTCTCCTTAGTGATTTTACCATTTCCGACCGAGAAGAATGTCGCTGTGACATGCAAGAGAAAAAAACAGGTTGAGTACAGCCAGTGAGTCGACTTAATGACGACAGAAAATTACGGATTGGTACAACATTCGATTCATTGCGAAAACACGAGAATTTTTTTTTTTTGCAAAGACTGTTTGCACTGATTTTAAATATAGGATTGACCAAACAGCGGCACGCACGTGGCGATTGATTTAATATTTTGTCTTTTTGAGAGGACACGCAAAGGATGATATTGGTTCCCTCAGAAAGTCTTGATTCGCGGTGCGCAGAAAACGGTGATCAGCGTGCAGTAACGCGGGACGGAGCGCTCGCGCTAGGCCAGCTGAGAACACGCAAGAGACGATTTTGCTGGCTCAGAATCACCGAATTAATGCTCTGTCAAAGAGGACCATGAACAGGCCGTGCCACGGGACGGTGAGCTCACGATCGGGCAGCTGCGGACACGTAAGGGACGATTTTGCCTGTAGCTCTGAGCCTGGACAAATGTATCCAGCACCGACACCACAGGCGGGCAACTCGTGAGCTTTCCGAACCCAAAGTACCAGGGAATACAGTATAGTAAATGTGAACAAGAATGCATAAAAAGGTATTTTCGGTGTCAAAGTTCGGGTGTATCTGTACATTAATGATCTGCATATTATTGTTTTGGGTATCTTCCTATTGTTTCTACTAACGCACCGGGAAAAAGTTAGTTTCTTTCGTTACTTTTTCCTAGCGTTCTTAATTTCTAGACATTTGCACTGTTGACGGATTGACGGCTTGCACTATTTCGCGCGGCAGCCAGTTGTAGCGTTCTGTCAAAACTGTTGTTTTTTCGAAAACCCGAGAGGATTGTGTTTACCGTCACATTTCCAGCAGTGATTTTGCAGGTTTATCAGAGAGGAATGTGTTGTGAAAGGTGAACGTTAACTGTCACATTTCGGCCCCTTTACCTTACCGTACACTGTTGATAGCGCGAGCTGTCGTGTATTGGTAGCTACAGAGAGACACCTTACCACCGCCCCGAAGAGTGACTTGCCAGTCGCCCCAGCAGCACACCACCAAAATGTGTTTGCTGCGCAGGAACCCCCCACCCTCTCCAACATGATGGTTTGGTTGGTTTATGGGGTTCAACGCCCCAAAGCGACAAAGGCTATGAGAGACGCCGTAGTGGAGAGCTCCGGAAATTTCGACCAGCTGGGGTTCTTTAACGTGCACTGACATCGCACAGTACAAGGGCCTCTAGAATTTCTGCTCCAAAGAAATTCAACCACTGCGGCCGGGATCGAACCCACGTCTTTCGGGTCAGCAGCCGAGCACAATAACCACTGAGCCACCGCGGCGGCCCCTCTCCAACATGACATGAGAATATGCGAGCATAACCGGAACTGCGCATCTTTTAGCTAACTACACTTTAGTGGGAAAGGTGGGTTTCTTTAACAACTGAGTGAGTATTAAGCATATCTTAAATCACCTGTTCGACATCGCCCTTGCAATTCGCTTTATATATCTCGAACCTCTATGGGCATTACCCCCAAAAGACAGCTTATCGTGGCTGCTTCTGCACTAGTACAGTGTGAAATTACGGCTTTAGCGGCTGGCAAATATTTCGCTTTGTTTTGTTCTGTTCAAAAGAATGTTATAAAAAAAAAGCAGGCTTGGATGGCATGGCAGCACTTCGCGTCTGGTGGGGGGGGGGGGGGTGTAAAAATCTGCAACATATTGCTTACTAATCGCGGCGTTCTGTTATGACGCTGTTGCAAATACTGCATTGTGTGAGAAGGAAGGTACAGGTGCTGCAAAGAATTTTCTTTTACTTTTTTGAGGGATTCCCGCCGAAGCCTATGCATCCATTGAATTTTTTATTCCCTGGATTTTGTACGCACTTTTTTCCACCATCTCCTACCAGGCTGATATACCATGACACGTACTCCGCAAATTAAAAAGACTATGGCGTCCGTGGGATATTTCTTGATTCTTTTTCTTCTATTTATACCGGCGAAAACAAGCAGTGCTTTGTCATGACATGGCATTGACATTGAAAATTATGCACAGCGACGTTCTGTAAAATAGGCTTATGTGCCCATTTTTATTGAAACAATATTTTAATGATATCATTAACACAGCCACAGAAACAGAATGCCTTTTGTACGCTGGCCGCAGAAGCTACTTTCTATCTGGCTCTTCGCCAAATGACCCGGTAGATATAGGCAACTCTATCCTGAACGTTCTCCCACATGTTCCTAGTACAATGGTTTAGCTGTAAACTGTCACAAAATCAAACCTGTTTTTTTTTTCAGACCAGTAGATCTAAATGTAACGATCAACAGACTTCTCCTGCTTTAAAGTAATGAGGTCGAAATGAACACGTTTAGGTCGCTTGTCGTTGTGTTTGAGGCATTATAAAGTGGACTGACCATGCACTAAATAAAAAACAACCTCAAACAACTGGCATCCTTTCTCTCATCGATGTGATTTCGCTCCGCGTTTAAAATAGCAATCTATAATTCCTTATCTAAGTCGCGTATTACCTACTGTCACTTGAACTTTGGCACCACATCAAAAACAAATCTCAACGAACTGTTCCTGGTGCAACAGAGAGCGATCAGACACGTTACTGGGGCAAGTTATACTGTCCACACCAAAATAGTTTTCTGACAATATTAAATTATTTGTGTTATTGCCTTATTTAAGTATCATTTACTGTACTGCATTCGGTTTCTTCACGTGTTGTGTCTTTCTTCTGTACTTCGCTCAGCTAAAGCGACCAGAGAAGTTAGTTTTAACCAGATAAACTCCGCACCGGAACTAGGTATAGGAAGCAAACCCTTAAATTTCTGTCCCCTCATCCTTTTAACAAATCTAGTATCAGTCGAACCATTGTGTCCTCTCTCGACCGATACACTTTTAAGTTATATTGTGAAAAGATCATTTTTGGCTTCTTTACATTTGTCTACAAACTTGTATTTTTCTTTACTGCCAGACTGTGCATATTTTGCTTTCTTTCTAGCGAAGTGTTGCCGAGTACTTTGGGCGAGCTTCCTCTATTTGCATCTTGTTCTTGTTTGTATTTTGATAACGCCAGAGACTCTTTTCGTCTGTGGACTGTTCTGAATCATGGAATTAGTCTTACGATATTAAAATACGAGGAGCTCCGCCAACTCACCGAGGAAAACTACGAAGTTCTCCCTACAAGGAATTGTTCGTCCACGCCCCCAGCGTGAAGCCGTACCACGCTCGTTACCACACCACACGTGTCTACACCAAGAGCCCGTCATTTGCGGCGTCACATCGCGTTTAGCTTACCATCACTCAAAGTGAGGCGCCAAGTCGGTACATTTCACAAACCAGGGAGGAGTAATGCTGGTCTACTAACCACGCTTAAGGCGCTGTCACATGGCCGAACAGTATTATCTCCAGCTTCGCTAACCCTGGGCAGGCTAGGGCTTCGCGGTTTGTAGTCTTACTCTCTCGAGCTCCCAGCTGCCTTCTCATCCCAGCAAGTCGCAGTAAACTTTCCCTGAGTGCGTAAACTTTTCGCCGTCACAATACGTTAAGTATATCGCACAGCCAGCTACCCCTGACACAAGCCCCATGAGCGGAGGAGCGTTTGGTGATTTTGTTTTTAACCCGCGAGCGTTAGTGAACCGGAAAACATTGTCCTGAGTATGCGTTGGCGACCGTTTGAAGCCCGACTGCAGGGGCAACCGGCAGCTCCGGCAACCTAGATGAGCCGGCTAGGCCACGTGACAATGTGGCGTCATCACAAACTGCCCACAGGATTGTGAGCAAATTGACCGCAGTGGCGGATGGCAGTTAAATTAATGACTGGCCTCGCAAGCCACCCCCCCCCCTCCAGGCAAAGCAATGCCATAGCAGGGTAGTGGCGCATCTATCAACCCCTTAGTGCATGAATTTTTATTTTTGGCCCAAAACACTACAATGAGCTTTATTCAGGCTGATATAATGCATACCAAGCTTAGTTTTAAGAAAAATTACCTGCTCCCCGCGCTTTAGAAAAGTATTGCGGCGTACATATATACACATGCAACTAACGGTATATACTTTACATGAAGGAATAAAACTGCATTTAAACAGCCTTATTTGCAAAAGTATTGCAGTACAGACCAGAAAATGATGTCTTGAAACAATAGTGCTTTCTGAGATATCCAGCCCCTAAAAAATACGACTGTAACTCTTGTGCACCCTTTTCACCCAAGGTATTGGTTGCTATGCACTTTCAATGGAACAGTCGGCAGCCGGCGGGGTTTCTTCAATCAAGTAGAGTACGATTTATCGTCTAAGTCAAAACCTAATCAGCGCGATATCTGAAGGCTCGATAGGCAAAAGGGACAATGGTCTCTTTGTCTAAGCAGCCTTCAAAAGTAGGCAGCGGCGCCTAGGGGCCGTGCGGTTTTTCCGCCTTGATCAGCGCTTTTACATGTATATCAGAGTTGAATTGCGCTGGTGGCTTCCTATTATCGCGTGTACTTGTTCCACATAACTAGGAACAGTTTCATGCCGATGGTTATGTTTTTCAGTGCAGCGTGTTTTCCCCTTAAATTTGTCATTTCACTTGCCGTGCAGTGACCATGTACGTTCCGTTGCTGTTTTAAACAAATCCAGGTTTTTAGATTCCTCTGAACACACTTTCGCACTCTAAGGGCTGCTTTCTGGCATTTATTGATTTGCGCTTCAACAAAAGCTGGCTTCAATGCTGCATTTTTTTTTTCTTCCTTTGTACACCTAATCTATCCTCACCTCTGTTTGTGCCCCGCGCTTTCTTCTACTACCACCAACATGAGATCGTCTTCTTCGTCGTCCTCACAGAGAACACTAGCGCCGCTCATAATACCGCCTGCAGAACGGATACAGGACAAGGAAACAGACGAATCTAGGGCTCAGGATATAGGTCCTCACTTTCCATTCCGCCACAAAATCTGGTGGTGTCCTATCAACGATTCAATTAGGAGGAGTAAATATTTAAGGAAGGCATGCAACTTTCAGAATATAAAAAAAGCATGTGAAGTTTCTGGATCACAGCGAATTTTCTGAAGCCAAAATTACGTATGAAAGTGCGTAGAGTGACAAAATTATTTATAATTGCATGCTGTATTATATGAGATAAGCAAATTTATACTCCTCTCCCAGTGCAGCCGGCCGCACTATCATGCTGGAGATCCTGTCATAGAATGACAAAGTGCTATTTTATGACCTAATACTTTTTCAAAATTCCACCTTCAGTTAGAATGCAGAGAATTTTTCTTGTACTAGCCGAATTTCCTCAATAAATTCACAACACTACTTCCACGCACTTCTTAAAACAAAAGTACTAAACAAATCCTTCCGATGGTTGAGTTACTGCGGGCTTAGCGTCGACATAGTGAACAGAGTAATACTAAATTAGTAAGACACACTTTCTTACTATTCACAGTAAATTAGTAAAAGGAAAATGCACCGTATCATACATTATGCGGTAAGGGGTTAACCGCTGCACTACTCCGCCAGATTTGGTATGAGAAATCTCAGCAACCTATGAATATAAAGTAGAGTGACCAATTCCACCTATAGGAGCATCAACCCATGAAACTATCGCGCCATAGCCTTAAGGTTGCATACGCGATTGCATAACAGATTGCATACGTGAGCCACCCCTGACGCACCCGCAATGACATGAGATTTTAGTGTTTGTGGTGGAAGTGCTTTCATTTAATTCTTATTTATTTCAAAATACTGCCGGCCACTGTAGCCCAAGCAGGACGGGCAGAGAGCGCAACAATCACAGAGTTATTGAAGCGCGAATAAAAAAAAACAAAGAGACACAAACCAGCCAAGTAAATGTGCTTCCGATGCATGAATAAAATTATCAATATGAAAAAGTGATTCTGGAAATAAATTGCAATCCGACGTGGTTTTGGGGAACTGCACGTGAAAGAATTTCTCCGGGCATAGAATGGCTGCAGCTTAAGTTCGCTAAAGTAAAAGAGGAAGAAAAATGTGTGCGCCAGCCGTTACAACTACTAACTACTGTCTTGAGCACCTAATAAGCCACCAGCAAAGAACGGACACCAAGAAGAAATAGAGGCGAAACGGCGAGGAGTGATGGCGAAAAAGAATACGGGAAAAGCAGATACGAGGTGTATTGCTAGAGTTGTCGGAGACCTAAAAACAGGTAAATGATGTTAACTTGTAATCTTGGTTAACTTTGGTAGTTAACTTTGCAACTAATGCATTCAGGTGCATGGATACAATTCAGAATTTGTCGCGGACCATTAGCAAGAGCGATAGAGGTTTTCCAGTGTCATATACACAATTACCCTCGGCACTGAGGCTCAAGAATATATATGACACCTAAAGATCAAATTCTTATTTCGGTGTAATCAGGCCAGTTCCTTTCATAGTCCAGGTGTCTGTAGAAGCAAAACCACTGAACACAATCCAGGCCTTTGAAAATGTAAACAACAAGCATCATATTGTTGATCTATGAGTACTTCCAAACAGGGCGCGACCTTGAAAGTTGACACATGAGCCCCTCTCTATATTTGAGAAAGCGTGCTGAAGACTTACCGGGTGCCTGGCCGTCTATATGGAAGCCCTTGATCTGGATCCGTTTTGAGTCCAGAAGTGTGTTTGCGT
Source organism: Amblyomma mixtum (assembly GCF_055824585.1). Taxonomy (NCBI): domain Eukaryota; kingdom Metazoa; phylum Arthropoda; class Arachnida; order Ixodida; family Ixodidae; genus Amblyomma; species Amblyomma mixtum. The sequence goes on along the minus strand of NC_143020.1, from coordinate 22,062,221 downwards.
CTGATTTCACATTGTGAATAGTTTTCTTTAATTTCCCCAAGTCCATTTTAGCTGGCGGGTTAAAGTTTTCGATCTTGATGTCTCCATAACTTCTCTGCAATAAATAAAATGTTTAGTACGTCACTCTCTGCCGCAAAATTGTGATGTTTACTCATCAAGCTGCTGCGCGTTTTAATTTGAAAGCATTGTATGGCTATGTCGCGTCAGCAAAAAGTGTCCGCCAAACATGTCATCCAGTTTTGCCCGGACGAGTGTGATTGTGAGAGATAGTGTGTGAGTGTGATTATGACAGATAGTGCGTGGAGTGTGGAAGAGTGTGTGTGGGGTGTCATTGTGACAGATAGTGTGTGATAAAAGTTGCCGTGGGAAAAATTTGGTCGATGAGGTGTAATTCGTTCATAATTAAAAGTGAAAATCTCGAAAAAATACACTTAGATGTCAAATAGCTAAGTATGTCGATATAGTACATGGCCATCAGAACAGCCACAGCCATCGGTATAGTATTTGGTCGTTTTGCTTTCGCATTGCTCTAATGCGGGTCACTGCAGAGACCTCCATTATTTTTTTAAGCAACAACTGTGAGGGCGCTATTATGGAAAAAATCTCGCGTGATTGGTGTTGGCCGGGTTGGCCGTGAGCAAATCCCGGATTGGTCGGTTGGTGTAGAAGATTGGTGCAACTAATTGATGCAGTGGCACCGGCATGCGGTGGCCACCAGAACTCAGATGCGCCGCGCAGCGCCGCTGGGCCAAGAAGTCGTCTTGAAATGTAACAGGTGGGCAGCTAAGGTATTTCATTACTTAGATAGAAACAGCATTGACTGACAGTGGCGGGTAAGGACTAGGAAACTAAGTAGTAAGTATGCACGGCACAAGGACTGAAGAATAGAGCTTTAAACGACAGGTAAAAAACGCAGATCGTAAACAGTGGATTAACGCAGTGGAAAAAAAAAGCGGATTGTTGAACTATATCGAAATTGGAAAAAATAGATCAGGAAGGAACCGTCCGATGATACCTGAAATGCAGTGTACTTGTCTTTTAAGCTAGATCGTGGTCTCTTAGAACGTAAAACTAAAGAAAGAAAATTAACCGAGATGTCACATGAGCAGTGTGTGCTAAACCTGTACAACCTACTGTACATCTTATGCTCGATTGTGGTGGCATACATTCGCATGTCGATGCAGGCACTCTTCCTGAGGCTCTAGCGTATAGAGATAGCAGTGATCATGTAAACAAATCTGCGGTGGAAGGAAGCAAAAGGTGATTGGAAGATTGATGGCTCAAAAGCAGACAGGTGACAAAGTGAGAAGTATGGGAAAAGGTATTTAAAGAAAACGACGAATTTTAATGATAATTCACAACACAGTTAAGCGAAAATAAAGAACGAAAGCCGAGCATAGTGGCAACTGTCATCCCCCGTTTTAAAGTGGCTGCTTCTATCTTCGATCCATCCAGCGTATAATAAATCTCTAGGCCTACAGTCGAGGAAAAAAAGTCTCTGAACCCCGTGCTCCGCATACGAGGCTGATAGCTCCATTATTATTCGCAGAATGAAGATGACACTTGTGGAGGTGAAAGCAAAAATAGCGTTCTTTCACTTCTACAACTGCCGTATGCAGCCGGCGGCTAGTTATAACGCTATGTGCTTCGCTTGCGGACTATGTGGTCCAGAGACTTTTTTCCCCGATTGTACGTTTGCAACGCTAAGGCATGGGTCTTCTGCGCCAAGTGTTCATGTCTCCGGTGTTATATGCACGGGTCTCAAGGCTGCTGAACGCAGCCGTCAAAAACCTCGCTTGAATTTTTTACATACATTTTTTTATCATCAAAACCATGAAATATCCATGGGACTGGTCGTACAGGAGCATAATGCGGGATGGTGGGCAATGAATATCTGCTACAAGAGTATTCAGAAGAAAACTAAAAAGTTTCTACGAATAATTACACTGCTAATTGGCGGTTTCTGGAGACCTGAATATATATCTTGTCTGGTAGTAGTTAGCACCGAAAGTTGGCCCAGTTTTTTAAAAATATGAAAATCAAAATCGGTATTAGCGACAACGAATGTTTAATTACGTCGAAAAAACGAGCCTATAGTGGGAAAACGCATGCGACGAGTGCCAGCAGTTATATAGCGCCACTTAACGCTCCGAAAATGCCTTTGAGGCCCAGAACTCAAAGCGGTGGTTGTCTGACCACTCGGATAGAACCACAGAGCCGCCAGAGACAGACCGAATAAACCTCAACGCACTGGAAAACAACAAGTAAATATCCGCACATGGAATGAAGAGAGGAATTGTTGGTGGAAGTTCCGTCGAGCTTTGCACAGCCTGACTGCATCGGACGCCTATCTCCATATCCTTCTCTTAGTGCCAAGCATATGGACCTTTAAGCGGTTAACAATGTCACTGCTTCCCTTCCTCTCGTTCCCGCATTCAATATACTCTACCTTTACACGGACTCCCTGGCTACATTTACACAGCTTAAGGCATTTTGCCACTCATTCCGAATTAAGCAATGAATTCATCAGCGTGGCAGCCGCCGCGGTGACTCAGTGGTTATGGCACTTGGCTGCTGACCCAAAAGACGCAGGCGGTATCCAGGCCACGGAGGTCGAACTTCGATGGAGGCGAAATTCTAGAGGCCCGTGTACTGCGCGATGTCAGTGCACGTTAAAGAACCCCAGGTGGTCGAAATTTCCGGAGCCATTCACTACGGCGTCCCTCATGGCCTGAGTCACTTTAGGACGCTAAACCCCCCTAAACTACAAACCGTCATCAGCTGTGCACAACACGTAAATATGTCGCCTGCACATACACTGGATTCGCTGTCATACTCACAAACGGCAAATATTCATGTCAGTACTATGACACGCCATATATTAAAAACCCGGAACCTTCCCTTCTTCCCCCCATCCGTTCCTGTTCCACGCATCCGAATTGCGAGTTGTGCTCCAGAATTTCTGATTTTGCAGGTAATGCCGCATAGACTATCTAGTTTGAACGAATGTATTAGTGAGGGAGTGTAGCACACGTGGCAGTTTATCTCTGTGCACTGGAAGCTCTCGCGATACGCGACAGCACTCAGTGGATGATACCCTTTTCGGTGTACGCCAGGCTTCAAATGACAAATTTATCGCTGCGTTTTAAAAAGATAGCTTCGAAATCGTGCAGCATACGTCTCACACTCTTCTTCAATGCACAGTTCAGCTGTTGACAAACAGCCACCTCTATAGGTACTCTGTAAAAAAAAAAGTTCCTTAAAGTTTTCCCTATATATGTGTAAAAGTGCAGAACTCCCGTTCCGTACCCCAGTAGCAATAACCCCCGCGCACACTTGACGCCGTGTTTTAAAGATACAACGCCCTCGAAATGATGGTTCCTAGCTTCCGAATTGTTCTAGGATGAAGTTGATTTATTCTCTCGTAGGGAGAACATCATAGCTGCGGTCTGAAATAAAAAAAAAAGTGCCTTCAAAGTTTCTGCTTCAATGTATTCGTAAGGCCGCAACCCCTACACTTCACTCCCAGTCCGCTCCAGCGTCCTCGACCACCCGCCATGTTTGCTAACACAGCGTTGGTCAATACCACACTCCTTTGGGTGTATATCTAACACGGCGGTTGCCCATTCTCATACGCACCCAGTGCCCAGCGAAAGCAGGTTAATCGAGCCCGACCGGCAAACGAGGGCACAGGAGCTCTGGACAAAGGGCCCCTCCCGCTGGGGCACGACCAACCACAGGTTCTTTCACTTGCAATACAATTTACCACCACTGCTACTACTACTACTAATGCTCCCTGAAGCAACCATCTACCAAAGTTGCAAGTTTCATAAGAGAAAAGAGCATCCCCGCCTCTACTTGAAGTGGAATGGAGGGAGAGGCAAGAAAGCGTCTGCCACGACAAGAACAGAGAGGTTGTCTACCGCGGAAGAAGGGAGCTCCGGTGCGTGCTGAGGAATGCGCAACTTGAGGATGGTTGCCATGGGAACAACCCGTAATGTGGTTGCAGTTAGGGGTAGAGGATGAAGCTGAAAGTTACCAGTGAAGGTGACCGGAAATATCAGGGTGGAGAGTGCGCGCCGGCAGCCACATTTCCGTTTAAGTGGTTGCGCGCGAGCTTCCCTTTAGGGTTTAGCGGCGCATTTCAATGCTTGTGAGTAGGTCTCATGGAAGCGGGACCTTCAGTGGGCGGCTTAGAAACTGGCGAGCCGAACAGTAACATCTTCGGAGAGCACGTCCGCGACAGATGGGAGATCATGCACACGATGGTAAAATAAGCATGCAAGCATAAAAAAGTACACAGATGACTAAGCGTGCAATAAAGGCACATAAAACAATGTCTGTGATCTGTCGGGTCATGCAAAGAAGAATGAGCTTCTAATTGTACACATTTCTCGCGGATCGGCCTGCCGATCACCTGTTAATTTTTATTTTGTATAAATTATAGATTGTTTCGATTACAAAGGTGAAATTTCGCGTTCCTGAGTCCGGACACTCACAACCCAAGGAGCTAATAATAAGGTGTACATCTGAATAAAATAAACACAACTTTTCAAAACACATACGGCCCATATGACCACGCATAGCCTGCACACCAGGCACGACAGCCTTTGTATAATGCTAGGTTATCGACGCTATCTCGCGCCCGGGAAAAAGGAAGAGGGGGAAAATAAAACTAAACTTTTGGAATAAAATAGGCTCAGTAACTGCCTCCCTGCTCGACGCACATCTAACCCGCGCCGTGAGTGAGTATCAGGTAGGAAAGAAGGAGTAATAGACGCAGAAGTTAGCAACCAAGTGTACATGGGACTCGACACGAACTCCCATATCATGGGCGCAAATAAAATAATGAAAGAAATGCAGCCTTATGGGAAAATACGCCGCCCACTGTTTTCTTCGCGTCGCGCAGTGTGGTTGCTCGTTTTGCATCCTCAGCGTCCTTAATATCTAGAAAGTGACACAACGTCAACTTCTTATCTTTCCGCAGGTGGTCTAGAAATCAACACCACGCGTCGCAAAACTACTTGTACTGTAAGCTTTAGACAAATGTTTTACCGTACTCTATGTAGAAGTACCCCACTCCGCTTTATGCAGTACAATTTAAACAGAAAGGCCTAAAAGGTAGTAAGCTGTCCTCTAGAGCACTCTATTTCATAACAGGGAGTGTGCTTTAGTACAGCTTACTAGTACCCCCCTTACCCTCATACAGACGTGTTTGTGTTGATAGCGTGGGACAGAACAAGCTAGCCACGGATTCTCCGGCCACTCAGTAAGCGAGGGCTTTGGCCCCAGCATGGTTCCATGCCACCTAGGAGCTCGTAACTTGTACATAGTTCATTTTACTTCTCATAGGCGGCGCGACAGTCACCTAATCTGCGAGTTTAGTTAAGGACACCTGCAATAGCAATCCCTTGATATAATATTCGAAAGGGTAATTTAAAAGTTAGAACAATGAATATATTTCAATACTACCGAAGATAAGGATGATGAAGATGAGGAACGGCGAAAGTTTAATGTGCTGCTCCCTAGGCGGCGCCTCCATCTTCGAAATCTGCTAAAGCTTACTTGAGGAAATTCTAAGGCGCAGTCGGCATCTGATTTGCGGCATTACGTAACCGAAGCCCCTGAACAAAACAAAAAAAAGGATGTTGCCCAAGTGATCCTTAGGCGATCTGTGGGACATGTGGAAGTGCGCGCTTACAGAGTGTGCCATCTGGTATTCGCGTGGTTTAGCAGATTTCGCAGGTGGAGGCGCCGCCTAGTCAGCTACACATTAAACTTTCGCCGTTCCTTAGCTTCATCGTCCTTATCTTCGGTAGTATTGACATATATTCATTGTTCTAGCTTTTAAATTACCATTTCGAAGAAAATATCAAGGCTGATTTTCTCGTAAGGCCCTAGCATCGTTCAATGCCAACTGGCAGCTTGTAACTTGTACATAGTTCATTTTACTTCTCATAGGCGGCGCGACATTCACCTAATATACGAGTTTAGGCTCTCTGTGACTGTCTGATTTCGGTTCATGAACTCCGTGGCTTACTGCGACTACTCCGTCGCCGTGGGTAGATCGCACCGGGGGAGAAGACTGAAGCGGATCGACTTTCCCTAAACAGAAGTAGAGCTTCTCGCGTTACCTCATTTCGAGAGCGATGCTGTGTGGTTACGCTATACAGCACAACGATTCCTTCAAACTTCACCTAATAATCAGAATGAATGAATTAAGGCTTTGCTCTTTTTTTCCTGCTTTACTATGTAGGTTCATTTTGAATTTTTGTGGCTCCGTAATACGTATTTACGTTTCTACTTTTCAGTTGTATTCCGTTTTTTTTTGTTTCAGTACGTGTGCTTAGTTTGCATTTTTTTTGTCGTTGTGCTCCTGCACATATGTTCCGTTCCTCACCATGATGAAACCGCAAAACAAGGCTACAGTGTAAGTAAGCGCAATGCAATAAAAAGAAGCCTAGTGCAAAGCATACATACCTTTTCCGCTTTGGAATAAACGCTTAAGTACTTGTACTCTTTGATCGGTTTGGAGGGCTTGAGAATTACTCTCTCACTGGTGTATTTTCTGAGGTTTTCCGCTTGGAGGCGCTGCAGCCTGCAAGTGGTAAAGATGAGGTGAGGCACTTAGAACCTTCTGTTTTGATTAAGCGGAGTGCACCTGCTTCAAAAGGCATTTCGTTCAGGCCGAGACCCTAAATATAATCTAGGTGGGGACGCTTGACGGCCCTGCTTTGGAGCCCGTATGATTATATTTCGGCGCATGCAAAGCACTGGAGCTCGTCATTCGAGGTTAGCGCGTTGACAGCAGTGCAGTTCCGCAACACTAGAGCAAGAACATTTTTTTTTTGCAAGCAGCCGGCTCAACTCAAAAGTTGACCGCTAGGTTAGAAAACCGCAGCAAAAGAGGAGATACCAGAAAACACAGGGCAAGAGGTCCCGTAACAGCTGCAATGCATGACGGGAATTTCAGCAGCAACTTCAGTGGTCCGCCGTGAAAGCTGTTCGCGCCGACATTACTTTGCCACGACGTAGGCGGCATGCGAGTGCACTTGCATCTTGGAAATGGGTACGATGTTGTCGAGCAGCGTGTTGTGGCTGGCGTCCCAGCGCATTACTTCTTCCCTTATACCCGCCGCACGTCTGTGTGTTCCTACCCTGTAAGGCTGCATTACCGAACATTAGGCGCTTGCAGCGAGAACGCCGGGGGCAGAAGAGGAAGAGGAGACCTTTCCGGCATATTCTCGAGGGTGCGAACCCTTCTCTCCTCACAGCCATGGCGATGTGGCGCGCCTGAAGAGCCGTTTGAGAAAGTTCCAGCCCTCTCGAGGAAACCGGGGAAGGAGACGCAGCTTGATGCTTGCTGCGGCGCCACCACCCTCTCTCAGTGCCGCCGCCCACGTCCGGAAGTTTAGTAGTTTGGTATTGAAGACCATATTGCATGATATTGCGCGGCTCTCGGTCAGGCTTCATCGGAGGAAGTGAACGGGCCACGGATTTCGGCAAGACGCGAATTTGCGTCAGCTTGGTACCTGAGTGCGAAATTCTGTTCCTAGTTGGCCTCTCAGTTTCTGTACCGTTTTTCAAGCTTTCATAAAAGACCAGATCCTCAGTTCGTCAGTCTCATTGTCTGGTCGTGTGCTTTCCGTCAAGTGCCATATAAACGAGCACCTCAAGGCAGCGAGGTGGTGAAGATTCGCAGCATTCGCAGCATTATAATGCCTCTTGGCTGCATCCACGAGCGCCAAACGTTCATCTACACTCCGCTGCAAATGTCCGTGCAAGCTGGTCGAACAAGATACGGACAGAGATGAATGTTTCTCTGTCCTTGTGGCTTGAAGCGCAGCTAGATCAAGTACCCTCGCGTCTCGACTATCTGCTTCTTCCCGAGCCCGAGTATCTACGCCGAGAAGTGCACTGCATTATAAAAGTAGTCGACATACTTTCAATAGATTTCTTAGACAAACATTGTCTTTTTACTGACTTTTATTTTTGTGTGTTCATAGCCAATATTAGTCTAAGAGACAAGTTCCCTAATTGCATGGCTATAAATCTATAGATTGTCTACAAGATCTCTAATCCATATAGACTCGTCTATAGGATTAGTTTAGAGAAGGAACATTGATTTTATGGACCCAAATCATTAGATAGCCTAAAAACTGTCTAAAGAAAATTCGTAACAACGCGGTCATTCCGCCTTGTAAGTCCGTATGGTGCAACCACGCCTCATGTCCCACCACACCTGGTCCAAACGCGGAGACTATGGTTTCTGTGAGACTGACGTTAAAAGACGGCACTAGTTTTGTTTTAGCGGCGTGGTGTTTCAACGGCAGTAATGGCTAACATGTCGCCTTGTTCGAGCATCCGAATTGTAAGGCAGGAGTGGCCGGCCTTAGCGTGCTGGTGGAACCAACGCGGTCTTCAGCGGCTTTTGTGGTGGCACGAATTAGGGTATCTTTGTACCAGAACTCATCACTGAGGTTCTCTGGTACTCCGAAGTGTAGTAATTAGTAATTTGTAGCTGGAGTGTTTTTAGCGTGCGTCCAAATATCTGCGCACATGCGCCTTTGCTTTTGACCTCAATCGAAAAAAGGTGGAGGCGGCCGCGATCCACCCTCCAGTCTCGTTCTCTGCACAAAATTACACATAAACTATGGCTGAGCTCGGTACCAGAGTCAAACATGCGTCGAGCAAACCGCCCGCCGAACATGTATTTCATCTTTTCGCACTTTCTCTCACCTCGAATTCATGCTCGAAGATTATTAATAATAATGATCTTTATTCATTCCTACAGGTATGAAAAGGAGTCGAGGGAAAAAACCACAGAGCTTGACAGGCCCTCGACTCCTGGCATACAGATATCGGCAAGCAGGGTTTTTCTTTTCACAGGGATATTTCCTGGCACGTCACAAGCGTAGTTCACAAAGACTATATTACATGTTTATACAAAAATGTTTATACACTTATTTTACACATTTTAACCTCTTAAATACAACCATGATTTTTTACTCTAAAAAGAATACATTCTCTATATTTTTATCAAGTTTGAGCTTCAGAAACTACAGGGGATGTCCCTGGCTGTTCATCACTTATGTCACTTTTCGCCACCTCTCCGCACAGTGGACGACAGTGCACGATAAATCATTATCACCGAGCGAGATACGAACAGCAAGAACAATGAGATCTGCTTCTTTTGCAGTGTCTTAAACAATTTGACCGCTTTTGTTTCTTTAGGCCCTGGCTTGGCCATTGGACCAAAGCCATAGCCTCACATGCTGTGACGCTGCGTTGATGGAGAAAATCGTGCGTCAATAGAAGCGAAAGAAGCACATTTTTAAAGAAAGTAAGAGAGTGAGAACGAAAGAAATAAAGGAAAGAAGGAAGTGAAGAAAGAAAGAGGGAAAGAAAGAAGGAAAGGGAGCAAAGAAAAAGGAAGGCACCAAATACAAAGGAAGAGAGACAAAAGCAAAGAAAGATGGAAAGAAAGGAAGCAAAGAGAAAGAAAAAAAAGGAAGGAAGGAAGGAAGGAAGTAAGGAAGGAAGGAAGGAACGAAGAAAGGAAGAAAGAAGTAAAGAAAGGAAGAAAGAAAGAGAGAAAGAATGAGAGAAAAAGAGGAAGAAAAAAAGAAGGAAGGAAAGAAAAACAGAGAGAAAGGAAGAAAGAAAGAGAGAGAGAAAAATATAGAGGATGTGTAACAATACAACTCCACGGTGAAGATTTAAGCACATTTTGGTAAATTATTATTGCACGCGGTTCAAAAATGAAGCGCGAAAGCTGCACATGCAGCCAACGTTCATTTCTAAAATAGAGTTGTACAGTCACCAGGTGCACTGACACAGTTTAAAGAGAAATTGGCTGAAGTTTACTACCCCTGATCGCGAGCTATAGCCTGACCATCGGAAATATCAAGCCGTGCTAGAAGCCGAGCTTGAACGGTATAGACTTTGTAGCCCTACCGAACAGCTTCCTCTGCGCCTCTCCCATTTATTCGTGGCTAGCCATAATCTTAAGTTTCGCGATTTTTCGCGGTGGCATTAGGAAGACCATAAAGGCGAAAACTGGCTGGCGTAGGCACTGACCCTGGCGTCTGTATGAAGCCTCCACCTGATAGTTGTCGCAGATGGTGTTTAAAGTGATTGCCTTGCCTCCACCTTCCATTCATGCTCCTATCCTTTCCTCCTCCCCCTCTTCATATGTAATGCGGAGTAGGAGACGCAGAACTAAACGTCACTCAGCCTCCGAAATGACGCAGATGGATTTTTATTTATCTCCGAAAGAAGAAGACGTTTTTTTTTTTATAAATACTTACCCTGACCTCCTGACAGCAGTTGGTCTGCGACGAGTAAGGAAAAAAACAAGTCTTTAAGTATCAAGGATACTTTGATTAACGTAAGTGGCATAAAAGTTCTAAACGATAAAAGAAAATATTCGAATCATTGGCACAATTGTAAAAAAAAAAGCTTCTATTGTGTAATTACTTTCCTTCCCCCGCCTCAATCTGGAGGTTGGAGTCCATGCGAGGAGGTTAGTGCAGGTAGATGGGTGATTAGTCCTATTGTTAGACGGGTGATTCGGGGGGAAATAATTTTTATTTCCCTGGTATACATGGTCTGTTCTGAAAGTAGTAGGACTCATTTTTTTAAACAAATTATTCAAGCGAATAGCACAAACGATTACAATTTTTCAAGGTAGCACCCTTCCGCACCTACTTGCTGCTGCCAACGAGTTTTCCAGTTTTCGTACGCCTCCAGGAACGCCTGGACCGCAATGCTGTTTAACTCCCTCGTCACGGCCTGTTGAACCACCTCTAACGATCCCTCAAGCGTCGATTTTATTCCCGGGAATAGAAAAAAGTCTGGCGGGGCCAAGTCGAGGCTGTAGGGGGGATGAGGCAGCGTTGCCGCCTTGTGCTGGGCAAAAAACCAAGGTCCTCATTCACATGATGAAGAAGATCCTACCGCTTGGCTTTTTCCTCCTCTGACAACACTCCCGGCACCAACTTCGCGCACGCTTTCCTCATGGATAAGTTTTCTGTCACGATCTCAAAAACTTGGGTTTGAGGAATGCTCAAGTCATTAGCAATCATTCTGATACTCATTCTACGATCACTGTTAAGTAAATGTTTCACTCGCTACACATTTTTGTTGGTCATGCTGGTCGAAGGGCCTCTGGAGCGGTCGTCTTCCTCCACTCTTTCCTTACCTTCTCGGAAAAGCTTCTGCCACTCAAAAAACACCAGATCTACTCATGGAAGCGTCACCGTAGGCCTTCTTAATCATGTTGTGAGTCTCTTTGCCCGTTTTACCAAGATTTACTCAAAATTTGATAGCGTATCGCTGATCCAGCAAACACTCGACGATTCTGCGTGACGAGACGTTTCGAGAGGGGTTCACAGTACAAGCGACCTCCTCTCTTCAATGGCCGAGAGCCGAGTGCCGATTTCCCCAGCATTCCCAATATCCCCCTTCAACGGTCGTGCACGCGCAGACCACCTCTCGTCCGCCCGTTCGCCCAGGAAGAAACCAGTCCTACCACTTTCAGAACAGACCCTGTATAGCAGATCTGGCAGGCTGAGATTTGTGGGTGGTGCTCATCGGAAGTGGATGTAGCTGGCTCAGCTGCCTCCAATCTAAGTTTCTGATTTCAATGAAACCTTTTGCTCTAAAACTAAAAAGCCGGGATATGGAGCAGTGCGCCTATCACTGCTGTCGCTGTAAAACAAGAAATAAGAGAATTGTACTCGAGCTTTTCGAATCGCTACTTTATTTTAGTGTGCAACAGCTCCAAACAAGCACGCACGCTACTTTCTCGGACTGCCATGCGGTGGTGTTCAGCAGAAAAACTATCAGGCTTATGCTTCTTCATGGCTCCTTTTATCAACTGAAATGCATCTGCTCGTTGTCTGTATAAGCATGTCGTCCTTGCTTTCTCCCATTATTTGCGAGCCCCGAGCGATGTCTAACTTTAATTTCGGACCTTTCTTTGAAAAACAGCCGCCACCAATTCCCATTTTGTGCACTTTTTTCCTTTTGTACAACCGCTCCCCAAGAAGGCTGTTGGGTAAATTCTCACCTTCTATACACCCTGCAGGAGGCATATATATTTTATGACTGGAACTGAGCGCATTTATGCCGCGCTGCTCTTTCTCTTCGCAATGGTTTATATCTCGCCTCCCTTGCGGTGCTACACTCTTTGCGCGATGGTGCCTGCATCACGGGCCCTAGGAACTTGCAGTGCTCCACGTTTATGTGGAAAGACGCGGGTATCCTACTTCGTAGCTTTTTGCACAGTGCCATATGTGTCACTTCCAATCCAGGGATTCATCCTTTGTACAGTGGCACATACAGAACCTGCAATGTTATGCAAGGCAGCTTGCAGAGGCGCCTCGGCTTGAGTCGAGTTACCGAAAAGGCCCCACAGCAACTCTAGGCCGGCGCGTCTGACAGCACGAGCACCGCTGGAGGGAGATAGAACGGGTGGGTGGGTGGGTGCGTGGGTGGGTGGGTGGAAGGGTGGTTGGACGGACGGACGGACGGACGGACGGACGGACGGACGGACGGACGGACGGACGGACGGGCGGGCGGGCGGGCGGGCGGGCGGGCGGGCGGGCGGGCGGGCGGGCGGGTGTGTGGATGGGTGGATGGACGGATAGTACTGCAAATTCGGTCAATTTATTCGTTATAACTGAATCCCAGGGCATCAAGGACTGACTAAGCCAGAAAAGACATTCAGATGGCGACTTGCACATTTTAGTATAGGGCGCTGAATTGTTTCTACATATTTTCAATAAGGTGCACATATGTCGTTTGCTTTTTGGTTGAATTATTTTTTGCCGTTTTTCGCTTTCTGCCCGTAGGCACAAAGTTGCATTACCAAGGGTATTCCCTGGCACCTTTATTCCTTTCCAAAAACCTCGCAGTACTACATCCCTGTTGCACCAACAAAGTTCCGTATGCTTCACAATTGCGGCATCTCCTCGCCCGTTCGTCTCAACGTGCATTTTCATATATTTCAGTCCTTTGTTTATCCAACCACCATCATCTTCATCAGCCTGACTACGCCTCTTCCATGTCTTCCAATTAAGGCTGTTCTTTGCCAGCTGCGATTCGCGTATCCCACCACCAGATATTTGTAATCTGACAGTCATGGTATCTCATGGCCTTTTATTGCAAATACCAGCCGAGTGGAACCGTTCATAACTACCAGACGACCTATGTGCGCTAAACGTCCAACCCAGAGCGTCTCCTTCGTTTACATTGGAATTAGCCAGAGACTGAATAACTACCTGGCTCTCAGCTATTATCACAATAGCGTTAGCGTACATTAAACCCAAGTGCCGCTAGTCTGTGCCCGCAACATTTAATCTCTATAATAGATTTTAACCTTACTTTTTTCTAGCCATTTTTTTGCACGTTTATCTCATAAGTCATGAATTACAGCAGTGATAGAGGACAATCCTGCCTTAGTCATTTGCTTACAGAGACAGTTTTAATTCTTATTCCTTTATACAAATTTCAATTTTAATGTCTCGATATATTTCCTTTGGGAAATTACTTATCTCGAGAACCGAGACATTCATTTGTTAGTGTGTTCCCCAAGAAGTCCGTATTTAAGTTGTAGTACACACCACTTTTTTGCGGGAACGCTAAATGGATAAGCATGTTTTCCCCTCGCTATTTCTATGCATCAGACAATCAAGTACAGGCTATCGTCTTTGCGCCTACCGCTCCAGAACTTGTTTTGGAGTTCAAGCGTCTTATTACTTTCTAAGCCTGTCTGCATTTTTAATTTCACCGCCTAGATTCCCAGCTGATATGTAACAGATGTAATCGCAAACAATCTGAAATATTTCGTGTTCGTCCTGTCTCCTTTGTCTTTTTAAATCAACTTCATTTTGCTCGATAGCCAGCTGTCCGGAATATACTAATTGGTAATGAGGCTTTCCAATTCTTATAATATCGCTTGCCTGCTGATCGGACCTAGTTCATTATTGAGCTTAATTGGAATTCGTTCTCTCCGGGCATTAGTGAATATTTGCCTCGCCTTTTTTCGCTTAAAATTGATCACTTTCAATGCGATTTCCATTATGCTGCCAAAGGGTTCATCTCGATTTCGAGAGATCACCTTATATTCACTCACAAATGACTCAAATGTAACAGTTGTAATATATTTCACAGCGTCGTCCCCCTGTAAACATTTTCCCTCAGCATCTTGAATCCGTTCTTGTTTTATATCCTTTTATCCAGACAGCTTATGTGGTTCCAGAATTTTCTTGGCCCAACTTTATTTGCATCGCGAACTTTAGCCATCCAGGATCAGTGGACTACTTTATTTTACCCTGGACGTGCATCAGAGTTTCACTTGATATGAGCGCTACGGTGTGAACTCCTTCAGCTGCGGTACATGCACTGCCTGCGTCGAGTCTCCAAACACATGTGAGATTACCAGAATTTTTTGAGCCACAGTGCCTAGAAAATCGTGGTTTTAAAATCCTTCTAACCCCTACACCAATTACCAGTGGCCCTCAACGAAGCTCTGTACACAACTAGGCGCCTATGTGTTACGACAAAGCATTTGACTCACACACGCGCCGCAAATGCGTCTCGTATGGACCTTTATGCCGCATACCTCAAATGACACGCGAGACTCGTGCGTATACAGGTGCTCGAAGTGCATCGTATCAACTTACATCAACCTCCTGGTAAACGACCGCCCATGAGTGCCTCCTACAGAGTCGTGCATCCTTTGTGACGGACACGGAAAAAGCCACGAACAAGTGACTAACAAGTGTCGAACCAATGCATGAAAAAATGCACGTATCATCATTCACACAATTTCTCATTGTTTCTGTGTTCGTGTCCTCTTTCTTCCTGTAAACGCCGGCTAGCCAAACTGTCTGCCGTCAGGAGTTTGCAATGTGCTTGGATGTATGTTTAGTTGGAAGGTAACTATGGCCTTTTTCGCTTTGTTGAGTTGGCGCAATGCTACGTAGCGAATAACGCCCGGCATTTTCGTGGTAGAGTTCCGGGTTGAGTAAAAAATACGCGCGCAATTAGTGCGCGGCCAAGGAAGGAGTATGCGCAGTGAAAATTATAATATATACCAAGACGTTTCAATCCTTATTACAGTGCACATCAACACTCACAATATCAGTGGAAGTCCAGAGGTATATAGTTACCCTCCTAAAAACAGCAAATCACAACCTGACCTTACATTTTATCGTAGAATTTCAAAGTAGTGGAAAGGAAAGCGTGACTTGTCATACAAAAATAATAATACTGTCCTTTCCTATGGCAGAGGTGATATACTGACAGGCAATAAGGAAAACTGAAGCAGCCGTGGTATAGTGGCCAGTGTAGTGCGGTATAGACTTGCAGGATGGTCGCTCGACTGCGGTTGGTGCATGTTTTTAGTGCACTGCCAGTGCCTGCCAGTGTACTTGCCTGTGCACTTGCACAGCGGCCATTCCCTGCATTTAGGCCTTGTATGTTTGTGTGTTTTTCCGAAGGTCATTTTGTGGCAGGCTGCTTACCTGCCCATATTGTGCTGGGCAACAGGCCCAGGCATATACAAGGTGTTCAAAGTTAGACTTTACTGATTTTTCAAAACATGCGAAACTCCGTGCGCTAATGACGCTTTTGCTCCTCGGTAACCCGGCCAGGCGGACACAAATTGGGGTAATAATTGTCCGCATAAAATCAATAATCAGCTAAAAATTATTAATTAACTCTTCTGATGTAAGCATGTATATTTATATTAAGAAGTTGGGGCCATTTGCTTTTCAGGGCTATTCCATTTTGTACAATTTTAGTAACACACCTGTGCCCTGAGATACGAATGCCTAAAATTTCGTCCCAGTTCGTCCAATTACGCATCTCAGATCGTGGCTCTGGGCGTGAAGCACCTCCCTCGTGTGACGCAGCTGTTGCGTATAGCACTCTGCCTTGCAAGAGTGTACAGAGTCATTTTCCGCGAGTATCGCCATTGAAGGCTTCCTGGACATTAAATGCCAGGCTTTCCTGGAATGAAGACGTTCATCGAAGCGGTGCTTCACAATATATGGCTTTGTTTACGGTGTTTAACGTCGCAAAGCGACTCATGCTTAGAGGTACGGTGCAGTGGAGGGCTCTGGAAATTTTGACCACCTGGTGTTATTTAACATGCTCTGACATCGCACAGTACACGGCCATCTAGAATTTTGTCTTCATCGAAATTTGACAGCCCCGGCCAGGTCTAACCCGGGTCTTTCGGGCCAGCAGCCGAGCGTCATAACCACTGAGCCACTACGGCGGCTCGTCTCTCGTTTATTAATGAGAAAGCATTGCTAGGCTAGGTCGGCGAGGAGTGTGAACACAACATGATTGCAGAAGAGGTAGGATCAAGCGAATGGTAGTAATCTATAGAGTATGTTGTGAGGATGATGTGCAAAAAATTTGATGCAAATAGGATAAATATAGTTAATAATTAGAGCCAAGAATCTCAAAAACCTTCCAAATAGCGCGGACGTCCGTATAGTTAGCGGACTTGAAAACAGCCGTGGGCGGCAAAATAGCGGAAAAATAGGCAAATGAGTCGAGATAAAGTTTGAAATGAACTGAGATATGCTTGATCAGTGATAACGAGAAAAGTTTGGAATGGATAAATTAGTTAATTAATTAGAACAAAAATTCTTTGGACAGTATTGCCATTAAAGTATCGCCATTAAAGGCTTCCTGGCCATTAAAGGTCAGGCTGTCCTGGAACGAAGACGTTCATCGAAGCGGTGGTTCACAATATAAGGCTTGGTTTACGGTGTTTGGCGTCCCAAAGCCACTCACGCTTTGAGGAACGGTGTAGTGAAGGCCTCCGGAAATTTCGACCACCTGTGGTTATTTAACGTCCTCTAACATCGCACAGCACACGAGCCTCTAGAATTTAGACTCCGATGTAACTCGACCGCCGTGGCCCAGATCTAACCCGCGTCTTTCGGGTTCAATCCATAAAGGTGTGTGTGTGTGTGTGTGTGTGTGTGTGTGTGTGTGTGTGTGTGTGTGTGTGTGTGTGTGTGTGTGTGTGTGTGTGTGTGTGTGTGTGTGTGTGCGTGTGCGTGTGCGTGTGCGTGTGCGTGTGCGTGTGTGCGTGTGTGCGTGTTCTAATTGATTCGAAAAGGAGAAAAAAAACAACCACATGCCGCCGGTGGGAACAGAACCCAGCATGCTCATGCCCGCTGCACCTGGCTGCCACCAGGCGGTGCCTGGTACTGAGAATTCCGAAAATAAATACAAGCAAATAGGTTACACATGTGCAATGGGCGGTAAATCTCTGGACACAATTGCACATCATATACTCGGATATGACGGTACCTACCCGGATGTTCATGCAGGCACAGTGACTCTAACTGAAACTCGAGGGTTGAGATAACAACCGTCATGTCAATGAATCTGCGATGGACGTTTGCAAAAAGCGACTGGAATAATGGTGGCTCAAAACTACAGAGGTGACGAGATGTTCGGTGTAGAGGATTAAATAGTATGTCAAACATTGCCACCATATAAACCGAATAATAGCATCCTTAACGGGATGTAAAGAAAAAAGACGAGCATGGTGGCAAATGCAACCACCCCGTTTCGAACGGGGCGCTCCTGTCTTGCAAATGGAATACAATGGCGAAAGAAAACCTAGACCATAGCATCTACCATAGAGCATTGTATTTTATTTACAATGTCTATTCACCAACTGAATCAAACTAAAGTCTTGTTCATATTTTGCATCCATTCATTCATCAGAAATTGCACTTTGACCCTCTGACGCCATCCGGGACGTAAGAAATTAAGAGAATGACCGCGTTACTACAGAAAAGAACGTGATAGACGCCTAGTCTTAGCGATACTGCCTGGGAGCTGTGTTGACTTCGTGTTAATGATAACGAAGCGAACGATGACTTCAAGCTCCTCGTTGCGAGACCATTCACACATAATTCTGTCTTACTTCAAACTTCTCTTTATTTAAACCACAGCCGAAACAGGCGAGTAAAACTGAACAGAAGATTTCACTCCACCGAGTGGTTTGAATGTGAGTGTAGGCATTAAAACGGCGGGGAATATCTGCTTTCCTGGAGTGTAGTGTCACCAAGAAAGCCTATGTTAAACTCAGGTACCCTTGTCATAGCAGTAAGGCCACCCAAGCAGCATTTCTTAAGTTGCATACCGGCCGTTTTTTTTTTTTGCAGCAATTTTGCAGAACTGGATCCTTATTTTCTAGCGTAAATTGATTTAGCTTTAGGTATATATTTTGCGACGCTAGCCTAGAAATGTTTTCCGTGGAATGTGCGTCCAGTTTTTAAATTTTTACTGCACAGCCCACGAAGTTTTTCCTGTCATATTAAAGCTCAGAAGGTTGGTTTGGTTTGGTTTATGGGGTTTAAGATGTGTGTCCTTTTTACAAAATGTTATTTTGCTATGCTCAAATTATTTCCTTTAGCATCCTTGTTTATAGTTTCTCAGAATTCCTGCCATATGCCTTTTTGCTAGGACCACGCAGAAAAGTGTTGCCCAGTTTGGAATAAGTAAAATGAGATATTGACCCATCAGAAGACTATTAGACAGCCATTACATTCATTTGCCGCGCCGCTTACCTTAGTGTTAAGTCGCGTAGCACTTCGCCATTCTCGTCGGGATCGTCCGTCGTTCCAACCATGAAAACGGCAGCTACGGAGCGGAGAGAGCAAATGACCAAGTGAACAGTACGAAAGCTATTAGTCGCGACTTTCTCGCGCTTCTCTGAAAACCCTTGCATATTTTCCTGGGATTCTGCAAGATCAGCAGGCGCCCCAACACCAGGCACCAAACTTTCGAAACAGGTGACCATGATGTTACCACTATGGCTATTTGAATCTGCGAAATTTTCAGACTTTTCATTCCGTTACAGTGAGAGCTTTCGCTCAGCTGGATTGGCACTGGTGTTGCTTTGTGGGACATTTTTGTTTTTTATCATACAAGAAGCACTCAAAAAATTGATATTGTCACGTAATGGTGAGAGCAGTCCTGCGGTCAGGAAGAAAGCAAAAAGAGCTTCGAAAAGAAATTTTTTTATTGAACTGACTCGCGCCCAAAATATCTGAATGATTCGGCGGCGGTGACTGAACAAGCGTCGAAGGATATCGTCGAACAATTTCTCCCACTCTGAGCCGTAGTCGATTTAAAGCTAACAACGAACTTTCAAGATGCGGCGTGCGAAGTTACCACAGCAGTCTGGAACTACGTAGAATCGCTTAAACCTGGCTGTGATCTTTCGGGGTAAATGTAGTTGCATCTTACATCACAACGAAAGCGAAAAAGCTGCGTTTCGGCGGCATTAAGCATGAACAGATACACATTACAAGGCTCTGATGCATCACCACTCTTTTAAATAAGCGTCGGATGGATGCTTTACACTGAAAAGAATTGTGGGTGACAATAAGCACTGAGAATGCGAGAACACTAACTCGAATGCAAACACGGAGTCCTTTGACGCCCATAATTAGGCTTTCGTCGCACAACATCAACAATTTCTGGGCTTGCACGGCACCGCTGTAATGCTGTGTCTCCGTCGGGGGCCACTTCGTAGTCAAGCTCTCCAAGTCGACGGATCATCGTGTACTGTACGAAAGAGTGCCTCAGAAGCTTTTAGCCCAGACCGGGGTGTCGAATGGGCGTCCACATCTATACGTGGTCCCCCGGCTCGTATTCTGCGTGGCGTCGGAGCCGGTTTTAGCGCCAGGACCATAGTCAGCATGCCGTCGAGCGGAGTCGTATTTTCCCTGCTATGGGTGAGCGTAATCGGCGCCATCTGTGTGCTCTCTTGCATTACAGCATTGAAGGCGAAGATGACGGAAGGAACGGTGATGTGTCAAATCATGTTCGGCGTCTAAGCACATGGCAACTATGCCTACTATGGTCTTTTTCTAGCGCTCCGCTCCGCAAGATCGTTGGTCTGCTTATGATTGGGAGTCGTCCTCCGGTAGCTTATTTGACTATACAGCAACATGGCTTGCGACAGCTCCGCCGTGAACACTGACATTATTAACATGAAGAAACACATATAAAGAAATCGGACTTGAGTGGGAGTTTAATCTTTCTCTATATATTCACTTGTAAGACCAGGCACTTTTGCCACCTATGGACGAACCGCCGCAGACTTCACCAGTGTCCCTACTTCATACAAAGCAATTCTGGATAAAAGCACTTTTTAAAGGGAAGTAGCTTATGAGCGCCAGTTTCAGATACTTCGTAAGATTTTACTGCAGCTATTAACATTGAAGAGGTAAAAAACACCGAAATGACGATGGACAAGGACGAAGAAAGAACGAGGACAAGCGCTGCCTTTCCTTTCTTGTCTTTGTCCGTCGTCGCTGCGGTGTTTTTTACTTCTTCAATATGCACCAACTCGCTTAGTTTTCGGTTCTCCTGCCGATATTAATACAAACTGAGATCTCCCCTGAGCAGGCTTCATTTCTTTTGCTATCAGTCTTTTTTCTATCGTTAGAAGGGTTCCCCATTGGGTTTCCATATCCACCTTTCTCGGACAAAAATTTTGAATACTGGAATATTGTAAGGTATCGTTATGAAAATATTGAAGCCTGTTGTTCGTTTTTGTTATATATAGCCAGATCTTTATTTTAATGTGCTCCCACCGATAGTATCGAGAAGTTAACACTGCCATGGAAAACCAATCGGAGGCGCTTTTAACAATAGGAAATCAGTTAATAGAAAAAATACAATACTGTCCGGTGATCTGGGGATATATGAATTGCTATAATAAATGTTACATTATTTGAAAAAAACTGTGCTAAAAAGAGTTTTTCCATTGCAATATGCTTCTGTCCAGAATTCTTGGGTATGTATGGCAGTTTTAACACTGATACGAGCCATTCCAAAACTTAGTATTTTGCTGCGCATCGAAAAAAATGGACCATTACCTCTAATATTTCCGTAGCACCACCTAAACATGCCCAGTGTTCAAAATTTATGATATATAGCTGGACAAGTTGAGATTTAACGAAGACCTCAATTTTGCATTCACTTTCTCGTCGCACCGGAAATGCCTTCCGCGCATAGTTCACTTGAAGAAAGGAAAGAGGAAGAAGTTTGGCACGAGACCAAGTGAGTAGAGAGGCGAAATTTTACAGCCTAACTAGTTCATGCTCATGCTAACTAGTTCTACCACTGCCTCAATAGCTATCCTCCGGCCAGTGAGAACTACAGCCTGCAGATGCGCAGAATTTTGTGGCTCATGACATAGCGATGGTCCGCCACTATGCTCCTGGTCTCCCAGGCATGTTTGGCTGCACTTAAACCACCTGCGCCATTTGAGAACAGACTCATCACTTGGGCCACGGCCACCGCACACCGCCAAGAAGTCGACG
This sequence comes from Amblyomma mixtum, assembly GCF_055824585.1. Taxonomy (NCBI): domain Eukaryota; kingdom Metazoa; phylum Arthropoda; class Arachnida; order Ixodida; family Ixodidae; genus Amblyomma; species Amblyomma mixtum. The sequence goes on along the minus strand of NC_143020.1, from coordinate 22,040,838 downwards.
TGAATCTTCGGGACACCGTGTCTTCATATACAGAAAGTAGATCAGTGCAAGTACTCCAGTTTTCCCGATGGATGCTGACATTTCTGTGTTGGCGCCTTCGCGCTTTTGCGCGCTCCTTTCAATTACAGAATTGCACTTCGGTGTGCTTATAAACGGAAATGCGAAAGCTTTACTTTTCGTCTCTTTCTATCTCCTTTTTTTCTGTTTATGTATATTATTTTTCCCAGTGTTTTATTTGAGTATTTCGTTTCCTTTTTATCTTTATGATTTTATTGTTTTAAATTGTTCTTTTTTTCTTTCTTTACTCTTTTCATTTTTGTTTCATTTAAGTTCATATATGTTGCTAATCAACTGTTGCTCTATCGACTTTTTCATTTTTTTAACCCAACTTATACTTGACAGTTATACTTGGCCATGCAACTTATGATTGCGAGTTCGTCAAGAAAGGCTTGCGCTTTAAACAATATATTCCACTTTAAGTATGAAGATGCGAAGTCATTCCATTCCTGTCGAGAACGAATATTTTAAATTTATGATGCTGATAATACGAAATTTATGAACGCGTCTCGTATTAATATTTGAATCGGTATTTTTTCTTTGTGCCGAGAAATGCCTGCAAGCTATTTGTTGCGTTTTCATTGCTTGCTCTACTGATGCTGTTTTTGCGTTACTTCTTGATCTGACATAGCCTTGTTACATTTTTTTCCCCGTTATCATTTCCTCGTCCACGGTGCTTTTACTCAGTTTCTTTGTTTTTTTCAGCGTCCTCTGGGTACACTGGGTTTCCAGCCTTGTTTTCTGAGTCTTTACTTTTTGTTCTTTACCTGAAAACCACACTCTTCGGTTTGTTTGCAATAGATAAGTTTCTTTGCCCAAAGTGGGCGGTAAGGTAACTTCTTTATACTTGTTCAAAAGTGACGCTGGGCACAAGCATATTTAAATCTTGGGGGTACTTTTTATTCTCGCATACGCCTGGCAATAAATATTTCTTTCCCACTTAACACCGAAGAAAACGCACATGGAGTTTCATGACCACAGACCTCTGGAGGACACTAAAAACTCCTGGAGGACGCATAATTCACCGAAAAACTTTTGTGAAGGTCCCCGGGAAATTAACTACAGACCCTCCTGACTTTTAAAAGCAGAACTAGGTTTTCTTTTTTCCCCCGAGATCAAAAACCTGCAAGTTACAATGCGATCATTTGCTCTCAACCCTTTTGTAACTCTCGATAAGTTGCCGAAAGTAGGAGTGTGAAACAAGTACGGATAGGAAGAAGGCATACACTCGGCAAAAACGAAAAATTAACTCATTTTAGAAACGCTGCAAAATATATTCCAGCAAAGTTTTGTAACGATTGTTTCCTTATTCCTCAAAGCTGCCGGCACGCGGCTTAATCGCTTTCTTGAATGATCCAGTGATCTCCCTCAGGTGCAACCGTTTTCAGCGTTATTCGAGGCGGTTGTGGCTGCTTTGCACGCCGTATCTGGGAAGTGCGTTCATCATCCTCATCAGCCTGACCTCGCCCACTGCAGCGCAAAGGCCTCTCCCATGTCTCCCCAATAAACCCTGTCCTTCGCAAGTTGCGGCCACCGTATCCCCGCAAACTTCTTAATCTCATCCGCCTACTTAACTTTTTGCCACCACCTTCTACGCTTGTCTTTTCTTGGGATCAACTCTGTTACCATTAACGAGCAGCGATTACCTTCCCTTTTCGTTATTGCCACAGCCACTGGACACAATTCTTTGCGGGCACAGGTCAGCTTTCATTTTCACTGCCACGTCAGTAGCCTCCTCTGTTGTCTAGGACTTTCTCACCACGGCATGACAGTATACAAGCCAGAAAAACCCCATCAACTCTCATTCCACTAAAATGGGCAAAAATGTAAAGAATGCGTTAGATAAATCTGATTAAAATGAGTGCTGGCTGTGATATGCCTAGCATGCATTCAGAAACACTTCTCAAAGTTTAGTTTTCTGTTCAGTTTACTTTCGGCTATTTTCAGTGAGGCTAGACCAACAGGTCGAGCGTGCAACCTTGTACTTCAACTATGAATAAATTAATGGTTTATGGTAATTTAACGTCCCATAGCGAATCAGACTATGAGGGACACCGTTGGTAAGGGCTCCAGAAATGTTTATTTTAGCTGCTGTTAAAAACTCCATTCGTGGCGAAAAAAACGCGGTTAGCGATGAGCGTTTGATAGGCTTCGTCACCCGTAGAAGTTGACAACATTTGCGGAGAGAGTTCATGCTCAATACAATGAAGTAAACTACATGACAGGGAAAACACTACGCGTGGTAAACACGGGAAAAGAAAAAAGCGAGATAAGTACATTTCAAAACGGTCATAAATACAGCGTAATGATTGAACAGTTCCCGAAGGGCAGAAAAGGACATTTTGTTTAGATTACTGTTCTAACATTTCGGCAGAATATACTTCAACATAGCAAAACGATAGTTGTACATCTGGTTATAACAAACATTTCATGCTGTCCTGTTGCATAGGGTGTGTTTTTTATGGTACAAGTGCGGTAATCTGAACGAACAAACGTAGCGTTTAAACAGGACAGAGAAAAATGAGGACAGAACGGGGCTACAACTTACAACTGAATGAAATCGATAAACGAAAGACACATCCCTTCTCGAGCAAAGACACGCATGCGCAAACTTGAAAGAATGACAAAACTGTGATAATCTAGAAAAATCCGGTAAAAGAAAATGAGAGGAAAATGCGAGGAATAGCCACCGGTCATGAAGACTGTTTACAAACATTAAGTGCGTCTTAGAAAGTTTCTTTCTTTTTCCATTAGATAAATAGACGGTGTGCTAATGCACGTGTCACTACCGCGTTGTGAAATTTCATGAGCTTACAAGATTTCCCTCGCCAATTGATCTTTACCCCTTCCTAAAATCTTCGTGCGGTTCAAAGAGGGAAAGCAACCTGGGCAGCTCTTGCAATGCTTTGGCAAGCTCTCATCAGTTTGCTGACGAAGCGAAGATGCGTGTTCACTCAGCCTCACGTTTAGGCATCTGCCCGTCTACCCAATGTACACACTTTCGCAGCCTAGAGGGATCTGATAGACAATATCTGTGGCGCATGAGACGTGCGGCTTCTTGTGTTTTGTGCTACACCCTGAATTCTTGACGCTCTCATGATCTGCCAGAGCGGAAAGCTTTGCAAGCTTGAGGGGAGCTGAAAATACCACATCAACACCAAATTTTGCTGCCACTCTCTTCAAGTTGTGCGAGAGCCTGTGTACATAGGGCATAACTTGAAACTTCCTTTTATGTTGTCCCGGTACATTTATCTTAGATAACTGGATGTTATCTACAAAGAACATTTCTACAAAGAACATTTCTATGTCCAGAAACGTGGGATTTGCATTGGCTCAAGTGTCGCCCCTGTGCTATGTGACATTTTTCTTGCCAAGTTTGGACGTTTGCTTCAGTCTCAGTTGAACGATGAGCGCGTTGTACGTGTCTTTAGATATGTAGATGATTTCCTTTGTTCTTCTTAACCTTTCGTCTAGAGATGACTTGAGTGTAGTTACAGACTCGATTTTAACCCGATTCAAAGGTATCATGAAGTCACTGAATTTTTCCATAGAACTTCCCGCTCACGATTCCATTCACTTTATAGATATTCACCTGTATTTTAATTCTGTTGGTCATTTTTGCTGGGCTTACGAGCCACGGTCCAAGAAAGCGCTACTACCTTACGACTCTTCTCATTCGAAGCTCATTAAGCGAGGCATAGCAGCCACATGTCTCAGGTCGGCGATCCTCAAGTCATGTCCGCACAAAGTTGGTAGCAGTTTTGACAACCAGGTTCAAAGACTTAAAGAAGCAGGCTTTCCTGGCGATGTTCTTGTGGCTGTCGCAGAAACGCTAAAGAAAAAGTTACACAAAGAAAGAGAACACATCCAGTTATCTAAGATAAATGTACCGGGACAACAGAAAAGGAAGTTTCAAGTTATGCCCTATGTACACAGGCTCTCGCACAACTTGAAGAGAGTGGCAGCAAAATTTGGTGTTGATGTGGTATTTTCAGCTCCCCTCAAGCTTGCAAAGCTTTCCGCTCTGGCAGATCATGAGAGCGTCAAGAATTCAGGGTGTAGCACAAAACACAAGAAGCCGCACGTCTCATGCGCCACAGATATTGTCTATCAGATCCCTCTAGGCTGCGAAAGTGTGTACATTGGGTAGACGGGCAGATGCCTAAACGTGAGGCTGAGTGAACACGCATCTTCGCTTCGTCAGCAAACTGATGAGCACTTGCCAAAGCATTGCAAGAGCTGCCCAGGTTGCTTTCCCTCTTTGAAACGCACGAAGATTTTAGGAAGGGGTAAAGATCAATTGGCGAGGGAAATCTTGGAAGCTCATGAAATTTCACAACGCGGTAGTGACACGTGCATTAGCACACCATCTATTTATCTAATGGAAAAAGAAAGAAACTTTCTAAGACGCACTTAATGTTGTAAACAGTCTTCATGACCGGTGGCTATTCCTCGCCTTTCCGTCTCATTTTCTTTTACCAGATTTTTCTAGATTATCACAGTTTTGTCATTCTTTCAAGTTTGCGCATGAGTGTCTTTGCTCTAGAAGGGATGTGTCTTTCGTTTATCGATTTCATTCAGTTGTAAGTTGTAGCCCCGTTCTGTCCTCGTTGACCCAAATATTTCACCCTCACTCTCCTATCGCTTACCACAACCAATTACACAGTGCTTACCAGTTGTCCTCCTCAACAGCGGTCTCCAAGAACAATACTAGGAATTCTGCCCAAGCGCTTCTAGTTCTCTTGGTTACCACCACGGGGAGCATTGCTTTGAGCATTCAAATATATCACGTTGTCATCATCCGGGAGGTAAGAAAAAGACTGACCCACTGGCTGCAGAACAGAACGTGAGAGGCCGCTAGATGAGCCTTACTGTCTTGGCCATGTACCGAATTCCTGGCAATACACTGTTTACAGCGAAACTCAAAGCTGTCGCTGAGAAGCACTTTACAAGACAGCATTTTTATAGCGTCACCTGTCAAGAGCCAGAATCTCCACTTCCCGACCTCTCCCGCAGCCTAGAAACGTTGCGGTTGTCCGCACAAATGACGCCATTCCATAGCAATGTCAATCGACACCTTATTATGGGTCGCGATAGATGCTCTTTAGACCTATTAATCCAGATCTCCTTTACCTGTAACATAGCGTTAGTGTGCTGACTCTGAGCAACAATGGTGTTCGGTACCGCTCAAACAAATTCTTTACACCTTGAAAGGTTTACAAAGCTCTCCCACAGTGTCCTAGGACTGACACCTTTCAGGGTTTCTAATAACGCTCTTACAGTATGTCTAAACAACAGCATGGTGGTAATGAACACGCTTACGCTGTTCATGGACACCGTAGGATCATAAGTCCGTCATGAACACCCGTAAATTGTTGGTTATACCCCTAAAAGGATGTGCGCCTTAGGGCATGAGCGCTCATCAAAAAGATTAAAATTTTTAGACTGCTTATATATCAAAAGTGAGGCTGACCTTCAGACCATATTACATGAACGCCCCTAAAAATCTCCTTTTCTCACTCTCATTACGAAGTCATGAGCAGCTCATCGAGCAGAAAATAAAGAGTGCCCAACCTTGTTTTCAACTGCACAAAACGAAAATCCTGTAGCATACTATTTGGACATGCAAGCGCAGCTTTAGTCAAAGCTCTCAAGGCCACAGGGTTTTCCTTCAGATGTACTGTGGAGCACTTAAAGGTGCACTGAAGAGGATTCTGAACATGTCTTTTTGCCGCGGGAACTCGATCCACACGTTCCTAGCATTCTTAGAAACAGTGACTTATTGCCCTGTGTGGCCGATTTCCCCAATTAAAACGAATTAACGTCCGGCTCCCACCTTTTTTTTTTAATTCTGCCTCGTACGGTGGGCGGAGTCGACCAACGCGTGGAGCGCCTTTCACCCAGTCCCGTGGAGGCTTTGCTTTCGCTTTATTTTGTTTTTTAGGTTTCCATGAATAAATAGTTTCATTCGCAGATAATATAGCCGCAAAATAAGCCCAAAGAAATAAAAATAAGCGCGGACTATTTGCTACTACGGACTACTACGTATTACTCCGCCGATGGCAGAGCGGCAAGCCGCCACGGGACTGGGTGAAAGGCGCTCTACGCGTTGGTCGACTCCGCCCACCGTACGAGGCAGAATTCAAAAAAAAAAAAGGCGGAAGCCGGACGTTAATTCGATTTAATTGGGAAAATCTGCCACACAGGGCAGTAAATCGCAGTTTCTAAGAAAGCTCGGAACGTGTAGATCGAGTTCCCGCGGCAAAAAGACAAGTCAGATTCCTCTTCAGTGCACCTTTAAGGTGTCTACGAAGCTATCAAGCTCCTCAGTGGTGAAGATGACAGTCCTCCTCGACCAGCAGATGCTTTGTCTTTTGTGGCCTCGTGTAATGGGCCTCACTGCAGGGCTGAAAAACAGACCCCGTGTTCTGAAAAATTCTGATGAACCCTCAGTCACTGCAGATTACTTACAGTCCCCTGCACCATCGTAATTGAAGTCGACGAGGCAGATAACCTGTTCCGTTGCAGCGTGCGCCTTTCCAGACACGCCATGCTCCCTGGACTCCAGGTCTCCTATGCGCACTCCGAAGTACGTCCACTCTGCACGGGTGCAACGTTTGATTTAAAACGATCGCCATGAAAGCAGCGTATGCTTCGCACGTGCTTTCAAACAACACTGAGAATAACTCCGTCCAAATGGTACTTTCAGAGAAACTTGGTTGTTGGGCTTTTTTTTGGGTGCAGCTGGCAACTGTTTTGTGGCGTTTATTTGCCAGCAAGTTAAGTTCTAAGTAAGAAGCAAAATATTTCAGAACCAAAAAGGCATACGATAGTATGGACGCAGGGACACGCGGGAGTAACAGAGAACCAAGAGGCGGACAGGATATCTCGAGGGTACACTTATTACCGAGCATCCAAAGTAGCCGACCACGAGGGGTACGAACCTGTACCCTAAGATTATTCGGCGATACTAAACTATTACAAGGGCTGCAGAAAGCGGTATCCATCACCACACAACTGCCTTAGCAGAGATGACTCTGTCGCGTGGAGGCAGCTACAAACGGGCTCGTACCCGAACCTACACGTACTCAACAAAATGTATCCCACACAATACACTGACAAATGCCCCCAAGAACCACCCACGCTGTACCACATAACGTGGGCATGCCAGAGGAAAAGCGTGGTACCAGTTATAACAAACTCGAGTGTAGAGCAATGGGAGGGAGTGCTCTCCAGCGATTGCCGAGTCGACCAATAAGGTCTGATTCGGCGAGCACAACTGGCAGCAGCTAAGGGCAGCCGACCTTTGTACAAGCAGATGGACGAAGCCATGTGACAGCCGCAGAAGAAAAGCAAATCTAGAGCTTAATAAAGTTGTTCACTCACTCACTCACATTCTCTCGATTGACCTCAAGTCATGACGCTGATAATGTTGTTAGTGCACTCCTTCTCTGTTATAAGGGATCATCACACCTTATTTTGGCTTTGCACGCTCAAAGACCCTACTGGAGGCTGGGGCTCTGGGGCTCTGGGGCTCTGTCGTCCACAAGTCCGGTCTCTTGCACCACGCCGCAGATTGCTTCTCCCGTCACCCTGTCGATCCGCCTTCATCCATCGGTTTGTACATATCGGACTTCCACAACATTTCCCATGAACAGCGCTTGGATCTCTCGCTACGCTCCCTCATCGACCGCCTCACCGCCGACCACTCTGATGCTTGCCTCGCCCCGTTCGTGCTCCACGAGAACATCCTCTACCGGCGCAATATGCGGCCTAACGGCACTGAGCTCTTGCTCGTGGTACCTCAACACATGCATTGTGGCGTCCTTGAACCGCTCCATAATGTCCCCACGGCAGGTCATCCCACGTATCCCGCACGTACGACAGCGTGCGCCACCGCTTCTTTTGGCCAGGTGTCTAGCGCTCTGTCCCACGTTATGTGGGCGCTTGCGATGTCTTCCAACGCCGGAAGACACCCTCGGTTCTCTCTCCCAAACACCTTCATCCGATTCCCGTCCCGGTAGACCCATTTTCCTTGCCAACCTCGACCTGCTCGGCCCTATGACGGTGTCTGCCATGGGAAACAAATGGATCGCCGTCGCGACGGATCACACGCTACACTATCACACGAGCGATCCCAACCAGCTCCGCCACGGATGTCGCTGACTTTCTCCTACATGACGTCATACTCCACCAGGGTGCTCCCAATCACCTGCTCACCGGTCGCGGTCGCTGCTTTCTTTCTCAAGTGCTAACTAAACTCTCCACTACTGCTCCGTCCGTCATTAATTCGCCACGGCCTGCGCCCACAGACTAACATCCTCACCGAACGTCGGAACCGCACCTTGGCCGTCATGGTTTCCATGTACATCTCAGACCATTACTGTGACTGGAATATTAGCCTCCTATTTGTAACATTCGCATGCAACTTCGCACGTCACGACACAACAGGTTTATCTTCTTTTTATCTTCTATCTGGCTGCGATCATTACTGCCCTTCGAGAGTGTAATGCCCGCCACAGCCTCCTTGAGTACTTATGCTCGCGACGCCATCGCCCACGCCGACGCCACCCGTCTTGTCACCTGCTAGTTAACTCAGAAACGCCATCATGACTGTCGCCGCCGCTACGTCATCTACTCTCCTGAATTTCTTGTGTTGCTCTGGGTCGCTTCCCATTGCGTCGGTCTGTGTGAAAAACATGTGGTGCGATATACAGGCCATAACCGTGTCGTACATCGCTTAACCGCAGTGACGTACGAGATAACCCAGCTACATCGACCGTCCCCGGCCACTACACCAAGCACCGACATCGTACACGTGTCACGCCTCAAGCCTTACCACTCGCACTCTCCCTTGCCTATGTAGTGTGCACCGGGACTGTGCTTTTGTCACAGAGGGAAGTGCTACGGATGCCGAGAGGACGACGGAGTGTTTGGAACAAAGACGACGCTGTGGTGCACGTTGTGTGCTATGCGACTGTCCCGAGTAGTCGATCTTCTGCCTAGCAGATTACCTCTGCAGCTCACAGCGATCACGTAACAATATATTGCAGTCCAGGTAGGTTGAGCCTAGATCAGCAACCTTCATATTGACTAAATCAGTACATCAGCAATCCCGGCATGCTCCTTGGTATAGCAGCAGTCGGGCCTTCTAACAGAAATATACAGGAGCAACTGATGGCGTGAAAAAAGCGGTTTCTTATCGGGCCTTAACAATATCCCCGTTAGGACTGCTGTTCTTCAGGCTAGCTTTCGCACAACCGGCATGGGACAAAATGATCGCATATATTATTTATTTTTGAAAATGGCGTCAGGTGGGGTTTACTGGGTCCACTATAGTGCACTGTATGTCTTGGAGAAGCTTTCTACAAACCACCAATTTTTGTTTGAGATGGCGACCTGCCCAACTCTATCATCCTGCATCGCACCAGGCGAAATTACTGGCTGTTTTCGGTGACATTAGGTTTTACATGCTGCAAAAGATTTAACAATGAGACGCTGCCAGCGGGTTCTGAAGAAACAGCACTACAATGAAAATGTGGACTACTGATCGTTGTGTGTATAACCACACGCCACATCTAGGAAAGAAGAGCCTTAAGATGATACCTGTTTGGTTCAGTCATATAATGCTTACGGAGTAAAGGTCTGTTCACCAACGCTATGCTCATAAACGGCACACCTTAGAAATGTGTGGTATTTATTGACTTGGAGCCATGCGATGCGATAGCTCGGGACCATCGTTCCCGATGTTCATCTAATAGAATGTTACCGGTCTAACCAAATCATCGAGCACGTTTTCATGAGCTATCGTCTTAGTAATAGGGAACTACCGACATCACTCTCTAGGCTAGTGCGCAGTTTGCAAGTATGATTCTGGCTAACCAAGCGTTGCGATAGACGTCAGCGGACACGACAACTGCGTCCTAGTGGAAACTGCAGCCATAGATGAGCTTAGCAGCTTCATGGACCGTCGGAGGTGGATTAACATACACCTTTATTTACTTACAGTACTGCTTGTTTCATTACGAACCATAGCCGTAACACAATGAGTGCACTTACGTTCAGGCTAATAAGGGATGCACAGAACAGCGAAAAACAATCGATGCCATTCACGTTTTGTGATAGCTCAAATTGCTGACAAATTTTCCATCCATCGACTCCGAGTTAACACCTCTGCTGGGCCATTATTCAACCCATGTATCAGAGCCACTGCCCCGTTCATAGTGAGCCTTGCCACAACAAAATGGTGCGCTACGAGTGGTAAGGTTTCCAGCAGAACCTTTCAGGGAAAATTGGTATCAGGGCCTACTTTGTGTCATGGCTTCAATCATAGATGGAATTTTCCCATGTTCGAACAACCGAGCGTTACCTGCTCAACAGCTGCATGATCGGTTGAATTTTGGACATACCTGCAAAGCTTTATAATCTCGTACGAGACATCTCTTCATCGCCCAAATAATCTTTTGACAATGCGCCCTTGCTAATTGCTGCTGTCGCCATCACATTGGAGCGTTCAACAAGAAGACACTTATATAAGTAGATTATGCCTAATGGCAAACATCTCGAATAAAAAAATAGACACTTCCGTGCATACCACTGTTCTACTGAAAAAAAAAACACTGCATGTGTTAACGCTTCCCTTCCCTTTCCTTCCACATATCTACAAACCAGAATATAAACCCAACGTTCAATCATATTTTTTAACCGCTGTTCAAAAGTCGATGCCGTGAGCGGCGTGGTCGAACTTACTGGATGGGTCTCGGCCTCCTGTTTGCAAAAGAACAACAAAACCTATTATATAACCATCCGTTGCGAAGACAGACGATATAGAGACCGATGTTTGTCGTCACCAACATCATAACAATCCTGGCAACAATGAAGGTGGGCTGCAACCCTTTCACATTCCCGCCTTCGGGCTAATTGATGCGTTAACACTTGGGCTGCACCGCCGGGCGAAGAAATATTAGCGCCATTCCAAAAAAACCATTCTATTACTGTGTAGCAGCAGCTGCGCAGATTCGGTTTTGAACTAGGGAGCAAGTCACGAGCAGTGAGTAACTCTGTGTCAAGATTCGTGTATTAAAGAAGGTTTCACACGCAAGTGACTCGGCAAATCCGTCACCGGTGGCGTGTCGCAGTGATGCTGTTCGCTAGGCATCGGTTTCATACGCATAATGGCTGCCCAAAAAGTACACGTATTTAGCCCAGTATTGGATATGAGTAATATTACTCTGGTATTTTATAGTACCCGCCTTTGCCAATGCATTTCCAGCATTGGGACGATTGGCTGTGCTGCTGGGGTTCAGACATTCAAGCACCGTCGCCAGCATTCTAGCACTAGCATTGTCCCACCGGTCCTTTTTCGATGTTCGTTGATTCTTCTCTTCGGTTATTAGGTCGGAACAGTTACTCAGCACCTACTAGCCAAATTTTATTCTTTGATTCAATGCATCATCTTGTCACTTTTTTACGCCCTGCCGCCGCCCTGCCGGAAGCGGTGGTCTCGCCCAGGAGCATCAGTGCAAGTCGTGGTGGCCTGGACTTCGTCGTTGTATCCTTTTTAACTGCAACGGCTAATCAAAAAATGCTATTGTGTCATGGAGGAAGAAATACGCTAGCGACTTCGCTTGCTTCTGAAAGAGCCTCAGGACGGAAATGGCACCGGATGACCGACCTTTGACGAAAACGTAGCGCTCTGAGAACTCTGTGGTAGGCTGACACTACAGGGAATAGCGAATTGCAGTCATCGAGGGAAAAAGTAACTCAATTGAGCGTCATGTGACGGCTTATGAGGCAAGTCATAAAAGTAAAAGGGAGAAAATGGGCCGCACGTAAAGTTCCGTGAGGTGATTAATTGGCGGGGGCTCAGTGTCGGCCGTCACGAGGGCCCTGTTAGTCGGAGAGGTAAAAAAGAGACAAAGCTGCTTCAATACATATTTTGCAAACGCCAGTTGCAGGACGCAATTCTGCAGCGGCAGCTTTTTTTTCGTCTCTCATTTGCAGGTGAGGAATGCCCCAAAAAATGGTATGTGGGGTTCGTTAGGGGTGGGGCTCGTCTGGGTCAAGACTGCCTGAACCCAGACCGTTGCTATGTTATAGAAAGACAAAGACTGGGCATGTTGGGGACCATCACTGGTGCAGCTCTTACTCGTTCACAGCGCTGCTAGGGCGCAGGAACAGAGCGCAACAATAGAGCCCCTTAATTCGCCCTTCATTCTTCTCTGCTACATACGTGTCGTGTAAAAAATAAGCCGTAAAATCCCAAGAAATCGGCACACATTTACTGTGCATTATCATAACTGGCTTAAAAAAACATAAAAGACTACATCCCTTAAGGGACCATATCTCCTCAGTAGCTCATATACTCTTTTCTCGTTATCCTTTGGAAATTTTCTGCGACAAAAATAAAAAAGACCAAACCCTTCGTACAACAACTACCCTCTGCCTTGGTTTATTCCTAATGAAAATTGTGCTTTTTGAATGCGTCGATGTAACGTAGAATAAACAATTTTTTTCTGTACCTGATGGTTCCGGGATGATGGGGTCAGTTCTATTAGTGCGGCGTTTATCGCCCTCTGCAAAGAAAAAGAAACGTACTATAGACAGTCACGTGACGTTTGGCATCGTTCCCGTGACAATGCTGCTCGCGATGTCATCAAAAGCTGTCACTGGTTCATGTGATGCACTAAACCTCTTTCCGCATGATCAGGACGCCATTAAGTAAAGATGATACCCTTTTCAATAGGCTCCGCGACTGGTGTCACATTGCTTGAGCTACCTGTCAACTTCTTGTAATCAAACATCTTTTAGTCGTTCCTAACTAAGCACACTGGCGAGCCTTGATTCCATTTTCAATCATATAGCATTTGCCGTTGCAGGCACCTTTTTATTTTCCGCTTCAAACCACCTGTATGCTATTAATACAATCACTTCATTCTCCTGGTTCAGCTGCTCAGGTCTGAGAAGGACCATCCGGGCCAAGATGCTTCACTGCTTAGCATCAAGAGCTAACTGGTGCCATATGATTCGCAAGTAACACATTTCCCTTGCTCGCTCGCTCATTCTGATCGTGCAGCGAAGGAGACACTCACGATCTTCCCAGGATCTGTTGAAGATAACGAAGACAAAGAGGCCGCACGCAAACAGAAATCCCAGGCAGACGCTGCCGAAGACAAGCGCTGGTACGTTGAGTCCGCCCTCCCCCTCTCCTCCTCTGCGAGAGGAGGCAAGGAGTTGGCGCGAAGGCATTGATGATAAGATTCTAGTGCAATCAATTTTGAAGGAGTTAGTGATATCTGTGAATGTGCTTGACACAATGACAATATATGGCCACGGAGCGCAACGCAAAAGGCGAGCACAAGTAAAAAAAAATGATATGTGAAACTGAAAATGATTGAATCAAGTAATTAAACAGTAAAAATTGAGTACAAAGTAACTGTACATAGTGAATGATGCACACTATTGGTGGAAAGATGTCTGACCACATGGACTGGTTGTTTTTAAGTGTGCTTAGTGCTTAGGGGAGCATCATTCTCACTTCTAGTTGTTAGTATATTAATTTGGCTTTATATTTCCATCCCCTAGCCGTCGTGGTTAACTTAAGTACTGCACCGGACAAGCCGTGGTCCTGAGTTTGTTCGACAGACGGGAACGATTATTCAAAGCTACGGAGTGTTTACAAAAGCTGCATAGCTTTCCTTAGTAGCGATATGGCTTAGCTTAGCTTGGGTGGATGATAACGGGTAGTTACTACCTTACGGTTTGCTCGTGAGTTTGTAAAATGCACCAGTTGAGGAATCCATAAAAACCAAAAAGCATATAAACGTAAGGGCGAAAGTATTGCTCAGCACACAGAGATTTAGAGTTTCAAGTAACCTATAAGTGCCATCCCCCCCCCCCCCTCCTCCCCTTCTTCCCTCTACAGACGTGTTTTGAAACTCTTCTCTAAGGTTGTTTTCCTGAACCAGTCATTCTACCGTCCGTAACGTCAACTTTTTATTATTGCAAATGGCTTAGGCTGATCTGAAAACCTTAAATTCGCAGGCCTATATATTTTATTTATTTATTTATTTATATACACTCCAGGCCCGTTTTGGGGTAGTGCTGGGGTGGGGATAGCACAGAAAATATACAAACACAAACTTATTATCTGGAAAACACATGACAAAAAATCATTTGAAGCCAAAAGAACGTTTTTATACTTGCAAAACACTGTGCGAAAGACATCCTCACTTTATCCAGTTTAATATTTTTCATTTCATTTTCGAGTTTACGGTCCAAAACGCAAAAATTTACGGCGCTGATTACATTTCATTCTACCTCTGCAGAACATAGCAGCTACACACAAGGCACATTTTCGAATTTATTACCAATCACTCCTTCCGCGACACAACTTTCCTCCTTGTCATCGCGCTGTTTCGTCAGACGGCCCTAGTTCAGTAAAACTGAACCGGTCAACAGCAGCTCTGGCCTGGATGCTTCAGCCCTCGCTTCCTATACAGTGCTTCAAGTTACCCATCGCTTTTCAGCAGGTAAAAACATCCCCTGACCTCGTTTTGGACTTCCTACATATACAAAGCTTGAAAAATAGGCATTTGACCTCCTTTCGTCCAGACCTAAACAAGCTTGAAATGGCGTTCTGTGGCCAGCCATCAGTTTTGGGCCAATAGAATCCAGTCATTATAAAAATTTATGAGCCATCGTGAGGGCCAGGATAACCTACACAACAGAAGCACCGAAGGAAGAAAAAAGCTAGAGCTGTTTCGGCCCGATCCCACTAAATCGCTTCTACGGTTTGCTACAGTTGAGGTAACGTCAGTGCACCGCATACAACGCGAAAGTATCCAGTTAAGGCAATTTTTACCTCTAGTTTGACAAGAGACATATTCATGGCTAGAGTATGCTGGAATTCCGAGCTTCGACTGCTAATGAGTTTCGAGTGGATAAGTAACACGGTTTTCTCAAACAAAAAAAAGGCTAAATGACTTTATCAGCTGTTGGAGGGACACCGCAGAAGATCAGCTTCCTATAGTGTGCGTCTCAAGCAAGTCTTTCTCCATGTCACTTATGCGGATCCCCATCTCGCACCTTGCTACACTAATCATTTTATGCAGTCCCAAGCCATAGCTTTGGTTCCCCGCTTAAATTAGCCTGATCGCGTGCCATCCAACTTCCGCCGGCTCTTTGAAGGAACTCTCTTGGAGAGTCTACTTTTTCACTTACATTGAAAGCCCTAATTGTTTGAAGAGTTTCACGATGAACTAACTTCTTTTGTCGTTGCAGTGCCAGGTGTATCTATGCTAGCTTATATTTCAAGTTTATATAAGGCCTTTTCCTCTATGTACACAGGACATTCACTGTGTTTTCAGGTTCGACGCAGCAATCAAACAGTATAGTACTATTGGCGGCGGTACCTGAATATCTTAAGGCACTGCGTCCTAAAGGAGTTCTAGCCATTGTTTTTTGAGTTTGGCTTAGAATTGTAGAATCACCATCGTGCGATTCTGTCTGAAAGCCAAGGTTTTCTCGGCATTCTTATTTCTTGTTTTTCTGCTTTTGCTGTATTTTTTGTTTGTTTGTTTGTTAATGGTGCAGGAATGACACCGGAACAACATTGTGTGCCGGCGTTAATCGCCCCTCCACGCCTGTTCTTGGTTTTCCATATTTTCGCATACATGAACCAAATAAGAAGTTTCCCGCAGAAATGTTGCATACTTACTCCGCCTTCACTGAAAATGGAAGCACAGTAGGATTCATTGATCAGTGGCACTGGCAACTGCACTATACAGAGAAGTCCAAAAACGCAAAGGTGAGTAGAACACCAGTTTTAATTCAAATAAGTAAACTGATTGTGAAGTAACGCCGCCTGTAAGCAATTCAAGCCTCAGCTGTGGAGGGACTTTGATAACTGCGCAACAAAATTTGTCACGCTGAAAAATGGCTATATTTTAGCTTTCTGCAGCAATTCATTTCATTCAAGAGGGATGGAGTCCACTTCTAAGTGTGGTTATTTTAAGGATCGAATTTTCATCATCTTTTTCATCGCTAGGTTCTGCCTTTGACATTACAACTAACTTGCACGGTGACGGCTGCGCTGACGTCATAGGCAGCAGTTGTCAGTGGTAAAATGATATAAAAACAAATCAGTAAAGAATTCACAGAATAGAGCCTTATATCTATATAACAATGAACTGGTTTTCACCTATTTGCAGCCCGGTGAAATGAAGAAGTATGTACTCACTACAATGCATATCGCGATGTGTTACTTAACATGAAGGCAAGTACCAATGATATACCCGTCCCGAAGGGGTCAATTAGCCCTCCGGTTTCCAGTTATTTTCCAGTCCAGTGAGCCCAGTGTGTGAGAACTTCCCGAATATTCAGATTTTCGCAGAGAACATGCCACGATTGCAGAAAAGAAAACATTTTAGCTGCCTGTGGAGCCATATATTTTCGCCGACATTCAACGATCCTTCAGGGCCTTAGTTGTATGTAACTATGCCCACTCTTGTCATAAGTCTTTATGTAAGCTAATCAGAGCTCATGGCGCATTTAAAAATACGCATGTATGCAAAACAAGCCATCAACAATGCGCACATTCACCGCAACCATATAAGAGCTACCGAAAAACGCGGAGCGTCAGTCCATCTCAAGCGCAGTGTTCGGCATTTGTTTTCCCTCTCACGCTTGAAGTGCTCCTTCATGCCTTGTTGTAAACGGTTAGAAATGTAAGCTCCAGCCATTGGTGGCTCATGACGACCCAGCAGCCGCTGAAACTGACTCCGAAAAAGTTACGTAGACGTGCAGTGGTACCGCGACCCAAAAAGGTTTCCTTTATGGAAGTGCCCCATATTCGCATTGACCAGATTTTAATGCGACGGCAGCTAATTGGGTAGAGCAGGGAAGTGCGAAGACCGTGGCGCCTTCATTTGGGTGCGCGTAGTGCCCGTGCACGCCGATGCCGCTAGTGGTGGATATGGCGCTGCGCTGGCGGCGCGGTTAAAGTCACTATAACTCTGAGTTCCAGTGACTTTAGGCGCGTTAATCCCAGCCGCGCCATCCACGCCCGCGCCGTATCAACTCGGCTGGCTCCATCGCTGAGGACTGATCATGTTGCGGGTGTTGCTGTGCAGTTCGCGCATTTGGCTTCATTCGCGACGGATTCTTACTCTGCTGAAAGATGCCGTCCTGGGCAAGAAGAATCCAGAGCTTTGTTTTTTTCTACCTGCATGCGATAATCGGCACTGGCTTTCCTAAACATAAATGTTATTGGATACTGGAAGATGTTTTGTGAAAGTAAATAAATATGCATGCTTTATATGAACAACTCGAACACAGTTCTCAAGCGCTGTACTGCATAAGCAGCTCGAATAGAGCATCATTGCTCGGATTCGCGAAAGCATGGACATGTCGGCTAAGAGAAGCTAGCAGCGGCAACCAATGAGCGCGGTTACTAGCAACTGAAAGAAATACTTGCATAGCCTTTTTTTTCTGTTATACTGCATTGATACCACAGCGTAACGCCCGTGCCAGTTAACATGAATAGAGCAAAGAATAACGAGCAACATACACAGTGCTGCAGCCTTAACATGGATGCCGAAAGCAAAGGTACAGCCCGCCACTAATTCACGACACTATACCTTACAGGGTGGACAGCCCGTGTGATCTATAACCGCCACCGCAGCAGCCGTGCCCGCGCAAGCCGTGTCCACCTATACGGCGTCATGTTCGGACCCGTAGTATTTAAGGAGGGCGCGTGCGCGCGCCGCTCTACGTGTGACGTGGTACTCAGACTGTGTTACCTGGGAGGGGTTTAATTAGGATATCGGAGTGTATGTGTGAAGGGAGGGGAAGAAGGGGGGCTGGTTTGCGGAGATTAGGATATGAATTCTATCTAGTATGCGTCTGCCTGTAGAGGTTTTAGTGAGCTGTAGGTATTGAACTTGTCTGTGGGCTTCAACGAGCACATGTGTGGTGTTGTGTAGTCCCAGTTGTAGGAGTTTTGATGTTTGTGTGTGAGGGGGGAGACGGAGAGTGACTTTGTACGCCTTCTTAAGGCGGGCTTCTAACGTGTCAGTTTCCCTGCGGTCTAGTTTGAGTTAGGAGATGGTACATAGAATGCGGCTTAGTAAGAAGGCGTGGATGAGGCGGCATATGCCTTGTTCTTTCAACACATAGTGTTTGGTGGAGACGCGCCGGACGAGGTGTTCCAGTGCTTTTGTTGTGTTTTTAATTTTTTTTTACAGTCAAACTGTTCCGTCCTTTGTTTTGCAAGCGGAGGCCAAGTAACCATGTGGTGTTTACCTCTGGTATGGGATGTCTGTTCAGTGTAATGTCGATAGGTGTTGTAGGAAAGGTGCGGGATTTAGGGCTCATGATTGAAATTGGAGAGCTTGGCGTCCATCCGCGCCTCGAAGTCAACTAGATTGGTCTCCAACTTAACCTCAAATGTGGCGTTGAGTTTTGCCTCCAGCGCTCGGAGGTCATCACAGTGAATGGAAAAGGATTGCATGAGGCGCTTCTTTTTGGGCGGGGCCCGAATTTCTGCGGAGGCGAGGGGGGGGGGGGGGGCAAGGGGCGGGGGTGAAGGATTGAGATGGTGAGAGATGGCAAAAGGAGGCGTCGGTGGGGAAGATAGAGCGGCGGTGGGGTTGGTGAGCATGGTAGTGAGCCGACTCATCTCCTCCTTAAGGGCTCGGAGCTCCGCGTCTCTGGGGTCCGGTTCCTTGAATCGTTGAGCCTTTGTCAGGTGCTTGGGTTCTGAGCGTGGCGGTTTTTGTTGTCAGTCCGATGTCTCCTTTATAGGGCTTCGTGATATTTGACCGTCCTCAGAGGATGCTATTTTCCTCGGTTGTCGGATAGGGTGGCGGTACATGCAGGCGCGTCCCCGGTTGGATGAGGACCGTTCCAAATGATGCATGAAGGTATGCAAGATTTTCGGTCGTCCGCGTTGTTGTGGGTGCCACGTTGCGGGCATCAGTGTGATCTGGCTTCAGTGCAAACGTAAGCGCGATGGTCGACCTTCCTAGAGTTGATGCATGCTTCCAATTTGAATTTATACGGGGTGCAGATGTGGTGTCCCCCCTCCGTACACAAACTGTTGCAGAACGTATGGCTGGTCGAAGCTGGGGAGTACAGACCTGAAAAGGCCCGTTCGTTTTGCGTCTATGACGTTGGTTTAGGGGTTTCGGGGAATGCGGTCTGCAATTATACCTTGTGACGCTTCTTTCCAGAAGGCGTTTGTGATGTCTCCTCGTGCTTACCCGTCCGGGGGAGCGATGTAGGCAGTCATATCGTATGCTATATCATCGTACGTATAGCTTGTGATCTTCACTAGCATGAGTGCAAGTGCTTGGTCTTCTGTGGAGACGGTCCGCGTGTTGTTTGTGGGCTGTGTTCTGAGGTTCAGCTGTACGGGGACGGATCGGTGATGTCGGCGGCCTGGGCAATGGTTGTTAGGAGCGGCGTCAGTATCGTTTGCGAGAGGAAAAGCTCTCCTCGCGATCGGATCACCACCTCATACCCTCGTTGAGGCAGCGCTGGCATTTGTCGGAACTTGCACGCAGTTGCGCAGAGCTCTTGTAGCTGTGCGGCAGTCGGTTGAGGGAGGCAGGTGTTGGCTTCTGACGCGCTGGCTGTCCCTGCTCTCGGCACGGCCTGTGCGCGGCGTTCTGGTCCTGCGCGTTCTGATGTGTGGCCTGTGGGCGGCGCTCCGTGCAAGACGTGGCGGCGTTCTGATTGCGCATGCGGAGCAATTGCCATCGGCCATTATTCTTGTGTTTTAAGGACATGCGCCCAGTGCCCACGGGTCGTAGTCTGGAGGGTTCAGGTCAGTCCCGAGCACCGTCACCTCCACTGCCGCTCGTGCACGGAGGCAGCTCCGACGCAGGCTTAGCGCCGGGTGGCGCTAAACCTAGCGCAGCGGTGGCTCGACAGGGTCGGGTTTTCGGTCCTCGTGGCCCTATCTAGGGTCGCACTGGCTCGAAAGTGAACTTGAGATGGGCCGCTCACCATCATGGTCTCGGTGATGGCGATTTAGGTGCGGTGGTAGCTGGCGACTGGCATGGAACACTGCCTTTGTACAGAGCCGACGTGAAGCGCTTCCACACTCCTCGGCACCCTAGCGGCCAAATCTCAGTAGGAGAAATGTGGTGACGGCAGCTCGGTCATCCCAGCCGCGCCAAGCGCCTTACCACGCCAAGGGCGTCAGTGCCGCACCGCGGCATCGGTGCGCCCTGGGGCCACGCTTCCAAGGCTCTTTTTCACATCTCCCTAATCTAGCTACCATAGAGACGGCATTAAAAGCCTCGTCAGGAAAAGAATTGTGTCATCGGCCATTAAATTTGGCTTGACGGAATGATGTCACAAGATCGGAAATAACATCACTTCCCACAAAGGCATCAGGAGATTTAAATGCTATCGCATAAGGTAAATAGGTGTCAATATGAACTTTTTCTAGAGCGCTGCGAAGTTGGTTTCTGAAACAAAGGAAGGGTTATTTAAATATCACTATTCCCTTTCGCAACACCTGGAAGGAGTTTAAAGGAAACTGCCACTCTCCACGAAATGCATAAGATGATCAAAGTGCACTGAGTGCACTTTACCCATTGTTCTTTTAATGTCACTATTTCGGCGCGATATATCTCTTATCCTGCTTTTGGCCCTGCTATTTCGCATCGTAATCGATTTATTAAGCCTTTTATACGCCGGTAGCGTAAGCTAGGGAGCGTCTCCAAGTGTTTCAAGCTTCGGCATGCAAGCACAGCACTCTAATGTCAGGTGGTGTGGCACAATCCCGCCGTTATTTTCCACCTCTTGTTTCCAGCGAAGATTCATTCGGCATTATTTGTAAAAGATAGGGATAATAGCTACTGAACACTTCTGAAATTGAGAACTTTAAATCAGCATTACACAGTTTCTTTTCATAGCTAGTGCTCATATCATCATCATGGCGTTCATAGATGGTGTTCATATTCCCAATACGGCTGTTTGTTTATTAGTAACTGCATTCCTTGTTTATTATTTGTTTTCCTTGCCATATTTTTCTGTAATTATTAACACCGTTACTGATGTCGTAGTTTACTCTTTGTACCTTTGTTCTTTTTCATTCTTTTTGTATGCTTACTTTCGTTTTTGTACTGGTTTTACAGAGTTTGTGTATATTTTTTTACTAATAACTTTTTGTGTAAATTGTGTATGCCTCTGCATCCGCCCCTCCCCTCTATAATGTACATTTGTACCCTGAGGGTATAATAAATAAATAAACAAATAAATAAATAAATAAATAAATAAACACTACCTCATGGTAAAATAGTCCTCCACTGTAACACGAATAACTGGTTGAGTGTCTTGTTTGAGTACGTGAAAAAGCTAAGCGGAACGTCAATAACGAATGTTAAAAGCCATGCTAAAGAAATAGCAGTCAGGTTGCGCACTCAGGTTTCGAGCTGTAGCTCACCCAAATACAACCGCGAAAAGTACATAATGCTTGCATCACTCGCGCGCTCTCCGTGGGCGGCCCACCTATTTCAGTGAGGAAAAAGTAGGGCATTGAATCGAACACAGCGCTGGGGCGCCGCGAAAAATGGTACGTAGGGGAAAAGTTAGTGGAAGTACAGTAAAGAACGAAGTCGAAAGTAAATATAGTTTCTGAAATAAACGGTGAAACAGATTTAGATGGTTGCGGCTGATTCTGGCGCGTTCGGTAGAATTATTTAGGCTTGTATACTAACTTTTTCTCAGCCTTCCCTTCGGACTCTGATCACAGCCTAAGCCCTGGATTGCTAGAAGCAATTTACTCCAGACCGCCGACTGTAGATCCATAAGACATAGGGCCTTCATGACAACATTATTAGAGAAAATGCGACAGCATTTGAAAGTTTGCCTACTCTTAATAATTCCAAGAACCACCAAATTTTGGACGTGGGCTCAATCGATATAATGAAATAAGGTTAATTAGTGGAGAGTATTTGGGGGGTTAAGGTGGAGTAGTGGGTATTAAAAATAATTGTTTGAATTTGGGGGGCCTAGGACGTGGATTAAGGTGGAAGAGCGGGTCAGGTTACCATAATCCCATATATTCATCCAATAGATGATGCTCGAACAATATAGTTCTCACACCTTAATATTTTGCTGTACTCATGACGCTATGGCCCTCTCGAACAGTGACGGAATTTCGTTACGAAGGTACCAGGTGGTTTTTGCAAGACGGCAACCTAAATGCTATCCAACTATTAGCTGGTCAAAAATAGAGGGAGAGCTAGGGGTCGGGTTTGCCAGAGAACTGGGCAAATGGGAATAAGCGGATTCGCTGGGAGAGGGCCGACTGGAGGTCCTCTCAAGACACCTTTTACGCGCATTGGTCATAACCTAGGCTGTGCTGATGATGACTAACGTGATGAATATGGTGGTGATAATGATTATTCAGCTTTAAACAGCGGACTCACCACCCGATGGTGCTGCTGACGGCTCTGAAAAGTAAGAAAACGATTAAAGTGACACATATATCGCTTTCATTTCTTTTGATCATATATCAGTGTTGCAAAACTTATCCACTGGTAACGGAGCAAAAGTTATCAACAGAGGCCGAGTACTCGAGGCGCTTCGTTCAGGGTGCAATCTTGTCCTTGGGTTCTAACCCCACTTGTGATAGACTTTAACCAATTACGAGTTTTCTGCCTGTCTGCCTTTCCATTTCCGGCCAACCTTATATGGCACTTACAAAGTCTGACGCGATTTCATGAAGTTAGCCTGAACATATTCAGATTAAAATGTTCTAGTGCAGTCTCTTCTTCCAGGAACGCCGAACGAAATACATGAGATTCTGTCCTACTGACTCCTTATACCGGCAGCGTCATTTTTGTCACAGGTAAGTGAGCATAATACAAAGAAAAATAGTGTGTCCTACCTGACCGATTTCATAATCTATCATTTCCACAGTTGGGCGCATTGTGCCTCTTTATTTCTCGCCCACATGCTCATTTTTCGCTCTGTGTACGGGTGAGGTGCGCACGGTTCAGGAATTCAGTTCGAACAACTGCGGCAGGTTCTTTTTCCTCCTTCAATTCTCGTTCGCAGACAGCTTCTACTCCGTGCTACTACTACTACTGCTAAAACTACCAGTACAACTACTACCACTTTTATACTACTGCTACAATGACACCGCCACAGCCATTGATGCTACCGCGATAAATGTTAGGTTATCTGCAGTTGACAGAATTTTCTTCTAACAAGTATATAGCCACTTTGATCAAGAATTTGTTAAAAGAAGCCTTCATGCCGTTTCAGATTGGCGGGTGGAATGGGCAAGGAAAATCATTACAGATTACTTTTTCTTCTGCAGGTCACGAATAAGGAAAAACCGTTAGAGTTTACCTATGCGCTGAACAGTAAGACTTTAATAAATGTCGACAATACAGGTACCTAAGCGTAACCTTAAATAAGCACCTGAGCCAGACCAGTCGCATTGAAACCATTGGCGCTGCCGCTTGCAAGATACCTGGCTTTCTTCGGCACAATTATGTCTGCCCCACAACCCATCAGACTATTCGCTTATAACACACGCACACACGCACACACACGCACACACACGCACACACGCGCGCACGCACGCGCACGCGCACGCGCACACGCACACACGCACACACACACACACACACACACACACACACACACACACACACACACACACACACACACACACACACACACACACACAACACGCACGCACGCACGCACGCACACACACACAGCACAGCACAGCACATCCACTTTTGCAAAAATGTGATTCCCTGAAGATGGTACAAAGAAAAGCAGTCCGCTTCATTTTCAGCAGTTATCAGAGGCATACTTCAGCGTCCAATCTCATGGTAACAAACAGTATTCTACCCTCGAAAAAACAAGAGCACTCGACAGGCTAAATCATCTTTTCTCACTTTATCATCAACAGTCTAATATGAGTTTCGGAAGCCACCCACGCCCAGGCTTAACCCGACATACTAGGTGCATTCATCACCATAGCCTTACGCCATACTTCGCCCGCACGTACTGTCGTGGTCAGAATTTTGTGGGACATGAGAAGGCGTGGCAAAACTGCGTTCTGCGCCACCTAAAGGCACACTCTCGCTCTTTGGCCCCTTGAAGGAATCTCTGTACCGTCACTATCACCGTTCGCGCACCGTACGTAGCTCAGATCTGGCGCCAGGTGCCGCATCGAGATCTGGCAAGCATCTGCCTAAACCGCTGATGGGTGAAGCAGATCGCGGGTTACCTTTCGCGACGCAGCGGCTTTTAGTAAAGGAGAGGGAGCGTGTACTTATGTTTTCTGTTTATTCTGAGCCTCCTTGCAGGCGTGGCCATCAATTTTCAATGCTTAAGCACTGAACGAACGGCCACAAGGCTCCGAATGCCGTGATGACCAAGTGCTTATAGCCGCAAAGAGCGTTCATATACCACGCCCTTCCCAAAGAGTGCGGTTATGCAAAGCAGAAAAAAGTAAAGGTGTAAAAATGCTCGGTAACAATTCTTTTAGGTGTACTCCGCGTTCCAGCACTCTGCGAAGCAAGTTCCCAGTGAACTTGGCGTGGACGGTGCTTACTGGTTGCAGTTGACCTGCCGAAGGAATGGGAGCTTCTCAAGTCGCCGTTTTGGGGAAGTGTCGCTCATAACGCTAACGCAGGAAAACAAAGAATACGTCACTGCGGGCCACCTCCCCTTTACGCAAGGCGCTGCTTCGCTGAAGGAGGACACTATCTGTTTCGCCCTTCTCATTGGCTGCGGCAGACGCTAGCCGAATAACGAAGCGGCACCTGGAGCCGGTTCCGATCTACGTCCGCAGTGCGAAACGTAGGAGTGAGTGTACAAAGATGCCTGCTAAGAAAGAACTAGGGGGAGTGCGCCGTTAGGTGGCGCGGAACGCAGTTTTGCCACGTTTTTCCACGTCCCCCAATATTGTGATCGCGAAAGCACCTTTTTTGAACTCTTTCTTGGCCCGCACTATTGCTCAAAGGAATAGCTCGCCAGCTCATGTGAATGCCGCGCGTGATGTTGCAGATTTTGAAAAGCGCTTGTTTTCGCTCATATGAGTTGGTGTTCTCTTGTTCTTTGCATTTTTTCCTGGCATATATCTTTATTTCTTGACAATCCATTCCTCATGTTTTGGTTATTCTCAAACTCGGCTGTTTCAGGAAAATGTTCTTTTTGGCGCGTGGCTGTCGGCGCCTTTTTTCTTTTTACCTTTGTATGTTTTTGTCCTAGGACAATGCAGCGTTTCGAGCGGTTACCGTTACTGCGGCAAAGGAAGGCACAAGGAGAAAAAATTAGTAGATGCAATGAAAAGAAACTAATCGGTTCTATTTAGCAAATGTAACCGGAAAGTACTTCGGGGAAGACGTCACAGATCAGCTCGACTGGTGTCGCAGTTATTTAAGAGATCAGATAAAACGTATTCAAGGGTTTCTTACCCTTTGCCGCATTTCGAACGAGTGAGGGGAAGGTGGTGGTGGTGGTGGTGAAGAGCATTTATTGTGTAGGTTTAACTGGTTAATACAGGCCTTTCTTTAGGCTTAACTGTGACAAGGTACACAATAACTTCAGACACTGCAGATGGGTAAAACCAAATGCAGTATAGTAAACAGATACTAAGAACGCATCTGCATGGATAATATTGTGACGAAGACGAAGCTGGCAGTGGCGCGGGACGGAGCGCTCGCGCTAGGCCAGCGGCCATTAAATCATCTCTTGTTCATGGTTCACCACGCCTCATTCTTCGGCTGGCCGCCACGTTACAATGTTGTACTCTACATACATATTTCCTGTGTGAGCAGTATAATTGAATCCAGCAATAAGTTTGACCAGTTTCGTTTGCACCGTTAACTGTCTGTTCTGATTTGTTTTTGATGTAGTGCCACACACCAAATGACAATAAGAAATATGGGACTGAAATGGTTGTCTACATAATTTCTTGCATGTTCGTCATTGGCATGTCAGATCCTTTGTGAAGTGCCTGCGCTGAATTTTTATATACTGGTAATTGTTATCTCCTCCCGGGCGCGGCGTCAGAATTTCGATGAAAGCGAAATTCTAGAGGCCCGTGCACTGTATGTCAGTGCAGGTTAAAGAACCTCAAATTGATTGGTTGGTTGGTTGGTTTATGGGGTTTAACGTCCCAAAGCGACTGAGGCTATGAGAGACGCCGTAGTGAAGGGCTCCGGAAATTTCGACCACCTGGGGTTCTTTAACGTGCACTGACATCGCACAGTACACGAGCCTCTAGAATTTCTCCCCCAAAGAAATTCCAGCCGCCGCGGCCGGGATCGAACCCGCGTCTTTCGGGTCAGCAGCCGAGCACCATAGCCACTGAGCCACCGCGACCAAACCAACCAACCAACCTCAAATTGACGAAATTTCAGGAACCCTTCACTAGACGTCTCCCATAGCCTCAGCTGCTTTGAGATAGTAAACCCCAATAAACTAAACTAATTGTTATCTCCTTCGCTGTTCTTGCAATATTAACCAGTCTGCTTGGCACTCGGGCTCCAGCATTTTGCAAAAATATAAATAAGTACTAATACTCTAATACTACTTCATCTACCACTACCACCACCACCACTACCACTACACCTACTTCTACAGTTGCTACTACTAGTGATGATGAATCGTCTCATGTAAGTTGATGCCTGTTTGACTCCACGGCAGATTTCTTCTATTGATGACATGAAATTATGGTGGTGTGAAGTTATGGCGTCATCTATGTTTCAGTTATATATACACTTCCATAATGATGATGGCAGATTTTTATGGCGCATATGCATCTGTGGCTGAAGAGCACCACGTAAACGGCGTTTTTTATTGCGAAAGGAATGCTACTCGCACTTTCAAGCCTTCGCGTGACCCTGCCGCAGTTACGTTTGACTTTTAGCGGAGTGAATATGGGCGACGAACTCACTGCTTTAGATAGCCCGGCTGCAGTTACGCCGCGCCGCGCACCAGTGGCGCTACTGCCGCTGTGACGTCATACCAGGTGTACATTATGGGAGACCAACTCGCTCCGTTGTTGTGTTGCGTGGGGCGTTCATGAGCGCGCGTTCATGCGAAGGAGCAGGCAAGTTGCCGCAGTGGCGTCATACGAGCTGTAGATTATAGGCGACCAACTCGGTCCGTTGTTGTGTTGCGTGGGGCGTTCGGGCGCGCGTGTTCATGAGCGCGCGTTCATGCGAAGGAGCAGGGAAGTTGCGCACGCGTTCATAAGCGCGCGTTCATGCGTAGGAGCGGGCAAGCTTCCGGGGATAAAGCCACGCCAAGTTTGAGCCCAAGTGTAGCCAGCCAAGTATTACTTTCGCAATTCTCCAGGCTTAACCACGCTAAGCCCCCGCCAATTTTTTCTTTCTACTCAATCTGGGGCCAAAGACCATTTTCCCAAGTATTTCACCCTAAATAACACGAGTACCAGACCAGGCGAAAGCTTGTAAACATTGTATCACCGCTGTGTACCCGGCGGCGCTGGGG
Organism: Amblyomma mixtum; assembly: GCF_055824585.1. NCBI lineage: Eukaryota > Metazoa > Arthropoda > Arachnida > Ixodida > Ixodidae > Amblyomma > Amblyomma mixtum. Next base: position 22,013,277 of record NC_143020.1, on the reverse strand, counting down.
ATCGAAACCCGCACCTCTATCATGCGACACTTCCATAATGAACCCATAATGTGAAAGCACTCACGTTCCCCTGTAGGCGGCAGCACCGGCACTATATCCGGCTCCGGCTTCGCCTCTACTGCCACCTCACCTGCAAGAGAGAATAAAAATTAATGCAATAATTTTTAGCACTTCTTGTCCGCATGTTCTGGCGGTATAATGATGAATAAACCGCAAAATCGGCCAAAATTTACATATAATAAAACTATATAAAAAATTGCCGACGATTACGGTATTTCCTAACGCAGATTTCAGCGCAGCTCATCAGCTCCTTCAGCTTTTTGATAGATGAGGCACAGAATTAGAGCAAGACATGCATGTACAATTACAGACAAGTCGTTATTTTTCACACATATACATTCTTCAAGAAACACACCACTAACAAACATTTGATTGCCATGAAGGAAGAATTGTGGTCGTTGTTGTTGTTGTTGTGACTGAGAGAAGGATGAAAAGGAAATTGCACGGGCCTGCTACTGGCTCGAGCCAAGCCACCACCGCTGCCTCGTGCAGATAGAGGAGAGTTAAAAGATCAGAGGAAGGAGAGAGAGGAAAGGAAAGACGCGCTTCGCAGCAACAACTGCGTCCGCCGGAGCGGACGCTGCTCAAAAAACAGATAAGCTGCCGAAGCCGCGCTCGCCGAAGCGAGAACAGAATTGTGGTCGGAGAAATAGGTGGACATATGCTGGACTTGCTGCACCAATCCCTGGTTCTCAGAGACGAGATCTACGCATGCATTTCCCGAGGTTGTCACAGCCGTGGGAAGCGTTAAGAGGGAGAGGAACGGTATGTTCTCCCTCATAAGTGGTAAGAAATTACTGCTTGTTTTTATATTTACATTACAGTCCCCACCCACCCTGCCACCCTTGCAGGCGGCTGTTAATGGTTCATCACGAGAGTTCGCTCGCCGTTTTCAGGAGCAGCGCATGCAGCTCACATCTCTCTCTCTCATCACCCTACGTACCTATAAGCGCGATCCAGGCGTGCATCGAGCCAGGGAGCTATTTATGCGCACTTCCTTTCCTTAAAATGATTGGAGTGTAAAATGCTGTCAAGGCCGACGCCAATGAACACAATGAACGGCTATGGCCTATGATGTTGTTGTTGTTAGTGGCTATTTATTTTCAGTGAAATAACAATGGAAGGAAAAGATGTCGCTAATCGCGGCTACTGCCATCGCAACCTGAACCACCTATGCTGCGGCTAGCGGGAATAAAAGGACTGGGAAAGGACAGGAAGAGGTAGAGAAACGAGAGAGCGATAGTGAGAAAGGATAGGGGTAGGGCGGCAATGTTTCTGGCACAACGCTGTCACTGCCTGCAGCGCACGTCTCTATTTCATCACCCCACGTACCTCTAAGCGCGATTAAGGCGTCCGCTGACCCAGGGAACCAGTTATACGCACTTCCTTTTTTTTAAGTAATCGGAGTGTATAACTTCTTCAACGCCAACGCCAATAAACACAATGAACGCTGACGGCCTATGCCTTCAACGCCGCACTTCTGGCACAGCGTTGTCAATGCCAACGCATGCAGCGCCCACCTGTCACTACCAGCACGTAGCTTAAAGCATGATTTGGGAAGCCACTGCTCCAAGATGGTCGTTATGCGCCTTCTCCCTGCGGTCCAAGCTCCCGCTCCATTGGTTTCGCAGCTTAAAGCGCTACTAAGGCGTTAACTGCTGGTTACAACGGACAACGGTGCCGCCACGATACGCAGAAACGGGCGCCAAAGAACTGCTCTCTAAAATGACAGGCAGGGTAGGCAAGGTTGCAGCTAAGAACGCTCTGTAATGGGCCCCTCCGTACCTACTCCGTCGCTTACCGCGAAAACACTGTCGTCGAGGCGCTCTTTGCGTTCGAGTGTTTTGGAAATTTTCTCAGAGCGGTCTGCCATAATGCGTGGGACAAAGCTGCACGGTTAGTCAGTACGACGTCATCGGACGCAGTTGCCTAGTAGGCAGTACAAGCAACGGTCTGGCAGTGGTCTGGTATTTGTCGATGAGGATGAGAGAAGGGGTGGGGATAAAAAACAAACATGCTCACCCATGGGCTGCAGTCAAGGGAATCTGGCTTGGTGCCTCTTGACAGACCAGGGAAGGATGTGGCAGATTTCTTGCTGGTGTCTTTAAGCGGAGTAATTGTGCGTAACCACTGTAACGATATGTTTCAACCAGTCATTCCATTATACATACTGTAGGTTATTGGTTGAGAGTAGCATGGAGTCTACATACATTCGTAATTAGCTTCTGAAAGTTGTTTTCGGTGCAGCCGCCAGTGCCGTAAGGTGGTGGTTGCTGCTGGGCGGCGAGTTAGAGCGGCCATGCTGGCCTTCTTCTTCGCCATATCCTGCATCCCGTATACAAAACGCAGCATGCTGAGCACATGGCTTCAGCGCCACATGCGCACTGACCACGCACCAACAAATGAGCTGAATCTACAGTCTTGTCAGTCACGACACTCTAAATCGAAATAAAGGGTTATTTTGCTTAGTTTCTCGACTACTGCGACGTTGATGTTGATGATGACGAAGAAGCCTTTGTGCATAGCTGTTACCCACTGGTAGGATCCCGAAAATTTTCTTCCTCCAGATTGTTCATATTTTGTACAATGCCAGTTTTGTGCCTTGAATGACTTCCTCTTGGATTAATTCAAGTTCTCCTTGCTTGAACGGGACCGGCAAGAAAAAAAAAACACGAACACGATATGGGTCATCATCATCATCAGCCTGACTGCACCCACTGCAGGCCTCTCCAATGTCTATCTATTAACCCTGTATTTTGCCAGCTGAGGCCACCATATCCCCGCAAACATTTTTTTCTCAACCAGCCACCTAACTTTATGCCGCCCCCTGCTACGCTTGCCTTCAACTGAAACCCCCTCCGTTACCCTTAAGGACCAGCGGTTGTCTTGCCTTCGCATTACATGTCCTGCTGAAACCTGTTTCTTCCTCTTAACTTCGACTAGGATGTCATTAACCTGCGCTTCTTCCCTCACCCACTCTGTTTTCTTTCGATATCTTAAGGTTACGCCTACCATTTTTCTTTCCATATTTCAATGCGTTGTCCTCAACCTCAGTTGAATCCTTTTTGTTAGTCTCCACATTCCTGCCTCATAGGTGAGAAGCGGTAAGATAAGCTGTTGTGTGCTTCTCTTGAAGGATATTGGTAAACTGCCACTCGTGGTCTTAGAGAACCTGCCTCATGCGCTTCACCTCATTCTTATTCTTCTAGTGATTTCCCTCTTATGATCGGGATCAGTGGTCCCTACCTGCCCTAAGTAGGTTTATTCCTTTACCACTTCCACCACCTCGCTCCCAGTTGTGAACTGCTGTTCTCTTGCGAGACTGTTGAACATTGCTTTGGTTTTCTGCTTGCAAATTTTTAGCACCACCGTTTTTTTTGTGTGTGTACAACGTTGATCATGGTTTCCAGCTCATTTCTTGTGTGACTTACCGAGGCAATGTCGTCAGCGAATCGGAGATTGCTTGTATTGCAGTAACCGTCTCATGTTCCTTTCTCTTTGGTTAGTTAAAGCTTATCTTCGAAGAAAGGTGCTTATACTGGACTAGCATTTTGTCCCGCCTAGTTTAGCTTTAATGGAGCATTTCAACCAGCCATCGGTAGGGGCATGGCGCTCTGTTAACTTATTTCGTTTGCACAAACTACTGTGCTGGATTATATGTTGGCAGATTGAGAATGTATCAACCGGATGGCGCGCGACGACTAGCTAGAACCAGTGATAGAGTTCATTACGCCCTTCTACACACATTAGGTCGAACACACTCAATTTTATGCCTTTCCAGACTTTCTACCTCCTGCCTTAAAGTGGGGTTGAGGTGGTCATAGAGATAGTAGACAGTTCCTGCGCCATTTACTATCCTCAAAAAGCGATTGTCGGATTATAAATGGTAGCGTTTTAACATAGCTAAACCGAGTAGACGTGCGTAAGCATGTGTTTAGCCTGATCGGTTCATGGGTTTGCTTCGATGGGTCGTTGGCACGTCAGGGGACGATAGTCGACTCAAGTCGAGATAGTATACTCAGACTCTGATCGAGGTTAAGCTGATCTAATCGGCCCGCACCGCCATTTGAAGTTGATGAAGGCGATGACATGAAATGCACAGAATGAGAGTGCCTTAGAGCTCAATACGAGGCGTTATCGGCTGCTGCGATAGCACACCGAGGAAATGGGGTTAATTACATTGGGGAAAGAACAAAGGCGATAATGGACATCATTGGCGCAGAGATAATGCAGATGAATTAGTGCTGTAGGTTTCGCTAGCTCTTGGTTAACAATTATGCCTTTATGGGAGTCCGTATGCCGCGCTCTTGTCTTGCCTTAATATTACTAACAGCGCAACTATCCGTGGTTTCTCGCTGGCGAAATGTGAAATTACAATATCATCCTATGCTGATGATGTCGCCTTCTTTTTTTCTGACAAAACAAATGTGCTTGAGGCAATACATTTGACTTGACAAATTTTTCGAGGTATCAGGTGTAGCTCTTAATTTAGTTAAATCCAAGGGGTTTGGTTGGGCCATTAGGGTGAGCGCCAAGTCATTATGGTGGCATAACCTGGAACTGGGGGACCCTACGCTATCTAGAGGTTCTTCTTCACCAAATTCGCAACATAAGAGCATATTGGGATTCACAGATCAACTTTTTGAGGCGAAAAACCCACGCTGAGTTTGGGAAGGAACTGTCAGTGCTTGCTTGGGCTGAAGTCTGCAACATTTTTTTATGTGCAAAACTTGCCTATTTGCTGCAGGTTCTCCACTGTGCGAGGAAGAAAGTGCAAGTGGTGCGCAGAATATTTGCTACTTTCGTATGGCATACTCAGGAGGAACAAATGCGTCGCGATAACCTACTTCTTTCTCTAGAGTCCGGTGGAATAGGCCTTGTTCACTTATTTGTGAATCAGCTAGCAATTTTTTTCTTCTTAAAATCGGCAACCCGCCTTTTTTAGTAGCTCTCCTTATTGGGCGTCTTAGTGCTCATTTCCCTTTCTTATTCGTATCGAGTGGACACACTCGTGAGGTGCCTTTATGGGGATTCCTCAAGGACGTTGTTGACACCTTCAATTTCCTCACTGTGCGCTTTTCTTTAGACTACCTCTATAGCCTCTCCAGAAGGCAGACGGCTCAGGCACTTAGAGTACTTGTTTCCTGTATCGTTCTATTGGCAACCTTACCTGGAGTTCCTTGACAGTTGAGTTTTAAAACCATCTACGCACATGTGCATTTCTGCTGTAAAAACGTTCTTTAAACTGCACGCATCAACGCTGGCTCTGAAGGCATCACTTCAGGCTGAGAAGATGTTTGTGCTGTAGACGGTGAACAGCCGCCTGTGCAATGCGCCACAGGCCATTGACCATTGTTTTATTTTGAGGAATGATGCTATCTTCTGGGACATATTACAGCGAACAGTTAAGAAAGACAATGAAAACACACCCTACAGTATCCGTTTTTTGCGCGCGGAGAAAAGCTATGTTGTGCCACGTGACCTAGTTATGTTGATGGGAATATCTATCTCTCGAAGAGCCGTGTAATAGACCACCCCGCCGAATCAATGCGGTCATCAAAATCTTTCATCCGTGAGCAATGCGCTTTGGGGCGGGGTGTATGTGTCATCCTGGAAGATGAGACTAGCTGGCTCCCCTGCCTAGATATAAGTGCCTTTCAAACATTTGATGTTTGGGAACGTCTGGACGTGCTGTGGTATGGTGGGCGCGGACTACACAGTCTGGTGTTTTGTGGCAAAAGCATACTCACATTTTCCTTTTTAGCACTTTTTTCAGGCAACAAAGAAAAAAGTGCTGAGATAGCACATGGCTCTTGTGCACTGGTGTCACGATTCGCGCACTTGTCGTGCACCCCCTTAGAGCATGCGGGGCCAGCGGTCTCGGTCATAAAAGAGATGCCCTGGACTCAGCGTGGCTAGCACGGCCAGAAATCAGCTACCAAGTGACAAGGGGGGTTGTCGTTTTGTGCCCCGAATTCGCCTGTCATAAGCTAAAAAAACAACTTGGTGCAGCAAAGATGTGATACAGAGGGTTTTTAATCACTTATATTAACACGTACCAAGTGACTCCACAAAACAAAGCAAACGTGCCGTGCAACACAGGAGAGACTAACACAAGCGAGATGTTGCGCCTAGAATACACTAACACAGGAGAGTGGAAAAGAAAAAACTTATTCACCGGGCACTGCGACAGTTAGATGACCGGAGGATCACGACGGAGCACTACCGCAGGCTGGCCCACGTTGCCTGGCTGGTTTGTGGCTGAGAGATATGGATCGACCCGAGAGTCGTGCGAGAGGAGTGGATAGGGCCTCACTCAGCTCGCTTATCGGCAACAATGTTACGCCTTTTCCTGTATATGGGAGGCAGCGGGTTCAATGCCCACGATGCCGGTGGCGAATTGCTACCCAGGTTGGCCTGCCCTAGACGGGCAGTCGCAAATGCCCGTCTTCCTTCGCACGGAGTATATTTGGCAAACCAAACCTTGCAATTATTTCGGCCTCAACTCATGCGTACTTTTTTGGCTGCTGTGTTCCTGTCGGTGCGCTTACTCAACGATATAGACGCAGATCATATAAGCTTCTAGACAACCCGCTTGTAGTCCTAGACGATCGCCTGCTATGAAACTACCTTTTTGAAGGTCATATAGTCCTGCTATATTCACGTTATCCGCGTTCTATAAATTTCTCCCGCTCATATCAGACCCTTCGTTTCCACCTCGTGACTAGTAATGTTTTGCTCAAGCACATGAAACAGAAGTGGCATACGTGATTTATCGTACGTGCTGTTTCTTGCAATGGCAAGGTGAAATGCAGACAAAACTGATAGATGGCAAGTGTTGTAAAAATTAAGACTCTCTTTTGGTGGTGGCGACGTGAACTTTTTCAGCCTGTTTCAGGATTTCAAAGGCCCTCAGCATTCAAGCCGCGAGCGCCGCGTTGGTGGCTCGAAGGCGAGGGTATCGTCCCTTTCCGCAGGTGTCCTTGTAGTCATCCATCTCGACGCTGTACACCGCCAGTCCAGTCAATTTATTCGCCATTACGCTGAGCCTGGCCTTTGTCTGCGCACGACAGGTGTCGAGAAAGAACAAATTTGAGTATTAGAGAGGACATTCAGGTTCCGACTTAGGGGCATGATGCAGTAGAGTAGTGGGTTAGGCTTCCTATTCTGAGAATTTGACACCTATGAACGCATTTTTAATTGCTTAACAGTTTCAATTAATTATTTGATGAACTACACAGCAAATTTTGTTAATCAGCATCATCAAGCATTGGCTTTTCATTCTAAACATTTTGGACACCTCTTAACTCTGCTTTCTATTTTTTATTTTTTATTTCTTTAATTTCCGCATTATTCAATTACCTGACTTCACTAACTCTTCTTCGCCTATTACACAAAATCAATCATCAATCGCTGGGATCAAAAATTACCGTGGTGCAAACTTTTTTAACGCAAATTACGATTTTTTTTGCCCTAACGCGTAAAAAGCCAATACAACTAAAGCAGCGTTCATATGCGAGGTTTTCTGAGGTGACGATTATTTTTTTTTAACGAAGGCTTTGAGTTAGAGAAGTTTTTTGCGGCATAGTAACACTAGTGTTTGCGGACGCCAAAAACAAGCAAGTCATGTTAACTAGTAAAGTGATTACTTAAATTCTAAACGTTTTCTACTATTACAGATAGTCACCTTATAGCAATTATAGTAGCCGGCCTTTAGTAATAGCCATATCAGTTTTTATAATTTCGTGACGCTATTACCCTCGACGCTGTGGCTCTGCAAATTTTGGCTATTTCGACTGGTTACGTGCACTGCAGGGGTTGCTTTGCCTGCATGTTTTTCGAAAGCGCATGTCATTTCAAACGATGTAGCCAAAATTTCGTCTTTGCACAGCGGCAAAGGTAATAGCGTTTTCTAAATTCTAAAAAGTGATATGGTTATCACCTACGGTCGGCTACAAACCTCTAACTGCAATTAGGTGCCTAACGGCAATGTTTAAAAAGTTAGCCACTAGAATTTAGCTACTTAACTAAGATTTGCCTGCTTTTGACCTGCCTCGACACGGATATTACTGTGCCGCAAAAATACTTTACATCAATAACTACACTTTTAAGTATTAACGTGCATCTTCCCTGAAACACCTGGTATATACTACAGTTACTTCCTTCAAGCGCTGGGACTGATACAATTTTACATCAATAACTACACTTTTAAGTATTAACGTGCATCTTCCCTGAAACACCTGGTATATACTACAGTTTTCCTTCAAGCGCTGGGATTGATACAATTTTGTTTTGTTTATGCTTACTAGCAGCACGCTACGAAACAGCGTGCAGGTCTTACATGCTGGAGATGCGCGACTAAGTTCTTCATTATCATCTTGATGTCATGACAATTAGGTTTTAATGGCGGAAGACTAGCTTGGCGGCAGAGTACTATGGCCAGCGTAATCGGCCCTCGCAGGGTAAGAGTACAGAGTTGATGCTAACCTAGTTAAGAGCGGCATACAGAGAGTGATGCATAGGGCCCGGAATACCTAAGTATCTAAATTCCAAAGAAAATTAGAAGCTGCCAGGCATAGCAAAGCCTTCACTAAGTGATATGCGGCTAAGCTTGATACCACTAGAGAACCATGCCAACTGAGACCACTCCCGTCGTCTAGAGTGGCATTCTCTTGGTACCGTGCGTGCCAATCAGAGTGACTACTGTTATATGTTCAACCCATTGTGTACCAAGGTTAATGTGAAATCCAAAGAACTTTCTGAAACGCAATTCAGAAAAAAAAAATTTCAAGCGAAAACGCGAGAGCAGAAAAGAAGGTAACAAAGCATCTAGTTGGTTTCCGCCGCCGTGCTCTACCATTCAAGTGCGCAGATTTTGCTGCTCTGTCTTCACACCTCTGCAATACCAGTTGGCTGCTAAGTATGCGTCCGGTGTGTTCAGTATGTATTCAGTATGAGTGTTCAAAGTATGATTTCAGTCCGCAGTTGCAATACGGAGAAAATAATGAAACTAAACAGCAGTTGCAGGACCGATGCACCATCAGACACGAAGCACGGAAGCGCAGTTGTCACGCACTGTCCAGCGCAGGTGTACACTTCGCACTTTTTAAGGTACGTCAGGCAGGTGGTGAGAAGACGCATTGTATTCTCGTATACTTAACTCCTTAAGAAAATCCCGCGTGCTAATCTGTGGCACACGCATCCTGGCCGAACTGGTATTTTTCCGATTTGTCTACGGGTTCTTGCAGAAGTGTTTTGACAGTTTAGACCGCACGTAGCACCCGCGCAATATTTTTTTTTTTCTGGTAGGCCGATCCTACGCAACCTCTCACCGCATATACAGCCAATGAAGCTGTTGATTCCATGTAGTACGTAGTGTGCAACCGCAGAACAAAACAAAAATGCTCAAGTTTTAACACAGTTAACAGCCGTTGTCTGCAGCCGCGCGCAATGGGGGGGAGTGAAAATAGGGGATTGGGTGCGGATTCCGCCGCTGGCACTGCGTAAAGGTTGAAAGGTTCATGACTCACACATGCCTCGGGTTTTCGGGTTTTCCAAGAGATGTAGCGCTTTCGCTCACAAAACGAGGATTCCGCCGAGAAGACAGCGCGCGTTCTTCTGTGTGTTTCTTCTCGCGTGTATAGTTTTCTTGCGCCGTTACACAATGTATTCGACATCGAATTTCATCGCGCTACTACCGCCTTACTAAATACCACTGATTGTTTCCGAACTCCGTAAGGAGAAATAAAATGCACTAAAGTGCACTCGCCGAGCTCAGCACATGCACTCAAATAAATTACAATTTCCCCACAGTGATACCTCCTTACTGGCAACGGTTGCGTGTCTGTATAAGTTCCAAGCTACTCTACTTTTGTTCTGGCTCTAAACCACAGCCAGGAATCGAATTCCAAATGACTGAATTTTATTCACTCGCTCCTGTAATAAGCCCTCTGTCGTTGGCAATGTGTCCAAAATAAATCAATCATAAAAAGATGGCGGTAAAAGCAGGCCTCAGGGCGACGATAAGATTTACGACCATGGACAGCACATTTCTAATTACAAGAATTCTATATTGGTAAAACTTTCAATTAAATGTAACTGTTGGAAAACGTGTGTTCCAATTTCGCTCCAGCAAATCCTTTATGTTTATTTTGTTTATTTATTTGACAGCGAAGTTTTGAACCAACCAGAGAGCAAAATGTTCGACAGGGCTTGTTTAGATTTTGCTCCGGCGAAAAAATTGATTTATTCTGTTAGTTTCTTACAGAGAAAAGTTTTGAATCAAACAGAGCGCGTAAGTAGAATGCGCCCGACAAATAACTGCTATATTATAACAGACATTTCACGTTCATGTTATTATAATTTGAGTACAAAAACATCATTGAAATTTTTTTTGCGTCATTTTGCCTCTATGGCTCTGTTTTGGCCAGTCTGCAATAAGTATAAATAAATTTTTCGAAACACCCCCAAAAGTTCCAGCCGTCGTCAATCCAATAAGGGTTGCTGTGTTAGTTGCAGTGCTCCGAGTTCTATGATGCGCTCGAAACTGTTTTAGCTTGAGTTGAAAGTAAGAGAATCCCTTCAAACTTTTTCGTTCCGAGGTGCGAATTTTACGCTCACCCGTGCCTTTTTGAGAGCTCGTTCGGATAGAGGAGCGCTTCGACTTCTATCAGTCTCACTCTCTAAGGGACAGGTTTTTTCCATACCTTTCGCCCATCACGTTGTGCTGTTTAACATATAGTACAAATATTTCATTGGAGGTTACTCCCGGACGGTACACTCCAGTGTGGATAGATAGAAAATATAGAAAATCTTTCTTGTAGGGACCAAAAAAGGACAGACGTTCAACCGGAAGAAGGGAGATGAGAAAGATGATTATTAATAAGGGTATATCCCAGGTAATCCGCCAACGGCACTGTCTACAGATTTTAACCATAAGAATCCGGATCATTATGAATGCGTCTCGAAAATTAGTGACAAGCTGTTTCTCCCAACTGATAAAGCTCAAGACGACGCCTCATATGAATTGCCTGAGAGCATAGGGACTTGTCTGATAACTTCTGCACTGATGGATTTGAGGCAGCGTGCTATCACAGGAAAACAGCTCTTAGAATGCTCTAAAAACGATTTAGGCACATAGGCGCTACGTTTGTCAGCGATCCTAGCCTTAGGCTGCAACACATAACTAAAGTGAGTTTGGTTTTTCCTTCCACGAGCGTGGTCTCAATCTGGCTTCTAAAGATAGAGCTCTCTGCTTTGTTTGGTGATTGTGTGTCCTACAGAAATTTTTCCTCGACCGTACAGTAACCTATAATCTGTTGGTTCGTGTGACCAGGTACTTAGTGTCACATAGGTCTTAACGTTGCCTCAATCCAAAAGAGGCATGCAGATGCGGTACGGTAATTTACCGCCGCACGAAGCGTGCTCACGTGCACGGGGCTTGTGGGATGCATCTATCGAACTTTACCACTGTGAGCTCCAGAAGAGTAAACAGATGGTTTGGTTTATGGGGTTTAACGTCCCAAAGCGACTAAGGCTATGAGAGACGCCGTAGTGAAGGGCTCCGGAAATTTCGACCACCTGGGGTTCTTTAACGTGCACTGACATCGCACAGTACACGGGCCTCTAGAATTTCTCCTCCAAAGAAATTCTAGCCGCCGCGGCCGGGATCGAACCCGCGTCTTTTGGGTCAGCAGCCGAGCACCATAGCCGCTGAGCCACCGCGGCGGCAGAAGAGTAAACAGAGATGTACGCGGCTCTTCTAAATATTCTTAGTAAGCCATTACGTGGCATACCTTGGCTTTAAATGTGACGGGCGAGTCGAAGAGGGCGAGGAACTTTTGGTCAGCGCATCGCTGAGAACTCGGACACCTGTGGCAAAGTCGTCCGTTGCTGTACAGGGAAGCGACATAGCGTTCGTCGATAAGAATGTTTTCTCTGCAGTGTAATTCGAAGTTTTTTTTCTGTGTTTTTTTTTCGTTTTTCATGCGTTCTCACCTTACGGTTTCCCTGGGTTTTCCATTGAACCTTCCGTTGTCAGTCAGCGCCCATGTCATCTTCTCTATCTTTGGTCCTTTGTCAGCTTAGCGCTGGTTTTCAAGATGAACTACTTCCAACTCGAAAAGTACGCCTTGCTGTTAAAGTGAAGTCATCTATTCCTCGGACTATACCGGGATCCCTTCAATTAGTAACAACTTTGCGTAGATAGCACATTTGACTGCATACATCAATAGAACTTTTCCACTTGTTTCCATATGAAATGACTCATCTAACGCTAACGCAGCCCCTTAAAATAGGTTTACGGCATGATGGAAATGATCTCTTGGTTTGTTTTGTATTGGTTTAGCGATTTTTAACACCATCGCGAACTAGTGCTGCGCTTTGTAACGAGATGTGGCCAGGCCGCCTCCTTTTCTGACTATCTTTGGGGAGAGTATGCGCTTACCGAGGAGCTAGCTTGTCACCCTTTGAAGCGTCCCGGCGAGAGATACTCAAGGCGTTGCGGTAGCGTCGGTGCGCCACCTTTCTCTTCGAGAAATAGGCGACAACCTGCATGGTCAACGTGGACGGGAGCACTTAGAGAAAGTTTATCCTCCTAATTGAACTGTATGGGGTTATAGCCGCCTTTTATTGAAAGTTCATGCTCCCATTTGAACTGCAGGCTTTATAGCCACCTAGTATTGAGAGTTTACCCTCCCATTTCAACTGTAGGGGTTATAACCGCCTAGCATCTTTGGATGTTCATTCTCCTATGTGGACTGTAAACGTTATAGCCTACTACTATTTTAAGTTGTAAGTTCAGCGCTGGTGTGTGTGTGTCTTGTCTCCTTCTTGGTCTGTGTGTTTTTACGCTGTTGAACCCTCATTAGGAATCTACACCAACTGGTCCACAGTTCTCCTATAGTATTGAAAGTGTATCTTCCCATTTTAACTCTAGGAGTTATAGCCGCCTAGTATTGAAACTATGGCCTCCCACTTAAACAGTAGGTGTTTTTGCCGCCTAGCATTGAAAAGTATCCTTCGGTTTGAACTGTATACGTTACAGCGACATGGTTATGAGAGCACATCTTCCCATTTCAACTGACGTGATAAAGCAGCTAGTATTGAAATATTGAAAGTTTAATCTCTCATTCGAACTTTAAGTGTCCTAGCCATATAGTTTATCCTCACATTTGAATTGTAGCTGCTGTAGCCGCCTAATCTTGAAGGTTTATCCTCACATTCAAACACAGTGTGGTCTAGAGACATGGCTGCTCTTCGTCAACTGCTGAGCAGGCTTGCTCCTATCCCCCACGCCAAGCTTAAGGTTGCAGGTGGGTACCAGATCGCTTTATAAGCCGTTTCCGGTTTGGGGAAAGTCGTACCACAATCTTCAGCGCTGTCACCACCATGTGACAATTGTTCGTACTTGAAGCATGAGCGTAAATCAGCTCTCGTTTTTGCCCAGAGGCACAGCACTAATTTGCCCCGCAAAGCCTTCAGGGGAAACCAGCTCCGCGATTCTAGATAGACGCGATGGCATTGATGGGTCCCTCACCTGCTTTGGATCCAGAGCGTGCGCACACAATGATTAGCATCTCTCATTGCACAACGCGCTAATGCACACAATCATCTGATTCTTATTTGAAGCTTATATATGCTAAATAGGTCCTTATCTGCTTTACGTTCATAGATCGCGTGGAGTCTTCGTACCACTCCTGGCGTAATGGTGCAGCGGCCAAGCGACAGCCACTCCCCACTAACCTGACTGTTTTAAACACAGCATCCGGTGAGGCTTGTGACGCCCAGCTTGCTTTTCCTGAGGAACCAATCATCATATCTTTAGTTCTACCTGCCACGGTGGCAGGTGGACGCAAGGCATTTTTTGCTCCCAACGCCAACGACCGCGACAGCGACGAAGCCGGGTTTCCCGCAGAAAAAAAAAAGCTTTAACGCTTTCGCGTTGCAACAAAACACAAACATGGCCAGGTCTGTTTCTCTTATGTTTCGTTGGCAGTCAGTTGCCTGCCCCAACACCCGAGAAACGTGACACTGTGGAACGAGACGACCTCGGGAGTAGAGATTTTTGACGGGAAAAGTCCCCCAACCAGATTCAGTCATCCTCCTAGGCGGGGCGCCGGAGGATCCAGAAAACTGTCCCAGATCGAGCACGTCAGTAGGAAAAACAAAAATAATTCAAATTAAAAATCAGCCAGTCACTACTAGGTAGGTTACCGTGCAGCCGAAGGTCAGTAAGTGGTCCCGGCGGGAGAATCCGCTGTCCATCGCCATAGAAGTGGCAGATCCAAGAGCCACCGCAGGCCTGATCTCGAAAGCCGGAAATCGGGCGCGGAAATCTCGCAGCAGTGGCCTCGATGACAAACCAAAGGGAGGAGACGGCCGCCCAGGTCCGAACACCCGGGCACAGCCAGGGAGGCACCTTCTCTCGGCAGCAGGCCCCGACGCCGGGCCAGCAAGATCCGCGAGCGTTCAGCACCTGCCTGTGCCCAGCACAGTGCCCACTCTCCCAGGCACCAAGAGGCAGGCGGGCGACAGGAGACAGCAGGCCCCTGGATGCACTGAATCCGGCGAAGATGGCTTCCACAGGCCTGGTCACCCGGTTTCACAGAAGCCGTCCAGCCGCAACCTCGCCTGTTCGTCGCTCGAGCCCGTCTCCTCGCGCCGTTCGCGCCACGCCCCATGTCTCCCTTCTTTTTTCTTCTCTTTCCAGAGCGAGCGTCAGGCCGCCGCTAGTGTTGCAGGGCGCTGGTGGCATCCCCAGGTAAAACCAGATCTTTTTTAAGCTTAACCAACCCAACCCACAGATTCACCACACTCACCTCCAGGTACTTCAGGTCTGTGGTCTTCAAAGAGTCGTAGTTCTCGGTGTTTTCGACGTTGAGCACGCCAAAGTTCAGCAGTCGGTCTTTAAATATTTCATGAATGGATGCATTCAGCTCGCCTACCTTGTCCTTGACGGCGTGCGCGGTGGTTCTGAGAAAATTTGAGCTCAGTAGCGGCGACTGACACTTGTGCGAATCGCTATCAACAGAAAGCCACAGAACGCCGAGGAACGTCACCCTATTTACAGTCGTGGCTGAGGAGCAGCGGCCAGTGCCGAAGACCCTTAGAAAAATGTCTCTAGGAAGTCTATAGGCTGTCCATATAAAGTTTGGAGACGTTCTATAGACAAATTCTATAGTCTAGTCTAATTGCAATAAAAATCCTATGGACAGTCTGTAAACAATCTATAGATTTATTGCCTGACATTTTCAGCAAACTTTTCTATAGTCGGTCTATAGACTATGAATTGACACACAGAATTATCTATAGGAAGGCAATATGATATACAAGAAGTCTGCAGAAAGTCTATAGACCAATTTTATAAGGGGACAGCAACGCCGTCGCTAGGCTGCAAGCCTGCTCCAGCCACCGTCGTGGCTGCTCCGTTACTTTTGGCAAAGTTAGTACGTCAGAAAAAAGACGTAACGAGGATGCATAAAGAAACGCGGCTGTCCTCAACAGCCGAGCATTTCCCGGGGTTAATAAATTCCATTTTGAATTGACTCCCTGTATATGAAAAAAAAATGCAGTGGTTCTCTGAAGCGTTTTTGTGCACCTCGAAAATGACATGTGATCTAATCGTGCCACGTAGCACGGGACGTCGACAGGCCGGTTTTAGGCGTTCAGGGTGGACTAAAACAGTTCACTGCGGTGGCTGGCATTAGGAGAATGCTAAAGCAATGACGCCTCCTCGGCACTCGTCGCCCCACTTTGCCTCTTGATTATTTGCTTTTTATTTATTAATTCAACTACTTAGTTAGCATTATTATGTTATGTTTTAATTAAAGATCGATTTATTTAGTCTGATTACACCTTATTTTATCTCAGTCAACCATTTTTGTTTTTCAAATTTGGCACTCTCGTTGCTTTTCTGTCCACTCATTGCAATATACATTAATGCAAGAGTTCAGAGCATCACATGTAAGCTATAGACCCCGCCGCGGTGGCTCAGTGGTTCAGGCGCTCGACTGCTGACCCGAAAGACGCGGGTTCGATCCCGGCCGCGGCGGCCGAATTTCGATGCTGGCGAAATCCTAGAGGTCCGCGTACTGTGCGATGTCAGTGCAAGTTTATGAACCCCATATGGTCGAAATTTCCGGAGCTCTTCACTACGGCGTCCCACATAGCCTGAGTCGCCTTGGGGCGTTAAACCCTATTAAAGCAAACCAAACATGTAAGCTATAGGTGTAGCCATCTGCTTCATATGCTTGTTCAGCCCATGTCAGTTTGCAAGTGGTGCTTGCTACACTACAAAATTTCATTTTAAAGACTTGTCCCCGATGTAAGCTCTACTACATACTGTACAATGAAAGGAGAAAAACAGCTAGGCTATGCTGGCTGCTACTTTTTCAAGTTATACGTTCGATGTTACTCTGAGTTGAAGTGCTTTTCATAACTGACTCATAACTAACTGACATACAGTTGTCAAAAATGTTTCCACATAAGGATTATAAATCCAACAAATGCTCGTAAACATACGTGGCATTGCGAACTGCAACGTACTACGTTAGTCAACAGGACCCAGCCATGGAGGATGTCGCCGTTTCGGCAGCTGACTGTGGTGATCGCATAGACCTTACCTGTTGGCTCTTGTTTCGAGCAACTTGCATGCAGTACATGTCTGAAGAATAAATCGTTCAGACCTCAACATCTACACACGCGGTAGTGGAGGCGGGCAACTACACCTATTTTAAAACCTACGACGGCGTGCTGCTGCCGTCATCACGCAAGAAGAGCTATGGCACATAGCCGAAGCTGTCCCAACAAACACTTGGCGCTCCTGAGAAAGAAGACAACCTATTTGCCAAATTCTGCAACTTCCACAACATTCTCAAACTTTTACCGCTAACAAAACGTTGGAAGCAAAGCCTTTGTCACTGGAGCACGTCACAAGCAGTCTGTCAGCAGATCGCAACTGCGTACTGTTTTCGTCGCTCACTGCTTGACGGCACTCGGAACATGAAGCATCCCGTTGCTTTGAAGCTGTTTGCGGCAGCGCACAGCACCCCTTCCAGCGATGTGACCGGTCGTATTAATGAAAAATGCTCGAAACCGCATGTCCGCAAGCAACACCCGCACATACGAAACCACATGAACGACCCGGAAGACTAAATTCATGTGACGAAGCTTTCCGTGACGTAATATCCGCCGTAGTTCCAGCACCACGTCTTCAAAGCTTCATTGATCTCCTTGTAAACTTTTTTAATAAACGTACTTTTTCGGCTGGTACCTAGCGCCATCTGTCGGTCAAGCCTTGCAATTGATGACAGCGAAACTCCAATGGGAACGTGCCGACGCAACAGGCATCTTATACAAGAGGCAATAATGCATGCGAGTATGTTGTCCTGTCTAGACTCTGCGCTTGTCCTTGTCCTGTCCTGAAGCGCTTGTCCTGTCTACCTCGTTTCTTTTGTGTCGTGTCTTTAGCGCAAAAACCCTGAATGCAATAATGCATGTGGGTGTCGTACATCGCGCCATCGGAAACAGCGCAGACAGTGGAGCTTACTGCCTGCGGCTCGCATCATTCCTTAATTTTGATTGTGGCAGGTTGTGTGCAATGCATATACAAACAATACGCGTAAACAATGCACCCAGGGGCAGTAAGGCTTTCGCATTCCCACACCAAAGGAGTTTTAAGCGTCTCTGCCAAATTTTGTTGTGCATTACATTTCAATAGATCGTGATCAGCTTCTCACGTTTCTGAAATGTAGATCCAGACCGCTCGCAGGCAGTGGCAGTTCTGTCAAATGCACAATCGAGAGCACCGTTCAAGAGCTGTATAGGCACGTGTATACGCATGTGGAGGTGTATTGTAGCAAGAGGTACCTTACCCGCTGTCCCACCGTTTCGCTGTGGCTGTCGGTCACCAGTTCTGCGCATGCGCGAGGAGCCGAGTGACGTCAGAGCCGCACAGCTGGTGCGCCGCGTGCCGGCCGCGGAGCAGACGCCGCTCGCGTCCGGCCAAGGAGAGATATATCGTACCTCTCGCTAAGTGTAACCTTGCATAGCTGAGCTAAGGCACTGGTAAGTGTTTTTAAGACTGAACACGGTTTTATTGCTCTTGTTTTGCACACGAACATCATCTTACACTGTCACGTAGGATGCCCAGACAACTCGATCCTTCCGCACTCTCCATCTCATGCATGATATCCGAGGGTGGTCGACACTAGCTCTACTATTTTCCTGGAGCCTGTAACCTCTGAAGAAAGAGTTTCTGTGTTTCGCACCCTCAAGCATACAGCTTCCTGTGATGGCAGTGGCTTTCAAGTAGGACCTATTCAATTTGTTATTGACGTGATTGCCTCACTTCTAGCCTATGTATTTGACTTCTTCTTGACGTCGTCAGCTTTCGCTATTTCAATGAAAAAAAGCAAGAGTTATCCCGGTTTTTAAAAAAGGCGATAAAAATTATATAGGTAACTACAGGCCCATATCTCTGCTACCAATTTTTTGTAAAGGATTCGAAAAAATGATTTTAACGCGGTTATCACGTTTTGGTGAAAATCATAACACCATCACACATGCGCAGCATGGTTTCAGGAAACAGTTTTCCACTGAAACGGCTCTGCTTACCCAAAGGCAGTTTATTTGAAGTAATCTTGAGGCCAAGAAGTTAGTACTTGCTTTATATACTGACTTGAAGAAGGCATTTGACTGCATACTACGCGATATTCTGCTTGAAAAAATTTCTAGGTAAGGTATTAGAGGTAATGCGCAAAAGCTCATAGCCTCCTACCTTTATAATCGCAGCCAATACGTGGATTCGAAGGACTGGCTTTCAGGTAAATCAAGTATTTCTAGGGGTGTGCCGCAAGGTAGCATTCTCGGTCGTTTCTGTTTAAGTTATACATTAATGATGTCATCAGTGCTAATAATAACGCATTTTTCGTCATGTATGCAGACGACACCAGTTTATTTTTTGCTGGCATTCATCCCATTGAACTCATTAAAGAAGCTAACAGTACGCTGTCGAGCCTATTGCACTGGTACAATCGTAATGCATTGTTAGTCAATTTCTCAAAAACAAAAGCTATGTTTTTCTGTCCTGAAGGTAAAATTGTGAGGCTTGGTATCACCATCAGCTGTGCTTCTCACGAAATTGAAGTACTGCCAGCTTTCAAGACCCTCGGTGTTTGGTTTACAGAAAAAATTATCTGGGACAAACCTATTAAATTTTTAAGTTCAAAGGATGCCCGTATTGTAGGTATTTCTCCGGCGTCACAGTCACCTGCTTCCAAGCGGTGTAAAAATCCTGCTGTTTAAAACGTTATTTATGTCCCAATTATATTATTGTCACTTACTGTGGTGAAATACTACTGAAACGAATCTTCACAAGCGTAACCTATTGCAAAAGAGAGCCATTAAAATAATTTACAATCTGCCCTGGGACCATCCCGCTTACGAGCTCTTTGATGTTGCTAACACCGAAAAGGCGTTCCGTCTGTACAATTTACGACTGGCCTTTCGTTTCAAGCATGAAATAAAAAATAACTTCATGATCCTATCCAACACGGCTGAGCTTGTAAATCCTGAAAGTACGTACCCTTTATGTCACACAGCGGTTTCTCATTAGAACGCCTAGGACTAACTATGGTCTACAAATGTTAAGGCATAGTCTTCCCTCCGTTCTCAATGATATTACAGATCCTGGTTTGAACATTTCCTACTCTAGTCATTTAAACTTGTTTCATAATTTGAGTTCATAAGAGTGAGGTCGTCTCTTTATGTTAGACATTCAAAGAGCTGAATTATTTGCTTTAGCCTGGCGAGTCCATTTTTTACCTTGTAATGTGTACTACAGAAAGTCATTCCTATTTCGGTTGGTAATATTTTTGATACTCTGCTTTGTATTTTCACAATGCACTAGAATTGAGATTTCATTTCAATTTAATCTAGGATAAGTAACGAATCTTATCCTCCCACATTTGGTGTATCATCGCTTTTACTTCAGTGATGTATTTGTGGTGTTTGGAGCGCTGCCGTCTAGTTTTTTGGAGGGGTGGAGGGCCTGTCAAACTCACTGGAGCGCTTTCTCTCGATGTTCCCTCTCATTTTAGAGTAAATAAATCAACTTCAACTTCAACTGTCATGCGTTTTTGCAATGTTCAAAAAAAAAGAAACGAAACCGCAAGTCTGTGTCGACCGCTTTGCCAGACAAATTATCCGCTCCGATTCGGTCTGCATACCTGGAAGAACGCTCTTTGCCGAAGCAGAAGAAGAAGAAGCAGAAGAACAAAAAGAGGATACACCCACCAGCAGGCTGCCGTAAGCTTCCGACGTTTTCTCTTTGTCTTACGTTATCTGCCTTAATTGCGCCAAACGCACATTGGCTGTATTTTACGCATTTTTCGCGCCGAAATATTAGCTAGAAGTCGAACATAACATCCAACCCGGCGCTTCACGGTCAGACCTATGTAGAGCGCTTGAAACGTGTGCTCTGGAGTGCGTAGCCGACATTCCCCCGTGCATGCATTATCCTAGACTGCTGACTGGAAGACAGAAGCCTTTGTCGCAGCACTATTTTCGTACTGACTTGTTTCGGGTTCTTCCCTCACCGTAAGGTTCTGATGGCTCACTCATTCTCCCTCAAACTTGTAACTATACAGACGAGGCAGCCACGAAATTACGGCAGTTAAATTACTTGCTAGTATATTTAATTATATATACTAGATACCGGAGGCGTGCAGTCATCATACGGGATAGATTACTTTGAGCTTGTTTTGAGTGCTTTCGTCTAGACAGGCACAGCGGAAACATATGTGCGGAGCGCAATGATGTAGAGTCGGTCAAGCGTTTCGACTAGGTTGAAATTACATTCCCTTTGTTTATGATTGCAAATGGCGGAATTAAGTTCCTTTTTTTAGATGCATAAAATGCAGTCAACATTTAGAACATTTGCGTCGGTTTCCCCTCGGTACTTCCACTGATCAGTTTAACACAAGGGGCCCGTTCGTCCTATGTTGTTCATGCTTAATATGCCGTGGCTGTCGCAAAAGACTACTCAGGTAGCGAGGCGGAAAAGAAACAGTAGGGTGGAGGCTGAACCAAGGTCAGATCCCTAAAACGTTCGGGTGCTGGGGAGAACGGGGATGCACCAGGAGAGGGCGCTTGTGCACACTTTACCAGACGGTAATGGCGGCACATAATGCTTTGCTGTGAGGGGAGAGAGTTGCAGTTAAGTGGTCACTGTTTGTTCTTTAGCGCAAAAAGGAATGAAATCTTTGATGTTATCGTCGGCCTCTTATTTTCAATTCTGTATAAGTGACTATTTCCAAGATACATCTTCTTATACGCTTTAAGCGATAACATATTCAGTAATAATCTAAATTGATCAACACCACACCATAAATAAATAAATTTAAAAAAAAAATCCCCTGTGCTCCTTGGCTTCTGTGGCTGTTGGCTTCTTTCATATCTATAACGAGCCCCTCATTCCCCTTCGCTTGTTTGCTTAATTGCTTAGCGAGGGCCTCGGTTCTGGCAGCCTTGACGCCATAGGGAAGCATAAGAGGGTTCTCACGCAGCTTTCACCCTCTCCGTTCGATGATGTTCTACGTCACACCTGCGGTAACTCAGGACGTTCTACGTCCGCCGCTTATGAACGTGGGTGGTGCTGATGAACACTCTCAAGGTTAGGTTACTTGTAAACATAAATACCCCCGAAAGCGGAAGATTTGACAGCCGTCGCCGTAGCTCAGAGGTAGAGCACCGGACGCGTAATTCGGAGGTCGTGGGTTCGGATCCCACCGGCGGCAGTGGTTGTTTTTTCTTCTGCTTTTCTAATCAATTAGCTTTAAGCGATAACATATTCAGTAATATTCTAAATTGATCAACACCACACCATAAATAAATAAATTAAAAAAAAAATCCCCTGTGCTCCTTGGCTTCTGTGGCTGTTGGCTTCTTTCATATCTATAACGAGCCCCTCATTCCCCTTCGCTTGTTTGCTTAATTGCTTAGCGAGGGCCTCGGTTCTGGCAGCCTTGACGCCATAGGGAAGCATAAGAGGGTTCTCACGCAGCTTTCACCCTCTCCGTTCGATGACGTTCTACGTCACACCTGCGGTAACTCAGGACGTTCTACGTCCGCCGCTTATGAACGTGGGTGGCGCTGATGAACACTCTCAAGGTTAGGTTACTTGTAAACATAAATACCCCCGAAAGCGGAAGATTTGACAGCCGTCGCCGTAGCTCAGAGGTAGAGCACCGGACGCGTAATTCGGAGGTCGTGGGTTCGGATCCCACCGGCGGCAGTGGTTGTTTTTTCTTCTGCTTTTCTAATCAATTAGCTTTAAGCGATAACATATTCAGTAATATTCTAAATTGATCAACACCACACCATAAATAAATAAATTTAAAAAAAAATAAAATAATAAAAAAAATCCCCTGTGCTCCTTGGCTTCTGTGGCTGTTGGCTTCTTTCATATCTATAACGAGCCCCTCATTCCCCTTCGCTTGTTTGCTTAATTGCTTAGCGAGGGCCTCGGTTCTGGCAGCCTTGACGCCATAGGGAAGCATAAGAGGGTTCTCACGCAGCTTTCACCCTCTCCGTTCGATGACGTTCTACGTCACACCTGCGGTAACTCAGGACGTTCTACGTCCGCCGCTTATGAACGTGGGTGGCGCTGATGAACACTCTCAAGGTTAGGTTACTTGTAAACATAAATACCCCCGAAAGCGGAAGATTTGACAGCCGTCGCCGTAGCTCAGAGGTAGAGCACCGGACGCGTAATTCGGAGGTCGTGGGTTCGGATCCCACCGGCGGCAGTGGTTGTTTTTTCTTCTGCTTTTCTAATCAATTAGCTTTAAGCGATAACATATTCAGTAATATTCTAAATTGATCAACACCACACCATAAATAAATAAATTTAAAAAAAAAATCCCCTGTGCTCCTTGGCTTCTGTGGCTGTTGGCTTCTTTCATTTCTTATACAGGGTGTTCCCACCTAATACTTTAAACAGTTTTTAAAGATTGGCTTTTTGATTTAGAAGAACGCTTTTTTCGGCATAAAGGTGTCAGCGTTCTAGTACATCAGAGTACAGTTACTACGTCCTAATTAGCAGCATGGTTAACTGATACTAACTTTGAACTACAACTGCTAGGCTTCTTAATTATTGAGAGGCTGTGTACGCGACCATAAACAACATCCACATCAGTGCACAGAATTTCTAAAATGCGGTTACCCTCGGCACTGAAGCCCTACAAATTTTGCCTATTTCAACGAGATACGTGCACTTGATAGGACGCTTTGCTCCAAAATTTTCGAAAGAGCATGTATTTTGGCGCAATGTAGCCATAATTTGATTGAACACAACGCCGGTGATAACCAGGTTTTTGAAATTATAAAAACTGACATGGATATTACTTATGGTGGGCTACGCGCGTCTCAATACTTAAGGGGCCTAACAGTGAGAGCTAAAAAGTTATCTATTCAGTATTGGTTAACGAGGCTGCTGGTAAGTACTTAGCAGCTGTATTATAATGTGCTACACCGCTGACAAAGATATGCGAAAAAAAGCGCTCTTCTAATTCAGAAAACTTTTTTATAAGTACTGTGTAAACTCTTAGAGGAAACACCCTGTGTATGGTCGCATTGCGTAATTCTTTCCCCTATGACCATTTTTCACTGGCAGCTGCCGCCAGTGATGTCAGAGCTGATAGGCAAAAAGGATTGCAGTTCCTTTTTGAGAGGCTGACCAATAACGGGCTGGCCGATAACGGAAGAAGGAAAGAATGGTAGCAGAATAAGGTGAAAATTCGCTCGTTTGGGGACCTAATAGTCTCTCAGTAGAAGTATTAACAAAGCCAAGTAAGCGAAAATTTGCGAGAAAATCTGCCATTAACACTTGGTCATTCCGATGAGTATTGAACACTAGTTATCAGGTTAGGTTTGCTGAGACTAGGAAGTTTAACGGCATTCCACTCAAATGCCGCTAATCTTGAGTTCAGCGATCTCCTTAAAGGTCTGAATGGCGAGCGAGCGTCCGCTGCAGAACGTCGTCCTTGCCGTGCATTGTTGACGACTAATAACGCGCTTATCCAAAATGACCGGCCGTCGCCACCTACTAAGCTGGCAAGAAAGCGATATGCGCGTTCACAGTTCCCTGAAGAGAACCGCAGAGAAATGTTTTTTTCTTCGTCATGGCAAGCTGTCACCTAGATGGATGTCACGAAATTTATTGAAAGGCCGATACCTCCACCCAACTTCTCATTGAACAGTGCCCTGAAGTCAATTATAAATTATCCGCATTGAGACCTCTGCCTTTTCTTGCACAAAAGACTTCTGCGTGGTGCGTAGAACCCATTTATCCATGTGCACTCATCACGCCCAGCCTTCCTGGACATAAGCAAGTGACGTCATCTGTAGAGAGGTAGTATAACTGTCACCATTTCGCGCACTTTAGAGTGCATTCCCAGACATCCTTAGAGTGTGGGGGGTACCGGTCCCTGACTCAAAGGAGATGCCCTCGACTCAGCGTGGCATGCTCAGCCAGAGACCAGCTACCAAGTGACAAGAGGTTTGGTAGTTTGGTGCCCAGCTTTCGCCGGTCCCAAGCCAGAGAGTGGGTGGGAACCAAAGGTTCACAAACAAAAAAACTTTTTACAGCAATTAGACGATACAGAGGATTTCACGATCACCAGTACAATCAGATATAAAGTGATTAACAAACCAATGCAACTCGTACAAAGTTCCATTCGAGAGAGATTACAATAGAAATGAATTTTTGCACCTAAAGTGCGCTAATACGAGACAGAGGCAAACAAACGAAACATGATTTGTTCACCGGGCAATGCGACAGTCCGATGACCAGAGGTTACTATGGTGCCGCCCTGCAGAATGGCGCGCGCTGCCTCGTTAGACCGTTGCTGAGCGAGTGTTGTTGTCCCGGGAGTCGAGCGGGCGTGCATCTGTGAAGCTTAACCGGTGGCTCGGGCTGACCGCCAACGGTCAACGCCCATCATATATAGGCACGGTACGCGTCTGTTTTTCTGCGCGCCATACAAACACTACAAAGATTCGCGGCAATGTTAGTCAACCAGCCTGCTGGTAAGCACCCCTTAGTTGTATTCTCATGATTTTGCCACTGACGATTCTATGAGTTAAACACGCTCTTGTAACTCAAAAAGCGTATTTTAAAAAAATTTTGTAGTCTTGGGTGAAGCACCCTGTATATGTATACCCTCGTTAACGTTGTTCCTGCAACACATGCAGGAGATGTCTCGCAGCGAGTTTCATTTTCCCGTCAGAGAGCGGAACCCGAAGCTGGGCCGCTACGACCTGCCTCGATTCGTAACCAACGAGTACGGAGAGTACGTCATGGAGCCCCTCCGGACCGAAGACCTGCCCGAGGCACGTGCGAAGCACGCAGCGCCCGTGCATTGCGGACGGCAATGCTAGGCGATTTTCAAGACATAAAGGGGGCGCTTTAGTTGATCCAATATGGCGGTGCTACTGAGGACCGCTTTCGGGGGTAGTCGTGTGTAAAATTGTGCATGTTTTGAAAGTTCATGACACACCCGCGCTTGCTTTCCAATGAAAGAAACCTTGTGTTGGTAAAACAGTCCCTCTTTCAAAGAATGTAAAAAAAAAGGAATAAAGAAACAACGAAGAAATCGTTGTTTCGCGTTTGAAAGTGGCCGGTGGAAGGTGGACTGATTGGTTTTCAATGCGCCCTTGGATAGAGTTGAAGTTCACATACATCTACGATGAAGACTTTTGTAGAACGGTGAAATGTCAAAACCAGACGACCAAATAAGTAAGACTGACTGAGCGCCAATTTTATATGCTGCTTCGCGCAAGGCAACCTAGAGAAGTGTGGCAGTCATGGACTTTAAAGGAGTGGACGTTGGTAGCTCTTTTATTTATCTATATTTAAAGAAAAATGTTATGTACTTTGTGTTTTAAATGATAAAGCTGTACCGTCTTTGGTTTTGTGAATAGTCATCAATTTTATTACCCATGTGCTACATGGAGTGAGTAGTGATTTCTAATCGTTTGTACAAGGGGAAAGCGGGACCAATGAGGTCGCCTTTTTTCGGCGCGCTGCCCTCTCGGAGAAATTAGGTCCGCCTTGTACCCTCAGTGTTTCCGTATGCTCTGGATGGAAGGCCTACAATGAATATAAGGCCTCTATAGTACATTTATTTTCTTTCGATCATATTCGATTATTTTGCCCCATACATTTATCCAATATTTCCCAATATTTCTTGGGATACCCAGCCTCCCACCCTTTCTCAATTTTCATCCGATGCCAGTGATTTTCTAGATTTATGCTCCGTTTTTCATTTACCCAATTAGTCACTGATGCTACCAGAATCTCTGTCAACGCTGCCAACACTTTAGATTTGATCCTAACCGATCGAGCCCACTTTGCTTCCGCCATCACCTATTTACCTAATATAAGCGATCACTCTTTGCTTGTTTTCAGCATTAACGCTGCCTGTCCTAAACCTGCAAGAAAGAAAAAGACCATACTAGATTATATTAAAGCAGACTTCGGTGCCATTAACAATGAATTATTAGTGTTTTCTGAAAACTTCCTGAAAAACTTTGACGATCGCTCTGTGCAAACTAACTGGGATATGTTTACGGCCAAAGTTCACGAACTAACTCAGAAATATATTCCAAGACGCACCATCACTTCTAATCCTCAAGCCCCATGGTACACCGCCCATATAAGACGCATATCTAACAGAAAAAAGCGCCGATATCGTATAGCTTGGCTATCACCGTGTAACACACACTGGGACGCATACAAGACTGCCGCTGATGCTTATACAACTGCAGTTAAGCAAGCAAAAGATAACTTCCTTTCCAACACGTTACCATCCATGCTATCTACTAACATGAAAAAATTTTGGCGCGTCATCAACCCACATACCGAAGAATCTATAAACTTAACTTACGTGTCAGGGGACCCTATTCCGGCTCATTTAACGAAACCTTTATTCAGAACTTCTCGAGCACATCAAACAACACACATCCCGTTCCACTCCGGTATAATTACCCTTCTATGCCTCAAATTTTGATCGATACATCTGGCGTTGCTAAACTTATTGATGCCCTAAAACTTCATTCATCGCCCGGTTTTGACTGCATTCATGCTAAATTAAAAAAAAATACAATTGCCTCTAGCTCCTTAATACTAACAAAGATTTTTCAGCAGACTCTCGATAATTCTATTCTGCCAACACAATGAAAAGTCGGGAAGGTGGTTCCATTATTCAATTCAGGAAATCTAACCTCCCCTACAAATTATCGCCCCATCTCGCTTACTAGTACTTGTTGCAAACTATTAGAACACGTCATTTTCACTAACCTTGTCAACTTCCTCGAGTCTAATTCCCTTTTTACACCCGCACAGCACGGCTTTCAGAAGTCATTTTCTTGCGAAACCTAACTTGCCAGATTCACTATCAAACTTCATTATATTTTAGATCGCGCATCAGAAGCTGACTGCATTTTCCTTGATTATTCTAAGGCATCCGACAAGGTATGTCACCGCTTATTATTTTTAAAGCTAACCCAACTGAATATCGACTACAGCGTTCTGAAATGGATTGAATACTTTCTTCTTAACCGATCGCAGTTCGTTTCCGCTAATAATTTGAACTCACCTTTCAGCGAAGTTTACTAGGGCGTGCCACAAGGCTCCGTGCTCGGGCCCCTTTTAGTTCTTATTTACATCAACGACCCCCCTTCCATTGTATCATCTAACATTATTTTGCTTGCTGACGACTGTGTTTTTTTTTTTCGCGAAATAAAATCCCCCGACGATGCTAACCTTCTTCAAAGTGATCGCTCTAACATTTCTCTTTGGTGTAATGAATGGCTTATGGAACTTAACACTAATAAGTGCAAAATTATGCGAATATCAAGAAGTGCCAACGCTCCGCCTGTGTACTACCTAAATAACGTTCCCTTAGAAGCGGTAACTTCACATACAAACCTGGGTGTTCATATTTCTGCTGACCTTAACTGGAAGCGCCATATTGAGTACATTGCTAACAAAGCTAACCGCATGTTGGGCTATGTCCGCCGTAACTTTTCCAAAACTACGTCTTCCTTAAAATTATTGCTTTTTAAAACACTAATACGTCCTAATCTGGAATACGCCGCCGCCATATGGGATCCCCATCATGATAAACTGATAACTTTGCTTGAGCTAGTTCAAGATAACGCTGCTCGTTTTATCCTGTCCAACTTTAACCGTACCGCAAGTGTAACAAGCATGAAAGCTAACCTTTCTTTGCCTCTTTTAGCATCCCGCCGGCAGACAATTCGTTTGAGCCTCTTTCATAAACTATACCATCACCTCATGCTACATGATGCCCTCATTACCTCCCCCAGATACGTGTCAAACCGCATTGATCATCGTCACAAAGTTGGCATTGAAACGTGTAACACTGTAACTTCATTTCAGTCTTTCTTGCCTCGTACATTACGCGAATGGAACCGCCTTTCCGCAGATATCGTCGACATAAGTGATAACCAGCATTTTCGTTCTGCACTAGCTAACATTGTATAACAGGAATATAATCTTTGTTTTGTATCATGCATTGCATCTGTTTATGTATCTTCATGTTTTGTAACCACTCCCCTCTTTAATGCCTTCGGCCTTGAGGGTTCAATAAATGAAATTGAAATGAAAGTGGCAGTGAGTGAAATGGGCAATTCTAGTGAAAAAGCAATCAGAATGATATGATTATATAATTCCCCACTCTCCACCCTTCGTGCATAAGGAACCACCATGTCACCCTACGCGCGTACCGTAATAAGGCTTGCAGTTATATAGACCGTAGTACTAAAAACTAATCGCACCTGAAATGTGCCCGTTGTTCATGTGCGCTCGGCGTAATTTTTCAACATAAGTCGCCCCGCGTTCACATAGGCCCTTCTAGCTCAGGCAGATAATCTTTTAGCAATATATCTACGCTTTCATAGTCCTGGGAGCGTTTCACCAGAGCTTGGAAACATCCTCTTCGCGTCGTCTCTGTATTGATAGCACAAGAAAAATGTCGCAGTGAAACTTAGCGGCTTCTCTATTTGGTCAGCTTGCAGACAACAATGTTAAGACCCAACGAATATTTCTCCAGCGAAACTACCACAGCGACTTCTGAATGTACAGACGAACTCCTGTACAGACGAATGTACAGAACAAACGACAAGGATCCGCCTGCTGGTCCCTCTTTCGCTAGTTCTTCTTACCACCACCGCGCGGCGTCAGTTGCTTGAAAATCGACAAAAGACCACCAGTGAAGGAAAATAGACGTAGAGGAGGTTATGCCAATTTTATTTGGCGCTCTCAATACTTTCGCAAGAAGAGGCATAGAATCAAGGGCTGACATTTCAAGCAAGCATCGATTTTTGTTTAAATTATATATTTTCCTTTATCAGTGCACCGTGACGTTAAAACTTCGCAGAAATTTTGCCTGTACTCGCCGTTGTTAAAATCATGTGATCTAAAGAGATCATGGTTGCCAGACTGGTGTGCTCTGTTTTGGGCGTCATGTGCTTCAGGTGGGTGATAATAGAGCCCCTTTGAGTCTTGAACTCACCAGAGTGGCGGCCTAAAGGAAATGAGCATTGAAGCTACTTATCCCGACACCAAATGAGACATTTGCTGCCAAACGTCCAAGCAGCTCGAATGACACATAGATTTTCTTCCTACTAAGAACGAAAACTGGATAGCGTTGTTCTCACTGTCCCTTTAAAAACGGCTTAGAAATGCTGTCGGTAGCTGCCATCGTTGCAATGTTTATAGTTACACTGTTATCTGAAAAGGTTATCTCTGGTCAGATTAGTACGCTATGCATTTGGTATTCGCTTGAGATGTTGGCTATTAAGAGGCGATAATTGAATGGCTGCCATCAAAGTTAGCAAAAAAGTGGGCAGGTTGCGCAAGAATAACGAGGTCGGCCCTGCTTTCGTCCAAAGTCAGCACATTATCGCTATGTCATAGAATTAATTGTGAGCGCTGCTGGAGCGCCTCTGCCTTTTCCTTCCGGAAGATGGGTGTTCCAAACGAAGGTTATGAGGGAGTGCTCTCTCCCGGAGCCCATCAGTTATTCTGTCGCACAACGCACGGAATGCTCCGGAATTGCGGTTGGAATTCACAAGTTTCCGTATTAACATGGTCGCAATTCACCACCATCGCAATTCACGAGCATCTCTCAAAGGGGAGGTTATGTAATAGCAGTATCTTACCAAGGGCTAAGGGAAATACTTGAAGCAAATGAACGCAGACCGACATGAAAAGTGAAATTTATAGGCGTAAGAGTTTGAGGCCAGAAAAGACCGCAGTGGGTCAAGGAAGAAACGCGAGTACATGATATCCCAGACGAAATTAAGGCGAAGAAATGGGTATGATCAGGAGCATGAAATGCGATGGAAAGGCAACCGATGGTCTCTTTTGGTAACGGAGTGGATTCCAAGAAAGCGCGGACGGGAGTGACATAGCAGTCATCAGGCGGATAAGGATTGAAGTTTACAGGATAAGGCGGCCGCTGGAGGCGCATGGACAGGGCATTAGAAGGTGTGCCGGAGAGGTCTTTGTCCTTCAGTGAAGGTAGCTAAACTACTCTTCGACATGATATAGACTCTAGAAGAGTGCGGTGAGGGGCTAGTTGGTATGACATTATGAGAACAAAAAGTAACTGCGCAAAACGACGGGACAAGAGAAAGAGAACCACACGGGACAAATGCAGACTGACAACTGATTTATTCCACCAACTCTTCTTTCCATCAGCAGCAAAGCACATGCGCACCAACCCAAAAAACAACAACAAAAACAAAAGCCACGCTCATCTCGTGGAATCAAGGAACTCGAAATCCTTGCGGTACAGGTGTACTGAAGCATCGCTAACACACTTGTCAGGCCCTAATCTCGCGATTTCCAAGGCCTCGATAATTTCCCGTTCTTTATTATCCATAACGTAAGAGTAACGCAAAACCAGGACGACGGACACAAGGGGAGAGAACACACCAACAACACAGGCGCTAACTTCCGACTGACGAAGAAAACCAAACCCAACCAAGTGAACGGAACCCGAGCAAAAGTAGCGCATGCGCTGACCTAAGATAAAAAAAAAATCGAAAAAAAGGTGCGAAAAATGCGATAAAAAATGTGAGATCACGGATGTTTTGAACCCAAGAAGGCCAGCTCTCGTTTAGACAAGGAAATGGACGGAGTACTAACGCAGTTATCTTGTAAGGCAGCAATCTGTGCAGCTTCCACAATTTCGCGAGTTAGCTTATCTCTACTCTTAGCAACGACTGAGCATTTGTCCAAAAAAGGCACGCACTTGCAATCTTTGCAGTGCAAAGCTAGATTGCTGCCGGTATAAGTCTTCATGTTATTTTTGTGCTCTCGAAGCCTATCGTTCAGGCACCTACCGGATTGCCCAATATACTGCTTGCCACAGGAGAGCGGAATGTTGTACACAATGCCCTCAGTACATTTAACAAATCTTTTCCTGTGGCGGATGGTACACTGCTGCTTTTGGGAGCTATGTGCGGAGGGCACGGACCTTTTGCATAACACACTGAGGTTTTGTGGAGCTGAAAACACCACACGAACGTTTGCCTTTTTCCCTATTTTCTTGAGATTGTGCGCGAGACAATGGACGTAAGGAATGACAGCCACCTTGCCTCTCGTTTCTTCTGTAGTGTTAGGTTCTTTCCGGAGCTTCTTTTTCAGCAGGTTTTCGGCGACTGTACCCACGAAATCTTAAGGGTACCCTGCTTCGAGGAACCTCGCGAGTCGTTCATGAAAGCTAGATGCGGATTGATGGGGGCATGACTTTTCAAAGGCGTTTTCCATGCAGAGGTTAATAATGCCTCGTTTCATGAGTTTAGAATGAGCTGATGTGTAAGGTAGAAGCGGTTTGTTGTCACGAGGTGAATAGCACCAGCAAACGTGGTTGTCCATGAATTTAAGCCGAATATCGAGAAACCTAATCTCTGAGTCAGTAGGCATTTCGCTACTTTTGCTCGGGTTCCGTTCACTTGGTTGGGTTTGGTTTTCTTCGTCAGTCGGAAGTTAGCGCCTGTGTTGTTGGTGTGTGTTCTCTCCCCTTGTGTCCGTCGTCCTGGTTTTGCGCTACTCTTACGTTATGGATCAATACCGACTTGCCCAAATTTCCACCCTGGTGAATCTTTCTTATCCCTTGAGCGTCCGATAATCACCGCTCGGTCACTATATGTGCGTCCGCAGCCTCCGTCGGGCAACGCGAGGAAGACACACAAGAGGCTCATGGCGGCTCTGATCTGCGTCCTGGTCCTGACGGGGGGCACGGCGACCATGCTGAGCGTCATCCTGACTCGGCCGGACCTGCTTGCTGGCGGTGCCACGTCCAGCAAGGACGACGACCACCAACGACCGCACTTCGGGTCAGGATAGTATGTTCACCTCTGCGACCTGGGCGCCGCTATACTGCGCTCTTCAGTGCGTGTGCACAGCAGTCCAGTGAGCAGCATGGCGATGCCCCGTTTAGAAAGCTCTACTAGTGCGGTTGAACTTCGCTTCCTCAATTGCATACTGGATTTCGATCAGAAGAGAATGGGGAGGGGAGGGGTCCGTAAGGATAAGTACACGGAAGATGTCAACAATAACTGAAACTAAGTAGAGCACTGGTTGTCATGGTTGTATTTATTTATTTATTTATTTATTTATAAGCGTAGCCGCAGCGCCAGCACGGAATTGCCTTGCGGCGGCGGGGGGGGGGGGGGAGGTACAATAAATAAGAGACAAAGACATAGCGCAGTTAGATTACAGAACAACTGGAATATGCCGAGATGAATCGTGTCAACCTAGCAACAAATTATTTATTGGCTACGACCGTTGTAACAGAACAGTCAAGTAGATTGTATTCCCTAATAGTTCTAGGGGAAAATGTCATCTTCAAGGGACCTGATCTATAATGTGATTCTTTGATCTCGTTCAGGTGGTCCAGACGAGAAGAAATGTAATCGGGACTAAGCATATACCCGACCGGGATCTATGACTACTTTAAACATAAGTATTTCGTGGAATAATTTAAATATTGATTGAAAGGCAAAATAATTACGTAATCATTTTGAGGTAGGAGGTAATTTCACGGACAGCAGAACACAAGGCGACCATATGCCTGCGTAGGACTTCAGCTGAGAACCTTACACTTGCGAAATCCTTAAAGAAAATGATGCAGTGCATTCTCACCGATGGCGCTGATGATTGGCGGCGGATTACCGCGCCTCTTTCTTTCAAGAAACAAAAACTTTTACGCATAGCACAGCGGCATAGTCTTCCCCATGGCCCCAAGAGGCACTGGCGCCGAGATGTTCGGACGATCGAGCTTCAAAATCGTGGTCGGGTACTCTCCGGCGGCTGCTGTTGCTGGCACTCTAGTCGGGGGCATTGCATTCCGCATTTCAACGCGATAGAGCTACGGAACTCGTGGCCCAAAAAATCCGGCTACGTCGTCGGCGTTGTTGACCACGAGTGAAATGCCCACGGAAAATCCCCGGAAGATTGGCCACTTAGGGCACGTGACCTTGTGGTGTCATCACAACCGACCCACCAGATTGTGAGGAAACTGCGCATCGTGGCACGAGGCGGTTAAGTTAATGACTACTCTTGAGAGGTTGCCCGGGAAGAGCACCCTGGCTCGCATAAGCCCTCACGGAGGTAGCGGCTTCCATCGCAGGGCAGTGGCGCATATCCTAACCGCTGCACCACTGCGCCAGGAGGGGTACGGGGAACCTTATGGGATGTATGAATGTTGTGCAGATAATGATCAGTTCGGCGTATAACGGCGTTAATTGATCAACGCTGCCGCGTCATACCCTTAACGCAGAGCTTTTGACCCCTCCAGGAGTTTTGTGAGTAGACGTCACCAATCTGCGATACACTCAAACATTCACTGCCTTTTCCCCGTCACACAGGTCCACCGCTGTCGTCCCTGAGAGGACACAGGATGAACAGGCTTCAAGCCCGGATCTCAACGACACCTTTATTACGACAGATTATGGATATTCACCTGCTGAAACAGAGCAGAACACTACGTGTTTGTGACGATATCCTGGATATACACAGGACATGTACAGTATGCTTACGGTGCAGACAGTGCTGCGTTGCTGACTCTCTCTAGTTCGATGCTCTGCGATGTCTGCTGCATTTTCTTCCCACACTGCTGCCTTTTAATCGTGCATGTAAGCCAGCACTTGGATAAGCTAACAACAATGTAAGAGTTACGCCTATTGTGATTTAAACTGCTTATTTAAGGTGGGAAACGAAGCTAGTTGGTGTTTATAAGAGAGGACATAGTATTAGCGCTAAATGACAGGGATGAAGGAAGAGGAAACAACACAAATGCTAGACCTCAACTTGAGGTCTAGCGTTTGTGTTGTCTCCCCTTCCTTCATCCCTATTATTTAGCGCTAACAATATGTCCTCTCTATTTAAACTGTTTACTAGCCTCTGCGGTGAGAGTCGCTTGGCGCTCGGCAGCTGATCTCAAGGGCGTGGGCTCGAATCCCTGCCGCATCCACCGCTCCTCGATGGAAGTGAGGTGAACAAACAGTGGTGAGCTGTGCTGTATAAGCACACGTTGAAGAGGCCATGAGGAAAGCTCCATGCAAATGTTTTCGGTAAAAGTAGGTTATTTAGCTCTTTCCGATCATGGTGACTTTTTTCCGGCATTAAACGACACATTTATCACCGACAAATTTCAATTTAAAAACATTTCCGCCATTGAATTCAAACTCATGGTGAGCACAGCTAAAAGGACTAGATGCGACTGTTCTCAAGTAATTGGTAGTGTTACCTAGTATCTGTGATCCACGCTCAGAAATCGATGCCGACGCAAGCAGTTTTCTAGAGAATTCCGTGACTCCTTCGTTTCAATTTTCGATGCTTTAAAGCTTACAAATGCTCCTTTTTCAGTGAGAGTGATCGCTTTGTGATTATAACTGGGTACTCTGTGCATACCTACAGACTTCTAATGGTTCCAAGCATCTTTTTAAGAGCCGCCGCGGTGGCTCAGTGGTTATGGTGCTCGGCTGCTGGCCCCAAAGACGCGGGTTCGATCCCGACCGTGGCGGTTGAATTTCTTTGGAGGAGAAAATCTAGAGGCCCGTGTACTGTGCGATGTCAGTGCACGTTAAAGAACCCCAGGTGGTCGAAATCCCCGGAGCCCTCCACTACGGCGTCTCTCATAGCCTCAGTCGCTTTGGGACGTTAAACCCCATAAACGAAACTAAACCAAACCATCTTTTTAAGAAGCCCAAGGGGTCTAATCTAATCCGGTGCCGTCCACTGCTATAGCCAACGATTCTGAACAAAAGCGTTTTATGAACGTGGAGGAATTCATGAGCACACTTTTTTACACATTCTAAGAAGTGACCAAAAAATAAATATATCCGAACCACTTCCGTCGTCAGGCTTGCATATTTTTTTGCAATTGCTAGCGCCAAAACCTTTTCTCATTGGTTGATGGCACGTAATTTACTCAATGTGGTATGTAATTTATCAGAATGAGGGTGCTACGTTTTGTAATTAGGCTTGACGCATTTTCGGGGTTAGCATTTTTTAACTTGCACTGTACCTTACATGCTGCTTGGTAGAGGAGTCTGACTGAAGCATTTCTTTCCACTCTGTGTCATTTCCTCACAAAGAAGTTTGCCTTACGACACTTGGGAAAACTGGGCAGTTGTAATAGTTGGCCGGAATTCGCTAACGGGCTTCGTGCACCTTCCATGTTTCAACGCACAGCGCAAATACTGTCGAAAAGCAATGAACTGACGCAATATCAGCATTAGAAAGCTGTGGTAACAACGTCTGCTCATACGTCAGTGCAGGTGAGATGCAAAAGCTTCCGTGGGCAGCAATTTCGTTGCACGTTAAAGAACTTCAGAAAGACCAAAATTTTCCCGACCGTATCTCTGTGCACCGCCTCATTACGTTGATTTGGCACGTGTGAAGGAATCAAAAAAACCTTTCTTGCAAGGGAGGGATGGCTCTCAACGGCTGTTCAGGAATCCGGCCATATGAGGGTGTAGGTGCAGAAACAACTCCTTGCAATTGTTTTCATAGCCTTCAGAGCTGCTTCAGAGACCGTAAGTCAGTCGACTTCTATTAGACTGCCTGAAGCCGGCCATTTCCACTACCGTACACTCTGAAGAATAAACGTATATCAGAGTAAAAAAGAAATAAGTTCTACACTAGCCCAGTCCCGTTTTTAAGAGGGACTGCGCTAGAGGACAGCTTAGTCCCTTTTCAAGATGGAGTGTGCTAGAGGACGCTACTCGCTTTTTCAATCATCGTTTCTGATGTGCTAGGGTGGTCGCGTTGCCTAGGGGTATATGCGAAATTTTGCGTTACGTCGCGAGAAATAAGAGCATATCAGAGGTTTTTGACGTGCTGTGCAGTGTTGCAGACAGTAGATGCATCTGTTGTGCATGAGCGTTTTGTGCCTTGCCAAAAGCCACTTCTGAACTATGTAGTGGGTTGTGCGCTGCGTTTTCATGAATAAAGATCTCTTCTGGCCGAGCGAGATTTTCGTAAGTGTCGAGCACGGGCGCAGCTGTTCCTTCCAATAACCGACGTCTCTTGATTGCTTTTATTTTGGCGCGAACATAGTGAACCACTGGTCTAGAATCTTCAAATTAATGACATCAGATGGCCTTGCTCACGCTAAATCTAGTCAGACTAAAACCAATCACGTCAAAGACACAGCTGTGCTTGAACCGGACAATATACTTGAACCAGGTACACTTGCGACTGTGTACACGAGATAACCATGCTATATTTGAACTACTGATCTAGAGTCTCAAAATAAGAACATCGGATGGCCTTGCTTGTGCTAAAACTAGCCCGACTAAAACCATCCACGTCAAAGACAACACAACTGTGTTTGAGCCGGACAATATGTTTCAACCATTTACGCCTGCGAATGTGTACATAACATAACAGTCCTATATTCCGTACAGCAATTCCCTTTGCCAATATTGTGACAGTGCGTTGTGCTTCTCCATAAGGCTCTGTCATCGCCGACGTCTCCCCTTTATGAAGCCTCGGGGATGCTCAACTAGAGATTGTATGGTGCCAGGAATCGTCGCGCGTCGGGGGACAAGGCTCATTATTGGTCGGGAGGGTGACAGCCTGGCCATCACCTTTATTACCGCAACAATAATCATTAAACCTTGTGAAGCACACCCCACAAGAGACTGGCAATGGCGCCAGCCAGAGGAGAAGAGGCATAAGCCGGTGGTAAAATGCGGGAGAAATGGGGAATGCCGCAGGCGCCGCCGCTGAGAGGAGGGCGAGGGAGACGATCTAGCTTAGAAAGAGGGATCGCTGGAATGAATGGAAGAGAAAAATAACGAGAAAACCTGATTTTTGGGGTAACCAGCTTTGCCCGAGAAGACACCGCTGGCAGTCGGTCCTCCTTGGACCCCATGTGCCCAGACCTTCTGGGAGAAGCTGAGTCTAAGCGAGCGAACAAGGTCAACTCCGCAGTCCCGGCCTTCCTTCAGACGAAGGCTCCGGCGCCAACATAGCAGTACGTGAGCTTGAGCACCGAAGCCTCTGCATCATGTACTTGATAATATGTAATTCGTGAATACACCTGCTTTGCTCTGATTTAGTCTATCGGTGTCTCTTCGCCTCTCCGTACCGTGTAGACCTACGCAGTATGTGGTTCGTTTGAATATTTAATAGTCCAAAAAAATTGGCTGTGGATTAGCTAAGGTTAAGCCTGGATATCTCGAAGCGAAAAGCACTCGCTGCGTTTCAGCCAACTCCCAAGCT
Source organism: Amblyomma mixtum (assembly GCF_055824585.1). Classification (NCBI taxonomy): domain Eukaryota; kingdom Metazoa; phylum Arthropoda; class Arachnida; order Ixodida; family Ixodidae; genus Amblyomma; species Amblyomma mixtum. Next base: position 21,975,386 of record NC_143020.1, on the reverse strand, counting down.
ACCACTTCTCGATCGGTGTTTCTGCGCCGTCCGACTGTTGATTCTTGTTCTCCTTCCATGGCGATTTTCTGCGCCTGTTCTATGGGCAAGCGCGCCTTTTATACCTCTCCTTTAAAATGCGCACTGCGCACGGCTGCGGAGAAAGGTGAAACGGTGGCGAGGAGGAGACGCGGTGGCGCACATGCGCCGTAACGCGCGGCGGCGGCGAAAGTTCAGGCGGCGAGACAGCGGCGGCGGCGGCGACGGCGGCCACCTGCGCCGTACGTGATGTCACTCGGATTCGCGCATGCGCAGAAGTGGCAAATCTGGCCTCCGGCTCACGCGAAGCGCGGTGTTGAGTAGCCTAGTGAAGCTTTTCGCTTCAAAAATGCAATCCACACCGTCGCAGTGGTCTGCTCTCCTCCGTTGACTGTTGTGTTTTTTTGTTTGTGCCTGTCAGCGAGTTACATAATAGCGTTTATTTTTAATCTCATCCCTTTTCATCATACCTTCTTTCATATCGTATTTGAAGCATTCACATCTGGGAACAAATACAAGTTTGACCCTTACTTTGACGGGCTATCTTATCTTATATAATAAACAAAAAGTTAGGCAGTGTTTAACCACGGTTGTGCCCAATTTTCGAAGCGATAGCATTTTGTCCATGGCCAGGAAAAATTTTGATAAGTGCATCGTGTCGGGCAAGTTCAATTATAGCTGGTCATCGATTATGGGCCAAATAGGCCAATGTGACATTTCGAGGGAGTGCCGGGCCAAATTTTGGAATTTTGGAAACTACAGAGACTGTTTACTACATTTGAATCAGTGCGAAAGCACGCATTTGCGCTACGTAGAAGACAACGATGAGCGGGCAGTGCCGCCGGAAAAGCAGATGAAAGTTGTCCACTCCCCCGTAGTGGGTATGGGCCATTCTACTTGAGGCCAACCAACCAACCCCTCTGCACTGCACGGCGCGAGAGTGTGGTGGAGTGCAGTGTGTGAAGACATGACAATGTGGACCTGCATTGCGGAAGAGTTTTGTGTGTTCGTAAAGCATTTGGCAGCTCATCGAGATAGATTTCCATGGAATAGAGGAAGAAGAAAGCTGTTGCATAGCCTAGTGGTATCGTGCAGCATCTCCTGAAGCTGATCTGTCCGCGCCGCTACTTGTTCGACTCCCTGTTGTGGATTTGATTTCTTTTTCGGCGTCATTTTTCTGTCTAAACAGACCTTGGCTAGGCTGAAGTTCAAATTCAGACATCAGACCAGTCACGTGGTGTTGAGCGGGGTGGAGCATCGAATGAAGCTGTCGCTCCAAAATGAATACGCACTCAGGTTCTTTCTAGTTTCAGTCCTTCTACTATTGTACTTAGTTTGTTATTGTATCGCACATATACATCCTTGTCATTCATCACCGTACCATGGCTAATCCCCCCGCGTGGGTATGTATTATGTTTACTGAGGGAAAGAAGAAGAAGAAGAAGACGAGAGCCACGGCTACGACTATGGTGTCATGGCCCCAGAAACTACTGCGGACCGCACGACCGGTACGGCAGCGCAGTCGACAGCTACGGCCACAGCAAGTGGTACCCGGCAGAGCCAGGCTGGTACAGGTCCCTCAGCGCCTTCTCCAAACCCGGAGGACCGCGCAGTTTGGACTCTCGGCTGTTGCCTCTGCTCTCTCATCTTCGTGCTAATCGCCCTCGTCGGCGTTGCATTCGCAGTAGTCAGGGCCTCTAGACGCCGTCTCACGACCCTGCCTTTTACCACGCCATACTGGTGAACGTCGCGACGGCGACGTCTTGAAGTGAAGTTAAGCGAAGTGGTGAAGTGTGCTGGCCTCGGAAATTGTTTCTTTGTCGTCTTGTGAACTGTCTGTGCCCATTTTCCTAATAGCTGTGTCTCGGCCAACCCCGGTGCAGACAAAGAAGCCCGGTAGCCGTTAGCGACTTTCGACCCGCTGGTGATCGTCGTAAGAGACATCTACTGATGAGACGTGCCGGAGAGTGCTTGCCTCGAAAACGAATTCGTTGTTGGCTTATGTTGGACTTGTTTTCTACGCTGACGCGTTCTGTATAGGCTGTGAAATATGGTAAACGTCGACGACCTATAGTGTACTAACAGTCGAGAGGTGCGTTTCAGTTCGCGACAATAAGACTTGCGCGAGGCGCTTGCCTGTGGCATCTGCCTTCCATTCTCCTGGTGTGGAGGTGTAACGTCATAATAAAATGTCGTAGAAGAATGGAAAATGTAAGTTTCAAGGTCTCTGAACAAAATAATTGCTTGCGTTTGCTTGCGTTGCTCTGAAGACAACGTGCGGCTCGCTCATTACCAAACGTTTTCCCAAAATTGAGTTTCTTGATCACAAGGCTTGTATGAGGAATCTATTCAACCACCGTCGGGTTTCAAATAATGAGGCATGAAATTGACCTTCAAGCCGTAAGCACATATTTTCTAGTGAGCACGGACAAGCTGATGTTTCCAGTAGTGACCATGTAAAATGCTCGAACGTAATCACGCTATGACGCCCTCTATTTTTTAGGCCTATGCAATTTCGCTTTTCTTTTTCATAGCATGAAACTCCTTTGAGTACTTAGAAGGGTCAGGGCTCGGGCTAGTGGGTAGTCAACGTGAGGATCCATAGCGCACAAAATTGAATCCTTTGATTACGTCCGAAGCCCGAGCATGACAGCCTGGTCAAGGCACTTAACTATTCTGTTTTTCACTGGTTTCTTCAAACCATGATGTCACGCCCCCACAAGGATTTCGTGACACCGCAGGACGCCGGGTTTTTCTGGTGGTGAGTCTTTTAATGCTATCGCATAAATAATATCACGGCCACACTAAAGCTGCCCTCCCAGTTTGAAAAACGCTGTATGAAAGTGGTTAAAAAAGCGGTTTAAAACTATACAGGGATCTTGTCACTGGCCTTTCTTACACTGATATTGGAAATGCATACGTGTGCAGTTACGCTTACCTTCAAGCTGGTGAGCGAGAATAGGCATTTATGATATAAACGAAGACAGTAGTGGATTTGCGGGTGGGGCTTCCAGTACAGGATTCCAGTAGCGCCCACTTCTTAGCGCCGTGTTGGGCGGCTTTAATTGGCTGGGTTTAGCTGTGCATGTTCACGTAATGTGTGTAAATATAGGAATACCACCACGCCAGGGAAGTGAACTTTTGTCCTAAACTCATTATGGTTTTCTCGCTAGCAAGGGCACTGTAGAAGAATTATATGAACCTTGTGATTTCATTAAAGGCCATAATAGATCAAAGCGGGATAGTATGCACCCTATTTTGTGACGCCACAAAATTATCCGGGTGAGTCGTATTTTATGCTGTGAACTGCACAACTGCGGATTTAGAAGCCTTGTTCGCTCACTTTCACGGAGCGTTTTACGTATCCGCTGCCAGATTGTAAGACACAAAGAAACTGATCGTGATTCATTAGAAATAAAACGTGGTATGAGAAGTGAAATTGGTTTTTGAATAAAGAAAATGGCGCAGTAACTGTCTCCCATTTCGGTGGACAAGTCGGTGCATGGACACCTGAACCACGCCGTAAGGGAAGGAAGACAGATTTTAAATATTGTTAGGTTCTGGTGACTGCAGTTCGGAGAGCAGAAAGACAGCGAAAATGGCTTCTAAGCAAAACTGTTAATTTGGGCTGACTTGCGCCCGAAAAGAACTGAATGAGTCGGTGGCGGCGTAGCAACACGCGCGCTCGGTGGTCGTCGAACAGAACCCCGTCCGCTCTCGACCGTGTTAAAATTTAAAACTGATCGTGAACTTTCGAAAGAAAGCGTGTAACGTTACTAGAACATTCTGGAACTACGTAGAATTGTCTCCGGCTTGATCCGATTGATCGAAATAGTTCCGGTCGTTTCTTGCATCACAAATAAAGCGATGAAGCGGCGTGCCGGCAGCTTTAAACAATGAACAAACACCACTAAGACTAGCGACATTACTCCCCTCTCACAGAAGCATCGACCCGATGCTTTGAAACAAATAAGTCGACTAGAAGCAAATAAAACGGATTGGGCAAACATAACCAACGTGCGGAAATACAGCACCTTCTAGCGTGCATAATAGTGCTTTAGACAGAGGACATGGACAACTTCTGGACGTATGCGGCATCGCTGGGACGCAGTCATTTCGTCAGGGACGACTTCACAGTCCAGTTCACCTAGTCGACAAAGAATCTTGTAGGGGCCCAAATAGCAGCGCAAAAGCTTTTCACTGAATCCGCAATGGCTAATGGGCTTTCAGACCCAGACTCGGTCTCCTGGTTTGTATTTCGTGTTGCGTCTTCGTAGGTTGTAGCGCCTGATGTTGGTCCGCTGCTGGTCTTTGATTCGTTATCGGGCAAATCCTCGGGCTTCTTCTGCGCGTTGAAGGTAGGTGGTGACGTCGACGTTACCTTCCTCGGTAACGCTGAGCAGCATGGTGTCTAGCGTGGTCGCGGCCTCCCTGCTATGCACGAGCCTAAATGGCGTTACCTGGGTGGTCTAGCAGAGCAGTAGAGTAGACTCGTGGTAGTGCAGAGGCCTAGAATTACTTCAAGATTAGGAAACCTGAAGCGTGTAGGGTGACTGTGGCCTCTACGAAATGTAGAGTATGGGATACATATAGCACATGCCTTTTTGAAGCGTTGGAATTGCCAAGACTAGCGATGATGATGTCATGCCTTCTTCCTAATGGCATATGTTTACCTTGAACAGTAGGGCATGGGAAAGTGGTTACTGGGGAAGCAGATAAATTTAAATAAGGGCTAAAAATCTTTCCACGCCAGCGCCCAACGCCCATTCAACAGTGGCATCTTGTAGAAAAAGAATGGAGGAACGGACCTCCAGGCGGTAGAGGAGAAAGATGATGAAGATGATTACATCATTGCAACTGGGCGATTACCCTGTTAAATCCATATAAAATTCCACTGAATGTCCAAAAGCGTATTTTATTTTGTTTCCTGATGTGTCCAATTCGCTTATTATTAAACATTTCTAACAATTCATACATATTTTCTGAATTCAAACATTCTACTATTTTACTTCGCTTATTTTTCCCGCACTCATACCTCCTTGGCATTCACCACCGTACCTTGGCCAATCCCCCCACGTGGGCATGTGCCATTTTCATATGGTGAAGAAAAAGAAGAAGAAGAGAGTCTGCACCGAGGACGGTTGCAAAGGTGACGGCTTATGCGCCATTGTGCCATTACGTGCAATTAAGCCTGAGGACATCATCTTCATCGTCAAAGGTAACGTAATCAGCGTGGCATGTTTCCTCATTGAACATTGAAGAAAAGAGCCGGCCTGCTGTGTAAAACACGCGCAGCCTTGGCCAAAAGTATAGAGCCCATGGCTATGCTTCTCGGCCATGCTGTGCGTGCAACACTATGTTCTCAAATCTTTCGCAGGTAAAGGCAGTCTAGATTTGACCTTTATAAAGGTTAGGCCTTCCAAGGATGCTAGAACAGCTCCACTACACGGCATAGAAGGAAACCATTTAGGATAAGGGAGAGCGATGCTGGTGTGTGGGTCAGTCGTGATGAACAAAGGGTATTGCGCACATACAAACAAGGACGAGAAGGGTGCAAAACAAGTGCAGGAAAGGGCTAGAAAGGTACACGCGCAGCTTGGTAGAGTCTTTGTCAAAAGTAAACATCCCGAAGTCACAAAGGATACTGCACTTGTTGTGTACACTTAGTCTCCTTGTTTGTGTGGGCGCAGTACCCTTTGTTCCTTTCGGATGTTTACTTTTGACAAATATCTACCAAGTTGGTTACGTGGGTAAAAGATTGTTGATTAATTTAAGCCGAATGTGGCATGGGGCGGGAGTTTGTCAGGGGAAAGTACAAGACTGGCAAGTTAGTAGGGATGAGGCGGCCGCAGCTGAAGCACGACGAGAATAACTGAATACAAGTGAGAGAGGCCTTCGTCCGCAGGAGCACAATATTGTGCTCATTATAATTACGGTGTTAAAATGGCACACGTGTTTAATAAATACTCGAAGACCCGTTCATTGCAAAGCCTCCGCTGTTTGCAAATCCAGAAGTGGCATTTTTGTACCGTTACAGTTCCGTCTCTCAAAATGTGCTCGACTGTGCACTCAGCGAATTACATTAAGCATCAACTGCTTCGCATAATAAACGATGGGAGTTCTAGCTGAGGTCAGATCAGCTTGACACCATGATGGTTATGAACGAACCTGATGGAAGAAAATAATTGCGAGGTCTTACGCTTTTTTATTTTGCATCGTTTGAGAGATGTGTACAATAAGTGTAAAATAAAATTCAACGAACACAACTTAAACATCAGCTCAAAAAATTCTCCACTGAACTCTAAATACATGCCAAGAAGATTAGCACATCTAAATTGCGTTCTTCATTCCTTCCAAGTGAAAATCAACCGTGCTGTTGTTATCTCCCCCAAATAATATCTCGATTCGCTGGGCGCGTTTCATGTGAGGCCGATCGTGCCTTCCGAAAAAGAAACTAAACCTTGGGAGTTTACGCTTGTTTTGGTGGCGTAATGGTACGATCCTCTTGTCACAGCCACGTGGAAAACAAGTGCTGAATAAATTTTCTTCGGCGCATAAATTTACATAATATTCGTAGGTTTGGTGTAGTAGTTTCTCAGCGCAAAACGTTTATTTATTTCATACTGCCAAAGGCCCTCTGGAAGTCCAGGCAGGAGTGAGTACGAGAAAGAAAATCAAATTCTTTGCACAACGAAACAAAAGAAATGTGAGCGACAGGCACCCGCCAAAGATGCGCTGGAATACATAGTACGATAAGTGAAAAAAAAAGGCTTAGGCAAAACATCAAGAAAGTGGATAGTGATATCATGATTAAGCGAATCACAGCAGTGCGTCATAGAAGAGAAAACAAAGGAAATAATGATTCAAGGAGTTATGCGCTTGGTTACAAATAAGCTTTCCCGGTCGATATGAAGGTTCTTCTTTGAGGCGTCTTCTTAACACTGAAGTGTACGCTCTCAGAAGCCAGTGCTCTGATTGAGACCTTGCTTCAGGCTGACCAACTGCACTTGTAAATTTGACGCATTGCTGCTGGTAAAACCTGGCGTTTTGCTTCGAAAGCAACACTACTGGAGCCCATTCCAGCCACTGTAGCCCAGCTCGGCTAGTCGCGTATGCTCGTGGCGGTATGGCTACCAAACGACCTTGAGTTGTCGTTGCCTAGCAACCGCTTCTGTTGCGCTCCAACAAAAGATAGCGCCGCGCCGCTGCCGCCTATCGCCTACACACCCAGAGGGCACCACCCTCGCACAGGAGCCGGGTTTCATAGCTCATGCCGGCGACGTGCCGGCTCCAAACGCAGATCCACAAGCTAACACCAAAAGCGTATTGCAAAAACGGCACGTACGATCTTGTGTCGTTGCATAGCAACAAGAGTTACTACCCAAGCTTACATGAGTTACTCGGGTAAGCTTAGGTAAGTTCAGACGAGCGTCTTGCTATCTGTGCGAGAGGTTGCTCGGAAAGAGCAACAATGCTCTCAAAATCCCGATGGGTGGCTAGGATAGAAACAGCCACCTGCCAGTGCAGTGGCGCATCACTTAACCGCTGCGCCACTGCGTTGGTAATGGTATATGAGGACTCGCCGCCATCTATGAGTTTTAAGTAGGAATTACCAACTCAGCATACGTGGGCAATAACCCACTCAAAATATCAAGCCACACCCCTCAGGCGGAGTTTAAGTGCCCCCACCAATTGCAGAATGAACACCTGCTTCCGCAGGTCTACTCGGTTTAACTACGTTAAGCACCTATCAATTTTTTGTCACCCATGCCTCGTGTTATTTCTTACCTCTGCATTCTTTGTGTCTCGAACGCGTAAACAATCTTTTGTCCTGCAGTCGGAGAACACCCACGGCGGCAGACTCTCTGCATTTGGGGTTGAACGACTGGCGTCGCGGGACTGACCGAGGAGACCAGAGCTGATCTCGCGGTGAAGAGAACCCTAGCTACCGACATCCGTTCGGCGGCGCCGCGTTGCATAGGCGGCGATGACCAAGAAGACGACGGCAACCCAGTCGACGACCACAGGAGGCACAACGGGCGGTTACTCGACCGCGGGCACTGGAACGAGCACGGCAGCATCCCAACAGCAGCAGTCGCAGGGTCAGGCTGCGCAACCGGGGACCCAGCAGACCCTGTGCGTCGTGGTTGTGGGCTACTTCTTCGTGTGCGTGCTGCTGACTATATTCGTGGTGCTTGTCATTTTTCTTGTCCAGTGGCGGCGGCCGCGTTTCACAGTGACAGACCCCATAGCCGGCACCCCACCTGAATGAACAGCATAACCCCTTGCTTCCCGCTGCCCTCAACGCTGCCATTTCTTTCTTTTTACACCGAGCTGGGTTAAACGTTTTTTATTCATGCTCGCGTACAAAGCCATACGAATGTACTTCTTAATCTGTATTTATGTATGCTATTGTACGAATACTTAGGAATGTATGGTTTGTTGTTTTCAGTGTATATGCTTGTGAATGTTCTCGTTTTTCTTGTTGTCGCAGAAAGACGAGGAGAATATGACACCAGGCTAGTTGGTGCATTCGTTCAGACCTGGATAGATTGCGCGAAGGGCAGAAACACAAGTCCAGACATAGGACGAGTGCTCCTCTCGTGTGCACTGGCGTATCTAACACGAGCCATACTGCTAGGTCAGAAGGTTTGGTAGATTTTTGTCGTAAAGTCCACGGCTACACATGTTTAAAAGTTGTAATTTTATGCTTTGCGTATGATTCATATGTGCCGACTGCGCTGTATGTTTCCAAGCTCGCCGAATTCGTCATGCAATTTCCAACGCTTTTTCTATTACGAAGTTCCGTAACCGATGTGCTGCGCATTCCGCACATTTCTGTGCTGTGTATACACACCTTGCTGGTGTGGGCCTATTACCCGGTTCGGAAAATTTGCGCTGCGTACTGTTCACCGGGTGCCGATTGTTTACCAGATATTGCGAAAGTATCGGTGGGGAGGAAGATTTCTAGAGTTGTAGATTTCAGTCTGTGAGCTTTGAGTAATGACGAACCTTTGCTCTTTCTAAAATCCGTTGGAGGACGGATGATATCAATGCGCTGCCGTCCATTGTCTGAATATTCAGAATTAAGAAGCCACTTGCTTGAGAGCTCCGCAATGCTTTGGGTGCGCTTATTTGTTCATGTCCGTAGATTATTAAAACTGCGCAAAGCATGCGAGGGAAAAGAAAGGCATTGCCCACAGAGACAAACAACACCGGATACTTTACTTTGCCGGAAAATTATATCGCTCAACAACAGCGCAGAGAAGAGCACGGTCACAAAGTAGTGACGACCAGAAGCAACCGCGGACCGCCAAGAGCACTTAACATGCACACTCTGCCGTCAGAGCAGGTTGAAAGCCTGAGTGTTGAAAGTTTTAACGAAGGTAAGCTGGCACTTGCCACGTCTTTTGGAGACTTGAAGACATTAGTCAGTACGTGTAAAAGATCCCCAGAGGATCTCAATTATGACTGAGCCCTTAATTATGCCATGCCTGTCTGTTTCTTTATTCGTCCGTTCCTTCATCCTTTTGTCACGACGAGGTTGAAATGTCTACCGAAAGGTGAGGCAGTTAGTGGGCCTTTACGGTTTTCAAAAACATTCTTACCCTGCAGCAGCAATAAAGCACATCGCTCAATTAACAGTACGTCGTTCCCTCTCAGTTTTCTGCACAACAATGCGCTCGTTTACATGCCCGCATAGAATTATTTCCAGCAGCCACAGGAGATATTGGGAGCAAGCATCAATCAATTTGATGGATTATTCTGTTGGAAAACATTGCGGGAATGATGTATGGTGGCACCGCAGGGTATTGGGAGAGCGGCTGCATTCACGGTGCAATATCTGAAGCGATCAATGGTGCAATAGAAGCACTTAGGAATAGTGGCCATGCTCGCGTATGACTGGAATCTGGCCATGTCACGTATTCCTCAATATTGCGTCAAAAATACCCAAATTCTTGTGATTCTGTTGCTCTGCTTCACCAACATCACAATGACGCTGGCCCCCACGAGCGAACCTCGCGTATATACGCAAAATTTAACAAATCTGTCCCAAGTACCGGTGTGTGGCGGCCGACGAAAGACATGGCGGTGCAGTCTGCAGAGAAGATTCGATTACAATTATTTAGCAGCTATACTTCTGTTTCATCCAAGATGTATTGCAGCGCTAAAAATCTAAGCCTTGGTACGAATGCCCACGAAAAAAACTAAAATCAAGAAGCAAAGCGACTGTTCGCGCTCTTAGAGCAAAAATAAATATTTGCGCTCCTTACGTGAAATGATGCCTTGAGTAAAGTCCGAGCAAAATATCAATGAGCTTCGTAATCATTGTCGCCAAATTTTTTCTTCTAAATGACATGTCATGAGATATTACAATAGAGGGCCTGGATATAAAGGTAGCACGAAATGTGTCACCACAGTGTTCAGTTGGGATGTCTAAGGAACGAACTAAAAAAGGAAATGAACGTAACAGTCCAGCCCTTTCATACCTATAAACGCTGCCTTATTACGAAGAAGGATCGGAATATGCATTAACGAGATTAAATTTCGTTTATTATAAAATGGCTGAGGCTTAGCTGAGGTTAAGCCGAGTCAGATGCGAAGCATATTGTCACCGAGTTGCATATCGAGCACGCCGCTTGGCTAGACGTTCTTCACGCTCTTCATCAGTCTCTGTAGCACGCCGCAACTTTTGTTTCTCATTCCAACGAGCAGCCCTGTCTCCAGGAGGCATCTCTATCCCCTGTACGCCTAGCAGAGGCAGGCGCACCCCCTTGTATACCGCCGCTCCAGCATCACGTGTTCACTACAGCGCACCTAGCGGCGGAAGCAGGAAACACATTGGTCGCGACGCCTCGCGCGACGGCGCGAGCTGGGGCCCCGTTTCTCCTAAGTCGTTACGTCACGCATCACGTGGTCCTCCTTGGTCGCGACGCCTCGCGCGACGGCGCGAGCTGGGCCCCCGCCTCTCATCTGCTGTGACGTCACGCACCACGTGGTCATCCTTGGTCACGACGCCTCGCGCGACGGCGCGAGTTGGGCCCCCGTTTTTCATCTGCTGTGACGTCACGCATCACGTGTTATTACATGGAGGTCACGAAAGGTCAATGGTAACGACACCGCCGCGCTCGAGGAGCTGGGTTGGGCTATTTTAGTATGCTTCGCATAAAAACAGCTGCGGGCGCTCCAATAGGTTATAAAGAACGAAGAGGTGCCGTGAACTTGACCTTAGAGCCGGAACATTCGCTCTTCCCGCAAACGTGTGGAGACCGGAAATTACCCTTCAGGCCTCGAGACACCTTCGCGCCACCCTCCACTCTGCAAATGTGCATTGAACGTGTAGTTCTCAAATACGGAATACCTGGTCAACCATTGTGTGCTTGCCGACACTGTAATGCGCCTGAAGGGGACGCAGCAGCGTGGCTGGTGTCAGACAGAGATAGCGTTGAAAACGAAACTGCTCCGCATAGCCACTTCTGAAACAAAGCTAGTCAATTGAGAAGCTTAGATGAGAGTTACACGCTATGTTGCCTCACTGGATCAGACGGTCAAGTCGGGTCTGCACCTTCTGCAATGGCGCGCAGACGGTATGGCGCGCAGACAGCAGACAGTGCAGTTAATGCGCTCAGGGCGTATATGTGCTGCGCTTTTTATATTGCTGCAATTGAACAGCATTCTCTACGATCGGAGGTTGCAAGACTTTTGATCGCCCGAGTACGACGGTCGGTTGCAATCAACGTACTATGCCGGTGGACTGTATACCAAGTTTTCATTCTTCAACTTCAAAGAAGAACTATGAATGCTTCAGTGAGGGCAGCTGTTTATAATGAGCTTTTCTGAGATGCAAACTTATGTGGCTCCGAATATGACGTGCATAATTGAAGTTTCTAAATATGGGCAGCATTCGCGCGCTCTAGATTTACTAACGGCGGTATGTCGTACAAGGCATGCAACTGCTTATAGAGGAGATGCCAGCGTGCGGAGTCAGAATTTTTTGTTCGGCGCAATGAAATTCAATACGGAGAGAATCGCGAATTTTTTCCTTAAGGCAGTGTTTACAGAACCGCGAAAGCGGATCACGCTCTCCAAAAACCACTTCATCACAAGCATGTAGATTTATGGCACTGCGTCTTTGGTGCACATCAGGGCATACCTGACTTGACCTCAGGGCGGTGCAAATGATGACGACGACATCGCAGAGCCATGCACTCATGACGCCATTGAACGGCAAGCAGCGCTCCGCGAGCAAACCAATGCTGACGAACAGATGAATCCACTGCACAGCTCGGAAATAGCAATAATAGGGATGCCCTCCGAAGAAAGATGGCGCTTGTAAGAAAAATAGGAAAGGAGAAATAACTGTGACTGGATGGTCGAGTTGGTTTAAGTTTTAATCAAGAAAAAAGAACCAGCAAAAAGCGAGGCACTGTACCAGAAGAAGGCATACCCACGCAGACGCGGTCGACTGTCTTACAAATGATTTATTTAGCACGCTGCGTTGTCCTACCTTAATCTAAACCCTTTTCATTAGCCTCAAAATTTCTGCCCCATACTTCAGGGCCGGTAACAACACCTGTTGCATATTTTCTCTTGAGGAATATTGGTAAACTTTCATACATGATCTGATAGAAACTGCCATATGCGCTCCTCCCTATTCTTATTCTTCTAGTTACTTCCCTCTCGTGATCCGGATCAGTGGTCTCCTGCCCTAAGTAGACATATTCCTTTGCCACTTCCAGCGCCTCACTACCAATTGCTAACTGCTGTTCCTTCGCAAGACTGCTAAATATTGCGGCGTCAGCAACAATAGCCGCTCGGCGGCTGTTCGGCACTCAGCTCGTGCGCCCCGCTGTTCGCTGCTGAAGAAGACGAAACTGGACGTTCCATCCTGGCCGTCGTCGCGGTGTGCGTTCGCATCTTCTCGGTGTTGGCGTTCCTCTGCCGTCTAGACGCGGCGCTACCTTCACCAACTGCTACGTGACACTGGTGAAGGTTGCGGGTTCGACGTCCCATGTCCAGCACCTCTTCAGACAGCCGCTCATCGAGTCCCGACCAGCTACCGCTTGTCTGCACGCCCGTTCACCGCAGCAGCCGCCGCCTACTGGGACTAGTCCCAGAGTTTGGTCTCCTCCCAAAAGAGGCACGCACTCATCGAACTGCTGAGCATACCACCGTGGCGCAGGCTAGCGCTTCACACTTGACGCTACAGCAACGCCGCGTGCCAGCCAGCTTCCATGGCGTCACTTTCGAAGACTGGCTTGACCAGTTTGAGCGGGTTGCCGATTTTAACCAATGAAGCCCTGCGCAGAAGCTGCGAAACGTGTATTTCGCCCTCGAAGACGGAGCCAAGATTTGGTTCGAGAACAGGGAGGCCGATCTCCAAAGCTTCCGTCAGCAGGTCCGAGACACCTTTGCTAGCTCGGAACGCCGGGATCGTGTGCGGCGCCTCCTGGACGCTCGCGTACAAAAGCCTGAGGAGAGCGTTGTCATGTTCGCCGAGGACGTGACCCGTCTTTGTCGGCGCGCTGACCCAGATATGGCGTAATCCACGAAGCTCAGCCACCTATGCAAGGTGTGAAGGACCAACTCTTCGCTGGTTTGGTACGAAATCCCCCGAAGACGGTAGCCGACTTCCTCAAAGAGGCGACCGCCATTGAGCGGGCCTTGCATCAGCGCTGCCGCCGAAATGACTTCTTGTGCGCTGAGCCAAGCGCCAGTGCGGCTTCTTTGAGCGTGTACAGCGACAATGCCTCGCTGCGTGAGCTCATTCGTGCTGTGGTCCGCGAAGAGCTGCAGAAACTGACCCTTGCCTCACCTGATCCGACGGCTGCGGCTCTTGCTGAGGTTGTTCGCGGCGAGATTCGGCAAGCATTGTCACCGCCTCCTCCAGTCATGCCGGAGCCACGCTCCATGAGCTACGCCGCGGCTCTCCGTTTCGAGTTGCCACCTGTGCAATGCTTGCCGTACCACCCGCCGCCGCCAACCGCTCCGCCACCGTCATTCTACCAGCGGCCTCAGCGAGGACCTGCTATGTGTCCACTGGCCCGGGAGGCGGCTGTTTGGCGCACTTCTGACCAGCAGCCGCTCTGTTACCATTGCGGGGAAGCCGGCAACCGGTATCGCCGTTGCCGCTACCGTGGAATAGGCCTCCGGGGTTTCCCACGTGACGCTCCCTGTCCCCGTTTCGGTGAGCGAGCCCACGAAATAGAGGAGTACCTTTCTGCCCATGACAACACCTCTACCCGCCGACCGCGATCTCCGTCTCCCGTACGCATCACGTCGCCCAGCCGCCAGGCTTTCTCAGATGGACTGCGGGGCCGGTCTCCAAGCCCGCGCCGGGGAAACTGAAAGCGGCGACCTCAGGGGGGAAGGTTGCTGACAGCGGATATAACGAAGACCCCCGAACGCCGCCGGAGCGCGATGCCGAGATCGCGATGCCGCCGCAGCCCGATTCTGTGACACCGAGTTTCCCTGACACCGATGCAGTTAGCGCCCACCTCCGCATTCACGTTGACGGGCACCCAGTGACTGCTTTAGTCGATACAGGCGCGGACTTCTCGATAATAAGCAAGCACCTCGCGGATCGCCTCAGCAAGGTAAAGACAGAATGGGATGGACCTCAAATTCGTAGTGGTGGCGGTCACCTCATGACGCCTGTCGGAAGATGCACTGCTCCAGTCACCATTGCCAATTCTGCTTTTGTTGGCACTTTTGTTGTTCTGCCGCACTGCTGCAAAGACCTGATCCTCGGAATGGACTTCTTGCGCGAGCATGGTGCCATCATAAACCTTCCTGGTCATCTGGTAACATTGTCGACCCCTGGAACGATTTCAGCCGACACCCAACCACGCAGAGCGGCCCTGCGCATAATCGACGCCGATGTGACCGTGCCTAAGCGATCCTGTGCCCTTGTTACCTTCATTTGTGACGACCGGTGCAGTGCTGACGGCGTAGCAGAACAGAACAGTGCGCTTGTGCTCTCTCATGGGGTCTGCATCGCCAGGGGCATCGTCACGCTACGGAACGGCCTGGCAGATGGCTTTCTAACGAATTTCGGGACCGAACGGCAACACATCGCCAAGGTCACTGCGGGGCGCATACTTCGATTTCATAGCCGAAACTCACGACTGCCCCTCCCTCCAGAGGGAAATGTGCACTTGTTGCACACCTCAGTTGATCTTCGACGTGAATCCAGGCTTACCCCCAACCGATAGGAAAAGCCTAGTCGGCCTTCTGCATCAGTTCCAAGACTGTTTCTCGTCTACGTCGGCAGTCAGACGCCTCTCGCTAAACACCGCATCATTACGGACTACAGTACGCGACCAATTCGACAAAACCCTTGCCGTGTCTCATTGCGGGAGCGTGAAGTCACAGCTGAACAAGTCCAAGATATGCTGCGGGATGGTGTTATTCAGCCATCGAGGAGCACATGGGCCTCGCCTATGGTTTTGGTTAGAAGAAGGATGGTAGTCTGCGATTTTGCGTTGACTACCGGAAGCTTAACCAGGTTACCAAGAAAGACGTCTACCCTTTTCCACGCATTGACGACTGTCTTGACCGGCTGCGGCACGCGCGCTCCTTTTCATCGTTGGACTCAAAAAGTGGTTACTGGCGGATTGAAGTTGACGAGCGGGATCGCCAAAAAAACAGCGTTCGTGACGCCGGATGGCCTTTATGAGTTCAAGGTCCTTCCTTTCGGTTTGTGTTCGGCTCCGGCAACATATCATAGAATGATGGACGCTGTTTTGTCGGGCCTGAAATGGCAGACGTCCTTGGTATACCTGGACGACGTTGTTATATTTTCGCCAACGTGCGAAGAACACCTCCAGCGCCTCTTGACCGTGCTGCAGGCTGTAAGATCTGCCGGCCTGACGTTGAAGCCCGAGAAATGCCTCTTTGGTTATGAGGAGCTCCTTTTCCTGGGCCACGTCGTCAGCCATCGTTGAGTCCAGCCGGATCCTGCTAAAACGGCTGCCGTCGCCTACTTTCCCACTCCTTCGGACAAGAAAATGATCCGGCGTTTTTTGGGCCTTTGCACGTATTACCGGCGGTTCATTGCCAACTGTTCCCGCCTTGCTGCACCGTTGACGCTTCTTACAAGAGAGGACGTCCCATTCGCGTGGACAGAACAGCAGCAGCAGGCATTTGATGTATTACGGAAACGCTTGCAAACCACGCCTGTCCTTCGTCGTTTCGATTCTCGTGCGGAGACTGTGGTCCACACAGATGCCAGCAACGTGGCCATCGGTGCTGTACTCTTCCAGTGGCAGGACGGCGCTGAGCGCGTGATAGCATACACCAGCCGCACTCTGTCTCGTGCTGAATCTAATTATTCCACGACCGAAAAAGAATGCCTTGCCGTGGTATGGGCTGTGACGAAATTTCGACCCTACCTGTACGTCCGGCGTTTTCAAGTCGTAACCGACCGTCACTCTATCTGCTGGTTGACGAACTTACGGGATCCCTCTAGCCGCCTTGCGCGTTGGACTTTACTTCTTCAGGAGTTCGACATGTCCATCGTGTATAAATCAGGGCGCCAGCACAACGATGCAGACTGTTTGTCCAGATATCCAGTCGAGGCAGCGCGCCACGACGATGAACCGGACTTCCCTCTAATCGAAGCCGTAGACGCAGCGACTATTTCCAGTCAGCAACGTGAGGACCCGGCGCTGAAACCTCTCATCGACTTCCTGGAAGTACGTACCACGGAGGTTCCCCAGCCCTTCGCAAGAACCCACCGTTTTGACTGCGCAACAAAGTGCTGTACACCGCCAACTTTTCTCCAACCGGAAGCGACTACCTCCTCGTCGTCCCAGCGAATCTCCGTGAAGAAATCTTGCAGGCGTATCATGACGAGCCCACCGCCGCTCATCTCGGCTACGCCCGCCCTCTGGCTCGGATCAAAAAGAGCTATTACTGGCCTAAGCTTGCGGCGACTGTACGACGCTACTTGCGCACGTGCCGTAATTGTCAACGACGAAAAACATCCCCTGACAAACCAGCTGGACTTTTACATCCCGTTCAAGTGCCCAGACTTCCGTTTGAGCAAGTTGGCTTGGACCTTCTCGGCCCTTTTCCAACTTCATCTTCGGGAAACCGGTGGATTATCGTCGCCACTGATTACCTTACACGCTACGCTGAAACCAAGGCTCTTCAGCGCGGCACAGCAGCCGAGGCTGCGAATTTTTTTGTTGAATGCATCGTCCTCCGGCATGGCGCTCCAGCACTAATTATCACGGATAGAGGCACCGCTTTCACTGCCAAACTCTTGGAATCTCTCATGCGGCTAAGTGGCACTACTCACAGGAAAACAACCGCCTACCATCCCCAGACGAATGGCCTGACCGAGCGCCTCAACAAAGCTCTCGTCGACATGCTGTCCATGTATGTTGACGTTGAGCATTGATCTTGGGACGATATCCTGCCATATATTACTTTCGCGTATAACACAGCTAAACAGGAAACCACGCGGAGGACGCCCTTTGCCGCGAAGTGTCGACAATGTTGGAAGCAATGCTGCCCAATGATGGCCGCGACCCCGACGTTGGAGCCGACGAGTTGACGCTTCGCGCAGAAGCTCGACAACTTGCAAGAGTGCGCATCCTGAACCAACAAGACCGTGACGCCCGACGTTACAACCACCACCACGCATTGATGACGTTCGCCCCGGACGACAAATTGTGGGTATGGACACCCATTCGACGCCGTGGTCTTTCCGAAAAACTGCTCAAGCAGTATTTCGGGCCCTACAGAGTTCTTCGTCAGCTAAGCGACGTAACCTATGAAGTTCTCCCGGATGGGGCTTCCCGGACGCGTATTCGCCAACTGCAGCCTGTACAGCCACAAGGCTTGAAACCACGGTGAATTGATCATGGTGACTGAAGATTGTCACAACGGCTTACCTAAAAGGGATAATAAATCCTCTTAAACGGCGTTATATGCCACTAAGCATCACGATTTGCGACCTAAAAGGGAAAAAATGGAAAAAAAATGAAATTAAAAAAAACAGTAAAATTACAGTACAGAGAGCGGAGTCGAACGGCCGACCTTCCATACGCGACACGTGCCTCTAATCCACTGCGCCATAGCGGCGATGTCAAGCCGTCGTTCTGAATGAATATTTATAACCAGCCTTAATGTGGCTGCTACCTGCCGGTGGGCGGCGCTGTTATCGCTGGCTGTACCGGCTGCATTTGGCGAACACGCTTCCCGGACTACTCGCCGTCAGCAGAGACCAGAGATTGTTCATGTGGTGCGGATGAAGCCCTATTTTTCGCTAGAAATTTAGTGACTAAGTGCACGCGTTTCTCTGTTGTTGTTTTTTCTTTCTCCCTATTTTTTTCTTAAAGCATCGGGCCGATGCTCTTTCCGAGTGGGAGGGTAATGCGCGTCTGCAACAATAACCGCTCGGCGGCTGTTCGGCGCGCCGCTCGTGGGCCCCGCTGTTCGCTGCTGAAGACGAAACTGGACGTTCCATCCTGGCCGTCCCGTGCAGACCATCGCCACCGGCCGTGCTGCCAGTGTTATGGACCTCAGGAACATGCACACCTGAGTGCAGTGGGGTCGTGCGGGTACCCTGGGGCATGCCCCGAATTTCTGTGTAAATAAAGGTTTCTCTCTCTCTCTCCTGGGCGTCGCGGTGTGCGTTAGCATCTTCTCGGTGTTGGCGTTCCTCTGACGTCTAGACACGGCGCTACCTGTACCAACTGCTACGTGACAATATTGCTTTGGTTTTCTGCATGTTAAATTGAAGACCCACCGTTCTGATTTGCCTCTCTAACATATTGACCGAGGCAATGTCATCAGCGAAGCGCAGATTGCTCAGGTATTCTTCATTAACCGTTGTCCCCAACTGTTCCAATTTCAGGCCTCGGAATACCTCCTGTAAACCGGCGTTGAAAAGAATTGGCGGGATCGCGTCTCGCTGCCTGAAACCCTTCGGCATTGAACTCTATTGCTGATTTTATTTAGGTCCACGGTAGTTATTCAGTCGTCACAGATAGCCTTCAGTATTTTCACTTAAGACAATTATAAAACTTGATTTCGCAATGCCTGCATGCCTGATGAGGTTTTCGCAGAGTAAAATGCTTTCTCGTAACCAATGAACGGAGTTTATAGGGGTTAATTATATTTTGCACCTTTCTCTAAGACCGGATTGATCGTGCGAATTGTTGAGTATCCTTTACTAAAGACTTCCTGATCATTTGGTTGATTCAAGTCTAAAGTTGTCCTGATACTATTTGCGATTACCTTAGTAAATACCCTGTATGCAAAGGACAGCCAGCTGATAGGTGTGTAATATTTTCAATTCCTTGGTGAGGAATTACGATAATGCTAGCGTTCATTCAAGCTTACAGTGCTCTCGAAGTCATAAGGCATTGCCTATTGCAGGTGGGCTAGTTTTTCTAGCACGATCTGCCCTCTGTCTTTCATGAGATCTGCTGTACCTGATCTTCACCAGCGGTTTTTCCCTTTCGCATTGTTCTTAAAGCTTTGTTTACTTTCGCTTTCGTTACTAGCAGGATGACCGATTACTGCGCGCTACTGTCTCTCTCATTAATGTTTTTTTATTACATAGGCTAACGTATAGATTTATTTATAACTCGTCTGCTGCTTTAAGCACCATATCCATATTGCTAATGAAATGGTCCGCTTTGTCTCTTAGCGCATACATCTGTTTTTACTTATGCCTCCTCACTAGTTTTAGTCTCTGTTCTTTAGCGCGTGCTCGATATTCCCCACATTAAACTTTTTTTTGTCGGCTAACTTGCGCTTATTGATTACCTTTCATAGCTCTGCCAGTTCGATTTTCTCCGTAGGGTTAGATGCTTTTATGCTCTGGCGTTTTTCACATTTTTCGTCTCTGGAGATAGCTTGCCGGTTTCCTATCGAACGATAATTATAGCTGTGAGATTACCATTGATTGATTACACATTAAAATCGTCTTCCTCAGAACCGAATACTTGTTCTGTGGCGATGGCCGGAATTTGTCTATTTTGCCTCTTACCGCTAACTCGTTAATGCGCTTCCGCTTCACTAACTTCTTCCGTTCCCTCTTCATGTCTAAGCTAATTCGAAACCTTACCATTCGGTGGTCGCTACAACGCACCTTACCGAGGACCTCCACATCCTGCACGATACCACTGTGAGCGCATAGCTTACAGTCTGTTTTAGTTTTGGTCTTACAACTGGGGCTCTTCCATGCACACTTCCTCCTTATTCGTTTCCGGAAGAACAAATTCGTGTTGTCAGTGGGGAACCAGCACCGAACAACGTTCAATTCAGGCACTGGAAGCAATTTATCCTTGCATGTTAAGGAATGCAAAGGTTGTTCTCCTTTTCTTCACCGCACGAGCATTATCGGTCGGGGGAGAACAAGGCGCGAGCTTGAAATATCTGGAAGCGTTTTCAATCAGAAAAAACAAGGAGATGTGTGTCAGCGATCCCTCGGTTTTTATCACGGATAAAGAATATAACTTTTTATCTGAATGCAGCCGATCCCTTTGTCCAGAGTGTGCGCTTGCGCAGGGAAACATTTAATTATGGCGGTTTTCTTGGCAATAAATCAGCTGCAAGGCCAGTGGTGTGGTGTTTGTTCCTCCTTTTCTCTTTTCCTGCATCCATGTTCCGCTGGTTCCACCCTGACAACATTATGAACCAACTATCCCAGCAATTTACGCTCCTCAACATATTCGTGTTCCGTAGATCATTTCTTGCTGCGAGCTCTATTAATAATTCCCTCCTGCTATTCGTGGTACCTATGCAATGGTCACCTAACGCCTGGTCTCCGGCCTGCCTCTTCCTTTCCTTCTCATTAAAGTCGCACATTAGTGCAGTGTATTGTGATTGTTCATTGCCGATTAAACGATTAAACGCGTTATTAACGATCTTGTCACCACGGCTATATGTAGGACGTTAGGCCTGCGCCACAGTTCGCTTTTACCTCTTATTAACAATAATAAACACCGACTAGTGGGTGTTTCGCGTCTGTGTGACGCAGAAATATATCGCAGCCTCTGGTTCTATACTGTTTTTTCGTAGCAGAGTATTTCGCGCAGATTGCCATTTCATTTGTTGTGAGTGCCAGGAATAAAGTTTGTAATGCATAAAAACGTAGCAGCCACGCATGTCGCCAGTTGAAACGTCTCCCAAAGGACGCCTAAGCCTTTCCTTTCAATCAATAATCAGTCAGAAGCTCTATTCTGACTGTTCCTTCCTTCAATTTTCTGCCTTATTGAATGCGATATTTCTTCTCTCAGAAGTAGAGAAAAGCCTCATGATACACAATGTTGATAACTACTAAACTAGGCAAAGGACGGATCGTACTTTCAGGGGTCGTAGGCTGGTGATCCATTCTGGCCTGGTCGACCAGCCACTTGAGGAAGTCGGGGTCAGAGTCAGGCAGGGAAGAACCGCAATGTTTCATTCACTAATGCAGGCCCGCCAGCTATCCAGTCCACTTGTAAAGAGATTTGGACATAAGATTCTTAGAAGCCTGAACACCGCTGAAGCAAAGTAGCTCCGAGCAGCGTTGGTTTATTCCCTTTTTTGTTATTGCGAAAGCTAGGTTTTGAGCCATGAGCGTCGTCCCGACGGTAACCACGTTTGAACTTTCGACGACCCCCGTAGTGACGTCACACGGAGCAGAGGAAAAACTGGAGACCAGCTCGGCTTGTCGGCGCGGTCCCAGGGTAACCACGGCACGCCGCTCATGTGCTGCGCGCTGCAGCCGCGAGGAGGCGCTCACTGTGGTGACGTCATACCAGCTGCGGAAAAAAGGGCCCCCAGCTCGGCTCGTTGGCGCGGTACCAGGGTAACCACGGTGCGCCGCGCACCTGTGCTGCGCGCCGCAGCCGCGAGGAGGCGCTCGCTGTGGTGACGTCACACCCAGCGGAGAGAATACTGGAGACCAGCTCGGCTCGTCGGTGCGGTCCCAGGGTAACCACGCCGCTGCTGCTCTCTCTCTCTCTTTCCCTTCCTCTCTCTGAGAGAATATTACGTGTGGATGTGTATATATAAGGTGTTTCGACCAAGGCCTCGTTAGAAGCCATGTCGGTCGACAAGTATAAGGAGAGGCTGAGACGATTTGCTGATGCTAGGAAACAGCGACGTGCCCGAGAAACGGATGAAGAACGGGAAGAACGTTTAGCTAAACGACGTGCACACGCTTGCTTTCGCAACCTACCGGGCTTAACCAAGCTAAGCCTCAGCCAATTTTTCTTACGATTCTTGATTTGGGTTTGCTCCTCTCGTTTTCAGTCAGGTTATCTCGGCATGGCTTTACAGTACAAAAACAAAGCTGTGAAAATAGCAGACAAACGAAAGCGCTGAATTCCAACTGAAATTTGCTTGGTCCGAGCGGACAATGCTTCAAATTTTCTAAACTATTATCGTTACAAAAGCAACCTCTGCTCACAACAAAAATTTGAATCTACCTTCCTGGGTTTTCTCATTTTCTGCCTATGAAAGATTTAATAGGTACTATGACTTGAAGCTCAGAGGTACTTACTGCGTATTTAATAGTGTTTTCAAAGTACCTGAAATGCTGCTTAATGTTACCATTTCTACGTGTTTTTTTATTTCCAGCTGCCATTGCGGAACGAAGACTGCAATATGTTAAGACCAATCTATTACCAAAATGTTTGAGGAAGCTAAATTTAGTCCGTGTCATGTCGAGCAATGTGTTAGTGATTGCGTGTGCTTTTGGTTGGTTGGTTTATGGGGTTTAACGTCCCAAAGCGACTAAGGCTATGAGAGACGCCGTAGTGGAGGGCTCCGGAAATTTCGACCACCTGGGGTTCTTTAACGTGCACTGACATCGCGTGTGCTTTTGATTTTGCTTTCACAACTCTGCTGCATTAAGTGCCAAAGAACTTACCTTGCATACTTTACCTTTCTTGATGTAAAGCTTTCACTCAGACACGTCCAAAGTGCGTCACTAGGATGAATGCAATTGTAATTTCACAAAGAATAGAGCCGGTGACTCTGGTAGCCACAAAATTTCAATTTATTTATTTATTTACTTGAAATACCTCACAGGCCCATTGGGCATTGTGTAAGGGGGGCGAAAAAAAATATAGTACAGTGCATTAATAACCAAAGGAAACAAAAGAAAGCATACGATCATGATAAAAAAAGAAATAAATCTATACAGTGCATTAGTAACCAAAGGAAACAAAAGAGAAACATACAGTCATGATAAACAATATATCAACAAATTAGTAGAGAAGAAGAAATGACGCGGCAATAACAACGGAAAATAGAGAAAAAAAAAAGAATGCGCGGCACAAAATAAAGCACCACAATAAAGGATAATGTGCTCACCGAACGTGGGAACAATGAGTAAAATAGCGCGATTAAGGCAAACACGGAAACATGGCAGGCAAACATAAGCAAGAAAACATCCGAATGGCACGAGTGTAGCAGCAAAGCAGAGAACAAAAAAAAAATCAGAAAAAATAAAAGACGAACGTAGGCGTGCTAAGTGACAGTTTCAGTGAAATATGTCATGAGTTGAGAATGGAAAGATTCTAGATTAGACGCGGAAGCGATGTTGTCTGGCAGATCATTCCATAATCTGATGGCACGTGGTAATGCAGATGAATTGAAAGCCAATGTGTCACCGTATATTCTTGCAAAACTAAACTGATTATATAATCTTTTCGACGTGCGGGATGAGACATCGAGTTGAAATGAACTAGTTCTATTGAAGTGCGCATATTTGTGAAATAGTGTTAGGAGAGCGATGTCACAGCCTATGTTCTGACCTTTCCGGTCTGAGTGCTGTGAGGTAGCTCGCCTGACCTTTGAAGCTGAGCATACTGGGATGACATGTTCTCGAAGTGTATATGACGATTGCTTCTTTAAAGTTCAAGACGATGTAATAAGCACGTAATAAAAAATACAATAATACGGCATCCGGTGAACTTCTGCCGCTCTACAGGGCGCTTTCTAAACCACGTCGTCTCCTTTTAGGATCACTAGGGCGCTGTTTAAAGAAGCGCTGCTTGTCGCCTCTTGTTACACGCATGGTTCCACGCAGTAGTAATGTTTAATAGGGAATAGCTAGCTGAGTCCTCGATAACGAACACTGTCTATTGATGCTGGACAGGACTTTGGCGACAAGAATCGAAATCAGCTTTTTGGCAACAGATCACAATACCTTAAAATATATGATAGGGGTCATGTATACAGTTATTGACAAAATATTCCTTACCACTCAAACACTGCCGCTCCTTTTTTTAGGAATGGAACTCCATAGAAGCATACCTGTTTTACTGCACACCGGCTGTTGTCAGATCATTGGTTCATTAGGAAATTTGTCTCGGAGCTGGCCTCTTTTGATTCTGGACCTTTCAAGCTAGACACCTCAATAGTAAAATTTGCAAACAATTGCGTTGATTAATATATGTCGATGAAATATTTCAGAATTAAGGTAAACTCATGGTGTGTAGGAATTCTTTTTTATTTCGTAGTGGTTGTTAAATTAGTGCCCAGTATGTCTTTCCTTTTCATGACTCATTCTTCTCTTAAACAGACGCAAAGACTGGTCAACCAATTTTCCACATTGGTTAGGCAAGTTGTTGAGGGCAACACCACCAGTAAAAACACACAGAGCCTCCTGAATCAAAGAGGTGATGAGTGATTTGGCATAACCATTTGTCTCGATAAAATACAATATGCACACTGTTCCTAGAACTTTCCCGATAAGTGCGATCGCTGAACCTCGTGTCGTGCTGATGCACTGTCTGCAGTCTGACCAACAGCCAGTAAGTATAAAGGATACGATAGAGTAATAAACAATGAGCTCCAGCAGAGACCCCAGTGTCACAATCCCAGTTTCAAGGCCTACTAAACCAGCGACTGCCAGCATGATCCAATGAAGAAAAATGCCTGTAAACCAGACCAGCAAGACATGCGCACTCAAAACCATAGGCAGTACATGCGTTCTTAACCACGGAATGTGTGCTAATGCTAATGCACCAAGGAGCACATTGTAGCGGACTCTTGGTAGGCCGTCAAGAAACGGTTCGATGTACTGCCACAAGTCAAGGGTGCATAGCAAGCCGGTAGCCGCGAAGTGTACCACCACTCCCGTTACGTACGACAACAGAAGCACGAACATCGTGTTGACTAGAAGCCGCCGCAACTCTGCTACCACGAATGAAGCGACAAGTACGGAGACCTTGTGGATCCATCTGTATGACAGGTGCACTTCAGAAGCACACTCCGCCCAACGTTCTGCGTTGATGTCGTCATTCCAATGAGCTTTAAGGGCGGATCTGCATTCTCCGCGACCTGGTGCCTGTGTTAAGAAAACACTTGACACTGTTCTTGTCCAATTGGAGAAGCTTGTGAAGCGCGAAGTATTTCTTTTTCCCTCGTCACTGCTGTCTGCTGTCTTTCTCGAAGAAGATTCATGCAGTTCACCAAAAACCAGTTCGTCTCCGCTTTGGAAATACACTTGGCCTATATGCAGTGAGCTCAATACAGGGGCGATGACTTCGTTGTCCTGACAACTCTTTCTTTCGTCATTTTTCATATGAATGTTTGCACAGTGAGGATGCACTGAGCTGTCGGTGGTTCTTGCTGGGATGCTATAGTCATTCGGGAAATTTGAGCCGACCTCTTCACTGCGCTGACACATTTTGAGTCAAAAATGCGTCCGATGTACGACGATTTCGCTAGGCTCGCCACTGAAGCAGAAATTTTACCAGTGTACAGAATCACAGTTCATTTTTGAAGGGTATATACGTTATGTTCCTTACGTTGTCACAAGCTGTCAACGAAGGACTGGATTTTTTTCTGAAACTGTTGTCGCAAAAATACCTTCCACAAATTTTCATTCCAGATCAGGAACAGGCTCTTTAGGTGACACTTCGCTCTTCTGGCATTCGAAGCTTGACCACTGTGCCGTGCACTACTGTTTGGCCAAGAAAGGCGCCTGGAAATAAGATAAGTAATTGTCAGCAAGAAAAGGCACCAACACTTATGCGGAAAAGCCAAGGAGATAAACAACGCTACCCGTCTCTCTGTTTGATTAAAATGGTTTTTGGTTTATGGAAGTTTAACGTGCCAAAGCCACTATGGCTATGAGGGACGCCGTAGTGAAGTACTCCGGAAATTTCGACCACCTTGGGTTCTTTAACGTGCGCGGACACCGCACATTACACGGGCCTACAGAATTTCGCCTCCATCCAAATAAAAGTACATTCATATTGAACTTTACGCATTAAGAAAGAAAAGTGCCCGTCAAAAGGTCAATAACCTGTGTATATCCCCGCAAACACTTCAATACAGACATGCGTTGGCACCACACTCTAATAATCCTATATAATCAACGTGTTACTTATAAATATTTTTTCTTGTTACTTTAATGGGATTTCTGGTGAGGAAAAATTCGGATTTAATCTTATTTTTGAGAAATGAGGCGGATTTTATGGTACGTTTTAAGGCCCAGGCCTGCACCTGCAGATTAACGCACATTCACTGCCGCAAAACGTAGAAACTCAAAGTCGGTAGGCAGGTTTCTGGAAAACAAGAATCGTATTTAGTATCAGCAGCATGCAGTGCCCAAGTGAGCAGCATTCTTTTAAAAAGTAAATTCCCCGCTGATACTTTTATGTAAGCCAGACTTGTGCATTTTCAAATCATTATCCGCTGTAAAGAGCTGCGCGCTTTTCTGAGCTTAGCAGCGTAGAGCGCTCTACACAGACATTACGGCTTAAATGATCGCCATACCAAGCAAACGTTCGATGAAATTTCTCAACTGGGTCATTTCTGATGTCTTAGCAGCTGTCTCGTTCTGCTGCTGGTGAGCCCAGTTCACATCTACGAAAGGAACGTAGCGGCCACCATTCAATGACAGCAAAATAAAACAAAACTTTCGTATGCTGAAATTTTGTTGTAATGGCCCCTTTGGAGTGGACAAATGCTCGCGAACGCCCCTTATACTTGCATAAGCGCCGAAAAGTTCAGCCACTGTGTAAGGGATCGGCAGTGTACGTGGGGTCATTGGAACGCGGCTAGGGGCGCTCAAAGCGGAGCGTCTCCTTTCTTGGAACGCGACCGCTCGCGAACGCGCCGGGAACTACGGGTGTCCACCGTCCCGCGGTACCGATTCGCGCACGTGCTGGCACGAATGTATATTTGTGTTTGTTTTTATTTTATTTTGTCGCGGAGAGAATGTTCCGACTCCGCACGTGCTGGCACTACCGTGCGTTTTTGTTTGTGGAAAGGGCGTTTTGCCCTACGGAAGCTGGAGGGCTGGCCATGCTCTCGGTAAACCAATCATGTGAGCAGTGCAACATGATTGGAAGTGACCAAATGTGGGCCGGGCCTTTAAGGCTTTAAAACCGGGCCCCGGAGCCGGAAGCGGGGTTCTGCGCTAAGGTGAGATGCTACGCATCTTCGGCAACGCCAAGTAGGGGCCTCCCCTAGTATTAGCCAGATCCACCTTTTTGTTGTTTGTCTTTTGCCGTTTAATTTGTCTCGAGTGTCTAAACTTCTGTACGCTGTAAATATCTGTACATAAACCTCAGTTATTGCCTTTCTTTATCCCTGCGTGTCAACACATCTTGAGACCGTCTCTGACGGGGCACCGCTGGTGCAGAGATCAAGCTTTTGTCTTCGAGTTGAAACCAACCGTCTCTGGCGGAGCACCCCTGGTGCAAGGAAGACAGAAGAACCTGTGTGAAACTTTACTGGCGCAGTCGACGAGGATCCTTCGGCCTTCGGAAGACGGCGCAGGAAGAAGACAAGGCAGGGAGAAAGGCGAGGACAAGGCGACAGGTCAGCGTTCGTGAACGGACCTACGGAGACACGGCGGCAAGGACGCAAGGACCACGGCAGTAGTCCAGCGACGCGGGACTGCGTCCGGTCAAGGAAGCAGCGCGTCGGGAACTTGACGGTCACCGGCGGCGGACCAGCGGAGTGCGATAGCTCATCGCAGCGTCCGAGGAAAGTGGCGGTGGACTCCGACGCCAAGCAGCTGGCAATGCGGATCGACGCATCGAAACCGTGAGTTTCCTTGGTCGCATTGTTCACGTCCCTGTGTTCGAGCCGGTAGGACAGCTGAGGGGTACGGAAGGCGGTATGGAAAGCTATCCAAGCCGGCCCTCACTCGATGTGAGGTACCAGGTTGAGTTAGCGAAGGCGCGCTTAGCGGACCTTCAGGCTCAACTCGCGAAAGTGAATGGCGGAAAGGCGCTGCTTCGTGAGGAAGAACCTCAGGAAGTTAAATATGTCTTGAAGGTAATCGAAGCCAGACGCCAGCAGGTAGAGCTCGAGATCTCTAAGATCAAGGAGTCTAGGAGAGCCAATGAGTCAGCCAGGGAGAACTGCTCTGAGTCCCGAGAGGTGAGGCCGCCTGTGTTGGAAGACAGATTATGCTTGTCATGCACAGATCAGGGAAACAGCAGTGAGGGCGCTGAAAGCAATCAGCCGGTATGCGGGAACGCATCTTTGTTAGGAAAGGCCGCAAAATGCTCAGGAAATGAAAACAGGATTCCTGAAAGGCTCGGAAATATCAAAGCTTTTCCGCCACCGCGGGCGGCTAGCAAAGAACAGGAGCAGCCCAATTCTGATGGTCCAGGCCCAATTGAGACCAAGGTGTCCGATAACCAACAGGACAACGGTCAAATTCCTGCAGGCTCGGTGACGGAGGTTGTGACCTCCGACACGTCAAAAGAGCGAACGAAAAATAGCCAGGAAGAAGTAAAAAGAGAGCCAGCTTTCCGCGAAACTGGAATCTCTCGTGAAGAAAGTATCGGGATGGAACGCAGCGCCGTCCAGTTGTCGAACGCGCCCGATGTGCGTCCGATCAGGTCATCTGATGACAGGGAAATGTGTGGCGACTTGCCACAAGACAAATTCAGGCCGAATGACGGTGAGGGGGCTCATGCAGCCCCAGAGTTAAACAATGCTACGGAGCCGGCAAGCTCCTATAAAGTAGGGAGCGGCAATTTAAATGTTTGCCCTTGCAGGAACGAGGCAAATGGTTCGAAGCGAAGCAAAGTACCAGGAGGCAAGGGCGAGGCTTTCAAATTGAAAGTCGACGCGAGGAACAGTATGTTCCGTGCTAGAGGTCGGCATATCAAGTGTAGCGAGACTGACTGTACTGCTATATTTGGACGGGCCAGGGGCTATGCTCTTTACGCACCACGCGTGTCGTACTGGTGCGCCGGAGAGAGAGTGCTCTCAAGTGCGTCGCATGGTCAGAGATTTTCACCTATCGATGACCAGGACGTTTTTGATCCTGGAGGGCACCGTCTTTTCAGTTCACGCCCCGCTGTGGCACCAGCCTGACGAGCATAGTGGCCATTAGGTGTTAATCGTGTCGAATGAGGCACGTGTGGGCTCGAACGCGCACAGGGACGCTCGGTGCGACTAAGGAGGCTCACGTGGCCCGTATCAGTGCTACTGAACGCTCCAGTTGCGAGTGTCGGTGTATGTGTGTCGAGCAGGACGCGGGTGTGCATGCTGGTGAACTGGGTGCAACGCACCAACTTGGACGCTGTGTTACGGCGCACGGCAGGCATGCCACTGTGTGTATTTAAGTGTGCATTTTGCGCAATATTGTGTTGGTGCCCGTGTGCATTTTTTGTTTTTGGTTTTGTTGGTGCCAGTGCTGGTGTAGCGACGGCATGTCACCCACAGGGTGGTTTTGTGACCCGTACCGATCCCTTCTTGTTATAATTCTAAAAGTGGCATTTGAGCCCTTTGTAGAACCTTGGGAAGGGCGTGTAAGGGATCGGCAGTGTACGTGGGGTCATTGGAACGCGGCTAGGGGCGCTCAAAGCGGAGCGTCTCCTTTCTTGGAACGCGACCGCTCGCGAACGCGCCGGGAACTACGGGTGTCCACCGTCCCGCGGTACCGATTCGCGCACGTGCTGGCACGAATGTATATTTGTGTTTGTTTTTATTTTATTTTGTCGCGGAGAGAATGTTCCGACTCCGCACGTGCTGGCACTACCGTGCGTTTTTGTTTGTGGAAAGGGCGTTTTGCCCTACGGAAGCTGGAGGGCTGGCCATGCTCTCGGTAAACCAATCATGTGAGCAGTGCAACATGATTGGAAGTGACCAAATGTGGGCCGGGCCTTTAAGGCTTTAAAACCGGGCCCCGGAGCCGGAAGCGGGGTTCTGCGCTAAGGTGAGATGCTACGCATCTTCGGCTACGCCGAGTAGGGGCCTCCCCTAGTATTAGCCAGATCCACCTTTTGGTTGTTTGTCTTGTTGCCGTTGTATCTAACTTGTATATGATTGTAAATATTTGTATATAAATCTTCAGTTATTGCCTTTTTCATGCCTGCGTGTGAACTCATCGAGAGACCGTCTCTGACGCGGCACCGCTGGTGCGAAAAAATAAGCTTCAGTCTTCGAGCTATAACAACCGTCTCTGACGGCGGGGCACCTCTGGTGCAAGGAAAGAAGAAGAACCTGAAATTTACTCACTGATTCAAACGCAGTGCTAGGGCGTCGAGAACAGCACCTAACTGTTCTTCGGGCCCAGTTTTTCAGCCATGCACTCGTTCGTTGTTAGGAAGCCTCTAAGTGGCTGTGCGTTAAAGAAACGTAGGTATTAGCAAATAATTCCAACCTTCTATAATCGAGGCTCTAAGCTGGAGATTTTCTTTTGAACGCAATAGCTGCTCGCGAAGCAATTCTATACATCGGTCCCTCGTGCATCCCATCCTCAGTCTCGTCTCTGGAGCGGCCAGATGCGCAATAGCTCTTTGATATTAATTATTACCTAGCCAGATGGTGAAAATGAGATCTGTATCATGGTGAATAGATATGATGTAGGCAAAAGCGCTTTCAAGCGGCTTATTTGTCGTTCTTATTTCTGCTTGCGTTCGTCTTTGCAATCACTAACACTTCTTTTCCTGTTTTCCCGCAGCTTCTTCGTCCCCTAATAATCGTTTGTAGTAGGCTACAAACACACAGAGCAAATAATATTTCCGTTCCTCAATTTAGCACGGCGTTTTATCTTAAGTAATCTTTAATGTATTTCTTCCACACGGAAAATTGTACCGCAGATAATTAAACACGCTGTTGATTTTAAAGCCTCCTAGCCTCTTTACATGTAGCTTCTCCTGGGCTATTTTCGCCGTAAGACTGGCCGATTTACATTTCAACTGTTTGGCAGATAATTTGTTTTCAAATAACTTGATTTGCCAACGATTCAATGGAGTGTACCTAGACGAATACTATATTTCAGTGGGAGGGATAACTTTCGCGACCACTTTGTTTTGAATTAGCTTTGGAATCGATTGTTTTTAGAACGTATTACTGCCATCGACAAATCGCGTCCGGTGTACAGATCGAATTTTTAAGGTACGGTTGGTTGGTTAAACGTGAAAATATCATGAGTAACAGTACCTAAATATATTGAGTGCAGATACTTTGCGTGGCCTTCAGTGCCAGATATACGCATAAGTGCGGTATAAGTAATAATGTGCAAACCATCAGAAAGTACTCCTCCAGAAGCGATTGCATATGAAAGAAAGAGTTTATTTTGAAGAACGAAAACGCATTAAATAATCAAAGGCAAATGTTATTCGACACAATACCACAAGCTAATAAGATAAAGAAGGCTTATTTCTGTTAATCTCTTGAAACCAGTAATTAGCGATCTTGTGTTATCAGCGGCACGCGCCAGAGAAGCAGTTATTCTATGTATGTTTGGGGAATAAGATTCCGCTTGCATTTGTTTTCTCCCTCCTTTTCTTCTATTTTTCCGATGAAGAAGCGTGTAGGATTTCGTTCCTCAATTAGACGGACGATACCAAACCCAAAGGAAACGAATAGCCTATATTAGGAACTACTATCGCTTCATAGCATTTGCCAGGGCCTCTGAAGCTTCGCCATGTTCGAAGGGCAGAGATAACCTGACAAATACGAGGCTATATGGTAAAAACATGTAGCTGCAAAATACCAAAAATCCAGTTCATTACCCACGCCTTCTTGTAATAAAGAACGAAGAAATAAAAAATTACCTGTTTAGCTTTCATAATAGCCACTAACATTAGTAACAGCTTCAACCATACATGCTAGAGAGAAATTACTGTATATCCACCATTAGATACGCAGAACTATGTACGCAGCAATACAAATTATTGGAAATTATGCTTTAGCAAATGAATGCGCCCGTCCAAATGTAGAGTATGCAAAATCCAAAGTTGGAGTCAAAATGATTGCTGATATTTCTGTAGTCCACATTAATTGTACGGGAAAAAAGGTAGGTAGATAATAAAGGAGTTTACATAACTAATGTAAGGCCTATAATGGTGTATGCGTGCACAGCATGGGACGCTTAAACTTAAAATGATGTTGATAAATTACAAAACATCCAAATCGTAGCTGTCCGTTTTGTTTTGAATACTTACAGCAGAACTTTTAATGTGTCAGCAGCGCAGAAGTCTTTTGAATTGATTTCACTGCAGAGGCGCATATACGTACTGAGACTGAAATTCTTCCATAATATATACTATTTTGAAACAGGCATTGATTGTGAGCATTAATTTTTGGCAGACGATATATCTGCAAGGAGGGACCACACTTTCAAAGTAAAGGAAATTAAATGCCTGAACTGACTTTAAAACATCAATTTTTTCAAAAACCATAAATGACTGGAAAAAGTAGCCACAGGAAGTAGTTTGTTTAGAAATTCTAATGAATCGTTTGCCGCTGTGCTGTAATTTTATGCTTTTGTTTGTTTGTGTAAAATTACACTGCAATGTATTTTCTGTAAGCATTTTTTTTTCCTTTTTACTGTCATTAGTTGCATGATTATGTTGTAACTGTCTCCCCCCACTGTAATGAATAAAGGCGCTGTGGGTAATGTGACAAATAAAAACCACATAAAAAATCATGAGTAGCTTCAGTATGAGGGAGGTTTTTTAACACTCGCCTAGAGGTTCGAGATTTTTTGATCCGCGGGATTCAGAACTTGGAAACATCATAGCATCCACCATTCTCAACTGGACACAATTTTTTTCTTTATTAGGCTATAGTACCTCAGGTCTCGACTTGAAACGGATCATCAGCTATTAAAACGTAGCCTTAGACAGCTACACACGTCGTGAAAACTCTTTACCCTTAACGGTGTTTTACGTAGGTGTACTTGCGCCAATAAAATAAAACACTCGTCAATCATTTTTCGGCTGACTTCACATCGTTTAAACGTCCCTCAAGAAAGTTGTAACATTATTTCTGCTGCTGTCATGCATCAAATTAACAACTGAATGCGTGACGTTTGAATAAGTGTTCTCGCTTAAAATTGGCAGCGCTGTAAAGAACTTGAAGTAGTAGTCAATACTCTCCAGCTGTTGCTTCCGATACTCTGAGTTCACGTGCTCCAGATGCTTCAAGGTTTTGGAAGATCAAAGACGCACCTAGAATGTGCAGCAGCCAAGACTTGAAGGTGGCAGCCAAAAAATTGGGCTCAGTACATTTTCCGAAAGCTGTATGTCGAGGAATAATGTGGTACGTACGTCTCTTCCTAGTTTCACTAAGGGAGTTGTCTATGCCGGCGCTCCTTCTCTGGGCTCTCCCCGAAAGCCGACGGTGGCGGCACCTATTCAGGGGGATGCTACCAGACGCTCCCAACGCTCTTATGCAGCCAGACCTTTCGGCGAGACGCCTTTGTTTTTCCGGACGGAATGTCACATCGGTCGTTGCACCCGTAAGTGCAACAGATGCTCGGCGTCGCCGCAGCGCGTGAAAAGCGTCCAAGCTGGCGAAATGCTTCCCGCGAAAACTGTGTCGCATGAAAAGAAAACGAAGCGCGGTTTCTACCCGGACAATGGCGCCGGCGTCTGCTGCGGAGCCAAGAGCGCGCGCTGCCTCGGCCAATGGAAGGCTCGATAATCCGGCGGGGCGCTAGGAGAGGAGAAGGGCCGGAAAGTTCAAAGGTCTTTTTTTTACTTTTGCTTTATTGAGGGGATTTACACATCTGCAGGCAACGGCGGCACGGGCGAAAACACAATGAATGTGAAGTTGTAAAAGATAAAATAAATGCCAACATTATTCACCAGTATGCAACAATTATTTTAGTGTAAGGGCTTTGGAAAGCGCCAACTGACACAGAACAGACACACAAACACCCGCCGCGGTGGCTCAGTGGTTATGCCTCTTGGCTGCTCACCCGGAAGACACAGGTTCGATCCCAGCTGTAGCAGTCGATTCGATGGAGGCGAACTTGTAGAGGCCCGAGTATTGTGCGATGCCAGTGCACGTTAAGGAACCCCAGGTGCTCGAAATTTCCGGAGTCCTTCACTGCTACGTCCCTCACAGCCTGAATGGTTTTGGGACGTAAAATCCAGTAAACGAAGCCAAACTAGAACACGCACACACACACACACACACACACACACACACACACACACACACACACACGCGCAACTGTGTGCCATAAAACCCAACACAAACTCATATTCGCGCGCGCACGCACACCCACACGCCGAAGTGCAGCTGTTTATTTTTAGCAAGGGACATGAGCATAAAACATACCACAACCACAACGTCGAACCCTGCGCGACATGATGGGCAGTAGATCTGTAGATCCGCGCCTTCACGCGCAAAAAAATACATAAAAAGACATTTTCTGCCCAGATGTACAAATTACAAAAACCTCAGTATTGCGCCCCTTCAGATAGTGAAATTCGGTTGTTCCTGAAATGAGCGCAAGGCCACTCACACATTGGCTATCTGGTGCAATCTTCATTGCAAATTGTTGAATAATGCCTCTTCTTTCATGGTCTTAGTTCCACTTTTAACCTTTGTCTTTTTAGTAATAGAATGCATTCGTATTGCTCCAGTGTGGTGCCAGATTTCGAGAATTTGCGGCTAGTTTACAGGCCCTCTAGTGCTATATTGGTCTCTTGTTTATGCACGCCCCTAATGGCCGACGTATGTTCATTTACAGATAAGAGGAATATTGTAAATGACGTTCTCGTCGCAGTGAATATAGGTTTTATAGGATCTGGCGCCACACCCGCGTTTATTTTTCTGTGTTACGTGTTCGTTCGCCTTCTTGTCCATTCCTGGTTTCTCAATTCAGTGAGAAGTGTTCTGAATATACGGCACTACAATAGGACGTCCTTCATAGCTTGTTTTATTTTCCTTTTTTGGAGTCTTCGATATCTCTCAACACAGTGTCCGCAAAGCTGCTTAGAAACTGTCCTGAATAGTCGCTCGCCTTCAATCGGCTGACCAGCTGATCAAGGCTCTGCATCATCCAGTGCGGGCACGATAATGTAACACCTCCTTTGACAATGTTTAAAGGGCCGGCATCAAAACGCAAAAAAACGGCTTTTTTGCTCTGGGCTTGGAAGACCCAGCAGGAGTGATTATCACCGCAGTTTATCTGGTAGCGACAGAAGGAGGAAGAGAACCGGAAGCTCTGGCTAGCACGGTAGAGAGATGAGCGCGTGCTAGACTATGAGTCTTCTCGTTTCCAGGGATACCGCAGTGCGCGGGGACCCAATGGATGCTAACGTGCTGACCGCGTGTGCGAAGCAGGCGTGCGTTATACCTTATCTTCTGCATTACAGGGTCCGTATAAGCAATGTTGGCGCCTGCCCGATGGGCAGCTTGAAAATGCGTGTGCACACGATGGTGGATGGGATCAGTTTCAGAAGAAACGGCGAGAGCCGATTCCAAGTAGTCTAATATGGCCGCCTACGATGACTGAATGGCGCTTCTGGCGATGTACGGTGGCATTGGCACTGACTCTCGGTTGTCTGGTCGTACCATGCAGTGGCGTTGTAAGTGTGGCTGCTGCCGTCTGCAGGGAATGCAGCGTCCGTGTACTAACGCGTTCGGTTGAGGGCAGTGAGCTCATAGTCTTAACATGGCTCTTGGCATAAGCCCGGTGCCGCATTTGGTGGTGCGCATGGATATGTATTGGAAGTAGCTTTCCCTCAGAAAGGGGCGTGGTTTTTTATGGTGGCCTCTTGCTGGGCAAGAAAACAGTTTGTGTACATCGTGCCCGAGGAGCAACAGTCTGGTCCGCTGCGTGTGGGTGTTGTTATGCCGGGACAATCGCCCAGATTCCAAATCTGCAGGCCGCAAACTTTCTCCTGCGAACGTCCCTTTGACAAGCCCTGGTGCTGCGCCGCAAGGCAACGTGCCCTAACGCTCCCTTGACAAGCCACGATGCTGCGCCGTAAGTCAGCAGGGTCTTAAGGAGAAGCATCGGCGAGCAGCGTGCCTGGACACGTCGCTGGGTGCCAGACTACGAGGCGCCCGTTTCCCTCTCCCCAGGGTGTCACAGCGCGCGGCAAAATTTGAAGCGGGTGGCCGGCGCGGTCGCTGGTTGGTCCTTTCAGACTGCCGTCGAGTGCTGCCTTTGGATTGGCCAGTTCTGAGGGGCCGCCGTTCCTCAGGCTATATAAGCCCCACCGATGCCGCTTGGGCAGCAGCTACAACTACCGGAGTGACCGAGTGACCGGCCCACCGTGAGTCGAGTCCTGCTCACGAGTGGAGTCGGGTGGTGTGACGTGCTGGTGTCTCTCTGATCGTCGCTGTGCGAGAACAGTCGCGTTGTATAGCTCTCGGCCCCCGTGCCGATGTTGAACTATATTATGCCCTGTACATAATGTATAAAGCATTTTCTTAGTCTCACCGACGCCTGACTCGGAGTCTTCGCTACCGCTAAGAGCTGGCAACGCTCAGTCACGAAACGGGTGGCGAGCGCAACGGGACCACCTCTATGGCACAACATTGGTGGCAGCGGTGGGATGCCCAAAGTCACAACATTGGTGGCAGCGGTGGGATGGCCAGTCACAACATTGGTGGCAGCGGTGGGATGCCCAAAGGCACAACATTGGATGGCAGCTATGGAATCGACCGACATCAGCTACCTCGGCGCGGTGAGTGCCTGAAGTTTTCCTCAAACGCCAGACTTTCTCTAACACAGGTTATGGTAGCTTAGAGAAAATTGGTGTAGCATTGTGTTAACCTTGTGTGTTTCAAGCCTAGGAAGAGTGTTTTGAAAAGGAAGGGATGCTGAAGGAGAAAATAAGGCAGTGTGTGAAATGCTTGCGCGTGGCTAACTAGTAGTGATATAGTAGTGTGCGGCAAGTATTTTCTAAAAGGGCAAACAGCAAGAGGCCATTGTGAACGATGGAGGGTTACAAGGTCAAAGAACTTCTCCAAATTTGTGAGGAGTTAAGCATTGATTTGGGCCCAGCAAAAAGAAAGAATGCGATCCTTGAGGTCATGAGAACCGAGGACGTGACGGCTGAGGAAGCCGAAGAGGCCTGGGCTGATGTCATTGAACGGCGTGAGCGGGAGGAAAAGAGGGAGAAGGAACGTCGCGAGGAGAAAAGGGAAGAAGAGGAGAGGCGGGAGCGCCAGGCGCTTAGAGAGCACGAGGTAAGAATGATGGAGCTGGAGCTCCTCGAAACCTCGCCAACGCCTATTCTTGCTTCTACGACAGTTCCCTCTAACGGTCCAAGAATAAGCGACCAACTGCCGCTCATGGTCGTCGGCAAGGATAGGGATAGATACCTCGAGAAATTGGAGCACGTGTGCAAGGGTAATGACATTGAGGCTCTAATCTGCGGCCCAGAGCGTGGCTGTGAGTCACATGACGGTGACGCTGAAGCGCCAAGCCAGAGCGCAGCGTTAGCTGTAAAGTGCGATGCTACAGAGATTACCGCTGCGATCCTGACAGATGAAGGCGTAGCGCCAAGATGTAGACCACAGGAGAGCGAGCAGCTGTTCTCTCCGGAAATTGAGACAGGTCGCTCTGAGTTCGCGACGGGCATTGGCGCACCAATAGCGCCAACAGAGAGTTCGATTGTAGGCGAGGAATGCTGTTCAGCGCTGCATCGAGACAAAGATCAGCTTAGTGAAGGTCAAACTCCAGCGTCTTGTGATAGACAGCCGGAAAACGAGCTATTGTGCTCAAAGGAAACAGCACCGAACGGTTCGTCAGGTGAACCGTCGCCTGACACTGCTAGAAAAGCGCAGGTTTTGTGGCTGCGCGAGCAAAGTCTTGCTCGGGACGAGAGCATGAATTCGTCAAGACCAGATTTTGCTGGTCAGACGAAGGCTGGCAGCTTGAATGATGAGGGCGCCGAAGTAACCGGAGAATCGCACAACAGATCCGCTAGGGCAGTTCCCAAAAAGCGACGGCGTAGAAGAAAAACCAATTTGAATGGTTGCGCTAAAAAGGGAAAAGTGCGGAAGAAGCTTGTACGATCGAGGGCCGACAATGTGCGTAGGAGCCCGAAATTGTCACCTTGGAGCCCAAGAGTTCGCAGGCGTCGCGTAAAACGAAAGCGGACTCACCAGGCGCAGCCTGGTCTAAAGCGTACTACGCCGCTGTGGAAGAACCGCAGAAGAATTCCTAGGATTCGGGACGGGCGTGATGGACTCCAGAGAAGGGTACGCGGTCGCCAGACAAAAGAGCGCCACAGTGCACGCGCTAGTCAGAAAGGGAAACGACATGACTGGGACCGAGAAATGAGGAAGCGCCCCTCTCGCTTTCGGCTTTCCAAGCGCTGCCTAGGCTTTGGACGCATGTCGCGGAGAGGCGTGACTAATCAGCCCGTCAGCTTCTGTGAAGCCTCCGCTGGTCGAGCGGCCGTCCGACCCCGACCGCGCAGGGCGCGGCTGAAGTTTGTGGATTCTAAGAATACATCTTTCTTGTATTTAGTGTTTGTTTTTTTGGTCATTCACTCAGATGTAAAAGGAAAGATGGAGGCAAACCAAAATTTGAGCTTCGAACTTAGAAACGAGCCGTATTCTTTCTCTAGCCTGATGGACAGAGTGCTTCATTGTTTGGGCGAGTTTGCATTGCCATACCTCGACGATGTTGCCATCTTTTCGGACACTTGGGAAGAACATCTCGAGCACTTGCGAGTCGTATTTTGCAGGTTGAAAGAGACAGGCCGTACTGTGAAACCAGCTAAATGTCACCTAGGTTACAGTGAAGTGACTTATTTGGGCCATGTAATGGGGCGCGGCCGGCGTAGACCTTCCGACATCAAGGTAGCCGCTATTGTAAACTATCCCCAGCCAACCACTAAGACGCATATAAAGGCCTTTTTAGGTTTAGCTGGATATTACCAACACTATGTGAGAGACTACTCTGACCTTGCCAGCCCGCTGACAGACGCGCTTCGAAAATCGGAGCCCGTTAAGGTGACGTCGGACTCGGAGGAAGAGAATGCGTTCTAAATGATGAAACAAGCCTTGAGCCATAAGCCGGTTCTAACGGCACCAGACTTTCCGAAAGGTTTCATCTTTGAATGTTACGCGAGCGATCGCGGAATGGGAGCGGTGCTATGCCAAGAAGATGCTAGTGGTCATGAACGACCAATTTTGTATTTGAGTTGCAAACTAAGTTGTAGGGAAGAGGCAGAGGAGAGAGAGTGCGCCTTCCTTGTGTGGGCAGTTAGAAGCTGGCTTGTTATGTCTCTGGTTCTGAATTTGTTGTGGAAACTGACCGCTCCCTCTAGCATGGTT
Organism: Amblyomma mixtum; assembly: GCF_055824585.1. Classification (NCBI taxonomy): domain Eukaryota; kingdom Metazoa; phylum Arthropoda; class Arachnida; order Ixodida; family Ixodidae; genus Amblyomma; species Amblyomma mixtum. The sequence continues at coordinate 21,935,888 of NC_143020.1, read as the reverse complement.
AAGTAACATTTAGTCTTAAAGCGGTCGTTTGCTGAGGTGGAGCATGACCCTCCAGCAGCACAATCTCGTTGTCCGCTATAAGGGAAGGTTGAACGCGAACGCCGATGCTCTAAGTCGTGTATTTTAGGCCTCGCTTCTTTCAGTGACCTCCTCGTTACTTACCTTCTCTCGCTTTGCGACAAACTATCATGTTCAAAGGAAGAAAGGGGCAAAAATGAATGACCTCATTTGCTTCCTCAGTAGTGTGTTTTCGGTCCAAATGATTTCAAGGGGGCCAAGGTGATTGTCATTATTATTGCTGATTATTAAGTTCTCCTGCTATTTTGGTGTGTGGATACCTTGCAAAATGGTTGTTTGAACCTTGTGTACCAGATCGTACGCATGTCTCTTGTTGCAGCGGGAAAAAAATGGGGACAGCAATTTAGTTACGTTGATTTGGATTATGGCTTTGTCTGGTGTTTGACGGGAGACAGAGGGCACTTGCTCGTGTTGGGTGTTGCCTTTTGCCGGTCGGTTTTGTAGTCTGCAGAACGACCAACCATGACCAGTGGCCAGAAGCAAAGGGAATCGGAACGACCTCAGCGAAGCTGGTCGAGGTGCCTTGGCGACAACGAGGTGAACAGAGCTCCTGGCCTGCGAGTGGGACCTGGTGCTCGTGAAGTTACCTGGACGTGAACTTGGAAGAAGAGCCTAACGAAGATGCGCGCCTGGCATCCGAGCCACGTGGAAGCAGCTCGTCTTCCCGGCGCCTTATCTGATGGCGGGGGTGCTGTTATGCCGGGACAATCGCCCAGATTCCAAATCTGCAGGCCGCAAACTTTCTCCTGCGAACGTCCCTTTGACAAGCCCTGGTGCTGCGCCGCAAGGCAACGTGCCCTAACGCTTCCTTGACAAGCCACGATGCTGCGCCGTAAGTCAGCAGGGTCTTAAGGAGAAGCATCGGCGAGCAGCGTGCCTGGACACGTCGCTGGGTGCCAGACTACGAGGCGCCCGTTTCCCTCTCCCCAGGGTGTCACAGCGCGCGGCAAAATTTGAAGCGGGTGGCCGGCGCGGTCGCTGGTTGGTCCTTTCGGACTGCCGTCGAGTGCTGCCTTTGGATTGGCCAGTTCTGAGGGGCCGCCGTTCCTCAGGCTATATAAGCCCCACCGCTGCCGCTTGGGCAGCAGCTACAACTACCGGAGTGACCGAGTGACCGGCCCACCGTGAGTCGAGTGCTGCTCACGAGTGGAGTCGGGTGGTGTGACGTGCTGGTGTCTCTCTGATCGTCGCTGTGCGAGAACAGTCGCGTTGTATAGCTCTCGGCCCCCGTGCCGATGTTGAACTATATTATGCCCTGTACATAATGTATAAAGCATTTTCTTAGTCTCACCGACGCCTGACTCGGAGTCTTCGCTACCGCTAACAGAGCTGGCAACGCTCAGTCACGAAACGGGTGGCGAGCGCAACGGGACCACCTCTATGGCACAACATTGGTGGCAGCGGTGGGATGCCCAAAGTCACAACATTGGTGGCAGCGGTGGGATGGCCAGTCACAACAGTGTGCATGTCGAGAGGCTCTGAGAGTTCACTGAGATTGCTGCAGCTCTTGAGCGCATCAAGGCGTGTGTACCTCGAAAGTCCTGCGACGATGCGTCTGATGAGGACGCGAGTCCTGTGACGATGCGTTGTGATGGAACTTTATCGCACCGCCTACCTCACGGCAGTGGGATACCCCCTCTCTATACCTGCGCTTCCCCCGATGGTACTCACGCAACGAGAATCGGTCCTGCTGCGGCGGATTCAAACAGGCACCCATCTTACCCTTTTCTTGTTGAACCACTCTCATCGTGGTGGCACGACGCCACCTGTATCTGGCTCCTGCTCCAATGTGCAACTGCCGTGCGTATCGGAACCACTTGTTCTGGGAATGTCCTCTCTACACACCATCTCGTCTTCGAGCCCTGGCCACCGTTAAGCAGGGACAATGGCCTTCTTCTATCTGGACCGGGGCCTGCCCCGATACCTCGTCTCGGGATTGTGCCATCGAGCTCTGGCAGGCACTCCTCGTGTTCAGTCAGGACTCGTAGGCGACGCTGGTCGGTGATCGGCTCCACAGTGCTCACGATAGGCACGCAGCCTCTACTAAGTTCCCTTAGGACAAGAAAAGTACGCAAGCAGCTTGGTCGAGACTTTGTCAAAACTAAACATTCCTAAATAACAAAGGCTGCTGCACTTGTGCGCACTTCTCTTTGTTTGTATGTGCGCAGCACGCTTTGCTCCGTTGTAATGTTTAGTTTTGACAAAGACTCTCCCAAGTTCGTTACTTGGGTCAAAGATTGTGGATTAATTGAAGGCGAGTGTGGCATGGGGTGGCGGAGTGTCAGGGGAAAGTACGAGACTAGCAAGTTAGTGCAGATGAGGCGGCTGCAGCTGACGCAAGCCGAGCATAACTGAATAACAGTAAGAGAAGCTCTTGTCCGTCAGATGACAAAATTATGTTGATTGTAATTACGATGTTATAATGGCACAAGTGATTAATGAATACTCGAAGACCCCTTTCTTGTAAAGCCTCCGCTGCTTGCAAATCCAGAACTGGTAATTTTGTGCCGTTACTCTTCCGTCTCTCCAAATGTGCGCGAGTGTGCACTCAGCGAATTACATTAAGCACCAAGTCCTTCGCATAAGAAAGAATGCAAGTTCTAGCTCAGGTGAGATCAGCTTGACACCATGATGGTTATGAACGAACCTGATGAAAGAAATTAAGTGTGCGTCTTATCCTTCTTTATTTTGCATCGTTTGAGAGATTTGTTTAATGAGCGTCAAATGAAATGCGACGAGCGCAACTAAAACATAAGCTCAAAATATTCACTACTGCATTATAAATACATGACAAGCAGATTAGCCCATCGAAAGTGCATTCTTCCTTCCTACGAAGTGAAAATCGACCGCTCAAAAATTATCTCCCCCGAATATCTTCGTTTGCTGTCGGCGTTTAATTTTACGCTAATAGTGTCTTCAGACAAAGAAACTAAACCTTGGGAGTTTAAGCTTGTTTTGCATCATACTGCAACGATCCTCTTGTCACAGCCACATGAAAAACAAGTGCGCAATAAATCTTTTTCGGGGTATTAATTTTCATGACGTCCATAATTGTGATGTAGAAGTTTCTCAGCGCATAACGTTTACTTATTTCATACTGCCAATGGACCACTGACAGTCCAGGCAGGAGAGAGTGCGAGAACGAAAATAAAATTCTTTGCGCAACGAAACAACGAAGTGTTAGGGAGAGGCATCCCCCAAAGATGCGCTGGAATACAGAGTATGGTAACTGGCAGAAAGGCTTGAGCAAAACATCAAGAAAGCGCACAATGAGGTCTTGAAGAATTAAATCACACCAGTGCGTCATAGAAGAGAAAACAAAGGAAATAATGATGAAAGGAATCACGCGCTTCGTTGCAAATACGCTTTATCGGTAAATATCAAGGTTCTTCTTTAAGGCGACATCTTACCACTGAAGTGTACGCTCTCGGAAGGAAGCCAGTGCTCTGACTGAAACCTTGCTTCAGGCTGACCAGTTCCACTTGTAAATTTGACGCCTTGCTACTGATAAAACCCGACATTTTTTTGTAAAAGCAACACCGCTGGAGCCCAGCTCGGCTAGTCGGGTATGCTCGTGGCGATGCGGCTGTCAAGCGACCTTTAGTCGTCGTTGCCTAGCAACCGCTTCAGCGGCACTCCAACAGATGGCACCGCGCCGCTGCCACCTGTCGTCTACATACGCAGAGGGCACCACTTTCGTACAGGTGCTCCGTTTCACAGCTCATCACCAAACGCTTATCCACAAGCTAACGCCAAAAGCGTATTGCAAAAACGGCACGTACGATCTTGGGCCATTGCCTAGCAACCCGAGCTTACACGAGTTACTCGTGTAAGCTCGGGTAAGTTCATACGAGCGTCCTGCTATCTGCGTGAGAGGTAGCTGGCGAAGAGCAACGTGGGTCGCAAAATCCCGAAGGGTGGCTGGGATAGAAACAGCCCCCTGCCGGTGCAGTGGCGCATCGCTTAATCGCTGCGGAACTGCGCTCGTTGTGGTATATGAGGACTCGCCGCCATCTATGAATCTTCAGCAGGAATTACCAACTCAGCATACGTGGGCAATAACTAACTAAATGTATCAAGCCACACCCTCAGGCGGAGTTTTAGTGCCCCCTCTAATTGAAGAATGAACACCGGCTTCCTCAGGTCTACTAGGCTTAACTACGTTAGGCACATATCATTTTTGTAATCCATGCCTCCTGTTTTTTCTTATCTCTGCACTCTGCATTCTTTGTGTGTTGAACGCGTAAACATTATTTTACCCTGCAGTCGGAATACAACCACGGACGTGGACTCTTGGCATTTGGGGTTGTACGACTGGCGTGTCGGGAACAAGCGAGGAGACCACAGCGAAGCACGCGATGTAGAGAACCTTCGCTACCGCCATCTGTCAGGTGGCGCCACGTTGCAGCGGCGACGATGTCCACAGCGAGGACGGCAGGGCAGTCGACGACCACAGGAGGCACAACGGGCGGTTACTCGACCGAGGGCACTGGAACGCGCACGGCAGCATCCCAACAGCAGCAGCCACAGAGTCAGGCTGCGCAACCGAGGACCCGGCAGACCCTGTGGGTCGTGGTTCTGGGCTACTTCTTCGTGTGCGTGCTGCTGACTATATTCGTGGTGCTTGTCATTTTTCTTGTCCAGTGGCGGCGGCCACGTTTCACGGTGGCAGACCCCTTTGCCGGCACCCCACCTGAATGAACAGCATAACCCCTTGCTTCTCGGTGCCCTCAACGTTGCGATTTCTATCTGTTGGCAGGGACCTCGGTTAAACTTTCTGTATTTATGCTCGCATACAAAGCCGTATGAATGTACATCTTAATCTGTATTTATGTATGTTATTGGACGAATACTTAAGGATGTATGTTTTGTTGCTTTCAGGGCACATGCCTGTGAATGTTCATGTTTTTCTTGTTATCCCAAAAAGACGAACAGGAGATGACGGTGGGCTAGTTGCTGTAAGGCTGCGCGAAGAGAAGAAACAGAAGTGCGGTCATAGGACGAGTGCTCCTTTTGTGTGTGCTGGCATTTTTAACACGAGCCATCCTGCTAGCCCAAAGGGCTTGTTAGATTTACGGCATACAGTCCGCTGGTGCACATGTTTAAAAAGTGTAAATAATATGTTTTGCCTATGACTCATAGGTGCCGACTGCAGAGTATGTTTTTCGAACATCGCCGAATATGTCATGTAATTCCCAACGCTTTTTTATTACGAAGTTCTGTAACAGATGTGCTGCGCATGCACGCCATTTTCATGCTGTGTCTTTGCACCTTGCTGCTGTGGGCTTATTACCCGGTTCGGAAAACCTAGTAAATTTTCATTTCAGCAAACATTTTCTGCTGCGTACTGTTCACCAGGTGCCGAGTGTTTACCAGAAATTGCTAAAGTATCGGTGCGAAAGAAGATTTCTAGAGTTGTAGATTGCAGTCTGTGAGCTTTGAGTGATTATGAGCCTTTGCTCTTTCAAAAATGCGTTGGAGGACGAATTACATCAATGTACTACCGTCCATTGTCTGAATATTCTGAATTAAGAAATCACTTGCTTGAGAGCACAGTGTTGTTGTTTTTTTTTTTTTTTTGGGGGGGGGGGCTTATTTGTTCATAACCGTAGATTATTAAAACTGCGCAAAGCAAGCGAGGGAAAATCGAGCCAGTTGCACGCAGAGACAAACAGCACCTGATACTTTATTTTGCCGGAAAATTATATCGCCCAACAACGGCGCACAGAAGAGCAAGGTCACAAAGTTGTGACGGCCAGAAGCAACCACGGGCGTACAAGAGCGCCTAATGTGCAAACGCTGGCGTCAGAACCGTTTGAAATCCTGTGCGATGAAAGTTTTAACGAAGGTATGCTGACGCACATGCCACCCCTTTTCGAGATTTGAAGAGTTCAGTCAGTGCGTGCAAAATTCCCCAGGTGACCGAAATTATGAACTAGCCTCTCATTATGCCATGCCTCTTTCTTTATTTGTCCCTTCATTGATCCTTTTGCCACGTCGAGGCTGTGATGTCTACCGAAAGGTGATGCAGTTAATGAGCCTTAGTGTTCTCAAAAACATTCTTATCCTGCAGCAGGAATAAAGCACATCGTTCAATTAACAGTACGTGGTTCCCTCTCAGTGGCTTGCACAACAATACGCTCGTTCACTTGTCCGCATAGAATTATTTCCAGCAGCCACAGGAGATATTGGCAGCAAGCATAAATCAATTTGGTGGATTATTCTACACCAAAACATCGTGGCAATGATGTATGGTGGAACAGCAGGGTATTTGGAGAGGGGCTGCGTTGACGGTGCAATATCTGAATCGATGAATGGCGCAATAGCAGCACGTAGGTATAGTAGCCATGCTCGCGTATGATCGGAAACTGGCCATGTCACGTATGCCTCAATATTTCGAGAAAAATATAAATGCTTGTGATGCTCTTGCTCTGCTTCACCAACATCACAATGACGCTGGCCCCCACGAGCGAACCTCGCGTACATACACAAAATTTAACAAATCTGTCCTAAGTACCGGTGTGTGGCGGCCGACGAAAAACATGGTGGTGCTCACCCCACGGCTTTTTTTTTTCATGGTATTTATTTACATGGTTTTGTATAGAAAGCATTTTTACATAAATTACACACTGAAACTCTACCTGCCACGATGTGGCTCTATAGGAAAACATTTTTGTGTCTTCTGAAACTGTCGCTTGTGCAATGTGCCTGAAACAATTGAACATTGTTTTATAGATTGCGAAGACCCGATTTTGTTTGCAGATGTGTTGCAAAGGACGCTACAGAAAGATTTTCTTCTAAATTCCTACATTGTCCGCTACCTTGTTGTCTCCCAACCTTACTCGAATCCCTATGATATGATTCTTCTGATTGGACTTCATAGCCTTTGGTAAACGCGCATGCAAGATCGCAACGTTGAGACTGTTGTTTCGCCCAGAATTCACTTTAGCCAAATGTTGCTGCAGGTACCGGACATTTACAAAAATTGGACTTTGTACCGGATTGGTTTCCTCTCCTGAGGTTTTGTATATCCTCACAGGCCTTGTAGTTATAACATGTTACTATTATGTTTCTGACACGTAGCGCCTACCTAGGTGCTCTGTAAATAGTTGTTTGTGTGTGTGTGTGTGTGTGTGCGTGCGTGTGCGTGCGCGCGCGCACGCGTGTGTGTGTGTGTGTGTGTGTGTGTGTGTGTGTGTGTGTGTGTGTGTGTGTGTGTGTGTGTGTGTGTGTGTGTGTGTGTGTGTGTGTGTGTACACGCACATATGTATATGCTTTGTATACAAAACCATGTAAATAATACCATGAAAGAAAAAAAAAGCCGTTGGGTCTATAGTGGACAACACGTTATCAATGCTGGGCTTGTCAATGCAGAAAAATGCAAGGTCGTCAGCATATGCTAGCAATTTGACTTCATTACCCAAAACAGGGAACCCATGGATGATACTGTTACGCAAAACACTCAAACAAAGCGGTTCCAGGTAAAGAGCAAAAAGCAGAGGAGACATCAAACAGCCTTGCTTCACGGAACAGCGGATTGGCACAGGGTTTGAGAGCTGGCCATTAATGATCAATCGTGTTGAACAGTTGCCGCAGCAAAGTTGCACCCCTTTAAGTACAGTAGAACCCGCGTTTTCTCGCTCTAGAAGTGAAAACAGAAATGAATGGCGAACGCGGTCAAATGCTTTCGAAAGGTCAATCTGAAGCAGGGCAAGCTGCTCATTGCAGCTATTGTGTTGTATTGTCCACAATAGATCAATTCGGCATCGTTTCTGGTGCTCAAATGAGTCACTCCAAAAGTTCTGGCATATGGTTGGGTTCATGGGGCACAACTCCACCTCTGTACACTGGCATAGAATGGTCTTGTGTGCCTCCTAAATATCTTGGTGTTCCACTTCATGCCTACAAATCCAGTGCCCATTACTGGAGAGAGCGAGTTCCGGCTGTTGAGCGTTATGCTCAGACGTTTGTACCGCATCGCCTCTCAATTTTTGGTCGCGCCCAGGCTTGCAACACCTTTCTGGCAACAAGGATTTATTACGTACTCCAGGTCCTTCACTGCGCCAGGCATTACATACAGCGTTTCCATCGTGTATTTGCGACGTTCATTTGGTCTTCCAAATTTGAGCCCATGCGGCGTGATAACCTTTTCAGGCCTGTTTGTGCAGGAAGCCTGGGCCTAGAGCACCTGTAGGTGAGAAAGTTGGTTGCCCGATTCTTCTTTTTTTCGTGTTTGTTTCCTTCCGATTATTAGAGCATTCTTGCAGGTTAACTTCATGACTCTACTTCCGAACTTAGTAGTTTCTTCCAATTTTACTGAACGATCCCGTTTTCTAGGCTTTATGCTGGAAGTTTATACCTCCGTGTGTTTTTTCACAGTTCGGTTTTCAAATGAGTACTTATATTCTGTTTCGCGCAAAAATGTGTACCGGGATTTGATGCCGATGCTCTTCCCACCCCCACTTTATCGTTCTGTTTGCTTTGGGCTCATGGGTCATGATTTTTTAAAGCGAGTGCGTAAAATGCTAATTTCTCCTTGCACGGAAACATTTTTCTACAGATTACACACTGAAACTCTACCTGTCAAGACGTGACTCGATAGGAAAAACATTTGTGTGTCTTCCATAAACTGTCGCTTATGCAATGTGCCTGAAACAATTGAACATTGTTTTATAGACTGGAAAGACGCGATTTTGTTTTGGGATGAGTTGGAGAGGACGCTACAGAAAGATTTTCTTCTAAATTCCTATAGTGTGTGCTACCTTGTTGTTTCCCAACCTGACTCGAACCCCCATGATATGATTCTTCTGATTGGGCTTCATAGCCTTTGGAAAACGCGCATGCAAGACCGACGTTGAACCTGTTGTTTCGACAAGAATTCACTTTAGCCGAATGTTGCGGCCGGTAACGGACATTTACGAAAAATTGGACTTTGTACCGGATTGGTTTCCTCTCCTGATGCGCTCTATATGCTTGCCGGCCTTTTAGTTATAATATGTTACTATTATGTTTTTGCCACGTAGCGCCTACCTAGGTGCTCTGTAAATAGTTATTTTTTTTGTGTGTGTGTATATACACACATATGTATATATGTACTTTCTATACAAAACCATGTAAATGAATGCCATGAAAGAACAAAAAATTCGTGGGGTGGCCCTTTGCAGGCAGCAAGTTTCTTCGCAGCTTCTGAGGTGCTCATCGTCACCGCCCACACGTGGTTAATCTGATACGCCCCCAACGCCACGACGTCGGGGAGCGCACCAGCGTTGGCCAGGGCATCCCGAAAATCTTCCACCGTGTAGGGCCTCGCTCTCACGTCTCCGTGAAGAAACACCGTGTTAAGAACAACACGTCCTGTAGGCAAGGTAGGCAAAACAATTTCATATTCCTGATCTGCGTCGGCAGCGAACCTGTTTCCGCGGCCAGCAAGTGCCGCTATCGCCGCTCCGCCGGAGCTCATGATCCTGCGTCCGTCACGCGCGGTGGCCGGAAGCTCGAATACAGTGCTCATACCTAAAACGGATGATATAGAGAAATTACAATTGGTTACAGCGTATCGACCCATAGCACTCACTAATGTGGACTACAAAATTTTTATGAAGGTATTGGCGCGTAGACTGCAGACAGTGATATCGGATATTGTTGGACCCCACCAGACATGTGGAATCAAAGGGCGCTCAATTTTTTCCAACATTCACAAAGCGCGCAGTGTGCTTGAAAGCTGTGACGACATCAATGGGCGAGTAGAGATGCTTCAGATTGATCTCGAAAAGGAATTTGATTGTGTTTCCCATGAAATTTTGTTTACCGTTTTAGACCGTTTTAGACTGATTGTTAACAAGAGTCTGGGGGCCCCCATTAGCGTGCAGCGTTCGGTGCGTCAGGGCTGCCCCCTCAGCCCTCTCTTGTTTTGTATTTACATCGAAACACTGTGCATTAAAATCATAGAAAACAATAGTATTAATGGCTTTAGGTTACAAGCAGCTGAAGTTAAGCTGCTGGCCTATGCAGATGACGTTGCAGTATTTACGGTTGATCAGGGGAGCATAAGTGAAGCTGTCGGGTGTGTACGCGCGTTCAGCGATGTCACAGGTAGCGGGGTTAACTGATCCAAGTGCCTTGAGCTCTGGCATGGATGGTGGCCATCCCACCCGGACCATTTCGCCAACGTACTGTGGGCGACGACCCCGGGCAAATATTTGGGCGTTCCGCTCGATGCTTATCGCGATAGCGAGGAGTATTGGAAAGAGCAAACTAAAGACGCAGGTGACCGAGCTGGGAAATGGAAAGGCACCAGCCTTTCAATTTTCGCCAGAGCTACAGTCTGCAATCTTTTTTTTATTAGCAAACTCTGGTTTGTGATGAAGGTTTTGCATTGCTCGCGTGTGAACTTTCAGAAGCTACACAGGATTTTTGATGTTTTCATATGGGCGTCCGAGTGGGAACGTTGTAGCAGAACGAATCTGTTCCGGCGGGTCAAAGACGGGGGGCTAGGGCTAGGGCACCTCTTTTTAAGGCAGCTGGTGAACCGTTTTTTGTTTTTTCGCGACGTCACAGACCCGTTCTTGCGCACCGTGTGCCAAGTGAAGCTGCGGCGATGGCTGCCGGAGTTTGTGGTATCCACAGAAGAGCTCTCTGGTGGAACTTTTGGTTACTACAAAGAGATTGTAGCAAGCGTTCGGTTTCTTTCGACACGTTTTTCCACCGATTATTTGTGGAAAAGTAAAAGGAAAAAGTTGTACAATGATCTTTGTGATATTGTTTTCCCAGAGCCCATGTACAGGGCCTTGTACAGTGGAGGCCCGGGAGGGGATGTTTTAGAAAGGGTGAAGAAAATGCAGGTCCCACCAGGAGTAAAGACTTTCTTTTTTAAGTTACACACCGGGACGTTACCAGTTAAAAAGTTTCTAGAGGAAAAGGATTTCTTTTTACCGTGGGGATCGAACTGCTTAATTTGTAAATAGCCTGAAACAATAGACCATGTTTTTTTTGCATTGCTGGGAAGGGGTTTATTTTTGGGACGTGTTACAAAGGACCATAAAGAAAGAGCTACCACTTGACGCGCACGGAATTCGCTATTTAAGCACTGATAATGAGGATGGGGCACCTTTTGATCTCATAATGCTCTTGGGCCTCCACTGTATATGGCGCTCCAGAATGGCAGGCTACCATTGTGACAAAGACGCACGACCGGCCCGAATTTATTTTCGGCAAAGCATGGACTGGTTTCTTGCAATCCAAAAAGCAGCTGCGGAGCCTCCCGAGTGGCTCTGAAGACTAGAGCCGTTGTGTATGTTGCGGGAATTTTAAGCTGACGAAGCCAGTCTCGTGCTGGCTGACCGCGACAGTGTCGTATGTATATAGCGTTATGTGTATTTTTGTTGTGCAATGTCATGAGCCAAAGCCAGGCACTAAAGAAAAAAAATTCGTGGGGTAGTGGTTAGTGTAGTGGGTTGTAGAACTGTAAGATGGTGGTTCGAATCCCGAAGCGTGTGGAATTTTTTTTGTTTGCCTTCACAATTTTTTTTTACTTTCTTTTGTCCACTAAATTCTATGAAAGCTATTTTATTGTTAACTGCCTTTCAATTCCACCCCAGCCCTTCCCTTTCCTTTCCTTTCTCAGTAATTGTAAACGAGGCACATATGGCACATATGACACATATACACATATGACACGTATGACACATATTCCATAATCTCGTATGAACCAGACACACATGACACATACATGTATATATGAGATTTTTCCGTAGGGGCAGTCTGCAGAGGAGATTCGATTACCATTATTTAGCACCCATACTTTTGTTTCGGCTAAGATGTATTGCAGCGCTAAAAATCTAAGCCCTGGTACGAATGCCCACGAAAAAAACTGAACTAAATCAAGAAGCAAAGCAACTGTTCGCGCTCTTAGAGCAAAAATAATTATTTTCGCTCCTTACGTGAAATGATGGCTTCAGTAATGTCCGAGCAAAATATGAATGAACTTCGTAATCATCGTCGTCAAATTTCTTCCTCTAAATTACATGTCATGAGATATTACATTGGAGGGCCTGGATATAAAGCTAGCACGAAGTGTGTCACCACAATATTTAGTTGCGATGTCTCAGGAACGGACTAAAAAAGGAAATGAACGTAACAGTGCAGCCTTTTCACAGCTACAAACGCTGCCTTATTACGAAGAAGGATCGGAATACGCCTTAACGAGATGAAATTTCATTTAATATAAAACAGCTGCGGGCTCTCCATTAGGTTAAAAAGAACGAAGAGGTGCCGTGAAGTTGCCCTTAGAGCCAGAACATTCGCTCTTCCCGCAAACATGCGGAGACCGGAAATTACCTCTCAGGCTCGGGGACATCTTCGCGCCACCCTTAACCCTGTAAATGTGCATTGAACGTGTAGATAATAGCCGGCTAAATACTGACCTACGGACTACCTGGTCAACCACTGTGTGCTGGACGACAGTGTAATGCGCCTGAAGTGGACGCAGCAGCGTGTTTGGCGTGAGAAAGATATAGCGTTGAAAACGAAATTGCTGCGCTTAGCCACTTCTCAAACAAAGCTAGTAAACTGAGAAGCTTAGATGAGTTACACGCTATTTTGCCTCACTGGATCAGACGGTCGAATGACGTGAGCCCCTTCCTCAATCAGGTATACACCTTCTGCAGTGGCGCGCAGACAGCATGGCGCGCAGACAGCATGGCGCGCAGACACCACACAGTGCAGGTAATGCGCTCAGGGCGTGCAGTCTTGCCGGAATGAAACGCGAACAGAGCATGTCAAGAAAACAAAATATTTTACCTCCCTACTTTCAGCTGAAGTGCACAACTAGCCCGATTCATGTGCCTGGGTAAAGGACCTACTGGAATGCATAATCGAAAATCGGTTTTAAAGAAATATCTCGCTGCAAAGCAGAAATATATGACTTATGCGTATTCGCGTTTCATTCCGGCCTGACTGTACATGTGGTGCGCTCGTTATATTGCGGCATCTGAACAGCTCCCTCTAGGATCGGATGTAGCAAGTATTTTGACCGCATGAGTAGAATGGTTGCAACGAAGCATAGTGTGACGGTGGACTGTATACCATTTTTAGTTCTTCAACTTCAAAGAACTATCAACGACACAGTGAGGGCAGCTATTCATTATGAACTTGTTTGAGATGCAAACAACTTCTTGGCTCCGAATACGACGTGTGTAATTTGAGCTGCTAAGTACGGGTAGCATTCGTGCGCTCTAGATTGACTAACGGCGGTGCGTCGTGCAAGGCATGCAGCAACCTAGGGACCAGATGCCAGCGTCCTGAGTCAGATCATTTGTTCGGCGCAGTGCAATTCAATGCGGAGAGCATCGCGAATTGTTTCCTTAAGGCAGTGTTTATAGAGCCACGAAAGTGGACGACGTTCTCCAAAAACCACTTCATCACACGCATGTAGATTTGTGGCAACGCGTCTTTGGTGATAGCAGGCCAAACCTGACTTGGCTTCATGATGGTGAAAATGATGACGACGACATTTGGCTTTATGTTCCAGTCGGTTCATGTTTTAGCAAAAAAAAAAGAAGCAGTAAAAACCAAGGCACAGTACCAGAAGGCAAACACCGACAGACGCGGTCGTCTGCCGTACAAATGGTTCATTTTTGACTCATTCACGTATAATTGAAAAAATTGCTTGTACCGCCGCAAATGCAAAAAAACAATTATTTCCAGAACACTATTTCTATCCGCTGTTAACGCAATATTTCTATTTCATGTGCGCTGAAGGGCCACTTATGCAGGACCACTCATTTATAATGGTTAGAAATGCTTCATACAGCTATCGCTCAAGTCTTGGGCTTCGCCCTGCCAATAATAATCGCGCGATGAATTAGAGGTGAACAATTCCTGAAGTACTTCACATGCAAAGCATGCAAGGTTGCTCCCTGTGCTGTATCACAAATTTTTGCCGCGCCCTCTGAAGCATCTATCCAAGCTGCCCGTCTCCCCGATGTATAGTTGCCCACAGATAGTGGGTATTCAGTACACTACACCGCCAGCACACTTTCTGGGCTTGGGGCTTGCAGGCTTGTTCTCGTTCAGAGCGGCATACGCGGGCGCAACAACCAGGCAGCTTACGGGGGTGGGGCAAACTTCATCATCATCAGACTCAATACGCCCACTTCTGGACATATCTCTCCAATTAACCCAGTCCTGTGCCTCTGCGGTAACCCAAACACTGAACACTTATCCTAACCCGCCCACCTAACTTTCTGCCACAACCTGCTACGCATCCCTACCCTTGAAATCTACTCTGATATTCTTAAAGGCCATTGATTACATTGCGTACGAATTACATGCCCTGCCCAAGCCCATCTCCTACTCTTGATTTCGACTACGATGTTATTAATTTGCGTTTCTTCCCTGACCCACTCTGCCCTCTTTCTGTCTCAACGCTAGATCTATGACTTTTCTTTCCATAGCTCGGTGCGCTCTCCTTAAGTCGAATCCTTTCCTTAGCCTTGTGCTGGCGCCCACATTTCGCTGGCTGGCCTCTCTGGAAACCAGCGCCGCGCGCCCGCCGTCGCGCAAAGCATGCCCCGACTCTCTCCGACATTTCGGGGCTTGCAGCGTGAATCATCCCACCTCGCCGGCGCCCGGCGCGGACCCTTCCTTCTCCCATTCCTCACCGTCGGTTCGAACACCTACGACGCTTCGCCGGCCGCCCGTTCCAGACTGCCAGCCTTCAACTGCCGGGCGCCTCTCGACCATTCGTCTAATTTGAACGGTGGCCAGTGCCGTGACCTGATTGGGTGATTTGAACTGCTGGCTGCCGCAACGGACACCGGTGGCTACAAAAACGCAGCCGCGCTGAACCCGCGCAGCAGACGGGCAGCAGAACAGCCATCACGCCGGAACTACCTGCCAAAGGTACCTGCGAGAGAATAGCAACCCATCGTTTTACGATTTTCCCTACCAGTTTAAATCCGACATTTTAGAGTGGCTCGAAAATGCTGAAGGGTTGGAAGATCGTGAGACAGTGGTAGAGTGCGTCGCTGCAGAGCAGCCCTGCCATTGCGGCACAGGGGAAGGTAGTTGGTACGTGGCAGATGTAACTGCTGCTATAACAGTGAAAGTAGCCCCGCATTCTTCACCTGAGGAAACCTCACTACCTTCGGATAAGGTAGCCACAACATCCGACGGTGAAATCACAACGGTCTCGCCCATTCAGATTGTGGCGGAGTTACCGGGAAGCGGATCTCCTAGCGAGTCAAAAGCAGGAGAAGTTGCAGACCAGGGGAGAGATGACGTCCGTCTGGAAATTTATGAAAACGCCTGTGCCAACACAAGCGAAGTAAACAAGCGTGGCACAACGTGTTGTGCATTGCGTTCGGCAAAAATGCAGCAACCCGACACTTACGATCAACGGAAGCGGGTGCATGTAGAGTTTGCGGACGCTGTCTCTGGCGAGCGACGCGAAACGAGTCCCGTGCTTTCGCACTGCTCTGAGCTTTGCGACGTTCCAGAAAGCAGCTGCTCTAACGGGAACATCGCGACCGAGTACAGAGCCGACCCTCATCCTATATTGGCTGAAACGCGTCAGGAGCACGACGAGAGCTGCGTGTCAACAGTAATGTCAGTAGAAAATACTGGTTCGTCTGCGCCTGAAGAAACTGAGGTGCTGGACGACAGTGGAGAACAGAACGTTCCAGAGGACATAGGGGCGGTATACGTCAACCCGTTCGAGTAAGAGGAGGATGAATGTGCACTCAAAGACGTGAGCATGAAGAGCGCAGATTTGAGGAACTTAGTAAGGTGCCAAAGACAAGCCTCATCTAGGTAGCGCACGTGAATCGGTTGACAATCAAAGAGATATTGTCAGAGAGCAGAAGCCTAGGCGACGAAAGCAGCATGTGCATCCACAGGATATAATGAAAGGAAAGCACAAGATAGAAAGCTGCAAGTTCAGGAAAGAGAGCTGTCACAGAAAGATGAAAGGCAGGCAAAAGAAATAGCGCTGCATCCAAAAAGGAAGAATGGGCAAGCGCGCTAAAACGGTTTGCCACCATCGAAAGCATCAGCGTCGCTGGCAAAATGACTGGAGCAGCGTCAGTCACGTTGTCAGACCTGAGACTAGAGTCACAATCAGAGCTAAAGAAATGAGCGAGGCATCACTATCGCGCAAAGCGAAGTGCATAAGTGTGTCGAGGCACGTAGGTCTGGGCAGTAGGATAAACGGCCAAAAGAGATCGTTCAAGCATTCGCGCGGGAAAGAGTATCAAGGAAGGAAACCGAAGTACAAGAGAGCGCTGCTCAAGAAACTCAAAATGAAGGAGCGAGGAAGGGGTGAATCTTGCCGCCAGCACAGAGAGAGCAAGACGCGTAAAGGCACGTGCTCTCATGGAGGCTCTCTCTTTCCGCTGCATTCACGGGAGACACCGCAGTCCCATAGGAAGCGGCACGCGCGCGCAGATAAAACGCGTGTACGGCTCAATAGGCGAAATATTGTACGAGGCCGTAGTGACAGGGGCAAGAAAATTGGCAAGAAGAAACCGCCTAAGCGCTCGGCCAAGCTTAGCTATCGCGATGGAAAGCCGCGAGTGGAAATAACGCCATTTAGTAGGCGCAAAATCAAAAGGCCGGGTAGATGCGGACCTCGCATCGAGCGAAAAGGTCGGGTGCACGAGAAATCGAGGACTCGTTGGTCTCACTTGCCACCACGAACAAAAGAAAGGAAATGAAGGCCCAACCGGTAACGTTGCGCACTCGCTATGGAACGTCGCGACTGGCGCGCGAAGCTCAAAGAAAGGGACAAGTCGCTAGTCAGTGAAAGCGAATCTTTCTCGTTTTGTCCCCCCCCCCCCCCCTAGAAACTGGAAAGACAAGTACCGAGAGAGAGAGAAAAGCGCAGCTACTGTGAAAGAGGCAGAGAACTTCGCTTCCGCAGTAGCGGGTGTCGTTTAACGTCCATTAGAAGCGAGTTAAACGCGAACGCAGACATACTAAGCTGTGCTTTCTAAGCAAGGCTGCCTTCCCTCCTAATGACTTATATTTTGTCACTTCGCGTGCGGTTATCAAGTTCGCTTGTAAATTGGGGCAAAATTGATGTCCTCATTTGTGGCCTCAGCTGAGTGTTTTCCTGACCGAGGGATCTCAATAGAGCGAATTTATTTTGCACTCATTTCATTCCGTGTGTAACATGTGTTTGACACTGAGTTATCGCTTTAGAGTTCTTGTATCCCCCAATGTGTCTCTTGCTGAAGAGGGAACAAAATGGAGTCAGAAATATAGCCAGCAGAGTGTTGTGACTTTGAAGTCTGGTGTTTTGACGGGTGACGGAGGGCACTTGCTCGTGTTGAGTGTTGTCTATTGTCGGCCGGTTCTTGGCAACATGCTGTACGATCAAGCTCTTCCGAAGGACCGAGCGAAGCTGGTCCAGGATCCTGGGTGACAAGGAGGCGGAGCAGTGATCCTGTCGTGAGGAGCGGGACGTGCTCACGGAAAGGAGCCTGGAGCTGCCTGCGGCTGAATACCGGACGTGAACTTGGAGGAGCCTGGCGTACGAGCTCGCCCCGCATCCGAGCCACGCGGAAGTAGCTCCTCTTCGTAGCGCATTGTCTGGCGGCTGTGGTGCTGTTGTGCTGGCGACCACATTTCGCTGGCTGGGCTCTCTGGAAACCAGCGCCGCGCGCCCGCCGTCGCGCAAAGCAGGCCCAGACTCTCTGGGACATGTCGGGGCTTGCAGCGTGAATCATCACGCCTCGCCGGCGCCCGGCGCGGACCCTTCCTCCTCCCCCGCCTCACTGTCGGTTCGAACACCTACGACGCTTCGCCGGCCGACCGTTCCAGACTGCAAGCCTTGAACAGCCGGGCGCATCTCAACCATTCGTCTAATTTGAACTGTGGCCAGTGCCGTGACCTGATTGGAGGATTTGAACTGCTGACTGCCGCAAAGGACAACGGCGGATATAAAAACGGAGCCGCGCTGAACCCGCGCAGCAGACGGGCAGCAGAAGAGCCATCACGCAGGAGCTACGCTCGCCGCCGGGGCCGCCCTTCTTCTTTGTGCTAGCCCGTGTTGCTCTTGGCCCTTGTATCTACCATGTAAAGCCCTTGTAGATATTGTACATAAACGTCAATTGACTCACCATCGCCTCGACCTTTTCTTGACTCGGAGATCCAGCCCCAACAGCCTTCACGTTCCTGCCCGATAGGAGAGTAGCAGTAAGATACTGCTGTTATGTACTTTTTCCTTGAAGGATATTCTGCCATTCATGATTTGAGAGAACGTGCCAAATGCTCTACACCCCCTTCTTATTCGTCTAGTTATTTCAGTCTCATGATACGGACCTGCGGTCACTACCTGCCATATGTAGATGTAATTCCTTACCACTTCAAGCGCCTCGCTACTAATTCCAAATTTCTGTTCTTTTATAAGACAGTTGAACAATACTTTCGTTTTCTGCGTATTAATTTTTCTGCGGTGGTACCTGTCTAACTCATTGATCTTGTTTGCAACGTTCGCAGTTCATCTCCTGAATGACTTAGTAAGAAAACGCCATGAACGAATCGCAGATTACTGAGGTATTCTTCATTAACTCTTATCCCCAACAGTTCCCATCGAGGCCTTCATTGTGTGCTTGAAGATACACAAACACAGTGCCTTATTTAACCCATACCTTCAGGGAACTTCCAATCCGCCCTAACGAAAACAAGTTGATTACCGTTGCACTCACCAGAGGGAAAACATTAAAATATAATAGTTTGAACACGTACAAACCATCCCAACATCAATTTTAGAAGAGCACACATGCAGAAAACTGAGCAAAACTAAAAGAAGTCAATTTATATCATTTGCGTGGAATCTCCCCTGGCTCGCTGGAGACTGGAAGCAAATGTAAGCTGGTTTTATGTTTTTACTTATGCCCCAGCGCGCAAATTATTCGGGAAAAAAGTGCGAAAATAACCAATGCCGTATTTCGAACATATTAAAATTACCAATATCCAAATTTCGAATCCTGTATATTGTCAAATAAAATGAACGGCTTTAGGAACATGAACTCCAAAAGTGACTTTTCCATACTAAATGACGACTTTAGGTCTTAAATAACACGCAGAAAAAATAGGAGCGAGAACAGTGCTACTGATTTGCAGCAGTTCGTAATCATACGCTTTTACTCTGTTGATTTGGTAATTTCTTACGTGACACCTTCTTCATGTTCAAGAGCCTTGCGGTGCCCGCAGGAGCGAAGCGCCGTGCAGCGCCGCAAAATGCGCTTGCTGTCACGACTGAACACTTGCTTGTCTCGAAACTTTGCTGCGTGCTCGCCAAAGCTGAAAAATTGTGATGAGCTTGATGCAAAATAGGAGTTTAGTAACAATCATCATCATCCAAAGCAGCAGCAGCCTGACTAAGCCCACTGCTTGTCTCTCGAATTTACCCTGTCCTTTGAAAAACTGCGTTACCGTACTCCCGCGAACTTCTTGATCTCATCCGCACATCTAACTTTCTGCTGTCCCCTGCTATGCTTGCCTTCTCTTGGAATCCACGCCGCTCAACCACAGCACATTTCTCCCTCTTGATTTCGACTAGGATGTCATTAACCCGCGTCTGTTCCCTCACCCGTACTGCCTGCTTCCGTTTTCTTAACGTTACACCTATCATTTTTATTTTGTAGTGCCACCGTTTCAGCACACGCAAGGAAGACGAAGCGGTGGGGCCGCGCTAAAGAGAACGCCGGAGCCTAGTTCCCAGCGTTCTCTTTGATGATGATTCAGCCTGAGGAGATCATCATCAAAGAGAACTCTGTGAACTAGGCTCCGGCCGGGCGCTGCCGCTGCCTCTCCGTCACTGCCTCCTTTCCGGCAGCCCTCGAATAAATGTGGTCGAGGGCCCTTTCGAGGCGCCCTCCACACTTTTCATAGCACACTTCGCTGTCCTTTCCTTAAGGTGAATCCTTTTCGTTAGCCTCAAAGTTTCTGTCCCGTACTTCAGTACAGGTAACAATAGCTGTTGTATATTTTCTCGTGAGGAATATTGGTAAATTGACATTCAGTTCTTGAGAAAAGCTGCCATATGCGCTCCACCCCATTCATATTCTTCTATTTCCCTCTCATGATCCGGATCAGTGGTCGCTACCTGCTCTAAGTAGCCAATCTCCTCAGTGACTTACCAAGGCAATGTCATCAGTGAATCGCTGATTACTTAGGCAGTATCCATTAACTGTTGTTCCCAACTATTACCATTTCAGGCCTCGGAATACCTCCTGTAAACAGGCAGTTAACAGAATTCCTGGGATCGCGTCTAGCTGCCTGAAACCCTTCCTTATTGAATTTGATTACTGACTTTATAAAGGTCTACGGTAGCTATGCACTCGTTACAGGTATCCACCACTATTTTCCCATAGGTCAGTTTCACACCTTGTTTTCGGAATGCCTGGATGCCTGCTAAGGTTGCCGCTGAGTAAACTGCTTTCTCATAATCAACAAACGCAATTTATAGGGGTTAGTTTTAATTTGCACATTTCTGTATCACCTGATTAATAGTGTGAATATGGTTCATTGTTGAGTATCCTTTATGAAAGCCTGCCTGTTGATATGGTAGATTCAAGTCTAAGGTTTTCCTCGTAATATTTGCGACTACCATAGTAAATACATTGTATCTAAAGGACTGCCACCAGATCGGTCTGCATTTTCTCAACTCTTTGGTGAGCAACTACGATAATGCTAGCGTCCATGCAAGCTTCCGTTACGCTCGAAGACATAAGGCATTGCGTACACAGGGGGGCTAGTTTTTCTTGCACAATCTCGAATTCTTCGCCGAATACAGTTTAATCTCCTACATACACCAGCGAAACTTTATACCGGAACACTACCACACCTCAGTGTCCAAACTGTCCACACAAACATGCAGACATAGAACACTGCCTTACACAGTGGCACGCAGCCTTCCACTCCCCCGCCTATTCTCCCCCCCCCCCTCCCCACCGTGGGCCATCTGGCTCGCCTCCCTGGACCTCAGGCTACAGCGTGCCCTCGTCGCCTTGGCCCAGGACGTACTGAACGCCTAATAGATAGGATGTTCTAATAAAAGTGTCACACCACCACCACCACCACACTCCTCCAATCTTCAAGAGATCTGGCTTTTACCTGATAGTCACCAGCGGATTTTCTCCTTTGCGTTGCTCCTAAAGCTTTCTTTACTTCCTGTTTCGTTGCTAGCGGGATGACCGATTACTGCCCGTTACTGCCTCTCTGATTAAGGTTTTGATTACATAAGCTAATGTATATATTTGTATTGAACTCGTCGACTACTTTAACTACCATATACATGTTGCTAATGCCATCGGCCTCTCTGCCTCTTAGCGCATACATATCGTTTTTACCTATGCGTACTTTCCTCTTCACTGATTTAGGCCATCTCCGTTCTTTAGAGCATGCTCGATTCTCTCCACATAAAACTTACTTATGTCGGCTACCTTGCGCTTATTGATTACCTTTGATAGCTCTGACAGTTCCATTTCCACGTAGGGTTAGATGCTTTCATGCTCTGGCGTTTCTTAAGGATAATTTTCTTCTCCGGAGATAGCTTGCCGGTATTCTATCGAACCTTCTTACCACCTGCTTCTACTTCACACTCCGGTATTATAGCCGTGAGATTAGCCCTCATATACTGAAGACTAACATCGTCTACCTCAGAACCGATTATCTGTTCTGCAGTGGTATCTTGAGCATATCAACTTACCATCTTACCGCTAACTCGTTAATGGGCTTCCACTTCAATAATTTCTTCCTTTCCCTCTCCAGGTCTAAGCTAATTCCACACCTTACCATTCTGTGGTCGCTACAACTCACCCTTTCGAGCATCTCCACGTCCTGCAAGATACCTGTGTAAGCGCATAGTATGAAGTCTATTTCATTTTTAGTCTCGCCATTGGGGCTCTTGCACGTCCATTTCCTCCTATATCATTTCCGGAAGAACCCATTCATGATCCGTAGATGATTTCAAACTCACACCTGTACTAATGTATCCCCCCTGCTATTCTTGGAGCATCTGGTCATCACCACTGGATGTAGGTACGTAGGCGTGTGCGACATTTAGCTTTCACCTTTCATTAACAAGAATAAACACCGACTAGTGGGTTTTTCGCGTCTTTATGACGCACAAATATATTGCGCCCTCTGGCTCTTTATTTTCCGTTTGGAGCTGAGTATCTTGAGCTGGTGGACGTTATATTGGTTGTGAGGGCGAGGAATAGGGATTGCAGTGCATTAATACGTAGCCAAGTTGAAAGATCTCCCAAACGATTTTTAAGCATTTCCTTTCAATAAAAAATCAGTCACTAGCTCTATGGTGTGTGTCCCTTCTGCGTGCTTTCTCTCATATTTAACGCGATATTACTTCTGTCAGAAGGAGAGAAAATCATCATGATCAACACAATGTTACTCACCACTGGACTAGACAGAGCGGTGACCTCACTGTCAGGAAGCCGTTGGCTGGTGATTCCTTCTGACCTGGCCGACCAGCCATTCGAGGTTGTCGGGGTCAAAAATCAAGCAGGGCAGATCCTCAATGTTCAATTCACTAATGCAGGCGCGCCAACTACCCCTGTCCACTTGTAAAGTGATCTGAACAAATGTTTCTTGGAAGCCTTATATGCAGCTGAACACCTCTGAAGCAAAGTAGCTCCGAGCAGCGCTGGTCCATTTCCTTTTTTATTTGTTACGATTGTTGATTTGGGTTTTGTCCTCCCGTTTAGATTCAGGTTATCACGGCGTGGTTTTATAGTCCAAAAACAAAGACGCAAGAAAGGCAGAAATACGAAAGCGCTGAATTACAACTGAAATTTGCTTTGTCCGAGCGGACAATGCTTCAAATTTTCTAAATTATTATCGTTACGAAGCAACCTCTGCTTACGACACAAATTTTTATCCACCTTCCTGTGCTTTCTCATTTTCTGCCTATGAAAGATTTATTAGATACTACGATTTGAAGCTCAGAGGTACTTACTGCGTATTTAAGGCTGTTTTCAAAGTACCTGAAATGCTGCTTAATGATACCATTCCTTTGTGTTTTTTTTTCTTTCCAGCTGAAATTGAGAAACGAAGACTGCAATACGACAAGACAAATCAATTATCAAAATGTTCGAGGAAGCTAAAATTAGTCCGTATCATGTCGAGGAATGTGTTAGTGATTGCGGGTGCTTTTTATTTCCCTTTCACAACTCTGCTGCATTAAAGGTCTGAGAACTTATCTTCCATACTTTAAGCCCCGCCGCGGTGGCTGAGTAGTTATGGTGCTCGGCTGCTGGCCCGAAAGACGCGGGTTCGATCCCGGCCGCGGCGGCTGAATTTCTTTGGAGGAGACATTCTAGAGGCCCGTGTTTTGTGCGATGTCAGTGCACGTTAAAGAACCCCAGGTGGTCGAAATTTCCGGAGCCCTCCACTACGGTGTCTCTCATAGCCTTAGTCGCTTTGGGACGTTAAACCCCATAAACCAACCAAACCAACCTTCCATACTTTACCTTTCATGATACAATGCTTTCACCCAGAGACGTCAAAAGTGCGTCACTAGGATAAATGCAATTGGAATTTCACAAACAATACAGTCGGTGACGCTGGTGACCACAAATTTTTAATTTATTCTGGCCTTTCCGATCGGAGTACTGTGATGTGCCTCATCTCACCCTTGAATTTGCGCATTTTGGGATCACTCGTTCCCGAAGTGTATATGACGCTTGCTTCTTTAAAGTTCTAGACGATGTAATAAGCACGTAATAAAAAATACAATAATACGGCATCCGGTGAACTGCTGCTGCTCTTAAAGGCACTTTCTACACCACGTTGTCTCCTTTTAGGATCACTAGGGCGCTGTTTCAAGAAGCGCAGTTTGTCGCCTCCTGTTACACGCAGGGTTCCACGCAGTAGTAATGTTTAATAGCGAATAGCTAGCTGAGTCCTCGATAACAAACACTTTACTGATGCTGGATAGGACTTTTGCGACAAGACTCAAAACCAGCTTTTTGGCAACAGGTCACAATACCTTGAAATATATAATAGGGGTCATATATACAGTTATTGACAAAAGATTCCTTACCCATCATACACCGCCATTCCTTTTTTTAAATTTAACTCCATAGAAGCATACCTTTTTTACTGCGCACCGGTTGTCGTCAGATAATTGGTTCTCCAGGAAATTTGTCTCGGAGCTGGACTTGTTTACATTCTGGCCCCTTCAACCTAGAAACCTCAATTGTAAAATGTGGAAAATGATTGCGTTGCTTAATAGAAGTGGATCAAATATTTCAGAATTAAGGTAAAAACATAGTGTGTAGCAATTCTTTTTTTATTTTGTAGTGGTTGTTAAATTAGTTCCCAGTATGTCTTTTACTCTATAGGACTCATTCTTCTGTTCAACAGACGCAAAGACTGGTCAACCAATTTTCCACATTGGTTAGGCAAGTTGTTGAGGGCAACACCACCAGTAAAAACACACAGAGCCTCCTGAATCAAAGAGGTGATGAGAGATTTGGCGTAACCATTTGTCTCGATAAGATACAGTATGCACACTGTTCTTAGAAGTTTCCCGATAAGGGCGATCGCTGAACCTCGTGTCGCGCTGATGTACTGTCTGCAATCTGACCAACAGCCAGCAACTAAAAAGGATACGATAGAGTAATAAACAATAAGCTCCAGCAGAGACCCCAGTGTCGCAATCACAGTTTCAAGGCCTACTAAACCAGCGACTGCCAGCATGGTCCAATGAAGAAAAATGCCTGAAAACCAGACCAGCAACACATGCGCACACAAAACCATAGGCAGGACATGCGTTCTTAACCACGGAATGTGTGGTAATGCCAATGCACCAAGGAGCACATTGTAGCGGACACTGGGTATGCCGTCAAGAAACGGTTCGATGTACTGCCGCAACTGAAGAAAGCATAGCAAGCCTGTAGCCGCGAAATGTGCCACCACTCCCGTTACGTACGACACCCGAAGCACGATCATCGTGTTCACTAGAAACCGCCGCAACTCCGCTATCACGAATGAAGCGACAAGTGCGGAGACCTTGTGAATCCATCTTTATGACAGGTGCACTTCAGAAGCACACTCCGCCCAACGTTCTGCGTTGATGTCGTCATTCCAATGAGTTTTAAGCCTGGATCTGCATTCTCCGCGGCCTGGTGCCTGTGATAAAAAAGCACTTGACACTGTTCTTGTCAACCTGGAGACGCTTCTGAAGCGCGAAGTATTTCGTTCTCCAACCTCACTGCTGTCTCCAGTCTTCCTTGAAGAATATTCATGCAGTCGACCAAAGGCCAGTCCGTCTCCGGTTCGGAAATATACTTGGCTTATATGCAGCGAGTTCAATAAAGGGGCGACGACTTCGGAGTCCTGACAACTCTTTCCTTCGTTATTTTTCCCATGAATGTTTGCACAGTGAGGATGCACTGAGCTGTCGGTGCTTCTTACTGCGAGGCTAGAGTCATTCGGGCAATTATTGCCGACCTCTTCACTGCGCTGACACATTTTGAGTCAAAAATGCGGCCGATGTACAAAGATTTCGCTAGGCTCGCCGCGGAAGCAGAAATTATACCAGAGTACAGAATAACAGTTCATTTCTACAGGGTATATACGTAATGTTCCTTACGTTGTCACAAGCTGTCAACGAATGACTGGATTTTTTTCTGAAACTGTTGTCGCAAAAATACCTTCCACAAATTTTCATTCCAGATCAGGAACAGGCTCTTTAGGTGACACTGGGTTCTTCTGGCATTAGAAGCTTGAACACTGTGCCGTGCACTACTGTTTGGCCAAGAAAGGCGCCTGGAAATAAGATAAGTAATTGTCAGCAAGAAAAGGAACCAACACTTATGCGGAAAAGCCAAGGAGATAAACAACGCTACCCGTCTCTCTGTTTGATTAAAATGGTTTTTGGTTTATGGAAGTTTAACGTGCCAAAGCCACTATGGCTATGAGGGACGCCGTAGTGAAGGGCTCCGGAAATTTCGACCACCTTGGGTTCTTTAACGTGCGCGGACACCGCACAGTACAAGGGCCTCCAGAATTTCGCCTCCATCCAAATACAAGTCCATTCATATTGAACTTCACGCATTAAGAAAGAAAAGTGCCCGTCAAAAGGTCAATAACCTGGGTATATCCCCGCAAACACTTCCATACAGACATGCGTTGGCACCACACTCTAATAATCCTATATAATCAACGTGTTACTTATAAATATTTTTTCTTGTTTCTTTAATGGGATTTCTGGTTAGGCAAAATTCGGATTTAAAATTATTTTTGAGAAATGAGGTGGATTTTATGGTACGTTTTAAGGCCCAGGCCTGCACCTGTAGATTAACGCACATTCACTGCCGCAAAACGTGGAAACTCAAAGTCGGTAGGCACGTTTCTGGAAAACAAGAATCGTATTTAGTATCAGCAGCATGCAGTGCCCAAATGAGCAGCATTCTTTGAAAGAGTAAATTCCCCGCTGATACTTTTATGTAAGCCAGACTTGTGCATTTTCAAATCATTATCGGCTGTAAAGAGCTGCGCGCTTTTCTGAGCTTAGCAGCGTAGAGCGCTCTACACAGACATTACGGCTTAAATGCTCGCCATACCAAGCAAAAGTTCGATGAAATTTCTCAACTGGGTCATTTCTGATGTCTTAGCAGCTGTCTCGTTCTGCTGCTGGTGAGCCCAGTTCACAGGTACCAAAGGGAAGTAGCGGCCACCATTCAATGACAGCAAAATAAAACAAAACTTTCGTATGCTGAAATTTTGTTCTAATGGCCCCTTTGGACTGGACGAATTCTCTCGAACGCCCCTTATACTTGAATAAGCGCCGAAAAGTTCAGCCACTGAGTCAAACGCAGTGCTAGGGCGTCGAGAACAGCACCTAACTGTTCTGCAAGCTCTGTTTTTCAGCCATGCATTCGTTCGTTGTTGGGAAGCCTCTAGGTGGCTGTGCGTTAAAAAAAAAACGTAGGTATTAGCAAATAATTCCAACTTTCTATATTAGAGCCTCTAAGCTGGAGATTTTGTTTTGAACGCGATAGCTGCTCGCGAAACAATTCCGTACATCGGTTCCCTCGTGCTTCCCATCCTCAGCCTCGTCTCTGGAGCGCCCAGACGCGCAATACCTCTTTGATATTAATTATTACCTAGCTAGATGGTGAAAATGAGATCTGTATCATGGTGAATAGATATGATGTAGGCAAAGCGCTTTAAAGCTGCTTATTTGTCGTTCTTATTTCTGCTTGCGTTCGTTTTTTCAATCACTAACACTTCTTTTCCTGTTTTCCCGCAGCTTCTTCGTCCCCTAATAATCGTTTGTAGAAGGCTACAAACACACAGAGCAAATAATATTTCTGTTCCTGGATTTAGCACGGCGTTTTATCTTAAGTAATCTTTAATGTTTTTCTTCCACATGGTAAATTGTACCGAAGATAATTAAACACGCTGTTGATTTTGAAGCCTCCTAGCCTGTTTACATGCGGCTTCTCCTGGGCTATTTTCGCCGTAAGACTGGCCGATTTACATTTCAACTCTTTGGCAGATAATTTGTTTTCAAATAACTTGATTTGCGAACGATTCAATGGAGTACACCTAGACGAATACTATATTTCAGTGGGAGGGACAACTTTCGCGACCACTTTGTTTTGAATTAGCTTTGGAAACATTTGTTTTTAGAACGTATTACATCCATCGACAAATCGCGTCGGTGTACAGATCGAATTCATAAGGTACGATTGGTTAGTTAAACGTGAAAATATCATGAGTAACAGTACCTAAATATATTGAGTGAATATACTTTGCGTGGCCTTCAGTGCCAGATATACGCATAAGTGCGGTATAAGTAATAATATGGAAACCATCAGAAAGTACTCCTCCAGAAGCGATTGCATATGAAAAAAAAGTTTGTTTTGAAGAACGAAAAAGCATTAAATAATGAAAGGCAAATGTTATTCGACACGATACCCCAAGATAATAAGATAAAGAAGGCTGATTTCTGTTAGTCTCTTAAAACCAGTAGTTGGTTATCTTGTGTTATCAGCGGCACGCGCCAGAGAAGCAGTTATTCTATGTATGTTTGGGGAATTAGATTCCGCTTGCATTTGTTTTCTCCGTCCTTTTCTTCTATTTTTCCGATGAAGAAGGGTGTAGGATTTCGTTCCTCAATTAGACGGACGATACCAAACCCAAAGGAAACGAATAGCCTATATTAGAAACTACTATCGTTTCATAGCATTTGCCAGGGCCTCTGAAGCTTCGCCACGTTCGAAGGGCAGAGATAACCTGACAAATACGAGGCTATAGGGTTAAAACATGTAGCTGCAAAGTACCAGAAATCCATTTCGTTACCCACGCCTTCTTGTAATAAAGAACGAAGAAATAAAAAATTACCTGTTTAGCTCTCATAATAGCCACTAACATTAGTAACAGCTTCAACCATACATGCTAGAGAAAAATTACAGTATATCCACCATTAGATACGCAGAACTATGTACGGAGCAATACAAATTATTGGAAATTATGCTTTAGCGAATCAATGCCCCTGTCCAAATGTAGAGTATGCAAAATCCAAAGTTGGACTGAAAATGATTGCTGATATTTCAGTAGTCCACATTAATTCTACGGGAAAAATGGTAGGTAGATACTAAAGGAGTTTACATAACTAATGTAAGGCCTATATTGGTGTAAGCGTGCACAGTATGGGACCCTAAAACTTAAAATGATGTTGATAAATTACAAAACATCCAAAACGTAGCTGTCCGTTTTGTTTTGAATACTTACAGCAGAAATTTTGATGTATCAGCAGCGCAGAAGTCTTTTGAATTGATTTCACTGCAGAGGCGCATATACGTACTGAGACTGAAATTCTTCTATAATATATACTATTTTGAAACAGGCATTGATTGTGAGCATTAATTTTTGCCAGACCATATATCTGCAAGGAGGGACCACACTTTCAAAGTAAAGGAACTTAAATGCCGAACTGACTTCTAAAACATCAATTTTTCCAAAAACCATAAATGACTGGAAAAAGTACCCACAGGAAGTAGCTTTTTTAGAAATTCTAATGAATAGTTTGCCGCTGTGCTGTAATTTTATGCTTGTGTTCGTTTGTGTAAAATTACACTGCAATGTATTTTCTGTAAGCATTTTTTTTCCTTTTTACTGTCATTAGCTGCATGATTATGTTGTAACTGTCTCCCCCCACTGTAATGAAAAAAGGCGCTGTGGGTAATGTGACAAATAAATACACATAAAAAATCTTGAGTGGCTTCAGTATGAGGGAGGTTTTATAACACTCGCCCACAGGTTCGAGCTTTTTTGATCCGCGGGATTCAAAACTCGGAAACATCATAGCATCCACCATTCTCAACTGGACACAAGTTTTTTCTTTATTAGGCTACAGTACCTCAGGTCTCGACTTGAAACGGATCATGACCTGTAAAAAAGTGGCCTTAGACAGCTACACACATCGTGAAAACTCTTTACCCTTAATGTTGTTTGTTTTACGTAGGTGTACTTGCGCCAATAAAATAAAACACTCGTCAATCATTTTTCGGCTGACTTCACGTCATTTAAACGTCCCTCAAGAAAGTTGTAACATTATTTCTGCTGCTGCCATGCATGAAATTAACAACTGCATACATAACGTTCGAATAAGTGTTTTCGCTAAAATTGGCAACGCTGTAAAGAACTTGAAGTAGTAGTCAATACTCACCAGCTGTTGCTTCCGATACTCTGCGTTCACGTGCTCCAGATGCTCCAAGGCTTTGGAAGATCAAAGACGCACCTAGAATGTGCAGCAGGGAAGACTTGAAGGTGGCAGCCAAAAAATTTGGACTCAGTACATTGTCCGAAAGCTGTATGTCGAGGAATAATGTGGTAGGTCTCTTCCTAGTTTCACTAAGGGAGTTGTCTATGCCGGCGCTCCTTCTCTGGGCTCTCCCCGAAAGCCGACGGTGGCGGCACCTATTCAGGGGGATGCTACCAGACGCTCCCAACGCTCTTATGCAGCCAGACCTTTCGGCGAGACGCCTTTGTTTTTCCGGACGGAATGTCACATCGGTCGTTGCACCCGTAAGTGCAACAGATGCTCGGCGTCGCCGCAGCGCGTGAAATCGATTGATTGTAAAACATTTTATTCGCCGGGAAGAGCTTGGCAAGAGGTCGCGTTAAGTGGTCGAGAGTACATAGCCCTCGACGACTTTGTCAGCCCACTCCACCGCCAAAACTTGCGTTCTGGGGTCAGAGCTAGCCAGCACGGTCTCCCACCGCTCGAGAGAAGGAGCTGTAACTAGATCACCCGGAGGTGGCTCTATTTTGCAGTCCCACAGGATGTGATCGTAGGTAGCACGTTGGCCACAGTGTTTGCAGTTTGGGTTGTAAAGATCTGGATAAATGTGCGCGAGGACTGATGGGGTGCGTATCGATCTCGTCTGTAGACGACGCCACGTAACCTCTTGTTCTTTAGTAAGTCTTTTGTCTGGAGGGGGAAAATTCTCCTCTCTAGTTTAAAATGATTGGTGAGATCATGATATGTGATCATGGAGTCCTTCGTGAAATTCAGGGAGCCAGACTCATCCACTGCCCGGTCGACGAAACCTCGGGCTTTATTGTGGGCTGCCTCGTTCCCCGGATTCCCCGAATGGGCTGGGACCCATATCAATTGGGAATAATTTGGTGAGAATTTGGTTACGTTAAGGATTCTAAGGGAGATGTTTGTAATTCGCCCTTTAGCGAAATTATTCATACCCATTTTGGAATCGCTGAAAATGATGCTCCCTTGGGTATGCGCTAGGGCGAGGGCTGCAGCGCGTGAAAAGCGTCCAAGCTGGCGAAATGCTTCCAGCGAAAACTGTGTCGCATGAAAAGAAAACGAAGCGCGATTTCGACCCAGACAATGGCGCCGGCGTCTGCTGCGGAGCCAAGAGCGCGCGCTGCCTCGGCCAATGGAATGCTCGAATATCCGGCGGGGCGCTAGGAGAGGAGAAGAGGCGTAAAGTTCAAAGGTCTTTTTTTTTACTTTTGCTTTATCGAGGGGCTTTACACATCTGCAGGCAACGGCGCCACGGGCGAAAACACAATGAATGTGAAGTTGTGAAAGATAAAATAAACGCCAACATTACTCACCAGTATGCAACAATTATTTGAGTGTGAGGGTTTTGGAAAGCGCCAACTGACACAGAACAGACACACAAACACCCGCCGCGGTTGCTCAGTGGTTATGCCTCTTTGCTGCACATCCGGAAGACACAGGTTCGATCCCGGCCGTAGCAGTCGAATTTCGATGGAGGCGAAATTATAGAGGCCCGAGTATTGTGTGATGCCAGTGCACGTTAAGGAACCCCAGGTGGTCGAAATTTCCGGAGTCCTTCACTGCGACGTTCCTCACAGCCTGAATGGTTTTGGGATGTAAAATCCAGTAAACGAAGCCAAACTAAAACACGCACACACACACACACCTGTGTGCCATAAAACCCAACACAAACACATATTCGTGCGCGCACGCACACCCACACGCCGAAGTGCAGCTGTTTATTTTTAGCAAGGGACATGAGCATAAAACATACCACAACCACAACGTCGAACCCTGCGCGACATGATGGGCAGTAGATCTGTAGATCCGCGCCTTCGCGCTCAAAAAAAATATATAAAAAGACATTTTTTGCCCACATGTGCAAATTACAAAAACCTCAGTATTGCGCTCCTTCAGATAGTGAAATTCGGTTGTTCCTAAAATGAGCGCAAGGCCACTCTCACATTGGTTATCTGGTGCAATCTTCATGGCAAATTGCTCAATAATGAGTCTTCTTTCATGGTCTGAGTTCCACCTTTAACCTTTGTCTTTTTAGTAATAGAATGCATTCGCATTGCTCCAGTGAGGTGCAGACTTCTAGAGTTTGCGGCTAGTTTACAGGCCCTCTAGTGCTATATTGGTCTCTTGTTTATGCACGCCCCTAATGGCCGACGTATGTCCATTTACAGATAAGAGGAATATTGTAAATGACGTTCTCGTCGCAGTGAATGTAGGTTTTATAGGGTCTGGCGCCACACCCGCGTTTATTTTTCTGTGTTACGTGTTCGTTCACTTTCTTGTCCATTCCTGGTTTCTCAATTCATTGAGAGGTGTTGTGAATATACGGCACTACAACAGGACGTCCTTCATAGCTTGTTTTAATTTCCTTTTTTGGAGCCTTCGATATGTCTCAACACCGCAAAGCTGCTTAGAAACTGTCCTGTATAGCCGCTCGTCTTCAATCGGTTGACCAGCTGATCAAGGCTGGGCATCATCGAGTGCGGGCACGATAATGCGACACCTCCTTTGACAATGTTGAAAGGGCCGGCATCAAAACGCAAAAAACGGCTTTTTTGCTCTGGGCTTGGAAGACCCAGCAGGTGCGATTGTCACCGCAATTTATCTTGTAGCGACGAAAGGAGGAAGAGAACCGGAAGCTCTGGCTAGCAGGGTAGAGAGATGAGCGCGTGCTAGACTATGAGTCTTCGCGTTTCCAGGGATACCGCAGTGCGCGGGGACCCAATGGATGCTAACGTGCTGACCGCGTTTTCGAAGTAGGCGCGCGTTATGCCTTATCTTCTGCATTACAGGGTCCGTATAAGCAATGTTGGCGCCTGCCCGATGGGCAGCTTGAAAATCCGTGTACACACGATAGTGGATGGGGTAAGTTTCAGAAGAAACTGCGAGAGCCGATTCCAAGTAGTCTAATATGGCCGTCTAAGATGACTGAATGGCGCTTCTGGCGATGTATGGTGGCATTGGCCCTGACTCTCGGTTGTCTGGTCGTACCATGCAGTGGCGTTGTAAGTGTGGCCGCTGCCGTCTGCAGGGAATGCAGCGCCCGTGTACAAACGCGTTCGGTTGAGGGGAGTGAGCTCATAGTCTTAACGTGGCTCTTGGCACAAGCCCGGTGCCGCATTTGGTGATGCGCATGGATATGTATTGGAAGTAGCTTTCCCTCAGTCAGTGGCGTGGTTTTTTATGGTGGCCTCTTGCTGGGCAAGAAAACAGTTTGTGTACATCGTGCCCGAGGAGCAACAGTCTGGTCCGCTGCGTGTGGGTGTGCATGTCGAGAGGCTCTGAGAGTTCACTGAGATTGCTGCAGCTCTTGAGCGCATCAAGGCGTGTGTACCTCGAAAGTCCTGCCATGATGCGTCTTATGAGGACGCGAGTCCTGTGACGATGCGTTGTGATGAAAATTTATCGCACCGCTTACCTCACGGCAGTGGGATACCCCCTCTCTATACCTGCGCCTCCCCCGATGGTATTCACGCGACGAGAATCGGTCCTGCTGCGGCGGATTCAAACAGGCACCCTTCTTACCCTTTTTTTGTTGAACCGCTTTCATCGGGGTGGCACGACGCCACCTGTATCTGTTTCCTGCTCCAACGTGCAACTGCCGTGCGTATCTGCACCACCTCTTCTGGGAATGTCCTCGCTACACACCATCTCGACTTCGAGCCCTGGCCACCGTTAAGCAGGGACAATGGCCTTCTTCTATCTGTACCGGGGCCTGCCCCGATACCTCGTCTCGGGATCGTGCCATCGAGCTCTGGCAGGCACTCCTCGTGTTCAGTCAGGACTTGGAGGCGCCGCTGGTCGGTGATCGGCTCCACAGTGCTCACGAAAGGCACGCAGCCTCCACTAAGTTCCCTTAGGACAAGAAAAGTACGCAAGCAGCTTGGTCGAGACGTCGTCAAAACTAAACATTCCAAAGTAACAATAGCTGCTGCACTTGTGCGCACTTCTCCTCCTTGTTTGTATGTGCGCAGGACGCTTTGCTCCTTTGTAATGTTTAGTTTTGACAAAGACTCTCCCAAGTTCGTGTCAGGGGAAAGTACCAGACTAGCAAGTTAGTGCAGATGAGGCGGCTGCAGCTGACGCAAGACGAGAATAACTGAATAACAGTAAGAGAAGATCTTGTCCGCCAGAGGACAAATTATGCCGATTATAATTACGATGTTATAATGGCACAAGTGATTAATGAATACTCGAAGTCCCCTTTCTTGTAGAGCCTCCGCTGCTTGCAAATCCAGAACTGGTAATTTTGCGCCGTTACTCTTCCGTCCCTCCAAATGTGCGCGACTGTGCACTCAGCGAATTACATTAAGCATCAAGTCCTTCGCATAAGAAAGAATGCAAGTTCTAGCTCAGGTGAGATCAGCTTGACACCATGATGGTTATGAACGAACCTGATGAAAGAAATTAAGTGTGCGTCTTATCCTTCTTTATATTGCATCGTTTGAGAGATTTGTTTAATGAGCGTCAAATGAAATGCGACGAGCACAACTAAAACATCAGCTCAAAAAAATCACTACTGGATTATAAATACATGCCAAGCAGATTAGCCCACCTAAAGTGCATTCTTCCTTCCTACGAAGTGCAAATCGACCGCTCTAATATTATCTCCCCCGAATATCTTCCTTCGCTGTCGGCGTTTACTTTGACGCTAATAGTGTCTTCTGAAAAAGAAACTAAACCTTAAGAATTTAAGCTTGTTTTGCATCATAATGCAATGCTGCTCTTGTCACAGCCATATGAAAAACAAGTGCGCAATAAATCTTTTTCGGCGCATTAATTTTCATAACGTCCATAAGTGTGATGTAGAAGTTTCTCAGCGCATAACGTTTACTTATTTCATACTGCCAATCGGCCACTGGCAGTCCAGGCAGGAGAGAGTACGAGAACGAAAATGAACTTCTTTGCACAACGAAACAAAGAAGTGTTAGGGACAGGCGTCCTCCAAAGATGCGCTGGAAAACAGAGTATGGTAACTGGCAGAAAGGCTTGAGCAAAACATCAGGAAAGCGCACAATGGTGTCTTGAAGAATTGAATCGCACCAGTGCGTCATAGAAGAGAAAACAAAGGAAATAATGATGAAAGGAATCATGCGCTTCATTGCAAATAGGCTTTATCGGTAGATATCAAGGTTCTTCTTAAAGGCGTCATCTTACCAGTGAAGTGTACGCTCTCGCAAGCCACTGCTCTGACTGAAACCTTGCTTCAGGCTGACC
This sequence comes from Amblyomma mixtum, assembly GCF_055824585.1. NCBI lineage: Eukaryota > Metazoa > Arthropoda > Arachnida > Ixodida > Ixodidae > Amblyomma > Amblyomma mixtum. The sequence goes on along the minus strand of NC_143020.1, from coordinate 21,900,790 downwards.
AGTTCCACTTGTAAATTTGACGCCTTGCTACTGATAAAACCCGACATTTTTTTGCGAAAGCACCACCACTGGAGCCCAGCTCGGCTAGTCGGGTATGCTGGTGGCGGTGCGGCTGTCAAGCGACCTTTAGTCGCCGTTGCCTAGCCACCGCTTCAGCGGCGCTTCAACAGATGGCACCGCGCCGCTGCCAACTGTCGCGTACATACCCAGAGGGCACCACCCTCGCACAGGTGCTCGGTTTCACAGCTGATGACCAAACGCTTATCCACAAGCTAACACCAAAAGCGTATTGCAAAAACGGCACGTACGATCTTGTGCCATTGCCTAGCAACCCGAGCTTACACGAGGTACTCGTGTAAGCTCGGGTAAGTTCAGACGAGCGTCCTGCTATCTGCGCGAGAGGTAGCTCGCGAAGAGCAACATGGGTCGCAAAATCCCGAAGGGTGGCTGGGATAGAAACAGCCCCCTGCCGGTGCAGTGGTGCATCGCTTAATCGCGGCGGCACTGCGCTGGTCGTGGTATATGAGGACTCGCCGCCATATATGAATCTTAAGCAGGATTTACCAACCCAGCATAGCGTGGGCAATAACTAACTAAATGTATCAAGCCACACCCTAAGGCCGAGTTTAAGTGCCCCCTCTAATTGAAGAATGGGCACCTGCTTCCTAAGGTCTACTAGGTTGAACTACGTTAAGCACATATCATTTTTGTAATCCATACCTCCTGTTTTTTCTTATCTCTGTATTCTTTGTGTGTTGAACGCGTATACATTATTTTACCCTGCAGTCGGAATACAACCATGGCCGTGAACTCTTGGCATTCGGGGTTGTACGACTGGCGTTGCGGGAACAACCAAGGAGACCACAGCGGATCACGCGGTGTAGAGAACCTTCGCTACCGCCATCTGTCAGGTGGCGCCACGTTGCAGTGGCAACGATGACCACCGGGAGGACGGCAGCGCAGGCGACGACCACAGGAGACACAACGGGCGGTTACTCGACCGCAGGCACTGGAACGCGCACGGCAGCATCCCAACAGCAGCAGCCACAGAGTCAGGCTGCGCAACCGAGGACCCGGCAGACCCTGTGGGTCGTGGTTCTGGGCTACTTCTTCGTGTCCGTGCTGCTGACTATATTCGTGGTGCTTGTCATTTTTCTTGTCCAGTGGCGGCGGCCTTAGCCGGCACCCCACCTGAATGAACAGCATAACCCCTTGCTTCTCGGTGCCCTCAACGTTGCGATTTCTATCTGTTTGCAGGGACCTCGGTTAAACTTTCTGTATTTATGCTCGCATACAAAGCCGTATGAATGTACATCTTAATCTGTATTTATGTATGTTATTGGACGAATACTTAAGAATGTATGTTTTGTTACTTTCAGGGCACATGCCTGTGAATGTTCATGTTTTTCTTGTTATCCCAAAAAGACGAACAGGAGATGACGGTGGGCTAGTTGCTGTAAGGTTGCGCGAAGAGAACAAACAGAAGTGCGGACATAGGACGAGTGCTCCTCTTGTGTGTGCTGGCATTTTTAACACGAACCATCCTGCTAGCCCAAAGGGTTTGGTAGATTTACGGCGTACAGTCCGCTGGTACACATGTTTAAAAACTGTAAATATTATGTTTTGCGTATGATTCATAGGTGTCGACTGCAGAGTATGTTTTTAGAACATCGCCGAATATGTCATGTAATTCCCAACGCTTTTTTATTACAAAGTTGTGTAACAGATGGGCTGCGCATGCACGCCATTTTCATGCTGTGTCTTTGCACCTTGCTGCTGTGGGCCTATTACCCGGTTCGGAAAATCTAGTAATTTTTCATTTCAGCAAACATTTTCTGCGGCGTACTGTTCACCAGGTGACGAACGTTTACCAGAAATTGCTAAAGTATCGGTGCAAAAGAAGACTTCTAGAGTTGTAGATTGCAGTCTGTGAGCTTTGAGTGATTATGATCTTTTGCTTTTTCAAAAATGCGTTGGAGGACGAATTACATCAATGTACTACAGTCCATTGTCTGAATATTCGGAATTAAGAAATCACTTGCTTCAGAGCACAGTGTTGTTTGGGAGGGGGGGGCTTATTTGTTCATAACCGTAGATTATTAAAACTGCGCAAAGCAAGCGAGGGAAAATCGAGCCAGTTGCACGCAGAGATCAACAGCACCTGATACTTTATTTTGCCGGAAAATTATATCGCCCAACAACAGCGCAAAGAAGAGCACGGTCACAAAGTTGTGACGGCCAGAAGCAACCACGGGCGTACACGAGCGCCTAATGTGCAAACGCTGGCGTCAGAACCGTTTGAAATCCTGTGCGATGAAAGTTTTAACGAAGGTATGCTGACGCACATGCCACCCCTTTTCGATATTTGAAGAGTTCAGTCAGTGCGTGCAAAATTCCCCAGGTGATCGAAATTATGAACTAGCCTCTCATTATGCCATGCCTCTTTCTTTATTCGTCCCTTCATTGATCCTTTTGCCACGTCGAGGCTGTGATGTCTACCGAAAGGTTATGCAGTTAATGAGCCTTAGTGTTCTCAAAAACATTCTTATCCTGCAGCAGGAATAAAGTACATCGTTCAATTAACAGTACGTGGTTCCCTCCCAGTGGCTTGCACAACAATACTCTCGTTCACTTGTCCGCACAGAATTATTTCCAGCAGCCACAGGAGATATTGGCAGCAAGCATAAATCAATTTGGTGGATTATTCTACACCAAAACATCGTGACAATGATGCATGGTGAAACAGCAGGGCATTTGGAGAGGGGCTGCGTTGACGGTGCAATATCTGAATCGATGAATGGCGCAATAGCAGCACGTAGGTATAGTAGCCATGCTCGCGTATGATCGGAAACTGGCCATGTCACGTATGCCTCAATATTTCGAGAAAAATATAAATGCTGGTGATGCTCTTGCTCTGCTTCACCAACATCACAATGACGCTGGCCCCCACGAGCGAACCACGCGTACATACGCAAAATTTAACAAATCTGTCCTAAGTACCGGTGTGTGGCGGCCGACGAAAAACATGGTGGTGCTCACCCCACGGCTTTTTTTCATGGTATTTCTTTACATGGTTTTGTATAGAAAGCATTTTTACATAAATTACACACTGAAACTCTACCTGCCACGATGTGGCTCTATAGGAAAACATTTTTGTGTCTTCTGAAACTGTCGCTTGTGCAATGTGCCTGAAACAATTGAACATCGTTTTATAGATTGCAAAGACCGATTTTGTTTGCCGATGTGTTGCAAAGGACGCTACAGAAAGATTTTCTTCTAAATTCCTACAGTGACCGCTACCTTGTTGTCTTCCAACCTTACTCGAATCCCTATGATATGATTCTTCTGATTGGACTTCACAGCCTTTGGTAAACGCGCATGCAAGATCGCAACGTTGAGACTGTTGTTTCGCCCAGAATTCACTTTAGCCAAATGTTGCTGCAGGTACCGGACATTTACAAAAATTGGACTTTGTACCGGATTGGTTTCCTCTCCTGAGGTTTTGTATATCCTCACCGGCCTTTTAGTTATAACATGTTACTATTATGTTTCTGACACGTAGCGCCTACCTAGGTGCTCTGTAAATAGTTGTTTGTGTGTGTGTGTGTGTGTGTGTGTGTGTGTGTGTGTGTGTGTGTGTGTGTGTGTGTGTGTGTGTGTGTGTGTGTGTGTGTACACACATATGTATATGCTTTGTATGCAAAACCATGTAAATAAATACCATGAAAGAAAAAAAAAGCCGTTGGGTCTATTGTGGACAACACATCATCAATGCTGGGCTTGTCAATGCAGAAAAATGCAAGGTCGTCAGCATATGCTAGCAATTTGACTTCATTACCCAAAACAGGGAACCCATGGATGATAATGTTACGCAAAACACTCAAACAAAGCGGTTCCAGGTAAAGAGCAAAAAGCAGAGGAGACATCAAACAGCCTTGATTCAGGGAAGAGCGGATTGGCACTGGGTTTGAGAGCTGGCCATTAATGATCAATCGTGTTGAACAGTTGCCGCAGCAAAGTTGCACCCCTTTAAGTACAGTAGAACCCACGTTTTCTCGCTCTAGAAGTGAAAACAGAAATGAATGGTGAACGCGGTCAAATGCTTTCGAAAGGTAAATCTGAAGCAGGGCAAGCTGCTCATTGCAGCTATTGTGTTGTGTTGTCCAAAATAGATCAATTCGGCATCGTTTCTGGTGCTCAAATGAGTCGCTCCAAAAGTTCTGGCATATGGTTTGGTTCATGGGGCACAACTCCACCTCTGTACACTGGCATAGAATGGTCTTGTGTGCCTCCTAAATATCTTGGTGTTCCACTTCATGCCTACAAATCCAGTGCCCATTACTGGAGAGAGCGAGTTCCGGCTGTCGAGCGTTATGCTCAGACGTTTGTACCGCATCGCCTCTCAATTTTTGGTCGCGCCCAGGCTTGGAACACCTCTCTGGCAACAAGGATTTATTACGTACTCCAGGTACTTCACTGCGCCAGGCATTACATACAGCGTTTCCATCGTGTATTTGCGACGTTCATTTGGTCTTCCAAATTTGAGCCCGTGCGGTGTGATAAGCTTTTCAGGCCTGTTTGTGCAGGAGGCCTGGGCCTAGAGCACCTGTAGGTGAGACAGTTGGTTGCCCGTTTCTTCTTTTTTTCGTGTTTGTTTCCTTCGGATTATTAGAGCATTCTTGCAGGTTAACTTCATGACTCTACTTCCGAACTTAGTAGTTTCTTCCAATTTTACCGAACGATCCCGTTTTCTAGGCTTTATGCAGGAAGTTTATACCTCCGTGTGTTTTTTCACAGTTCGGTTTTCAAATGAGTACTTATATTCTGTTTCGCGCAAAAATGTGTACCGGGATTTGATGCCGATGCTCTTCCCACCCCCACTTTATCGTTCTGTTTGCTCTGGGCTCATGGGTCATGATTTTTTAAAGCGAGTGCTTAAAATGCTAATTTTTCCTTGCACGGAAACATTTTTCTACAGATTACACACTGAAACTCTACCTGTCAAGACGTGGCTCGATAGGAAAAACATTTGTGTGTCTTCTATAAACTGTCTCTTATGCAATGTGCCGAAAACAATTGAACATTGTTTTATAGACTGGAAAGACACGATTTTGTTTTGGGATGAGTTGCAGAGGACGCTACAGAAAGATTTTCTTCTAAATTCCTACAGTGTGTGCTACCTTGTTGTTTCCCAACCTGACTCGAACCCCTATCATATGATTCTTCTGATTGGGCTTCATAGCCTTTGGAAAACGCGCATGCAAGACCGCAACGTTGAACCTGTTGTTTCGACAAGAATTCACTTTAGCCGAATGTTGCTGCCGGTAACGGACATTTACGAAAAATTGGACTTTGTACCGGATTGGTTTCCTCTCCTGATGCGCTCTATATCCTTGCCGGCCTTTTAGTTATAATATGTTACTATTATGTTTTTGCCACGTAGCGCCTACCTAGGTGCTCTGTAAATAGTTATTTTGTGTGTGTGTGTGTGTGTGTGTGTGTGTGTGTACACACACATATGTATATATGTACTTTCTATACAAAACCATGTAAATAAATGCCATGAAAGAACAAAAAATTCGTGGGGTGGCTCTTTGCAGGCATCAAGTTTCTTCGCAGCTTCTGAGGTGCTCATCGTCACCGCCCACACGTGGTTAATCTGATACGCCCGCAACGCCACGACGTCGGGGAGCGCACCAGCGTTGGCCAGGGCATCCCGAAAATCTTCCACCCTGTAGGGCCTCGCTCTCACGTCTCCGTGAAGAAACACCGTGTTAAGAACAACACGTCCTGTAGGCAAGGTAGGCAACACAATTTCATATTCCTGATCTGCGTCGGCAGCTAACCTGTTTCCGCGGCCAGCAAGTGCCGCTATCGCCGCTCCGCCGGAGCTCATGATCCTGCGTCCGTCACGCGCGGTGGCCGGAAGCTCGAATACAGTGCTCATACCTAAAACGGATGATATAGAGAAATTACAATTGGTTACAGCGTATCGACCCATAGCACTCACTAATGTGGACTACAAAATTTTTATGAAGGTATTGGCGCGTAGACTGCAGACAGTGATATCGAATATTGTTGGACCCCACCAGACATGTGGAATCAAAGGGCGCTCAATTTTTTCCAACATTCACAAAGCGCGCAGTGTGCTTGAAAGCTGTGACGACATCAATGGGCGAGTAGCGATGCTTCAGATTGATCTCGAAAAGGCATTTCATTGTGTTTCCCATGAAATTTTGTTTACCGTTTTAGACCATGTGAACGTCGGTTCAGTTATCAGTAAGGGTGTAGCCCTGGCGTATCGAAACAGCATGACGAGACTGATTGTTAACAAGAGTCTGGGGGCCCCCATTAGCGTGCAGCGTTCGGTGCGTCAGGGCTGCCCCCTCAGCCCTCTCTTGTTTTGTATTTACATCGAAACGCTGTGCATGAAAATCATAGAAAACAATAGTATTAATGGCTTTAGGTTACAAGCAGCTGAAGTTAAGCTGCTGGCCTATGCAGATGACGTTGCAGTATTTACGGTTGATCAGGGGAGCATAAGTGAAGCTGTCGGGTGTGTACGCGCGTTCAGCGAAGTCACAGGTAGCGCGGTTAACTGATCCAAGTGCCTTGGGCTCTGGCATGGATGGTGGCCATCCCACCCGGACCATTTCACCAACGTACTGCGGGCGACGACCCGGGCAAGTATTTGGGCGTTCCGCTCGATGCTTATCGCGATAGCGAGGAGTATTGGAAAGAGCAAACTAAAGACGCACGTGACCGAGCTGGGAAATGGAAAGGCACCAGCCTTTCAATTTTCGCAAGAGCTACAGTCTGCAATCTTTTTTTTATTAGCAAACTCTGGTTTGTGATGAAGGTTTTGCATTGCTCGCGTGTGAACGTTCAGAAGCTACACAGGATTTTTGAAGTTTTCATATGGGCGTCCGAATGGGAACGTTCTAGCAGAACGAATCTGTTCCGGCGGGTAAAAGACGGGGGGCTAGGGCTAGGGCACCTCTTTTTAAGGCAGCTGGTGAACCGTTTTTTTGTTTTTTCGCGACGTCACAGACCCGTTCTTGCGCACCGTGTGCCAAGTGAAGCTGCGGCGATTGCTGCCGGAGTTTGTGGTATCCACAGAAGAGCTCTCTGGTGGAACTTTTGGTTACTACAAAGAGATTGTAGCAAGCGTTCGGTTTCTTTCGGCACGTCTTTCCACCGATTATTTGTGGAAAAGTAAAAGGAAAAAGTTGTAGAATGATATTTGCGATATTGTTTTCCCAGAGCCCATGTACAGGGCCTTGTACAGTGGAGGCCCGGGAGGGGATGTTTTAGAAAGGGTGAAGAAAATGCAGGTGCCACCAGGAGTAAAGACTTCCTTTTTTAAGTTACAGACCGGGACGTTACCAGTTAAAAAGTTTCTAGAGGGAAAGGATTTCTTTTTACCGTGGGGATCGAACTGCTTAATTTGTAAACAGCCTGAAACAATAGACCATGTTTTTTTGCATTGCTGGGAAGGGGTTTATTTTTGGGACGTGTTACAAAGGACCATAAAGAAAGAGCTACCACTTGACGCGCACGGAATTCGCTATTTAAGCACTGATAATGAGGATGGGGCACCTTTTGATCTCATAATGCTCTTGGGCCTCCACTGTATATGGCGCTCCAGAATGGCAGGCTACCATTGTGACAAAGACGCACGACCGGCCCGAATTTATTTTCGGCAAACCATGGACTGGTTTCTTGCAATCCAAAAAGCAGCTGCGGAGGCTCCCGAGTGGCTCTCAAGACTAGAGCCGTTGTGTATGTTGCGGGAATTTTAAGCTGACGAAGCCAGTCTCGTGCTGGCTGACCACGACAGCGTCGTATGTATATAGCGTTATGTGTATTTTTGTTGTGCAATGTCATGAGCCAAAGCCAGGCAATAAAGAAAAAAAAATTCGTGGGGTAGTGGTTAGTGTAGTGGGTTGTAGAACTGTAAGATGGTGGTTGGAATCCCGAAGAGTGAGGAATTTTTTTCTTTGCCTTCACAATTTTTTTTTACTTTCTTTTGTCCACTAACTTCTATGAAAGCTATTTTATTGTTAACTGCCTTTCAATTCCACCCCAGCCCTTCCCTTTCCTTTCGTTTCTCAGTAATTGTTAACGAGGCACATATGGCACATACGACACATATACACATATGACACGTATGACACATATTCCATAATCTCGTATGAACCAGACACATATGACACATACATGTATATATGAGATTTTTCCGTAGGGGCAGTCTGCAGAGGAGATTCGATTACCATTATTTAGCACCCATACTTTTGTTTCGGCTAAGATGTATTGCAGGGCTAAAAAATCTAAGCCCTGGTACGAATGCCCACGAAAAAACTGAACTAAATCAAGAACCCTTATAAAAATGGCCTATAGACAGTCTATAGACTTCTTATTGACTAAGCAAAGCAACTGTTCGCGCTCTTAGAGCAAAAATAAATATTTTCGCTCCTTACGTGAAATGATGGCTTGAGTAATGTCCGAGCAAAATATGAATGAACTTCGTAATCATCGTCGTCAAATTTCTTCCTCTAAATTACATGTCATGAGATATTACATTGGAGGGCCTGGATATAAAGCTAGCACGAAATGTGTCACCACAATATTTAGTTGCGATGTCTCAGGAACGGACTAAAAAAGGAAATGAACGTAACAGTGCAGCCTTTTCACAGCTACAAACGCTGCCTTATTACGAAAAAGGATCGCAATACGCCTTAACGAGATGAAATTTCATTTAATATAAAACAGCTGCGGGCCCTCCATTAGGTTAAAAAGAACGAAGAGGTGCCGTGAAGTTGCCCTTAGAGCCAGAACATTCGCTCTTCCCGCAAACATGCGGAGACCGGAAATTACCTCTCAGGCTCGGGGACATCTTCGCGCCACCCTTAACCCTGTAAATGTGCATTGAACGTGTAGATAATAGCCGGCTAAATACTGGCCTACGTACTACCTGGTCAACCACTGTGCGCTTGACGACAGTGTAATGCGCCTGAAGTGGACGCAGCAGCGTGTTTGGCGTGAGAAAGATATTGCCACGTATCATTGTAGTGTTTGTTCGTTCACGCTCAAAGCTGCAGGAAAGGGCTGTTATCATTTTTGTTCGTGACGCGAGAAGCGACCAGTCTAATCTCGATTGATCGCAGCCATGAAAGGCTGCATCTAGGTTTTTCCAGATTACTGTAGATGATCTTGTCCTGCTATCTGGAAGTTTCTTTTCCGGCTTTAAATTGAGCGATGCCGCGAGCGGCGGGCATTCGTAGTTCGACGATTGACGAGCACGCTTGTTGCTTACGCCGCCACCGAGTGAGTCAGTTCTTTTTCGGGCGCAAGTCAGCCCAAATAAAGAACTGACTCCGCCGCTCACGGCATCGCTCAATTCAAAGCCGGAAAAGAAACTTCCAGATAGCAAGTCAGCCCAAATAAAGAGATTCGTTTGCAAGTATTTCTGGTGTCTTCCTGACCGCTGGACTGCCGTCACTACAACGTGACAATATAGCGTTGAAAACGAAATTGCTGCGCTTAACCACTTCTCAAATAAAGCTAGTAAACTGAGAAGCTTAGATGAGTTACACGCTATTTTGCCTCACTGGATCAGACGGTAGAATGACGTGAGCCCCTTCCCCAATCAGGTAAACACCTTCTGCAGTGGCTCGCAGACAGCATGGCGCGCAGACAGCACACAGTGCAGGTAATGCGCTCAGGGCGTACATGTGCTGCGCTCGTTATATTGCGGCATCTGAACAGCTCCCTCTAGGATCGGATGTAGGAAGTCTTTTGACCGCATAAGTGGAATGGTTGCAACGAAGCATACTGTGACGGTGGACTGTATACCATTTTTAGTTCTTCAACTTCAAAGAACTATCAACGGCTCAGTGAGGGCAGCTATTCATTATGAACTTGTTTGAGATGCAAACAACTTCTTGGCTCCGAATACGACGTGCGTAATTTGAGCTGCTAAGTACGGGTAGCATTCGCGCGCTCTAGATTGACTAACGGCGGTGCGTCGTGCAAGGCATGCAGCAACCTATGGACCAGATGCCAGCGTCCTGAGTCAGATCCTTTGTTCGGCGCAGTGCAATTTAATGCGGAGAGCATCGCGAATATTTTCCTTAAGGCAGTGTTTATAGAGCCACGAAAGTTGACGACGCTCTCCAAAAACCACTTCATCACACGCATGTAGATTTGTGGCAACGCGTCTTTGGTGATAGCTGGTCAAACCTGACTTGGCCTCATGATGGTGCAAATGATGACGACAGCATCGCAGACCCATGCTCTCATGAAGCCATTAAACGGGATGTAGTGCTCCGAGAGGAAGGCTGTGCTGACGAACGGAAGAATGCACTGGACAGCTCGGACATAGTAGTGATAGAGATGTCCTCCGAAGAAAGAGGGCGCTTCTAAAAAATAGGAAATAAGAAGAAAATAAAAAATAGTTTGGCTTTATGGTGCAGTCGGTTCATGTTTTAGCAAAAAAAAGAACCAGTAAAAACCAAGACACAGTACAAGAAGAAGGCAAACACCGACAGACGCCGTCGTCTGCCATACAAATGGTTCATTTTTGACTCATTCACGTATAGTTAAAAAAATTGCTTGTACCGGCGCACATGCAAAAAAAAAATATTTCCAGAACAGTATTTCTATCCGCTGTTAACGCAATATTTCTGTTTCATGTGCGCTGAAGGGCCACTTATGCAAGACCACTCATTTATTACGGTTAGAAATGCTTCAAACAGCTATCGCTCATGTCTTGGGCTTCGCCCTGCCAATAATAATCGTGCGATGAATTAGAGGTTAACAATTCCTAGAGTACTTCACATGCAAAGCATGCAAGGTTGCTCGCTGTGCTCTATCACAAATTTTTGCCGCGCCCTCTGAAGCATCCATCCAAGCTGCCCGTCTCCCCGATGTATAGTTGCCCACAGACGTGGGTATTCAGTACACTACTCCGCCAGCACACTTTCTGGACTTCGCGCTTGCAGGCTTGTTCTCGTTCAGAACGGCAAACGCGGGCGCAACGACCAGGCAGCTTACGGGGGCGGGGCAAACTTCATCATCATCAGACTCAATACGCCCACTTCTGGACATATCTCTCCAATTAACCCAGTCCTGTGCCTCTGCGGTAACCCAAACACTGAACACTCATCCTAACCCGCCCACCTAACTTTCTGCCACGACCTGCTACGCATCCCTACCCTTCAAATCTACTCTGATATTCTTAAAGGCCATTGATTACATTGCGTACGAATTACATGCCCTGCCCAAGCCCATCTCCTACTCTTGATTTCGACTACGATGTTATTAATTTGCGTTTCTTCCCTGACCCACTCTGCCCTCTTTCTGTCTCAACGCTAGATCTATGACTTTTCTTTCCATAGCTCGGTGCGCTCTCCTTAAGTCGAACCCTTTCCTTAGCCTTGTTGTGCTGGCGCCCACATTTCGCTGGCTGGCCTCTCTGGAAACCAGCGCCGCGCGCCCGCCGTTGCGCAAAGCATGCCCAGACTTTCTCCGACGTGTCGGGGCTTGCTGCGTGAATCATCCCGCCTCGCCGGCGCCCGGCGCGGACCCTTCCTTCTCCCATTGCCCACCGTCGGTTCGAACACCTACGACGCTTCGCCGGCCGCCCGTTCCAGACTGCAAGCTTTCAACGGCCGGGCGCCTCTCGACCATTCGTCTAATTTGAACGGTGGCTAGTGCCGTGACCTGATTGGAGGATTTGAACTGCTGGCTGCCGCAACGGACACCGGCGACTATAAAAACGGAGCCGCGCTGAACCCGCGCAGCAGACGGGCAGCAGAAGAGCCATCTAGCCGGAGCTATGCTCGCCGCCGGGGCCGCCCTTCTTCCTTGTGCTAGCCCGTGTTGCTCTTGGCCCTTGTATCTACTATGTAAAGTCCTTGTACATATTGCAAATAAACGTCAATTGACTCACCGTCGCCTCGACCGTTTCGTGACTCGGAGACCCAGTCCCAACAGCCTTCACGTTTCTGCCCCATAGGAGAGTAGCAGTAAGATACTGCTGTTATGTACTTTTCCCCTGAGGGATATTCTGCCATTCATGATTTGAGAGAACGTGCCAAATGCTCTACACCCCCTTCTTATTCATCTAGTTATTTCAGTCTCATGATCCGGACCTGCGGTCACTACCTTTCATATGTAGACGTAATTCCTTACCACTTCAAGTGCCTCGCTACCAATTCCAAATTTCTGTTCTTTTCTAAGACAGTTGAACAATACTTTGGTTTTCTGCGTATTAATTTTTTCTGCCGGCGGTACCTGTCTAACTCATTGATCTTGTTTGCAACGTTCGCAGTTCATCTCCTGAATGACTTAGTAAGAAAACGCCATCAACGAATCGCAGATTACTGAGGTATTCTTCATTAACTCTTATCCCCAACAGTTCCCATCGAGGCCTTCAGAGTGTGCTTGAAGATACACAAACACAGTGCCTTATTTAACCCACACCTTCAGGCATCTTTTCATTCCGCCCTAACGAAAACAAGTTGATTACCGTTGCACTCACCAAAGTGAAAACATTAAAATATAATAGTTTCAACACGTACAAACCATCCCAACACCAATTTTAGAAGAGCACACATGCAGAAAACTGAGCAAAACTAAAAGAAGTCAATTTATATCATTTGCGTGGAATCTCCCCAGGCTCGCTGGAGACCGGAAGCAAATGTCAGCTGGTTTTATGTTTTTACTTATGCCCCAGCCCGTCATATTATTCGGGAAAAAAGTGCGAAAATGACCAATGCCGTATTTCAAACATAATAAAATTACCCATATCCAAATTTTGAACCCAGTATATTGTCAAATAAAATGAACGGCTTTAGGAACATGAACTCCAAAAGTGACTTTTCCATACTAAATGAGGAATTTAGGTCTTAAATAACACACAGAAAAAATAGGAGCGAGAACAGTGCTACTGATTTGCAGGAGTTCGTAATCATGCGCTTTTACTCTGTTGATTTGGTAATTTGTTACGTGACACCATCTTCATGTTCAAGAGCTTTGCGGTTTCCGCGGGAGCGAAACGCCGTGCAGCGCCGCAAAATGCGCTTGCTGTCAAGACTGAACACTTCCTTGTCTCGAAACTTTGCTGCGTGCTCGCCAAAGCAGAAAAATTGTAATGAGCTTGATGCAAAATAGGAGTTTAGTAACAATCATCATCATACAAAGCAGAAGCAGCCTGACTAAGCCCACTGCATGTCTCTCGAACTTACCCTGTCCTTTGAAAAACTGCGTTACCGTACTCCCGCAAACTTCCTCATCTCATCCGCACATCTAACTTTCTGCTGCCCTTTGCTACGCTTGCCTTCTCTTGGAATCCACTCCGCTCAACCACAGCACATTTCTTCCTCTTGATTTCGACTAGGATGTTATTAGCCCCCGTCTGTTTCCTCACCCGTCCTGCCTGCTTCCGTTCTCTTAACGTTACACCTATCATTTTTATTTTGTAGTGGCACCGTTTCAGCACACGCAAAGAAGACGAAGAGGTGGGCCCGCGCTAAAGAGAACGCTGGAACTAGGCTCCGGCCGGGCGCTGCCGCTGCCTCTCTGTCACTACCTCCTTTTCGGCAGCCCTCGAATAAATGTGGTCGAGGGCCCTTTCAAGGCGCCCTCCACACTTTTCATAGCACACTTCGCTGTCCTTACCTTAAGGTGAATCCTTTTCGTGAGCCTCAAAGTTTCTGTCCCGTACTTCAGCACATGTAACAATAGCTGTTGTATATTTTCTCGTGAGGAATATTGGTAAATTGACATTCAGGTCTTGAGAGAAGCTGCCATATGCGCTCCACCCCATTCTTATTCTTCTAGTTATTTCCCTCTCATGATCCGGATCAGTGGTCGCTACCTGCCCTAAGTAGACATATTCTCTTGCCACTTCCAGCACCTCGCTACCAATTGTGAACTGCTTTGGTTTTCTGCATGTTAAATTTAAGACCTACCGTTCTAATCTCCCTGTCTGACTTATTGAGCATGCTTTGCAGCTAAGCTCTTCAGTGACTTACCGAGGCAATGTCATCAGCGAATCGCAGATTACTTAGGCAGTATCCATTAACTGTTGTTCCCAACTGTTACCATTTCAGGCCTCAGAATACCTCCTGTAAACAGGCAGTTAACAGAATTCGCGGGATCGCGTCTAGCTGCCTGAAACCTTTCCTTATTGAACTTTACTACTGACTTTACAAATGTCTACGGTAGCTATGCAGTCGTTACAGGTATCCACCACTATTTTCCCATAAGTCAGTTTCCCACCTTGATTTCGGAATGCCTGGATGCCTGCTAAGGTTGCCGCTGAGTAAAGTGCTTTCTTATAATCAACAAACGCAATTTATAGGGGTTAGTTATAATTTGCACATTTCCCTATCACCTGATTAATAGTGTGAATATGGTTCATTGTTGAGTATCCTTTATGAAAGCCTGCCTGATGATATGGTAGATTCAAGTCTAAGGTTTTCCTCGTAATATTTGCGATTACCATAGTAAATACATTGTATCTAAAGGACTGCCACCTGATCGGTCTGTATGTTCTCAACTCTTTGGTGAGCAACTACGATAATGCTAGCGTCCTTGCAAGCTTCCGTTACGCTCGAAGACATAAGGCATTGCGTACACAGGGGGGCTAGTTTTTCTTGCACAATCTCGCATTCTTCGCCGAATACAGTTTAATCTCCTACATACACCAGCCAACCTTTATCTATACCGGAACACTTCCACACCTCAGTGTCCAAACTGTCCACACAAACATGCAGACATAGAACACTGCCTTACACAGTGGCACGCAGCCTTCCACTCCCTGCCTATTCTCCCCCCCCCCCCCCCAACCATGGGCCATCTGGCTCGCCTCCCTGGATCTGAGGCCGCAGCGTGCCCTCGTCGCTTTGGCCCAGGACGTACTGAACGCCTAATAGATAGGATGTTCTAATAAAAGTGTCACACCACCACCACACTCCTCCAATCTTCAAGAGATCTGCTGTTATCTGATACTCACCAGCGGCTTTTCTCCTTTGCGTTGCTCCTAAAGCTTTCTTTACTTCCTCTTTCGTTGCTAGCGGGATGACCAATTACTGCCCGTTACTGCCTCTCTGATTAAGGTTTTCATTACATAAGCTAGTGTATATATTTGTATTGAACTCATCGACTACTTTAACTACCATATACATGTTGCTAATGACATCGCCCTCTCTGCCTCTTAGCGCATACATATCGTTTTTACCTATGCCTACCTTCCTCTTCACTGATATAGGCTATCTCCATTTTTTAGAGCTTGCTCGATTCTCTCCACGTAAAACTTCCTTATTTCGGCTACCTTGCGCTCATTGATTACCATAGCTCTGACAGTTCTATTTCCACGTAGGGTTAGATGCTTTCATGCTCTGGCGTTTCTTAAGCATATTTTTCTTCTCCGGAGATAGCTTGCCGGTATTCTATCGAACCTTCTTGCCACCTGCTTCTACTTCACACTCCTGCATTATAGCAGTGAGATTAGCCCTCATATACTGAAGACTAACATCGTCTACCTCAGGACGGATTATCTGTTCTGCAGTGGTATCTTGAATATATCAACTTCCCATCTTACCGCTAACTCGTTAATGGGCGTCCGCTTCAATAATGTCTTCCTTTCCCTCTTCAGGTTTAAGCTAATTCCACACCTTACCATTCTGTGGTCGCTACAACGCAACCTTCCGAGCATCTCCACGTCCTGCAAGATACCTGTGTAAGCGCATAGTATGAAGTCTATTTCATTTTAAGGCGGAAGCCTTTAATGTCTCATCGTTGTAAGCAGCAGTTGTCGACAGAAAATGTCACGCTTTTCAATTGGTGGAAACGGTCGTGACGTCACAGTGCGCGAATTTCAAACGGGGCCAATTGTACTTTGGCTAGTAACCATGCAACCAATTGAAGGGATCGTATAATGCTGCTCCAAGTAAGTGGGACTGAGCTTAGTTAATTGCTTAATTACCCAATTAGCCTAATTAGCTTTACTAGTCAGGCCATATAACTAAATAAAACCGATTAAGAAATTGGTCGAGCTCAGGATTCGAACCCCGGTCTTCGGGGTGAGAGACGAGCATGCTATCCACTCCGCCATGCCAGCTCGATGGTTTGGAATGAACAAAAGCGCGTCTAGTGAATACGGTGTCTTCACTCACTCTCATCCTCCTCCATTCCCTCCCGGCGAGGTTTAGGTGTCCACCGACAAATGAGAGACAGATGCATTTCCTTCCCTCAAAAACCAATTTACCGACGAGCGAGGCGTACAACCGAATGGGCGATGGCGTTCTATGGACTCCTTGGCAGCGTTGCAAGACGCTGTCGCGTTCCACACTCAGCGGCGAAGCTCAACTTCTTAACCACACATGAGTGACCACACTTTAGGTCAAAAAAAGTGCCCCCCTGAATTTTGTGTGACAGTTACTGCGTAATTTCCTTTCCTCAAATACAATTTTCATTTTCTTCATTACGGCTCCTCTTTATCTATCTTCTTTCACTCCCACTTCCTCGCTTACTCTACGGTGCGGTTCAGGTGTCCACCGAGATGACAGAGAATTACTGCATCATTTCCTTTCCTCAAAAAGCGTTGCGTTCAAAGAGCGAAGGCATCGCGCCGAACGGGTGGTGGCGTTCCGTGGACTCCCTGGCAGCGCTACAACGCACTGTCGCGTTCCACTCCTAAAGGCGAAGCTTAAGCGTAATTAATTAGCAGTTAATTAGTATGCAGGCATTAATCAGTAATTAACCATTAATTAGTGATGTGTCATCACTTAGTAATTAGTACTCAATGATATGTGACGCCACCAGTGCCACACAAACAGCGAAGGTGGTGCGGAAAACGCTTCCGCCTCTACCCACTTTAGACAATCAAAGTGCCCCCTGAATTTTTTCAATCCACTAATGCAGGCGCGCCAACTACCCCTGTCCACTTGTAAAGTGATCTGAACAAATGTTTCTTGGAAGCCTTATATGCAGCTGAACACCGCTGAAGCAAAGTAGTCAGAGCAGCGCTGGTCCATTCCCTTTTTTGTTTGTTACGATTGTTGATTTGGGTTTGGTCCTCCCGTTTAAAGTCAGGTTATCACGGCGTGGTTTTATAGTCCAAAAACAAAGACGCAAGAAAGGCAGAAATACGAAAGCACTGAATTACAATTGAAATTTGCTTTGTCCGAGCGGACAATGCTTCAAATTTTCTAAACTATTATCGTTACGAAGCAACCTCTGCTTAAGACACAAATTTCAATCCACCTTCCTGTGCTTTCTCATTTTCTGCCTATGAAAGATTTATTAGGTACTACGATTTGAAGCTCAAAGGTACTTACTGCGTATTTAAGGCTGTTTTCAAAGTACCTGAAATGCTGCTTAATGATACCATTCCTTTGTGTTTTTTTTTTCCAGCTGAAATTGCGAAACGAAGACTGCAATACGACAAGACAAATCAATTATCAAAACGTTCGAGGAAGCTAAAATTAGTCCGTATCATGTCGAGGAATGTGTTAGTGATTGCGGGTGCTTTTTATTTCCCTTTCACAACTCTGCTGCATTAAAGGTCTGAGAACTTATCTTCCATACTTTAAGCCCCGCCGCGGTGGCTGAGTAGTTATGGTGCTCGGCTGCTGGCCCGAAAGACGCGGGTGCGATCCCGGCCGCGGCGGCTGAATTTCTTTGGAGGAGAAATTCTAGAGGCCCGTGTACTGTGCGATGTCAGTGCACGTTAAAGAACCCCAGGTGGTCGAAATTTCCGGAGCCCTCCACTACGGCGTCTCTCATAGCCTTAGTCGCTTTGGGACGTTAAACCCCATAAACCAACCAAACCAACCTTCCATACTTTACCTTTCATGATACAATGCTTTCACCCAGAGACGTCAAAAGTGCGTCACTAGGATAAATGCAATTGGAATTTCACAAAGAATACAGTCGGTGACGCTGGTGACCACAAATTTTTAATTTATTCTGGCCTTTCCGACCGGAGTACTGTGAAGTGCCTCATCTCACCCTTGAATTTGCGCATTTTGGGATCACTCGTTCCCGAAGTGTATATGACGCTTGCTTCTTTAAAGTTCTAGACGATGTAATAAGCACGTAATAAAAAATACAATAATACGGCATCCGGTGAACTGCTGCTGCTCTTAAAGGCGCTTTCTACACCACGTTGTCTCCTTTTAGGATCACTAGGGCACTGTTTCAAGAAGCGCTTTTTGTCGCCTCTTGTTACACGCAGGGTTTAACGCAGTAGTAATGTTTAATAGCGAATAGCTAGCTGAGTCCTCGATAACAAACACTTTACTGATGCTGGATAGGACTTTTGCGACAAGACTCAAAACCAGCTTTTTGGCAACAGGTCACAATACCTTGAAATATATAATAGGGGTCATATATACAGTTATTGACAAAAGATTCCTTACCCATCACACACCGCCATTCCTTTTTTTAAATTTAACTCCATAGAAGCATACCTTTTTTACTGCAGACCGGTTGTTGTCAGATAATTGGTTCTCCAGGAAATTTGTCTCGGAGCTGGACTTCTTTATATTCTGGCCCCTTCAACCTAGAAACCTCAATTGTAAAATGTGGAAAATGATTGCGTTGCTTAATAGAAGTGGAACAAATATTTCAGAATGAAGGTAAAAACATGGTGTGTAGCAATTCTTTTTTTATTTTGTAGTGGTTGTTAAATTAGTTCCCAGTATGTCTTTCACTCTCTAGGACTCATTCTTCTCTTCAACAGACGCAAAGACTGGTCAACCAATTTTCCACATTGGTTAGGCAAGTTGTTGAGGGCAACACCACCAGTAAAAACACACAAAGCCTCCTGAATCAAAGAGGTGATGAGTGATTTGGCATAACCATTTGTCTCGATAAGATACAGTATGCACACTGTTCCTAGAACTTTCCCGATAAGTGCGATCGCTGAACCTCGTGTCGTGCTGATGCACTGTCTGCAGTCTGACCAACAGCCAGTAAGTATAAAGGATACGATAGAGTAATAAACAATGAGCTCCAGCAGAGACCCCAGTGTCGCAATCACAGTTTCAAGGCCCACTAAAGCAGCGACTGCCAGCATGGTCCAATGAAGAAAAACGCCTGCAAACCAGACCAGCAACACATGCGCACACAAAACCATAGGCAGTACATGCGTTCTTAACCACGGAATGTGTGGTAATGCCAATGCACCAAGGAGCACATTGTAGCGGACTCTTGGTAGGCCGTCAAGAAACGGTTCGATGTACTGCCACAACTGAAGGAAGCATAGCAAGCCTGTAGCCGCGAAATGTGCCACCACTCCCGTTACGTACGACACCAGAAGCACGATCATCGTGTTCACTAGAATCCGCCGCAACTCTGCTACCACGAATGAAGCGACAAGTACGGAGAGCTTGTGGATCCATCTGTATGACAGGTGCACTTCAGAAGCACACTCCGCCCAACGTTCTGCGTTGATGTCTTCATTCCAATGAGCTTTTAGTCCGGATCTGCATTCTCCGCGACCTGGTTCCTGTGTTAAAAAAACACTTGACACTGTTCTTGTCAAATTGGAGAAGCTTGTGAAGCGCGAAGTATTTCTTTTTCCCTCGTCACTGCTGTCTGCTGCCTTTCTTGAAGAATATTCATGCAGTCGACCAAAGGCCAGTCCGTCTCCGGTTTGGAAATACACTTGGCCCATATGCAGTGAGCTCAATACAGGGGCGATGACTTCGGAGTCCCGACAACTCTTTCCTTCGTTATTTTTCCCGTGAATGTTTTCACAGTGAGGATGCACTGAGCTGTCGGTGCTTCTTACTGCGAGGCTAGAGTCATTCGGGAAATTAGAGCCGGCCTCTTCACTGCGCTGACACATTTTGAGTCAGAAATGGGGCCGATGTACGAAGATTTCTCTAGGCTTGCCACGGAAGCAGAAATTATACCAGTGTACAGAATCACAGTTCATTTCTGCAGGGTATATACGTAATATTCCTTACGTTGTCACAAGCTGTCAACGAAGGACTGCATTTTTTGCTGAAACCGCTGTCGCAAAAATAACTTCCACAAATTTTCATTCCAGATCAGAAACAGGCTCCCCTCTAGTTGGCACTTGGTTCTTCTGACATTCCAAGCTTGAACACTGTCCCGTGCACTGCTGCTTGGACAAGAAAGGCACCTGGAAATAAAATAAGTAAGTTTCAGCAAGGAAAGGCACCAACAGTTAGGCGGAAAAGCCAAGGAAATAAACGACACTGCCCGTCTTTCTGTTTTAATAAAATGATTGATGGCGGTTTAATGTCCCAAAGCCACTATGGCTATGAGGGACGCCGTTGTGAAGGAAGCCGGAAATTTAGACCACCTGAAGTTATTTAACGTGCACTGACATCGCACAGTACCCGGGCTTCTCGAATTTCGCCTCCATCTAAATAAACGTCTGTTCATATTGAAGTTTACGCATTGAGAGATAAGTGCCTGTCAAAAGGCCAATAACCTGTGTATATTTCTGCAAGCAACTCAGTGCAGACATGCGCTGGCACCAGACTCAAATAAACGTATAAACTCAACGTGTTGCGCATACATATTTTCTCTTGTTTCTTTAATGTGATTTCTGGCTTGGCAGATTTCGGATTTAATCTCATTTTTGAGACAATGTGGTACATTTTATGGTACGCCTTCAAAGCAACAGGCCTCGACCTGTACATGTACGCACATTTACTGCAGCAAAACATCGAAACTCTAAGTCGGCAGGCCCGTTTCTGGAAAACAATAGTATTTAGTATCAGCAGCATGCAGTGCCCAAATAAGCAGCATTTTTTTGAAATAGTAAATTCCCCGCTGATACTTTTATGTAAGCCAGACTTGTGCATTTTCATATCATTATCCGCTGTAAAGAGCTGCGCGCTTTTCTGAGCTTAGCAGCGTAGAGTGCTCTACACAGACATTACGGCTTAAATGCTCGCCATACCAAGCAAAAGTTCGATGAAATTTCTCAAATGGGTCATTTCTGATGTCTTAGCAGCTGTCTCGTTCCGCTGCTGGTGAGCCCCATTCACAGGTACGAAAGGGACGTAGCGGCCACCATTCAATACCAGCAAAATAAAAGAAAACTTTCGTATGCTAAAATTTCCTTGAAATGGCGCCCTTGGACTGGACGAATGCTCGAGCGCGTCCCTAATGTTTGTATAAGCACCGAAATGATCGGCCACTGAGTCCAACGCAGTGTTAGGGTGGCAACAAAGCAGCGGCTGCTGTCAGGCACTTTGAAGACAACGCACAGTATGGCATCGAGAACAGCACCTAAGTGTTTTGCGGGCTCTGTTTCTTAGCCATGCACTCGTTCAGTGCTGTGAAGTTTCTACGTGGCTGTGCGTTAAAGAAAACCAAAAAATTCCAACCTTCTAAAATAGAGCCACCTCTGAGCTGGAGATTTTGTTTTGAACGGGATAGCTGCTCGCGAAACAATTGCGTACATCTGTTCCCTAAAGAAAGGCATGCATCCCGTCCTCAACCATGTTTTTGGAGCCGCAGAGGCGCAGTACCTATTTGGTATTATTTATTACCCACTCAGGTGGTGAAAATGAGATCTGTATCTTGGTGAATAGATCTGGTGTAGGCAAAGGAACTTTCAAGCGGCTTATTTGTCATTTTTATTTCTTCTTGCGTTCGTTTTTGCAATCAGTGACACTTCTTTTCCTGTTTTCCCGCAGCTTCTCTGTCAGCTAATAATTGTTTGTAGAAAGTTACGAACTCACGGAGCAAATAATGTTTCTCTTCCTGGATTTAATACAGGGTTTTGCCTTAAATAATCTTCAGGGTATTTATTGCACATGGTAAATTATACCGTATATAATTAAAAACATTACTGGATATGCAGCCTTCTTGCCTCTTTACATATGGCTCCTCCTGGGCGATTTTCGCCGTAAGATTGGCCGATTTAGTTTTTCAGTGGTTAGCCAGATATTTCATTTTTTATTGATTTGAGTTGCCAACAGTACAACAGTACATTGCAGTATACCTAGAGGAGTATTCTATGTAGTTGAATAGCAAGGATAATGTTCGCGAGCGCTTTGTTTTCAATGAGCTAGGAACTCATTTGTTCTTTAAATGTACCCCTATCGAAATATCGCGCGCAGTGTAGGGATCGAATGCTTAAAATAGGGTTGGGTAGATGAACGCTATAGCTGAAAGGTACTACAAGTGACAACAACTAAATATATTCAGCGAATACACTTTGCAAGGTATTTGAAGCTTCAGTTCCAAACATACATAAGTGCGGTATAAGTAGTAACATCGAAACCATCAGAAAGGGCTCCTCTAGAAGCGATTTCATAAGAAAAAACAGAGGAGTTTCTTTTTACGAACAAAAACGCATTAAATAATGAAAGGCAAATGTTATTTGACACCTTAACCCAAGCTAACAAGATAAAGAAGGCAGATTTCAGTTAATCTATTAAAACAATTACTTAGTGCTCTTGTGTTATCAGCGGCACGCGCAAGCGAAGGAGTTATTCTATGTTTGTTTGGGGAATCAGGTTCTCCTTATATTTATTTTCGCAGGCATTTCCATCTATTTTTCCCAGGAAGAAGATTGTAGGATTTCATTCCTCAATTAGATGGATGGTAAAAAACCTAAAGGAAACAAAAACGAATAGCCTCGATTAAAGACTTCTAGCTCTTCATAGCAACTGGCAGGGCTTGTGAAGCTTCGCCACGCTCGAAAGCGCAGATGAACTGAACGAACACGAGGCTAGAGGGCTGAAATATTCAGCTACAAAATACCAGAAATGCATTTTATTTCTCGCACTATTTTCTAATAAAAATGAAGGAATCAAAAATTCATAATTGCCACTACCGTTAGTAAAAGCTTCAACAAAACATGCTAGAGAAAAATTACTCTACATCAATCATTAGATATGCAGAACTATGTATGGAGCAATACAAAATCTTGGTCAGTATGCTCTAGCAAATGAGTGCTGGTGTGCAAATGTGGAGCATGCGAAATCCAAAGTTGGTCTCAAAATGATTGCTAACATTTCTGTGGTCTACATTAATCCCACGTTGGGTCTCAAATGGTTGGCTTTTGGAGATCAGAAAATGGGAAAAAAGGTAGGGAGATACCGAAGCAGTTTACAGAGCTAACGTGGAGCCTATACTGGAGTATGCCTGCACTGTATGGAACCCTAAAACTAAAAATTATATTGATAAATTAGAAAAGGTCCAAAACCTAGATTTCTGTTATGTTTTAAATATTTGGAGCAGATATTTCAGTGTGTCAGCAGCGCAGAAGTCTTTAGGGTGGGTTTCACTGAAGAGGCGCAGATACGTACGTAGGCTGAAATTCTTCCATAATATATACCATTCAAAAACAGGTATTGACCATGGCCATTATTTATATCGTCCAGACTATATGTCGGCAAGGACGGACCACAGTTTCAAAGTAAAAGAACTTAGATGCACAACTGACTTACTAAAAACGCCATTTTTTACAAAAATAATAAATGAATAAGTTGACCCAGGAAGTCGTTTCAAGAAAATATAATGAATCGTTGCAGGCGTTGCTGTAATTTTATTCTTGTGTTTGTTTGTATCAAATTTTGCTGCATTGTTTTTTTTTCTGTGAGCATTTTTTTTTCCTTTTCCTGCCACTATGATATACGATTATGCTGTAACTCGCTCCCCTCACTGTAATGCCAAACAGGCGTTATGCGTAATGTGAGAATAAATACACAAATAAAAAATGTTTGCCTTCACTATGAGGGAGGTTTTGTAACACTCTTCCAGAGATTTGAGCATTTTTGATCCGCGGGATTCAAAATTCCAAAACATCATAGCATCCACATTCTCAACTGAATGCAATTTTTTCTTTATTAGGATACTGTTCCTCAGTTCTCGACATGAAAGGGATCAGCATCTGTAAAAACGTGGCCTTAGACAGCTACACACTTCGTGAAATCTCGTTAGGCTTGACGTTTCCTTACCGAGGTGTACTTGCACCAGTAAGATAAAACACTTATCAATTATTTTTCGGCTGACTTCGCAGCGTTCACACATCCCTCAAGAAACTTGAAACACGATTTCTGTTGCCCTCATGCATCGAATTAACAACAACATACATGACGTTCGAATGTGTGTTTTCGTTAAAAATTGTCCGCGCTGTAAAAAATTTGAAGTAGTAGCTAATACTCACCAGCTGTTGATTCCGCTACTCTGATTTCACGTGCTCCAGATGCTTCAATGCTTCGGCAGATGAAAGACGCACCTTGAAAGTACACCAGCCAAGACTTGAAGGCGGCAACCAAAAAAAAACGCGTTCAGTTCTGTGTCCGAAAGCTGTATGTCGAGGAATATTTGAGTACGTCTCTTCCCAACTTCACTACGGCGCTTGTATATTCAAACAACGTGCTGCTTACCGAGCCTAGCCATTTTGTAGTCCCTTCTTGCGAACAGTGCACTGACACTGCCAAAGATGTGTCCTTCAGGCAAGAATGTCGAGCAGCGTTTCAAGGCACATGGAAAGCGCGAGCGAACAGCGGAACTCCTGCGGTTTATACGACATTTTTTTATTTTTATTTTGCCGGCAAGGAATCATCCGGTGAGGCGTGAAGCTCATCATTATTCGCTGGCAAACGCCCGACAGGAAGCAGAGCGGTCGACAAGCGGACGTGCGACGTTTTCCTTGGGATATCTGGAGGCAACAGCACCGACATTACTCACCGGTATGCAACAGATATGTGTTGTAAGGATTTCGGAAAGCGCCAAATGGCACAGAACACACACACACACTCCTGTGTGCCATAAAATCCAACACAAACAAACGCACATACACGGCCACACGCGCACACAGACGACGAAGTGCAGCTAACTGTTTATTTTTTGCAAGAGACATGAGAATACCAACACACTACAACATCAAACCATGCACTACACAATGTGCAATAGCTGTGTTGATCCGCGCCTTCAAGTTTAAAAAAATAATGACACACACTTTCCGCCAACATGCGCAACTTACAAAATCTTGTTATTGCGCTCCTTCAGGTAGTTAAATCTGGTTGTTCCTAAAGTAAGTGCACTGGCACATTGGTTATCCGGTGCAATCTTCACTGCAAGTAGTTAGATAATGTTTCTTTCCTGCTCTTAGTTCCTCCTACAACCTTTGTCTTTTTAGAATTAAAATGCACTAGCATTGCGCGCAGTGGTGTGCCAGATTTCAGAATCTGCAACTTGTTGAGAGGCCCTTTGATGCTCTGTTGGTCTCTTGTTTAGGCGCGGCCCATTGTGCCCAACGTATGCCCGTTTAGAGATAAAAGGAATATTGCAAATGACGTTTTCGTCGCACTGAAAGTATGTTTTACTGTGTCTGGCACGACACCCGCGTTTCTTTTTGTTTTTATGCTTATAAGCTTATGAAGAGCCGAACAAACCTCCTTTACAACGTACTTCCGGCTTGTTTCTTTATTCTGTGAGAACTGTTGTGAACAGGACTTCCTTCATAGCTCGTTTTATTGATATCTCTCAACAGAATTTCTACAAAGCTGCTTAGAAACTGTCCTGAATAGCCGTAGGGTGACCTGCTGATGAAAGCTGCATTAACGAGTGCGGGCACGATAATGTGACACCTCGGTGGACGATGTTTAAATGGCTGGCATCAAAACGCAAAAACGGATTTTCTGCTCTGGGTTTCTAAGACCCAGAAGGTGGGACTGCAGAACCTTTCGCTACCTAGGGTTCCTCTTGACCGAATTGGCAGCAATGTATCCTACTGGGATTCGCAGGTAATCTTCAAGGGGCAACAAACCCAGGCATGAATGGGTAGGGAACTCTCATCGTTTGCTTGGGCTCAAGTGTGCAACTTTTTTATTTGCAAAACTTGGCTATGTGCTGCAGGCTCTCTACTATACGGGGAAGAAAGTACAGGAGTTGCACAGAATATTTGCTACCTTCGTATGGCGTTCCCAGTGCGAACCCATGCGTCGCGGTAACCTATTTCTTTCTCTAGAGTGTGGTGGATTAGGCCTTGTTCGCTTATTCGTGCATCAGCTTGTTTCACTTTTTTTTCTGTTTCAAATCGGCAAACCACCTTTTTTGTAGCTGTGCTTATTAGGCGTCTCAGTGCTCATTTGCCTTTTCAGTTCGCACCGACTGGGCACACTCGTGAGCGGCGTTTATGGTGATTCCTTAAAGAAGTTGCTGACACCTTCTGTTTCCTCACTGTGCGCTTTTCTTTAGAATACCTGTATAGCCTCACCGGAAGGCAGACGACTCAGGCACTTAAGTGTACTTGTTTCCTGTATCGCTGTATCGGCAACCTTTTCTAGAGTTCCTTGACACCAATGTTTTAAAACGTGTTAGGCGAATGTGCATTTCTCCTGCTGAGAACATTCTTCTTTAAACTGCACACATCTACGCTGCCTGTGAAGGCATGGCTTCGTGCTAAGGAGATGCTTGCTCCATGTACGGTTGATTGCCATCTGTGCAGTACACCAGAGACAATTGACCATTCTTTCATTCTGTGCATTGAAGCTGTGTTCCTCAGGGGCAGATTATAACGAAAAATTGAGAAGGAGATTGACTTCACACCCTAGAGTATCCGTTTTTTGCCTGCGGAGAAAAGCTGTGTTGTGCCATATGATCTATTTATGTTTCTGGGACTATTTTGGTATATGGAAGAGCCGCATGATGGACCCCCACGCCGAATTACCGTGGTCGTTGAAATCTTTGTTTTGTGAACAATGCGCTTTGGTGCGGGGAGTATATTCTGCCCTGCAAGAGCCGCCAAACTGGTTTCTTTATATGGATGCATGTGTGTGCCTCCTAGACTTTTAATGCTTTGGAAGATAGGGTCATGCAAGGGTATAGTGACCTGGTGTTTTGTCGCGTAAGCATGCTTAGATTTTTCTTTCGGAACTATTTCTATGCAATAAGGGGAAAAAAAAGTCCTCAGTGGTCGTGGGGTACTGCTCCCGTCTCAGGACCGAGGGCACAGGGGTGCGACTAGTGGCTCGACTCAATTTTTTTCCGACAGATTTTTTTTTCCCCGAGGCACAACGGAATAGTACTGAAGTGACATCAGGACCCTGTAGATGAATTAGAAATTGTGTACTGGCGTCAACACTTGCACTGCGTGGCCGTAATGGGGTGCCGAGTTTCCAGTGCGAATCATGGGCAATCTTTCGACCAGCGCCGGATTTAGCGCTTAACGGGGCTCCTGACTCTGCCGCATTAATACTGCGACCGCTCAGGAGAGCAAATTTCCCACTCTCAATTTTCGGCTAAAACCTGACTTCAATTCTCACTCTTTGTGAATTTTTATGTGGTATCTCTTTTATGTAATATAGCCTTCTAGTTTTTCCCATGCGTCGCCGAAAAATCACCTGGTTGTCATGGCTGACGAAAAGTGTTTGCTACGATACCGTCCATATATTGCCATGACCTTTTGCTGTAATACAAATGTAATGGTAAGCATAGACTTCTACTGGCTTTGTGATTGCTCAGTACTTAAATGCATCGCCGGCTCTGATTCTGTACGATGCTTTGTCAGGAATGAGTATCTCGAAGAAATTGAGAAGGTAATGGTGGTGAAGGCTAGAAACAAGGGTTATATGGCAGCAATTGCATAGAAGCCGCGCATGTGAAAGGTCTAAATGTTATAAAAACTCATATTGGGAACTGCGCTAACACCGGATACAGCGAGAACACACAGAAGCTCAACTCTCCCCTCTTCGGAGTTATTAAAAGTCTTATCTGCCTTTCATTTGATTGAAAGACGGTCGAGAGTGCGGCCCAGTGCATGTCGCTTTTTCGTGCTCTCCCTCATCTTGAACGACTGCAATTATTCTTTTTGGAGGAGCGACGCCTCACATAAGGTCCCGAGTTGGCCGAAATTATTACGGAGCCCTCCGCTACCGCGCACCTCGTTTTTTCTTCCTCCATTCTCTCCAGCCTTCCTTCCTGCCCACACGAATCGGTTGAGGTGTCCATCGCGAAATGAGGCAGTTAGCACGTGATTTCCTTTCCTAAAAATCCACTAAGAAGAAGACAAAGAAAAGGAGAAAGAAACATCCTTATCCACACGCTCTTCTACTGCGCGTAGTCATAGGGTGGAAATGTGTATCATCACAACGCTGGTAGGGCCTTCCCTTGTTGCCCGGTCGACGAACAACTTGAAGTGGCCCCAGTCAGAGTCAGAAAGGGTGGCCTCCCATTGGCCCATTCTCCACTGAATCAGCACCGACTAGCCCAGCCCATGTTTCCTGTAAAGACATCTATGCGTGTGCTTCCTGGAATCCATATATGCGGCTGATCATCGCTGAAGTGAAGTAGCTGCCAGCAGCACTGGTCCACTGTTCTTCTAGTTGCTTGGAATCCTTGCTTTTGTTTCGTTCTCTCTATTTTGTATCAGGATATTATGCTTTACAGGTTTAAGCCTAGAAAACAGGAGCGAAAATCAGAGGCAGAGAACAGCACTGACGCCCAACTGGAATTTATTTGGTTGTAGTATGCAATACATATTTTTTCCTTAACTATCATCGTTAAACAGCTACCTGGAAATTAATATTTCAACTTTCAGTCATGGTACTGAGATGCTCAAATTCAAAGTTTTCGAGAGTATATGCCTAATTTGGGTCTCCCCTTGCTATGAAGGCGGTGCAGCCTTTTGTAGAGCCAAATTAAGGTTTCTTGGGTGCACCGCTTAACATCACCTGATGTTGAAATAAAGGCATTTGTATTCTTACTCTCGCTCTGCATCTGAAAGATTTCCTAGATTCAGCGATTTGTAGCTCAGACGTTTTTACTGAGCATTTCATTGGGCTTTCATAGTATCGCACATGATGGTGATTGTCCCAATTTTTTCCAGAATTTTTTATTTCACCTTGCTCCAGCGAAACGGGAGACTGCAACATGCAAATATATAATGATTAAAAGAGTTCTCGGAAGTAGTCATTGCTTCGTGTCATCTCGAGCAATGTGACAGTGATCCGGTTTGTTTTTTGTGTCCCTCATTCCCTTCCCCAGTGCAGAGCAGCCAACCGGAAACCTTTCTGATTAACATCCCTGCCTTTCCCCCTCTCTGTATCTATTTTCCCCTTTCCTGCATAAAGCGTCGCAATGTACTTTCAATTTCATATAATGCTTGCAATGGGAGATTTCAAAAGAGTGTAACCATGTTAAATAAATTCTAATTTTTCTCAGAAAACACTTGGTGATGCTAGTGTTCTGGTAATTTGAGTTTGTTCTCTCCTTTTCTCTCCATGTTATGTGAGGTGGCCTATTTGGTCTATGAGGGCACGGACGGACTTTGCGGTGGAATGTTTTCCAACTCCTCACGGAAGGGCTGTAAGAGCACATAGAAGGGACGAACGGATGTATACAGGCGATTGCATACGTTCCGTTTGTCTTGTTTCAGCGCTGTTGTTTTTTTTTTTCCTTCAACTTACCCACCTGCAGCGCGTGTTAGCCCTCTTCAAGATTTCCGAATTTTGTACGGAGTTGTTTTTTTTTTTTAGATCTAGACCACGCGTTTGAAAGGATATAATAAATCAGTACCGCATGAAGACACAGATTGACACTGCTCTCTTAAAAGACCTTTCAAAGCCACTGTGAACGCTATTAGGTAAATGGAGCGTGTTTCTGAAGAAAGCGTTTTCTCACCTCTTTTGATGTGCATCGCTCCATGTAGTACGCACGCATGACTGGATATTGCTAATATAGCCTCGAAGCCGCGATGCAATATCTATACAGCTGTCAAATTGGCTTCTGGGGAAAACACTCCCAACCTACTGCTTGCCCGAAAGTGAATATATCTGACAGCATATGACGGGGATATCACTCCACTTATAGGCCAAAATTTTCTAAGCCGTAAAAGGGCATACCGCTGCCGTTTTTGCGTACGTAAGACTGCATAACCATTTGAAGGTTCTTTTGAAGGTTTATTAAAACGAAATACAAATGGTATAAGTTTCATAAAAAAGTTAGTACAGTCGGAGATCTCAAAGTGAAAACTGTCTGGGGGACCTCCCATCAGGGATACATAAGGAAAGTGCACAAGTTTGGCAGAGGAGCTGGAGCAAAAGTATACAATCAAGTTAAACCTATTAGTGTAATTTGTGGCAATGAATAACTTATGCGATAGTTAGCTGGCATAATTTAACAGAAAATACATAAAACAGCAAAGCATAAGAGCAAGAGAAAGAAAACAAAAGACAATGGGCATTGAATAAATCCAGGTGTACTGATCCTTTTTAAACAGTGGTACTAATGAAAGTTTTTTTCTCCATTATCTGATTTGAGGTTGTCCCCTTGAAGTTATGCACAGAATATATAACGTATGGAGAGTAGTTGCCTTGGATAAAAAAATTGCATGAAACATTTAGGAAATTCCTTAAATATGATGCTGTGCAGCATTTCATTTTGTCTTGTGACGGTTTTTCGATAAGTGGGCAATATATCTTGCCTATTTATACCCCATTCTTCTGTTCAAAAGACGCACACACTCAATGAATAGTTTTTGATAACGGCGTGGCAAGTTGCCGACAGAATAGCTCCGCTAAAGCTGCACAGAAGCTCCTGAATCAAACAGGTCATGAAGGATCTCGCGTAAGCGTTGGTCTCGATAAGAAAAAGAAGGCATATTCTTGCTAGAACTCTCCCGCCAAGAGCGATCACTGAACCTCCCGTTGCGCTTGTACATCGTCTGTAGTCTGAGCAACAGCCAGAAACTAAAACACTTACACTTGTGTAGTACACAGTGAGCTCTAGGAGGTAGCCGAGCGTCGCACTAAGTGTTTCAAAGCCCACGAAACGAGTGACTTTCAGCATGACCCATTGGAGAAGAATGCCCGTAATCCACAACAACAACTCGTGTATGAACATAATCTTAGGCAGGACGTGTGTTCTGAACCAAGGAATATATGGTAATGCCAGTGCACCAAGGAGCACGCTGTAGCGGAAACTTGGTAGGCCGTCAAGAAAGGGCTCGACGCGCTGCCACATTCCAAGGGCGCAAAGTAAACCGGTAGCAGCGAAGTGCACCATCACTCCTGTTACGCACGACAGCAGATGCATCAACACAGAGTTCACAAAAAACCACTGCAACTTGGGTATCTCGAATGAAGCGATGCGTACAAACACATTTTGGATCCTTTTGTACAATAGGCGCACCTCAGAAGCACACTCCGCCCAGCGTTCTGCCCAGATTTTGTCAATCCAATGAGCTTCAGTCGTTGAACTGTGTTCTCCGCGGTCTGATGCCTGCAGGAAGAGAAAACTGGACACTGTTTCCATTAAATTGGAGATGATTGTGAAGGCCGAAGCATTTTCGTCTTTGTCGTCCGTGCTGATTTCATCGTTGGTTCTAGAAGATTCATACTGTCGACCAAATGCCAGTTCCTTTCTCATTTCGAAACCTTCTTGGCTCATACCCGTCGATTTCAATACACTGGCGGTGACATCGCAGGGCTGACAACGTTTTTCCTCATTATTCATTGCGTGAATGCTTGAAATATAAGAATGCAGTGAAGAAAATTAATGCAAAATGAATGGCACAAACTTTCTTTCGTGGCACAGGAATGCACTTTCCTCTAGTTCATACTTGACTCTTCCGACTCTCGAAGCTTCAGTACTGATCCAGTGAACAAATACTTGAAGAAGAGAGGAACCTGAAAATAAGAGAATTCAGTATGAGCATCAAACAGGTGCCACCACTTACGCGGGAAAACTTAGGAAAGAAACAATACACCGTTTAACGATAGCTGCTGGGCCAGTTGGTACATGATATCACTGAAAAACAGCGTGCTTACACGGGACAGAGAAAGAAGACATGCACGCACACAGCGCTGACTTACAACGGCAGGTTCATTGCATTGCTCGCTATATATAGCGGAAAGAAAAACAACAAACAAAAGAAGGCGAGAAAAAGTTCCTTCTGTCACATGTCCTCATGGAAAGGCGTGTCATGCGTTACCACACCATCAATGACATTGACAAGAAAAGAGATTGCTCATCTTGGATAACCATGACGACGTGATGTGACAGCAGAAACTCATCCTCGCCCTCTTTTGCTTGTTGTTTTCCTTTCTGGTATTTTTTGAGAGCAATGCAATAAACCAGGAGTTGTAAGTCAGCGCTATTTGTGTGCTTTTCTTGTTCTTTCTCTGCCCGTGTAAGCGCGCAGTTTTTCGGTGAATACAACCTTTTTCTCTATTTTTATTCAGGTTTGTTTATTGTGAACGTTAAGTTACAAAAAAAATAGCCATCAAGTACCCGACCCCCTCTTGTTTATCATTACAAGCCGTGGATTCCAAATCTGCGCGGAGAGCCAATCGAAATTATTGTATGCAGTGTGTGGCAACAATTTTTTTTTTGCTTCTTCCTTACATTTTGCGCCGCCGCGGTGGCGCAGTGGTTATGGTGCTCGGCTGCTGACCCGAAAGACGCGGGTTCGATCCCGACCGCGGTGGTTGAATTTCTTTGGAGGAGAAATTCTAGAGGCCCGTGTACTGTGCGATGTCAGTGCACGTTAAAGAACCCCAGGTGGTCGAAATTTCCGGAGCCCTTCACTACGGCGTCTCTCATAGCCTGAGTCGCTTGAGGACGTTAAACCCCATGAACCAAACCAAACCAAACCATCCTTACATTTTGGGGGTCGGTAGAATTCACACTGGATGTTATGATCGTTACACTGCAGCCGAAGTTACTGTGTATTTATTGCAATCACCGCCCCTCGGTCTTCTAATATGCGTTCATTTGCTCTAGAAAAGTGCAGAAACCGAAAAGTCGGCGCGCCTCTTCGCACACTTAGCGGCGAAACTATATACTGGAAAGCAGTAATTTTTACGGAATATATATACCTGTATAACTCGGGAGGGCTGCATCAGCATGCCCTCCATTACTTTCTCAGACAAAGTGTTGGCGTACTTCCGCATGTGCGGAAAAAAAACACAGGTTTAGACCGCATCTATAATTATGTGACTCGTTCACTGTAAAATTTGGAAGTTGTTATCAACTCTCCGACCGTTAACTCCCTCTTCTACCCTGCTGTCATTGTAACCAGAGCGTACAGTGTAGAAATGAGCCCCATTTGATTTACATTTCCGCGAATCTTTGAACTATTTGCTCACGCTCAAAGCCGTCGGCACGCACTTTTATCACTTTGTTTGTGACGCGAGATGCGGCCAGGCCTATCTCAATTTATTGCGGCCGTGGGAACTGCTTCCATATTGTTCCCTACGGTAGTATCTGCCTAGGCGCCTTATCTCGAATGTTCCTTGCAAGCTCTGCACGGCAGAGTGTGACGGGCATTCTGTCGGACGACCGCTGAGCATGCTTGTTTCTATGCTGATTCATTCAGTTTTTTTGTCGGCGCAGGTGTACACAAAAATTTTATTTTTGAAGCCCTTTTCGCTGTTTTTTAACTGCTCTGATCACTAACCTCTTTATGAAATTATTAGTAAATATGGTAGTTGGCTGCTGATAATTAACATTAGCCAGCAGCTAAATCAAGTGGGCTCTCTGTGGTAGCTGTCGAGTTCGGGTACTCCCGAGTGCAGTTCAATAGTACGAAAGCGATGTAGTGGCCAGGATTTAAGAACAGCGAAATAACATTAAAACGCTCGCAACTGTGTAACTTGTAACTTAACTTTTTTTTTCAACGCTGTCCCGAAGGTTTACACGAATCCTCGAGCATGGGACTTAGACTCGGATCGGCGACGAAAATGTTTCGTCCCTGGGTCCACCGTCGAGTTTGGGCGGTGGTAGGGCAGCGGCTACCGTCAGAGGCGATAAACGCACCGCGAAATTTGGTCTGCAGCATTCCCCAACACTCCGCGCTCCCCAACACTCCGCGGGCTCCGAGGTGGCCCAGACATGAATTCTCACATTCTTGTTAAGTATGGTTCCGCGCTGTGTTAAATAGCTTCAGGTGCCAGCAAATAACAGCAGCCTTCTATGTAATAGGCGCTGTCCAGCATACTTGGTTCTTTCTGTGTCCTGGTCTTTTGTAGTGCTGAAACAACTTCTTCAAGAAACCATGCTTCTATAACAAAGCCTATTAACACCACACATTTCGTTTAGAACGCGAGAACTGTTTTTAAAACCATTGCTTCTTTTGTATTCTATAAGGAAACACGCGTATTCTCTTCTCAGTCTTCTTTTCGAAGAAGCCAGACATGTATTCTCCATTTGATAGCATTTGTGACCTGAGCCAGACGGGGAAATTCACGGCCATCCCTGAATAAATAAATCTAAAATAGCACAAAATCCTTGACGTTACTCAGTAGTCGTTTGCTTCTGTTTGTGTGCTTTTTCCACCACCACTGATACTGTTGTGGAAGGTTTCGAACACAGAGCAAATGATCATCATTTTAAAGACAGTTATTCGCCTTGAACGCAACGCCTTGAACGAAGTGCGTGAACTGAATTTTCGTGCGCGCGAAATTTCTCCACAGATATTTGAAAGATGGCTTTAATTTATAGCCTCACTGCCTCTGTAAATGTGGCTTCTCTAGTAGAAACTTCGATTTAAGACTTTGCATTGTCTGTAGACAAAGATTACGGTGGAACTCCCACTTTGCCTATGGGACACTGGTGAAGTCACCACTGCATTACGGCACACATAATTGAGGACAAAGTAACGACAAATTACTAATTAATGACTAGACACTGATTAATCACTCAGCACTAACTGACTGCTAATTAATGGCGCTTAAGCTTCGCCTTTAGGAGTGGAACGCGACAGCGTGTTGTAGCGCTGCCAGGGAGTCCACGGAACGCCACCATCCGTTCAGCGCGATGCCTGACCCTTTGAACGCAACGCTTTTTGAGGAAAGGAAATGGCGCTGTAATTCTCAGTCATCTCGGTGTACACCTGAAGCGCACCGTACAGGAAAGGAGGAAGTGGGAGGGAAAGAAGATAGAGAAAGAGGGGCCGTAATGAAGAAACTGAAAATTGTATTTGAGGGCAGGAAATTACGTAGTAACTGTCACACATATCTCGGTGGACTCCCGTCAAAACGCGGACACATCTCTCGACACGGCTGCCGACACGGATTGCTAACAACAGCAAGAGGCATTATAGGCTTTCGCCTCAATAAAACAGAGAGGAAGCCCCGTCTACAATTATAGGAGCGCTGCCGGGCCTAAAGTCAATAAGAAATAAAAAGATGCGTATCGCGCTCCTGCTCGCGCGGCTCGCCGTTGAAAAGACCCAGGGGTGCTCGCTGCCGGCCAAAAAGTTCATTCCGTGGCATAGCGACATCAAGGATTCGTGGGAGACGAAACGTCCCAGCAGCGAGAGCGACGACACCCACAGCGTGTAGAGGCCGAACTTTCAACTTCTGGAACTGAATTCTCGAAGATGTGCTAGGAGGGCCGGGGCTGGAGTGAGAGTGAAGGAAGTGTCAGCGCGGTGCAGTAACCGCTGGCTCATGCCAATTGATAAACTCGGCTGTCGTCTGACTTAGCCTTTCATTTATAAACAACGATGAGCAAGTGACGCAATGCAAACCACCACGAAGTAGGCTAGGGTTGAATGACGTCGATAACTTTCGCAAAACATTGTGCTCTTTAGCGCGCGGTGAATCATAAGTCGCCGGCAACATTCGGAATGCACAGGGTCAATCACACTCAGCGTGAACACGGCCCCGCGTGGCTGAGCACACGCGGGGCACCCCTGCGACCAAGCCAGTAGCAAACCCATGCAAAGGGGCAGATGACACGAAGCACCACGGCGAGGTAGGTTTCTCTTCTCGTGCGCCATTGTGCATTGATTCATGAACAGGTTAGATGCAATGACACTCCGCAGGTACGTGGCCACACGGAGCCGTCTTCTTTCTAAGTCTATTTGCCCCTGTACTCTCGCGGATACAAGTGCGCAGGACGAGCGAGCACGCAAAAAACACAGCACGCGGTCTGGACTTATTTAACCACCATGTCAATTCTTGCAAGAAGGGAGATCGTCCTAGAATGCCCGTGTGGATGCTTCATTTGTTCGGGTTAATACTCGAAGCAATAATGCCTTTCTTTTTTCCAATTTTCTTTCAAAATGAAAAGGGAAGCCAAAGCAAAAGGCGGTAGGCCTGACTTGGCCTTGGCTCCCTCAAACAGGCGGCAGCACACACCTTTAGCGCGTGTGCAGGACAAACAATGACACCAAATAATTTAACAACAATATGACACAAACATGAATTCAATACATCAATGACACCAAATAATATAACAACAATATTACACAAACAAGACTGAATTGAATATATCACATGACACCTCGATCAGAAGATACAAATAAAGCAGCAGTACATATACCATTTAGAGTGAAGACAGTAATGCATATGCATCAGTGACAAATTTTATGCCGGAGAACGTTCCCATGGCAACAAAGCCAGTAGTCAAAAACATATATTATAGCGAGGATAGGCCACAAAACTCTAACGGATGCTCTTCCAAATATGTTTTTATACGTTTTTAAATACCTTAGTTGATGACAAGAATTCCCGTTATAGTGAAGTTTGGTTGATGACAAATGGCACCTGGAAAATTAATTTCTGTTTCCCGTAGTTAACCCGAGTGATGGGCACAAATTTTTTGCGTGTTCTCAGGTGGTACATTATGGTAGGCCTGTGAGGTAGAGTGGCATACAATCAGTTACACTGAGTATACTGCAGTAAACTAAAATAATAAATTTGTTGTACCGGTAGATTAGCATGTTTTTTGTATGAGGGTTTGGTAGGCAAATCTCGCGATCTCTCATAATAGCCTTCAATGGCTCTTAGAGCTTTCTTTTGGAGAACAAGCAACCCTTTAAAGTTACTAGATCCAGTGGTTCCCGAAACAAAAAGAGCATAAAACAATAAAATATTGAGCCAAGTGGGTTTTAAGTTTGTAATTTTATACAATCATCCTATACATCCTAAAGTCATCCTCACTAAATTTAAAACATGGACATTCCATGGAAAGTTTTCAATAATAATAATACTTTAATAATAATAATAATACTTTATTGCGCCAAATATTTAAAAAAATGTACAGAAATCCGCCCTGCCAAAGCCTCATAGGGCTTGAGCGGCAGAGCCCGACAGGCAGCGGAACCGCGCAGACGTACACACAGGCAAAAAAAAACATTCAAAATAACGGACATCAAGTTAGTATGACGGTGAGAACAAAATAGACACAAGACTGATGTTACATGAAGGAAAAAAAATCCTCATCAGATTAAATCGCAAGGAAGAAAAACCAAAGTGGCATGACAATACGTCAGATCAGTGCAATAAAAACAGCAGTAACCAATGAAATCACGAGATTTACTTGACAGGTGGGAAAGCACATGCATGATGTCGTAAACCCTCTAATTAATGTATCGCAGCATCTTTTTATTTTGTATTTAGTTTTTGCCCGGCGAACACTTGGAGGTAACCTGTTAAAGGGAAAGGGAACGTAATAATCTCTTACACGCCTTCCATATCTTGTAGACCGTCGGGGAATACAAAAAGGTTCCTTCGGTCGAAGAGACCGTGTGGGAACATACGGAATCTTATAGTCACTAAGCCAAAAATGTTTCAGGACGATCGTTTCCATCAAAAGGCGATCAAAATCAGGTAGAGAAAATACCTTAAAGAGATCAGAATTGGAGGGAAGGCCTAAATCATAGCCGATATTTTTTAATAAAGATCGTAGGAGAGAATTAATCCTACACTTCCAGCGAACTGCACAGTGACCATAAATCGTTATGCCATAGCGCAGTATGCTATAACCAAGGGCGTTTACGATAACTTTGCTTATTGAAAGCGGCATGTAGTACCTGATGTTGTAAAGCACACAGGAGACG
The DNA here is from genome assembly GCF_055824585.1 of Amblyomma mixtum. Classification (NCBI taxonomy): domain Eukaryota; kingdom Metazoa; phylum Arthropoda; class Arachnida; order Ixodida; family Ixodidae; genus Amblyomma; species Amblyomma mixtum. Next base: position 21,862,986 of record NC_143020.1, on the reverse strand, counting down.
GTTCGGAGCTTTTTACAAACGTGGGACAAGTGATCATTCCATGAAAGAGCACTGTCAAAGTATAATCCTAGGTATTTCACTGTATTTGTATAGCTCAAGGGTACACATTGACATTGGGAACAATCAGATCCGTGCAAGAAAAGGTGATGGTTTAAATCTACCTTCTTCATCGGGCTGTGAAAGCATATAAGCTGAGTCTTAGAGCTGTTAACTTTAATTAGGTTGTTAGAGAACCAGTCCATAGAAATTATTGCTGCAGCTTGAAGAGAAGAAATTGAGTCAGAGTAGTTCGGTGACTGGGTTACAAGTACAGTATCGTCAGCGTACTGGTACAGGCCTACAGGAACAAAGTTTGAAAGGTCATTCACGTAGACGTTAAATAACAGGGGACTAATTATAGAACCTTGCGGGACGCCAGCTTTAATTAACAAAGAAGCGCTCTTTGCCCGGCCAATGGAGATATATTGCGTTCTCTGCAGTAAAAAATTTTCCAAAAGCGAAAGAAACGCTCCACGGAAGCCTAACCTGGACAGTTTACACAATAACACACTGTGACACACGTTGTCAAAAGCCTTGCTGACATCCAGAAACAGTGCACACAGCACTTGGTTACGTTCAAAAGATCGATTTAACATGTCAGAAAAATCCTCCGAAAGCATTTCCGTCCCTTTACCTTGAACAAAACCATATTGACCGGTGACAGGATTTTGTGCTTATCTAAAAAACGTCATTGTAAACAGCAGATGTTTTTCTAATATTTGAGTCAAACAGGGCAAGACTGAAATAGGACGATAATTCTCATACCTATTACGTGCACCACCTTTGTGAATTGGGGTAACTATAGCCGCTTTCATGTTCACCGGGATCATGCCGCTTGAGATAATGCTGTTGAACAGCGACAGCAACACCTCTTTAAGTATGTCGAACAAGGTTCGCAAATCATCAACTGAAATGCCATCTATTCCCACAGATCTATTGCGTTTAAGACCAAAAATAATTGAACAGAGGTCATCCTCACTTAGCAAAGGTAGGTGTGCAGATTCAACTGTGCTGTTCTTCAGAGTACAAAATAAGGGATTCTGTTGCGCACTGCCCGAAACTTGCGAGAAGAACCTGTTGAATTCATTAGCTATTTTTTCTTCATCAGTGCCGAAATACGACACAAAATCTTTGCCATCATTGCCACGCCTTTTGACACCTCGTAGATTGTTAATCAAAGACCACGTTTTTCTAGGATCAGAGCCTGCATTTGTGAACTTGTTACGAAAATGTACTCTTTTAGCCTGACGAATCATTGCGTTTACTTTATTTCTTGCAACCTTAAACTTGGACCGTAGCAGGATAGATGCAGGTGTCCTTTTCGACTGGGCCCAGAGCAAATCTTTTTCTTTTATAGCTGATAGTATATTTAAGGTCATCCATGAGTTTTCTTTATTGCGCTGCCTGATTTCAACCACGCGAGTAGCCGCTTTCTTAAACTCTTGTAATAGCTCAACAAGCTTATCATAAATGTCTTTCGGGGGCACGTTTTCCAAGAACAGTTCCCAATCGTATTCCGATGCCAGTCGGTAAAAGATTTTGGGATCGCAGATGGAAATTTCTTTTTTACCGCTATCTGCTGTTGGAGGGTTCGATTTCCGGGCTAAAGAACAACAGACAAAGTAGTGGTCTGACAGCTTTGCTTCGACGATAGTAGATTGTAGGGCACAATTCGGAGCTCTTACATTTATGTGGTCGATGCAAGAGACGACAAGTTGCCCTGACAGAAATTCTTCTCGCGTAGCTTTCTGGATAGTTGGTTGCAGTCCCCATTTTGATAACAGATCAAGATAATCTGAGACCAGAGCCCTAGAAGGGCGAAATGTATCTATGTTAACATCGCCTATAACACAGATATAATCTTCATGCGAGTGGGCTGAGAGGGCGTTGTCAAGTTCGGCCAAAAAGAGCCTGCCATTGAAGCAGGGGGGTCGGTATACTGCAAAGAGTATCAGAGAGAGAGCTGGCGTGCTCAAACGCAATGCTACTACTTCTGCTTGCTGGAAGTCAGAATTTAGCTCTGTGACAGTCCAACTGTCTCTCACAAAAACTGCGACGCCACCCCCTTTTCTAGCAGGTCTGGTACAGGAAATTGCTTGGTAACCTGGTATTGCATACTGATTGAAAATATCGGCTGAAATATTGATTTCCGTCAGTACAAATACGTCAAATGTAGAACGAGAAGGTGAAGTTAGTGCCATGAATTCATCCCAGTGCTTTCGGATACTGCGGATATTAACGTGCGTCGCGCAAAAAGCAGGTTGTGCGTCACTTGTGAAAAATTTTGTTACTTCGGAAAATGTTGTACATGCAAGGAATTCGAGATCACCCATGCTCAGCAGATCTTATCCAGGTCAGACATCTTCTCAATGCGGATAACAGTCTTCACTTCTTCTGATTTCTTGGCCAGAATTTTGCCATTACGTGTCCAAACAAATTTGTACTGCTTTTCTTTTCCCTTAGACCTGGCCAATCGGAAAAGCTCCTTGTTTGTCCGTGTCAAATTTTCGTTGAAATACAGCCGAGGGTGAGACTGATCCGTAGGTAAATCGCGAAGCTTTTTCCATAGAGCAAGCCATACTTCTTTAGACGCCACGTCACGCATCTGAACAAGGATGGGGGGAGACGAACTGTCCTTTTTCGGCAGTCTGTGTATTGAAGCGACTGTATTCGCTTCAAATTCTTGCAACTCTAGTGTCTGAGCTAGATCGCCCATGAAAGAAACCAAATTCTCATTAGGGTTGGTTGGGAGGCCATGTATTTCAAAGTTGCATCGCCTGCTGTACTGTTCAGATCATTAACTGCGCACCTTGATTGATCCAGAAGCTCAGCTTGAGCGACAACAGTCTCAGAAAGTGATTCCACTCGGGCATGTAGCTGAGTTAACTCAGCTTGGTTCGCTTCTAGGGTAGACATGACCGAGTCATATTTATTAGAAAGGAACTCCATTGACGTTTGGATTTCAGTGACGGTTTCAGCCATCTTTTCACCTGTTGCCTTAAATTGGAGCAGTTCCTCCACTTTTGTTGTGAGAGCTTCAACCGTAACTCTCAGTTGGTCAAGTTTGCTGTTAACTGCAGAGAATTCGTGACCAAAAGAAACGTCACTATCATCCGAGTCTGAGTGATTGCTTGCACTGGATTCGCATGATGGGCATGTCCAGGTTTCACGCTTAGCAGTCTACATTTTTGAAAAAGCATTTTTCGTAATAGCAGAACAGCTCTTTCCAAAATGGTAGCTACTTTTGCAACGAGAACAAGTCAAACACTTTCCGTCCACGGGTTAGGAACAAGCAGAGCATGTAACAGGCATTCTTGCAGTCAGCGGCGAAAAAAATATACAATATATCCAGTTTCAGCAATTTGGCAAATCAAACTCACCTGCCAAGAGCGAGAAGCAGGGTTAGACAAAGAAGCGGATTGCCGCTGACTGCGATGATGCCTGGGTGTTGACGGTTTATATAGCTGTTGGCAGACACCACGTGATCCTCCACCCGGCTTCTTGCATCCGGGTACTTTGGGCTTGTCGGCTGCACGTGGATGATAACCGACCAGGTGGACGCATGCGCAACGGGACAGTCCTAGTGGCAGCGTCCGAGATCGCCGTGCGGGCGCAGCCGCCCCTTGAAGATCGCGGTACACCTGATCGGCCTGCCAAGAGCGAGAAGCAGGGTTAGACATAGCGGATTGCCGCTGACTGCCCCAAACACCTAAAAATGAACCAAACACCTAGAAATTTGTGGTTGGAGACTTGTGTTACGATATTGTTTTTATATTTTGTAACTACAGCACAATGCTCAGTAGACTTTATGAGCCTAAATATTATGTATGTGGTTTTCGTGAGATTCAGGCCAAGTTTATTTGGTATCAACCAATTCTTTAACCTATTTAAATAATCATTGACCCTTATTGCTAATATAGGCAAGAAACATTCTGTGAAAAAAGTATTAGTATCATCAGCATACATTATTAGATCGGGTGAATCAGGAATATTAGTTATATCATTAATATATATTATGAATAACAATGGTCCCAGAATTGATCCTTGGGGAACACCTTGTCTTATAATCATACTAGTAGAAAAGCAATGATGAACTTGCACATACTAAAGCCTGTTGTACAAATAACTTCTTAATAAGTCCAGAGGTATACCACGCATTCCATAATCCGCCAGTTATTGTAATAAATATCATGTTGAACACAGTCGAAGGCCTCTCGAAATTCAAGAAATAAACCAAGTGTATATTTCCGACGTTCAACATTATCAATTATTTTCTCTTTAATGGTTAACAATGCTTGTTCTGTAGACATTTTCTTCCTGACTCCATATTGCGAGCTAGTGATAATACTGTATCTTTGAAAGACGCTTCCGAGCCTAATGTTTATTACTCCCTCAAACACTTTAGATAACACTGGCAATATAGTGATCGGCCGATAGTTTGATATTCATTCAAATCGTCCATCGAAGAAATGTTCTGCTGAGTATTCTACCCCCTCGTGTAATACCCCTTCAATGGGGCCTTGGAGGTACAAATAAATAAATAAATAAATTTAATTTCTGTTTCCACCCTTATGTACAGGACACAGACGAGCTATTTTTAAGTTATTTGGGAACGTGCCGGTTGCAAGCATAAGGTTAGCAATGTACGCTAAGACATCATATATGGACATTGCCACGTGTTTCATGGGAGAAGATTTAATATCGTCATGCCCTGTCGATGCGTTGTCTCTTAAGTTTCTGATTAAACTAGCTACTTCAGTGGGAGTTCCAGAATAGAAGGTGATTGAGTTTGATAATGGTTTTATTAGCTTTGAGTACGTTTTACACGAGATTGGGTCATTGCAATCACCATTGCCCACAATAACAAAAAACTCATTCATTGCTGTTGCTAAATCAGAGCCAGTCATTACTCCGTTCGCTGTAACTATTTCTGATAAATCAGACTGAGTTTTTCTATTGTGCAAATTATTTACTTGCCACCACACTTTCTTGGAGTCACTGCGTATTTCTAAAAAGCGCTGAACATAGTAATCGGATTTTGAAGTCATCAGTTCTTTATTTAGTTTGTTCCTATAATTTTTGTATTCAGCAAAGAGATCAGTATTTCTAGTTTCATTAAAATTTGTTGTACATTTTATTCCTGGTTTTCATTTTATCATACAGCACTTTATTTACCCTTGGTTTTTTAAACTTCTTACTTTTAACCTTCCTCTCCTTCAGCGGGAAAGCTTGATCATAGCATGCCAAAAATATATGAAGAATAGCTTCGTAGGCATCATTTACATCGGTCATCTCGTATATGGTGTCCCACGAAACATCGTCAACCAGTGATTTGAATTTCTCTGGAGTCTTCATTAATACCTCTAGCCTTATACGTTATCACAGAAAACTTAAGTTTATATAATCTAGCAGGCAGAAAACAGAAAACTGGCAAATGATCACTAATGTCATTTATCAGCACACCAGACACAGTTTCAGGAAGGACACACCAGACACACATTTATGACTCTAATGTCTACCAAAGTAGGAGTAGATGCAGTTATTCGTGTGCGTAAAGTTATATTGTTAGAGCATGCGTATGTATGAAAAATACTATGTAGCTCACATGCGATATTGTAATCAAACATCAGGTATATCTTGACATCCCCCATAAGAACAAATGGAAGATTGGTGGATGTTAGGTATTCCAAAATATTTTCTAAGAACCTGAAAAATTGTAGTCGGTTACCAGCAGGTGGTCTTCATACTGTAGCAACTATAGTATAGGGCAAAGCTATGACCAATGATTCAACATTTGCAGTCAAGATCGAAAACTCTTCTATGACCACCCCGCCGCGGTGGCTCAGTGGTTACGGTGCTCGGCTGCTGGCCCGAAAGACGCGGGTTCGATCCCGGCCGCGGCGGCTGAATTTCGATGAAGGCGAAATTCTAGAGGCCTGTGTGCTGTGCAATGTCAGTGCACGTTAAAGAACCCCAGGTGGTCGAAATTTCCGGAGCCCTTCACTACGGCGTCCCTCATAGCCTGAGTTGCTTTGTGACGTTAAACCCCAATAACCAAACCTAACCATCTTCTATGACCCTTTGTGGATAGCAAGTTTTGACGTAAATTGCAACACCACCGCCCCTACCACTCGACCTAATAAGACCATTATGGCTGTAACCAGGAAGCGAAACGTGATCATTGTTAGTGGTCAACCATGTCTCTGTAAACAACACTGTATCAAATTTTACTTTTCAAGATTCAAAGAACAATTGATACAGTAGCCCTTATTTTTCATGCTACGAGCACTGAGATGAGTTACAGAAAATCTAGCTCTCTATGAACAAGAGGTTAAGTTAAAGCTATGATTGTCACAATAACCACATGTTGGTGAAGAATACATGAGGCAAAAAAAAAACAGCAACAGTTTTCCCATCAGCAAAAGACACTGCATGGAGTCATCTTGTCTAAATCAGACAGCTCTCGGATCTTTAGAAGGACACCCGTCTCATTCTTGCGCGCAAGCACTTTGCATCCGGAAGTCCAAACAAACTTCCAACCAACCTGCATTTTGCGCGCAACAGCAGCCCCCAGCATCCTCTTGTTAGTCTGCGTGAGGTGCTCATTAACAAACACAAGATCTTTTTCAACGGAACCGAGTTTGTCATTTGTACTCCTGTGTTTCCTAGCCTTCGAAAGAAAAACATGTCGCTTCTCCCTTCTCACAAATCGATCTACGATATTGGTCTCATCAAACTTCTGAGTAGGAACCCTGTGACAGATATCAATATCGTCCTCAGAGACAGGCACTTCGATTAGCTCACCAATTTTCATCACTATGTCCTCGGGGCTTTCTCTTGAATTCACACCTTTTAGCTCCAAATTATTCAGACTACTCTACTGCTCAAGTTCCTCAATTCTTTGCGTCAGTCGCCTGTTTTCCTTTCACAGACTTTCATTGCATTTCAAGAGTTCGCTGAACTCTTGTCTGAGCGCTTCAACTTCGAAGCTAATCACTTTTGTTTCGTCACACGTGTCACTACAGAACTTGACGCTATCCTTCACGGAGCGCAGTTCGTGCCTCATTTCTCGCTTAAAATCCTCAAGTGCTTTCATGACCTAGAATTCCTTCGTCATCCTTTAAGATTACAAGAAGGCTACAGTTTTACCAAACAGGGTGAAATCAGGTTCAAGTCTAGCAGCAGTGCGCAGAATACCGTCAAAAGACGACCTATAGAAGTAAATCTCTTACCTGCAATGGCAGTAGAATTTAGCGCGATGCGTTCGATGTACGCACTGGTACCAAACTGAACAGCAGATCGATGTGGCTTCTCTTTTAAAGGCAGTCGTTGGCGGTAATTTTACGCAGACAGATCCCAGCAGGCAGAGCTGCGATACGCCTATCACTACAGTGATAGGGTGATGCCCACGCGAAGACGATATGCCGCGAAGGTCAAGCTTCTCGGCAGATGAACGGCGCCATAGAGTAACATCAAAGTAAAGAGCGGACACTAGGGCCCTTTCGCGGTCGAGTTCGGTGCTTCCCCGTTTCCGCCAGATAGCACTGAACGTGCAAATAAAAAAAAAGAAAAAGAGTTGAGTTGAGTTGGGTTTAGTGGCGCATAAGCAACTAAGGCTATCATGCGCCAAGCTCAGGGTATGGAAAATTCTTTTAAATAGCTGTTATGCTAAAGTATAAATGAACGGCGGTGTAAAGGGCCTAAAAAGTTAATTCGTGCGACGTAGTAAAAATATAAGACAGAATTTTAAAAGAGGCTTATGGTAAAAGCTTTAAAAAGGGTTGGCAACCTCAGCAGCCATCCTTGGCTGTGCAAGGATCTCGAGATCCCCAACCGATAGAATAGTGACCTCAGCCGTCTTCTCACGACGAGAGGGTGGCTGAGGTGTGGCTCAAAAAAAAAACGCAAGTTGTAAAAAACTGACCATTGTTCAGAGTTTCGAGAGTACGTTGGCTTCTTTTAAAAAGTTAAAAACACTTGACTTATCAATAACAGCCTCTTCACCTAAAATCAATGACGGATGAAAAGGGATGTGTTGGTTGTAAAACGGGGTAAAAAACTTGTTTCTGAGTGTTTCAAGTTCTATGCATGAGATTAAAATATGAGTTATTTTGAGTTACTCTCCGCATTTTTCACAGGTAGGTTTGTCTTGTTTTGTTAGTAGAAAGTTGTGGGTAAGGTGCGTGTGTCCAATACGTAAACGACATAAAATAACTTCAAAAAAGCGTTCCTGATGTGTGCATGATTTCCATTCCCCTAATATTGGTTTTGTTAAGTGAAGCTTGTTATTTATCTGACTATTCCATGTGCTCTGCCATTTGTTCCTCAGTCTGCTTTGAACTAGCTTCATAGAATCATTATGTGGAATGCTTATGTTCTGTATTTCCTTGTTGCGGGCTTGAGCAGCGCATGCGTCCGCTCTCTCGTTACCATCAATTCCAACATGGCTTGGAACCCAACATAATTTTATGTTTTGTCCTTGTGTTATGATCCTTGTTATGTTGTGTATGACAGTACCTAGTGATGGCATGACTGCATTTCTGGACTGTAGTGCTTTCAGTACACTGAGGGAGTCTGTGTAGATAATACTGTTTTCGATGTCCTTGCTTATTATTTTCTCCGTAGCAAGAAACACAGCTTAACACTCAGCTGTAAAAACCGATGCACACTGAGGAAGCCTTACTATTTTTTCCCAGTTCCCTTCCACTACTGCACTTCCAACATAACCTGTAGTTTTCGATCCGTCTGTGTAGAACTCGGTGTAGATATCATATTTTTCCTTTAGTGTAAGGAACTCTTGTATGACGTGTTCTGCTGGAGTTTGTCTCTTGTTGAACTGTGTAAGACATATCACAGACGGACGGAAAACTGTACCAAGGGCCAAATGCATCGCCACGTTCTGCAACATTTGGTAATGTTTCTGATAAGTCAAGTTCTTGGCAGATCTCCTCAAACCGCATTACCAAAGGCCTGGTTGCTTGGGGCATATTTGTAAATATTATTCGAGAAGGGCATGTTGTGACGATTGAATAACACACGTGTTTTGGTCTCGACCTTATTCTAAGAATGTATGAACATGTAAGAGCTTTTCTTCTATCTTCTAGTGATGACTCATTTGCTTCAACATGAAGGCTCATTACCGGAGACGTTCGGTATGCTCCACAAGAAAGGCGGAGACCTAGATTATGAACTGGATCTAATCTTTTTTAAATATGAAGGCCTTGCCGAGCCGTACACTATACTCCCATAATCTAGACACGAGCGCACTAGAGAACGGTAGATATGAAGGAGGCATGCTCTGTCAGATCCCCAGCGTTTCCTTGAAAGTACTTTAAGGATATTCATTGCACGGGATGCCTTTACTTTCAAGTTTTTTATGTGCGGCAGAAATGTAAGTTTTTTATCAAAAGTTATTCTTAAAAATTTATGTTCTTGTTTTAACGGTAGTGTAGCTCCATTTAGGTGTAAGTTCGGATCGATCTGAAAGCCTCTTTTAAGCGAGAATGCAACAGCCACTGCTTTCTGTGGAGAGAACTTGAACCCATTTTTGTCTGCCCAGATTGCTAGCTTGTTTAATGTGAGTTGTACCTGCCTCTCACACGTTGACAGACTGGAGGACGTGCAAGCAATCTGAAGGTCGCCGACATACACGGAATACATATTGGAACTGGGAATTATTTTTGCTATAGAATTCATTTTCACGACAAAAGTAGTAGTACTTAGGATACAGCCCTGCGGTACCCCATTCTCCTGGACAAAGCTCTTCGAAAGGGTTGCACCCAGGCGCACCTGAAAAGATCGGTCCGACAGGAAATCCTTCAGGCAGTTCAACATCCTACCCCGGATTCCAAGATCTGCCAAGTCGCGTAAATCCCGTATCTCCATGTGGTATTCTACGCTTTCTCCATGTCGAAGAAGACTGCCAAACAGTGTTGTTGGTGTATGAACGCCTCTCGGACTGTGTTTTCTAAGCGGACGAGATGGTCAGTTGTCGAACATCCTTTTTTAAATCCGCACTGGTGTATGTCGAGGAGTTCACGTGATTCCAGAATGAACATTAGCCTAACGTTGAGCACACTTTCAAATGATTTTGCTATACAACTTGTAAGAGCTATGGGCCTGTAACTATTAGGGGAGGTGGTCGGCTTTCCAGGTTTTAAGAACGGTACGATAACTGCTTTCTTCCAAGCCTCCGGCATCTTTCCGGTCACCCATATCTTGTTGACAAAAAAGAAAAAGAGTATGGTCTTGGCATGTCTTGGCTTCCTTCTTCGGAGTGACTGATGCGCTCATTGTCACCCTGACAGAATGCACGTAGTAGGTTCACTGCCGCGCTTGCCAAGCGCACGCGATGCGTGGCATAACGCCTTTGCGGCTTGTGGGTGACGTGTTCGCCGCGGCGTCCAGGCAAGCGATCAAAGCCAAACGCTTTTGACGAGCGTTGCACGTCGAAACCTGGATAATCGTTGCATGCTCCGTAATCGTCACGCTGGTGGCCGGCTGCTCACCTGGGCAATGTGACACCGCCTCCTCCGCGAGAGTGGAGAACGCACAAGACGCAATGAAAGTAGAGCCTCCAAGATTCCTGTTTTACGCCTATAATCTCTGAGGCCAGTGCGTTTCCCCGGGTCCGCTAGGTGCGCTGTGCACAAAAGTCGGCCGCTGGGGCCTACGGGAGTGTCCGCTCTTTACTTCTATATTACTCTATGACGGCGCCGTGGTGATCTTGCAAAGGCAGTAGAATTTAGAGGATGCTTAGTAGAGCAGAATGATGGGCCAGTTGGTGTAGCGACATATTCAAGAAAACTTTGCGCAGCATGACACAACAAGGAGGGAGAAACACGTAAGCACACACGAGCGCAAGTTTGCGCTCGTGCGTGTTTCTCCATTCCGTCTTGTGTTATTCTGCGCAAAGTTGTCTTGATTAGAGGATGCGTTCGATGTACGCACTGCTGCCAAACTCCTGTCCGCACTGCTGCAAAAAACTATCATTAAGTACGCAGCCCTAGCGACTCGCGGGCAGTATGTTCTAACGAATCAATTTTGTGTTCGAAAACTGGACTATGAGAAATCCAATGATGTCACAAATTAGTTACTGGTATTTCTAATGTCCACAGAAACAAAATGGCCAAATTGGTGCTGTAATGGCTGTTGAGTAGTTGGCCATTGGAGTTCATAAATATCCGAAGGAAGAAAAAGTGACGAAATATTACACTCAAGAAATGGAGCATTGCCCTAGTGGTTCTAGCGATTTTGAACTGCGGAATAAAATTTCCCGAAGTATCCAGGTATCCACCGATTTTCCACAGAAAAGAAGCTTGTTTCTTTTTAAAAGACTGTGATCTTTTTGAGTTCGTGGTTTTACTGGCGTAATCAGCTTTTAAAATTTTTGCCTTCCATTCATGCATTTGCTTAAACGTCGTCAAACGTCGTTAACAGTAACGCTCTTTTTCCGAGGTTTCCTCGCACCAATACGATAAAATATTCTTCAGTAACTTTTTAGGTGAACTTGCCACGTTATTCACATCACTTTTAAATTTAAAAGCCGCAGATTCTATTATAATAATGGTTTCCACTAAAATGAGGCGATGCGTTAAAGAACTGGAAGTAGTTGGAAACAGATACTCACCAACTCTTGCTTCGGCTTGAAGATGCTCGAAATCTTAGAGAGACCTCAGACAAACCATGAAACCACAGCAGTCACAACTTTCAAGGCGGCAGCCAAACACTTGCGTTCAATAGTTTGTGCGTTAACATTATGTCATGAAATTACACTGTACATTTTCCGTTAAATTCACTGAGGTGCTTTTATATTCGAAGGGCATCTATTCTGCAAGCCTCAACCCTGCTGTGTCGGGATTACCGAACAATAGGTCGAGTAGCGAATGAATGAATGAATGAACGAAAAACTTTTTTTGTACTACAAGGGTTCTTTCTCGCAGCGTAGGTGGGGCCCTCAGTCCAGGGCCCCAGCGGCCTTTGCAGTCTTGCGAGCCCTGCCGATCAGCTTGAGCTGCTCTTCGGGCTTCGAGCTGGACAGCGCAGCCTCCCACTGCTCCGGTGTTGGTGTGTTGTTTGGAAACAATGGGAACTGGAGTGTGAAAGGCGGAACTGTTGTCTATTTCTAAATTTTTAAGGCAAAAGCCTTTAATGCCTCATACTCTCGTTAGCAGCCGTGTCGGCAGCCGTCTCGGCAGCAGTGTCGACAGCAGTGTCGACAGCCGTGTCGGTAGATGTGTCCGCGTTTTGACGGCTGTCAAACGAGATATGTGAGACAGTTACTGATTAATTTCCTTTCCTCAAATACAATTTTCAGTTTTCATTACGGCTCCTCTTTCTCTTTCTTCTTTCACTCCCACTTCCTCTTTTTCTGTACCGTGCGTTTAAGGTGTCCACCGAGATGACAGAGAATTACTGCGCCATTTCCTTTCCTCAAAAAGCGTTGCGTTCAAAGGGCAAGGCATCGCTCCGAACGGGTAGTGGCGTTCCGAGGATTCCCTGGCAGCGCTACAACACGCTGTCGCGTTCCACTCCTAAAGGCGAAGCTTAAGCGTCATTAATTAGCAGTAAATTAGTACTAAGTCATTAAGTAGTAATTTGTGATTGCTTCGTCATCAGTTATGTGCGACATCATCCAGTGGGGATGTCACCAGTGCCACATAGGCAAAGTGGTGCGGAAAACGCCTTCGCTTCTACGCACTTTAGACAGTCAAAGTACCCCCTGAATTTGCTATCTGTTTGTGGCTTGATAACACTTGAAACGAAAGGAAGCGGTCGACATCTTGACTCCGAACGTACTGCGTGCGATATCTGCAAGCAGTGGTATCGAGGCCATAGACAGGAAAAATGTGAACAGGCAATACACACCCGTGTGCAACGGGTGTGTCTACGCTTGTGAAGAACGAGGGCGTCCCCCAAGGTATTTCTTCTGACAGAAGTGTTTGATAATGAAATTATGTGCTTTTCATTTCTGATGTACTTGTTACCTTTATTATGCATTTGTTCATTCACATATTAATTTCGGCCTATCTGTTTGGGCACGCACATATTCATCGCTCATTGCCCCCTTATGTGCTTTACAAATAAAAGCTCTTCGAATTGTATGGCAAAATATTCAGCATGATCATCTGGAAGAATTAATTTCTGTTCTGGGTATCCTAAATATATGCGACCTAAAAACTAACAACGTCGCTTCCTTGATTAATCAGATCATTCAAAGCCGATTAAATTTAACTGTATGTTTTCGTCACTAACTACGCACCCACTGGGATACGACACGCCGTGGACTCTTGCTTCCTATAATACAGACCAATTAGGGTCTACGAACACTTTTTTTACCCAATTCATCCTAGTCTAGTGACGTGTTTCTTTAATAAAAAAAACAACGACATGAGTTTACTTGACGTTTTCTCTAGTGCATGCAGTGCCTTCTGCTCTGAAATGTTTACTGCTAATTAGTTACGGCATTTTTGCTACCGTCTTCATAAAATATTTCAGCTTATGGTGGTTGGGACACCGGAACAACATTCTCTGGGTCCCTGAAGTTGTCTGTGAGTATTTCGCAATTATGCCAAATAAACAAATTTTCAAACCTTCAAAAATAATCAAAACCATCTTGTTATTTTTGCTTTAACAGCGAGCAATTTTTCCCGCCGTAAAGTAGCAATTTTTAAAAGACTGAATGGTTTTCTTGACGTCAGTATTATTAATAGAAGTCAAACAATCATTCTGATCAGCTAAGGTGCAGGTAACCACCACGCGGCCTAAGTGAATACAGATACAATTACAAACAGTTACCAATGAAACGCGCTTTGTAAACACATACTTTCTGATTCTTCTCTGGTGAAACAAAAGGAACCAAACGCTGGAAATAGATCGCAAAGTTCCCTAATGCATGTAATAGTCGCAACCGTTAAGCAATGATCACCTAGCGAAAATGAAGCGTTTAGGACATGGAACGTTTCTCAGAATTTCTACAGCATACTTGGAAAATATTCATGAATTCCTTGTAAACGATTTCTCCACTTACCAAAGTGGTTTAGGAGTGGCAAGTGGCAACCACAAATCTGAAGCAAGCAGGCTGCTCGCGGGGTGGCTGCGTTTGTTTGATGTGTCGAAGTGCGTAGAAATGCGTGCTTGAATATAGTGAGGCAGTCCCCTGCAAACTTTACCAGATTATCCGGGTATTCAAAAGTAAGGTCAGTTTATCGGTGCGGTGGATAATTTATGTGTTATATTTTTCTTATCTATAAAAGAGAATGAAAGTAATTATGTGCAAAATTTAATCGTGCTAGGAAGAATGAGGCACTCTACTGCAGTTAAACAAAAAGCCCATACGCCTTTAAGACATATACACACCCCTTCAAACGTGCAACCTTAGAAAACGAAATGAATAGAAAATTTGAAACGGAGTACCCGGGTTCTAACCCGACGATGGCGGCCGCGTTTCGATGGAGGCGAAATACAAAAAGGCGCACGTGTGCTGCGCGATGTCAGTGCACGTTTAAGATCCCCAGGTGGTCGATATTATTCTGGAGCCCTCCACTACGACACCTCTTCATTCATTTCTTTTCTCAGACCCTCCCTTACGGCGCGGTTCAGGTGTCCACAGACAGTTACTGTGCCATTTTCTTTCGAAAAAAAAAGAATTCCATTTTTTTTTCAGTCTCGAATAATATACTGCTACAAAAATTAAACTTTATGCTCTAACCGAGCAAATGTTAGGCGACATAAGCAGGCATAAAAATGAAAATTATTTGCTTGCTTTCATTGAAAGTACTCAAGTCGTCAGCCCTAATAGACAACACTCAGTGGTTTGGTTTGGTTTATGGGGTTTAACGTCCCAAAGCGACTCAGGCTATGAAAGGCTCGTATCTAACATTGAACGTTGAACCCCAACAAACAAATAAGTCGAACCAAACATCACCCATGTGCTGCTCCAGAACGCATCTTGTCTATCGTGTTCACTCTGCGCAAAGTAAATAACGCTAAATAAACTAGTGAGCCTGTGCTTAGATTTGATATTTTTGCAACTCTGCGCACTCATAAGCTGCAAAGGAATCGTATTCGAAGACCTCACGACTATTACTTTTTATTTTTTAATGGGTAACCAGACAATTCTCTAATAAACACTACTACTATGCACTTTTTAAGGGAGATGTTTCATAAGAGGCATAGCACTTCTAGGAAACGTCAGAGAAAATATGCGCTATGATATGCATGCAGCAACAACGCACGAACTGAATATTAAGCAAATGCACAAGG
The DNA here is from genome assembly GCF_055824585.1 of Amblyomma mixtum. Classification (NCBI taxonomy): domain Eukaryota; kingdom Metazoa; phylum Arthropoda; class Arachnida; order Ixodida; family Ixodidae; genus Amblyomma; species Amblyomma mixtum. The sequence goes on along the minus strand of NC_143020.1, from coordinate 21,847,683 downwards.
GTTAAATATATCCACTAGTCACCCAGGATATGCTTCGCAAGCGTTATCCTAAAAAAATTCTTTAGATGTAGAGAGGGAGTAGTTTTAAGCCCATTCTTGAAGGTATGGTGTTAATGGTAGCATGATTCCTTTGTGCAGAGCGAGCACACTAGACAAAAATTCAGGGGGCACTTAGACTGTCTAAAGTGCGTAGAGGCGGAAGTGTTTTCCGCAACACTTTGCCTATGTGATACTGGTGACGTCACCACTGGATGACGTCACACGTAATTGATGACGAAGTAATGACAAATTACTAATTAATGACTAATCACTGATTCATCACTCAGCCCTAATTGACTGCTAATCAATGGCGCTAATCAGCGGCAAATCAGCGGCAAATGGGTGATGTGACACGCCGTTGGGAACGCTGCGGGCTAAGCGCGACCACCTGCTATTATTAATGATTTAATATTAGAGCGTTTATATGAACGAAAACCTAGAAGCGTATGTCTTTCGCGACAAAGAGCGCGGAGCACAAACAGAACTTATCATTCTTATGGCCTTCATCGGGATTCAAACCTGCGACCGTGTCAACAGCTCAGGTTCACTGACCGCTGCTTTGGATTATTCGGTCATCGCCACAGTTCCTTTTCTTTGCTGCATAGAAAACTTGCCAAAAATGGTAGACCATAAAATAGTCGTGCCACAAATCGCTGGCAGACATGACCCCCCCTTCAGAGTCATAACAAATATCAAAATTCAAAGAGGCACGCAAATTTATAGATAACGTAGTCATCTGAAATGTTTCTCGAGTGCAGCCTCAAAGCGCACTCCTCCCAAATACAATCTTCAGTGAATATAGTTATAGGGCAAGTGAGTACATCACGCGGCACTTCCAGAGACTGAATAGTCCAATCAACCCAGTGATCACAAATGGAAACACAGCTTACCTCAAGAGGCATAAATCTAATTCTTTATGGTGTTATTTCTGTGTTCTTAAGCCTATGCGAAAGCGTTCGATAAGGTTCCCCACAAACGCTTACTACTGAAACTTTCATATTAGAACCTCCCCTCTAATATCTTTAAATGGATAGAAGAATTCCTGACTAACCGCTCACAGTGCGTCATCGTTAACAGCCACAACTCTTGTCCTATTCCAGTAACGTCAGGTGTCCCGCAAGGGTCTGTCCTCGGTCCGCTTCTGTTTTTAATTTATATTAACGATTTACCAACGAATGTATGCAGTAATATTTGGATGTTCGCCGATGATTGTGTAATTTATTGCCAAGTTAATAACGCCTCTGACCAAAAATCTCTTCAGGACGACCTTAACCGCATTCAAGAATGGCGTGCTAATTGGTTAATGGAACTTAACCCTCATAAATGTAAAATCTTGTCCTTCACGCGTCGCCGCAACCCGCTCCATTTTCCATACGTAATAGCTAACGTCCCTGTACACCCGGTTTTATCGTACAAGTATTTAGGCATTACCTTGTGTAGCGACTTGTCCTGGAGCACACACGTTACGAACATAATTTCATCTGCTAATAAAACACTTCGATTTTTAAGACGTCATCTCCGCCTAGCCCCTATTATGTAAAGTTATTAGCATACGAATCTTTTGTTAGACCAAAATTAGAATATGCTTCACCCATTTGGGACTCGCACCAAGCTTACCTTATAAATACACTCGAATCAGTCCAAAACAGAGCAGCCAGATTCATCCATTCATCGTATTCTTACATCAGTGTATCAGCGTTGAAAGCTGAATCCGACCTATTGCCCTTATCGCTTCGTCGCCGCATTGCCAGCCTTTGCTTGTTCCATAAATTTTTCCGTAATTCACTAGGCCACGCACCCTACATCGTCCCTCCAGCCCGCATATCTCATCGCACTCGTCATCCTTTTCAAGTTTCCAGACCTCGTGCCCGTACTACCACCTTTGCCGCATCATTTTTTTCCCGTACTGCAGCAGACTGGAACGACCTACCCAACGAAATCGCAGCCATCATGTGCTCATCCAACTTTGCTAATAATGCTACCAGTCATGTTTCTTCGTGTTAACACTTGCTCACCAAAATCTATGTACCCACCCCTTATGTAATACCCCTCGTGGGTCTTTAAGGTAATAAAATGAAATGAAATACATAAAACCAAATGAAATACAGAAGAACATAAAACCAAGACACTGAATAAAACAATGATTATTGGCCGCTAGCGCATTCAACAGGAGGCAATTGACCGCCCATTGAACAAACATCTCCTTAGCGTGAATCCATTTCTTGACCCGCCCCACCGTTGAGTAGAATTCTGAAAAAAAAAAAAGCTTTTGGTGTAGGTTAACTGCACATCCCATTAAAGCACTGTAAAATGTAGTGTCAGTATATCCCAAATAGGGCTGCCATTAAAAAGGTAGAGGAAACAAAGACTATAGACTTGTGCCAGAGATAACAATGATTGAAGCTGACCCATCCAAAGCAGTTCACACAGTTCTTGTCTTTCCATATTCAAGATTTAAGAATCTAGTAGGCTCGAATCTTGCGAATCTGGTACACACGAACCCATAAACACTCAAGAATGCCACTTTCCAAGCTTATGCTAACATGTGAATTAGCCTCGTTTCCTAAAGATCTAACCAAAATCCTTTGCTCTAAAGTAAGAGCCGCACCTTATATTTCGTAAAACTATTCTATGTCATGTAAAGCCTCAAGTACACGCTTTTAGTGAGAGCAGAAGAGATCCTTCCTTTCCGCGTGTTAAACTGCCATCCTCTCGCGCTGTGCTTTGGAAATAGTCGTCTTCACCAACTTCACCGCTGCGCAGCGAAGTCCGCACGCAAGCGCATGCGGCCACTTGCAGGTGCCGGCCGAAGTTCGAAGGCGTGTCCCGGGTTTGAAGGCTTTGCTTCATTGCCATTGATCAAAAACTTCAATCAACTTAACATGTTACCTGAAAAAATTGAACATTCGAAATTGTTTCAAACAAACCCTAAAACATCGCAAGCAGCCTTCATCCCTGCGTTAGGGTGTCTAGACACCCTACCTGCGTGTTAAACTACCAACCTGTGGTGTTGAGGCACTAGTGAGCGCACCTTGACACAGAGGACGCCACAAATTCCTGGCGCACGTGGCAGTCTTCGTGACTGCTCGAAGATAGCGCCACGAGTCATTGATCTCAAAAAAATCGGAGCGCACCTGATAACGCATTCCCCTTCGCATTAGTCGCATTGATCGGCCGTGAATCTTTATTTTGTGAATGTCCCAGGCGAAGGACGCTTATCTGTCTGCCGCTTCAGCTGAAATGAATCTCGGGATCTATATAGTGTACGAAGAAATATTTTTTTCTAGTTGAGGTCAGACAAAGGAAAGCCGTGAAAACTATCAATGCCGATAATTACTGTTTTCTAAACAAGCAAAAACAAAGCAAAGCAAGGAAGACGCGAATTATCGAGGAACTGACTGTCTGGCTTCCTTGTCCGCATTCCAGGCACTTAGGTCTTGCATATTATTGTGTCTTTTTTTCTCTGCGAAACAAAAAAGTAAGATTAATATTTGACCTTAACTTTTTCCCATTTACAAGATTTTTACTGCGCCAGAACTGTGCTGCGCATAACAGTCTGGTGCAGTAAACTGCTTTGTCTTGAAATAATAACTGTTTTGTTTAAGACAAGTGTTTGTGTTTGCCGAAACACAAAACATGGGCTGAATAAAGGGAGAAAGAGCTTCAAGTGTTTGCCCAATAAGATCGCAGAAAGTAAAGGAAGTTAGTATTTATCGCAGCTGCGATGCATAAGCGAGCGGAGCACGCTTAAATTTTCTTTCGCTGCTTACCGCTCGACAAAAAGAACGGCTGCATGTAAATGAGTTTTAAACCACGGAGAAGTAATCTCCATTTTCACGGAGCCAAAACTCGCTTTGAAAAAGTGAACTTTGAATGCCATATGCACGGTTAGAATTCGATATTTTGAATTTCCTGGTAAGCACCTTCCTAATAATTTCGCTTGGTTATCGGTTGTGAACTATCTCTAGCGGATAAGCGCGGTGTTTCAGCAATAATTTTCTGTAGTTTTTGAAAATAGGCTTCTTGAGTTAGAAGGCCGCTTTCTTCAGCACATCATTATCCGCTGTGTAATGCATCAGTGTGCAGCTGAAGTCTGCTAATCTTGAGAATGGTTATTAATATTGAGTTCTTAACTTTTTAACTAGTACTGTTACACTCCTCAATTTTTGGGAGGAAAGTAGCCCACCGTAAATAACACCTGTATCAGTTTTTAGAATTTGAAAACGCGCTTTCCCTGGGCTCTGTCAAAAAAAAAAATTGGCTATATCGACGAGTTGCGCGCATTGGAGGGGTTGTTTTCCCGGCAAGCTTTTCGAAAACGCATGTCTTCTAGCGCCATGCACGCAGAATTTTTTGGGCCACAGCGCCTAGGATAACTGCGTTTTCGAACTTCTAAGAGCATATATGGATATCGCTTAAGGTTGGCTATACGCCTTTCAAAAATAAAGTAGCCGAACAGTAAGAGTTAAATAGTTAACTAATTATTCTTTTACCAGATTCCTGGTTTCCACGTCTTAGCAGCATTCAGATGCACTACACAGCTGAAAATGCTACGCCCAAAAAGCGCAAATAAAGCTATTTTTCAAAATTGTAGAAAATATTAGGTGAAGCACTCTGTATATCTCGGCAAGCTGACGTCAGAGCTGCTAGTTGAGCTATGCTTTGCAGAATGATGTCTATACCGATGATATTGAAGTGCATTGGCGCGTGTTCATTTATGATAGATTACTCTAATATCTTTACTCGTTCTCACCTCTTTTTGTGTTTTTTTTTAAATGGCAAGTACAAAAAACATTATTGACTTGTGTTCTACTAAACACAAGGACAAAAAATAATGGCGGCTTCTCCTCCCTTAGTCATTTTTCTTCCAGTAATCACTGATTTACTTTCCACATGAGGGTACGGACGAAGATTATCAATTATTAACTGGCTTGTGAAAAAGAGCACTTCATCCAACACTGCATATGCAAAATGCTGGAGGTGTTTTGTATTTAAATATCACTCCTTCATTGCACCCAATACTCTGCATTTGATTGTAAAGCCTAACTTCTTTATTTTTTGAACAATCCGACGTTCTCTTTAATTAATCACGTCAGAATTAAGAGCGAAGGGAGTAAAAGAGAATGCAGTGTTCATGGCGTTTAGTGCTGACTTTTTTTTACCTGACTTAAACCATTATCCAGAACACTGCACGCCATTCTATGAGTTAAGAACTTCTCATTGCATTCTTACAGCTTCTCAGCGCGGGAAACAATGATTCTCAAAGGAAGCTTCAGTGCTACCACCTGGGCTCTGCTCACGCTTTTATTGTGCTCCTGTATTCAGGCTGATGTATGCAAATCAGAGAAATGTGACCAGTACTGCATAAGACGAAGAGCAAAGTATGGTGTTTGCATCCAGGGCCGTTGCCAGTGCTACATGGGCACCGTTTGGGAGGACGACTTCCTGTTGGTAGCTGGCATGGATTAGGACCCCCATAAACTGCCGAAATCCTGCGGTGCTCAAGGCTCCCGAGAATTAATAAACGCAATTTTGAAAGCATAGCCGCCTAATGCGAACTCCTTAATGAAGAGGCTGCTCGAAAGAGTGCTATATCGACTGACTCTATCAGCATTTAGGTCCGTGGTCCCGAAAAGTCCACTGAAACAGTGACTTACGAAACTGAATTCGCTGAAGTTACCCAAGGCGCTATCTTACCTACGGTTATACACAGACCCGGTCCTTTTCCCAAAAGAGTGTTGCCCACGAGGCAGTTCCTGTAGAAGTAAAGGCTCTAGGCGTGCGCTTAGGCATACCGTTGTGCTCTGTGATCAGAGAGAGCAGTGAACGGGAATGTGGCGTCTTCAGCATTCATTTATCCGCTGGATACTTGAGTCTGCAGTCTTTGCGACATTTTAGGACAGTACACCAAAAAAGCACAAAACACATAGTGAGTATTCTTGCGCTAAACATTAAACTAGGAGCGGCATGCGCACTACTGGTGGTAGTTTGCAGCGACTAACCCATTCCTGCAGGAAATTATCTTATAATTTATTGTGCTGCTTTAAGGAGCTTCTCCTGTTCAACTACTACCTTCCTGCAGCCGTACAGTGTACGTCTTTTCGTTTTTGCTGAGAAAATTATCCGTGGCAAATTACCGCATGCGGGAAGTGTGTGGTTTGATTCCCAGAAGCACCATGTGCCCATGATGATACAATCAGCACAAGCTTCCCCCTGGCCTGATGCACGACATATCTAGGGTGAAATGCTTGGGAAATCTTTCTTTGACCCGCATCCTGTGTAATGAAGACTGCCTTCTGGCATGGCTCTCTCGGGAAAAAGTTCCACTTCCGCAATAAAAATGTATCATCAAAGGTATCATACTAGTTCTAAGTCCAAGCTGTAGAAAGTGCGTATCACGGTTTCAGGGAAAGCACTTCGACGAAGTTGAAAAATTGAGAGGGGTAATTTCATGTAGTACACCACTCAGTAGAGAGATCACGCAATAAGGGCCATTACACTGACGAATAGGTTTCTCGGACAGCCTAGGGGGTAAGGGCCAAAGCTACGACGAGCGAACCGGGTGGGTGGTGCCGGCGGGTTACTGGGTAGTGCCGGCGGTCGTGAACAGGTATTCGAAGGTATTCGAAGCGGCGAGCCTGTCGCGTGTTATTGACAGGCTCGGGTAGCATTCGCGACGGAGTTGCGTGTGTGCTCAGTTGCCGAGGCAGTAGAAGACGGTGGCAGTGTAACCAGTGGCAGTGCGGCATGCTTATCAAACAGAAGAAAGAAAGGTGAATAGTCCATGGTGTCTTGCCGCAATGAATTATAGCTAAAATGTTAGATAGGGTAAAGAAATGTCCTAATCACGATGTTTCATTGGGACATTAATAGCTAGCAAGCGAGTAATGATCTTGCTGAACTGCTTGTAAGCCCGTTCGTTTGGGGATGCTGTGCTGTAGAGATCTTAGGCTGCGTGGAACAGGATCAGAGTATGACGTCCACTACGCTGACCAAAGAGTAGCGGCCGCGGTCCGTCAGCAGCTGGTTCGGAACGCCGTGGGATCGGTTACATTCTGCAACAGGTTAATGGCGGCATCGGTGGCGCAACTTCATAGCAATGAACGCCTGATGGTATGCAAGGTCGTATAGTCAGTTGCGACAGCAATCCAATGGTTGCAGGAGCAGAACGTCAGAAATGTTCCGAGGAGGTCCAGTTTAACACAGTAGAAGATTTCCAGAATACCTCGCTAGACTGCAAAAAGCCAGCTGGCAGCGCGGGCAGCCTCTATCTGCGTTTATCCAGGTCACAGCTACCAATGTAACAGCAAACAATATAGTATACACTGGGTCAGAAGGAGCGGCGTCTGGCCTGACTACGTGCGGGAGACACCGAAGTGGCCCGCACTCGGCAGGTAGAAAAGTTCCGCCTGGGAAGATGAGCAAAGACGCCTGGGAACGATAAGCAGGTACGAAGGTCCATCAGGATGACGGATGCGGCGGTTTAGGAAGGCGTCTTGAATAACAAACATTTGAAGAGAAGGATCTTGGTTACCACAATAGAGGCGATCACTGAGTGTACCCTAAGAGGAGCCCGGGCTCTGATCGGCCGCGAGGTTGAGCAAATCACAGCTAGCGAAAAAGCAAGAACGAAGATCATTTTCGCCGGGATAAGGACGCTCTGCGGGGTAACGAGACAAGCAGTCGGCCTCTAATTCGCCGTACATCACCCAAATAATAGCTTCTAGTAGCTCCAATTTTCCGTCTGCACCGGTGAGATTCAGCATCGCCCCTGGTAACTGCTCCGATGCGGGTTGAAACGGAGCTTTTGTCAGGCACCTAAATTAACAGGCTTATTAGTTGCTTTTAAAACTCCTAGTTGCTCAATTGTATATGCCTAGAAAGACACATAAATGTCACTCTAATTGAAAAATGAGCTGAAATTGCAGTTTTGGCAATGATTTATTTGAGTAATGAGACGCTTCTCTATGAAAGTAACAGGAGTCGAAAGCCCGTTCCGAATCATCACATTGCTGAACAAATGCCCGTAGTTGCCTCATTGAGCATGCGGAATAAGGAATTCCTAAAATGTGTCTTTCTTAGCAGCTGTCATGGCAACAACATTGTCGGGTGGCGAAACACAGCCGTTTGAAGAGAACAGCAGCACACAGGCTCCTAACCTGCTCTTTACAGGTGGCAAATGGCTCATAGTCGCGAACACCTTATAATAACCGGAGCTCGCTTATGGTACAAAGGAGGCGAACTGTGATTTTAAAATATCTTAACAATATTTCACTCTCTATAGGACAGACGTCCAAGCAGCTTTCAGTAATACGTGTGTACAGGCACCAGAAAAGACGCCATTAATAAGTAAGTTAAACTATTGAAATTAGTGCGAAGCCTTTCGTAGGAACCTTTCGAAACGCTGTTCTCAAATTACAGCCTTGGACAGCGTTTCCCGGAAATACAGGGTGTCTATCATTGAATTTATCCGATGTGCAGTTATCAAGTCAACTTGTTATGGTGTGCCCTGGGCTAGAGCACCAAGATGACAGGGGATAAAACACAGTGACGAAACAGATTACAGCGTGGTTCATGCATGTAACCAGCGTAAAGGTGGGTTGCGCAAAAGGGACAATCACATGACAGAAGACGGGACCAGCGGGCAAGCGCTTCTCCCGTTTTCTTTGATGTGAGTGTCCCTCATGTGATTGAGAGATTACGAGCCGCACACTTCTTCTTCCTCCGCAACCTTCATTTCTGTCTCTTGCGCCGGTGGTATTAGGTCCTCCCGTTCGGGAAGCATCGACCCGATGCTTGCCACACAATGCACACACTCCACGCGACACACACGACACAAGGTGAGTGCGTCCTAACGTGGTCAGGTTTGAGGCGAACAACGTGGACCACCTCGAAGTGCTTGCGTCGTTGGGGACCGGAAATATCGTGATGGACAACCTCGTAGTTGAGCTCGCCGACACGATGAAGGACTCTGTAGACATCGAAATAAAGGCTTAGGAGTTTTTCGCTCAGTCCAAGGCGTCGCATTGGGTACCAAACCCTGGCAAGATCATCTGCTAGAAATTCGGCATCTCGTCAGCGCAGGTTGTAGCGGTGTGCATCCTGGTCTTGCTGTCTTTGGAGACGCACCCGGGCGAGCTGGTGAGCATCTTCGGCGCATTGGAGAAAAAGGGTAACGTCGTCACTTTTGGGGTCGTCTAAATATGGAAGCATGGCGTCGAGCATTGTCGTTACTGTGCGTCCGTAAACTAGAGAGAATGGTGTCATGTTGGTGGTTTCTTGGACGGCGGTATTGTACGCGAACGTAACATAAGACGTCGTCCCAAGTTCCTATGCTCTACGTCCACGTACATCGACAGCATGTCAGCAAGTGTCTCGTTGAGATGTTCCGTTAGTCCGTTTGTCTGGGGGGAGGGGTAGGCGGTCGTCCAGCGGTGCTGAGTGCAATTCAGAAGACGAATGTGTTTCACAACTACGCCAAGAAGGCAGGTCTCTGTAATCAGAACCTCTGGTGCGCCGTGCCGCAAGACAATTTGATGAACGAAAAATTTTGCTATCTCAATAGCAGTGCCACTGGGGAAAGCTGCCTTTTCCGCGTAGCACGGAAAGGGATCGTGAAAGGAGCCGTAGGGAGCGTGACGCGTGTACCTTGAAGCAAGGGATGTACGGCTCAGATATCCGAGTTAGTGCGCTGTTGGTCGGTAAAGTCAGTGGGACTTACGGCGTTCACAAATGCGCCGTCGTCAATAGGGGCTGCTGAAGCTGGGTGCAGGGGAAAGGAAGTCGTAGTCTAAATGTTTACGGCAGGACTTGTACGTCACAGGAATATCATATTCCTGTAGGCCTAGGATGCATCTTGCGAGGCGCTGAGGGATCCCGGAGGCTGGCTAGCCAACAAAGCGCGTGATGGTCCGTGACGACTTTGCAAGGTCTCCCGTAGAGGTACGGACGAAACTTCGAGAGGGCACGTACGATAGCGAGGCACTCTTTTGCGGTGACAGAGCAGTTGGACTCCGTCTTGGACAAAGCTCAACTTGCGTAGGCGATGACACGTTGTTGGCCCTTCTTCAGCTGATTCAGATTAGCGCCCAAATCAACATTGCTCGCATCAGTGTGCAGCTCTGTGTCGGCATTTTCGCCAAAATGCGCCAGTATAGGTGGTGTCTGAAGGTGAAGTTAGAGTTTCTGAAAAGCTTGCCCCTGTGGGATGCCCCAGGTCGACGGGACATCAGTCTTGGTCAAGCGGGTAAGGGGTCCGGCAATTTTCGGAAAGTTTTTGACGAACCGACGGTAATATGGATATGAGGCGAGCAAGCGGCGAACTTCTGTCAGGTCACACGGCGCCGGGAAATTCTCAATGGCGACGGTTTTCTCTTTATCCGGAAGGGCGCCATCTCGGTTGAATACGTGGCCTAAGAACTTCACCTCCTTGTAAACAAAATTACATTTTGCGGCTTTAAGTGTAAGGCCAGAGCACTTATAACCTGCAGGACCGCGTAGAGGCGACAAAGGTGCTCCATGAAATTTGGTGTGAAGACAATCACGTCGTACAGCTACAGAATACAAGTGTGCCACTTCAGATCGTCAATGACGGCGTTCATGAGTCTGAAAAGTGGCTGGGGTGGCTCATTTTTGTGTAGAATCGTGCTTAATACTATGCATTGAAGCATTCGGGTGGAGAAATACGTAGTTTGCTTTCTTGAGGACTAGATACGAGGCATATATGCTTGGAAATGTTAAATGGCACCTGAAAAGATAAATAGCTATCCGATCAGTAACCTTTTCTTCACAATCAGCAAACTATCTTGTGGGTGTGGAGAGAGGGAAACAACTTTATTTGGAGAAGGTTAAGCATTAAGGACGTTCTACGTCAGAATCGCGAATGCCAACTAGAGCAGTTGCTGGGCCGAGGTCGCAAGACATGTAACGCTGGGAGAGAGGGGAATATGTAATGGGTGATTGAGCGGCCACGGAGCAGTATAAAAGGAAATGCTCGCGATAAGCTTAGGTTTTAGGGTAATTTAGACATGCACCGGAATGTCTGAAACTGCAAATACCGGGCAGGGGTAAGAAGCGTATTCAAGTGGTCGCCTTAAAAAACACTGCAGCAAGATATCCCAGTCTATGCTAAAAAATTTATGGCTACCTTTACCTTTCCATCGATTGCTTTCTATCACTTCCTCTTTTTTTTTGCAGCAGCAGGTATTACCTTTGTTAGATTTAGGCATCAAAGCAAAGGAGTAACCATCATGAATTATCACTATGGAATGGCACCCATCAAGACGGGCACTCTACTCGCGAGCGCGCGAGAGCACGGGAGAATAAATAGCATGAACTAACTCTAAAAAAGAATGCATTAATTTATGTTTCAATCATTTCAATGTCGTTGAGTGAACTATGAGCTGCTCTAGCGGTGACAAAAGTTCATCGAGGCTTATCATTCTCCTTTAAACACGCATTTGCGGCTCTAGTAATTATGACCTGAAGTAATATGGCAAGCACGATAACATGGAAGATCATATGATATCAATAGGGATAAAATTGAATTCTCTAGTGAAACGTTCTATAGAACAATGCCCAAAGTAAGCCCACTTCACCTTTTTTGCAGTGCTTGCATTGAACGATAGAGAACATAACAAATTTGCACAGCGAATGCGTATGGGGAATTTGAAATTCATGCAAACCTCCTATCACCCATTACACATCACAGGAAAATCACGTGTCAGTAATACAGAAATTGAACTGAAGCCACACTGAACTCATATCATTTCTTATGTTCATCAACGTTCCTCAAATCATAGAACTCATCGTGCCGTCAAGCCTTTCATCTTCCTGCCTGTTTTACTATTCTAACTGTCACCTCATCCTTCAGAATGCAAGCGACCGATCGGGATGATCGCTTGGTGGCCCCGTGTAATGTTGCGAAGAAGACGAAGAAGCGGGCAGCGAAGAGGGACCGAGTGATCACGCTTGACCCGCAGACATTAAAATCGTATTTCATCTGCCATCGTGTCTTCCTGCTCTTTAGCTTGCCACCCATTATCGTTTGTTGGCAGTGGCGGGTGACATCATCATCCTGGTGCATAGAGCATCGACGCCTTCATCTCGCCTTGGTCTTTAACCGAGAGAACCTGGACTCCGCGGGCCGGCTGCAGCGCTGTTCGGCTTTACCGACCAGCAGTTTTCCCCCTGCCCCGTGGCCAGCCCCGACTACAACACTCGACGACCAGAAGCAGACGCGCTATGTGACCTGATGGCTACTGATTGACCCGACACGACCTGGACCAAGACGGCACTACCGCCCAAACTGTGCGGCATGTCCAAAAACCTTGGCCTTCGTCTCTGGGCGAACGGAAGCTGGAACTGAAGCTTCGCGACCGGATGTTCATAAGATCATCTCATTCATCGTGATAGCATGCCTTTCATCTTCTATCATTTCGGACGATGTTCACCGTCACCTTATCCTTCAGAATGCAAGGAATCGATCGGTACGGTTGCTCGGTGGCTTCGGGTAATGTTACTAAGAAGACTGAGGAGCGGGTAGAGGCGCGGGACAGGGCGCTCAACCTAGACCCGCAGTAATTAAAATCATATTTTATCTGTCATTATGTCGTCCTTTTCTGCGGATAGACACTCCCTATCAATATCATATGGGCTCTCTTTTGTATGGCTTCTATAAGATCTAACGATAAGGAACGCTTCATTACGGAAAGATGGGCGAAGTTGAAACCAAACTTGGCATGTGCGCGTATTATATTGATACAAACGGCCACCCAAGGTCATAAAAAGCTAAAAAATGCGGATACGGATGTTGAAAGTCATCGGTTATATGTGCAGGCACGATAATATCATCCTTCCTGATCATTTATTATAATACTCTATCAATGAGTGGCGTAAGTAGAAGTATTTTTCATGGGGTACAATACCCCGTCGGTAAAAATAAAAATAAAAAGCGAGCGCCCGCTCAAACAATATCTTAGCCATTTTTCTCCTTTAATAAAGCCGAAAAATTATTTTCTTTGTTCAGCGTAATACGTACACAAAAATAAGAGTGCACACGGGACTCTGAGAACTTTATTCATAAAAAAAACTGTTTTTTGACACTAAAAGACTCGTACGAAAAATTTCGGCTTTTTCAATATTTTCACCTAATAAACAACAGCGCAAAAGCTTCTGCTCTACAACAAAGTCAGCAACTGCGGACTAATGTCATTTGCCAAACCTTGTACTCCATGCGTGTGAACCTGCGCCCGGCCTCTCGGACGCTTTAGAAAAAAAAAGCATATTTTTTTGGCAATAGTTTGTGGTCCTTTGAGGGCAATGCAAAGGACGAAGAAGTAGGCTGACGTGAAAAGGTGCGCTCAGTTTGGTGAACCGTGTCTTCAACTAAAAGGTGCGGCGTACGTCATGCGAAGGTGAAGAAGAGTAACTCTTTTCTGCAGTTACTTCCGCTTCCTGTTATAGAGGCGCGGAAAGGTGCATCAATCTTTTCGGAAACGGCGAAAGGATGGAGGGATGCAGCACTAAGAAAATTGCGGGGGGGTGTCCTGACATCAAAACACCCCCCCCCCCTCCCTTCTCACGCCCAGCTATTGATATCCTTGCTGGACAGCATCGAAAGACATTAATAATAGAATCATAACATAGAAGCGCAATTTTATGTTAAGGGCGGATACGACCTGAGAACAAAAAATTGGAAACGCATACCCAGCTTAGAGTAACTATATGCGGCAATAATACCACTCCCTAAAAAACATGCGCAACATTTTCTGTCTGTTTACTCTTTTTGGAATTCACTCATTCAAGCATGAAATTTTCTATTCTTCTTTCAGATAACTTTAGTTTTGCACCTATTGCTAAATAATAACCTAGCTTTTTTGTGTAGGATAAGAAGTGCTGGTGGTGCGATGTTGTGCAGCCGCTTTACCAATAGGCATCTGCTCATTTCAAATGAGCATGGAATGCTTGCTGGCGCTCTTTTAATAGAACTCTCAGAAAATAAAGCTTCCAGCCCCGTTTCGCTCAATCTTCTTAGCAGTATAGGTTAACTGCACGCCTCTTTGGGAGTTCCTATGAAAACAATGGTTTTCCTAGCACTACAAATTGTAACAAATGCAATAAAAGATAAAACTTCACACAGGTTCCAGTGGGCCTAGTTTATTTTTAGGGCACAAAAGTTCCAGTGCCACACCCTCCAAGGGAAACAGTGAGAAAAAACGATTACAAATATTTGCAAGGCCCAGGTTCGTCCTAAGGAGGCAACAGTTCCAATGTTTATGAAGACTGCGGCAATATCGCGGCCGCAGCCGGCGCGTGGCAGAGATATGGCAAATGTGTTTGACCTGCCGTGGGCTTACTTAGGCAGAAAATTATCTGTAGCGAAGCCCCCCAGAACCTAAGTTGTGATTTGCTAATCTGACCGATGCTGTTCATGAGCGGTGATATAAAGCTTCAGCTTGCTCTTGACAGCGTATGATTGATCAAGTGCTTGTGTGAGTGCTAGGAACAGCCATGCTTATCTGTTTCACTTCCGGGTTCTTATTTTGTGCGAACAACGAGTAAAATAGAGTTGTCACCACTTTATTAATAATCGTTTGGCTGAGGGTAATAAGAAAAATGAGAGCTGTCACTGGCATTGAAACTCTGTCTTAGAGAGGCATTAGTGCATACTTCAACCGAAACCATATTTTATGTTCGAGAGAGAGCTGGTTTCTCCAACCCTAAACGTGCGCGCTTTGCAGGCTTCATGCAAGGCACAAAACGCAAAATTTGCTTCGTTGTGGGGCTAACAGTTTCACGAATCGATGCCTGTCCGGCTTTTTTGTTAGATTGGCTCAATGAGAAATGCATTCGCTACACTCGCTGTGTAGATGCGTGGCGCCATCTGTTGTAAACGGAAGACGACACACGCTCATATTTTGTAGCGAAAGCTACGATGCGCTACGCAGTAGAGCATTTCGCCGTGAGCCTGGGAGGCCGATAGTGCGCATGCGCGAAACCAGAGAGAAACAGCAAGTGCGTGGAGCATGACGTCAGAGTTCGCCGGCGCCGCCGCGCCTGAATGCACATGCATGGCAACCGGAGAAGGGCAGTAGGTGTGCGGCGCATGCCGTCAGAGCTCGGCCGACACGGCGGCCGCGTGTGGTGTCGTGAGAATAAACTGCGTATGTGCGGCTATGTGTATCAAAGCGTGGTGATACGACAACATGCGTAACGGAAGAGGGGGGAGGGTGGGGACTATAGCTCTCGCTATGGATATCCTGGCATAACTGTGCTAAGCCACTGCAAATTTTTTTTTTCTTTTTTGGAGGTAAATACGTAATGCCTCGTTCTATATTTCAAAAGAAATCTCAGTAATCGACATCGTACAAAAAGAAAGCCCAAGAAACACCAGAGCACGAAAACAGGTCACTTCCGGGAACAGTCCAGAGCAAGATGATAAGCAGGTGCCGGCTACTCTACGACGCACCATGGAAGTTTTCGAGCTATGTCATTGGGAGCGAGGCATAGATAAGAAGCGTGAAGCTCCGCCCCCCGTATTGCGCTAATGTGCAAAGTTTAGGGTGTCCCACATGCGCTACTAGTTGCTTCCACAAAAGCATCCATATAAGTGAATGTAACACCCTCTGAAGGAGGGCAAACACATTGCGGCGTGTAAAAATTTTGCCTGACTCATTGGGAGGCTGTTATATGCAGTGCTTTCACGCACAAGCCTGAGCATAGCGCAGATGCAGACGCAGTTTCATTGACGAGACAAGTGTCCTCGAGGAGGAAAACTAGTTAGAGAAAGCTTCTGAATTGGTTGTTTTATTTCGTTGTGGTCAATTTCAGGTAGTACTTCACTGTAGTACTTCAGGTAGTAGTTCACCTGCTTCATCGACGCCATTCATTAGAAATTAAAAATATCATGATTACTTAGCGATAATGCAAGAATGCATCGAGACAATGAAAGCAATAGGATGCTTGTTTTTTGGGACATTATTTGGCACTGCATTATGACTGGGTTCGAACCCCGGATCTTCGCATCGAAACTCAGGTGGAAGGTAAGCAGTTCAATCCTCCCAATGCTGCAGAGTACTCGCCGATTTCCAATTAGTGGAAGCTTCCCTCTGTCTTAATGCTTGGCGTTTACTCTTTAAAAGGCTTAAAAAATGGGTCTTTGTCTTTACTTTGTGTAGAATAAAATATCTTGTACCATGGCGCTCTATGACCCCCTGTGCCGTGGCGCCTCAAAAACTGATCACTATCATCAGGGCTGAAATATTACAAGAAACCTTCGACCATAGTTGATATTCAAATGTTTTATGTACAGAAAAATCACACTTGCTAATTCCATTGCTTGCCATTATAACATAATAATATTAACGAATGTAACTTTAAGATGCTATGAGAAGAGAAAAGTAATCCATCGGAGGGCCTTTTTAATAATGTCGGGCTGTTTTTGTTTTGTTTCTACTGACGTGCAGTTTCCGAGAATGCATATCTGAAAGAAAAGAGATAATTTGTAGGATCAGTTAGTTCATTTTTACCACGAAAATTAATCCCGAGTGCTATGAAACGCATGCAGGTAGATAGGGGCGTCGAGAAAAAACACAAGCAAGATTTTAGGCCGAACAGAGATATCTCGATGTAATGATGTGTGTACAGGTGGCATGAAGTAGTGTAGGTGCTCTGCTGAGTCAAAGAATAAATCGCAGAATATTCGCTTGACTCAAACAGAAAGTATGAATGCTACGTTCTGAGAGGATTATGGTGTGGGTTAGTTGGTTCATGCTACAGCGCAACGGAACGAGGGCAAGATAGAAGAAAACCGAAACACAGGACAGGCGCTGACTGACCACCAACTCTTTACTGTGTCAAAAAAATCAGCACAATTTATACCTTTTTCCTGGACCCCAGAAGACAATGTCAGACTATGAAAATTGTACTTGGCGTGCGAGGTGTTCTGTCGCAATTGTAAGCGTAATTTTATAGCTCGAAAATTTCGTTTGTTTGCCGTACTCACTGTTTCGCTCTTCATAGCTGTAGTTGTCTAAAGCATGCAGCTCGTTCATGCTCACCTTTTATCTGTGGCCCGTTTATGGTTTAGTAATGCTATTTCATATTGGTGCATACACTTGTCAGAAATTCATTTTCACTGTGTAATGATCTCCAGACGTGTGAGATGTTAATTTGTAACGTCCACTGACGAACAGTGTACCACGTGATCCAGTAAAATGTATGAATTGTGCTGGTTTTTATTACGAAATAAAAAGTTGATAGTCAGCGCCGGTCCTCTGTTTTGTGTTTCCTCTATCTTCTCCTTCCGTTCCGCTGTGTTAATCTGTTTCGTAAAAAAAAAAACTATTGTTTATGTAGCACAAAACCACCTGAATTTCTTATATCATGCAAGGAGACCTGTTAACGTTCCGCGTTATGTTTTACCGAGGCCTAATCTCTCTTCACTTCATACGCAACCCTTATATTCCGTGCTTTGCTTCATCGGAAGAGTAATACGCTGAAATTATGTTCACTACTAGGTGGTCTACCTATGGCGCTACATTTCATGCCTCAAAGGTTCCACACCCCTCCTCCTCAGTAATGGACGAACGAAAACCACTGGCTCATTTTCTCCTCAGCGCTAAGACATTTCTCCGGTGTTTATGAGGTTTTGCATATATTTTTATTAAATCTCAAACAGCAGCATCAATCTAGAGAAAAGTGCAACAAGTTTTTGAGCAAAGCGAAAAAAGTGAAAGTGAACACAGGTTTCTAGCCCTTCTCAAAATAATACGCTCAGACTTCATTCCCAAATCGTTTAGCTCTTTTCAGAATCACACAACTTGTTTTGTGCTTCAATGCAGGCTTAGAACAGCTCTAGGAGATTATATGTTCAGGATAACTGTGTTTTGTTTTTCTCATTATGGCGCTCGATTTCCTCACACCCAGCTGCGTTGATCAGACACTTCTTAGCAGCGGCTCCACACAGCCATGCTGACTTTGCACTTACAGTGCCAGAAGATTCAAAATGCTTTGTATATCGACAGTTAACAGAAATCAGCACTGGTTAATTGCAATAATTAAGCCGTTATTACTGATGAGCATCTACCTGAGCGCAGCCTTGATGCTTAAAGAAAAGCAGTGCTCGTCATACAACTTTATTGATGATCAAGTAGGAAACTAGCGGCATCTTTTAAGTATGTCGTAGATCTGGAAGTTTTGCTCTCAATGACGACTAACGATCGCCTCAATTTCGATCCATACTTTAATAAATCAGTTCGCTGATTGTACGTCTATATTTACAACACTTATTCCCCTCCCCATGTATACTGTTTCAAACTATATATTGAAAAGTTAACTTTCTTGCCTTTAGTCTCTAATAAGTTAAATAAATGAGCACATCAGTTTTCGAAAGAAACGGGGCTGTTTAGAGGTATTTTAATTGCTTTTTAAAGAAAGTATGAGCGTTTTGAGCTGCTACTTGTCTGAAAAATTTATTTTCCATTTAAGCTAGATTTCGGAGTTTTCAGGCATCATGCATTCGACATTTATGTGGCTGTTGATGGTGAAAACTATACTGCTACCTGACCGCCTGCCAAAGTTCACGCTTTCGCTGGAAGGACAAAACAGTTGTGAATAGTAGCAGACTCCAATAATAAATTGCAAAATTTGCAGAAACACAAGCAGCGCTTTTCGCGGGCAAGTCGTGGAGGAGCAAATATGCTTTTTGGTATGAAATATGCCGCAGAAACATTCTTTCCTTAATACAGGCAACTGCCAACGCGCAAAATATGCATAATAGCCTGTTGACGGTGTTAATGAAGGAACATAATAAACGGCTACACTTGTCACCCGCACCCGCACTGTCCCTCACGGTTCCGTCCACCAAGACTACAGGTCATCCATTGGTGCACTAGCGAGGTTCAGAGGAATTCCTAAAATTCTCGTCTGCTGTAGTTATTACATCAAATAGCGTCAACTAAAGCAGTAATAACTGCGAAAGCTTTATGTTAATTACTGCCTACAATAACGACATTGCGCAGGCACAAGACTTTTTGTCTGGGTGAGTTTCTAGCTCGTGGGACCGACACCAAGAGTTGGCGCCGCCGCGAGTACACAGCCGTGTAAACCAGAACCGCGATGGTTGCGCCTGATGGCACCACTTGCCCGCAAGGTTACCGTTTAAAAGCAAGTTTCCTCACTGATTAAAAGCGAGTTTCCTCACTACTGTACTTAGCTTATGGCAACAGCATATGGGTTAGCACGCATCCATTCCTGCAGTGGAATAATCTAGGCGCAGAATGGGTTCAACCGCTAACTTTTAGAAATTTCAGCTGCAAACCTTCTACGCGTTAGATCGGTGAAGCGTCTGGAGCGCTCAAAAAGGACTCGGGCACGTACACTGGCGTCATTTAGGAACTGCCCACTGATCAGAATAGCACCATATTGCCTACGCACATTCGCATCTGCGTGTTTTTTTTTTTTCAACGTCTCGAATGGCTAGCTTGAGGTTTGGAAACAATAATGGATGCCCTCAAATGCACAAACGTGGTCTTCGCCCCTATACGCCTTGCGTCTTACGTCCATCACACCGCTTTTTGCGCAGTAAGTCTAAATGATTTTTTTTTTTAATTCTTGCGCCCGCAAGCGTAGGTTCAAGGGAGCCTAAGCTTCCAATCTGCAAGGCTTTGTTTCATGTGCGTTCAGTTTTGTGCGTTGCGTGCGTTAGAAAGATCAACCAGACACCTCTCAACGAGGGTTTTGTAAATTTGGGTCCAGCGAAGAAATAAAAAAATGAATAATTTTTTCGCATTGTCATAAGAAAACCGTACCGCGCAATGAGAAACGTGAGTTTGAAGTCGGTGTCAAGTATTTGAAGCTCTACCGCACGCAACATGTGGCGAATTTGCCTGCTGTCCCTCTTTGTCGGATGGCTCAAAAGTCGGCGTTGAGAAAAATATTTATACCCATAGAAGGATAATTCTTAACTGTTGTATGATATAAACGTTCATAGGGAAAAAAAGTTCCTTTTTTCAAATTTTGAATTTTCCGCTACTATGGGTTGGTATGAACACTTTAGTGACCTATGCGCAGATCGGTGCGCGAGTACAGAGTGCATTCGCGTAAACATTTGTCCAGTATTCTATTTAATTAGCTTATTCTCTCATGTAATGTCCAAATCCGCTGCATAAAGCTATAATTTCTAAATATTGTATGCGACTGTAGTTGGTCTAATCTCGTGAAGGAGGTTTACGTTTCTTTAGCTTGACAAATAGCATTACATTGCTCAGGGAGTATTTTCTCCCCCTACGAAGGCCGCACCGAAAAAAAATTAACTTTGAAGCTAAACGCAACAATCAGGTGGTGCTCAGTTATTTCTACTGTGTTCTACGCGATGCACCATTTTGCAGGGGTAAGGGTGTCTTTAGTGTCTACAGTGCACAAGCTGATAACATGTTACCCATATTTTATTCTTTCTTCAGTTTGTCAGTTTATTTTTTGGATCTAATAGGTGGGAAAAAAATCTAAAGGGACATTATGTTTGAAGTCAAAATGGACGAGTCGTTTCTTGTGTGATATCAGTAACGGGAGATATATACACTGTTTTATCCATGCTGTTATCTTTTGGCAGTATCGGCCTGCCAAACTGACCCGCCCCCATTCAACTTGCGATTGATGTTCATTTCCCTTCCCTCTCATCCACAATACGATGACCTGAAATTGACAGAAATGATTCACTCACTTTGTCCTTCGCGCATTTAACTCCATCGACAGCAGTTATAATCATGCTGCGCAGTGCCTTGTCAATGTAGCACCTAACTTCACAATTGCTCATATTATATTCCTAAGGAGAGAGGAAAAATACATCACCGGAGAACAATAAGAATTTACAAAGAAATGGTAACGCTTTCGGTAAAGAATGGAAATTTCGATGTGCAGTCATTTCTTTTTAGGCAGCACACATAGAGAGTGCAATTATCGAAGAGGAATATAGCATAGGAATTGTGGATTAATACGCAGACTGCTCACTTTCGTGACAATAGTGGCAAGTTAAAAAACCCACCTTGTCGGCTTCAACATAGGGATACATGTTGTAGACCTTCTGGCAAAAGGTGTCTAGGTCTGACACCTCACCGGGCAGCTGGCTCACAGCCATTCCTTTATTTTGCGAACTTTCTTCCCTGAGGCAGCGGTAATTAGGGCGGCTGAAATTGAAAGCATGGCTCTTAAAACAATATAAAAAGTAGAACACAGCGAAGAGGTTCAGAGTACATACTTGTATATATTCATCACTTCTCTCTGGCAGCACTCGGAGAAAAAGAACATGTTTGGTTTCACAAACTCGTAGCTCATCATGTAGCCGTCGTACCAGGAGCAATCTTCGGAGCCGATATGCCCGGCCGGCCATACGCTCCCCGCATCTCCGTCATGAGCGCATCCAAGGCTGCAGTCAAACAGAACAAAGTTGCATTCTACTGAAAATCATCGGGTGTGCTAAGTCACAAACGTAGTCAACTGCCGTTAGAGACAATCGGCTGAATCATATGGACACTCAGAATATCACGTCTTTACTTTTCTTCTCAAACACACCGCATGTGCTGCATGTACAGCAGAATTGGAATGCAAGCTAATCGTCATATAGAAAGTACAAGGAAACATGTAGGCGTTCAATATATTCTCTATAGCTTGCACCTACATTTCCAACAGTTCGCGTACACTGCGCATGATACCGCAACTATTAAGTGAATATGCGTTCAGCATACATTTCCTTCAGACTCTGCACGCTTCACTTGACTCCTATAAGAGTCAAGAGTATATAATATTCCCTTCTGTCTCCATATTTTTACGTAGTTCTTATAGCTACGTAAAAATATAGAGACACAAGGGAATATTCACACGAAACGTCCCAACATGCACACGTTTTCTCATCCTCTATAAATTCTGTAGGTGCTAAAACGGCGAAGCTTTCAACCAGAATCTTTCGAATTTACTTCTAAAAGTACTGCAGCTAAAAGATATGCAATTTTGAATTAAACACTTGCTCTTGCTTCCAGTTTGGAATTCTATAAGTGTCGTGTCTTGGTGAAGTATAACCAGACAACGAAGCTTGTTTCCTTGCTGTGTAGTGGAGCATTCATGCCACCCAAAAAGCTCAAACATGATTAAAGGAGAACCCTTTTTGAACTTGTGATCTGCGCCTTACTTTGGATGTAAATGCACGCCGCACGGGTAAGATATTGGGCAGGGGAACCATATTTCTACGACGTCGCAATCTGAACGCCGCATTGTACTCATAGTTTCGGCTGCCTAGAAAAGCCCAGGTGGTGAAAGTTAGCCCTAAGGTATTCATTAGAGCGAGTCTTATGAGTGTACACTATCTTGCTGGAGGAATCACGCCTATTCATCTCTTCAATAACTTGTGAACGCGATAAAACTGAAGAAAACTCTCGAAATTTCCACAAAATATTGCCGCGAGCCGGATTTATAACCGAAATATAAAAATATATCTGGTTTCACAAGCTTCTAAAAATGTCTCATGAACAATTTAGTCGATGAGAGAGTGTGAAAATGCATGCTGAAACTTTAGATTCGATCGTCAGTCGTCGTACAGAATATTATGTAAGACCTTCATAAATTTGGCTCATGCCCTCCGGAAGAAAGCACACTATCAATAAAGGTGCTGATTTTATTTTTATGGGGAGTGGGGGTGAGGGGGGGAACTGCTCAAAAAAGTGCTTAACCGGAGCTGGGCGAAACCAACCGCATATTGTTTCCCGTCGTGTGGCGCTAATTAGAGAATTTTTAATTCCTCTAAATAAGTTAATTAGCTAAGACAAATTATGCAAATTCTCTTTGTTCAGTTTATGGACACGTGCGTTTCCTTAAGTTGGTGATGGGTTAAAAAATAACCAATGAAGCTTTTTGCAGCAACCCATCTCCTACGCGGATTTTTTCCATATTTCGCAGGCTTCTTTTAAATTTTGCAAAAATGTATCACATACAAGATATGTCGCTAGAAAAAACTGGATTGGTTGTTTCGTAACCCCCTCGAAAACTTAACAAAATGCAAGGGATCCTAAAGAGAATAATAACATGTTGCGTAATTAATCTAGTATAAACTAATTCAGCGGAATTCTGAATTCTAGAAAATGCTCTTAGCAGCTCCACAAAACGGAAACAATATGTATTTAGCTGCACTCAGCCCCAATACGTCACTTTTTTACATTCTTGGTTCAAGTTACGTGAAAAATTTTATATAAAAGCCAATAGGGGAGGATGCCTTTCCGTGAACGTTTAAAATATTATAATAATATTAAAATATTATAGGCCGCCGCGGTGACTCAGCGGTTATGGTGCTCGGCTGCTGACCCAAAAGACGCGGGTTCGATCCCGGCCGCGGCGGCTAGAATTTCTTTGGAGGAGACATTCTATAGGCCCGTGTGCTGTGCGATGTCAGTGCCCGTTAAATAACCCCAGGTGGCCGAAATTTGCGACGCCCTTCACTACGGCGTCTCTCATAGCCTTAGTCGCTTTGGGACGTTAAACCCCATAAACCAAACCAAACCAAAATATTATAGAACTCTGCTTTATAAAAAACTCTTGTTTTTCAGTCTTCGTGCCTTGTAATACAGAGCTCAGGTATGCACGAAATAAAGAATGAATAATAGGCCTTTTCGTTCTCAGCTGGAAATAGAATAGGGGTAGCTTTCAGAGGCTTTATTTGCGTGCTTTCACGCAACGTTCTCTCATTAAAATGGAGTTTAATTGGCAAGCATTACTAGTGCCATTACTAGAAAAGCCGGCGGCGTGTGTTTTTGTCTTTGTGTACACTCCGAGATGGTAGACAAAATCTCAGTGGTGTCAAGAAAAATAGGCTGACGTCATCAAGCGGCCGCAAGACGCACACAGCCAGCCAAGCACAGCCAATTGAGACAACACTAAACATCTCGTTATATATCCAATTCATCTCTGTATATATATATATACACCCCCCCCCCCCCGCCCCCCCATGGCCGACCTCAATGTGGTACCAATGTAGCCGACACTAGTACCAAAATTGCGACGCAATGTTTCTCACAATGTTTCACATCACAATGTTTCTGGTTGCAGATAGCTTACATGCGCTAGTCAAGTTGGCGGCTAGTTCATGACAGGGTTCCCCACCGGTGCCGTACGCATATTCCGTTCTATGCCTTCCCAGCATTTTGGGTCAAAATCGTGATGAAACCGTTTGTCGCACAGTGCTCCGGGTGCTGTTATCCGCTCTTTGACGCCACCCGCGATATTTTGCAATCCTGCGACTCTCATAGGTAGCCGGTGGTCCTCAAGGGTAACGGAGTGGATTCCAAGAAAAGGCAAGCGTAGCAGGGGGCGGCAGATAGTTAGGTGGGCGGATGAGATTAAGAAGTTTGCGGGGATAAGGTGGCCGCAACTTGTGAAGGGCAAGGTTAATTGGAGAGACATGGGAGAGGCATTTGCCCTGCAGTGGACGTAGTCAGGCTGATGATGACTTTCATAAACTCACAGAAAAAAATCTTTAATAGATGTGCAAACATCGCGCGTAAAAATGCATGCAGTGACTGCAATACTTTTGCATTCCTACAGGTAGGCAATCAAAAGGGTCTTTGCCAAATTTTTAAATTTTTGCAGGCTTCGAATAAATATTTTTTTTATCTGTGAAATAACGTAATGCAATTTTGTATTCGTGTGCTCGAAAAAGCTTTTTTTATTTTTTTCTTCGTGTTCGTGGGAACTGCCTATTCTTAAAGTGTGAAAGTTCAGAGGCGTCATACGCAGTTTTTCAAAACTTTCTCTGAGACTAACAGGCATAAGGATACAAATAGGTAACAAAACCTTCCATGAATTCCTTTGAATGCCTTCTATAATACGGCAACTGTAAACATTTCCATAAATGCATTCTTATTGCTTTGAATACAAATTTATTCATCAGTGGCAATTTTATGGCAGCCAGGCATAATAAAGCGTAATATATACATATTTTGCTCACAGCGCATCAATTCAGAATAAATTAGATAGAATCCTTAACAATTTCACAGTAAATTTCCGGACTCTCCATTCAGTAGGTTTGAAAAAATCGGTTCATGATGATCGAAAAAGAGCACAGAAGATACCATTTAAATTAGATTTTAAGCGGGAGTGCAAGTTGCTCTCAATTACAAGATTGCTATGAAAATTAATAGCTATAGCATATACAATGAAAGTGCACTGTATTTCTCCACAAACATTTTTGAATCTCTGACCTCACGTCAAGATTTCGGTCGAAGCACATGCAACATTTCGTTCTCAGTCACCACAGAAGAATTTAATTTGTTACTAAATTTTAAATAACCATTGTTCGCTCAATTCATTATTTCTTCAAATGTTTTAGACCGTCATAATAATAGCTTGACCTATATGGACATATTTACTTAGCCGTCTCATATTACTACATCTACAGCGATTGAGCATGAAATTAGACTGTTTTAGTTGGTACCTAATATACTGTTACCCGACGGCAAGCCGATGAAGACAGGACTACACGACATATGGCGATGTAATGATTTAATGGCGGCGGGCCTAGCGCGAGCGCTCCGTGCCGCGCCACTGCCCTGTTTGCCGTCTTCTAGTCAGTGACAATATTATCATAATTTTACATAAAAGCCACCATTATTGCAGAGCAAGCCAGACATATTTGATGCCAGCCACAGTTTGTATTCATATCAGGGAAAGAGCTAAACGCTATGAAAGTCTAATTTTTTTTCCAGAACGCAGAAAACTTTTGCGGCACCGAAGCGGTGTCTAATATTTTCAAGTTACACATCGGTAGCTTTGGTGCTCTGTATTAGCAAAACTAGAAAAACACTGTCTGTTAAGCGGCCGCCGTGATTAAAAACCGGCGTTTTGTGATCAAGCATCAAAAATTTTTGGTTGCTTTCAGAAGCGCGCAAATGTTTTATGAAACAAAGGTCCCGAATATACATCTTTTCCATATTCTGCGACACCAGCTGATCCCAAGTGCTTAGTGCTTGGAAGGCGGAGAATTAGAGCATACCGACATGTTCGAAAGTTAAATTATTACTAATGTTGAAGTAAGCCGGACATAATTGAAATAAGCAGCATCGGGGATTGTTTTTTGGGTACAAGTACGAAACGAAGGCTGCTGTTATCAAACGAAAAAAACCCTGCAGCGAAGGTTATCGAGTAACCACTAAAACGACGCAAAGTGGAACCTTGAAATGATCTTTAAGCTGGCTTGATGCCAGATATGACAACGCACCTGCGATGTTTTAAATCCATGAAATGAATCTTTCAGATGCTGCAAATACAGAAATTCAAAGCAACGAGTTTTAATGCTGATTTGCAATCCAGTCGTAGGAACACAGCGCCGTGTAGCATTCAGTTATTTTCAGTAGACACACTTATGTCTAATGACAATACAGTTTACAGCTTCTCAGAAAGATGACATTGAACATGTGTTAAATCTGACCCCAGGAAATAAATATACCGGGAGAGACTTTCTCCTCAACTCACCTGTGAGCGAGCTCATGCGCGTACACGTAGACACCGTAGAAGCTCTGAGCTCTCTCTTCTGACATACCCACTTTCCACTTGGTGCACACTCCTCCAAGATAGGCGAATCCTATAAGAGAAACATTTTATGACCGGACATAGGGAAAGTGAGCGGGGCTGTAGACTTTCAATAGCTACGTGAAAAGGTAACGTAAACGATGTTTTCTTTGGTTTTAGTGCACAGAAAGCAGACAACGTGTAAGAAAAAATTTTGAAAATGTACCAA
Source organism: Amblyomma mixtum (assembly GCF_055824585.1). NCBI lineage: Eukaryota > Metazoa > Arthropoda > Arachnida > Ixodida > Ixodidae > Amblyomma > Amblyomma mixtum. The sequence goes on along the minus strand of NC_143020.1, from coordinate 21,820,868 downwards.
AGATAAACCATGCTTATAAAACGCGCATTGGAGGTCTAAATGAGCGGAGCAATTGCAGAGTGGTCGCACTGTGCAGTATATGGGTACAGAAGATTCAACCAAGCAGTTAAGTAAAAAGATACGCCACTTATTTTAAGTGTGATTCATCGTACTGGCTCAGCCCCGTTCGCTTTCACTAGCTTATCCTGATTTCATAAGTTATATCCTGGTCGCGACGGCGGTATGTTCACGGAGGTGACATTCAAAACGGTCGTGAGCTGTACGTTGGCAGCGCACGTCAAAGAACCCCAGGTCGTCCGAACTAATCCGTAGCACTCGACTTTGGAGTCTTTATATCCTAAGCATCGCTTCGTTACGTTAAACTGAAAAAAAATGCAAATACAGAACGAATATGGTGCAACGGATTCAAGAGATGTGACGAAAAAGAGAGTTGGCGGTTGCCTTAAGGAACGCTTGAAGCCGACAACATGAAGCTTTTTTTTTCACAACTGCTCACATTTCAAGAATTGAAGAAAGCTAAGATTCAGCCTGCTGGGAATATAAACTTTGGCAATTCATATTCACAAAATTCTGGAGCAGGAAGCTAGCATTGAAGGTAATGCCATTCGCCGTTAATACCAATCGTTTGCTATCCAATCCAATGTATGTTGCCTGCAAAATGATACTCATCATATTTTGTCTCTTAAAATTCCATTCGCAAGAAAATGACATTGCGCCAAATTAAACACACACCTTACAGAATCATTGTCCAGTCACGGTAATGAGGTATGCTTTTATTTATTTCGGAGCTCCTCACTAGCCTATGAAAAGGCTGAGGAGGGCTTGCGGACGCAGAAGACACCTCATACTCGATGTCTGTTCAGAAGTTGAAGGAACCAAAAATTTTATAGTCTTGATGCGCAAAACGAATAAACGTCTGCTGGAAAATGTGTACCTTGTCCTCTAAATCTGTATATTGCTTTAGAAAACCTATGTGTCACTTTTCTTCTTAAAGCGTTTATGTCAAAAAAAAAACCTTTCTGCCAAACCAAAGATGCGTCAATATTTTGAAGAATAAATAAGCCAAAGATGCTATGCTTACCTCCTGTTCTATGCTGAAGCGTCCCGTCCTTCCACCGCGACATATTGCGTCTGGAAAGTAATTTTAGTTTTAGCGGCAGCTTTAAAATTTGTTCAACAGCTGTTTATGAAGCGTAACGACATTAAATACTGCATTATACGTCTGGCTTTTTGTAAACTGTTTCTCCGAAGCGTCATACTAAAAGTGTCTAACAGAATACGAGACCAAATACAAGAGTTTTCGTAAAGGTGATGAAAAGATATAATGTGTGGTCTTTTTTACGTGACTTTTCGTATTCATCGCTTTTACTTATAACATGCATCACAATAAGCAGGTAGGAGTATTACAGAATCCGTCTTATTGTGGAATGATAGACTTTTGTGCCGTTAGAAGCTCACTTGTGCCTGCTTCCTTCTTCTCTGTCGCCCATATAAAGAGCGAAACACTTCCAATTGTGTTTTTGCTATGTACGAAGGTGTCGCCTTTCGAAAGCATACAAACTACACCCTCTAGCTGATATCGCAGGTGAATCTAAAATGGCCAGTTGCTCACAGGAGGCTTCAACACAACTGCAGATATAAAAAAAAAATATTAATTATCATGCTCAAACCTGCTCAAATCGACGCTTTTTGGCTAAAAACTAGAAAACTGGTAAGGGTGTTGATTACGAACTAAAATCCTAACTAAAGGCCTAAAAAAAAGGCAGCCATTCTAGCATACCGCTTCCATTTGAAAAAATCGTTTTTGCTCCTGGTAAATATTTCAGTGCGCGAAAAAATAACGCATTTATGGTCTCGCGATCAGAAAGATGCAGAGGTGCCTATTTTTCTGTCAATTCTCGCGCCGACGTTTTTTTTTTTCTCGAATGGGGAGCATCTCGCCGCTAATAGCAGCCCGCTACTCAGCTACGCCAATACTCCACTCCTCAAAATCTCAGATGCGCCTCTATATTCTCTATGAAGTCGAATGTTCCACTACTATAATGTTTCTCTCTTCAGTGGATCCCAAAACCTTCGCGCAGCGTCTGAAGTTTCAGCTAGACACAGGATGTTTTTTTTTTCAGGTGTAGATGCATGTTTACCAAAAAAAAAGCAGACAGCTGACATAGCAAGAATTGCCATTTCTTCGCGGTCAGTAATCTCCATGTCCCTTAAATGTAGCGGTATATTACCCTGTTTATATCCTATCGAATTTGAAACCCATCAAAGGAGTCTTAGCCAGCAAAAACAGAGACAGATTAATGATGATCCCGTGGTGGCCGATTAGCTGAACTGTTTCCAGTGCTTATTTTAATCGGACCAGTCAAGCGTAGAATGTCCCAACGGATTATTTTCGCACTTACTCTCGCACCCCGCCGTCCTCCTTACTTCCAAAGATGGCGCAGCATACTTCCACATTACATAATGTATGCTTCCAGGAGCCATATGCAATTAGCTCAGAGAAGCTTTCATGCTTGCCCCTCTGACAATGACTGATGTGTCTCTATTAATTTCCTTTGTTTAGTAATGAATGAGCCCTTAAAACAAAAGAACATCTTCCATTGAGTAAATATGTGCTGGTCTAAGTAGTACAGTGCTGTGCAGCTTGCTCTCTGTAACATACAGAAATACTGGGAAGAGAAAATCTTGATCTTGAATGGAAGAATTTTATGTATACTTCGAGAAAAATACGTTAACGGCTCCGTAGATATTGAAGTACTTCTCTCACAGGAAAAAAAGAACAGCTGCAGTGATGCATACAGTTCAGAAATAGGCAAGAGAGATCATGATGTCATCAGCGCAATAAAAACCAGAATACAGACTGAACGACAGAAATAAAAGTGTACATTTTGCATTGGCGAAAAATTTCTTCCACAACAGAAGCGGACCGGAGAGCATGTTTTCGCGTTGAAACAAAGGGCATTGAGAATAGTGGAAAATAGTCTGAAAAATGTATCGTGTTGCTCAAGACACTAATTATAGCAAAATTATAGACGCAGCTTATAGCTTCATTTTCATAAAACACGAGGACCGTCTATAAGTACGGCGAAACAGATGAAACACAAGGTCGACTGATCAACTTTATTTCAGAGCACCTACCTGTAGTCCTGAGTTCTACATCCGTCTGCGTTTACGTGGTATAGCGCACATTTCCAAGTAAGTAGCCAAGTCGATGTAATGTAGATATATTCAAAGGTATTTGATATACTGCTCGAAATTTAACTTACCCTGTGAGAAGGAACACAATGTCAGCATCAGCAAAGTACGTCTGGTTCAGAACAAATGCGTTGAATTTCTGAACTGTTTCTTCATACAGAATATTTTTAGTGTGATTATAACCCTCCAGATGGACGATGTAAGGCTCGTCGCTAACCTGGAAGAAATAAAAAAAACGGGATTCTTTTGAAGTTATTCTTTACTGAAAGCTCCTAGTGATACTGAAATACTCAGAATGATCGGGAAGACAGAAAGTGTTCTTATTCCTAGCACTCTCCCTTCCCCATCCTGCGGCCAGAAGTTGAGGCTGTTGGTTACGACGCTGCTATTACTTTCAGGAGAGTTGTAACAGGCGCTTACCGGCTTGTAAAAACAGTATGAACGACAAACTACACAGCTTAAGAAGTGAGACAGGTGCTAAAAAACCTGCACTCATTGCGCTGCTGCACGTCTATTTCGAGGGATGGAGGACATCATTTAAAGAATAAAAGTTAATAAAGAGGCCGCTCGGCAGGAGCAAAAAAATACACAAAAGCAGATACACAAACTAGCTTTCATATCAGTTTCCTGCGTACCCAAGAAAAGAGATGGAGAAAATAAAACCAGCGGCACAAGTCACTCCCAACCCTTTTCGTTCGCCTGCCTTCATGTGCGGCGTCTTTGAATAACGATGTACACCTCTTGAGTTTTACTGCACTGATATCGCTATTTATGCACTTTCTAAAATCACGCCCACTGGAGACATCTGCCGCACGAACCAAATATATCTGCCGCGAGCACGCAGCGAACGCTGATTCCAGCTTTGCAAAGGACGAGACCACCGGGAACCTCGGTCTCCGTCGGGCATTACCTTCGTAAAAAAAAAAATATGGGATTATTCAAAATTTTCCCCTGGTCAAAAAGTCTTTTCTTCTTTTGGCTGTCAGCCTCACCTAGTCCTTGCTGCAAAATTCATTGCAGCCAGTCGCAACGAGGTATTTGCAAACGTAGCTCAAGGTCATCTACCTGGGTGGCAGCGCGGCTTCAAAATCAACGCAGGAGGGAACGGTTCGTGATTGTGCGTCGGTTCGTGGTTGTGCGCCGGCTGCTTCAATCTCAGGCCCTGTTGCGTACCCGATATCAGTGTGAATCCTGAGATAATCAACTGTAGCAGTTCATGTTCGAGCTATGTGGAGCTATTATCTTTGAAGATTACAGATAAAGCCTTGTGGTCGGTTAGGACACAAAATATATGGACTTCGACAGACAAACGGAAAGGCTTAGCGGTACAATAGTTTGCAGGCACCTTCCTTACGAATGTTCTGGGCCGCACGCTGGCAGGTGTGAGGTGCTTTGAGCAGAAATCAACTGTCTTCCGGTCCCAGGCTTCGTCATCAACCAGACATCAACCACTGCCAAACATAGAGAGTCAGATGCGACATGGAAAATTGGGACGGGATGAACGAGGAGTTTTGTTACGGGAAGCTGCTGCTTTGAATGTTGACAAATGAAATAGAAATTTGCATAGAGAAACAATGTTTAATATGTAACAAGCAAATTTTTCTAAATGTTGAATTGATTCTGTTGAAATTTTCATAAACACCAAGTAAACATAAAGAACTGCTCTAGTTCCAGCACATCAAAGCCATGTTGGAAGATGCCAGTGTGGGGTGGTTTTTACTCACGAGTACTTTATAGGATGCTTTAGAAGGCGTGCAAAACTGTGCATCCTGCTTTGTCTGCAGTTACTACAACTTTCGACGCAGCATTTAGCCACTAAAGGAATCTTTTGGTTAAGAAACAGCAGCACACGCCTGCGCACTACTGTAGAAATGTTCTACCGCACATAGTTCAACAAAACTGGGGTCGATAAAAATCTACTCGTTTAACTACCACAGATTGTATCTGCATGTTGTGATTATTTTCTTGAGACCCCAGAAATTAGGTCTCAAACTAACGCTTATTATCGGCCGTAATCTATAAAAATCAATTTCATTTCTTATTCCATTTGGCCGCCACGTAAACTTGACTTCAGCAACAGCAGGTACGAACGTGACCGACTAATCAGAAAGCCAGCCGCTAGCCAACCTCGTGACGCCGCATCAAATGTGAGTAAATCCCACGGATCAGACTGCCACCGTTCGCGGCACAAACGACGTGCACTTTCTTTGCCGAGCCTGAACCAGCGCCGGTAAAGCTGCTTAGGCGTGCCGAACATGTGGTGCTCCGCCACTTGTGAGCGTCGGCGCCGGTCGGCCAGTGAGATATCGATTTAAACATATTTATGCAAGCAGGTGCCGTATTCTATAGGGTGTCGATTTTAAAGTGGACATTTCACGTCTATCCTGTCCTCTGTCATTGGTCAGTGAGATACACCCGTGGTAGAGCCCATCGATGAGACCGTCAATTCGAGGAAGTGGTACAGATCTTTTTTATTGACTATTTAGATGACGGTAATGGACACAAAGCGCCACGAGCAAAATGTTTCTTTACCATGACGACTGGCCAAGCCCAGGGACTGCGACAGGGCTCAGTAATGTTCTTATCGAGCTTTCTGTAACCTCCGCATTGATAACCTGTCGCTAACCGTGGGACATCCGGTATGGCTGCCAGCGAATAGGAGGGGCATCACCAGTGCCGTTAGAGCAACAGCTTGACCCTGGGCGTTCTTATTCAGGTCAAAGATGTCAGAAAAAGACTCGTAAGCGTTCGAAGATGTCTGGATTTCGGTAGCGCGGACAAGAAAAATCAGAGGGCACTTTTACTGTCTAAAGTGCGTAGACGCGAAAGCGTTTTCCGCACCACATTGACTGCCTCTGTGGCATTGGTGATGTCACCACTGGATGACACCACACATAATTAATGCCTAATTGCTAATTATTTAAGGAGTGGCGAACTACTAATTAATTGGTAATTAGCGATTAATGACTAAAACCTCCAAGTTAACAACTTCTTGACGCACGGCGGTCTTAATAAGCGATACAGAGGGCAAGCTGGCGTCGGGGAAAGTCCGTCGGGGTGGCACAGGTACAAAAGCTTCGAGTTCACGACGAACGATCAGCGTGGCAGTGTCGCGTGATGGTGTTCAGCCTACACAGCAACAGCTGGGCCCCACTGTGAAACATGGCGAACGTCATTTTTTATTTGGCCGTCACGACGAGGAATTGGTATGGCACGCACGACGCAGACCTAATGAGTTGAAACGTTCACAAAGAAAAGCTTCGCGCTCTGTTTCGACAGCGGAATAATTTTAAGCTTCATTGCTCAGTCATCCACAAGAGGCTACGCCGCACACACACAAGATCTGGTAGCACTTTGCTACAAAGTTGATACCCTAATATAGGAATCAAAATATAGGCCACATAAGAAAACGTATTGCAGATGACGCGTTTCATTTGCTCCTCTGCAAAGGGTTGCGATACTTTGAACACCGTCATCAAGGACTGCCGTTGCTTTGAAGAGGTAAAGAGCCGGCGGATATTTAAGCAGTTTCCTCGGCGTCCACATAAGGCAGCGACATGTTCATGTCAGCAGCAACAACTACAACTATCCTTCCCGCTACAACACCTAACGTCACCGGCCATCATGCGCTGTCCTGGCTCTCTTCTCTTAAGAATTCTACGGGTCTCCTCGATCATTAGGCGTTACGCCTCCGACAATACGACTGCACTGTGGTCTATACGTGTGGACGGCTACACGAGGATGCCGACTGCATCTCTCGTTATCCTCTTCATCAGGAGATTAGTACTTGCGGATAGTACTTAAAAGTACTTGCGGTATTGATCTGTTCTCTCTCTCTCTTCTTTCAGCACTTTTAGCTAAGAACAACGCCGGGGTGATGAGCGCGCCTCCATAACATATCGCCTAACGGCCGCCCCTACCTACCCTTCACTGAGCCGCTTTGATCTCACCGACAGCACTATATAACACCGAAGGTTTCACCCCGCTGCACCTGACTTCATTCTCGTTGTGCTCACGCAACTCTACACTGTTTTCCTCCAGGAATCACATGATCTTCCTACTGCTGGTCATCTGGGTGTTTCACGTACGTACGACCGAGTCCTTCGTCGGTTCTTCTGGCCTAGCCTCTATCGCTCTATCCGCCGTTCTGTTGGTGTTTGCGATGAGTGCCAGCGGCGGAAACTGCCCACAACTCCTCCAGCTGGTCTTCTTCAGCCTATCGACATCCCTCCGGCGCTGTTCTTCCTCTTTAGATTAGATATTCTCTGACCTTTTTTTTAGTGGAATTATGGATATAGATGAGCTGCAGTAGCCACAGATTATGCCATCCGATAAGCTATAATGCACGGGCTCCCCATGTGTACTGCCGCTGATGTCGCCGACTTCCTTCTTCACGACCTTATTCTCTACTATGGCTCTCGCCACCAACTCCTCACGGAACGTGGCCGCGCTTTTTTTTTAAAGTTGTGGACTACATTCTACGTACGTGTGTCACTAAACAAAAGTTAGCCACATCTAACCATCCGCTAACTAACTGCCCCACTGATAGCCTCAACCCCACCCACTGTGACATGCTCGCCATGTACGTCTCATCTGGCCACCGTGACTAGGACATGACCCTTCCATACGTTAAATTTGCCGAAATTACTCCCGCTACGACACTGCCGGCTATTCCCCATTTATCTGTTTTATGGCCGCGAGCCTCTTGACACAGTTCTTCGTACATAATGTCCCCCGCCTTCTGAATGTGCCCGAGACGCCATTGCCCGTGCTGACCATGCCCGTTAACTCGCATGCCACTGCCTGCAAGCTTCGGAAGCCTTTCAGCAAGAGCACAACAGCCCCCACCTCGACACCGCCTTCTCACTTGGGTCTCTTGTGTTACTCTGGGCACCTTCTCGTCGTGTTGGGCTCTAAGAAAGCATCTATCCCGCTACTTTTGCCGTGTAATTTGCTACGCCAAATCACGGCCCTCACCTACGAGATCGCTCCTGCCTTATCTCTATCAACTTCCCGTCCGGCACAACCGAATGTCGTCCGCGTCTCAGCCTCGAACCCTATCACCAGCCCTGCTCTGACAGTCTTTAATTAGCACCGCGACGGTGCTTCTACTCACGGGGCCGTGCTATGCACCCAGCGAATGGTGACGCCTCGGACGAAGTTTATTTTGCTTGGCGCATGCTTGTCGGTCGAATCCATCGCGACGACCCGTGCCTAGCGTTTCTTCTATGCCTTGCACTTGTGCTTTGACTCGTGCACCCCATGAAGGCTTTTTTTGTTTGATACACATTGGAGACGCTCTATCGTATGTACAAAGCGCGCAAAATATTTTGTGCAATAATTAACGAAGTAAATTGCCTCGAAAACGCACCAAACTTTATAGTTTCGTAGCCTGAAATTATTGTCAGCTTATGCTCCTATAGGCATTTTGGAAAAAACGCTGATTTCTGGAGGTTCAGTAAGCAGAGGGATGAGTTACTGGGTGTTTCAAACTATTCAAAACAGAATTTCCTATTAAAAGCTCTCAAATATTCATGATTGTGGATTGCGTAGTTTGAATTTGCGTGATAGAGGGCATTAGTTTGTGAAAGAGTGCAAGCAAAATACTAATATTTACTAAAATGAACAGATTAACTTTTTATTTGAACACTTAGGGCGCAAGGTTGTATGGCGAAACTGAAGGCCGCCAAAGACGAAAGCCAGCGCAGTTTTTCGACTTTCAGAATCGGCATCATGCTTCGAGACATCGAATGGAAAAAAAAGCGTTTCAAAACTATTCAAGCTGCCTTTCCCATGTGGCGTAATGTAAGATGGGAGTTTGTTGACTTAAATGCAGACACAGTTTCCGCATTTTGGAACGTAGATGATGTGGGAGTTTGTTGAACTAAATGCGGACACAGTTTCCTTATTTTGGACATCGATGACGTTTAAGTCAGTCCGGCAACGATACCACTAGCAGTGACGCCATTTTATCAACATGTTAACGCGGGAAAACCAACGTGGAAAACTGCGGAACGTGCATGTTCAGCGCTCTATATCCCGAAGCTCGATGCTCATTGAGAAATTTTGTATACTGATTTGCCGTATATATTTTAGGCCTCCAATTTAACACTTTATGTGCCAGAAACTCAAAAATTAACAAGTTGATCAGTTATTTTAGATTATACTCGTATTTTTCTAGCACTCTATTAGCAAATATCGTGCTCCATGCCGTATAACTAACCGGCTGAATTCTTATCAGCGTGTGAAGGCTTTTCAAGGAAATATGTGTTGTATTATTTTAAACACCCTATATAAAGGAAGGACTGTAAATACGAAGTTTTGCAAAATAGACAGGTTATTGCGCGCTATTAACACAAATTTGAAGCAACCTCTGGCAGTCGCATTTCAGATATTATTGGTGATAGTAAATATTTAACGTTTGGTATCGCAATGGCTACTGACCTTGTTTCGAATAAGGACTTAAATAAAACAGCTGCAGCTGCCTTCTGTGCACTTTCTTCCTCTAATAATTCAAACACTGAAAAATAGTGCGTGAAGTAATTTCAAGTTGTAATTCCCAATCCGCTGAGCTGAATGACAAAATTAACTGCAGAAATACAAGATTAAAATATTGAAAGAAAGAAAAGAGGTCTTGCATTGAAAAAAAAATAGATGTTTTGTAACATAAAAGGCGTTTTACATGGCAAGATATCCAATAATAACAATCTTAAAACAAGCAGAAGTAGGGAGAGGAAATGTGGTTTTGCCTCGAGTTTCCTGCATGACAAAAACAGGCTCGGAAAATAATCGGTCGTCTTTAGCGTCCTTATTACCTGCCATTTTCCTATCACAAATTTAAAGGTATTAGTCGCTCTGTTGAGCGAAATGAAGAAAGACAAATTGGAACAATTCTGCCGTTCTGGCTGCCTGTTTTTCATTATATTGTGTTCTTGCTTCAGCCCTGGTGAAAAACCAAAATTTCAGAGCAGCGCAAGATGTATTTTGTGTATTAGTTTCATACACGCTCTGCAGCCACGTGTTTTGTTTTCTTTACCTTACTCGTGCTACCCAATTCTGTACTAGTTGCACTTTGCCTTAAAGGGAGACTGAAGCACTTTTTTCGAAAATCGGGCTGGCAGCAGAATCCGATAGTTTTTGATGCTGTATACCGGAATATCGCATCCAAATAAGGCAAAAACAAGCGCGAATTGACTTTTTTAGCCGAAATGTGCGGCCTGTGCCGCGGGGCACGCCGCGCGGCGCGCCGCCGCCCGTGATTGGTCAAGAGAGGTCGTGACGTCACTTTGAGGACTGGAGAAGCTGGCGATGCGGATCCGGCGCTGCGTTGAGTGCAGATCGCAGCTTTCCGTGTCGTTGTAAAAGCGAATACGGCGACTATTTTTTTTTACTGACCTCCGAAGAGAAGGATACTACAGTTTGCTCATTCCACGTAACGCCTGAAACCAAAAAAGACACAAGCAAAAAATTGTACGCCTAGCACAAGCATACGCCAGCGTCAAAGACGCGATGCAGACCATGCGTAAAAGGTGCCAGCACAACCTCGGCTCGTATTCTCGGAAAGGAAGGGGTGCGAACAATACTCAAGTCAATTACCACCACCGGACACCTCCTGGCTCTCCCGGAAGAGCGTCATCCTAAAGAAAAGGCCCAAAGCACTGTGTACAAAAAATCCTGTTCTCAGTACCCGGGTGTTGCAGGTTGGGGCAAGAAAGTATTTCAAGGAAACGATGAAGGAGCACAAAGTTGGTGTCAAAATTAGCGAAGCGCAGTGGCCAAGCACTGCGAGGCATGTGACCACAAGATAGTGACGCAATCATAGTGCGCTGGAAACCAAGCCAAATACGCGCACAAGGCTGCTGCTTCACTCGTGGTGCGTTCAGCAGATGCCAGAAAATATTAATCGCTGCCTTGGAAACGTTCGCCCTTCCTAGATTTGCAGTTTAGGTTCAGTGAAGTAGTTGCCAACTATATGTGTGTTTAAAAGCCAAGCTAGCTGCAACTCGCCCGCTGCCACAACTTGATGAAGAAACCGAGTAAGGTTGCGGTGTTTTCTTGCAAAAACTCGGTTGGCATTCATTTCTCTCTTAAATTTGCATCAGAAATCAGAACGTAAAACGCTTTCGATTTAATCGCTTAGCTACGATTAAACGAGATGCCGCATATGAAGAACTTCGATGCTTGCTTGCTTTGCTTTATTGTGCTTTTCATTGCTTGCTTGCTTGCTTGGACACGTCGAACCGAGTATAAAATCACTAATTAAGCCTTGCTGAGCACGCCTCAGGTGGTCTGGCCGCACCTAAGCTGAGGAGAGCGACACATGCTTGAGCCTCTATAAGGTTTCTGCAGGGGCTAAGTGAGCATGTTTCTACTTTTAGAAGAGGCGCTTCTTGCGAATGGTGACACGCCTCTCATGCCCGAGGAAATCGAAGGAACTGAGTCATAGTTCAGCCGCGCCTTTTAGACAGAAATCTCCAGAGATCACATTAGGGACATGCTCTGCATGTAGCCGCTCTGACGGAAGTGCTTCGAGCAGAGTAGGCTTGCTTCGGCCGGCTAGAATTCTTCGTCCCAGCAGCGAGCGCTTGCGCTGCGGGCTTATGATCTTGCGGAAAACGGTGGAAGACGACACAGTCGCGGCCGTAGTTGTTCGTGGACACGACCGCAGAGTAGTACCTTGTGTTGAATATGATTTTCAAGGTCGGCTGGCACGCTTTGTACGTCACAACGCACGCAGTACGAGGAACAACGCATGCAGCACGAGAAACAACGCGCGCTGAAAGCTCGCTCGGATGCGCCGAAGTATCCCCGGCTCCTCAACGTGACGTCACGTTGGCCGACATGGACGAGGTTTCCCTCTCCGCTGTTCTCCTCCCCAGCGCTCGCGCGGGGCGCGGGAGATTTAAACATCGCGTTTTTAATTGGTGATTTCGCAACTGTTTTTGCCAAAATCGAAAAAATAATTTCACAGACGTGATCAGCAATGACACTACTTCAAAACCCTAAAAATTTAGCTGATTCGAAAACCGCCTCAGTATGCCTTTAAGTCACAAATCTTATAACCGGACATTATACTTCAAGATTTTTACTTACATTTTTGGTTACCGTGATGCCGACAATCCGTAACTGTACTCTAGGCTGCACCATACTTCGGAATCGAAGATTAGCCTGGAACGTGATAAAAGAACAACAGGTGATCGTTTTTAGCTAGGTAACGCAACTGCAATTGAGCTTTTTCATCACTCATCCTTTCAAAAAAGATTCTAAACGCAGTGGACTCATGCTTACTACATGATGTATTTGTAGCTCTCTTTACGCAGACGGAGGAGTAACTGATTTCGAAACGACATGTTTATGAAGGCAGAACGGTTGTTTTTTGTTTCAAATACCTAAGCATCAACAGTCACAAGTGTATTCTAACTTTCTAAATTTCTAAATTGAGGCGCTCGCAGGGTAAGTTTAAAGTAAGAAGCGATCCGCGTTGTGCTCAAGAAAGATAAGTGATCATTTGCTTTATTTTTGCTTCAAATTCGCATTGTTAATGAAGATATTGCTTTTTTTCTATTACACTGCACACCGCGTATTTATGACAAACTCTCTTTCAGATTATTTGTTTTTTTTTAGTATACGATGAGCCAATCCTAGAATTTCCGGTAAAATGTTTTTTGAAATTATTGCCATTGTATACATTCCCCACATTCCCCATTTATATTTCAGACTCCTTGTTTATTTAGAAAGCAATGTCGAAGGAAACAGTAAACTGCACTGTTCATTAACCATTGAGTAGAAGTAGAAGGTATGCAATGATCAGAATTAGAACTATGATATGCACTAAAGCTATGAAGGGCTCATGATGTTGTTTCTGCAGTATACTTCACTTGGCCCCTAGGAGCAACAAAGAGATTTTTTCTCTAAAGCCAACAAGTGTATTTCTGTAGGACAACTCACAGATGTGATACGCACAGTCCCGCGGAGAAGCTAAGCGCTGTGTCAATAGCGACCAGCTGCAGCTTGCGACGTTATAATTTATTCAAACGCAATTAAAGCCATGTGCCTATGTCTGCGGTCACTTCCTGCCAGTTCACAATGCCGAAAGTCAAGAAAGCGTAACCTTATTTGCGATCTCGAAGTAAAATTCGTACAGTCCATCGCACAACTGTTCAGTGTGCTCCTACAATGTCCTCTGGTGCCCTTTGCTAAATTTTCCACTTAATCAAGGACTGAAACCATATTTGCAGGCTTCAGAAGTAAGCCCAGGTTTCATATCAGTGTGCATGCATGCTAAGATATTTTTTAAAGCCACAGGCTAGATGTATATGGCTCCAACTGCAACCGAAAGGGACGGCGGCTTTACCGTTAACTCCATTGAAGGTAGATATGACGGGAGCATTAGAAAAATGCCCCCAGACCTTATATATAAGAAAAACATTCACAGAACGAAGAACTTGCGCTTGTTTCTTGTTTACGTGTAATATCTGTAGGTTACGACTGAGGTTCATAAATTGCTAATGTTGAAGATTGAGCCTATGCCTTCGAGCGCAGCTATGAAGCTTGAATATGCTGACAAAGCGGTACTTGCAACTTTATTCTTAGCTAAATAATAGTGAAGGGATATGATTTCACCGAAATAAACAGCCTGAATAATTTTGTCCGGATCCTATAAAAGGCCTAAAAGTGCTCGAAACATTAGGCTGGTTGTTTTTCAGGCGAGAATACCAGCTTCTTTACGTTAGGGGCGCCGTTTTTTTCTAAACAATGACCCCCTCGCTGAAATGCAAAAAATTTAGTGGGTTTGAAACTAAAGCTGGAGCTGCTCTTAAAAAGGGGTCCAATAAACTCCTTTGTTGTAAATCACGGAAATTTCTGGTGTGCAGTAAAGGCCTTCCAGCATTCTGCGCACGGAGAGCAGTGTGGATGACCGGTCTTCTCTACCACTCGGCATTAAAGTTCAGGACCACACATCCAAATAGAAACGTCCTGCTTTTTTTTGATGACACATTGCTTGTGAACCTATGATTCTAGAAATTAAAATACCTGACAAGCGATTCATGCCGGCAAAAAAAAACACACTAACCATTGGCGGAATAGCTGCAGGTGACGTAGTGCGGCGAAACTTTCTGTGCGTGTTCTATAAACAAAAGTTTCTTTGGTTAATCTATGGGAGTAAATAAACAGTCTGCGTAAATCAAGCTAGGAGGGTAACAGGGAAGACGTTGCTGCATGACAAGAGTAAGCAGGGCCTCTAGCATTTCGCCTCCATCGAAATGCGACTGCAGCGGCCGGGATCGAACCCACGTTTTTCGGATCAGCTGAAAAGTTAAGACTGTATAGTCCTTCATAGTAATGTGAAGGAATGTGAGATCGCTGCCCGGCCTAAAATAGGCGCTATAAATAACGACTCGTTCGGTCCATTTATGAACGAAAATTTTCGTTCGAGAGCAGAAATATTAGTACAGAAGTACCAATATCTGCCTCTGCGCTTTCGTCATGAATTGAGATTCGATTCGGCTGGAGAAGCTTATGTCCACAAAATCGTGCGAGCTCGCACTTAAGGCTCTGGCAGCTACGTCAATAGGTGCCGTAGAGCCGCTGCTAAAGTGCAACATACCAAATTTGTAGCATACCGAATTGGTCATAATGGCCAGGTACTTAGCAATTTTCTTTTCATCGAAGGCCAGCTCAAGACTGAACTCGTAGTCTACGACAATGTGGAGTTCAGGGTGTATTTCTTCAGGCAGACGCCTTCCTGCATAGACGGAGAGCATGTGGTTCAGTTGTTGTCGTGAACGCTCCCAATACTGACTACAGTTTTTTGTTCCTTTGAATTCGAGCCCGCTTCTGTCACTGGACATTTCAATTTGTCTGTGTCCGTTTCAGCTTTGCTACTGACTGAAAAAAAAGTGTCCAGTTACTGATTTTTAAATACCACGAAGAAACACCCGATATAGAAACAGGTATATAAATGCTGGAAATGAATATTAGAAGCAATTTTGTTTGATTTGCATGTTCACTTATCAGTACGCCTGTTTAAATCAGTGCCACTTAGGCGAGATCAACTTGTTAACATTCTTAAGTAATGACCGATTTGTTTGGACTCATACTGCATTATAATTTCGGCATAGTTGATGGCGTAAAACTTTTGGAAAAAATGTACGGGCATGTGCATTTCTAAACATACTAGGCCCATTAGTTGGCACATACAGGAAAATTATACAGTCATCACTGTTAGTGTCAGAAAATGGAAAGAACATGAAAGAAGACGGAGGCCAGGTCAGGATGAGAACCATTTATTTACATTTAAAAGAGTAAGAAGTGAAGGCCTTGGGAGAGGTTAGGCACGGCAATAGGAGGCGTGCTGTCTCTGCCAACGCTAAGGTACTTTGAAATGAAAGAGAAAAGGAAAAAAAAACTCAGCATAACAATATATCTCAGCTTAGAGTTCATTGCGATTTTGAGGTGTTTTGGCAACTAGAAGTTCATTTAGAAAGTACCGCTTAAGAAAGGCTCTCTTTCATGATTACCCCGTGTCCAAAATTGCAACTGTACTTAGCTGGTCATCCATGAATGCGTACAGCAATAATATATTAAAAGCACATCGCATTTGTTTTGTCCGGGTATTTGTGATTATTAGTGGTACCATCCTTTTGTTTCAAAAACTTATCTGGCAAATTAAAAGTAGTTGGTTGCCGTAAATCGACGGAAAGCGGAGATCGTTGGTTGGTTTGGTTTATGGGGTTTAACGTCCCAAAGTGACTAAGGCTATGAGAGACGCCGTAGTGGAGGGCTCCGGAAATTTCGACCACCTGGGGTTCTTTAACGTGCACTGACATCGCACAGTACACGGGCCTCCAGAATTTCTCCTGCAAAGAAATTCCAGCCGCCGCGGCCGGGATCGAACCCGCGTCTTTTGGGTCAGCAGCCGAGCACCATAACCGCTGAGCCACCGCGGCGGCGGAAAGCGGAGAGTATCATAAGTAAATTGTATGGGAGGGATGGAAGGGAGAGGATTGCACTCATTATCTTGTTTGACTTTTATTTTCAGATCAACGTTATCTCCCAACGAATCCAATGCAATAGAAGCAAAGCTCAAGATTCTCTTCCACCCATCAGCTTCCAGCCTTCTAAAGTTCTGCCTTATCCGCCCACCGGTAGTCGTATTCCCGAACGCCGGGTACGACAATATGTCGTATTAAATCTCTTATATTTCATTATCTGAGCCTCATGGCAAACAAACATTGCGTCATTATTTAATAATAAAGCCGTTATATAGCTAAACCTGTTATATATTATGCCGTAACGAAATAGCTGAGAGGCAGAAACAGCAATTCCTCCACTCAGAAGCCAGCTAACCAGCTGTCTGCTTTTGTAGTACGGTCGTAGCGCCTCATTTTAATTATGCGCGAGGAAAGACAAAATAAGAGGCCTAAAGGTGGTCCTTAGCTACATTTCTCAACTCTGCACCGTGTTCAATACACATGGCGGTCTCGAATGCACTATATTTATTTGCACTCTCAGTCTTCTGCTGGCATTCTCTCTGTTTAGGTAATTCACGCGGCTATGAAGTGTTTGACAGAACAACGGTGAAAACAAAAAAATTACTAAAATCACCAACGCAACATATTCCTATAAATTCGCACTGGAGATTTTTGGTCAAATGTTTAGGGGAATCCCACAAGGTAGAGTAGATTTGTAATAAGGGAGTCATTACTCATTGACGTCCACCCAAGCGCAGTCATACGGCTGCAAAGAAAAGATGTACTTGATCCTGAGGGGAGAATTCTTCTAGCGCCGGCATGTAACATTGGGAAGCCTTACCATTCCGCTTATACAGGTGGAATTGAATGGTCCATGAGTTTTTTCTCCTATAGCAAAATAGCTCGGTCCATTCAGAACAGTAAAGCTTAAAGATGTAAAAACTTTTCGCAAAATATATGACTTTGCATAAGGTTTGGGTCAGAGATTCGTATACGTGCTTTGTTATATGAATGTGCTGCCGTATATGAGTGTCCTTGCTATTTGCATGTGGCCGTATGCTTGTTGCGTGTGTCACTATCATACTTCACAGTACTATTTTTATGACGCGTCAAACTGGAGCCACAGGAAGAAAAACCAGACCGCACCAATTCCTGAGAGAGGACTGAACGCATTATGTCTGATTAAGTGCCGTTGAGATAATAAAATATATGTGAAAACAGTTACAAAAGTTTGAACACATACAAGTCACTTCATCATCTCAAGAACTATTCATTCTGACAAATTGCTCCCAGGTAACTTTGAATTGGATGCCTACATCATTACTTTACAGTGCTCAGAGGCAAAACGATTTAACTGTATTTAACAATTACACAGAACGCTGCGAGGAAGAAAAAGTACGGTGGGTACACACAGTTACTTCCGTAAACTATTTGTGAAAATGACCGAGAAAAATACATCGTACACTCTCATCGCTTCATATACTCACGTTGCGAGCCTAAGCTCCTTGGCTCTAGTGTTAGTAATGCTTCGTTTTCTGGAATTCCTTTGGGAAAGAAGCAAATGAAAGTTGTTTGTCTGCAAAGTAAGAAATTGCCACGGGAAACTCAAGCAGTTTGACATGCATGTAGGCGTTTACAAGTTTTGAACAACAATGTATTTATTGCTATAATTGGACTATAAGCTCTAGTGTTCTCCCTCTTCCCTGCGTCCCACCCTTCGCGCTAATTTATAGCCATGCAGAACTAACTAGCCCAACTTCATTCTTTGAAGACGTCTTTAAAACTCTTAAGATACAGTAGAGGCCCGAGTTTCTATATATTCATACGATTCTTATTTGGTGGGTTTGTGTCACCGAGAAAATCTCGTTCTTAAATTCAGAACTGATGATAGCAGGGAACAGGGAAGAATAATTACAGAGAAGAAGGTGATGATTGAGGCTGTGTTTTAGGAAAATTTAGGTTTTAGGAATCTGGCTCCATCTCCTTGGAGGTTATTTTTCTACATCATTCACTCATGCATTTTTCTAGCTGGCGATACAGTATTCAACTATTTTTTTTTACATCTCATGTGCCTGCGCCAGGTATCGAGATAGCACCCAGCTAGTCCAGATAATCATACTGACCTGCCAGCTACCACGTTCTGTTCTACAGCCACTCTGTCATTCTCTCTTTCTTACGTCACAAATGATGTCACCGCGCTTCTGTTAGTTCCTCATAATTATGCACTACGTGGTTGTATTCGAGGAAACTAGAAACCCCCCTTTCTGGTAATTGGCGGTATGGGCCCAATCGGCACCACTACGCATTGCCCTTCGACACTCATTCGCTCCCTCTTTTGCCTCTTCCTCCACTTTCATTCCAATTTTCTTCGATATTGCAATAATGGGTGCCACTGGAAGCGTACAACTGACCATAGCAACAGCGCTGCAATAGCACCGGGGAATAAGGAACACAAGCTTTCATGCGAAGCATACTAGCCGCACAACCGAGCTCTTTCTTGCTGCGCCGCGCGCGGCCGCGTAGCTACCACTTGACCTACATCGGCGCACTACGTGATATGACGTCACAACAGCTGTGAAAGCTGGGGCTCAACTCGTGCGCTCGCTTGCGGACGCGCAGCCTACACCGGCGGCCTAACTCCCGCTCCTTCCGCTAGGGGCGCCGACGTCACAATGGCCGTGAAAGCTGGGGCTCAACTCGTGCGCTCGCTTGCGGACGCGCAGCATCCGCCGGCGGTATACTTCGCATCCTAGGCTTAACCATAAGCTAAGCCAGGCCATTTTTGCTTTCAGCCCTGTTTGTACAGTTCGCACGCCCGGTTCTCTTGACATGGTGCGTTGACACAATACGTTTTGCAGTACTTGAAATTCATTTTCCGCATTGCTTGATTTACAGATCGAAAAATCTGTCATCAGTGAACGAAAACTAGGCTGCACTCCAATGCACAGTCAAGGTTACTGGTCGTGCTTTGAGTCTTAATTCTCGGCACTTATACCTTACATGAGCCAATATGGGAGGATATAATGAGTGTTTAAAGGAACACTTCACAAGATTATAAAAATAGATTCCTCGGGTAAAAGTAAAAAAAAAACCTCTACAGAGGAAACACTCAGCTGCGGTGGACATCAGGAATTTATAAAATAAACGTGGTAATTGCACAGATGATTAACCTAAATTTAAAACGAACTCTTTCCATTAAAGATGTCTGATAGTTATTGCCAATGACGAGCTTGCGTGCACAAAGAATAGGATGCCGCATCAGTTTTGAGTGCGATGAAAAATTTAGTTTTTAGAGCCCTGAGCGCGACAAAATTTCCTGTATTATTACGCGCCAAACTAAAACCCAGCACATTAGGGGCACCGGAACGCCCCTGGTGACGTACTGCAACGACTGCAGCGGCCAACTCGAAATTGATTCCTATTTTTCAAGCCTCTACACTGACCTTAAAGCGCGGCCGGCGTTATCTTTTGCTTCTTCGCTCGGCGCAAGAAATGGCTTCTCACTGGCAAATATGTGGCCGTCGACATTGAGAAGAGTGATAGGCACTGGCCATGCCATCTGCCTACGTAGTTGCCCCTGGAAACAGACTTCATCTCCTTTCTTTCACATTACACTAGCGTCATTAAAGAAATAAAGCCTCATTTTTGTGGAAACCTGCAGATTTCTGTTTATCGGAACCGGTTTTTTTAACATGCATTCTGTAATTTCCGTTAAACATTAATTTCTTTTCCATTGTACCAGCTTGAAAGATAAACTCCATGGCGAAAAACCTTTGGCATTGTAGCGCAACGTTGCTTCCTACAAGATGCCTCAATTTTGTTGCCGTGTGGGCGAGCAGACGAGCCACATTTGTTGCAAGAAGACGTACCCCCTTGTTAGGAACTTTTGATCAGAAGTGCTTAGCAGTTAAGAGCCGTAGAGCAAACATGAATGAGCGAAATTTTTATATTTCAATGTTTCAACTCCCTGCAACCCATTTCCAGCACTCCCCCAGGAAATGATTATCATTTGGGAAGAAAATGCACAATTTTTTTACGATGTGCTCAAATATATTTCCCTTCGTTGGGATGCACAGAAGGAAGATGTCTCTCATGGCATTTATCAGCAGATGAATGCTGCTGTCTGGGAATTTTTTCAAGTGATATTGTAGCACGTTGTATCAAATTTCGGAAGCAAGCTGTCTTTTTTTCTAAATATAATTTTTAACATATCTCCAAAGGAAGAAATCCAAGAGCAAATTATCGGGCGATTTAGGAGGCCAGGTTCTTGCTTCACCACGCCTAATCTATTTTTGAGAAAGAAGTCGCCCATGAATTCCCCAGCCGATGAAAAAAAAATACGGCTAGGCTGCGTAGTACTCAACCAACATTTTTTTTTCAACGCAACCAGTGCCATGTTTGAGGCAAATTAAAATATAACGCCTTTTCGTACGCAGGCTGTGTACTTCTTTCCTCTAAGGACTCCGTTAAGGAAGTATGGACCAATAGTAAGACCTTTATAAATGCCACACCAAACAGTTGCGGACTATATTACCTCGTGCTCGTGCTATCGTAGATGGTGTGGGGTGTAGCCGCACAAATAATGGTCACTGTGCTAATTTGCATTCGATTCCCAGCAAATTTGCTCCCGATCAGTCCTAAGCACTATGTAGAGCATTTGTTGGGAACCTCGTCCAATTGAGTAACGCCGCAGTTGCAAAAATACAACCGGTTCTGAAAGTCATTTGGTCTAGCTATTGCTAAAGACGCCAATTATACAGGTGGCAGCTCTGTCTTGAAATTTACTTTGAAATTGAAGCCAGGCTGGCTCCATATGCGCCGCAATCTCCGTGGTGTTTACTTCCAGCCTGACGGAGGTGTACGCCAGGACATAGAGAACATCATCTGTAGCTCTGGCTGCTAGCCTTCTTTTATTAATATGGACTGATCCAGTAGTCCTAAATCATTCAGTTATTGATACAAATGTGGGACAAGCCGGAAGACGACGCCAAGATATTGGGCAGCATAGAGATTGGATGCCAGCTCCGTGTCCATTTTCGCGCTCGCTTAAGCGCGCACAATGTCCACCTCCTCAGCAACGGAATATTGAAGCTCTGCTGGCACGTTCATTCTAATCATATTCACGCTGCGTTGTTCATGTCTTGGTCTTTACATGGGTGAGGAGACACATCCGTGCAATAAATAAGTTTTACATCCCCACATTGGAATGGTCATGTAGTCGCGTACCACCAAAAGAAATACGTCAGAGGCACATGTCACCGCGTTTTTTGAAACTGCAGCTACAGACCACAGAAACATTTGTCTAACAGTCTGCCGCCATTGCCGCGCAATCTCTCCTCGCTTCGCTAACCAAACTTTTTTTTGTATTATGAACTTTCTAATGTCAGGCGATGGAGTCGGCGGCGGCGACGGCGGTCACCTGCGCCGTGCGTGACGTCGCTCGGTTTCGCGCATGCGCAGAAGTGACTTATCTGGCCTCCGGCTCACGCAAGGCGCAGTGTTGACTAGCCTAATGAAGCTATTCGCTTCAAAAATACTGCGGGCTCCGCTTACCAGAGCTCTCAGAATCAATGGCCGCGCCATTGACGATGTCTAGCCTCCTTCTTGCGCTAAGCAACAATTCTGAATTCTTCCCCAAAGCAACACGATTAGCTTCGTAATAATTCATCCACTTCTTTTGGCTCTCCTGACTAAACCTTGGCCTGTTCTCCGTCGTAGGTATGTGCCATGTCACAAAGGCAACAATAACAATAGCAACACCAAAGCAGTCAAACCTGAGCGATGGGCCTCCTTAGTCTCTGAAATTACAATGGGCGGCGCAGTCTTTGCAATCATTGCTGCAACAAGTGGTTAGTGGAGGTTGGTTTTGTACTAGATCTCCTGAGCTGCTACAGCGCTGACTTTCGCTTTCTTGCGGAAAAAAACACGAGATTGTGTCGTGCTGTAGGGCTTTAGGAAATTACTTTTTGTTCGTATTAAAAACTGATGCTGCATCGTCCTCTTCGTAGACACAAACACGGCATTGGCAATAACTGCAAAAGTTTGTTAATTGAAGAGTAAATAAAATTAAGTTAAATACATAGCTAATTAGCACGTTTGCCGCAGATACAGACGTCCGCTTTTGCTGAGTTTCCACATGTAAAGATTTTCTGTGTTTTCTCCAAAAGTCTATTATAAACAATTTCTATAGAAGTTTCTTGAAACACCAGGTGTAAGTGTTACCGCAGTAAGCTGTTAAATGTGTGTGGTATGGGTCCCATGTGTTGTTGGGAAGTAAATTTGATTTGACTTGACTTTTTGTATTTGCTCTCAAGATCAAGCCACTACCATTCGAGTTACCCCTCTCCCATCTATCTCCACTTTCCCGCGCTACCGATATCACAGTCCCTTTATTCTCGCTTTTACTATCACAATATCGCCATCACCGCCGCACAACCAAGGTGGGGTATTACCAGCTTTGCTATCAACACAGACCTCTCAACGGAAATATATTGATTTACTTATTGGAGGAATATTTCGCTCCTCTTAAAGGGACTATGCAATAAATTAAGTGTGTTTACATGAATCAGACGAAAGATGGCATTTCATCACTCGTCACCCCAGCGCAGGAGTTTTTGAGCATCGATAACAAAGATATAGACGATTAAAAATGCCTCCTCCTCTCCCCCTCAACTGGTACACGCGGGGCACCAGAAAAAAATAAAGAAAACAGCTCTGGGAATGGGCGCCGTCCAAGAATACGTCATTCGCTGACGTTCGGTTTACGATTTCCGGCTGTCGCAAACAGAGCAGCAGCGTCGGCAACGTCTATCCGGTCTGTCTTCGCCTTCAGGGAAGGCGTATTCATGTCGGGCGGACGAAAAAGACACTGCGAGTGGCTCCCGAATTCTTGACAGAAAGAGGCGGCAGAGGTAAATTGAAACCACATGCGCGAAGGCAATGCCCTGGCTTGCGCTTGCCGGTGGATACCGAGGGGGTCGCGCGGCGGCTCGAGCAGACGATTTTCACGGCTACCGGAAGCGTGCCCGTGACGTCGTGGCGGCCGTGGCTCGAGCGAATGACGGCGTGTGGTGGCCTGTCTACGTCACGGGACTGGTGACGTCTATTTTGGCGATTTTAGTTTCAAAATCGCTCACTACGAACATATTTACGAATTTTAACAAACACGGTATTTAAAATTTTATAATAAAATGCCGGCTTAGTTATGAAAACTCATATTTGGTGAGAGTGCTTGTTAGCATCATTTCTAAGCATTCAAAAAACATTTACAAGCACATTTTAATACGTTTCATAATCACTTTAAATTGCTTTGTGGTTGATATAGTCAACTTTGACATGTCCTAGCCTATGATTAGCAGTCGAGAAAAAATAATGACTCGATGTGTGCCCTCCGTTCAATTTTTACAGCCCAATACACAAGAATTGTACAGACCGCAGATGTTTTAGTAAGCAATAAAAGAAAAAAAACAGAACGAGGCCCACCATGGTAGTTCTTCTCTGAAACCTCGAAGTTCCAATGCTGCTTAGTTAAGAAGTGTTCGATTAATGTCTAGATATTTCTTTGGTTCTACATAAGAAGGACAATACTTTAGGAGGATCATAAAGGACAATATATTTACTATTTCGCAACTTTAAATGCTGCTCTTACTGCAACAAGACATATTTTAAGCGCTGAGATTTTCTCTGAAATGAGGAAGCAGGTGATCAGTCATATTTTGGCAGTTGTCGTATAGCCATATGAGGAGCGAGCCGCGTGGACAACTCTCTAGAAATCTCCAAAGGTAGAACTTATGTCCTGACAACAAATACTGTTCCATCTCCCGTTAATACAGCAGTGGCTATTGCAGCGTACTGAGGCAACATACCGTAATCACTTTGACCTTGTCTGTGCCGAACGTGCTCCTCTGCAGTGTACAACAAGTGCGCGTCTGAGCCATCCAATGAGCGTGCAATCATAGGCATTGGTTTTATCCGCAGGCGGTCTCCAACAATTCCTTCCTAAAATGGGCGGAGGGAAGAAAATTTTTTTTAGTCGTTACAAAAACTGGTATTCCGCTTCCGGCCCAGCTTCAGCCTGTAATTTTATCTAATTGGAGAGAGTTTGACTGAAAAAACGTCCGTCTGAAATTTTTGTGAACCTCTGATATCAAGTACCGCGAACAGTATAATCGAGGCAGATTTGATACCTAAACCCATGTTTGTCGCCTTCTGTTGGAAATAATTAATGAAAGACATAGCTTTAACGATTCAAAAACCGACTTCCTCGGACTCACCTGCCCTCAGATATTCTCCAGTTTCACGGACACAAAACTAGCTTCTCGGCAGCCTTCATTGTTCTTTTTGCAGTGATGCCTTGAACGAGGAAATTTGTTTTAGTGCTTACTTCAATTCCACATCTAGGGTCAAACTATCTCATATTGAAGAAGCTTCCCTATCAGCTACCGAAGTTCAAAAGAACCGCGGAACAATGCGCACAAAACTCTAATCCGTGTGATGTGAATGCTTTTTTTTTATTTTGGGGAACTTTTTGTGCCCTTTGTTTTCAGAAAATAAAACTTGCCGTCCTCATTGTGAAGGCTACGCATTGCAGAATGCATTATAAGTTGCGTGTTACTAGGACTCCATGGTAGAGAGAGGGTGTGGTAGATGGTCCTTGGCGATCACAAAATGAACAAGGGAGGGGAAAACCTCAGGTTGCTTGAGCCAACGTTCCGACAAGGGCGCTTGTCTTCGTCTGGGCAAGGCGTTCATCATTGGCAGGGATTAAATAGGGCCTTCGCTCCGAGGAGGAAGGCCCCGGGGGTGGGGAAGAAAAGAGGTGTGAGAGGGGATGCGTGACAGGAAGGGGAGGGAGGTGAATCTTGATTCGTCAAGCTGCAATAGTGGAAAAACTTATATTCGGGGGGGGGGGGGGGGGGGGGGGGGGGGGGGTGTAATGAACAAAGGCTTTGAAGGGGCTGCGACGGGGGGCAGGCGCTGGGTAGATTTGAGAGACTGCCGCTGATAATCAACTCTTTCTAGCAATAAATAAGCAGTTATGGGCCAGATTTTCGAGATGCGCAAACTCAGAAACGCCACCAGTCTATTCAGTGCCATAACTACGTTCCCGAGCATGCAAAACAAATAGGTCTCATTCGTACTATTTTCACTCCTTCCTCTTCGGATACATCGACGGAGGCCATGTCCTCTACTGAGTGATAAAGGTTTTTCTCCATATCAGGTCCTTGCATCTGAAAACAACGGAATAGGTTATGGAAGAGATAATTGTTCTTTTACGGCACGCAAGACTGCTGAAATTACTTTTGCTCCCAATATGCTGTGTTATCGCGCGCCAAAAAAAAACAAAAACATGATTAGTAAGTTCTCCGCGTGTTGCGCAGATAGAGCAAAGGTAACTATTTCTGCATTCTCATGGTGTGCTTCCATTGGTTGTGAAACAACTACAATATTGACAAGAGGGAAACTGTTTTTTACACAGTATGTGCTTCCTTCGCGCAAGTAATGGACTGTTCGTCGCAAACCGCAAAGGCGAAAAATAGCAGGGTTGTTTCAGCCGCTTTTTGTAAAAGTGTATGTAGGTAGATGATTTAAGAAAACGTGCGCCTTGCTTTCGAAATTTTGGCTGCAAAACATATGGATAATGTGCTGTCTGCACAACATCACTCCACTTGCACACTTGAAGAAATAATGCTTTCTATCACAAATACCACCTGCAGGCTTCTCACCCGCAAAGGAGAAATGAATATTTATTCATTGTAAGGCGGTCGGAGGTATTCAGGCATAATAAGCTCGAATGTATTTCATTCTTAAATGGTCTGAATAGTTTTTTTTTTCATGGGGTATAGATTTGGTATTATTTTCATATCAGCTTTAACTTGTTTATTCGTCGCTTTTTTTTCATAAAAGTTAATTAACGATGCGAAAATTTCGCAGCTACATTGGCATGATTAAGTGATAGCGATACGGTGACCGCACACCTCAAAAAGCTCCCGCTCTCCTACGGAGAATCTCGCAGAAAAGCTTCACCGAATAACAGTGTCATTCGCGTTGAAGTGCGTGGGCAGCTTATGACTGCATTATTATGAAGCGATTGGAAAGGCAGCAATGGGTATTTGCATAAATACGAGCCACATGGCTGCTGCGCTATTCCTCTTCCAATGATTTTACGCATTAACGTGATATGTAAACAGTTCATCTGACTGTTTCCAACATCGTTTGTACAACGAGCGCCATGCTCCCACTGTCGTGGTTGCCCCGCTTGTGAAATCGTTAGTGGAATAGAGTGGAGCAGAGCGAATGTGCCAGCCTGGCGAAATTTCATAATAGCCGTTAGGCCGCTGTGGTTAACGCTGGCGTTTGCGACCGTTCGACTGAGAAACTAGAAATAAAAACATTTTGTGAACACCTTAGAGCCATTTTCTTGCGATGTGAAACGGAAAAGAAAAGGTAACCCGATCATGAACAAGGGGATTTGTTGGTAGCTCATGAGAGGCAGATTTTCGCATTTAGAGCGTGACTGTCCGTTGTTCTGGTTCTCAAGAATAGTTGAAATGATTAAATATTGGCGTTTTCTGCGCTTCAAGAACATTTCATTGTTGGATTTTGCCTGCTCTTGGATGCAAGATTTTCATTCAGTTGAAACGAGCTGCTACTGCCATGGCTTCCTGGTATTGGGCTTTAGGAAACCTCGGTGGAAATAATTCTTAAAGTGAAGCAGGAATGACATTTGAAACTTCACGACATTCTAGGATTGGAATCTGCGAAGGATAATGAAAAGCATAATAGTACTTTGCAGCTAGCGAGATGGTGCTGCAACCGCCGATAAAACCACTAAATTTAGGCTTGTTCCCAGGACGTAGCTGAACTGCGGAGAAGCTCGGTGATGTCGTCAGCGCGTGCTCTATATTTTATTTGCGCTGTCAATGTCCTCATCCTGCTTTGCGTCGTTGCTTGCAGCAAAACAACGGTTTCAGGACTTTACCTTCACTGGCGTAGCTTTTCTTTCTTCAAGGAAGCGTTCTTTTGTTGGAAATACACAATCGCCGTATTTGAGTCCATCGTAGCGAGTCTTTCCCCGCTCTTTGCGATAGAAACAATCCTCAACGCCGTCGCTGCTTTATTGGAGAAGTGCGTCTCTATGTTGAACGTCAGCAGAAAAATACTTCGCGTGCTTTATCTGCAAGTTTCTCTTATTCGATCCCTTTAAGGTCGCATAAGAGGTCTTAGGCGTCTTAGGCGTCCTCAGTAGTTCTATGTATACAATCCTGAGAGGCATGGCGTGTATGAAAACCCGCGAAACAATGTGAATGCTCGGGACAGCCTGCAGAGATTTTTTTTTTCTCTCACTCGACCTTCGCCTTAAGCCTCAAAGATTACTTTGTGCCCGTTAAACATGAAGTCACTCATACATTTCTGCGTCTTGCTCTCTCGCCTACCTCCGCTGCCTGTCCTTCAGTTCCTGGCAGTTTTCAGCAGCGTTCGGCGGTATTAATGGCCTCGACGACATAACTCTCCGGCCAGTAGTGCGCGAAGGAACGCGGACATTCGGCTTCAAACTTTCATTGATTGGTTAAACAGATCACCAGCACATCTCGGCTTAATTGTGTATGGCGGTATGACGTAGAGTCTTTTCCACCGCCTTCAAGCACAAGTAAATGAACGAACGCCCTCACGTATGGACGTGCGTAGGTGTACGTACGTACGTAGGGTTTTTGTCCGTGCTGTGGTGAAATTCCAGACTAGCTGAGATCACTGCAAATTTGTTCCTGTACGACTACTCGCACAGGCTGTTTGCTGATTGTAGTCGTACGGAAAACAGCCTCCAAAAGTGTTTGACACGCTGTACTCTGACATTCCAGAATCGGTAACTTTTATGATGTAGCCTTTATTTCTACCCGACGTCACCTGAGAGCAACTCGAGTTGTCTGCCACGCCTGAAACGAGCAGAGTCAAAAGTTTATGTGC
Source organism: Amblyomma mixtum (assembly GCF_055824585.1). NCBI lineage: Eukaryota > Metazoa > Arthropoda > Arachnida > Ixodida > Ixodidae > Amblyomma > Amblyomma mixtum. The sequence continues at coordinate 21,792,735 of NC_143020.1, read as the reverse complement.
TCAAGCTCAAAGCGCCGAGCAAGCAAAAAAAAAACTGTTCCAGATAACAGCGTCGTCTCTCAGAGGGAAACAGTACAGCTCAGTACGTTTCTTGTGCGAGTGTGAAGGAAGCGCTGAGGCAGGCTCAATTTTTGATGATGTGCGCTTACTGCCTGAACTCTTGCTTCGCTTGTTGTTTGCCTTGAAGCATGAAGAAGACATAAGAGTCTTGTTGTATTCTTTAAAATATCCTTGAAGCGTTTCAACCGTGAGAGCTTAGTTGCTGCTGCTAATCTTCGTTTCATACGTACGGAGGTATTTGGCGCCTAATGGTAACTGCTGGTGCCAACAAAAATGCAGAAACGTATCGGCCGCTGAGCATTATAGCACGTTAATTTTGGACTATTTTGTGGCAGTCGCAATAAAAGAGCAGATTGTTCTATAAATTCTGCCACTATTGGCTAACTGGGTATTTTGGAGCGTGAAGATCTTACAGCTGCAGTGAAACATTACCAGGTACGAGTGTTTAGCAGTATAGATACACATACGTGGTATCGGACGGGCGCGCCATCTCGAGTTGAATGAATGAAGAATTCCGGTGCGAAGACGGAGCTTTTCTGAAGGTTCATTGTCAAATCTTTTGTTATTGCCAAGATCTTCTCGGCGCCTTCACTCCTGCTTTGGAAGATTTTCGGAAAAACGAATGTCGGGGCTGCAAGGGAGAAAGAGGTTCGAAAACATAGAGCCAGCATGCAATTGCACCCAAGCTTAACATAAAAAATGTCTAGGCTACAACGTTGGCATGTATACCGTGTGTTGTCGCGATGTTCTTACAGCTTAGAATGCTCACCGCTGATATTTTATATCTATTGCTTTTCATGAAGGTAGCCATCCAATTTCCAAATTGTAGTTCCTGAGAGGGGACTGAAGATATTCTAATAGCTTTCTTGAAACCAATAGGATCTTTGTAATAACTGATTCTCGTAACTTAATTAGACCTGTTTAGTTGTTCCCCTAAGTTAGCAGAACATTCGAAAACCGTTGATCGGTATTGCAGCAATCCGCTGAAAATTTTTCTTAACAAACTTCGCCAGACATGTTCTCTTTAATCAGCTGCGTACTAACAACTTCGATAGAGTACGAGACCATTTCACGATGAAATAATTATCGCATTCGTCAAGTATAAGCACATAAAATGCTGCACATGCTCAAAGGCACGGAATGCCAGGAGCGGACACAAAGCCAAAGAGTGAAGAAAATATATCCACTGTATTTCATTATATTTCATTATGCCCGCCACACAGTGCGGAGAGAAATACGGAAGAAAAAAGCTTGCTTTAGCGCCTACCTATATATGAACCAGTTATGTCAGGGACCCTCCCGCTATAAACTGCTCTTGTATCTCCTACACAAGCTCATGTCAACCTGATGAACGGATTTTAGTGTGCGATGCTTCCGATGGGAGCCAAAAGCTCCCCGTACCTTGACCTTAACAGTCTGGAGATTTACACAAATTCATTAACATCAAGCGCTAAATAAATAAAAAAGAGACGTCAAATGGCTCACCTCCGTTAGCATAACATGGTGAGTAGAATATGAAAACGGCGATGACCGTAATAAGCGTCATCTCTGTTCAGAACTCGTGAATAGAATGGGCTTGATGGTGGTAGTCAGTCACATCGTCTTCTGTCAAAAGGCAATGGGTTGTCTGGCCGTAGTTCCCCGTCCTTTTGGGCACACGGTCCCTGCAAATAAGAGACAAAAAGCAGTGTCGAAAAAAGGAATTTCATACCAAGAAAAAAAACAGGATGTAATTAGCCTTGATAGAACATATGAGGAGCACATTCATTCACAGATAATATTTACGCGATATTCTTCGCACACATACTTAAATTAAGAGCGTTCATTCTGCCAAGCATGTGTCACGTTCTGGATTCTGCGATAGTAACAAGAAAAAAAAAATTTGCGTTGGTGGGCAGCCGATTAGTGACAACGCAATGACCGCATTGCTTCAAATTTCTCTGACGATTATAGAAATACCGCTTAAGTTTTCATCTTATTACACGGTACCACAAACAATTGTATTATCACAAACACTGTAAACAGAATATCCGCGTGAATTATAACTTGATGCCAACGGGAATGATGAAGCATACAAAGTTGCGCTTAAGTATTTGTGATCTTCACGATGTCGTCATGTGTAGCTGCCAAGGCATTTTTATTGTAAAATGATTGGCTAAAATAAAAGGGCCCTGTGATACTCTACGGTCTCTCAATTACCGTTGCTGCCGATAGAAAAAACCTTATTGCACTATATTCGATTGCTCTAAACTTTAGTAATTTAGTCAGGAAGGGAAATTTTCCGAACGTTGCAACGAAATTCAAACCAGAATATATTATGCTGCTTCCAGGCGGCGAAAATTCACTTGATCCCATGCCTGCCGTTTTAAGCGGAAAGTAAACAACAATAACAAAAGCAGAAGCCCTCCAAGATAGTTACATGCTTGATAAAATGTTACCTCGTTGCAGAAGCCGCAGTGTTCAATTTCGATGGTCGGCTGCTCATGCGGTGCGCTGTTAGCGTAGACTTCGGAAGGGAAGAGTGCGACGCAGAAGGCACACCAACAAGTGAATACAGCTGTCGCGGCGCTTGCGAAGAATGAACCGAAGGCGCCGCTGCCAACTGCATTAAGATGGATGGCATTTTCTGCGGCTCATTTTGTCGTCACAATAAAGTTCACAGCCGCTGACATATCAAGGAGTGTGTTCACCTCTTGCCGCGGCGCCTTTTAACATGTGCTCACTTGTTGAGCATTCGGTAGGAATCCTATATGTCAGCTTGGGCTAGATTCGCAGATGATGATGATGACGTCCTCAGGCTCAATGGCACATACCCACGGCGGGGCATTGGCCAGGGTGCATAGCGGATACAAACGCACGCATGTACAGGGAATGGAGTATTTTGATAATTTTGGGATGCAGAGCTATAATTTGTGTTCGCAGAGATGATTCCAGGCTTTATAAGGCACGTGTTAGGCTGTCGTGCTTTTCTTCGTCGTCTATTGAAGTTAAAAAAGGATATTTTTCCTCTGTTCATTCCTGTTTTTAAAACATCTCCGTTTCAACTACCGATCACAGTTAATGACTATGTTAAAGACACGAATACTGAGAAAACTTCACTTACGCTGGTAATCATCGATGCTTCTTATTATTTTTCTGCTTTGCAGCCCATTCTTACCTATCATGTTTAAGCGTGCGCCAATTCGTGCTTTGCGTTTCATCATCAATGCATTTAATTGTAACTGTCTTCATGTGCGATTATTGCCGCGAAAATCTGTTGTACTCCTGCTGCTGCCCATGTGTGTTTCCCACTGACATGCCAGTATGCTACTTCTTTTACAAGGCACAATGCCAGTAATGGCGTCAGTCTGCATTCGTTTTGCAGCCAATATAACAGCCATGGCATGAACAATATTTCAATTCCCACGAAGTCTTGACTTCTGAAGGAGGCCGAGAGGTAGACAACTCGTCAAGTGCGGTAGAAAAACAAGCGATGTGGTTTTATTGCGAAGCAATACTACTTTAGCTACCACCTCAGCCCGTTCCAGCGCGAGGAGTGGTAGGCACCATTTGACCTTTGGCATGACCTTTGGCATGACGTCATACCATCTGTGTAAAAACGGGGCCGTCGCAGCGCGAGGCTGGTAGGCACCAACGGCGGCCTAACTCCCGCTCCTCTCACCAGGGGCGCCGCGCGCGGAGTGACGTCATACCATCTGTGTAAAAAAAAAAACGGGGCCCCATATTGCGCCGTCGAGCGCGAGGCTGGTAGGCACCAACGCCGGTTCGCTCCTGTCGTCAAGCCTGTCAGATGCCGCCTTGCTTCGCAATTACCAGGCTTAACCAAGCTAAGGCACAGCCATTTTTTTTATCTCGGTTCCAGTCTATGATGCGTGGAAACCTTATGACTTAATAACTATACGCGTACTGCCGGACGTTAACGTGTGTAAATGTGTCGTTCGATCACTGCTACCGAATCAGGTATGTATACGCGCCTATTTTCAAAACCCTTCTACCGTGTGAGTTAGGACCTCAAATTAAATCTCTGTACAAACCGCTGGCAGATTGGCACAGCCTTGGTCACGAGATTCTCGCACCTCGCTCTGAACTTCTGCTTCGTTGTGGGAGCAGTAGCCTGGCCGGTCCTAGATTCTATTCTTGGAGCACCTGCGTGGAGATAATGCTGAGAAGGGACACGCTCTAGAAAGCAGGTGATAGAGATGTGCCAAGACTGCTTTTAAGATATATGCCTCTATCTTAAGTGCTTTCGGAGGCCTCTCGACGGACGCTAAGGATGAGGAGCAGGTTATCAGTAAGCAGCGACTAGAGTGAGCGCTGCGTGCGTATCCCGTCTTCGCACCGCCGTAGTGTGCACAGCTTTGCTCATGTTGCCGTAAGCTTTGCTTCATGTTGGGGCGAATGAAAAGAATTTCGGTTTCACCACTCGAGAATTTACCGGCAGTATACTAAAGAAACAATGACTTAGCTCCAGAGAGGTTTTTTTTTTCTTCACGAGTGCCACATATGAGTTGGCCATTGAAGCAGCAGGACTGGAAGCACCCACGAGGCATCATGGATATTTTTAAGATCTTGAGTAAGCGATATGCAACGGGATGTATAAATTTCGGGATGCAGTTGTTTAAAAATTATGTGATCTATCGACACTGCAGAAGTCTTGGAGACGTAGTGAAAGTAAAGATCTCGTATAAAATGCACTCAGGTTCTAGGATTCGCCATCTTTTGCGGCTACGGGCAACAAACATCTGGCTTCCTCTAAACGCCTAAATTAATTCATCCGCAGGAGTTTACAGTTGAAACCAACATACACTGTACCATTGTGACCACTCAGTTCTTTTCACATTTGGTCAAGAGCTGAGAATTGTGGCGTCGGTAATGTCTTCGGCTCCAAATTGAAACAGAAATATGTTGCACTCCACGCTAGAACGGAAGCAGGAAGTTCGACGCATATTTATCTTGGCAGGGAGCAAATGTTAACATGCATTTTAATAATATCCAAGAAATCACGTAAGGCAGCGATTTTCCAGTTTGTCTTTATGTGTTAATGAGCATGCGGACTTAAGTACGCGCAGGAATAAGCACGTGTATCACACTATGCAGTTAGGCGAGATGTTCGACTTTTAAATGATGTTAACGCACCTTGACCCTTCTCGCCGTTCTCCAAAGCACGAAAGTTGCATTTATTATGGCACTTTTTTGACGCTGTGAATTTGGTAGCGACATTAAATTTTGAGAAATCATCCGGATTTCAGTAGATCAGGAAAAACACTTCGCACGCTCTTGTCGACATACAAGACGGCAATGAACAGTAACAGCCAAAGGTTCTGCTGAGCGCCCGGGTATTATCCATCAATACTCTAGCTCCTTCAAAACAACCTTCGCAAGCCGGCAAAGCGATAACGAGTGATTGTAGCGTTGCAGACGACCAAAGAACCAGATAACACGTCGGACTCTTCATAGGCGCAGGCAGCCCCGACAGTCTGCACTGTCTGATCGCCTCTTTGGAAGCTACAGAGCAATGTGTCCCGGCGGCCGTCTTTACACTCTGGTCGGGTTCTCGGCAGAGCTCGACCGCAAGCCTCTTTATTTCACTGAGATGATTCCACCCGCCCGTGTGTGCAGCGCATGTGGATTTGTTGCCAAGACGATCGGCATATTGCCCTGTGCCCACTTCATGTGTAGGTGCTGTTACCAAAAATGTGCCGTGCCGGGTGGACATATCTGCCCGCTGGACGACGAAAAATGCAGCGACGAAGACGTTGACTGGAAGGACTTCCCCGATGAAAATCTTTTGAGGCGCCAGGTAAGAGAAGTGCAGGGATTGATGAAGAGAGCGCACTTTTCTTTAACGCGCAGCTGCACGATTTTGTTCCGAATTGGAGATGGAGTAGTGGGCCACTCTATGACTGACGCGAGTCGTGACAGGTAAAGTAGCGTAAAAAATTCGAGCTGCGTGGTAGTCACAACGCGTGTAGTGCCATGTCGTTACTTTTGTGTTCGTAGAAACTGGTATTCTAATTTACGGGCGAAGTTTAAGGAAAGAATACACGTTGCGAATGTTACAGAAACATATCCTTGCCCATTAGGAAAGTGTTCTGTTGAAATAGCGTTTTGTTTTATTATAGGTCGCGCTCACCGAGGTTCTTGCCCCTTCATTTTTTCACGCAGAAGGGAGTAACACGAGAACATGGGCCGGTTTTGTTACGTGGTGTACGATCACAGGGAGAGTAAAGTGATCTTTTAACCCTGCATAATTTGTGGTAAACAGCAATAAAAAGCTATGAAAGGCAGGACGACCGGTACCAGAAAAATGCAAGCTAGCTGTATCGTAGTTAGTGGCACGCGTGTCGTCCGCTACTTCCTTAGAGAAGGTCAGCTTGTGTTTTCAAAAAACGAGAAATGCACCTATTCCCCCTTTAGAGTGGCGAAGCATCTGATGCAGATAGAAACACCCTAAATGAGCGGCTGGATCACTGAATTAAAAGCACCTGCACCGGTGGGTGTGCAACTCGACACTAGCGCTCTGTCAGTCGTAGGCGACTCTCTTTGGTGAAAACAAATTAGGGGGCCAACTTCTTTTTGCCTTCGATAGAAAAGGGGTAAAAGAGTTCAATTAAGTTTGCCGGGAAAGCTGCGAAAATGCTCTTTCCCTCTCTCTACTCGCTGATTTTGAATAAAATGGGTGCTGAAGTAGTCAATAAAAGCAGAATAAAGGCAGAAATTAGCACCACTGGACGCATGGCGCTAAATTTGGATTTGCAAGGTGTGCAAGCTTTTCCAAAGTTAACCTAAAGTTTTCTAAAAAAAAAAGGCTCTTTTTCTTTCTGTGTCCTTTGCCTGACATGTGCAAAAACGCCCCTAAGCAGATACGCGGCTTCTGCAAGGGCAGAGGCTGAAGAGCGCGTGATTTCATGTTGCAGTGCTGTAGCAGTGGTGTAATTTATTCAATCCGCTAGTCGGTTGCGCACTTACGAAACGTAGTAAGATGCCAAAGCATGGACATTGGGGTAGTACTAGATTCCATTTCCGTCTGCCAAGCACATACTTACGATGCTTTGATATTCCATCACGAATTGTAGAGTGTTGAGCCTTGACGTATAACGACAGTACGAAAACTGAACAGCAAGTTTAAAAGGAATGTGGCCGAATTATATTTGCGCTGTTCAGTGGCATGTCGACAAAGGCAAGCAAACACAAATCCTCCGCGCCGACCGACCCAAAATGTGAATCATAGTATAGAGATGACGAGTAAAGAAGGGTAACGTCTGATAGTTGGTACCACAACGATAAATAAAATGTTTTGTCGTGCACTTCTGGGAGTAGCTACAAGCAAGCGACGTAGTCTAAAGGCGCTCTCTTAACAGACAGCGAGCACGTAACATGATGGCTTATGACAATGTCGAGAGCATTGCCATTTACTTGGGGGCAAAGAACGCGAATTCGCAAACAGTGTCTGAACTTTCGCATCGGCAAAAATATTTCACCCAACTGTATTTAGCGTGCGCCTGGCACAAGCGACATACGGAACCTAGGTTTTCTCCCAGAGAGAACTTTGTAGAAGTAAATGTGACTGAAATCATTGTTAAGTTTTATTCGTATCAGTTCAATCAAAATGGCATAATAGCACACGCAAGCTGAAAAACCTCCGCAATATGCGAAATGGTTCATCGCAAGCGCGCTACCGAGCTCAAAGGTCAAGTTTAGGGTGGTTAGCATAGTCAAAGCATTAATAAAGGGAGCATTATTCGGAATGAAGCGGCAATAGGGAGGCGGAAGAAGCACGGAAGCTGGTTCGTGAAAGCGGATTTCAGGAATTTCGTGAGCGTATGAGTTCAGCGCGACAGAAAAGCAGGCCACATTTGGAAATGACACGTGTCCGAATATGATCAGATGTAGGGCAGCAAGCGCCACTTTTTATTAGTCGTAGGTCGGAGACGCAGCGGAAAGATGAATATGCGTGAAGCCGAGGAGGTGAATCACTAAAAACGCCAGCTATGTGACCAAATTTAAAAGGCGAGTTATCCGGTAGAGGCCATAGGCAACAGTGTCCACCAGACACTCCAACTTATACAACTTGTACACATAGTCACTAGCATGGCGCCGAACTTTAATAAACAGTAACAGATAATGGAAGCAATTTTCCGGTCAGAAACTTGAGTCTGCCCAAATGCTGTTAGCCAAAGCACAACTCCAACAATGGGTACTAGGAGCAGCGAAGTAGAGAAAGGGGTCACGTATAGGCTCTGTAGGCGAGACATCTTAGGACGGGGACAACTTCAGCGGGCTGCAGTGAACGGTGAACTTGATACAACCTTTTTAAGTCATCCATAGACACTCGTAGGATGCGAATCGTCTCTAGGCAGTTGTAACGAATGCCGTTCACGTGATATGTTTTCGCGCGGCTTTCAGCGGCCAATAAATGCAAAATCGTTGGCGTGAATGCTCTATCGAAGTGCAGACCGCCTTGAGAGCAAGGATTGACGCGCGTGCAGCCAATGACGCCTAGCCGCTCCATATTACATAATATAGTACAAGGGATCATGTCCCGTAACAGTTAGGCCGTTTTCAAATGCACAGACGCCCAAAAATTTAAATTGTTGCGTTTGCTGCAAACTGAAAAAGCAAAGTAATATAAAAAATAAAACACAACGAGTTGGCGCAGTAGTTTGCTCTTCATTGCTTATATGAATACTAGTAGCCAGTCAAAATCGGTCACTGCCTGGAGCACGGAATTACTTGCCTGGCTGAGTTCTGAAGCCCTCGCTGATATAGAAATTTCCTTATATGCTTTTCAATCGCAGTGTCTTTAAATCAGAACCAAACCGCTTGTACACCTAAACACGATGCCGAAATATATTCATAGAGCAAAAATGTATTCGTTTCTTTTCAGGTCAAATGCTGGAACGAAGCAAACGGCTGCAACGCTGTTCTTCCAGCGTCGAAAATCTCAAACCATTTTCTACAGGAATGTCAGTTTCATTTGACAAGCTGCCCCAAATGCTCGGTCACCATTCTGAGCAGTGACGTCTGTGCGCATCTGCGATCGAAATGTAACGCAGCGTTTGCTTCTGCTTTGAGCCGTACCCAAACTCAGGGGGATATACGTCCAGAAAAAAAGACCTTGGAAACTTCTGTGGAAGACATCAAGACAGCTCTTTTGAAAGTAACAGAGACGCAACTTGCAGCGTTCAAGGAAATGCTAGACGACCGTGTTGGTGAAATGGGGGCTGGGCTTGAGCGGCTCTTTGCTGAAAATAGCTCCCAAAACAACCGTTTGAATGTGCTCTCCCATGATATAAACGTGCTAAGAGCAACATTGAAGGATACACTACAAGACGTTGCAAAACAAAATGACTCTTTTCTACCGACTGCCGCGACGGCACCCACCCAAGAGAGTCCACAGCCGGTAATGACTGAAGTTGCTTGCCGCGAAGTGACCACGCTTCTGCAGCACATGAGCAAAGCAGCTAGAACGCACGAGTGGATTCTGGATGGTTACGGGGAACTCGTTAGAACGGCAAGCAGACAAGCCAGAGTTGAGTGCTGGAGTGAAAGAGTGTACTTGTGCGGCTTCTACTTATCCCCGGGAGTGGTCCTTGAGAAAGACGACGGTTATGTTGTGCTACATTTTCGTCTTCGTCTGGAAGAGGTTGAGGTCAGTAAGTTCCACAACTGGCCCCTGGATCACAACATCAAGCTTAGGATTATCGATCCCTGCGTCGGTCCCGACCGGCACCTTACCGTGAAACCTTCATGGTATTCTAACCTGGGACATGGCCGTCACGATCTGCATTCGGCGAGACACACCGAGCAGAGGTTTTACAACAGCGATTTGCATGAAGCGGGCTATGTCAAGAACGACCAGCTGCTTCTCACACTTGAGCTGGTGGTGTGATATAAAGGCCAGAACATCCCATGGATTTTGTCACAAATAAGCACCCAAACATCTACAGGAATCTTAAATGTTCAGCTATGCACGCAAGCATGCAGAAATGAAACCGGTGTTTCACAGAAAATATCGCCACTGCGGAAATCAAGTTGCCTAACTGTCGACAAAAGTAATTCGAGCTCAACTGTCGTCTTAACGTGTTCTCTGATCGTTCTCTTCCCTTATGTGGGTTAAAATCTGGTAGTCACGTTGCTATTAAAAAATTCGCAATGAACGCAGGTAGCCAAGTGAGTGTTGTAAACGGATTCAAGCGGTAGGCACGCTTCGTTTGATTTCCCACAACTCGTATAAGGTTTCGTGTTTGGTTTCCACTTATCTTGTAAGTGATAAAGAAAAAATAAATACGACCATAGTCACTTTGAAAATAGCAGCCAGTATTTTCAAGCCATGCTCTAGGACCTGTGGACTATTGTTGGAACTGGCAAGATGTACAGTTAAGAACAAAAGTGTAAGGAATGCGGATTCGCGGAAAAAATGAATTTTTGCGTTTCTTTGCCACCCAGTTAGATGGTATTTTTCTTGCAGATGGAGTACGCTTGTCTCTTCGCACTTCTTTGCGTTTCAGTGATTAGCTATGCCTAACCGTGCCGCAATTTGATTTCCGCGCATCCGCATCCTGAAAACTTTCGTCTATTACTGTTTGTAAAGAGAACTACTTCGGCTCTCTTCCACGCTTTCTGCCCTTCTTCATGCTTTTTTTTCAATAGGCACAAAGAGCATAATTAAAATGGTCATTGTGTCACTCTTGGCGCCAGTAGAAATTGGCGGGTGTACTACTACATTGCTGTGTATTTTGATACTGGAACCAGCCACCTAGCGGAGACTGGGTGATCAAGTTTTCCAAATCAAAATACAAGCCCGGACGTTGCTCTGAAGTTAAGCAGTCCCACCTATGTCCTACCGTATACGCTTCCTCGACTCGACAACTTAAATGGTTTGTGTTCATGAGCGTAGATAAAATCGAGCGCATTTTTCGCGAGCTGGAAAGGCACTACGAGGAAGAAAGAGCCCAAATGAACATGAACGTGCAGTCACTAGTGAAATCCCGCTCATTAATGCATTTACAGAGAAGTTCAACATGCGCAATATAAGCGGCAGCCGTTGCCTGTCGGAAACAGTGTTCTACATGGTGTGTTTCCACAGCCTAATGAACTGCTTTTTATTTGTTATTCTAATATTGTGCTTTCTCTGAGTGAAGAACGCAAGGCATGGTGTTGAATTTTGAATAAAGCATTGCACTTGTTCCTTTGATTCATCCGTGACTTTTTATACTGCGCTCACATTGATTGGTATAGCCTCACAGTTGCCTTCAACCCGTAGCACTTTCCAGTAAACAATAAACGTTTAATTTTCGTTCTTAATATATTTTAAGGCCACCAAAATAACTTGAACTGTACGCTTGTAATTACCGCGCTACGTGCAACTGCAGTTGCACTACTGCAGTTGCAGTAGTACGCTGCAGTGAAGAAAACATTTCCACTTGTAATAGCTGTTCCTTAAATCACCGATACTTTCGTTTCAACAAGCAGTGCTTGCGTTACTCCTGCACTTCGCAAGCGCGAAACGTGAGAAGCACGCTGCCAGTTTTCCTGCATTTCTTTAGTTAACCTTGAAATGATTTCGACGTGCGTAATCATGTATTGTAACTTCAGTTGTGATGAGTGACAGAAAAGTTTAAGGAGAGCTAGGAAGGGTGGCTGGTTAAACGTCGCTCCATCCGGCTACTTCATACTGCATGGAAGGCAGAAAGAACGAATGCAAATGACAGAAAGCATAGCCGGTAAGGATGACGTCTTCATACAACGACCGGAATGCTGCGTGCAACACGATGATCATGCGCGTGCACACAAGTACTAAAGCACACTTCTTGTAGGTTATTACATGGGCAGTGCACCCATCCACGCGCACAGTATGGAGACGCGTCACAGCGATAGGTGTCCAGCAGTGTCTACTATAATATGTTCTGTACAGCGGTCGTTCTGCACGAGCCTTACCTTACTTTCAGTGCGGTTCTTTGTGTAACCTCTTCGGGGAGGAGGCAGGAATTTTATCTTTCAATAGCTAGAGTTTACTCCTATCGAATCCATTTTGAGAACACTCACCACGTGACAGAAAATTATGACGAATACTGCGGTGTGTTGAAACCGATTCAACGAAAATAATTCCTGCTAACGTTCTGGTAACTGCGACGCGAAAGCTTCCCTAGTGGAAGCGGATTGCTTGGAGCTCCTGCACTTCCGTTAAAATTTGGAACCGCTGGCGGAATTGTAGTGTGGAAATGTGGTCCCACGGCTGGTTGACATCGTTTAAATGCCATTTTGGCGGCATGGAAGAAAGATTGCGACCGGAAGGCATGTAAGTGAATACTGGATGATTAAATATATCTAGCGTTAAGATAAGTTATGCAACATGGAGTGCCGACATGATCATGTCCCGGCAACAATAGGAGCATTTGATGAGCTATAGTAGGCACTCGCATCTATCAGGCTCATGAAAATTTAATTTGATTTAACATTGCTTTTGCAAAGATCACGCTGGTTGAAAGTTTCTGAGGATGCTGTATAGCTTTCTTTTGTAGCCGTACGGCTTCTCTTGAAAGGACGTGGAAGAATATTTGGAAGAATAAGGGCTAGCAGCTGGCATCCTATTAGGCTTGTGAAAAACTTAATTCGCTTTTACTTCACTTTTACATCAAAAAGCTCGGAAGATGTATAACTTCTCTGTAGTCGTATGGTTGCGCTCATTCGGATATGAAAGAGTAATTACTCCCTCATTGAAATCCTTGCCATTTGGCGACGTGACTCAAGACGAATATGGGTTCTCATACATTAGACAATTTTATGTCAAGGCAATGGGTCTACGGTGCGTTTTGAAACTAAAATGAATACTTCTTCAAAGAAACATAACCGCTGCCGTTTAAGTTTTCTTCAGCGAGGGCCCCATAATGGGAACTTTTCTCACCTACACAGATGTGACGTATGAGGTGCGGTAATTACAATCCAGTCAACGGGCATAATGTGTAATTTCTTGCGTACAGTAATTTCCAGTATAGATTGTGCCCTCGGTGTGCAGTCTACCGATAACCGACCGATGGCCGTCAGTGGCAACGGACTGGACTACCAGAGAGGGAAAGTGCAGTCGGATGTGGCTCAAATTTAGATGGACGGATAAGATTAAGAATTTTCCGGGCACAGGTACGGGTCAATTGTAGATATTTGGCAGAGGCCTTTGGGCTTTTGTGAAAGCACTGTAGGGGAGAATGAAGAAGATTCCGAAAACAATACCCTGAGCGCTTTCATATGCTCCCAAGGCAGGTACTTTAATCCTTCAAATAACTGACGCACTGTATCTTACACTACCATCTACATGCTCCAGATGCAGCTACTTTAATCAACCCTTTCATGGATCTCATGACTTTCAGGTCATGAACAACAAAACGTAACCACAACGACATCCTGTTTTTTCCCTAACCTAGAAATGTACTACATCCACTAGGGAATAAGGTGACATCTAAAAATTGCTCCATAACAAACATTCATTTTTACAGTCTTGCATAAACTTTGCCATAAAAATGAACACTAAATTATTTTACCTACAAAAGGTGGGGCCCGTGGCGGTGTAAGAATGCAGCCGTTACGTAGATTGTAAGCTCGAGCCTTTGTTCCATTCGCGGGAACGTTGCAGTCAGTGCACTTATGCTAATCTCGTTTGTGTAGGCGCATGTAGAAACTGTGCTCCGTGGGTGCTTAGAAGGCCGAGAAGCCCAGGAAGAAAGAGCGTGGGCTCGGCACCTCTTCATGGTGATAATATAGGTTCAGAGTGATTCGTATTGTTACCCGCAAGCTTAGCTCTGGAGACTTCCTGGTTTTGTTTATTGATATTCATTGATATGACCATAGTTAGCGCAGTCTATTTTCGAAGAATTTGTTGAAAAATTCCAAAACCGCTTTTCCCTTTGCCGACGACAGTTAATGCCAGCGAAGGCGGGCGTTTCATGCGATCCACAATTGATACTGTTGTACACCGGAACTTCCGCGGACGTGACAAATGAGGGCTGCAGTGAACGTTGCGAGGAGTAGAATGGGTTATTTAGCACTTATCAGCTGAACGCTATACTATAGAAACAGACCACTACTTCTTTCTATCATGGCGGCGCCCCTTCATGGGGAACAGCTCCACTGTAGTTTTTACGTCGTGGTCTTCAGCAAAGAAGAGCGTTTTTAATCTTTAATCTGCCTTCAGTTGTGAAGAGAAACAAAAAGTATGTTAGATTTTTTGATTAGTTTTTTCAATCAGCAGTTCCCAAGCCAGAAGCACCACATGTTTGTGCTCGCGTCACAACGGCAAGACGGAAGTTGGTGCGGTTTCTCAGCTCCAACGTTAGCACGCATTCCATAGAGCCTACATTCAATTTGTTCTCAGCGTCACAGAAAGGAAGTGAAGTGCGGAAATTGTTTCAGTAAAAATGACTCAATTTAATGTAGTGCTGCTGGTCTTTCTCAGCATGTTTAAAGGAGCAGCGTGCGCCAGGAGTGCGCGTTCCGCAATGCACTGACAGGGAATTTTGAAAATTAGTGATAACTATATAGATAGCACGAGGTAGATTGCATCGATGTGCGCACCCCACCTCCCTCTCTCTCTCCACTAGCGTGCGGTAAAAGCGCTCAACAAGCCTCACTAGGGGGCTTTAGCGTGCGGTAATCTCGAAGCCATCTGTTGGCGATGCGCCGTTCTACACCACGCTTGTACTTCCGCGGTCGCCACAAGTCGGCGCCTCTACAGAGCGTCAAGCAAAGCCCCTTCAATCACCCTCAACCCTAGCTCCTTTGTGGTCGAGGAACCACATGGGCTGCAGATTCTCCAGTGTGCGTGGAAGAAAGTGCAGGTGATGCAGATGATATTTCCTACCTTCGCACGGCGTTCCCAATGGGAACCCATGCGTCGCGATAACCTGTTTCTATCTCTAGATTCTTGTGGAATAAGCCTATTTCTCTTATTCGTGCGTCAGTTTGTTTTGCGTTTTTTTTTCTTCTTCAAATCGGGAAACAACCCTTTTTTAGTAGTTGTGTTTATTAGGCGTCTCAGTGCTCATTTGCCTTTATCCTTCGCGCGGACTAGAAACACTCGTGTAGGGCCTTTATGGGGATTCCATAAGGACCTTTCTGACACCTTCAATTTCCTCACTGTGCGCTTTTCTTTAGACCACCTGTAGGACCTCTTCAGAAGTCAGATGACTCAGGCGCCCACAGAGTATTAGTTTCCTGCACCGTTGTATCGGCAACCTTTTCTAGAGTTCCTTGACAACAATGTTTTAAAACGTGTTTGAAGATTATGCATTTCTTCTGCTGCAAAAATATTCTTTAAACAGCACACATGTACGCTGCCTGTGAAGGGATATTGCTTCATATTAAGGAGATGCTTACGCCATGGACGGTGAATTGCAGCCTGTGGCGTACATTTGAGACAATTGACCATTGCTTTATTTTGTGCATATGCTGTGTTCTTCCGAGACATACTACAACGAACAACTAAGGACATTGACATCACGCTGTACAGTGTCCATTTTTTGCCTGCGGAGAAAAACTGTGCTATACCATATGATCGATTTCTGTTGCCGGGACTATGTAGTCTATGGAAGAGACGCATAATGGACCCCCACGCCGAATCAGTGCGGTCGTCGAAATCTTTGTTTCTTGAACAATGCGCTTTGGTGCAGGGAATATACGCTGCCCTGCAAGAGCCGTCTAGCTGGCTCCCCTATCTGTATGCAAGTGCATGCCTCCCAGACTTTTGATGTTTTGGAAAGTGGTGTCCTGGAGGGGTATGGTGGCCTGGTGTATTGTGGTTTAAGCATGCTTAGATTTTTGTTGGCGGGAATATTTCCATGCAGTAAAAAAAAAACACCTTTGTGGTCGAGGGGAAGCGCACCCAGCTCTCAACTCAAGGGGCACGGTTTCGAACCCTTGCTCGACCATTCTTTTTCCGGCATACTGCTGGCACTGCTCAATTCCTTTTTCTGTGGATATTATACAGACGCTTTACTTTCTTCTGACGCACCACGTGCTAGTGACTTAATGGCGTCACGGCGCTGGAAACCAGTATGTGACTGTGTAGTGACGTCATCACTGTTGTACTTTGTTGTGGTCTCGCGCTTTGTCGCTACATCGCCATCGACCAATGGATATATCGTTCTCTCACCGCCAGGGTCTCGGCCGAACGTGTGTTGTAATTATATAACGTTCAAATCTGCACTAAACCTCTTGGTGTCTGCGCTAGCAGCAGCAGCAGACGCCTGTTTATATTAATACTCGCGATCGGGTTACTAAAACGCCTCTGCACAGGAAATTTTCTTTGCCATTAAGCGGCTCAGTCCTTCACTTGATAGAGGCTAATCACTATGCCTGTTCGGAATGCGATCCAGTGGCTGTTTAATTAGGATGCTTCTTTTAGGTATGAGGGCATGTGGTGCCCATCAAGGCCCTTCGAAGGCATATAGCCGTGAGAAGGGTTAGTGCCCCGATAGCTTTAATGCGAGTTTTGGAAAAAAAAAATCATACAGTTACTTCTCTATGTCCATCGAAATAAGGAGCTCGATGGCGGTCACACTGTTCCGTAGACCTTACGAGCTTTAGTGGGGTCCTTGAATGGATCTCCAAAATCAATATATCTTGGTAATTTCCCGTTAAGGCTTGGCGGGACGGGCTCCCCCACTAAAAGTCAAGTTCCACAAAGTCATGGAGCAGAGGTTTGCCCTTAATTTTCGCTGGTCTGAAAACACTGAGTTGGTTTCTGATGCTCCCCTACGCTTGGAGTGCATATCGCGTGTTATTTCTGTTGACTGTCATTACACTAGCCGGGTTTTCTGGGAATACTGAACGCTGTAAAGTTCCCGATTCAATTCATACTTTCATACTCCTTTCCGCTGAAGGTATAGACGAAGACAAACTGTTAACAGTAACAACAATCACTGCGCAGACGCGCTTTTGAAACCCTTGCCATCGAATAGGGAACATGATGAATAAACAGCGCAAAAGACAAGGATGAAGAGCAAACAGGACGAGCGCTGAGTCGCAACTAACGTTTATTGAGAGAAACACAGAATATATCCAAGCAAAGCAGCACCAAAACTACACAATCATCAAAAACATAAAAAAAAACATGTCATGACAACCCCCTACAGATGCCCTGTTCAAGAAATCTAACCTCATTATCTGTTAAAGCGATGGAAGGGTCAATCACCCATTCCTCCCTTAATCTCATGATATGTTTGGCCTCTATTATTTCCCGGTTGATCTTTGCCGAATGGGCACCTAAAGTAAGTGTCTGAGATAGAAATTGATGGCAGCCATTACACCCCTTACAATGCGCAACCAGATTCGGTCCCCTACCAATCTCTAGTGATCTCTCGTGTTCCCGTAACCGAACATTGATATTCCGGTTACACTGATGTTTGCTTACGGGAACACGAGAGATCACTAGAGATTGGTAGGGGCCAATTCTGGTAATGCATTGTAAGGGGTGCAGTGGATGCCATCAATTTTATAGAGAGATAATTTTTCCAGCGCTTAGTGAACACACGAGACAAAGAACACAAATGCAGATTGTATTTGTGTTCACTAACCGCTAGCAGAAATGATTTCAAACGCTTCACAACCAGCCCCAAATTTCCGCCTTAATAACAGAGAGAAATTGTCACTTTACTCGCCACGCCTTTTTTTAGATGTTCGTTAAAAGGTAGTTGAGGAACTGATATGCCTAAGGAAAGCTTTGCATAAGGAAGCGCTGTTCATTCATCCGCAACTGTACATTAGAAAGTTAGTGCTCAATAAGGCGGCCGCCACACGGAACTTGCCTTGAGATGTATGGAACTGAAGCGTCGTTGAAACCTGTTGAAGGCCTCTATCGCCGCAACGAAACTCGCTTGCTGAGGCTCACCTCACTCAACGCATCTCCGTAACTGCGTCACCAAAACAGCGAGAAGGAAAACTCACGAGATTTGTCATAAGATGGCCATGTGATGATGTGTCACGCACATATGTGCCTAGAGTTTCTCAGGAGAGCCGTGGCGAGCTTACTCACCCAACATATGCTGCGAAAACACGCGAGGCAAGTTGGAAACAGCAGAGCTACAGCGATGATTCATATGCGGCTTTTTCGAGATCACTAGACTGTCTATTGACGACTCATACGATCAAGCCTCCTTCCGTTTCTTCCTTTGTCCCTACATTTCGTTTCCATGACTGGGCTTTTAGAATATAAGATCAGCTGCGAAGATCATTCCCTTCACATACCATTACGTCTTGGTGCCAGGGAAGCCGCGGTTTTCGAGACTGTTTTATGGATGTTTAACGTCCCGAAGCGACTCAGGCTATGAGGGACGCCGTATTGAAGGACTCCGGTGATTTAGACCAAATGGGGTGATTTAAAGCACACTGCCATCGCACAGTACACGGACCTCCAGTATTTAGTCTTCTTCGAAATGCGACTGCTCCGGCTGCGATCGAACCCACGTCTTTCGGGTGAGCATCCGAGTACTATAACCGGTGAGCCAGCGCGGCGGCTTTTAGGAAGAGAGTATACTTGTACATCTATGAGGACACGGATATACAGGGCGTTTCACTGAATTTCAACTAAAAGTTTTGAAAACCGGCGAAGCGGTGCTGGATCAAACCAACGACGTATTGTTTCCCGTCTTGTGGCGCTTTCGAGAGATTCCTTTAATTTCCGCCTAATAAATTAATTTGCAAAGATTATTTATGCTAAATTTTTATTTTTAATTCTAGCGCCACCTGTTTCCTTTAACTTACAGCGGGGCTTACAAAAATACCACTGGACTTTTTGAGGTAACGTGCCTCCTACGTAGTCCTTTTTATTAAGCATTTAAAGAAAGACAGCGAAATATGAAAACAAACTGCGTGTGACACAGCTCATGCGCTACTATACCGCAGCAATCGTAACTGTGTTTTGAAACTAACGAAACGTGCCCGCTGACCGTGGCCAGTCAGGGCTGAAAGCTGGTCTAGTTGGCCACGGCGGACCGTGGCCAAAGCGGCCACGGGTGAGTTCGACGTGCTGCAAAGTCACAAAGCATTACGGTCTCTGGGTGTATTAGACTCACCCACTCACATGCACCTGCCTACAACACCACCAGGAACGTTGTGCAAGCACTGGTTGCGTCACAGTTTTGATACTAAAGTCTTGGAAGGCACACAATTGAGGGTGCATATGTCGTCCTCCATCTTGCCTCCATCTTGACTAGCACCTGCAAGCTGCATGCTACGAGAAATAGTACGAAATCACCGTGACGGCGTACGAAAAACGGTTTCTCCACATTTTTGGTATGAATGCAGTTAAAGCTACCGTCACATGGAGGTTAGCAATTTCTGGTATGTTTGTCGTTAAAACTAGCACCACGGACGCCGGCCATTGGCAAGTATATATACAGGAATGGCATACATAGGAATGATTTTGTGTGAACGGCGACAGCAGTCGCCGTCGTGTTCTTGTTTCATAGCTTGTTTGTACCGAGCGACACTAGTCGCTGCCTTGTTGTTTTTGTCTTTGTGAGGGACTATGGTCCCTTTGTATGAATAATCAGTCCAATAAACTTCTCTTCAAGGATTGTCTGAAGTGGCGATGCTCGGCTTGCTGTGCCCGTCAGACGGCAGCTTGATGACGTCGCCCTAGTCTTCATGTCATTGCGAGGGTTTTATTTTCCGCCTGCGAGTACAGACACATACATACACATGACGCCAGCTTTTCTCGTGATGGGACTAGCGATGCTTTCTCATTGAAACGAAGGCTTCCTTAAATTGCGCTACTTCACTGCTTTCTCCTCCTTGTACTTTGTTTTGTAGTGCAATGGCTCAATCAATATCCTGTCTGAGTAAGGTTTCGGCGGTGTGCCTGTCACCTATGGCATATACTGGCGTGCTTTTTGAGTGGAAGCCTTTAATGCCCCATCGTTGTAAGCAGGAGTTGTAGACAGAAATGTCACACTTTTCAAATGGTCGAAATAGTCTTGACGTCAAAATGCGCGAATTTCAACCGGGGAGGATTGTGCTTTGGCTAGTAACCATGCAACCAATTAAAGGGATGGTTTAGTGATGCTCCAAGTAAAACAAATTAATTACTAAATAAAACCGAGTATGAAATCGGTGGAGTGGGGAATCGAGCCCGGGTCTGAGTAGTGCGAGACGAGCTCGCTAACCACTCCGCCATCCCAGCTTCCTTATTTTCCTTTATTGCCTGACTTTGACACAACAATCAACAAATCACACTAAACGCTATGTACTTACGTACACACGGCACTGCCGTGGTCAGCCAGCATGCATCTGCTTTCGTCAGATTAAAATTCACACAAATTGCACAGCGGCTGTAGTCTCGAAAGCCACTCCGGAGGCTCCGCAGCGGCTTCCCAGCTAGACGGTTTGGAGTGCAAAATGGCGTGTCTAGTGAATGCGGAGTCTTCGTTCACTCCCATCTTCCTTCCCTTACGGCGAGGTTCAGATGTTAACCGAGATAAGCGAGACAGATACATTTCCATTCCTCAAAAACTAATTTATCGACGAGCAAGGCCTAGAGCCGAACGGGCGATGGCGTTCTGTGGACTCCTTGGCAGCGCTGCAAGACGCTGTCGCGTTCCACTCTTAGAGGTGAAGCTTAACATCTTAACCACACATCAGTGACACAAGCAGCAACACCGCGCTTAAGGCTTTCGCCTCACTGCACTTTAGGTCAACAAAGTTCCCCCTGAATTTTTTCCATGTTGAGGAAGAAGGTGCTAAAGCAATTTCAAGTCTATGCTGAGAGCTCCATCTGCCGCCCAGTTAGAGACGGTTTGGCTTTCTTTAACTGGTAGAAAAAAGAACCACATAGGAAACAGCGCGGGGATAAAGCCGATGTTTTTATAGCCTGTGCTGTAGTTTATCTATTCAATAAGTATAGCCACCCAGGATCCGCAATGCGGTGCTCCGGTAAAGGTGCACGCAGGCGCAGTAAATGTGAGGTACCGCGTTGCAAAGCGCTGTTTTCATGGCGGCTGATGGCCGGGTGTGATGACGAATCCATGGCAAGTGGAGGCCATAGCCGCGATCACCTGGTTGACGCCTGCATTGCGAAGAGAAACGGATGAGTGGTGACGGATGACGATGAATTGGGGCTGACTTAGCCCTTGAGGATGAGAACTTTCTCCAAGGCCAAAGTCGAAAAATTGTCGGCCATACCTTCTCGGCCATGCGAATATGTGGCAAAGCTAAAATTAATTACTGAAAATTATCGGAGCAGTTCAGAAACTTCGGTTTGAGTAATGCGAGAGATTTCTTATTCTATTCCAATTCCATTTTAATTGCTTTCCAAATGTATAATTCTGTTCGAATTATAAACCGATTCAGATTCCAACCTAATTCTATTCTTTTATTTTGTATTTGGCGCAGTTATACGTATTAGTACTAGTTACTACTGGTCAAAATTTTGTATTTAGCCGATTTCAATGACATCGCACCGCGTCGACGAGCCACCATTTGCTTTCGCAATAAAAAGCAGTTGCAATTACTAGTTGAAAATAAAAATATAGGCTCTCACTCTGAAGACCTTATATACTGCCGACGCTTAATTCTGTGAAGTTCATGGAATAAGGAGAAGTCAAGAGAGGCCCTGTCCCACACAACACCCCGGGGAGAAGAGTGTGACGGAAATCATGTGGTTTTTCTCGATCGGGAGGCCATCCTGTCCGGGCGCAGCTTAGCAACGACGTCGTAGTTGCTGTTTATAATCCGGGCGGCAGCAGCGAGTCGCGGAGTATTATGAAAGGTGCATCGTAGGCGTACTTTCGCTAACTGCTCCCGTTGTTTTTAGGCGTGCTCGCGTGCTGACGTTCACGCCGTTCACTCTTATCTCAAAGTGAAATTCAGTGCAAAGCTCTGGTCGTGGCGTGCACGGATTTGAACGCCCTCGGGGAAAACGACCCCACGGGCATTCCGTCTACTATGGCGCTGCTTAGCACTATCGGCAGACCGCGGCTGTTCAGTGAGGGGCACCCGCGCTGTTCATTCACCAGTGATTCAATACGGCATGCTCTGAAAGAGCGCTGGTTGGCGTATTATGCCGTTGTTTTGTGCCTGGCGCATGCAGTGTGCGTGTCGGTGCCTGCGCGTGTGCGCCCGACAGTCGCCCTCCCGTGTCCATCAGCAGTGAAATCTAGTTGCTATCATGCGTGTTCTTGCAACGCTCCAGAGATTGTAACTGGCGTTCGTTATACTATAACTACCAATTCTCTTTTTCGGTGATGGCGCCAGTATGAGCGGTGGGGCCATGACATGGTTGGAGAGCGATATTCTAAAGGAAGCAGCTGCGCCCGCGTTTAGTATACAGAAAGTTGTTCAACAGCTGCATGCCAGTTTGAAGCGTGTAACCGTTGCATGTGCAACATTCCTGAATAAAACTTTTAAGAACTGAAAAATTTTAAGATACGCTTCAGTAAATATTGAAGGTAATGGTCCGTCCTTCCGATATGTAGCAAAAATCATTCTTTTAAAGCGGTTACATCAAACGCATTGAACAGTTAAGACAGCCATAGAAAACCCATGGGGAACGATATTGACGAGAGCAAAAACCTTAATAGAAACAAAAATAAACTAGTGCCGTCCGGTGACCGGCAGATAAAATGATTGTCACAGTGAAATCTCCGATTATATGCAAACATTTCGTTCATAACGGTCTTCCCGCTCAAACAAAATTCGCTGTGGCTTAGCTTGGTTAAGCCCGGTAATTGTGAAAGCAATATCCGTACCTACGCCATGGTACAGCTGGTAGTGTAGCTGGTGGTGGTGCTTGTGGTTACACTTGTGGTGATGCATCGGTTATACAATCCAATCCTATCCAATCCAATCCAATCCAAAGCAATCCAATCCAATCCAATTCAATCCTCTCCAATCCAATACAATCCACTTCAATTTCGCCGCCGCGGTGGCTCAGTGGTTATGGTGCTCGGCTGCTAACCCGAAAGACGCGGGTTCGATCCCGGCTGCGGCGGTTGAATTTCTTTGGAGGAGAAATTCTAGAGGCCCGTGTACTGTGCGATGTCAGTGCACGTTAAAGAACCCCAGGCAGTCGAAATTTCCGGAGGCCTCCACTACGGCGTCTCTCATAGCCTTAGTCGCTTTGGGACGTTAAACCCCATAAACCAACCAACCAACCACTCCCATCCACTTCAATCCGATTCGATCCACTCCAATCCAATGTAATGCTATCCAATGCAATCCAATCCAAACCAATCCAATCCAATTCAATCCAATGCAATGCTATCCAATGCAATCCAATCCACTCCAAGCCTATGCAATCCACTCCAATCCAATGTAATGTAATCCAACCCAATCCAATGCAATCCCCTGCAATCCACTCCAATGCAATTCAATCCAATCTACTTCAATCCAATCCAATCGAATGTAATGTAATCCAAACCAATGCAATCCAATCCATTTCAATCAAATCCAATGCAATCTAATCTAATCTAATATAATATAATATAATATAATATAATATAATATAATATAATATAATATAATATAATATAATATAATATAATATAATCCAATCCAATCCAATCCAATCCAATCCAGTCAAGTCCAGTCCAGTCCAATCCAATACAACCTAATCTAATCCAATCTAATCAAATATAATGCAATCAAGGTCAACTGAAGGTCAATTGTGGTCACCGGGGCGGCACGATGGTGGTCACCGGCCGCGGCACGGCAAAGGCGTGAAAGTGCAAGTAGTATTGCTTTCGCAATAAAACGCTTTTGTCCAGAATTGTTGCCTATGAAGTTATTTGCCGCTGAGTCATGCCGGGCTCTAGAGTATTCGTTCATATTGAACTGAAGTCTGTATTTTTGGTGGCGCTCTATTTTTAGATCCGTTTCTTCTAGCTGAGCTTATACAATTGCTTTTCTGACCGACCTCATGTTCAGGAAGCGCCAAAAGGGAGAAGCATGACAGGGAACATGTTTTTTGTATCAAAGTTATTGCTCTCAGCTTTCGCACTGCAAGCAAGCTCGAGTTGAATTTAGAGGACTTTCTTCGCACGTGTTTTTGGGCCCATGTCCTCATACAGTGTTATTTACGCTAAAAAGTACCTATCGATGAAAGAATGCAGATGTGCATTGGATTTTAATAGTGCCTATGGTTATGTCAAAGATAATTATTTCCAAGCGTTCATTAGGCACAGTAAATTGACTTCCATTGTCTGCATTATGGATCACAAGTAAAGTGTACTATTATTAAGTGACCTTGCAAGCTAGTTGGCTGGCTTGGACTTACAAGCTGGACGACAGCAACTCTGTGCTCATTCATAAATGGAGTGCGATGGAGTGGTTGTAAGTATATACCAGCATATTTGGCAAGTGCAGCCTGCTAGAGCCCCAGGGAAGCACACCTCCACCATCGCAAGACGAAGCAGGCAAACGCGGAGAAAGATACCGCGTACTACGTTGGGCTACTGCAATAAGTGAAAGCGAAAGTTCCTTCCCGCGCTTACCGCAGATGAAGTAAGCGCATTCGCCGACTGCTACTTTATAATGACCAAGGCCGTAATATTTCGTTCGAACAAGAGAACGGGGATGACGCGGAGACGACGCGGCCCAGAACAATAAGTTGAAGCAGGTGAATGCCTGGCGCCAATAGTCCTGGGGTCTCCCGTATATGAACGACGGCAAGAAACCAAGGGCAAATCCCGCTGGCTTCTCAGGGAAGTGCAGGGCCTTTATGTGCCCTCAACAGGCCAAGCCCTTTCTTACCGGCTGCAGCGGAGGACATCCTCTACGACAGCTGAGCTTCACGGCATTAAGGAAGCTGTTTCTTACATCCTGCGCCGAACCGCCGACCGTTGGGTTATCTTCACCGATTCGAAAGCATCTCTGCAGATCCTGGCCAACCTGCTGAAGAAAACGAATCACCAGCCAGTTTCCCTGGACATCGGATATCTACATCATATAGCTATTGCCGCAGGCCACTGCATAACATTTCAGTAGGTACCTGCTCACTGTGGCATTCAGGCTAATGAAAAAGCAGATGAAGCGGCCCGTAAGGGCCATCAACATCGGAGATACATTAGAACTTTTTTTACGAAATATGATGCGTCCCAGATGGCCAAAAGGTTTGCTTACGAAGAAATGTATCGGCTTTGCAGTTTGCCGACACATCAGTACCAATTTCTTCACTCAATCGACCCACATCTTAGATCAAGACTCTCACCCAGAATTCCTCGACATCTGGAAACACTTTACCATCGACTTCGTCTGAATGCTGCATATACAAACGGCTTACGATACCGTTTTAGACGAATGGACAGTCCGCACTGTGACAACTGTGCCGCGATAGAAACTGTGGAGCATATCTTGCTTGAGTGCCCTATGAACATTGCAAGCAGAAGCTGTGCTCAGTGCCCCTTACAATGGAGAAAGTTCTAGGTCCCTTAGCCTGCCTTAGGCAACAGAGACTTGCAATGAACTTTCTATTCACTTATTTAAAAGACATTGGACATCTCGATAAGCTTTAAATTCACTTGCACGTTACCTTCATGCATTCTACATGCAGTGAACTTCGTCAGCCCATTTGACGGACCATCATTCCATAGGTGACATCAATACTCGCCATTGCATCGTTAGTACCCATTTCATGGCCGCATTTTATCTTAGTTTTTTTCCCCTTTTCCACTCTGCTCTCCTGTCTTTATCTCCCAAATTCCCCTCCCTACGCAGAGTAGCATGCCAGCGATTTTTAAGAGCCGGCTAAATTCTCTGCTCTTCATTAAAGAGTCTCTCTCTCTCTTTCTCTTTAGGCCGGCTCCTTCGCAGGCCTGCACGGTAGCGCAGGCCGGCGGCGCGAGCGGAGCTGCATTGAAAACATGGAAAAGCATTGGAAAAGTGAATAAGAGCGCGCCCCGAGCAACAAGGCGCTGAGCTCGTTTCCTGCTTCAAAAGATGTCACGTGACGACCCGTCCTCTAAATTTTCTCTCCTGCACAGTGATGTTGTTCTTCGCAGTGCGGCATGACTCTTGCACCTGCGCGGCGCGAGCTGGCTGCCTGAGGAGGAGGAGGAAAGAACTTTTGTTAGCCAACAAATGCTTTCCCGCACTACCCTCGGCACTAGGTCAAGGAGGCAGGAGGCACCGCTTCATGTGCTGGCCGGGAGGTCTTGTGATCCTGTGGCCTCTTCAGCCAGTCGGACAATGCGGAGCTGGAGTCCAGGGTCAGAAAAACGGAGCAGCGTCTCTCAGGATTCTTTACAGTCGATATTTAGCGCCCTACGAAAAGAGGAGTATCAAATTGGCGGACGCCGTAGCAGACGCCCCGTGGTTATCTCCACATAGAGTGGAGAGCGCGCGCGCATCGATGTTGGGCTATGTAATTTTAGAGTACCGCAAAGGTGCTAGTTCTGATGGCAACAACAGCCGGAAGGCGCCATTTTCCTTCCAGGCCACCGGACCAGCGCCGTCGGGGTAGCAATTGACCGCCGTCATCGGCTTGTAACTAGTTTAAGTTCCCTAAACTGGAAGTATTCGTACTAGAGCACTGCACGGGCCTCAATTTGAGGTCCAAGCCCGGCCCGGGCCCGAGACCTGAAGCCCGAGCCCGGCCCAGGCCCGCGGCTTCAAGCCCGGGCCCGGCCCAGGCCCGCTAAATTACCGCTCTAGCGAGCCCGGCCCGGCCCGTGAATCTCGGAGTGAAGCCCAGCCCGGGCCCGGCCCGGCCCGTTTCACAGTAATGCTTGAGGTATACTGCTCACTCTGAGCAAGTAGACTGTTACTATACCGATAAGGAAGTGGCCGGCAAAGGATCTGAAACCACAGTTTGGCTTGCAGAAAGTTGGTTCTTTTTAACCCAGAAGAAAGTGATTAAGAGTAGTGCTCGCCAGGCCCATCTTTTGGACAGTGATCTCGTGTAGGTGCGCAAAAATAAACTCGGAAGTTCTGAGAGCCAAATAAAAAGGGCTGCATACGAGCGTAATAGACTACTTTGCATTCCCCCATGGTTTTAATCAGTTATATTTTGGCGCCCGCGAAGTATCAACATTAAAGCTGCCGAGCAAGCAGTCGGATGACATTTTTTTTAGTGAACGCGATCTCTAAGGTTGAACTCATAGCCGAAATGGTCGCCTGTCAGCAGAAACGAAAAGCTAAAAGGCTTCAGTATTTCACGCTGCGTGTTTGAAGACTATAAGCGCCCTAAACTTATATGTTCTCCCCGAATGGATTTCTAATAGATCAATGGCCAATTAAGGCCGGTTGAATTTTACTCTTACTGGTGGAGCAGAAGATAACGCGCGCGAAACATGTGATAACTTACAGGGTAAAACACTTGTCATGACAACCAGGCTGAAGAAGCGAGGAGGGATAGATGTGGTTATGAGACGAGATTTACAAACTCTCGCGAGCTTTTGCAGCTATTTCATTTACGAGATGTTCCGGTCAGCTGATCAAAAAGAAAACCAAACGCGTTTTAGTTTGTGAATTTTCTCTAATGGGAAAAATATAGCTATTAAATAAGAGCTATGTTTTGGGGGCTTAAGGGCCCCGGGGGAGCCAGGCTGTGAGAGACACCGAAGCAAAGGATCATTTCGACCGCCTGGGTTTCTTCAATGAGCAATGATACTACAAAGTACATGGCTGTCATGCTTGCCGCCTAAATAGAAATGCGGCCACCTAGTCTAGGAGCAAACCTTGGTTCCCCGGCTCAGTAGTCAAGAAACTTTACCACTAAGCCACCGCGGCATGGAAATAGGGCAAATAAATAAGTAATGAAGCTTTGATTTTTTTCTCAGCGCGTACTATAACCCATAGCTCATCCGCGTTGCTGCTCCAATGACGCAGTTGTGTACTTCACTCAGCAATAGTGAATGAATAGTCGGACACCAGCCGTTTCTGTACGGACCCAAGGCCGGCTCGGGTCCGCAGCTTTAAGCCCGAGCCCGGCCCGGGCCCGCAACTTCAGGCCCGGGCCCGGCCCAGGCCCGGCAGAACAAATCATGTCCCGGCCCGGCCCGGCCCGCGCGCCGGGCCGGGCCCGGGCTTTCGGGCCGGCCCGAGCCCGTGCAGTGCACTAATTCGTACTTTTCGTTCAAAACTGTACCAGCAGTTATCGTGTGGTGAGCGGAACGTGAGAAAGTCTGTTGGTGAAGCCGCGAAAATCGCAAGGCGCCTACAGTCGCACGTCCTCGTTTCGATCTCCTCGTCTTCTATTCGGAACGGTGTTTACAAGTGACTGGCTGAGAAAAGCAAATAAAGCCATGTGGCCTGCCTGTAAACAGTAGGGGTGAGGATAAGGTTCCTTCCGTGGAGTGGTTGGTTTTCTAACTGCAAAGATGCTTGGAACTGCACTCGATTTCAGTTTATTTTAACATCGACCCTGGGCTTCTCAAGATCACTCGCCAAGACATATTCCTGGTTTCATGAACCAACATAAAACGAAGGCATTAATGCAAAAGACGTCTCTAACACTTGGTGTCCATAAATTTTAAAGGAAGTGATGCGTTTCCAAAGGATACGTAGTCGCGAACTCGAACAAATCTAGTCGGCCGGTTATTCTAGTCAAAAATGGCATCGACCACTCTTTAGCAAGTCTGCTAAGAACTGCAGGAACAGTTAACTAAAATAAATAGTACTCAAAATGTGTCGCTTCGGGCCGTTGAACCCCGATGAACCTATTAACCCATAAAATGTACAGGTAAATATCAGGTATATCCACATTCACAATAAAAAGCCAAGAGCGGTCGCACACTCGCGCACACATGCAAACACGCGCGGGCGCACTGTATTTTTGCATAACTAAATAGAGATGGATCTGTTACCGGCTGGCTATATAGTTCTAATTTGTGGGTTTCGCAAAATAACGCAAGCAAAATTACGCGACCTGTTCCCGCGCGCGTGTGGCATACTGAGTTGAAATGTAAGCATCTCTTTCAATTATGCGCGTTGCGTATTTCCTGCCCTTATTTTGCTGCTAAACAAGCCGAATGTGTAACATATAAGTGAACAAGCTTGATTACCTCGCACAAGCGGCAGTTCTTTGATGGCACGAAGTTTTCCCGCCCTATTTACCGCCGTTGCCGATCATTTTTTCCTTCAGGAATGCAGAAAAGTCCTTTTCCTAACTCACACCTGTTGCTGAACCCAAAGGCAGTGCAGCCAGGCATGACGCCTTGGAATTTCTTTCATTTACGCGTCCACGAACAAACTGAAAGAATGGAATTCCCGCAGAAGGCATGTATTCCGCCCGCGCGCTTGGAAAGGATACGGCAGCGCGAAGTCACGTGAGCCGCGTCAGCCAGTCGGCGCGCCAGCGGCACGCAAAAAAGGAATGTGATCTCCATGAATGTGATACTCTAAAGTAAGTGCGCCGCCTCGCGGAGTTTGTTGTAACAGCTGTGTCACGCTTCAAATTTGTCCACAAGAGGGCGGTAGGCGGCTCAGGAGAGTACGGAGGTATCCTCAGTAATCACCCGCGCCTACGGTAGCGTTAAAACGGAAAAAAAGAATTGCAATCTCTGGCCCCTATAGTGACAAGTGTGTCTGGCCAAAAACGGCAAGAACAAAAGCAGCTTCCAACACTCCATGAAACCTCCCTACAAAACATGGTGTGAGTTTCGTTGCCAAGTTTGGGCAGTTGCAGCAACACATCATCTAAGATAGGCGGCGCGGGGAAAAGGAATGCGTTACTCATAACGTGTTGTTCTTGACGCGTTACATCTGCAGATGGACCCTCTAAATGGCTTGAACAAAACTAGTACAGCTCTCGCTCTATAATGCGGGTTGAGCAAATCGCTAAACATGGGTTAGTGCGCTGTGCTATTTGAAACCAATAACGAGCGTAGCAAGACGCGATGCAGGAATTACTCTTTCTGTTTCCATGCGGTCAAATACTTGCTAGGTCCGTAAACCCTAATGACCGCATTATTTGTTTCTAGCCGAAAAATGCCCTCTAGATTCATCCAGAATACTTGAATTGCCCTCTTATCGCATCTATTTTCTTCGTGGCTTTTAGTCACCTGGTGTTATTTGTGTTGCCGAAGCAGTGCAAAGTCTTAAAACATAAAGACAAAAGGAAGCAACAGAGCGCGCCTTCAGCTCTAGTTTTCGTCCTTCCTTTGTTTGCTTGTTGGTGTGGCACGGCGGTGTTTCATCACGGCGTATACCAACTCGTCCAAGAGCTCCTGCTGTTAGGCGCGAGCTACCTCGCATTTTCCGTCCAAGAGAGGCAAGTTGAATCACGAATGATCGCACTCACGTGGCCAACTGAAATCATTTAAAGTTGTTCCAGAAGTGGTAGTGTTATTTTCAATGTTACCTTTGGCATCGACGTAACGTACATTAAAAGGGAACCCAACTATTAACGCAAACTTTCTTATTTTCAAAGGATTTGGATAAAGGATGAAAAACATATGCATTTTAAGCTTTTAACAATACTTCCAATTTAATGTGCCAAAATTTCAGCATTATATCTGCAGATCTTTTGCGAGTTTTTCTCTTTTACACTTTGCCGAAAACCTGCAGACTAGAAAAAATTGGTTGCAAGACTGCTTCACATTGATTGTATTTCTAAATGACAATCTAAAATTTCTTTCCGAATCAAAATTTTTTTCACTCTTTTTTTCTCAAGTATGCAGTTATCATAGACGTGCATATTAGTGCACTGCACGGGCTCGGGCCAGCCCGAAAGCCCGGGCCCGGCCCGGCCCGCGGGCCGGGTCGGGCCGGGACATGATTTGTTTTGCCGGGCCTGGGCCGGGCCCGGGCCTGAAGTGGCGGGCCCGGGCCGGGCTCGGGCTTAAAGCTGCGGGCCCGAGCCGGGCTTGGGTCCGTACAGAAACGGCCTGTGTCTGACTTTTCATTCACTATTGCAGAGTGAAGTACAGAACTACGGCATTGAAGCAGCGGCACGGATGAGCTATGGGTTATAGTACGCGCCGAGAAAAAAACTAAGCTTTATTCACTGACTTATTTATTTCGTTATTTCCATGCCGCGGTGCAGAAAGAGTAAAATTCAGCCGGCCTTAATTGGCCATTGATCGTTCGTAATCCCAAAACGTACCTATGCAGTATTAGAAATGCATTTGGCAAGAACATATTAATTTTGGACGCAATACTCAAGCCTTTTAGCTGCTCGTTTCTTCTAAAAGGCGACCAGTTCGGCTAGAGCTCAACCTGTGAGATCGTGTTCACTAAAAAAAATGTCATCGTACTGCTTGTTAGGCAGCTTTAATATTTATACTTCGCGGGCGGCCGAATATAACTGACTAAAATCACGGGGGAACGCAAAGTAGACTACTAGACGTGTATGCAGCCCTTTTTATTTAGCTCTCGGAACTTCCGAGTTTATCTTTGCCCACCTACACAATATCTTTCTCCAAAAAAGGGGCCTGGCGAGCACTACTCTTAATCACTTCATTCTGGGTTAAAAAGAACCAACTTTCTGGAAGCCATACTGCGGTTTCAGAACCTTTGTCTGCCAGTTCCTTATCGGTGTAGTAGCAGTCTACTTGCTCAAAGTGAGCAGTATACCTCAAGCGTTACTGTGAAACGGGCCGTGCCGGGCCCGGGCTGGGCCTCATTCCGGGATTCACGGGCCGGGCCGGGCTCCCTAGAGCAATAATTTAGCGGGCCCGGGCCGGGCCCGGGCTTGAAGCCGCGGGCCTGGGCCGGGCTCGGGCTTCATGTCTCGGGCCCGGGCCGGGCTCGGGCCTCAGATTGAGGCCCGTGCAGTGCTCTAGTGCATATACAGCAACAAAATATCATGTGAAGAATTCACATTTCACGAACCAGGAAAAATAAGATTTTCATTTTATTTGATGTGGTTCACCGAACGCAACAGAGCAAAACATCCTCAAAACTGAACAAACAGTTGTCAGCATATAAGCTCAGAGACACAAGCAAAAGCCCGGAAAAGAGCTTTTGAGAAAATTGCATTCAAAGCTGAGGACCATATTCAATTTTCCAGAAGACATCAAAGTTATATCCCTTGTTGCTGCTATGAATGCAGGATTCTTTGTGCTGTCTTTTCGCTTTGTGTGCTTTTGATAACTCCTTCATACTCAAAGCATAGTCTTCAGCTGCTTGAAGTGGATTGTTGCACATTAGCAACAGTGACTGCACAGCCCTGCTGCGCTTCCATGAAGTCCTTTTCGCGGTTTTCATCATCGATCAAGCGACATTCTGCAGACTTACCACAACCGGAGCCTGAAGCACTTGGATATTTGAAATAATTTCTAATGAGGCAATGGTAGGCCGGAGTATCTGTCTCACTCGTGCACACTTCTACCACGCCGCGCGCGGACGAATAAAGGCGGCATTGAAGAGAAGAAGAAAGAGGCACCGCAGTTAGCTGCTGTGGACGAATTTTGACCCGGTGGGATGGTTTAAAGGTCGCTTACAACACTTCTCCAGAATAATTTCACCCAACTAGTGACTTTTACCGTTCACTTACATCGCACAACACAAAAGCCGCCACGTGGCCCGAATAGTTTCACACCCTTCCACTACGACACCTATTTACGCCTTCCTGCTTTCGCTTCCTTCCCTTTTTCCCTGAAGGCGAGGTTGAGGTGTTCGCCTAGAGGGTAGATAGTGTCTGCATCATTTCCTTTTGCGCAAATCTAATACTGGTCTTTTTATATAAAGTGACAGTGCGCAGTTTCATATTATGACTGCACAAACTGAACGCACAAGCTTTTATTTTGCGTAATCGTTTGAAGCCACTAGTATGTTATGGAAGTTGTTTATGGGAGTAATCTCTACGGTGTGAAATGTACGATGGTTGAGATTAGAGCTCGTCTGTAAGATGGCGGTTATGATGATAGATTTTGCGAAAAAGCGATCGGGCGAGACGCTTAAATTCTTAATGAAATAAAGAGAAGGTTCAAAGTAGTTTTCAACAAAGAGGCTGCATTAGGGAAAGAATTTATTGATTATAACTAGTGAAAACTGCAATAGACACGGGATGGAGGCAGGTGACAACACAAGACGCTATTGGCAACTGATATTTTACTGAAAAGTCGGAGGGGACGCTTGGGCTCCGCCTTAAGGACATGACGTGATAGCGTAATGGGTTAATTCCCATATATGCTAAAGGAATTCTCATATATTCTGGGGGTCCTCATACCCCTACTGGCGCAGTGCTCAGCGGTTAAGCCAGAGCGCCACTGCCCTGCGATGGCAGGTGCTCACAGCGACGGGTCTTGTGGGACCCAGGTTGCTTTTCTCGAGAATTTAGCTGCCACCTGCTACGCTGGAAAGTTTTCTCACTATCCGGTGGGCAGGTTGTAATGAGGTCGCAAGGTCATGTGAGCTAGGTGGCCAGCCTGTCTCCTTGATTGCTCTTCTGGGGACCACCTGCAACAGCAATGCTCGTGATTCCTCGCTCAAAACGTCGACAACCGATTTTCTGGAGAGCGGGCCCTTCACTGCTATCACGTTTAAACATCATGGCTTTAATAGACAGATCACACGTGTGTCTCTACAAGGAATACTAAGATAGGGCGAGGCCATAAATAAGAAGTGAAAACAAGACCTTCGGTGATCCTTAAAAGACGGCAACCCGTGAATGCAAGTGGACAAATGAAAGGGCTCAGCATAAATAACACGAGTTGTACATGAAAAGGAAAAGAACATGCAACGAAAAAGTCACCTGCGTGACAAGGAGCCAGACCTAGAATGGACACAGAAAGCGATCTAACACATTCATTGGTTTGCGAACGTAAATTACGAGCGCCTCTATAATCTGTCTTTTTTAATTTGTCCCGTCCATCTTCCTATAATTTGTGCATGGCTGAACTGTAGGCAACAGCCCTCACCAGTGTAGCTTTGCAGTGACAGATATAAGCATCTGCCGCATTGTCCAATATTAAAAAGCCAGGAGCCGAGCGCAATTTATAAATTAACGAATATTACACATTTGAAAAAATATTCAAAGTATTGAACGAATTGTAGATTCTGAATATTGATAACAACTTGGACCCTGAGAAAATAACTTAAACGATTAAAAGGAAGTCATCGGCATGATACATAAGTATTCTGCATTGACAAGTAGCACTGAACAGCAAGTCTTCTATAACAGCGCCTCCAGCGCTGGTTATTTCTTAGAGATCTCGAATGCAGCCGCGAAGGTTGAAAATAAATAGCAGATTAGCTGCTTCGTTTCACTTATGCCAGCTAATAACGAGCTGCGAAAGCACTGAAACTCGAAGTGGATAACGGCAGTAGCGCTGCTGCTGACATATAGGTGGTGCTTTTGTGGAGCAATGTAAGCTTGCGAGGAATAGCGATCGGGAGGGGGGGGGGGGGGGGGGGGGGGAGTGTATTTTTCTCCAGAAACAGCAACAGCACTTTTAAGGCGTAGTATCTCAATTTGGTCTTCAGTTATCCGTTCCACGTGCCTGCAATTTCGAAATGGCTCCAAGAACAGGCATAAGCTAGATGATACATCGTGTGCACGCAGCTGCTTGTGTATATTCCGTTTCACCATCGGGACGACCTTGATTAAAAAAAAAGCATAACCTCTATGCAACTCGAGTTTCTGTCAACATTCCCAGCCTCCTCTTCGACGATTACCTTGCTTCGAATATTCAGAGGGAATTAACATGAAATCTGCAATGCTCTCTGGAAGATTTCTAAATCTTCAGCTTGAAGAAATTTGATGACGCCGGTTGGGGCTGTAATAGACTGCTGACTTGGAAACAAGGTAAAAAAAAATAACGAGGAAACTTTTCTTGCACAAAATAGCTACAAGAAGCTTCGTTAGCGATTCTTCTCTGGCTTTCTCAGGCGAATACGCTTAGTATTTTCATGGTTGAGTTACAAAATCAGTTGGCAGTGCAGACATTTTCATTTTTTAAAGCTTGACTGAGTGCACGTGCTTTTGAACTTTGCCGCGCATGCGGAACTAGATATCTGTGTGAAATTCTCCTATAGAAAAGGCTACTGCCTCAGTGGAATAAAAATACGGGGAATGATATATTTTCAAGATGTATATTAAAAAAAAAAACCTTTTACACCTAACGCTGTCTACTCAGAGCTTCCTCTTTAGCCAGGGTTAAGATTGTGCTTAAAAATTCAAGGCAAATCCTGTAAAATAATTTAAAACAGGTAAAAATACAAATTTTCTGCACAATTTTACTTAAACTTAGCTCTCAACTGTGTTTATAACCCGCTTCTTGGATACATTCCTTGCAAGTTCCATGCGACAAGATTTCTCTGAATTTTAGGTGGCTAAATGTGTTTGCAGGTGCTCTCTCTATATCACTTCGGCTTGGACAAAGAAGGCGACGAAGTATGGTGCTGTGTGTGGTGGACGACGAGGAGGGAAATTATTGTCTGGGACTGGCGCTTCTTGTGTGGCTCCGTGGCTGTCTTTTGCTGTGTATAGCTGCAATCCAGTTTTTTTAAATATATATTTCTACCCTTCGCATCACTGGCGGAGGTTCTGGGTATTCATCGCCATGCTGTTTTTGCAGATTTAGCGTGCTGTCTCTGCCATGGTCGTCGGCGTTGTGTGGTCAGCACCGCCCGCCTGTGCCCCAGCCCGCCTGACCAGAACAGACGTCGCAGTTCGCCCCAGCCCCTTCGTGCAACCCGACCACAAGACCCGACGAGCTAATCCTGCCGACCAGACCCTACGCGACCCGCCCGATCCGAGACATGTGCGCACACAGCCCCTTGTCAATGCTCTTTGCAGCGCCCATGGACGTTGGCCATCGGCTCATGGTGACCTGTGGCCCAGAAGCTTCCAGGACCAGCGCTCATAGATCGCCATGTGCTCATCTCTTTCATCGTGACGGCAAGCCCTGCACCCTCCTTCATCTCTTCTTTGTTCTCCCCCCCCCCCCCCGCCCGTCAGGGCCATCCTCACGTCCTGTATTTCATCGTCCCTGTCGTTCCCATAGCTCACGCGATCGCTCGGTAGCCCCTGGTAGTGGCACGGACTAGAAGACGACAAAGTGGGCAGTGGCGCGGCACGCAGTGCTCGCCCAAGGCCCGCCGCAATGAAATCATTCCATCCCCATAAGTCATTAAGTCCTATCTTCATCGGGCTTGCCGTCATACAACAATATCTTACACAAGCGCTCCCTGTCGTGTATTGCCAGCCTTTACCTACTGTTCGTTACCGTCAATTTTCGGCAACCTTTGTGATGCAGAAAAGATGAATTCTGCTTACAGATATCTGATAAAAAGAAACAAAAAACTATAGCTATTGAAGTGCTCCATAATTAATCAGTACCGAACAAAGTTTCACGTTGGAGCAGAGTACCCACAGTAACTGTAATCAATTTTTTAAGTATTATGGCGTAATTTATCGGCAAAAAAGTGTTCAAAACTATAGCGAAATATTAGGCATTGTGGTTCCAGGTTGACTTCTTCGCAAGTTAGTGGCAAGCAGTCATTTTCAGCACTACACAAGCACTTAAAGCTACAGAAACCTCTTACAGTTACAGAAACCTAAGAGGCTATAAGAATGCAGCATCGTAAGAACAAGCATCGTAAACGCCGTTACCGAAGTTAACTGCTTAAACTCGAATCGATATTCGATTTTGTTGCATTCAACTTCCGCTTGGATGCAAAAAAAACGAGGTGTCGCAGTAACCTACATGGAGGCGCTGCAGTTGCAAATATCACAGCTATTTATAATGCAGTGCCATTTATAATAGAACACAGTTTTCAGAACGGCGTGCTATGGCGGTATCATAGCTCCCAGCCTCCCCCAAGACGTGCGCGCCAAGCCCACAGCTTCTCCGCGTTCAATACCTGGCCATAGTGTCAGAACTGCCTTCTAAAATTAGATGTCTATATGAGTAATAAGTCCCTGGAAAGGGAATGTGAAAAATGAATCCGTCTTGGGGATCGCTGACCCATTCCTGGTTCATGGTATGGGTGGTAACTGAGCCACCAGCAAGTTCTTGTTCAGAACCTCACACAAGCAGTCTACTTCGTCAACAGTCAACCGGTCTACTTGGGCGCCAGATTCGCCGCTAAGGAACCAATGAAACCAATTATATCTTTATTTTATACTCTGACATTAGGTGGACTGTAAGGCAGTCTCAAGAGTGGAGCTATTAAGAGTAGCGCTTCGAAGTTCTAAACCGCGGTTTGCTGTCACTTCGATGCGAAACAACCTAAGCCTACGGACAGCGTGAGAGTAGCGCGCTTTTAAAGGACCATGATGTGGCTCGGTCGCGTTTGGCACCATTGCGGTAAGATCTCAGTATCGGGCGCTGTAAGCGCTGATCGCATTGCCCTAAACCGCAGAGCACCGTCCGACATCAAACAAGCTTTGCCGCAGCTAAGACGTAAACTGCGGGAACTTCTTTTTCCGCGGTGTCTAGACCGCCACGTCAAATATCCGACAAACATCTGTTGAAAAGAATAACTATTAACATGTGAAGGCGCCCATCCTCTCTGCTAAGCCTCCTGTCGCATGTCGACCCGTGAACGACGAGGCATCTGGGAAGAAGTCGACGAAATCCTGTGTAACATTGCCCTCCATTGAAAAGCCTCAGTGCGGCACCTTTCGTCCTGCTGAAAAAGGCAAAATATTTCAATTTTCGGGTGACTACCGCCGATTGAAAACGTAACAAAAAAAGGCGTCTGCCCCTTGCCCAGGATCTACGATGGGCTGCCTTTCTGCCGCGTAGTTATTTCTGTCCACGGTTCAAAAGAGCGGGTATTGGAAATGGAAATAGATAAAACTGATGAGGAGAACAGCACCCTCGCCACGCCCTATTGGCAATTCGAGTTCAAGCTAATGCCAATCTGATTTCATGCCGCCCCAGAATAACTCTCGTGACTAAAGGCCACAGCTTTGGCAGGCTTCAAATATTGAATTAGTGTTCTATACTTCGCAGATGTCGTCTTTAATCCGAAATGTGACGATCACGTGAAAAAGTTTCGTACACTACAGGTAGAAATTAAGTCCTCAGGGCTAACTGGAAAGGCAAAAAATGCTCCTTCGCTTATACGGAAGTTCTGCTGCTCGGCCACACCGCAAGCAACGGTGTCCTAAGCAACGAGGAGAAATCCGGAGGGTTGCCCGGCAGCGGATCAAATACTAGCAGCGTACCGAAGCCCGTTGCTACAACCTTCCTAGACGCCACTGGAATACAAGCCAGACGACCCCGCTGACTGAGCGAATAGTTTCGCACCGCTTCTTCGGCTCGCGCAAGTGCATCCCGCAAATGGAACGTGAGTTCGAATTTGTTTCCGACGGAGTTGCAACACCCGACGGGCGGCACGCATGGCAAGAAATCATACATAATGTGCGTCTAAAGCCTCATATTATGGCTAATCAACGCTTAGTGTTTCCATTTGCACCGTTTTTTTATACTCTTCTCGGTAAGCGGTTTGCAAAGCATGATCGAGGACCAAGAAATAAAAGGTATAATGACGGGTTTAAAATCAGTTTTCGTTAATCTAAACAAATATTCAACACCCTCAAATAGAAAGGGCAGTTTACAATACGAAGCCAAGCTTTGCGATATGCCCAAGCAATACACCACTGAGTGCAGCCAGTGATGGCATATCATGACCATGAGACTTAGATTAGTAGGAGAATAAGGACATACAGGAGTAAACTTCCCAAGAAGTAGCAGATTGTTAATGGCAGTTTCACTGTATCCTCAAAGAGGGAGTGTTTAATAATTTTCTAGTACTTCTTGACACTGCCACTATCCCAGCACCATGCACCATCTCTATCGGGCGTGCTCACTTCGACACTTTCGGAACAAATTCGCAACCAGCAAATCGGTGATCTTTCGGCCGTCTTCACAGAGACTGGGAATTACTAAAATAATGTATCGAAAAGATAATTCCAAATACCGCGGAAACCACTTCCACCACTCGTTCTAGTAAAAGGTCGCCGCGTAAGCGCTTCTAAGTCTCGGAAGTGGTAAGCAGTGCTGACAGCAGTCTGCTCTCTACGATTCGGTCGCAAACACTCGGGCCTGATCACGACATGATGTCTATTTTAGGTGTCTAATAAACTATGGAAAACGGCGGCTCAAAAGCAACTCAAAGACACCATATAGACGAATGTATTGAAGTGTCTGCCTCTCCCGTTATTACCGTTAGTCATACACTATTGAATAGGTTGGTGTACGCGTTTAGACCTGCGTGAACCCAAAATAGGGTTACTAACTTCTGCGGTGATGAGATCTGTAAAGCTGATAATTATATTCTCATTCCCTGCAGGGTGTAAAAATACTGAGTGAAAGAAAATCGTTTAGTATTCACCTTTCTACAGTAAAAGTGGTATAGAAATCCAGTTGAGAAACAATGATATTTGTTTGTTAATAAGGGGCCGTCAGTATCCGGCTTTGAAATTTACGCGCAGCGTCGGTAATTATCCTATAAGTATTTTACCCGCCGCGGTGGCTCAGTGGTTACGACGCTCGGCTGCTGACACGAAGGACGCGGGTTCGACCCTGGCTGCGGTGGCTGAATTTCGATGGAGGCGAAATTCTAGAGGCCCGTGTGCTGTGCGATGTCAATGCACGTTAAAGAACCTCAGGTGGTCAAAATTTTCGAAGCCCTTCACTACGGCGTCCCTCATAGCCTGAGCCGCTTTGGGGCGTTAGAACCCCAATAACCTAACCAATGAGTATTTCAAAGGAAGTGGAAACGCCCGTTCGCAAATACATTGGGTCGCTTGCTGCCTAGCATCTTGCAATTTGCTCGAATCGAAATATTTCGTTAGCTTAAGCAAGTGTGCAAGAATATGTTAGGAACTTAATAGTGTCCACATTGCTAGCTTGTTCTATTTGGCAAGCTTCCCGATGGAAATTCGTTGTTTGGTATCTTGCATTAAACTAAGAGAATCAGGAGGCCCAATACACGTAATTCGCAAGCAGGAGCATGGTATTCAGCGCGAAAGCGCTCCTAGCTCCTCACTCCATGAAGTTGGGCTGGTTTGTTTTGCATTCCAATAAATTCACGAGTCGCCCCTTTTTTTTGTGATGTCCTTGCGCTTATTTATAGCGATAGCTTGATGAGCTTTTGAGCAGGTGTTGGGTACGGTACTTTTGCGACTTCAGTAGCGGAACAAAGCTGAAGACAGGCCAGAATCATCAGTTGCTGTGCTTCGTTAAAAGTTGAAACATGCTACCAATGCAAACGTCTAACAGGGGAGAGTCGCTGCGCGCATGGGCACCATTTATTGCTTCCATATTTGACGTTCATATTTCGTATCCGCATCGTGTGAGAATATACTGCCGCCCCAAAACGAATTTAGTCCACTCTTTCTGTGTGATACTAGAAGGCCGTTCAAGCAAATGTTTGAACGCACTTTATAAAAACTGACTACGGGCCTTCACCATATATTTCAGCACTCAGAATCAACATGACTCCTTTGAGCCCGAAACTGCTTATATATTTTATTTTGAACCTTTTTTTGTATGTTAGTCTTTTTAGCACGACAAAACCGTTTCTAGGTTAAAAAGGTAAATTTTAACTTGCAAATTTAACCGACATAATGAAAATATTTTGCCCTGCAGCGCGTCAGACACAACCAAGTTGTTCTGCTGCCTTTGTGACATACAACGCAATATTACTTAGTTTACTCCAAGTTAGAACCGAGAATTTTTCTAGCGTACTCACTTATAAACGGCTTAGCACTTCGAAACACCGTCGGACCCTCGAATGATGTCAGTAGTTGCTTCTGTGTTGCTTCGGCCACCAGCTTAGAACTCAGCTTACGGTCACCTACTGGTGACCGCAGGGGTAATCCCAGTCCATATTTAGCTCCTCAGTCACAACAAGCAACCTTTTTACCGCCTTTTAAAGACGTGCTTTTTTTGGCATTTACGTCACACTGAACACTTGTTTTCAGCTTCGATGCGCAAGAAATTATTCAGCACTTTCGAGCTGTGAGGGTCGCGCGTGTCATAGGTTTCTCAATCAAGCAGTGCTTTTCGCGCTTGATAGTGCGCACATGTAGTTCCGCACTCTTCAGAACGTGTCATTTGAGACTTCTAGCTCTGCAGCCTGGGAAATGTCAGCACTATCCAAGTCATGGCTGTATCGCTTAACTCTGACATTTAGAAAAACTGCGAGGCTTGCGCTTTACCAGGGAGCGTTGCTTTGATGCTAGATTGCCTTTTTTTTTCGTAATAAATAAATTGGGTTTTGTCGAAAGTATAGCATTGTAAAACATTTATTGCGTCGAGAGCAGGTTGCGGAGACGCGTACTAGATGGGCGCTAGCCCATGGCTAGCGGCGACCTCGTTGGCTCGCTCGATTTCCCGTATTTAAATCTTGGGGTCCGAGCTGACCAGCACAGCCTCCCAACACTCGGGGGAAGGGAACTGTATCAAGTCCGCCGGAGGCGGCTAATTTGCGCAGTTCTACAGAATGTGGTCGTATGTGGCCCTTTCAACACATTTATGGCGGTTTGGGTCACACTGGCCAGGGTACATGAGGGCAATCACTGCCGGATTCAAAAGGGAGCGTGTTTGCAGACGGCGCAAGGTGACTTCCTGCGCTTTTGTTAACGATTTGTGGGGAGGGGGATATGCGCGCCACTCCAGCCTAAAGATGTGGGTGATGTCATGGAATGAGATTAACCCGTCCCTCGGGAAATTCGGGTCGGAGGCCGCACTCACTGCCTCGTCGACAAAACCTCGGGCTTGCGCGTGAGCCGCCTCGTCCCCCGGATTAGGCTAGTGGGCCGGGACCCAGATTAATTCAACTTCTCTAATGGGAAGGGGGGTGTTTTGAAATATGCGGAGTGAAGTAGATGTAGCTTAAGAGATGTCATGTGATGTGATACGGCCCCTCGCGAAAAATGAGAAAAGCTGTTTTAAGGAAATGGCGCAGTATCTCTCACATATCTCGGCGTACACCTGAACCGTGCTGTAAGGAAAGGGAGGAAGGCGAGAGCGAAAGAAGAAAGAGAGAAAGAGGTGCAGTAGTGGAGCCTGCATCCTTTTCCCCCATGATGAATTAAATGGAAATAAACTTGAGCGTTCGTTGAAGAGCTTTAGATATGTGGTGCTGCTGTTTTCTGCCGCCATTTATTCGGCAGCCGTCCGTTGTCCATAAGAAAGTGATAAAAAATATAGTCTGATGTAAGACATAATCTCGGCGGCCGGCGCTTAAGGAAGACGACGAGGACAAGTGAAAAAGCGTGCCGATGCTCGTGCGTGTGCTGGACTGATCGCTGCCTCTGGTTTGTACCGGGACTGTACCGCTAGTCGTTCGCGTCGCAGCGCCTTGGAAGGCGTCCTACACTGCACTGACAGCATGTTCCTGCGAGTCGCACAGGTACGATTTTTTCCGAAAATAAGTTAGTAGCAGGCGTACGTTCATGCATTATCAAATCCACGTGGAAAATATTTCATTGTTGTTTAGGCGCATCATTCTGTGTCCTC
This sequence comes from Amblyomma mixtum, assembly GCF_055824585.1. NCBI lineage: Eukaryota > Metazoa > Arthropoda > Arachnida > Ixodida > Ixodidae > Amblyomma > Amblyomma mixtum. The sequence goes on along the minus strand of NC_143020.1, from coordinate 21,750,325 downwards.
TAATTATGAAAATTGCTCACTAGTTTTGGCATGCATTTACTTAGCTGCGGACCGATCTTCTTGGTAGCAAGGACTTGCCTGCCATCTATCCCATCTATTTTAATAAACATTATTGGGATAGGCTGAAACGATATTTTGCTAATGCCTAAGTCGAAGAAGCGGCCATTGAAGTTTTGCACGGATTCGTGCCATGACTCCTGCCAATGTTTTTTAGCGGCTCCAAAACAATTCTCCCATCCTAGTCAAGTATTGATCAGGACAGATCACTACGGGCATTTGCAGGTTATTCAAAAGCATCGTTTGCTGGAACATAGGCGGCTCCTGTCTGCAACACTCAGCGCCACCTTTAGGGCGGTCTCTGGAAAGCGCAGATCATCTCGCCACGTTCTACGGAGCAGGGCAGCATATGAATATGGCGATATCATAGGGCTATGATTAGAGCAATTTCGGCTCTGCAATGGTAAAAACTAATACTGTGTTGTATATGACAATGTGTTGTATATGAGACAGTAGAAAAACATTTTTTAGAGAGAGAAGCCCGGAATAATTCTTTACCATAGTCTCTGTCGCGCTGCTTTCTATGAATACTTTCATTATATCGCCTATGTTTCAGAGCTGAAAGAATTCTCCTTTCAGAAAGGGTTTAGTGTTGCTAAAACAATTTTAGCAACACTAAACCCTCTCATGTTGCAGCAGCCACGGAAGAAATGTGAGCATTTCTGAGATAATGTTCACTGCATCCGCTTCGGCTTTGGCTAAATACAGCGCTTAAGAGGACATCCTAATAGTGGCTCTTACCACAGATGGGAAACAATACACAATTAGAAGAAATGGAGAAAGTAGGTTGCAAATAAATGCATGCAGAAAGTGCTGAGAATGTTCGGTTAAGTAAACGACACAAAATGCATCGCAAAAAAAAAACAATAATATCACGAAGCGCACGATTTATACACTCCCAAAGCGTATGCTTACTGATACTTTATTTCTGGGAAAGAATTTCCCTCGTGTGATCTTCCAGGCACGAGCTGGAACTCTACCGACTATAATGGTATTTTGTAGACGACGCATGGCTTCCGAACAATGGCGTTTCGAAAGACCCGCACCAAAGTTTTTTAGCATTCATATGTTTAGAGACTAAAGTTAAAGGTTATTGCCATTTCTTCCATCCTGTAGAAAAAAGAAAATACGTTTGCGCGTCAAGGAATTTATCTTAAGCCGACGCGAGAACCTCATTATTTTTCTGAAATTCGGAGTTGAGAAATGAAGCCATTACTGCCACGGCGCTGACATTTAGAATGATGTGGGGCTAAAAGTCTCAAATGGCATGCTCTCAACCGTGCAAGACTACATCTGTACTGTATCCATCTCAGAGAGCGTTGCTTAGACAGGCCTATGAAACTAGCAACAGGACACGCCCGATATTGTACGTTTAATATTTTGCGGCGCATCGAAGCTGCGTGAAAGTGCTCGTACTGTCGTCATATATACGTATGAACCATGTCTTCAGAGAATGATCAAATTTTGGCTTGTTAGGACAGATTGAATGAAATAAAACTCAGGGTTACAATCCGCGGCGTGGGTGCTAAGTTGCTGCCTGAAGCAAAACGCAAGCCCGAACCTACTTCAGTGCTGCGTCCGAAAAGTGTTTTAAAACACCGCGCCGTTGTATCACTAGATATTCTAGGAACTAAGTTGGCTTTGTTTTGATAAGAACTTCATTATGTACTTCATTATGTTTACAGTAATTACAGTACTTCATTGTGTTTAAGAGAAGTCCGAAATATACTTTGTAATTGTCTTTGTCCCACTCATTGTGCAAAAATATTTCAATGTTTTCGGATACGTCTACAAGAGGGATTAGGCCTAACTTCTGCATCAGTTGATCGCTGCTAAAGGTGCACTCGCTAAGACCGCACAATATCGTATCTATGATATTTAGTGGCACGTTAGTATCACGTTCATTTTATGCGCTGTAGGGAATAGGCAAGGCCGACATATTTGCGAGTGTTCACAAAGGGTATTCCATATTGCGCTTGGACAATTTAGCTGCTGCGAAATATCAGTATATGTTTGGACTAGTGCATCAAAACGTGTAGAGTGGTTATGGGGCCCAGCTGCTGACCCGAAAGGCGCGGGTTCGATCCCAGCCGTGGCGGTCGAATTTCGATAGAGGCGAAATCCTAGAGGCCCGCGTACTTTGCTATATCAGTGTACTTAAAGGACCCCAGGTGGTCGAAATTTCCGAAGCCCTTCACTACGGTGTCCCTCACAGCCTAAGTCGGTTTGGGACTTTAAACCCCCATAAACTAAACTAAACTATCCGTTTACAGAACGCAGTTCACTGCGTGCAAGACAGGTGGCGCCATTAGGATGGCCACTGTTCCTGGCCTTTTGTGCCTGCGTTACGAGCATCGGTGTGCAGTGCGAACTGCTGCTGCTCAGCTTGTACACGAATGTCAAGTGACTCTTAAACAACGTGACGGTGCTACTGATGTCGTGCTTAGTGTTGAATTATTATGTAGAACTAATATCCCTATGGTCTTTATGCGGAAAACTAAACCAGCTTATTAAATATGGGGCACTTCGCGGAGCAAGCTGTTATTTTCTGAGTAGCTGTCATGCGTGTTAATGCTATTTTCTGGGAGACCAACACGTTAATATGTTATTCTACGAAAAAAAATAAACATATCACAAACCCCACGCGCCAGTTGATTTCAGCGCCGGCAGTAATTGCAGGAATGCCAGAACGAGCTGGTGATATCTTGACAGCAGTAATAAATTGCGTCGTTGAAATGCCGCCGCGTTATTTTCGCAGTGTATTAAAAAAATATACGCAGTTAGTTGTGGCTGTTAGTTCCAACACGTTCATAATTCATCGAGCGAAGAAAGAAGGTCGATAAGTGTATGGCTGATACCTAGCTCACTTTCGACAAACACTTTTCAATGCATCGAATAATCGATGCTCTTTAGACATATTCAATAAGTGCTTCCTGGGCCTCGGAATAGTGTTCACTGCACTGTCGTGCGCCCTTGGCGCTAGCATGGTGGAGGCGGCAGTGGAAGTGGTTTACAAGAAGTCCTCAAAAGAGGCGTTTCGACAAATATTTATTTATTTCGACAAATACCTCGCCAGATGCAAAGATCTACAAAAATACGCCTTGGCATGGGACAGTGATGAAATTTATCATGACAAGACCTTTTATTCAGACCTGTTCCAGCTGGCTAATCTTCGGCTGCAGAACTCTGAAGGAGTTATTAGTCTCTCACCTATTCATGCTCGGCTGCAACCGCAGGCTGCTGCTGCTTCTAAACTAAATAATTTTGAAGCAAAGCTATGAAATGCAAACTCTGGCGATGAGCGCATTACATTTTGTGCGTCGCTTGTTTCTGCTGCGGATCTGTCGTCCAGAGTAGAGGCTTGTTCGAAATCGAATAACAGTGCGTTCTGTAAGCTCATTCTGTGGCGAATGTCAATCGAACCTAATGACATGAAGTGTCTCCTTGTATCAGCCTCTCAATGCCATTCAATGCGAATTACATTACATTTGCCCGCAAAAGAGCACAGTGCATCGCCGCTGAGCTCGAGAAGCATTCTTTTCACGATGCCAATAATCTTATTTTGTAAACTGGAGCATTAACGGGGGATAACGTAATATCTCAGCAGTCGTCCGGCGATCAATACCCACGCAAATTTCATTGTATATATTGTGCACACAGCTGAACGGTGAACGTTCTTAATAGCTCCGAACACATATTCCTCCGTTCGGAAAAAATATCCAGCCTTTAAAGCAGCTTTTATGAACTACCCGCGTTTTAATCCACGCAGTTTGAAAAAAAGCTACGCCGTCCACAACGAGCATTAGATGGTGAATTGATTGAGTAAATACGAACGTATGGGCATAGCTGACCGTGGTTTTTTGACGTATACGAGCCGATGGGGTCGGTCGGAAGGAAACGTGTAAATCAGTTTCCGGCATTTACTCTCATGATTTTCTATTTTCCACCGCCATTTCCATATCCAACACGTACTATCTCTTACGTACACGTACGCAAATCTCTTGTGTCTTCCGTGAGCTCGTTATCCACAGCGAAAGCCAGGAAATCGTCTGGAAGTGGGGCACAACCGCAACGGCAGCCTTAAGAGCTAGCAAGACCCGAAGGCGGGCGATGGCGGAATTATCACGTGACCAATTATGGCATCACCCCTGCACCCGCGCAGTGAAGCGTATTTGCTCGCAAAAATTTGAGCAAGAACTGACTATGCGCAATTATGCATGCAATATGATGACTACCGATGGAAGGCTCCTATACTCAGAGATATACATGGTCTGTTCTGAAAGTAGTAGGACTGGTTTTTTCCTGGGCGAACGGGCGGACGAGAGGTGGTCTGCGCGTGCAGGATCGTTGAAGGGGGATATTGGGAATGCTGGGGAAAATCGACAGTCGGCTCTCGGCCGTTAAAAAGAGGAGGTCGCTTGTACTGTGAACCCCTGTCGAAACGTCTCGTCACGCAGAATCGTCGAGCGTTTACTGCATCAGCGATACGCGATCAAATTTTGAGTAAATCTTGGTAAAACGGGCAAAGAGACTCACAACATGATTAAGGAGGCCTACGGTGACGCTTCCATGGGTAGATCAGGTGTTTTTGATAGGCACAAGCTTTTCGGAGAAGGTAAGGAAAGAGTGGAGGAAGACGACCGCTTCAGACGCCCTTCGACCAGCAAGACCAACGAAAATGTGTAGCGAGGGAAACATTTACTTAACAGTGATCTATCAGAATGATTGCTGATGACTTGAGCATTCCTCAAACCCAAGTTTTTGGGATCGTGACCGAAAATTTACCCATGAGGAAAGCGTGCGCGAAGTTGGTGCCGGGAGTGTTGTCAGAGGAGGAAAAGGCCAACCGGTAGGATCTTCTTCGTCATCTGAATGAGGACCCCGATTTTTTGACCCGCACAAGGCGGCAACGCTGTCTCAGCCCCCCTACAGCCTCGACTCGGCCCTGCCAGACTTTTTTCTATTCCCGAGAATAAAATCGACGCTCGAGGGGAAACATCACAGATCGGTAGAGGTGGTTCAACAGGCCGTGACGAGGGAGCTAAACAGCATTCCGGTCCAGGCGTTCCTGGAGGCGTATGAAAATTGTAAAATTCAGTAGCAGCAGCGAGTAGGTGCGGAAGGGTGCTACCTTGAAAAATTGTAATCGTTTGTACTATTCTCTTGAATAAATTTTGTTTAAAAAAATGAGTTCTACTACTTTCAGAACAGACCATGTATATATATATTGTTTGGGCTTTTAGATTTTAAACGGAGCACAGAAGGGTCTGTTTTTTTCTCCTGCCGAAAAAGAGCAAATCCAATATCCGGAGCTGCCTGAAAGCGTAGAAGAGTTTCGCACTCTTTCGCTCTTCTGCTTGCGTCATTACGCGTATTGAGTTCCTTAATTACATGACACGATCATAAAACGCGAATATGCTTCAATAGTTTTATTAAATAAACCAGTCTATACCACACTAGTTTTCTATAAGCTAACTTGCTTGTTAGAGTCAATAAATTAATTAGACTCGAGTTAATTACCGATGTTAGGAAGCAAGCATACTGGTGAATTTCTGGATGAGCACTTTCACAGGATTTCATTTTAGATGTTGCTTGCTTTATTCCGCGCACATAGTGCATTTTTAAAAGCTTCTAATCGCTGCAATTTCCCTGCAGGGAAAAGCACAATTTCGAAATATGAATTTTAAAAGCGGATTCCAGAAGAGAGCTTAGTCGAGCCGGTTGGTACGTTGGTACATGTAGATGTTAACCTATGGAAACCTTTGCATTGCTGCCTTCCCTGCCGCAATAAATCATTTGCTTCAAGTCAGCGCTTGTGTCCGTGTTATTCTCTCTCATCCTTTCTGCTAGCTCCGTTCAGATGGTTTCCATTAAAAGCGAATGATAAATAACATAAATGATTCATTTCAAACCGAGATAAGCACCCATACTTACTGGCGTAAAGTAGTTACAACGGGTAGTTCTTGCATTTCTTCCCTTAATTTTATAGCTGTTAGAGTCTTAGGCCAACTCAGGGATATCACTCATTTGCTGGCAGAGAATCTGTTACGAAAACAACAAAAACTACAAACCTGGGAGAGAGCCCGGAGGGGGTAGATTGGCGTTATCAGCACGAGGCAACAGTGGTTGTGGATTTGAGGCTGACGAGGATTCTATTTTTTAAAGACTCTGGAATATTTCAGAGCGGAAGCCCGAAGTATCTGTAAGAAGGGTCTGACCTAATACTTTCATTTTTGGTTGACTCTTAACAAGCTTGAACATGGCTGGTGTTGACTTACTGGTGTTAATAATTGTAGACTAAATGTTTATACTTAAAAAAGTTCTCTCCTCTCAGCCAAAATGTTACTGAGGTATCAAGCCCTAAGCGGTATTATAACAGCCATCAACGAGAGCCAAAGTTGAAGAAAATAACAAGAAATGTTAATAACCTACAACATAGCAATGTTTACCATCATTTCGTAAAAACTTGCTCCATATCTTTTTATCTTTCGCATCTCTCTCTTTCCTATTGTTATGCATTTTTATCTGACGAATAAAATACTTTAAGATATTTTGTATGTTGATCCTAACCTAGTTTTTTCCTGGAGTTTTATTCTTTGGTACAGTGGAAAAGTTCAGGGCCGAGTCACCGACATTTATCTGCTCTTAGCGCTGGCCCTAGGATTCTTGATATTCGAAAATTAAAACCCCAGTTATATTCTATGTTGCAACCTCAAGTTTGCTCTTGTACCGTTGGTACGGCCGTACCGTTGGTACGGCCGCTCGTGAACCGTATGTGTTTCTTTCTGTGTCCTGTCTAAGTTTTTGCGCAATTCACTTATATACTATGCGCCTCAATATTTGGTATAAATAAAGGAACACTAACGAGAGCATTAAGTCTATTATCCTTTAAGGATTATTGTCGAGAGGTTGGCAATATGTCGTGTTTACTACTAAGAGACCACGATTAAGGCAGAAAATTCAGTAAATAAAACAGACTGTAGCGCCATTTCTGAACAATTCTATCAGCAATCCAGGAGAAATAAATTCTTCGCCTGCCACGACTGCCCGTCATATTCACGACAAGAGTATATCGACTGTCCAAAAAGTACCTTCGAAATTTGAAACTGGCGCGGCAAGTGGCATTCACATAAAAGGATACGAATCATCTCGTGCCAAGTCGTTTGATCAACCTGTGTGAAGTCATCATTGCCAGCACCTTCAAATGGTGAAGCCAAGCACGAACTCTCAGGATGACTTGCAGACTTTTGAGGAGGGTGGAGACCCCATTAACAAGAAAGTAGATAAACTTGACTTCGTGGTCCCCAGTATGATGGCGCCACGTTTGAAAACATATTGTAACAAAGTCGGTCAGATCATCAAGGCAAACGATTTAGTCTTCCTTGGTTTTATATGTTTGATATATTGCCATTTCACGAGTAATTTCGGAGAAATTCTGTAATAACAATAATACTAGCCAGGCCGAACATCTATGCTGGTGTAAATGTCGGAAGAATTGAGGATTTGATATCAAGTCATGAGTAGTGTTCACAAATTCCCTTTATCTTCCTTTCTTGCACCAGGGGTGCCCCGTCAGAGACGGTTTGTTCGCATGGAAGATTGAGGCGTTATCTTCGCACCAGGGGTGCCCCGTCAGAGACGGTCTTGCGATGAGTTACGATGCAGTGATAAAGGGAGCACTTGAAGTTTATGTACACAAATTTACATTACATACAAGTTTAGGCGCTAAAGGCACATTAAGCAGCAAGGATACAAAACAACAAAAAGGTGGAACTGGCTAACACTAGCGGAGGCCCCTACTCGGCATAGCCGAAGATGCATTACATCTCACCTTATCCCAAACACCCTTTCAGGCTCCTGGGCCCGGTTTTAAAGACCTAAAGGCCCCGCCCACATTTGGTAGCACCCAATCATATTACATTCTAACATGATTGGTTCATCAAGAGCATGACCAGCCCTTTAGCTTCCATAAGGTAAATCACCCTCGCCATCTCAAAATAAAAGCAAGAAGATAGACAAACGCACAGTCGTGCCAGCACGAGCGAGGTGAAACAATCTCTCCCTCGCAAAATAAAAAAAGCACAAACACATACTCGCGCGTGCACGTGTCATCGATGACCCTCGACCTTGGCGTCATCTCGGAATTGGGGATTATCGGGCTTAAATGGGCAGTTGCCGCTGCATGCCATTACGCGCTCGGACCCGCGTTCCATGGCGACTTAGCTTTTCCAAGGCTGTTAGCTATCTGGCACCTCACCGACACCCGGTCAGTCGCGTCACCCAACTCAGGCGTTCGCTGTTCCCAACTTGCCACGCTGTCGCCGGCTATTCGTCATTTTTATTGCCCCCCCCCCCCCCCCCCCCCCTAAACAACAGCGCCGGACACCGTTCCGTCCGGCAACTCTTAATCTCCAGAAGATCTGCAGACCTTTCGAGCCAGACGTTAGTCGCGAGTTTGTATAACATATCTTGTGTCCGTCAAGACGACGGGGCGATCAGCGTGCAGCGGCTCTCACCCCTCCTTGGATAACCGGCGCGAATCGGCCCCAAAGCGCGATGGACACCCGCCTAGCCGAGCGCCTTCACGCGCGGTCGCATCGTTCCGAGAAAGGTGACACAAAGGTCGAGCGCACCCAGCCGCCCCCTCCCGCCGGGAGGGGGCATTGAAGACGGCAGCGGTGGGGTGCTGAGAAAAATTAGCGGTACTAATTACGCCACACGCACCACCGATCCCTTACATCATGTTTCAGTACCGCCGTTATTATCTCCGAACTAGAGAAAATGGTTCGACACACAATTACACTACGTGTTCAGAATGCTTTGGCAATTCAGTCATTGTTATTGTTGCCCTCAAACTGTAGCCCGTGTGGCCTTCTTTTCTTCCTCCGTCCTTGCTGTGGGCCGCATGGCCTGCTCAGTCGTCGATACTACATCTGAAGCAACATACTTCCGTGATCACAGTGTCCGCTCGCGACGATTCTCTACTATTGTAGGCACAGCGGGCGTTGGTTCTGGCTCTATTGCAACCTCATACGCGGAACTGTCTATACATGTCTGCCCAGAACCAAACGCACCTGCCATCTGTCCGTGTACTTGCAATATTAGCGATGTCACGTGGCCTCATGACGTCACACACCTGGCGAACAATCAGCGCTGGACCATGCTACCGACAACTGCCACCTACCAACTCAGCCCAGTCAAGTGGTCCATTTCGTCACTCCTCTCCAACCAAACAGCGCTCTGCCATTTCAGCTCACCATTATTACGTCACCACGGCCTCGACCAATTGCCAAACTTCATGAGTAACAAACTGTGTTGTTTCCTGTTTTCGGGGTGAGATTTCTACTGCTTACGCATTAAATCCTGGCAGTGTTCCTGAAGCAATGAGAAATCTGGCGTTGTTTCTCGTCTGCGGCACTTTCCATTCAGTAAGCCTTCAAATTTTCTTAGCAAGTTTTAACATGCAAAAAAAAAGCACGCGATTACACGCTCCGCGCACCGTTGTTGGACACTGAGAATATTACTTAATCTAAAGCTTTGCAAGCCAAAGAGTAAAATAGAAAAAAAAAAACAATGTTGTAAAGTACGTGCAATATCAAAAAGAGGCTTTTCACACAATGGTGTGAAAATCCCACAAGGTCAAACATAAAAAGGGAATGCGCCCGTTCGTTACGTCTTAGAAGTATTTGACAGACTGAACATGCCCCGAGAACGCGTGACATAAAACGCATCGAGAGGTAAGCTGCCACTCTCCAACAGCTGCGTGAAGAGCTTTGCGTCGGGCAGCTCACGGTGAGGTCGCCTCTCCTACGTATGTGTCAGACCGCACATGCACTATGGACACCAAGGCCGTGTCTGAGGTGTGAATCTGCAAGATTTGTTTTCAGCTATTTCCGCGTAACTGGTGACTGGCCATTCGGGTCCTGCTCAACGATGGAATTTTTTTCTTCTGGATACCATTGCCATGAAAACAAAAACACGGCGGGCCTCACAGCTTGCTTCCGGCTCCTATGGAAGTAATTTGGGCTTACGTCTGGATTGGTTGGAGAGAGGAGGGGAAGGAAGCGGCAACCTGGAAAGGGGGCATAAAACAAGGGAAGGAAAGCGCGTATCATTTCCGTCCAGGCTAAAGCGGAGAACCCCCTCAGGCATGGTGAACCTCTTCAGGAATAAAGAATGAGAAGTTTCTGAAGAGGGAAAAGAAGGCTCTTTCAACCCGCCCGGCCACTGCATCAGCCCTGCATCATCTTCGTGTTTCTTGACCACCATCAGGGACTCTCACTGCTCCCATTGCGGAGCCTTTCTGAATAAAGTTTATTCTTCTTCTTCAGTCTCAAAACCTCGGGCGCTATATGCTTCTTTGGGGGCCGAACTCATTGACGTCGTGCTCTGTGACGTTTTAGTGATCCCTGCGAGGTGACAACTACGGTGGCAGTTTGCTTTGCCCTCATGGCCATAGAAATCTCGCGTAGTGCAGCGGAACTGACACGAATGTAGCGAGCGCAGGTGCCTACGTTGTCTTTCCCTAGTCGCCGGCACCTCTTTAGGCGCGTTTGCCATGTGCTGTGATTTAATTAGTGCAGTCGACGAAACAGCCATCGTGTTTGTTCCGCAGCAAAGTCAGCACATCGTGATAACCGGTTAGCGTTTGCGTATTAACCCTTTCAGTGCCAGGTTTTTTTACTCACATCTGCACACCCCCTGCCGGGTTTTTTTCGCATGTTAGTTTCCTGGAAATTTTTTTGCTAGTAACGAACTAAAATGCTCTGCAGGACATGTAGATATGTTTATTCAGGATAATCTTATAGATATTAGTTGTAATGAATCAAATCTTCCAGCACCAATCTGGCCAGTCGAATTTACTCCACTTACGCGGATTTTTCGGTGGCAGGGGGACTTCATCGCTGTCATCACTCGACAAGGCACTTAGGTCGGCTCCTTCCTCGTTCTCATTATCATTGGACTCCGAATTCACAAGCAATTTTGAATTTCTTCGGCCCGTCAAAGCGCGGACGGGTGTGGCACATAGCCTCATGGCTGCTGTGCGCAGACCAAAACGAAGTGACTCGGATGTGAAAACATGCGCGCCATCTGTTGTTTAAAATTTATCCTACAAAATCTATGAATTTACAGAGTCTCTCCATAGATGGCGCTACATGTTTGCTTAGTTTTTTTTTACACAAGTATTATCGGGAGCGGCAGGGGGTGAGTTAAAAGGCCAAAACGAGTTAACTCGGGAGAGGCAGGGGGTGTGCATATGTGGTAGCCCGAGTTATCTCGGGAGTGGCAGATTAAGGGTTAACTGAATTCCATTCCATATGTCAGTTAGCACGGATGGTGTGGGTAGTTCCATTAAAACAACTTGATTTCGTTCCTTTACATAACTACAAACATTTCTTTAATTGTTTGAGATTGTTGGGCAGGGCGTGGCTGTATTTATTACGAGCACTACCATTGCGCGTAATGATCGCCAATGTATGGTGTGAAATCTGTATTCAGCCAACTATCGTGAATATACTGCGCTAGGTCAGCATACATAAAATTATGTACTTAGAATGCCAGCTGCTCCGTTTTAGATGAACCTTCACAAACTGAACGCAAAAGCTTTTATTGTGCGTAATCGTTTGAAGCCACTAGTATGTTATTGAAGTGGTTTATGGAAGTAATCTCTACGGGGTGAAATGTACGATGGTTGAGATTAGAGCTCGTCTGTAAGATGGCGGTTATGATGATAGATTTTGTGAAAAAGCGATCGGGTGAGACACTTCAATTCTTAATGAAATAAGGAGAAGGTTCAAATTAGTTTTCAATAAAGAGGCAGCATTAGGGAAAGAATTTATGACGTATAACTCGTGAAAACTGCAATACACATGGTACGGAGGCAGGTGGCAACCCAAGACGCTATTGACAACTGAAAATTTACCTAAAAGTCGGAGGAGACACTTAAGCTCCGCCTTAAGCACATGACGCGATAGCTTAGTGGGTTAATTCCCATATATGCTGTAGGTCATTCTCTGCTTTACATTCATAGCTACCTAGGAGTCTTCGTACCCTTCCTCGCACAGTGCTGCAGCGGTTAAGCGATACGCCGCTGCCCTGCGATGGCAGGTGCTCACCGTTATGGGTGTTGGGCAACTAAGGTTGCTTTTCTCGAAAATTTAACTGCCTCCTGCCTCGCTGGAAAGTTTTCTCACTATCCAGTGGGCAGGTTGTGATGACGTCGCAAGGTCACTTGGTCTAGGTGGCAAACCTGCATCCTAGGTTCCTCCCGGGGCACCACCTGCTAGAGGCATGCTCAGGATTCCTCGCTCACAACGTCGACAACTGATTTTCTGGGGAGCGGGCCCTTCAGTGCTATCACGTTTAAACATCATGGCTTTCAGAGACAGATCACACGTGTGTCTCTACAACCAATACTAAGATAGGACGAAGACATAAATAACAAGTGAAAACTAGACCTTCGACGATCCTTAAAAGAGGGCAACCCGCGAATGGAAGTGGACAAATGAAAGGGCTCAGCATAAATTACAAGAGTTGTACATGAAAAGGAAAGGAACATGCAACATAAAAGGTCACATGACAAGGAACGCACTTCTTTTTGTAGGATGGACACAGAAAGCAATCTAAGCATTCATCGGTTTCCGAACGTAAGATACGAGCGCCTCTATAATCTGCCTTTTTGAATTTGTCCCGTCCTTCTCCTTATAATCTGTGTATGGCTGAACTGTGGGCCACAGCCCTGACCACTGTTGTAGTGCAGTGGCAGATTTAAGCATCTATCGCTTTTTCGAATATTAAAACGGCAGGAGCCGAGGGTAATTTATAAAATAATAAATATTACACGTTTTAAGAATTATTAATAAACATTCAGCAAATCATAGATCCTGAATATTGATAATAACTGGGAACGAAAAAAATAATTTCAATGATTAAAAGGAAGTCATCGGCATGTGACAGAAGTTTTCTGTATTGCCAAGTAGCATTGAACAGGAAGTCTCCTTTAACAACGCCTCCAGCGCTGGTTATTTCTTAGAGATATTGAATGCCGCCGCCAAGGTTCGAAATAAATAGCAGATGAGCTCCTTCGTTTCACTAATGCCAGCTAATAATGGGCTGCGAAAGTACTGAAACCCGGTAGATAATGGCACGCTGCTGCTGATGGGTAGGTGGTGTTTTTGTGAAACAATGTAAGCTTGCGAGAAATAGGGATGGGGGTGGGGGGGAAGGGTCTCAATTTTGTCTTCTGTTATTGGTGCCACGTGCCTGCAATTCCGCTATGGTTCCAAGAAACGGGATAAGCTAGATGATACATTGGGTGCACGCATCTCCTTGTGTATATTTCACCATCGAGACGACTTTGCTTAAAAGAGAACAACTTCTATCCAACTAGAGTTTCTGTCAACATTGCCAGCCTTCTCTTCGACGAATATCTTGCTTCGAATTTTAAAAGGGCGTTAACATGAAATCTCAAGCTATTTTTTCGTCTTTGAAAGACCACGCTAAAAATTGCGTGCAAAGCTCTCTGGCAATTTTTTATATTTTGAGCTTGAAGGAATTTCATGTCGTCGGTTGGGGCTGTAATACATTGCTCACTTGGAAGCAGGGGAGAAAAAAGCGAGGAAAATTTCTATTTCTCAAAATCGCTACTAGAAGCTTTGTTAGCGATTCTTCTCAGGCTTGCTCAGACGAATACGCTTAGTATTTTTGTGATTGAGTTACAAGAGCAGTTGGCAGTGCAGACATTTTCACTTTTTAAAGGTTGACTGCGTGCACGTGGTTTTGAACTTTGCCGCGCATGCGCAACTAGATGTCTGTGTGAAATTCTCCCATAGAAAAGGCTGCTTCCTCACTTGAATAATAATACGGGAAATCATATATTTTCAAGATGTATACTTAAAAAAAGCTTTTAGACCCAACGCTGTCTACTCAGAGCTTACTCTTTCGCCAGGGTTAAGATTGTGCCTAAACATTTGAAGCAAATTCAGTAAAATAATTAAAAATAGGCACAAATATTCTGCACACTTTTAGATAAACTTAGGTGTCAAGAGCAGTTATAGCCCGCTTCTTGGACACATTCCTTGTAAGTTCCATGCGACAAGATTTCTCACATTTTTAGGTGGCTAAATGTATTAGGTGGCTACGCGTTTTGAATTTGAATCCCGATATTAGTATGCACTCGGGAATAAACTTTCAGTTCTCAATTAGGGCATCCCTTTTTTATGGTGCACCCAATGTGGGTCGGAGTTTTTATAAAAGCGGAACAAGAAAAAAAAAGAACTCCGGTAGAGGCGGCGATCGAGGAGATAGAAAAGATAAGCTGCTACACTCCTTTCTGCCGCGCACTGATAGCATCTCTCAGCTGCTTTTCATTTCCTGATTTTCTCCTATCAGTGCAAAATGTCGTAGACTTGCACCTTTGCATTCTAATATAGACGGCAAAGTATCAAGTGTAATGCACGAGAATTTCTTTATTTTCATCGGAGCTACAAAGTGTCAGATGGCGAGCTTGAAATGTGCGTGTGTGAAGGAGAGAATAGGACGTGTGTAGTGTCATTGGTGCCATGTGCGTTGGTATTTCGGTGGATTTTCTATTGCGCAGGGTGTATCTAAAACAGCTGCGTAGGAGAGCTTTGACCTTCTGTTGGAAGAATTCCGAAGAACGATCCTCCTGCGTTGCCGCATGCGTTGCCACGGGTGTGTGTTCTGCGTTGCAGCGTTATAATAATGTCACAATTAGCAGCAACCTCGCCTTTTTTGTTTTTCTTTGTCGTTTTTACTTTTGATGGGCGTTCGTTTTTAAGTCTAAACCTCGTCTTTTTAAGCATTATTTCCGCCGGCTTCTTTTAGTGCTTCTACACAAGACTGCAAACCAATCTGTTTTGCACCCGAAGAAAGGATTTGGGCGCGTAAATCATAAACAAACGAGAGTTTTTTTGTAGTTTTTTTTGTACGATGGCCGCATGAGAAGGCCAGACAAAGGAATATTTGCGATTATTGGCCGCGAGATTCGCTGTAGAGTCTTGTATCTTGCAGTGTTTATGACATTGAGACCTGCAAATTGAACCTCATGGTTTTGTTTGACTGCCGGCCCAAAACACCGACGTCCTGAATTTCTGGGTGGAGGCCTATTACTCTTTCCAATTATATATCTCATGAAGACCAAATTTATGCTCTGTGATTCATCTGTATTCGTAGAAATATTCACATTAACAAGTGTGTCTTTTATGTACAGAGTCATATTCAAAAGATCATTATTCCAAAGACGCTTCTGACGGGTGTAACACTTGGATACTAAATGCATGCCAGAACATCGTTGCAAAATTCCCGTTGTGCGGCGCCGCTTACTATACAAAGCAAGTACTTTGCGGATATGCATGCGCTAATGTCACAGTACGATTATACAACAAAGGTGTAGAGCTGAAAGCAATATTAGCGTTATGCTCTAATAACTAACAAAAGCTATCTGGGACCCAGTGCCGGTGTATAGCATGCATCAAGTGCACGATCGCGAGGAGTGGAGTAGGTTCGACTCTGGTGGCTGGATTTTACGCTAACAAGTTTTTTTCATACCCTCAGTGGTTTCGCCAATTTTTATTGCGGAAGTAACACTACGCGAGTCGCCGAGCCATTTCGCGGAGCTGACGGAAGTCCATACTGCGCATGCGCGAGCAGTGAGGTCACAAGGAGCACAGCTGGCGCGCCGCGGCCGTCGCTGCGCGTCTGACTCAGAGGTGCCGCCGCCTCAATCGACAGTTGCGCATGCGCAGTAGCGACGCACAGCTATCATGCCGGGGCCGCTGCCGCGCGCTCTCCATCGCCTCTCTCTCTGTCTATCTCTCCTTGTTGCTTCCGCAATACTCCAGGTTTAACCAGAGCTAAACCAGTTCCAATTTTTTTTTATTCGTCATAAGCAGGCATCATCATTATCAACAACCCATGTCAGTGTCAGAACACAAGCCTTTTCAGGTGAGCTCCAGTTAACCGTGTCCACCGCTAACTGTGGCCCCATTTGAGTCCTAATATCATCCGCCGGGCTGAGTTTCTCCCTTCCCTCGTATGTTAATATTCGCTTGAAGCCCAATCAGTTGCCCTCTGAGGTCATTGGTTGCCTTCTATTTGCAGTAGAACCATTTCTAATCTTCAATTATCGGTCTGCATTTCTGCAACCCTTAACACGAATTTTGTTGTCCCAGTGTCACGCCAAAAAATTTGCCCAGGCTTAGCTTGGTTAAGCCAAGAATGCGTTGCATATTGCGCGGTCTTTTTGCGCGAGGTATTGCTTTGCGGCACTCGATTTTCTGAGCAGCTTTTCCTCCGTGACGTATGGATGGATGGACGGATGGATGGATAGGAGCGCCCCCTTTGAAACGGGGCGGTGGCAACCGCCACCATGCTCAGCCGTTCTTGTTTTTTTTTTAAGTGGCTTGATGACGTCACGTCACACGTCACCAAACCACGTGACGTCACGTCACGTGGTTTGGTGGCTGCCCTGCCGCGCCCAAGGGCTGAACTGAGTGATTGCAATATGCTACGCATAAAATGTTTTTTTGCTGGGTCGCAGAAGCCCCGCCGATAGCAACAGTCGCCATCGCATGCCTTCGCTTAACCACTTTGCCACTGCGCCAGGAATGGTGTAAGTATTCCCACGGGTCTATGAATGCAAAGTCCATAATGACCAATTCTGCACATATGGGCGATAGCCCGTCAAAGCTATCGCGTCATACCCTAAGGCGGAGCTTAAGTGTCCCTACAATTTTTAGATGTGCCTGTTCAAACCCACAGTGACGAGATTTGGAGGCGCAGGCACATTTATCGAGCCATGCCTCCCGGAAAGCCAAGCACCAGGCAGCGCGATGCCTTCTACCTATCTGAGGAGACCGGTGGGTTACCAGCCGGCAGCAGCGGGAGCCGAACCCACGACCTCCCGAAGCCTTGGAGCGCACTTTGTTTACCGTATTTCATCTCCCTCCGTTAATAAGAGCATGCTCGACCAGCTCTGTATTATTATTCCTAAGTAAATTAACTGAAGTTGACAATTCTACGCGCTAGATCCTATCTAAGGCGCTAAAGGCCTCGTCGAGTGATATAAACATGTATCGCAATATCGGGGCTACCCTTGTGAAGCTTCCGGTTCAAAATATTTATTTTCCAGGTCTCCATGTAGGGTATTTCAAAGTTCCTATCGCACCAGGCCCATCCTTCTGTTGCCGCAATAGGAAGCTAGTTGGGAGAGTTCCGCATAACATTTTGTAAACAACGTGAGAATCTGGACGACGACCAGAAAAACGTTTTCGAGCGGAACTCTGGTATGGATTATTTGGTACATGATATTTACAAAAGAGGGCGCGACAGACGGACAAAGGAGGCACAGTCGTTTTCTGTGCCTCTTTTGTTTTCCTCTGTCGCACCGTCTTCATTTGTGTGACAAAAAAAAAAGGCGATGATGGGAGCGATTAGTCCTAACAAACTCATCAGAGTAAAAAAAAAATCGCAGACTGCCTCGTTGTTGGAAGCTATAAGCTAAAATGCACTGCACGAAAGGCGTAGCGTATTCTGCGACGGCTCACACACTGCTTGGCGCATATGATTCTTGAGGAGCGTCCCACAGGAATCGATTAAAATTTTGGTATAGGCTAGCCGATGGCTTATCTTAAGGAAAGTATATGCAGAGCAAAAAGCAGGGACAGCAGAGAAGACACAACTTGTTCAGAGCCAGTCCTGCTGTTCGTGTCTTCTTTGCTGTCCCTGTTTTTTGCGCTGCATATACTTTACTTAAGGTGTCCCACAGCAAACCGGTTTTCTTTAGACAGATTTCCTTCGCGACGGGCAGGTGCGACTTATAGCGACCCACGCGGTCAGAGATTGTTGGTAGTCATGCTGGTGGATGGCACTACAGGACCTGAGTCGCCGGCGCGCCATAACGTGACGCAATTCACGCATCTCTCTCGCCAAGCCACCAGGACTGCGCCTGCGACTTTTGGGCGACAAGGCGGAACTTGGGGGTCCTTCGCGCTGCGCGCTGGTTTTTACCACTACAGGACCATGAAGGCGCTGTTGCCGCATGCCCTATGCTGCTCCGGCGGCAGCGCAGTACGTAAGCACAGAGGCGGGGTAAAAAAAATCTTCGCGAATGTTCGTTTAGGTTGAGCTCCGTGCTCTCCTCAGTTCCGGTGCCAAGGTAACCCGTCGGGTAAGGACAACGGTAGCAAAAAGATCTTCATGCTTAATACACGCTATTATAAAATATGCCCCTAGTACCAACGCATGGTATAAAATATACGCCGTGTCAGCCTATTTTACTGCGCTAGCGCTAGACGCTTGCTACCCCAAAAGAGCAGCCCTGTCTCCAGATGAAACCTTCGCATGCCAGCTGCCACTGCGGGCAGTTGATTGCGCTAGCACTGGGCGGGTTTCTAGCGAAAGAGCGATTACGTAACCTTGTGAAGCCTCCACTTGCTATCAGCGAGGTAAGACGGCTCGCAGGTGGTACAGTGGAGAGAGGCAAATGCCCCTCTTCACTTTAGCAGGCGAGGGGATAATGCAAGTAGGAGAGGCAAGGCAAAAAGTGAAAGAGAAACAGGTGACGAATTGCGGATGCCGAAATGTAGAAAGAAAAATTCTCCTTTCTTTTTCGCGCGCTAGTACAGGGGTTTGTCACTTGGCTTTGTCACGATCATTATAAATAGTCCTAGCTTTCTGGATATCAGAGCCTAACTTATTACGAATTCGTTTGAATTGAGTCAAACAGTCTATATTTCTCGTTCTGATAAAAGTGGCGAACGATCTGTCACGTTTTTTTATCCTCTTCAGACGGTCGGCATTGATCAATGGCGTTCTGACATTTATACTGTTTTTTTTAAATTCAACAACACGGATCGCTTGGTTGCAGAGACCAGAAATTGTTTTTACGAACAGGTAATATGCTGCAACGGCATCAGAAAGTTGAACATCTATCCAGGTCGTTTCTCCTAGTAAGCTTTTAAAAACTGCTATCTTGTCTTATTTAATGATTAGGTATATAATCGGTGCAGATGTTGTATAAAGGCTGCGTAGTGTGAAACAGAGTGTAAACACCATTAAAATTTGTAAGTGGTCGATAATATAAGCTGTTGGGACACCTGCTCTCACATCGTCCTTCGTGTAGTTTCTAAAGCATAAGTCTAGCGAAGTATGGCACAAGTATGCCGCTCTATTCGGCACATATATGAAGGTTTATAGCTTAGGAGGGTTTAACGTCCTAAAGCCATTCAGGCTATAAGGGACGCCGCAGTTAAGGCCTCCGGAAATTTCAACTGCCTGGGGTTCTTTAACATTCACTGACACCACACCGTACTCGGGCATTTTTAATTTTGCCTCCATTGAAATTCGACAGCCGCGGCCGGGATCAAACCCGCTTCTTTCGGGTCAGCAGCGGAGCGCCATAAACACTGAGCCACAGCAGCGGCATACACCTGTATTATTTTCGCAACCAAACGAGACACAAATATCAAGCATCATTTCTCTATTAGGTTCAAATGATGAGAAATCGATATTAAAATCTCCACAGAGAGCAACAGGTGAATTAAACTGCATTGAATACTGTAACTTATTTTCCAGAAATTCTAAAAAAAAGGCCTTCGACTAAGAGCGGCCTTTAAACAGCTACTAATATGGTGCTAACACAATTGAACATGAGCCACTCATAGTGCTCATTTATTACACAAAATTCTTGTATGATGAAAAGTCCATGTAGTTGTAAATCTTCACACCTTCCAGTTTCTTACCACTCCTTGAGATTCATACACATCTTTATCCTGGAAACTGCACAACCTCATAATCGTTGGTGAACCATGTCTCGGGGAAAGCTAAAAATTCGAATTCATGGAGCGAGGTACTTAGAAGTATTTGCCCAGATTCCTGATTGTTTCTAAGACTGTCATCATTTAGATTGTAGAAAGAAAGAAACCCGTTTTATTTTCTTGCAGGAGCTTAGCGTGCTTGAAGAAATCGGAGCCGTGATAAGGGCATGTTTCCGAGCTCTCATTTTGGGGATGCTGCTTTCATCAGCTGCGAAGTGGTCCTGCTCCGGCCCATTACTCAGCCTATCTTGTCCAAGTCATCTGTAGTTGTAATCCTGATACCTCGGCTGCGAGGACCGCAACCGACAAACATCTTTTCGTTTTTTAGCCAGGCAAACTCGAACTCTTTTTCTTCCGTCAGTTTCCTCATTTTTCAAAGGAGTTCCTTGTTGTGTGCCGTCAGGCTTGCATTTAAGTATATTTTATATTTGGATTCCTTTAGCACTATTTTTCTTGCAAGCCATGCATGTTTCTTGATGGGTTTAAGAAGCGTTCCCGAACAGGTGCTACCTTGCTAGAACTTTTCCCGACTTCACCGTCATTGCTAGCACTCTCGCTGTCGTTAACATTTTCCTTGACAGATCGAGATGGCAGTTGGTGAACAACTTCAAGATCGGCCTCGGAAATCAGCGGAAGCTCGCGGGCAGTGCCAAAGATATTGTTCTTCCAGCAGGTTCTCATTGACATGATGAGGCAGCCCAAACATGTCTAAAATTTGATGCCTAACTTTCAGCGGTTGCTTTCATTCCTGTTTTTTTCTTCTTTGGCCTGAACCTCAAGTTTTTCCGCTTGCTTCGCAAGTGTAGATTCGTCTGTATCTTGTTCCATTTTTGAAACAGCCTCGCCGTATGCTGTTGACAGTTTTTCCATAGACTGGTCAATACCATCGACACTAGGCTTTATGTCCTCCAGAGTGTCTATTTTCGGTTTAATTTCTAGCACCTCTGTGAGCATGGGACCGCCCTTACAAAAATGGATATCAACTTTCTTTAGAATTTGTATTAACATTCTATTGACTCTAGTAACCTTGTAGTAACTTTTACCTTCTATCAACAATTGTTCATACAACGTTGATAGAAGTTACTTCTTTGTATGTATTCCTGTCAATAGAAAGTTACTAGAAAATAATTTTTACATTCTATGTACCTTTGACAATACAATGTTGGTAGACTGTTACTTCTTTGTATTTACTCCTGTCAATAGAAAGTTACTAGAAAAGCTGGGTGCAGTTTGACACGTTGAGAGAAGTAAATGAACAAACTGCATGGTGTTCGAGGTGATTAACGCTATCTTGTTCGCATAATCGTGACGACATCTTACCTGATTGCATGGTGGAATCTGTTGCAGCTAGTCAACAATTTCACTATATCGAAAAGCGACCAACATTATTCGCAGCAAATGCGTTTGGAATGTAATCAGGATATGGGAAAACGTTTTAAAACAGAAGATATATTCCATTTTAATACTTTATGTTCTTTACGGACTGCTGTGAGCAGAAATACTCTAGAAAGTGACAAAACATTTTTGGTCATGCGAATAGATGCCTCAAATCATGTACTGTAGGCGAACACTTCAAAGCTATGAAAACAACCTTGAACACGAAACAAACATTACACTCACATTCCCTTAGCCAAGCATATTCTATTAACATTCGTTGATAGGAAGTTCATACAATTTCCTTACTGCTTTCTATGTACTGCTGTCAGTAGAAACATACTATAGACACCGACAGAACGTTTTATAATGAGAATAAATGCCTAAATTAATTAAGTACTCTAGCCTAACATGTCAATGCAACTAAAGCAACCTTGAACACGAAACAAACATTTGCAGTCACATTTTCTTAGGGCATATTTTATCAACATTTGTTGATAGAAAGTTCATACAATTTTCTTACTGCTTATATACTGCTGTCAATAGAAATATACTACGAACCGAGAAAGCATTTTGGTGATGCGAATAAACAAATAAAAGCCAAAAATAATCAAGTACTGTAGCCGACAACTTCAAACCGGCAACTTAACTAACCTTGAAGACGAAACAAAAATTTGCAATCACATTCCCATAGCCGAGCACGCTGTGGATTTTTAGAAATTTCAGTTCAATTTTCTCAATACTAGATTTACTGCTTTCGCATTTTCGAGTGCGGGGAAAAGGGCAAAGTTCATAACAGAACATTTATCCCGAAATTCAGAAACGTGACTTGAATTGAAGACATTTAGTGACAATTTTTGATTGTATAAAGTCTACGAAAAAAGTTACCAGCAAACGAAATAATTTTGGTACAAAGTGAATGAATTCATAGAATACTCAAGTATTATTGCCTTGCACTTCAAGGAAATTAAAAGAACTTTAAGAAAAAATAGGAGCTAGTGACATATTGTGTTACATAAGCGCAATGATGACTTCGTTACAGCGAATCAGTTTCGCTGATGACTCATTCTACACGAAAACAATGCTTTCTGCTGCGTTTTCGTCCTTAAATTCTGTACTCAGGCAGTCATTAAACAGATTTAA
Source organism: Amblyomma mixtum (assembly GCF_055824585.1). NCBI lineage: Eukaryota > Metazoa > Arthropoda > Arachnida > Ixodida > Ixodidae > Amblyomma > Amblyomma mixtum. Next base: position 21,727,913 of record NC_143020.1, on the reverse strand, counting down.
CATTTCAGAACTAACAAACAATTTCAGCAGAGCTGTACAACAACTCTGCCAATTCGAAACACGTTGGTGTTGATATTGTTGTAATTCTTGATAGGTCATATTTTAACGTGCAGTTGAACAGTGATGTACCGTACGACGGTGCTAAAACACACTAGCATTAAGAGCGTTTCGCTCTGAGGTTTCAGAGGGATTATTGTTGCGAGCTACAAAAAAATTCAAGTTTAGCATTGCACCGATGTGTTTCCACACTCATTGAATGACACGTTCTCGCTAGCCCAAATGGCGCCCAAATTATATCACCAGCTTCCTGAACCTGCACCGCAAGCACACTTTCCCTGCACACTGCCCGCCATGCAAAAGTGCCCGGTACACTATGCCACTCCACGTGGGAGCGCCCAATTTAAACCCTCGCACTACCCGCCTCCTCGAGCGACCAGCAATGGCTGATCGCACGGGACTGAAAAACCCCGCGCGAAAATGGCCGCACCGCTTCGCGCTCTGAGTAAATTCTGCGTAACGTGTGCAGGCTTACAGCTTCGAGAACTCAAGTTGCTTCGTTCCTCAGCGACTGTACATGCGAAATTTCAGGCAAGGCAATATTAATTTTTATTCATGTTCGGCGGCCGATACTATAAAGAGAAGTATAGAGAAACAAAACAGGTAACAGCGGCCCGCTGTACTCAACTGCGGTAACAAGGGCTTTGCATGAGGAAGGTGCACGGCAATTGGAGCACTATAAGCCCTCATTCTTGACTTGTTACATTTTTCGGTAGTACTGAGCCACAGAGGAGCTTCCAGTATGGAAAAAGCTAGGGTGAGAGCAGCCCCCACTTTGAGCACCGCTAAAACACAGGCGCAGTGCCTCTTCCGCATCTTCACTTGCATCTCCTTCAACGCAAACACGGTACGAAGCTGTGGCGAGGGAAAACGTGGTGAGAGCTGTATTTTCTATCTTCCCGTAATGCAATGACTAAGGAATCCTGGAATAAAGTGTTGGGTTTTAACGTAGTCATACGGAGTAGACGCGCGAAAGCATGTGTTCAGTCTTCGCCTTTTCTTACTGCCATCAGCGGACGTGAGGCCGAGCCGAGGACCGCATAAGGCAGAGGCAAAAAGCAATCAAGGAAGCACACAAAAAGACTACGGTAGCGCGACTGTCGGCGGGGCTCGCTCGAGCAAAGAGCGTGCAAGGTGTCCAATGACGTGATATAAACACACACAAAACAGAGGCGATGCTGCAGCGCAGCCTTGAAAGTTTCGCGCGTCACGCTAGAGCGGCGTGCGAACGCTCGTGTTCCCTAGGTACACACACGTACACTAAATCGCATGAGCCAAGCTGTGTAGAGTACGCTAAGCCACACAATATGCGAAAATAAAAACCGAAACCAGTAGCGTTTGGGAACATCATCATCATTCCTTATTCTGCGACGCAGTTACGGGGAGCTGAGTTATAGCCTTAGAACTAGGCAGACAGTGCAGCCGTGCAGCGGCTGCGGCTTTCCTGGCCCCAGATGCGTCGCCTGTAGCTGCCCGGCATGCTGCCCGGTTTTCCAAGCTTTCGTTCGCAGCGCCGCCAGAAACAGATGCTTGTGAGTAGTCGCATTTTTTCACCGCAATCATTCCAATTTGCTGACTTTGTAATTGAAACAAAATATTTTGTCGTTTAATGCAACAAGTTTGTGGCAAAAAGGGCTTTATCAATTCTTTTTTTAACGCGTGTAAAGTTAGGCGACATTAGCGCCACCTTTCCGTTCGCTAGCGGCGGATTGCGAGTCTCATGTTGGCCGCGCGTTACACTATCTTTTTTAGGACGCTGAAACGACTCTTTGTTGGCGGGGTGCGACGGTTGTGATGTGGGTGCGTTTCTTCAGTTTGTTTGTGTTAAATGTGCGGCCTCGTTAGTGTTGTGGTAGTTTGACTGAACTCGGAAGGTGACAGATGGCTCCAGTGCTGCGGAAGACGTTCTTACGCGCACGCAGTGCTCAAAAACTGCTCTGACGTACTGCACGCAACCACGCCGAGAGCGGCCGGCGCCCGATGCCCGATAGAAGAAACGGCTTGCCGTGAACGTTGACAAATGTAAGTACAGAACTGGAAAATGACTTCTGCGATGTGTCGGGGGTATGATTGAGGGCTGCGAATGCATTTGGGTTGGTCTTCACGTCTTGTTCGCAGTGAGGTGCAAAATGCGGGCACCACGCGATCGTTTGCAGAGAGGTGGTGTTCTGACACGCTCGCTTGCCAACTATGCAACTTTTAACCCGCCGCCTCACGCTGTTTGCGTCAGCTCCTCGGCGCAGGAGTTATGTGATAGAATTTGGTTGCACGCCGAGAACTATGGGGTGCTGCTTGATTCGTTATTCCGACTGAACAGGAGCAGCGCGTGAAAAGGAGACCATAAGAACGAAAAGTGCTTGTAGCGGCGTGCGTCTTTTGATTCTGCTGCCTGAGTGTTTACTGGATAAGGAGCATTGCCCGTTCTACGTCGCAGTCACATCAAGTGCTGTGTTTCTTGATAGTTCTGGTCAACGAAACGACGATTAAAAATAGCAGAACCATTCCATTGCAGTGCAGCTGAGGTAATCGCACAATGGAAGGTTTGTTGTCATTTTATTTTTTTACGTTCACTACATTTATGTCATTCCCCCATTTTCAGTCTGAAGCGATAAAAGTATAACGTGATTCGCGAATAATAGCTTTAAGAAAAGTATGACAAGCTTTGTAAACCATTTTTTGCTAACTATTGGAGGCATAGGTAATTAATAATTAGCCTCCACTTATGAACACATTGGACTGAACAGCTAGAGGTTTTAATGGGATGTGGCTTCTGTGATGTTTATGAAAGCATGGCTCTAATGCAGCCTTTCTTCAAATGCACCCGCAGTCAAGCCCTGTACAGCTGCTCCACCGGTATCATCACGCTACTTTTGCACCAGCTTTGATCTGTACCTCAACCAGAGGCAAATGACATCAAGACCTGCTGGTTCAGCCTATCAGCCATTGATACTGGATATCAAGCATGTGCCACTTGTAAAAGGATAGGTAGACAAGTGGGTATATTTTCCTTGTCTTTTTTAGCCTGCCAAAAATCTTCTGGTCCAGGCTCCCTCTCTCTTTCGTTTTTTTTTTCTTTTAAAAGAGGACCAAGAGAAAGGGAAAAGATATTGCGGGCGTCATGAAAGCACTCCCCTAGTCAAGTGCATTGTGTTATAGTGTGAAATGCTTTCTATAGTTTTTTCCCTCATGCCTCTCGTGCTTGGAAATCTTGACCACTGTATAGACCAAATTAAAACAATTATCTGCTTCATGACCTTTATACAGCAGTCTAAAAGCAGCAAATAAATTTTATAGGTTTACTTAAGCAGTACCTACCTCTTACAAGGTATGGCATGTTTGAAGTGAACCAGTGATGTGATAGGCATGGCCTAACGGGCAATGCATAATTGAATATTGGCGTTCAAGTGGAGCACTCTGCTTTAGAAGCATATTTGTTGCTAGCATCAATAATTGATACCTTACCAGGTTATCCTTGCAATACATGAAACCCTGCAAAGCTTATATTTTAGCTGTACAGAAGAAAGGTGCTTATTCGATGTCATGAGCATTGCTGAGGTTTTCTTTCACACTCCCTTGGTCACAACTGACTGCACTGTACAGTTGAAATGCATTTGGAATTGAGTATTGGTGCATTGTTTTTTTTATTCATGCCGACGTTCAGTTACTGATTGCATTACACTAGCTGAGCCTAAGCATAGTCCTTCAATGCTTTTTTCTGGTCACGAAACTCCCGCCTCAGTTTCATATAGGGTCGGCGCTGGCCGCTAGAGGCGCCGCTGGGCACTGGAGGGCACCGAGCAGCGGCGCAGCCGCCTGCCCGCCCCAGCCGGCTTTGCATCACGCGAGGTATTTTCACCCGATTACTCGAAAATTTCAGCGACAGTCGGTTTAGCTTTCCTTCCAATCTAGTCTAACGAGAATATGACGAACTTTAATCAGGGAGGAAATGGGAAGGAAATGATGACGTAGCGACATACAGATACTTCTCTGAAGCAGACGATTTGTGTAGAACTGCGCAGCTTCTTGTTTATTCTCAATATGGCCCTGTTACATTTTTGAACGTGATGCAGCACACTAACGCCCTGTAGACGCGATAAAAAGCTAACGATATTGCCAGAAGAAAGCGATACGCGCTACAAAGACAGTTGCTTGTCTCCTGCCTTCGCATCGCTGTTTTCGATCTCAAATCTTGAAGCGCGTAACCGCTAGCTTGCAGTTGGCGAAATACGAGCAGAAACATGACCGCAGTCCCCATTCAACACCTCCCAACTCTGGTCTGACAGCTCAAGCGTGAGTCCGCTTTCAAGAAGCGTATACATAGCCGGTGCTTTTGAATTTATAAGGCAGCTTTCTTGCGGGAACTGGGGCCACGCGATGCCCGTCCGGGCTCGAAAGTAAGCATATGATGGCTTGCGCAACGGGCTTCTTATTTTGCCCCTTTTTGTCGCAGTTTTAAGAGTAGCAAGCATGACCGTGATGGCTTGATCAACGAAAGACTCCGTGCTCACGGCTGCATATATGTGACACATAAGGAACGCGCGCTAAGTTTCATCGTGTGATTTTTGCTTTAATTCAGCTTCCGCATATGAAAGGGCTCTGTCATTTTTGGCTGTCGTGTATCTAAATCACTAAATCAGCATTCGTGGTCGTTGCAAACATGCGAGGCAATGATTTTCAGCGCATTTGTTTCTTAATTCACGACAATTTTTTTTAACTTAATTCTTCTTGAACCGATTACAGCTGACACTGTTGTCAGCTTGTCATTAGGAGCCTTGTCATTAGGAGAAACATGAGAACTGCAGCCTTAAAAATATATGCTCCTGTCACTAAATTCGGGACCCCCGCGGTATCCCCTCTGTTTTTCTGGCGCCGGTCGTCGGAATGGGTGGACGGCCTCACCGCGTCCTTCAGAGCTTGCGTCTCCTAAATGCCAAGGACGCAGTCACGCGGGGAATGACCGCATGCGGCTTATAAGGCGATGTGAAAGTAATTTTGTGGACGGTGCACGTGAGGGTAAAAGATACGGCGGCAGTGTAAGCGCAGGGCCGGACAGAGCATTTGGGCTAGTCGATGCGTGCAGACGGGAGCGTGCATCAGGCAAGGACGTGATCGGCTAGCGATCGGGACTACGATCAGAACCTACCACGTCAACCCTCGTTACCCCGAGGCCCCATGATAAGCCAACATCAGGCTCTGGTCCTCCAACGTCCTCGCCACTGAATCAGCCCCGCAACGACCTACCCTCCTTCGAATAGGAGCTTGCCATCCCTGCAGATAAGCACTCGTTTCCCCTCTATATTGACCTCTCCTTTTTTCCCCTCCCTACATACCTCACTTTCAATTGTTTTACGAGCTAACGTCTTCAAGTCCTTATTGTAGCTGTCACTAGTTCTGTAGGCATTATTCTGATGTCTTATACTTCGAACCCTTACGTTTAACTCTTCTGTATTTGTTCAGTTGTGTATTCGTTAGTGCCTTATCTTCTTTGACTTGGGTTCATTTTTAAGCTGTTGTAACAGTGCATTGTTTGTAGCAGGCATCTGTTTTACTAACTGCCGTACACCTCATGCATACGGTCAGCGGCTCATCAGTCGTGGACCATATCTCTGACCTGTGTGTCTCAACCAAATTTTTCTTGCATGCTAAGAGGAACTGTTGGCAGTTCTCCCACCCGAAAATTCTATATGACTGGCACAGTAGGCGCATTGGCCTAATTAATTGGCAAATTCGTAGGTGTCAATTTACCACCGGCCAAACCTATTTTTAATGCTCCTCGTAATGCAGTTCAAAAATTGTATTTTATTTGCAATACTCACTCAATCAAAAAGCTATTATTAATTACAAACGTACATATTTTTGCGCCATCGCATCCAATCTGCAAAAACAATGGAATTATACACAGTAGGCATGAGAAAACTAAATATGAATAACTGATGAAAAGCAATAGCAAGTCAGTGTTAACAGACAGCCGTGTTTATATGTAACAAATCAGTGACATGTAGTATTGCAACAGCACGTGGCAATCCAGGGAAGCGATCGTCTTGTAGTAAACCTCATATATACAAAGCACAATAAAGCAATCGTCAAATCTGCCAGCTGACTCGTGTATGCGAGCAGAGAAAAATAGAATGTCTTGATTGACAATGCAAATATAAAAGATGAAATTAAAAATAAAATAGTGGTACAATTAATATAGAGAATGAGAGTAATGTTCAATGCACTTACATAGAAAAGAAATTCATGCTAACATTAATGCCTTTATCGAGGCCAATATTGTGACAGGAATCCCTGACCATAGCAATAAAAGCAGCCAAACAAGAATGAGGTGCAGGATGATTAGCAAGCAGTCTGCATTTGAACTCATTCCCCAAAACGAAGAGGACAGTTGGTGCTAGCACTTATGAGATGAAAACTTTGAGGCTAACAAATGTTAAGATAAAATTAAGAACATTTCAATTAGCAGATTCGGAACATTTCAGTTAGCAGCGGAAATTAAGATGATAGCGGCAATTACAAGACAAAACAAGGAGTTGCATGAACTGAAGAGCAAACACAATCTGATGTTTTATTTTACAATTCTGCCAGACGCCTTTTAGCAGCTCAAGCAGCAGTGGCCAAAGTACAAAGCGCTTATGCATACATGCGCATGTGTGATACACCTATACATCGAGCTGTGATGAACAATAAACAGATATAACAGCTTGCATCGGCAGCAAGGCATGTGAAAGTTCTACATGGTCTTGTGCGTTTGCCGAAGAACATAGGGGATTACCGTTTTGATGCACACAGCAAAAATGAATATTACGCACACAGCAGTCACAAACAGAGGAATGAAGCTTAGGTCAAGAGGAGCAAATGAACATGTAATAGAGAGAGCAGACAACCCGTGTTTTGCAACAGAGTAGATATGAAGAAACATTTAGCAGAGTGCTGCAGAGAGTCAGGTGAACAGACAGAGCAGCAGGCGGTGAAATTCGCACTCTGATAACGAGCGGCGACGCTTTCTGACCGGTCGCGACAGCGCTGAGCTCGCCGAATGATGCCCTTCAGTGCCCCGTGGCGCCGCGCCGCGGCAGGCGCGGGCGGTATATGAACCTCTCCCATAGAGTTACGGAGGAGTTTCGTGACCAGAAAAAGCATTGAAGGACTATGGCCTAAGTCAACAAATATTGCTGTGACCTTAACAAGACCCCTGGTTTTACTTGAACCGATGCATTTGATGTTGCCTTTCTCCCGTGCCATCAAGGTTTGTAATAAGCTGTGTAAATAACTTATTTTCTTTCTCGAGGTATTTATTGCTGCAATTAGTGACAGGTAATTTCCTAAAGAACAACCTAAGTGCACATTTTTATCTTCTTTGGAACACTTGTTTGCTTGTTTCCCTTGTATTCTTAACTTAAACAGATATGTGCAGGCCTCAGCACTAGAGGGATGTGCTGCGGGACAAATAAAAAACTACCAGTCCAGCTGTTCCCTTAGGGGCACGTTTCTGAGGCTTTTATCGCTTGTAGTTCTATACAGCTTTACTTACAAGTATTGTATCTGACGCAGTGTGTGCCTTAATATTTTGATTCATTTGCTTTAGAGTGTGCCACTCTTGCCCTGACGAACTTGCTCACCTTTGTACTCTTTGTTCATACATTTTCCCCTAACACCTGGTATAGCTCCAAATGATACATTATCTACAGCAACATGTGCATTATATTGCAATGTCTTTGTGCCATCACTTTTGAAAACAAAAGCTGCCTGAATTTTTGTGCAGACAAATCAGAAACACAAAATAATTTTTATATTTTATGGCCTGCATGTTATCTTCATATGACTGGAATGGCTAAATATCTCTTCGTGGTAGCCTAATTTGGTCATCATCATCATCAGCCTGACTACACCCACTGCAGGGCAAAGGCCTCTCCCATGTCTCTCCAATTAACCCTGTCCTTTGTCACTTGCCGCCACTGTATCCCCGCAAACTTCTTAATCTCATCCGACCACCTAACTTTCTGCCGTCCCCTGCTGCGTTTGCTTTCTCTTGGAATCCACTCCGTTACCCTTAAGGACCAGCGGTTATCTTGCCTTCGCATTACATGCCCTGCCCAAGCCCATTTCTTCTTCTTGATTTCAACTAAGATGTCATTAACCCGCGTTTGTTCCCTCACCCACTCCGCCCTCTTCAGATCTCTTAACGTTACACCTATCATTTTCCTTTCCATAGCTCGCTGCGTTGTTCTTAACTTAAGCTGAACCCTCTTTGTTAGCCTTCACGTTTCTGCCCCATAGGTGAGTACCGGTAGGATACAGCTGTTGTATACTTTTCTCTTCAGGGATATTGGTAAGCTACCAATCATGATCTGAGAGAATCTGCTATATGCGCTCCACCCCATTCTTATTCTTCTAGTTATTTCCCTCTCATGATCCGGATCTGCGGTCACTACCTGCCCTAAGTAGACATATTCTCTCACTACTTCCAGCACCTCGCTACCAATTGCGAACTGCTGTTCCCTTGCTAGGCTGTTGAACATTACTTTGGTTTTCTGCATGTTAATTCTTAGCCCCACCGTTCTGCTCTGCCTGTCTAACTGGTTGATCATGCTTTGCAGTTCTTGTCCTGAGTGGCTTAGCAAGGCAATGTCATCAGCGAATCGCAAATTACTCAGGTATTCTCCATTAACTCTTATCCCTAACTGTTCCCATTCCAGTCCCCGGAATACCTCCTGTAAGCAGGCATTGAAGAGCATTGGCGAGATCATGTCTCCCTGCCTGACACCTTTCCGTATTGGAATTTTATTGCTGACTTTATGGAGAACTATAGTAGCTGTGCAATCGTTATAAATATCTTCCAATATTTTCACATAACACTCTTCCACACCCTGATTCCGCAATGCCGGCATGACAGCTGAGGTTTCCACTGAGTCAAATGCTTTCTCGTAATCAATGAAGGCTATATATAGGGGTTGGTTATATTCTGCGCATTTTTCTATCACCTGATTGGTAGTGTGAATGTGGTCTATTGTCGAGTATCCTTTACGAAAGCCTGCCTGATCATTTGGTTGACTAAAGTCCAAGGTTTTCCTGACTCTATTAGCGATTACCTTAGTAAATACCTTGTAGGCAACGGACAATAAGCTGATTGGTCTGTAATTCTTCAAGTCCTTGACGTCTCCTTTCTTATCAATTAAGATAATGTTAACGTTCTTCCAAGCTTCTGGTACTCTCGAGGTCACAAGGCACTGCGTATACAGGGTGGCTAGTTTTTGTAGCACAATCTCTCCTCCATACTTCAACAAATCTGCTGTTACCTGATCCTCACCAGCTGCTTTCCCTCTTTGCATTGCTCCTAAGGCTTTCTTTACTTCCTCCTTCGTTACTGGCAGGATGTCCCATTGCTGTGCTCGACTGCCTCCCTCAGTAACTTGATGATTACATTCGCTACTGTATAGATTTGTGTAGAATTCTTCGGCTAATTCAACTATCTTATCCATATTGCTGATGACATTGCCCTGTTTGTCTTTTAGCGCATACATCTGGTTTTTACCTATGCCCAGTTTTCTCCTCACTGATTTTAGGCTACCTCCGTTCCTTAGAGCATGCTCGATTTTCTCCACGTTAAACTTTCTTATGTCGGCTACCTTGCGCTTATTTATTAACTTCGATAGATCTGCTAGTTCTATCCTGTCTGTGGAGTTAGAAGTCCTCATGCTTTGGCGTTTCTTAATCAGATCTTTAGTCTCCTGAGATAGCTTGCTGGTATCCTGTCGAACCATCCTACCACCTACTTCTGCGGCGCACTCTGTAACGATAGCTGTAAGATTATCATTCATTGTTTCAACACTGCGGTCGTCTTCTTCAGTTAAAGCGGAAAATCTGTTTTGCAGCGACAGTCTGAATTCCTCTACCTTCCCTCTTAATGCTAACCCGTTAATAGCCTTTCGCTTCACCAGTTTCCTCCGTTCCCTCTTCAAATCTAAGCTAACACGAGACCTTACCATTCTGTGGTCGCTACAACGGACCTTACCGAGGACCTCCACATCCTCTACGATGCCAGGGTGTGCACACAGTATGAAGTCTATTTCATGTTTAGTCTCACCATTGGGGCTCTTCCACGTCCACTTCCTGTTTGCTCGTTTGCGGAAGAAGGTATTCATAATCCGTAAACTATTTCTATCTGCGAACTCTACTAATAACTCTCCCCTACTGTTCCTAGAACCTATAGTCACCTACCGCCTTGTCTCGAGCCTGCCTAATTAGGTGTAACACGTTAATGTCAGTTCCTGTGAATATCATTCAGTCTTCGAATGTGGGGGCAGAATTGAACACAACAGCATGTTATAGCTTTTTCTTGTTCAAGGACGCATCACATTTAGTTCTAGTCTTGTGACTGCTGCTTATGCTATTACTCAGCAGCCTTATCAAACTCACTCGGAGTGCTGCATTTTAGTGCACATTTAACTGATTGTTGCTGCTCCGTGTTTGATTCTATTAGAAGTTACTATAACTGTATACTTTGAATGTTTTCTTGTGCAGTTCTCTTGCTGCTGCATTCTGCCATGGAGAAGGCTACCTGTTCGTGCACACGTCTCATCACTAGGACGCTACCTCTTCCACTGGTGATGCAGACAAGTAACGACAGGGTTAATTGGAGAGGCATGGGAGAGGCCTTTGCCCTGCAGTGGGCATAGTCAGGCTGATGATGATGATGAACAACAAGCAGGCTGCCTGATATTGAGGACAAGTGTCAGGATAGTGCACCAACAAAGTCTCTTAAGCATTTCTGTGCTGATGCATTTTTATTAAAATCAGCTCATAGCTTAATATCTACATCCATGGGGACATTTAGCATATGTTTGGCATTTGTTTGACTTTTAATTCGCTAGTGTTTCCAGCCTTTAATGTTGGTCTTAAGACAGTGTAAGCATTGTTTCACTGTGTGGGATTTTTTAGCTGTTTTGGAGAGATGTGTGTGCATGCATGCAGTTTTTTTCCACGGGTTTGTTATGTGGCTCATGGAACTTTCATGTTACAGAAGAAATTATTTCGTTTCTGTGTTGTACAGGAAAGTGAGCAGTATTTATATGCACCAGGTGTTTCAGGGAAGAATAAGTAGTTTTCAAAAATATGGCTTTTGCTGCATAATATTACCAGTGTTAGCAGACACCAGAAAGCCGGTGAGGTGTATTTAGTAAGCTGGTTAACTAATTTCTGATAATTAACTTTTTAACTAACACAGGTTTGCAACTGGTTGCAGTTAGAGACTTTTAGCCAGTTGTTCGTAGTAGCCATATCAGTTTCTGGAATGTACAAAACATGATTACTTTCGCCGCTGTGGCTCGACAAAATTTGGCTGCATCGTGCGAAAATACATGCGCTTTTGAAAGCACACAGGGAAAGAAACCCCTCCAGTGCATGTAACTGCTACAAATCTCTAATGGCAACTAGACGCCTAACTCTGATAGTGAAGGAATCATATTCTTAGCAGTAAGAAACACACACAACACCAAGACACATACACACACAGGACACCCGCTAGACTTCAGCTATCTTTACTGGACACTTGTACAACATAAATATGTATCACTGAGCACACGCAGGTGCCTCGTCATCCGCAACAGGTCTAACTACGCCCTGCCCTCTCCTGCAAGGCATACGGTTGCGCCGATAAACAATCTTTTTCTGCCAACACCAGGGAGGGAGTGCTTACACATGTCACCCGCCTCTTGAATACGAAAGACTTCGATAATTTTTCTTTCTTTTTTCTCGGCTCCCAGGCCTTTCGTATTCAAGAGGGGGTGACATGTGTGTAAGCACTCCCTCCCTGGCATTGGCAGAAAAAGGGATTCTTTATCGGCGCAACCGTATGCCTTGGAGGAGAGGGGAGGGCGTAGTTAGACCTGATGCCGATGACGAGGCACCTGCGTGTGCTCAGTGATACATATTTATGTCGTACAAGTGTCCAGTAAAGATAGTTGAAGTCTAGCGGGTGTCCTGTGTGTGTGTGTCTTGGTGTTGTGTGTGTTCTTACCGCTAAGAGTATGATTCCTTCAAGCCGTTACCAACTAGCCCAACTTAATGTTTTAACAAAGTTTCTGATAGTGAAAAGGTTCATTAATAAAAATTAGCTAACCAGCTTATTACGTAAGACTCTTCACAAGTTTTCTGGTGCCTGCCAACACTGGTAATACTATGCTCAAAAAGCCATACATTCATCTCAAAATACCTGTTTTTTGAATATTACTTAGTCTTCCCTGAAACACCTCGTATATATGTAAGAAAAACCTAACGGGATTTAATTGACGATGTTTTGGTTGGAGGGCCAGTCGTTTTCAAGTGTACTACAGCATTTGAAGCGCACAGCTTTTGTTTCGAATGCTATACTATACTCGAAAAAGGCTGGTCCTCCAGCCGAAACATCGTGAATTAAAACCTGCTATGTTTTTCAATTGCTGTGTGTCAGTCATTGTTACTCAGAGGGAACTGAGGGGAAGCGTGCCGAAGGCAATATTCTGTTCCTCTATTGTTCTCCATAAAATATTTCGATGCATCATGCATGTGTTGTAGCGCGTATGTACACTTGTGCACAATAAATGTAATAATTTGCATTTTGCTTCTATTATTCTTTAAGCACTCCAGGATAGTGTTCACAAAATGATTTTGAAGTGATAAAACTATGTTGGTAAAAGTGTTGTACTGTGTAGTTAACATACACTTTTCCAAAAGTTGATGTAGGAATTATACTTTCTTCGTACTTGAGTCTTTTGAATAACGGTGGCCAATTGTCGGAAGACTGTTGATAGGGCGTTGGTAGACATTGTCGGTATGTGGTTGATAAGAAGTGTAAAGACTTTCTATGTACTTGAGTCTTTTGGATAACGGTGGCCAATTGTCGGAAGACCGTCAATAGGGTGTTGGTAGACATTGTCGGTAAGGGGTCAGTAGGAAGTGTATACAAACTCGATAAGGGGATGATAGGAAGTATAAAGACTTTCTATGTACTTGAGTCTTTTGGATAACGGTGGCCAATTGTCGGAAGACCGTTAATAGGGTGTTGGTAGACATTGTCGGTAAGGGGTCAGTAGGAAGTGTATACAAACTCGATAAGGGGATGATAGGAAGTATAAAGACTTTCTATGTACTTGAGTCTTTTGGATATCGGTGGCCAATTGTCGGAAGACGGTTGATAGGTTGTTACTACAATGTACAAAGGCGTTTAAAAGACTTTCTATTCAATGTTGATAGGTTCTATTAACAATTGTCGAAAGACTTTCTAAAGAATGTTACTAAAAATTTTTGTAAGGGCGATGTCAGCAATTTCGCTCCCAAGAGTTTTTTCAGACTCATCGCTTGTTTTCTGTCTACACTGGGTGTCCTCTGGGTGTACTTTTGGTGGGTGTCCAGGGATTAGGACAGGCTCTGCACGCCACACAGGGTCAGCAGATGTGGAACGTCGGCAAAGCTAACCCGTTAAGCAGAGACAAATTAATATCCCGGCTGAGTGTCTTCATCTGCTCCACGTCTGCAACTTTCCAGTTTTCCGCAAACATCAACGCGACTTTCCCGTACGGTTGAAAGGCCTCGGGTATAAAGGCACCTTCGAAGCGTTCGAGAAGCCAGAGGAGTTTGATTTTAGTCTCTTTTGACTCCCGATCTATGACAAACGTAGCGCCATTTCTTCGCAGACAGTTCGCTACTTGAGTCGAGCTTCTCTAGACTGCGGGCAGCGCTTGTCCCTGTTCTTTTGCTTTCGTCCCATTCTTCTCTCGCGCTGTTTTTTTCCAAACATGCACTCAGACATGAGTCGTCTGGAATTGTCGAATGGAACTAATCGGCATTAGATACTGAACAGTCTGCAATGCATCCATGAAGTCCTGGACACGGAAAAGGGGTCCGGCAGCGTTAGCATGCAGGAGAATAGAGTCAACGACCAGCCCACCGGCTGGAAGACAAGGGAACAAAATATGATAATCATTACTAACGGCGTTAACCTGAGCACTACCTCGGCCAGAGTCCGCTTGAACTTTGTTGCGGAGAACATCGACGAACGCAACCGAAAGGAACATCTTCGTCTTTCGTTTGAGTCGAACACGCCTAGCATTAAGTTTCAACACACTCTCACGCTGCACATTCGCAATTTTCTTCTTGGTGAACTAATACAACTATCAAACTAGCGTTCGCGCTTTCAGCTATGTGGCGGTAGAGACAGAGGCGTGCGCTGCGTTAACGTGGACAAAGCTGTGGCAGAACACGGCACTGGAGCAATACCTCAACATTAGGGCAGAAATGTGGCACTGGAGTATAGGCCACCAGTGTAGACTGGGTAAATTGGCATTGACTATCAAAAAGTTGAAGACGCCCAAACTCCCTCCCTTGGTCAGTCGACACCTCAATCGCGCTTTCAGGTACAGTCTTCGTCAAAAGTAACCAGGCTGCATGGTTTGCTTCTAGCTAGTACAGTGGAGCCTTTACAGCTTCGCTGAAGCTGAAATGGTCGTTAAAGGCAGGGACTGGGGATCTTCTTACCTTCCGACACCTTTCTATCTTTAGGAAAGCCACAAGGGCTCCACTATACAAGCTAGAAACAAACCATGCAGCCTGGTTACTTTTGACACAGACGGTACGTGTCAGTGGTGTCTACCTGCAAAAAACTGCGTTCTCGCACAGTATTTCATGCTCAGCAACGTTAAACTTCCACGCAAGTATTTAGCAGAAGAACTGCTTTAACCTAGAGATTTCAGTTTCTTTAATAAAATTTGTTGTGAGCAATACAGCCCTTTCATAGCAGAAGACGGACGATCTTGAGGCCAGTAATGTGAGAAAGTTTGCCATATTTTTGACATGAGTACGAGGGGGTACCCAAAAGAAACCGGACTTATTTTTGTTTGAACTTATTTGTTCACATTTTGAGCAGAGACCTTCAATATCCTTCAAAGTACTCTTCACTTACAATGATGCCTTTGTCGAATCTTTCATTCCATTTTTCAAAACATTGTTTAAATTCATCTTTTGTGATATGTGACAGTCCCTCCGTCGTTTTTTTCTTCACCTCAGCAAACTCAGCGAAACGCTTTCCATTCACCTGTCTTTTTATTCTACGAAAAAAAGGAAGTAGCACGTGGCAAGGTCGGGTGAGTATGAGGGTTGAGGAATAGGGGTCATGCCATTTTTGGTCCGAATTTGTCGTAGAGGCAGGGCTGTGTGAGCAGGGGCATTGCCATGGTGGAAAAACCAGTCACCCGTCTGCCACAAATCAGGCCGCTTCCACCGAACACTGTTGTCCAATCTTTTCAAAACATCCAACCAGAAAGCCTGGTTAACTGTCTGACCCTGCAGAACAAATTCTGAATGGACGACTCCTCTCACATCGAAAAAACAAATCAGCATTGTTTTGAGGTTTGGTTTCACCTGAAGAGCTTTCTTGAGGCGAGGTGAATTTGATGTTTTCCTTTGGCATGACTGTTGCTTTGATTCAGGATTTAATTCAGGAACACTTGAGTTATTCCCATAGCATCGTCCTTGAACGTCTTTCTGAATATTTCAAGAGTTTCCGTTCCACTTTTTCCGAGAAAAAATCAGAATTTCACCGGCGCACGCTGTTCACGAAAATCAGCCATTGCAAAAACGACTCACACAAAACAGTCGTCACTCTAAAACTCTGCCTAAACTAGTCTGGCCTCCTTCAGCGACGGCACTCGGCTTACTGACTCTGAACTGTTCGTTCTATGCACTCCTAGCGGCAAAACGCGGTACCACAGAAGCTGTGCCGATTCAAAAAATTAGTCCGGTTTCTTTTGGGTACCCCCTCGTATGTCATATTTGAACAGTTTTCTGTGCTGATTGTTTTTCTGGTCTCCAAAACTACACGAAAAAATGGGAGATATATCACGCGCTAATTGCTCATGGCTTTGAAAAAGAACACAAAAAAACCCAATCGAACAAACAAGCTCTTTTAACACTATGAAACCACACAGTAAGCGTCATAACTTTCAGAAAATTTAGATCCAGTTGCTGTCTGAGAAACTTCTTCACGCGAATTTAATACATGCTCGAAAAATTCCTGTTGCAGAAGGTGCTCACAAGTTTTTTCTCCACTTATATCAAAGAATGACTACTAGCTTAGAATTTCCTATTGTTCAAGCTTTTTTTAATACTATTTTCATCATTTGACGTCGCCAGTTGTTATAAAAAGATAGACCGAACACGCAGAGGCACGGCGTCTTTAGCGCATGCCAGAGACTTGCTTAGTGCACATTGTGACGGAGCCTTCTTCTCGACAAAGAGTAAGCTATCTTCTGGATTTTATAAATAATATTTTTATCGTGCTTGAGGGTACTTCGCTAAAGCTTTTAGTCCGCTGTTGAAGAAGAGTGCTGCAGGTAACATGTTTGTCTAATTATAGTTATTGTTTCTGTTTAATCCATCAGAAAGCTGAGTTAATATATAAAATGCTCCTAGCTTTCATTCCTGCCCTGCACACGTGGTTTGGTGATCATGAACATCCTAGTCGTTTGAGGACATTTAAGCTTCCAGAACATTTATAAACAGCAGCGCTTCACGAGAATGATAGCAAACGCAGTTGTACTGCATGGTTGATGTTTATGACGCATCAAAAACAAAGACTTGAATTTGAGATTCGGCCGCAAAGCACCATGTCTACAAATATTATGTAACCTCTATATTGGTACAGCTCGGCTATTTATATCGCTAGTGAAGAAGTAAGCGAGAATAAATGCTGAAGATACACGAGGAAAAGTAAGCCTCGGATAAGTCCACAAACGCAGTGAGATTTCATCCGATCGGCACCAAGCAGATATACCTCGTTAAAAGCGACGATTTCTCAGTTACCAGTTTGTTTTTGGTAATCAAAAATATCAGTGTTGCAAAACGTTCAGCTATTTGGTTCCACTCTTATGAACCACTTGCTGAAGTAGTCTTCAAAGCCCTTTCAAAAGGGAATAGAGCTTGTGGCGAAACGCGAACGTGGAGAGGGACGGATGTTGAGCGAGTTGAGCGGATGTTGACGGATGTTGAGCGAACGACAACGGAAGAGACATGTTTCAAGTCTCGCAAAGGTGGAGCTGTGAGCGTCATCGTGATTGTTAAGCGGTTTTAACGGGATTGCGTTAAGGAACTTGTATCGAGTAACATCCGGCATCACCGTCGGCATCATCGTCGGTGTCATTTACCTTTAGTGAAAAGTCCGCGAAAGATCCCCCAAGAAGCAACCTATGAGGCAGGTGCGCAGCCTACGTCACGTGAACTTCCGGATGCGTCAGAACCTACCCACCGGATTGTGAGAAAACTGCCTACCGTTACAGGTGGAAGTTAAATTAAAGATCGGTCGCTCGGGACTAGTAGTCGGGGTAGGACAAGGCCCACCAGTGGCAGCACCTGCCAGCTCGGGCTGTGGCTTTTCGCTTAACCGATGCGGCACTGCACCAGGAGTGGCATAAGGGCTCCTAGGGATCTATTCATAGTGTCAGAGCAGCAGTGTGTAGTCACGGCACTGCGGCTTTTTTCCCTTCTCAGCTGCATGATATACATGTCGGAAAGAAAAAACCTGGAAACCTTGCACACATTATTGCATTTACCTCAAAGGTAAAGTAGTCTATCATTTTCATCAAGCTGTTCCCATGTACGTATGCCAAAGTTCTTTGTTTACCGATAATCAGTAAGCCATTTGTGTGTTCAAACATCAATGGATTGTTTAATTTTAACAGTTAAGAATTGTGTACAATGATGCTTGGCTTTAAACCACACATGTAAAGTTATCCTACCTAAAATGGCCGGAGGAAGCACAAAAGGGATTAAAATAACCAAATTCAACTTCCTAAATTAGGAGGGGGGCGGTATTGACGTATAAAAACGCCTAAAAGTTTCATGTGGACTTTTCAGAGATGGCAGATATGTTCCTGGTATATGTTACTTCAGTTCTCTGTCTTTTTGCGTTGTCTGTCTGCTCAAATGGAGAGGTGACCGGAGGCTCTGGTACGTATTCTTTTCTCGTGGTTCTACGCTTTCTGTTCGCGAGCATTAAATACGAAAAAAGAGCGCCACATCCCAGAAGTGCGGTGTGGAAATGACCACTCATAATCACTGCGGACGGTTTCCATGTTCAGTACACATCAATAATTTTTACGGCTGTTTGAAATAGCAGTTTTGAGCAGAGCAAGCACTTTAGAGGATGAATATTGCATCGATGAGCACAAATCAGCCATACTCACCATGTTCCCGCCGAATGTCTCGGAAGAGCCGCCGCGGTGACTCAGTGGCTATGGTGCTCGGCTGCTGACCCGAAAGACGCGGGTTCGAACCCGGCCGCGGCGGCTGGAATTTCTTTGGAGGAGAAATTCTAGAGGCCCGTGTACTGTGCGATGTCAGTGCACGTTAAAGAACCCCAGGTGGTCGAAATTTCCGAAGCCCTTCACTACGGCGTCTCTTATAGCCTCAGTCGCTTTGGGACGTTAAACCCCATAAACCAAACCAAACCAAACCAAACCAAACCGAATGTCTCGGAAGCAGTATTTTTTTTTCTAAGGTCAAGACATAAAATATATTCTCCGCCAGCACTATCTCAGCGGTCGACTTAAGAGCGTTAGCTACGGCAGCTACAAGTATTTACATCAGTGTTCTCAGCAAAACATGGAGAAGGCCAAATCCAAACATCCGCTTATGTTTCCTTCCCGGGAACATCTCTTCTTAGACAGAAGCGGCGCCATATACCTCATTGATTTTGCTCTACTGTTACGATTTATAACCACCATCGCTATATCCGTGACAGAAGCCAACAGCCACAGAAACCAAGGGGCACAGGGGATTTTTTTTTAATTTATTTATTTTGTGGTGTTGATCAATTTAGAATATTACTGAATATGTTATCGCTTAAAGATAATTGATTAGAAAAGCAGAAGAAAAAACAACCACATGCCGCCGGTGGGATCCGAACCCACGACCTCCGAATTACGCGTCCGGTGCTCTACCTCTGAGCTACGGCGACGGCTGTCAATTCTTCTGCTTTCGGGGGTATTTATGTTTACAAGTAACCTAACCTTGAGAGTGTTCAACAGCGCCACCCACGTTCATAAGCGGCGGACGTAGAACGTCCTGAGTTACCGCAGGTGTGACGTAGAACGTCATCGAACGGAGAGGGTGGAAGCTGCGTGAGAACCCTCTTATGCTTCCTATGGCATCAAGGCTGCCAGAATCGAGGCCCTCGCTAAGCAATTAAGCAAACAAGGGAAGGGTAATGAGGGGCTCGTTATAAATATGACAGAAGCCAACAGCCACAGAAACCAAGGGGCACAGGGGATTTTTTTTAATTTATTTATTTTGTGGTGTTGATCAATTTAGAATATTACTGAATATGTTATCGCTTAAAGATAATTGATTAGAAAAGCAGAAGAAAAAACAACCACATGCCGCCGGTGGGATCCGAACCCACGACCTCCGAATTACGCGTCCGGTGCTCTACCTCTGAGCTACGGCGACGGCTGTCAATTCTTCTGCTTTCGGGGGTATTTATGTTTACAAGTAACCTAACCTTGAGAGTGTACCGGACGCGTAATTCGGAGGTCGTGGGTTCGGATCCCACCGGCGGCATGTGGTTGTTTTTTCTTCTGCTTTTCTAATCAATTATCTTTAAGCGATAACATATTCAGTAATATTCTAAATTGATCAACACCACAAAATAAATAAATTAAAAAAAAAAATCCCCTGTGCCCCTTGGTTTCTGTGGCTGTTGGCTTCTGTCATATTTATAACGAGCCCCTCATTACCCTTCCCTTGTTTGCTTAATTGCTTAGCGAGGGCCTCGATTCTGGCAGCCTTGATGCCATAGGAAGCATAAGAGGGTTCTCACGCAGCTTCCACCCTCTCCGTTCGATGACGTTCTACGTCACACCTGCGGTAACTCAGGACGTTCTACGTCCGCCGCTTATGAACGTGGGTGGCGCTGTTGAACACTCTCAAGGTTAGGTTACTTGTAAACATAAATACCCCCGAAAGCAGAAGAATTGACAGCCGTCGCCGTAGCTCAGAGGTAGAGCACCGGACGCGTAATTCGGAGGTCGTGGGTTCGGATCCCACCGGCGGCATGTGGTTGTTTTTTCTTCTGCTTTTCTAATCAATTATCTTTAAGCGATAACATATTCAGTAATATTCTAAATTGATCAACACCACAAAATAAATAAATAAAAAAAAAATCCCCTGTGCCCCTTGGTTTCTGTGGCTGTTGGCTTCTGTCATATTTATAACTAGCCCCTCATTACCCTTCCCTTGTTTGCTTAATCGCTATATCCGGTATATTTCCTTCTTATATGAGTTAATAAATTTTTTAAAAGTGTGATCACAACTCCACCAATCGTTTGGCAACATCCGGAAACACCTGCGACAAACATTTTAGCCGTAATGGCCGTTGGAGGTCCTCAGAATGCACGGTTTGGGGTAGGAAAAGTCGGCGTTGTGAAGTACACCCTTATTTTGGACTTCGCCTCGTTAAGTAATTTAACCCTCAGGAACATGCGAAGTTATGTGACACCACTTGGAACATTTCGCATGAAACCGGGTGGCCCCCAAATTTTATGAAATTGTGGGTCCGGGGAGGGGGGTCCCAGTTCGATGGCCGCTATAGTGGCGTATATATAGGAGATCGAAAGTACAGGTATCAATTCAAGCGGTACGCTCTTATTTCTGTGTGATATAGTGTGCTCACGCGGTTACTGTTTTGGCCAATTTGACTGTCACTGCAAACACACGCGTTCTAGACAAGCGTAAGTAGTATAGCTAATGCTCTGAAAATCCACTTTTAGTTCCGAAGTTGGTGTTCGCTACGCCGGCCGTGAGATGACGCGAGTTGCTGCATTCCCGGACAGCTGTAGATGATTGTGTAATTCTCGCAACTCACATTTCAGGAATAATTTTTTTTCAAATAGCGTTAATGGTTGCGTTCAGCGCAGAACCCGGCTTCGTAGTTGGCGTGTTGTGCACATCCGGATTCTTCGAGAATGTTGTGGCGTCCTAAGCGGAGCTACTGAAATAACACTGTTAGATGTTAATTAAGCTCTTATTATTAGACCACGACAGGATTAAAGTTTCATTGTGAGAAAAGAGTGTAAAGTAAATTAACCGCGATTAAAAGAAAGTTGGGGCAATTTGACTGGAATCGAGCCTTATGCACTTGGGTCGCAAGCTAGACACGCTACCCCATGACCATTGCAGGAGGTTCTTTCACTTGGTTAAAAGGCGACATTCAGCGACTTGTGACACAAAAAAAAAATAAATTTAGAAATATAAAAACTTACGGAATAAAGGTAGGCTAGAATTGTTTCATGATAACGGAAACAAACAAAATGAATTAGAATGATTCTGCTGATATGAGGTGACTGATAAAGCACGTGATAACGAAAGACAAGACATATGTAGAGAGGACCCCAGGACATTTAAGAAACATTAACACCATCACGCCAGCACTTTAAGAGTAGCTTAGGAGTTCCTAAATATCGTTAAGCAGAACTTGAAGACCTGCATGTTTTCAAACAAACGAGGTAGAGCTGCAGTGGCCAGCGGACTCGCGATAGGCAAGATACCAGAGAGCTGCGGCACGGGGGAGTCATGAGGGTGGGTTTTCAAGAACTGTAGATGCGTTTTCAGTTTCTTAGAATAGCAAGAGTGGGTGATTCATTGCGCTTAGCAGTATCGCTCGACGTGCACGGGCTCGTGTTGACGATGTAAGGCGTATTCTGGGAAATAGCGGTTGAGTGTATTACATGAGTGGTTGGTGGGAAACAGAAACTGTTGCTGATGTTGATTACTATGCCAGACACTAAGTAAAATCACCACTCTGAGGCACTCTCTACTAGCTGCATAATATTACTTCGGGACAGTAGTGAGGAGGAGCGCTGGCATCTTCTCGGACGAGCAAGCCCCTGTTCACCGCCGTCTGACACACACCTACCGCGCAGTGCATTGCCAGCTATAACACTGCACTTAGTCAGTTAAATCTCCAGTATTTGGATAGTGTGTTTCATCCTGAGGTTTCGGTTAGTTGCACTTTTAACGAATTGGTTTCCGAGCGACAAAGGTGTCAACGATGCAACGACTATAGGCGAAAATCACGCCACTAGCCCACAAACCACGTGTCGTACGTAGCTGGACTTTGTTTCCGCGGGCTTGTTTCATTTGTTTCCGCGGGCTTTATGGTTTCCTTTGTATGTCACTTCCATACGATGAAAAAAAAAACAAAAGAGCGCTGCAACTCAGACCATATCTACCCGCGGCTGTATTCTTCCAAAGAAGCTCCGCGATCACGCACTTTTTCATGAAACAACTTTATGCAATTTTTCATTCCATATCGTGTCATAACTTTTTTTCAGAATGTCAAATGCCACATTTCAGGCTAAACGCGCTTGCTTGGCTCTTTGCACACGTTAAAGCACCCTATTCTAATCACACCAGTGATCCGTGCAAGACTGACACGTACGAAAGAGTTATGTACATGATACTACGAATACTGTCAAGTAAAAATTAAATTCCACGAAGGCGCCTTTATATGTTCGTGTAAGTTCCACGCACGTTAATATGTAGCATGTTATTACTAAAGAGCGCATACCTTGGTCTCGAGAGAGCCGGCCGGCGCCCCCTGAACACGAAAACGGCTCTAGGTGACAATTACATGGGCAGCTAAATCTGCTTGACTTTTCTTGTGCAGCTTAAAGCGTATCATGCTGATGTATCGGCGAATGAGCGTAACATCTTCCCCGCTGTGAAACCTTTACAGCATCCACGTGTAGCAGCAGCGATGGAGACCAACACTTCGCATCTCAGTGCCAGGCCCATTGCCTACCGCGGCATTTATCTGCCATAAAATTATCGAGGGTCATTTAATCGCCACTTTTGGGCTATTATGCGAACCTCATAGAGAGCCAGCTGGACAATACATGCTGTTTCTGCAGTTCACGGACACGATGCAGCCGCGCGGTCCTGCGAGTATCCGCGGTAGGCAAAGGTAGGGGGAACCTGTTTTGCCTACCGTGCGAAAGTCACTACTAACATCAGCGCCACCGCATCTTCATGACGCCGTGGCGTGAAGAAGGTGCACTTTGAAAATGCTACAAAGTGCTTTCCCCGTATCTCCTAAATATGCTACCATTGATGACGTTGAGAGACATAAAACTGAAACTGCCCAGAATGAAACAACCCCACTTATACTGGGATTCGTAAACGCTTTTCGACATTCTTTTGTTTTTCGTGAACAAACGGGAAAAAGAATGTGTCTTTGATAATGCCAGCGTTATCAAATATATTACCTCAAACGTCAGTCCACGTTAAGGAACCCCAGGTGGTAGAAATTTCCGGAGCCCTTCACCACGGCGTCCCTCACAGCATGAGTCGCTTTGGGACGTTAAACCCCAATAAACTAATGAACCATCAAACATTGTGAAAGAAATTCAGAAGTGCTAGAAGCAGCTTACGAAAGTGAAATGAAATACTAAAAAGCCCATGGTTTTTATTACCTAAACCCCATGCGCTGCACTCACTATAGCTAAAAGAGAGTATAAATTGAAGTAAAAACAAACTACGAGGGGCCTTACCTGCACTACGCGTAATTACTTGCCTGCAGGCATGCATGTGGGCTGCTGACTTATATATCATATATATTTATATCATTCACACCATTCACAACTTACATGTCCTTCACAACTTATGGAGCAGGCGATTGTTAGAGTATACTGGCGCAAAAATATGGACAACTCTTCTAACAGATATGAAAAGAAGTCAAAAGTTTTAAGAGTCATTAACAAAAATAACTTCCTTTTTGTTGCCGAAATGTGGTACTACGTTTTATTTGTGCTTTCTTACATAATACTTTTTAAACCTCTGTTCCTCTCACCACGGCATTTATATATCATGTGGATATTTGTAAACATGTTCCCTGTGCGTTATTTTCCCTGTGAGCCGCCGTGGTGGCTCAGTGGCTATGGTGCTCGGCTGCTGACCCAAAAGACGCGGGTTCGATCCCGGCCGCGGCGGTTGAATTTCTTTGGAGGAGAAATTCGTGGCCCGTGTACTGTGCGATGTCAGTGCACGTTAAAGAACCCCAGCTGGTCGAAATTTCCGGAGCCCTCCACTACGGCGTCTCTAAAGCCTTAGTCGCTTTGGGACGTTAAACCCCATTAACCAACCAACCAACCAACCTGTGCGTTATTTTGTTTTTTTTTTCACTGGCCGCATATCACGTCATGCATACTTCAATTAATTGCAACTTTTGTGTAACCTAGATTTATTCTTGTAAAATTGTAGACGTTTTACAATTTATTGTTGCTAGGCCGGGTAAGCTATTTTGTGCACTTATTTTATGGGCCAACCTAGCAAGTTGCTAAGGGTCATGATGCTTTTTCACCTTTTTTATTTTTTATATATGTATACATCAAAGTAAATAAAGTTGAACTGAGCATGAATTGATTTGGAAACCCATGGAACCACTCGAGGAAGGATTTAAACTACAAATTGCTATGGTATTCGACAGAGTGGGTTGTTTAACTTCTCTGCCGACACGACCTGCTGTAACTTGAAATATTCTGTACTCGACGAATGACCGGACCATTTGGCTCCGATTGTCAGATTCACCATCGCTGTTAAAAACAGACAAGAATGAACAGCATATGAGCACTGGATTTAACTTAGTGACTATTGCTATCTATGGGTGCATCCTTGTATATCTCTCCGCGAGCGATGACATGCAAGGAGTAACACGAAGAACGAAACGACGTATAATATCCTTCCTTGCCACTTTTCTTAGCATTGCATATAGGAAAAACCTGTCAGAATTTTATAAAACAGTGAAAACACTCGTCTAAAAGGAGCATTGCGTGTACAGTTTGGGAACTAGCGTACAGGTTTCAGTGCATTCTCTCTTGCTTGACACTCTTCATGGTTATTTCAGTTATTGATATTTCGGAATTCTTACCAGAGAAAACATGGTGAATATTGGTGCAATTAATGTACAGAAATACCTACGCACTTGGAATTTCCAGCCACCTTTATATAAAACAGTTATTAAATTACGACCAACAGGCTGACTAGACTCATTCTTCATAGCGAGTTTTAAATTCCCCAATTATCAGTTCAAAGTTTCCATATAGTTCATCTTTCTTGCCGGAGATATTGACGTTCATGAGAGTTAAATCTTGTTATTATATCGTAATTCTCTTTTTGCAGAAAAAGGGGCCCCTGCGGGCGAAAGTACGACCGATGCCTGCGAGAACTTCTATCAATACACCTGCAGTGGAAAGCGGCAAAAACCAGGAATTACACGAGAATATTTCAGAAATCAGCTTATTTTAAAAATAAAAGGTAAAAAGATTTTTGGGCCATATATTTCTTTCATATCAACCCAGGAAACGCTTAATGTTCCTTGTAGTGCATATGAAAAAGGTACGTGAAATGCGGGTCAGAACATGTTTAGGGAATTGCATCTGGACAGCAGAACGTGTTTTCCTCATTCCGATGGCGATGTTTTATCAAATAGAAAGAAAAAAATTTAGTCGTCAACCAACTATATAAATTTCATGACAGCGACAAGAAGATGCACCGTGCAAAGCTGCACAAATTTTTTGCCTCTTTAAACCCAAGTTTTTATTGAATCTTTTCCACTGTGCGCGGCAAAAAAATGTTTTCGAGAATATTACTTCAGTTCTCGATTTCTTCCGAAAAATGCTGTCCTAGATTTATACAACTTTATTTGCTCGTTCACTTAAGTTTTTATTTTCGATTATTTGGAACTAGCATAGTGAAATGAGTGCTATGCAATAAAGATCACGCAGCGAAAAAAAAAAGCAATGACGTTCTGTTTAAGTTGCAGTTTGTCTTTGCGATACGCTACATGCAATTTTTTCATTTTCATTTTTCATTTATTGTACTCCTCAGGGCCAGAGGCATTACAGAGGGGGAGTGGCAAAACAGAAGAATAAGATTATAAAATACAGTAAAGCGACATTTTTAGATAACACCTGAGTATACAATGCCAGCTATGGCTTCGCGGTACATGTCATAATTATTTATGTCGGCAATACCTATAGGAAGGTGATTCCAGTCACGCGAGGTGCGCAGCAAAAATGACTGGGATAATTATTTGGCATTAGAAGAAACTAAGCCGATTTTATGATTATGGTCAGTACGATGGGATACATAAAATGGCTGCAGAATAAGGCGATCGCGCAGTACAGGATGATGGTACAACTTGTGAAATAAAGCGATACGAGACACTTTTCCACGAAGTGACAGCGATGGGAGAGAAAAGCTAGACTTCATAGCAGTTATGCTTGCACTGCGATTGTAATTAGTGAGGATGAAACGCGCAGAGTTATTCTGAATAATCTCAAGAGCAGTAATATGACTGTCATAAGGAGGGTCCCAGACTGATGATGCATACTGCGGTTTGGAACGGATTAGTGTTTTATATAGCAAAAGTTTCACAGAAGAAGGAGCGTTGAAAAAATGGCGACGCAAGTAACCTAGCATGCGATTAGCGTTGTTGATTATGTGCTCGATATGAAGAGACCAGCTTAGGTTATAAGTGGTATGAACGTCAAGGTATTTATATGATGGTAGTGACTCTAAAGACACATTATTAATATAATACGGAAGCGAGGCAGTAGATTTTCTTGAAGCACGCATGACTTTGCATTTCTTAATGTTTAGTTGCATTGACCATTTATTGCACCAGTTAGCTACAGCGGTAAGGTCAGTCTGAAGTTGGCAGCTTTCGTTAGTGTCGGTTATTTCTCTGAAAAAAACGCAATCGTCCGCAAGAAGGAGGATATGAGAGTCAACAAGAGATGGAAGATCATTGATGTAGATTAAGAATAAAAGAGGCCCAAGGACTGAGCCTTGGGGAACGCTTGATAGCACTCCTGTAAAATCGGAATTAAAACCATTGGCGGCTACAAACTGTGAGCGGAACATTGAAGAACCGGCATGCATTCCTCAGAAATTTGATGTCACGTTAGGCATTAGACCTATTTTTGAGGGAAATAACCATCACTTGTTCGGTAGATAAACGCCTTTTCATTACTGGCTGCATGCGGAAGTCGCATTTCTGATATGATGAATTGACTCGGTGAAGGAGAAAACAGAATTTCTTTAATGGTGACGAAAGAAGTTTTAACTTCGTCCTTGTTAGCTAGTTCCGCTATATAATAATGATTTAGCGAAGCTAGCTAACCGAAATGAACTATGTCCTCATATTGCGCATAACTTTTCATCTTCCGTAAAATAATCCCATTCAATGAGTCAGAATTATCAGCATCAAAAAGGGAAAAAAGATGAAAACGGAACCGCAAAAGGCACAATGAAAAAACGGATACAACCAGGAAAGAATAAGACAGGAACATGTCGAATTCTTCATAGCAGCTAACGCGCAAGCGCCACCCGTTGTCATGCAAAATACAATTTCACGGATAAAACTTCATATTAAAGTTTTGATTGGAAGCTCTTCATGAACCTTTAGGAGTGTAACCTTGCAAAAACACGGATTCATTTTATCTCGTTTCCCGATATGCACACTAACTACGTCATGACTTAGGTAAGCTGGAAGCCTTCCGTAGACTGCCTATTTTCTCGGCAGAAATAGATTGGCGAAAAGCATCGTTTATGCTGCACAACTGAGGCGGAATGGTGTGAAGCAGTTCGTTTCATAGGGTGCCATATGGCTGGTCAATTTAATGTGCGCCACACTCTCGCGCCAAGATTTCTCGTAAACTTGGGCGGGCATAGAGAGCTTGTACGTTACTTTTTTCTTCATTATCTATGTGAGACCACTGCATTGCGTCTGGAGAAGAGATATTTTCTAATAACTGAAACGACCAAGAACTGGAGTCAGAAATGTCACCCTATGCAAGGTTGTTAACACCATGCCTTTATACATAATCAGTTTTGAGGACAAGACGTATCACGCATAATATTTCTTCATGATAATCTCAGCCACTGCAGAGCCTCTGCTACTTGACGCATGCCTTCTTCTAGCTTAGAAATATCTAAAAGCATGCTTCTATGACAGGTACTCTTATTCCCAAAATGTATTCACTACTTGAAGCAAAGCATGGGTCGTAGGTAAAGTTTTCGAGGAGAAAGTATTTAAAAAGTTTTGTGTCTGGTAATATGTCTTTAGAGGCTGTTCACCCAACGCTATAGAGCTCGTTCAGGTGCGGTACCTAACTGGACGCCAGCTTGTGCCCTTGTGCTGTGTATCTCCTTATTTAAGAGTGACAAAAATTACTGATGAGTTTAAGCGCAATAGCTTTAAAGGGGTCGCAAAACACATTCTGAGTGCAATGTTTTGTCTTTTGGTTGCATAGCATGAGTTATAGTGATGTTATTAGCGTTGGTTGTACAGCTTATATTCCGATTTTTAATATTTCAATTAGCTTGAAAAAACAAATTCATGGCGCGGATAGTGTCACCACACAGTGGCGGGTTTCAGCACTGGATGTGACATCACAGGGTGGGAGCTTGATGATTGGACAAACAGTACATATACTGCAAACTGCTAATCAAAAATTGTAGGTTTTGACATGTTTTTCAGTATTGTATTAGATCAACATAACCAACAAGTTCGCCTTACGTAAAAGAACTTCAAAAGAAGGAAAAAAGCACCACTAGATTTTCTGCTCATTGTTCTGCATCGAAGTACTTTGCATCTCTCTGTACACGTCCATGAATTATGTATCTGAGAACGGCTTGCCGGAATTGACCTGATCGAGCCATTGCACTCTACAAGGTTTCTTTTCGGTCCCAAAAAAAGATACAAAGCAAAAAGTCATTCGTTTCACTGTTACCAGTGCGCATTGGCAGCTTGAGGCTCGTTCGAGGTGGTTAAGGTGGGGCCTGTGTGTTTTTTCTGAATATACCTGTGTCCGCGAAGTGGTATGCAAAGAGTATTCCAGGCTACTGCAGGGACCCATTAAGTCTACCGCAGCATACCTTCAAGGCGGAGCTTAAGAGTACGCCGAATTTTTCATTGGTGCAAATCTCTGCAGCTCATTTCTGGTGCCTTATAAGCTTTTAATTTAAGCTCATTCTTAACTCAAAGAACGGGAAGGGCTCAGTGTATAACTTGACCTAATTAATAATTTCTTGAAGATTTGTGGGCCGCTTGTGTACCCTTGGTACATAATGAAAATAGTGTTAAGTTGCACATCCCCGAGCATGGTTTAGCCTTGTTTTAATCTTGTAGTCATGTTTGGTGACACACCAAAGTATTCCTTCGTTATTTTAATTAACAGCGTTTTCCACCTGAATCTCTGTACATATTAAGTAAATATGAGTTGCCTTAAAGTCCCACTGCTGCATTCGGAAGCAAGAGTGATGGAAACAAAAAGTTTGCATTGTTTCACGTTGCAGTTGCAAAATTCACCAAGTACATATATGGCGAAAATGCTCAGCTGAATAACAAAATTCGATGTGAATGAATGAATTTTGCACAAGATTCAAACCGACTCACTTTTTTAGTGGATGAACAAATACAGCTAAATAATGAAAGCATCACAGACTGTTAATATACGTCGAGGTGCACGGTAATTCTGCAAACAGACCAAATAGTTGTGGCAGCTGACATCACCCAGCAAGTCTTGAGGAGCAAAGAATTTCTCCTTCCAAGGATACTGCGGCTAAATAACTTCCTTTTTTCCCTCTGCATTCATTATAATTATTTGTTCCCTTCTTTTAAAGGAATTCTCTCTAACGAGCCTTCGCAACACTCAAGCATAGTGGGCACCAATGAAAAAGACGTGAAAGTTCAAGCGGAACAATTGTACAATTTGTGCCTAGAAGGTGAGTGAAACGCGTTCGAAGTTTCCGGGTGTCTTAGTGCTAGGATACACTGCAGGGGCGCTATGCCGGAAGGCCCGAGTTTAGCGCTCGCCCGAGTTTCATCCGAGTTTGCGATGACGGCAGTCAGTGAACGAAGATAGCGCGGAACGTGCGCAGGCAGCGGACAATAAAATGTAGAGATAAAGCCACGTAAAGGCGATACAAGCGCACCCTGCGCGCCTGTTTCACACTTCAAACACAATACACTGCGCAATACCAGGCCGCAGAGCTACCTGAAGTTATCAGCGCCATATCAGCAATCGTGGAATCATGACTTCTCTGCTATCTATCTGCACACTCGCCGCTAGCTGTTTGACACGCCTTTTCGGGCGCGCCAAAGGCGTGTCTTCTCTTTCAGGCTCTATCTGTCTCTCCATCTCCGAAGACGAACAGTGCGCACTAGGTGCACTCTTGTATCAACCCTTTCTCTTCTCTCGAATACGTTAAAAGGCCACAGATAATGTTATCAACTTTTTCTTCATTTCCAAATGTAATTTAAAATCTGAATCCAATAAAGCGTTGATGAAAAGCATAGCTTTAGGAAATTAACAAAGATTTGACATATTCTGCCGCTAGTGGCGATAGTGAGGCCATTGCTTGCAACATGGCTTGCATACGAACTAGAGCGGCAGCCCACCGTACCGAAAACGAGAGCTCTTGCGCTGACACGCCGCCAGTAGCGCTGCCTTCGACTGGAAAGACTGGGCAACTACTACACGCTGAATCTGTCTTATTTTTCGGCCATTGTGCTAATATATTTTATTGTGTAGTATATCAAAATATAACAGTCATGCATCTTCTGGCTTGCATAATACACAAAGGCAAAAAACTGAACTGCACTGCACCCCCGCGTCACTGCTGCTCTCTGCAGTGACCTCAGGTGGAGTTCTCCGCTGCTACGGCCGCTGCCGCACCCCTCTATGGCCAACCATTGCTTTTAGTACGCTCTTCGCGAATCTCAGCGGTAGAAATTGGCCGTGCCAGCGTCTGTAATGCGGTGTGAGAAAAAAATTGCTGTTTGGCTGTATTCAATGATTCATTACGTATGCCTGTTGTGTGTGACGCTTCTTTAGTGCACTGCGGTTGCGAAGAGCGTGCTACCCAGCGACACAACTCATCCTATGTCATCACACGCTGACTAAAAGCTGTGAAGGTGGTGGCGCGCGTATCTGCGTAGTATTGTTTACATCGCGCACTTCAAGGTTTTTCGGACTGGTTTTGTCACTAACGTCGGTCGCCGTTGTATACCGCAGTGACATCGAAATAATATCGTTCGGGCAGATGAGGGATCCTGTTTGTAATAATGGAATCGGACTTATAACAGAGAAAGGTGTTACGGTTGTGAAGTACGCAGTGCTTGAGTGCTGGAAATTACAAACTCTTTATCGCACTGGGTCTGGAGCAGCGACCGGTTGTCGATCCCGGATGTGTTTGACACATTGATGCTGAGCTTTATCACCGATGAAAGGACGGCCAAGCCAAACACCTGTGATGCGATTTTCTTGGAGTAGGACGTGCTCCAAGCACCGTTTCGTCGTCGTGCTCCGTGTTTGACGCCTTGCAAGCAGGTGTGACGCGCCGTCAGCGTTGTGCTGTGTCTCACGTGGTTGCAACAGGCTATAGTGTTGTGCAATCTTGGTATGCGAGCGCAGAAATCGGCGGCTGTCGCCACGTTGCGTGTCCTTCGCAGAGGTGCTTAGATTAATCAGCGAAGACGTCATTTCGATGGTCAACATCGTCGATGTCTGTCAGCAATCAGCACAGCCGCGCAGCATACCTGTAGCCGGCAGGGATGTTGGGAGTGGCCCACCCATAGCGCGTACGCCTTTAATTTATGTACGACACGCCGGGGGCGTGACCAATGATTTTGATTGACAGGTGAACTCAGAGCTAAACTCGTGAACGGTGAAGTGCCCCGAATTCATCTCGGGACTGTCATGGCGGCAGCAGCAGCAGCCTGGGTCATCGCTTCCTCTGACGGCAAATGTCAGTACGGCCGGCTGGACCCGTTTACTGCCATGGCCGACGACGAATTCCAGCGACATTCTCGCCTCTCCAAAACATCGGTACGATGGTTGTGTAAAGAGTTAGGCGACGACCCACGCCTGCGGAGAGTGCGTACCGGGGCACATTCGCTTTCGGTCGAAGAGCAAGTCCTCTGCGCCCTCCGGCTCTTCGCGACCGGGAGCTTCCAGGGGAGCGTCGGCGCAGACCGCTTTATTGGACGCCACCAAAGCACTGTGAGCCGCTGTGTGAGGGACGTCTCCGACGCGCTTATCGACGCGGCTCTGCAGAAGCGGTGGCTCGCTTTCCCCACGACTGTGGCCGAGCATGCGTTTGTTAAGGAGCGTTTCCTTCTGCGCGGCGGCATCACAGACGTGGTGGGATGCGTCGATGGGACCTACATTGGCGTGAAGGCCCCTTTGAAGTCCAGCCCTCACATGGTGAAGGCCAACTATTTCACGAGGAAGGCACATTATGCATTGAACACAATGGTTGTAAGAATGCTCTGTTTTTGCTTTCATGCATGTCATGGTTAATGGAATGTTCTGCCATTTATTAGTGATAGTGGTCCGTGTGCTGTGCAGTGTGAGTGGATGTTAAGGAACCCCATATGGTCGAAGTTATTGGCAGCCCTTCACCATGGCATGCCTCATCGCTTGAGTTACTTTGGGGGCATTAAACCTCAAAAACCGCTTCCGTTTATCAGTAACTGAGCAGTTTTACACACAGTGTAGATAATGTTTTGTTTTACCTCATGTTTGCGCATGTGATAAGTGCATAGATTTTTCCAGCTTTTTCATGCATGCATTTTAATGCGTTTATAAACGGTAGCATTTGTGTCACTTGGCAGATTGCATTCTTATGCAATATTCAGAGTCGCAATAAATGTTTCACTTTGGCTGAAGTGGAAAAGCTCCTGCCGGAAGCACTGGCGTCTGTAAGCCAGGAAAACTGCCAAAACTGTTGTGTTGATGTGGAGCAAGTTGAGGCTGAAGCATGGCAACGCGATATGATTGTTGACGCTGAAATTGAACCGGTTGTCTTCAGCATTTCTGACTCGTGCAACTCCTCCTTTGATGAGTCGAGCACTGATTCCAGTGATGAAGATTTGATTGGCATCGAGGAACTTCGAATTGATGTGTAATACACATGCTACCGAGGAAAGAGAGAGGACTCATCGGCTTGCTGTGATCACCTTTGTGCGTGTGTGGGCGGAAATGTGAAATATGTGTGCATGTGGGTGTGTGTGTGTTGATCAGTCTACTGAGGAAATTGTAACACTTCCATCAAAAATTTTAACATTTCCATCAAATCATTGCATCATTGCAATTCATTGCATCAAATCGTATCGGGCAGTAACTTGTAGTGTAGGTGGTGAGGTGGTCTTGTTAATAGTGTCTGTATCGAAGTAGAATTTGTAAGGGAGTGCAAATAGTGCTTTTTCCAAATAGAATACATATACTGGTACACGTCGTCAATGTGTGCAGTTTTTGGAAGATTAATTGCAGAAAAATACAGTGGAGCTTAATCAAGCGTTGTGTAAATTATTCAAAAAGTATCTGAAATATTGCGAGAAAATAGGATTCATTTAAAATAATTTTGAACATATACTGTTTGATTCGTTCGACTAACTGAACAGAAATTTATTCAATTATGCTGTCCAAAAAGTTGGAACATTCACAAACCCCTAGGTATTGTCCTCATTTTGTGTGTGAGGGCTGGGAATGGTATGTATGGGTGTCTAATCTTCATGACCTTAAAAGGGATTCCTGGTTTGGTGTTGTCTTGGATTACTGTCAATCTCTGGTCGTTTTTTATGTTATGAAATGCCAGTGTTGAGGTAGCCAGTATTGTATGCTTTGTCCTTCATTTTTCGGAGGTGTGAATGATTTCAAGCTGGCTCTTGCTCAGTTGAGTGTGAATTTGTTTCGAGTCATGTCTTTGTTAGTACATTGGTCAGGTTTTCGTTTTATCAAATAGTGTTGTTCGATGGCTCCAAATTTTTATTTTCAATTTTGGAGCACTTGACTTATTGTGTGTTGGTGTACATCCACTGCACGTGTCCTTTAATTTGTATGCACTGTGATCCAGGCCACTGGCTGTTTCCAGAAAAAACCATTTCTCGCAAACACTGTAGGGTCAACATTCTTTATTGTCCTGTCTTATTTATTGTTTGCTCTTTCGAAATATTTTTTCCTAGCGTTGTACAACTTTTTCTGCATTCTTAATTTACGCCCCCACAGCTTGGAACTCTTTTTACCTGGCTGCATGAAAATCCTGTCCGAGCAGCTTCTGCTCTTCTAGGAGAGCAGGGAAATCGAGCCAAGCTGACTCTTGAGGCAGTACTATTTTCTGTCACTGTGTGAATCAACACTATGTTCAAAATTTAACACTTAACATGGGAAAACAGGCCATATCGAGGTGGTGTGTGTAAAAATAATTTGACCAGTCAGTTTAAATATACTGCTCTTTTGCCGCATATAATAGCCAAGTTATAGAGCTCTCTTCAATGACAAAGGAAAACGCGCTTTGCTTAAGAACGAAAGATATCTTAACAAAATCAAAAGAATGGCAGTTATGCACAAGAATGTGACACATGTACAGAGAAAATAGGCGATTCAGAAGTCTAGAACATGTTTTCTGCGCTCCTGCATGATAAACCAGCGTTCTAAATTAACAGACATCTTGTTTCTGAACTTTGCGATCAGTAAAAAATAATTGTTCTCGCCAAGTCCTTTGGGCTACTCTACAGCACAGAGCCAAAGTCGGTCCCAGACTCTTTTGGCGAAGACTGGATAAGCCGCTAACCGGTTGCACAGAACAATTCATAACAAGCCAGGTACTTTAAGAGAGGCCCGCAAAAAAGTGGACTCCTCGGCAACGGCGAAATCGAAAGTTGCAGACGGCCACTTGTTAATAGGGGCACTGCAGAGCACTCACCACTGTGCTAATTAATTAATTCCCGACGAATGAATGTCATCTTTCGCACAAACCTCTCGCTTGCATCTAAAAAGTATAGTCAGCAGAATCGGGAAGAAAACCGCCACAGTTGACAAAAAGCCGGTGCGAGCTCATTGACAACGAATTTCGGACAGCTCAAATTAAAGCGGTATGCATCAAATGAACAGATGCATGCAGTTCATTTCAGAACATGGCATAATATTCAAGCGATTCTGAACCAAACGAATTTTCTCATTCAAGTCGCGCGAAATTCAACTTGCGATGAAAACAAAAATCCTCGGAAAAAAAAGTTTCACCATGCGGGATTTGAACCCACGCACTCCCATTCATTGCCTGTCGACTTTCCGGAGCGACGCGTTAGACCACACGGCCACAGAAGAGCGCGGAGTGGTACACTACTCTTTATTTTTTTTTGCGGACTACTTCCGTAGCCTTCACAGCGTTGCACATGTACCTCGTCGTCATCGGCAGTCAGCTGATGACGGGGCCGTAGCGTTGCTAGCGTTCCCTCGCGGTACAAAGCAAAATTGAATAATGCATGAATCACTCTAAAGCGCTTTAAATCCAAATCTTGCACACTACAAAATGCTTATAAAGGTGTACTAAGTGCATTATAAAATTCAACAAACCTCGTTTGTCTAATTGCACACACAATGCACTTGGTGGAGCGACACACAAATGAAAAGTGCACCGGCGGTTGGCTCACGTGACCCGTTCTTCGTAGACCGCCCAAGAAGCCCATGAGGTGGCACCGGTGTGATGATAAAGCACGGAATATATCCAGATAACCCAATGAAGTTGGAGGCGTGACGAGGGTGGGATTTTGTCTTGCTACCATTAGTTCACTCATCTGAGGGCGTCGCCAGAGCTCGGGAAGATTCCGAGTTTCAGCAAACTCGGGCCTTCCAGCATAGCGCCCCAGAATGCATTTTTCGTGAAACTAGCATAAAGACAATGTGCTGTTTGTTTGACAAAGGGGAAAATAATGGGACGGTTGGGAAGAAAAGGGTCCACAGTGAACTTCTCGCATTTAAACATATAGCACTACTTTGCCCTTTTTGGTATGCGCCCGCCTCCTAAAAGCGGACCACTGCTTACGATCCACATCATATGTTGAACAACATATCACCACATTGATTTCGACACCTCCAAAACGAGTTCATGCTATCTGGTTTATTCATTTTTATTTGCTTATTGATCACAGTACCTTCAAGGTCCCGGGGCGTATTACAGAAAATAATTGAATAAATAGAATATAATACTCATAACGCAGCAAAACAAAATAAAAGGTACTACACCAAAAAAAAACGTAAGCTCACTCAAGATATAAGATCGGATTAGGTAACAAGGCAGATTAGTCAAGCACTATATTTTCAGTGGTTGATTTAAATAAACACTTGTAAGAAAAAATTCAGGGTGCACGTTGGCTCTCCAAAGTGCTGCAAGGCGAAATCGTTTCCTGGCGCACTGTTTGTTTCATTTTATTTTTTATTGTTCATATCTTTTTATTTATTTTTTCTTTTCTTTCATTTTTATGTTCTTTTATTGTTGTTTCTTTTCTTTGTATTTTTTATTCATTTTGTTTTATTTATAAAACCCATGCATTCACTAGATGCGCCTTTATTCATGCTCAAACCCTCAGCCGTCCAGGCTTAGTGGTGGCGTCTCCATTTCAAATGTCACAGGCCCTGGTTCGATTCGCAGCCTCGACGCATTTTTTTTAAGTAGTGACGTCGAAACGCTGACCCATTTTCTAAGATTCTTCAGTCACAACAGTAGGAGGCATTAAACGCTTTCGCCGTAATATCCGTAACCATGGTGAGCAGGTGGTTCTAATCATTTGTGTTCTTCGGTATAAATGAATTAAAACATGCATTGGTGCCGCGGTATAGAATAAGATAATATTGGGAACAGCGCTAATACAGGACGGAGCGAGTTAGGGCTGTTTCCATTATGATCGTAGACAAACAAACAAACCCAAATCTCCACTATTCTTAGAATGCGAATGTTAGGTCGATTCTCTGTGTAAGGTGATATGAAAGATGGCGCAATAGAAGGTCAGCGTTTTAACTGGTTATTTAGTAGTTAACTTTGTAAAAAGTTAGCATTCGCCAAAGTTTTCTATGCAGGGAAAGGCTGGAAAGGGTCAAATTACTTTTCACCGCAGTTATGCTAGCATTACGGGGAAAGTTTAAAAAATAAATGGGCACCCGCATGCCTTTTGTTTTTGCACCATTTTTCGTTCGCGTGTTACAACCAAGGATTACGCTTCTGAGTAGCAGTTCCAGTAAGCTTGCCTTATTATAAGAGAGCATGCTTCGAAAAAAAGAGAGACTTGCAGATAAATATCGACCTTGTTTATTTCAATTGAAGAGCACACATGGCCATATCGCAAACAGTGCTCATCACAATGAAGAAGGGCATTCCTTCTTGTCGACTGTATGGTCTTGGCCTCTTTAATAATTCCATCTGAACAGGAAGTTGCGAATTTCAGATAGGACTGTCTCAAAAGCTCAATATTTGTATGGGCAACTCGTATTCTAATGATTGAAAGCCCATTGCAAACCCTGTAATATTTTCACATCTTTACGAAGATGATTGTGAGGAATCTCGAAAATGGTTCGACAGTTCTTAACCAGATGAACCATTACATAGATTTAATCATCAAAGCCTTCATTTGCAGGATATGTGACTATTTCTCAAGTTTTTTAGTTGAGTGTGACCGCTATTCTATAAGGTGTATTTTCATTTTTTTTCCTGCGCTGGGAAACATCGCCTTATTTGCTGAGTTTTTTTTTTTGAAAAATTTTCTGTCCGTCAACTATAAGCTTTAAACTTGAAAGCGATATCTCAAATTAAAGCTATTTAAAGGCACTCAATAATATTATGACCTTCGCTAACGTTGTTCATATCTTATTTTTAAATCGTATTTGCGAAATCAAGCTTCGTTTTAATAAAATTCCAAAAGCACTTGAAAAAATGTTGGTATATTAAAGAAAAATTGTGAAGAAATGCCGTAATTCTTAAATTATTTCACTATCCGATGGCAAATAATTTTGAAAATTAAAGCTGCGGCTTGTAGAGTTTCAGGCTAGAAAGCCATCTATAACGGCTTGATAGCTGGCCGCGCATGGGTAGTCAGATGGTGAGCCTTCCGCATCGCAGATGTTATAAAATCCTTCCTATATCGTGTGAAAAATATAAAATTAGACAAAGAACATCGTTAAACTCATATTTTTTTTCATTGTTTCCGCTCAGTCAGGAACAATGGGCAAATTAGGAAACTAACGAAAGCGCTGCCACCGATCTTTTGAGCTAGTTGTGCAGAATTTCTTTTACCTCTGCAGTAAAGCGAATGATTAGGCAGCACCCTTTCAGTCACTGCTGCCTCTCCCGTCGACAAAATGAACCGTCTACGCACCTGAATAACGAGATATCATGTATTTCTCGGCGCGTGAAATGCTAACGGAGGTGGCGATTCTCAACGTCTGCGTTCCGTTGTTTTCCCAGCCGGTGCAACAATCCCTGTGGCGCAGAAAAAAGACAAACAGAACTGGAAATTTAACTGTAGTTTTCCAGCCCAAAAATGGTTTGTTCACAGACGGTTGTGGCCAAGTTATACACCAGCGTGATGAAATACGGCACTGGTGAGAAAGCGCGCGATTGGATGTAATTACCGACAACACGCTGCACCCAAGGTCTGCTTATGCAATTACATCGATACGCAGAGTTTTTTTTTCTACCCGGCGCAGAATTTCGTGGCACCGGGATTCGAACTCCGGTCCTCTTACACGCGAGGCGGATGCTCTATCTCTATGCAATCACGGCTCCCTTCCTTTATAACTTGGACTTAATATGTGAGCAAAACTTTTCATCATCATCAGCATCACCAGCAGCCTGACTACACCCACTGCAGGGCAAAGGCCTCTCCCATGTCTCTACGTACAATTAACCCTGTCCTGTGCCAGTTGCGGCCACCGTATCCCCGCAAACTTCATAATCTCATCCGGCCGCCTAACTTGCTGCCGCCCACTCCTACGTTACCCCTAAGGAACCGCGGTTATCTCGCCTTCGGATAACATGCCCTGCCCAAGCCCATTTCCTACTCTTGATTTCGTCTAGGATGTCCTTAATCTGCGTTTTTTCCTACACCCACTTTGCCCGCTTCCGGTCTCTTAATGCTACAGCTATCATATTTCATTCCATAGCACGCTGCGTTGTCGCTAACTAAAGCTGAACCTTTTTCGTTAGCCTCCACGTTTCTGTCCCATAGGAGAGTACCGGTAAGATACAGCTGTTTTATATTTTTCTCTTGGGGGATACTGGTAAACTATCATTCATGATCTTAGCGAACCTGTCATATGGGCTCCGCCCCAATGTCACTCTTCTAGTTATTTCCGTCTCATGATCCGGATCAGTGGCCACTTCTTCCCCTAAGCAGACGTATTAGCCCTTGCCACTTCCAGCACCTCGCTAACAATTGCCAACTGCTGTTCCCTTGCGATAGTGCTGAACATTACTTTGGTTTTACGCATGCTAATTTTAAGATCTGCAGTTCTGATTTGCCTGTCTAACGCATTGATCATGCTTTGCAGCTAATCTGCTGGGTGACTTAGGAAGGCATTGTCGTGAGGTTACTTACGCAGCCTCCGTTTACACTTACAGCCAACTGTTCCCAATCGAGACCTCTGACCATCCCCTGTAAAAAAGTGGTGAATAGCATGTTGAGATATTCGTAAACTGTCATTCACGATCTGAGAGAGCCTGCCATATGCGTTCTGCCCCATTCTTATTCTTCTAATTATTTCCGTATCATGATCCGGAACAGGGGACACTACTTGTTTTCAGTGCATGCACAAATCACTTTATTTTCATGAATTATTCTCGACCATGCCAGGAAGAGCACCTTTATCATAAAATATGGCTCGAAACTTTCAGACTACCATACGTATGAAGAAAGGAGGCATATACGTGCTGAAAGCGCGAGCTATACAAGTTCATGATAACCGCAGTGGAACCTGTTGCGGGACCTTCCGCCATAATAGCATTAGCCAGTTACCCAGTCATGCGCTATCACCGTGCATAAACTACTCCATTCCCTCTTCGCCTCGATTGTTAAGAAATAATAAAGTGAGGCTTAACTTTCAGGGATTTCACGACTATAGGTTAATTTCGGGCGCAAGTATGAATGCGGGCATGGGTAACAATTTCCTAATTCAATGTGACATCTTCGCCAGAGTCACCACTATACGCACGGATACCAGCACTGACGATGCTGCAGGCTTCGCGCCATTACTCATGCCTAGAGGCCATATCTATTATTTTAGCTTCAGAGCTTACATAGTGGTCAGAGAGAATACTAGCAAAATAACACAAAATATTGAGGTTAGGAGCACGTCACCCAATTAAGTATTCGAGGTTGCTCAGCTTGCTCAGTCAAACTGATGCTGTAGAGCAATGGGCAGCCTGAAGAATGATTTCCACGTCACGTGCACAGTATGAGAGGAGCCTATGAATTTTACTGATCTAGTTTATTTTTGTTACGTCTCACGCACACAAAGGACATCCAATTATGCAGGCGCTGTCTGCAGTTTTATCAATAATTACCACCAACCACCCTTTAGGTGTTTTAATCAAAAAAACACAAATAATCATTACAGGAGACAAACATTTGAATACTGTGCTGTTTTATTTCTCCAAAAGATTCCAAAGGAACAGAGAAAGGCAAAATTAAACGACATTTACTTAGGATCTTGAGGTCTGGTGGAATCGATAATTGGCCTCTGTCTGCCAATCCGACGGGAATGACATATCAAAATGTTCTCAGAAAAACAGGGATGAGACCGTTGACAACGATGAAGGTTGTACCCGATGAGAAAAATGGAGAATATCTCTTAAAGGTAAGAGCAATTTGAA
Organism: Amblyomma mixtum; assembly: GCF_055824585.1. Lineage (NCBI taxonomy): Eukaryota > Metazoa > Arthropoda > Arachnida > Ixodida > Ixodidae > Amblyomma > Amblyomma mixtum. Next base: position 21,687,122 of record NC_143020.1, on the reverse strand, counting down.
ATACACAATTATCTACTCTAGGAGACTACATCAAACCGAACCACTCGCGCACATAGATGAAAGTGTGTGAACACGACATAGCTGTGTTCCCGAATATTGCGATAATAATCCTAAGGGCCCTTCCAGTAGTTTTAACTGGAGATTACATTTAGTCGTAGGTAATTAAACAGCCACATAGCTGCTGACGAAAGTGTAGAGGCGTTAGGTGCAAGGGAGACACAATCCTGGAAGAAAGTTTTGGAACAAAGCACAGTTTTTGAAAACGTTTTGACCTCATAAACTGTTTCTCATTCCTTGATAATGTTACTGTCTCTCTCCGGAACCAGGAATTAACCAGTAAAGCGCTCGGTACTAATTCACTATATATGACTGCTGCTGCATAGGAAAAATACAAAGTTTTGTTCTCCATGACTGAGACCAACTGTAATCGGAACCACGGAGCGTTGCGAATGCTTTCCTTCTTTCAAGTTGTAGTCCTAATATATTGTAGCTTATTTTCGAGATATAATGCAATAATATACTGTGATGTGTTAATTTAGAAATATATTTTTGTATTGCAGATATTAGCGCTTAAAGGTCATTTATAAAAAGAACAAGAAAAACAACGACCTCATGCCGCTAGGGCGATCCGAATCCACGAACTCCGAATTTCGCGCCCGATGCTCTACTAATTGAGCTACGATAAAGAGTGTCCAATCTTCAGTGTTGGGGGTATTTATGCGGGGTCCAGCCGAACTTTGAATGTTCACATGCGTCGCCCTCGTCCATAGCAGCGGACGTAGTACGCCCTGAGTTCTCGCGAGTGCAACTTAGGAGCGTGAAAACCTTCCACCCTCACTGTTCGATCGCGTACCTAAGATAAGGGGTATGTGGCCTTCGCGAAACCACATCTCGCGAAGCTCACTGTCACAGACCAGTGGAACGTGTCTCGTCAGGAGAGAGGAGAGGCGGCGTTCGACTAGCAGCAGGCACGTAGCACGACTGTTGCTGTCAGGGTTGCCGTTGGGAATTTTTCAAAAAGAGCCAGAAATGAAGCTAAAAGTAGCCAAAAGTAGCCACGCCACCTGATCTTGGCGCCAAATTTGTAGCCAAGTAGAAAAGAACCATTATTATAAGCAACCTTTATTAATGAACGATAAATAATATCATTTTGAATCAACACAAAAACACAGAGTAAATAAAGAGCACTGAATTTTGGGCCTCTTGCTCGGCCTTCAAGTAACAGGTACGTTGCAAATAAATAAAACTTCAGTAATTTTGGCACATTCTATTCAAACACTCAGCAGGAATGTTAAACGATGATGCTGTTTTTTATTGGAGTCGTAGCCCAAATTTGATTCACAGAATCGCCGTAAGCAAGTCCAGCTTCATTTTGTTACGGATCTTTGTTTTGTCAAGTTCACGCAAGAGAACACGCGCTCTGCATCAGCATTAGAAATCGGAAGGGTCAAAATTTTCAGTACTCCTTGCGCCAGGTGTTGAAAAGGGCATTCGCCGCAAGCGTCCTTGTACGATGTCGCTGTGTGCCAGAAAGTCAAACATGATGTGCGATCAAGTGCACCGCTAATTCTCTGCTGCTGGCTTATTTCAGACTCCAGTTCGTTGGAGGAATATATGCGTCGAGGACGCGCGCGCGCATCAAGGTGACCAGGACAGCAATGAGGACAGCAAAGCTTGTAAATAATTGTTCTTTTCTGTTCTTGCTTGCTATTGTGTATACAATTGAAAAAAAAATGGCTAGTAAATGCGCCAAAATAGAAGTTCAAAGTAGCCAGAAAGTAGCCGAGGAGCCAGTGTGAAATTTTTATCGCCAGACGGGGTCAAAAAGTAGCCACTTTGGCTCAAAGTAGCCACCAACGGCAACCCTGGCTGCTGGGGGTCCGTCAGGAATTCTCTCGGGGCTCGGCCATCGGCGAACGAAGCCGACACTGGAATTCCAGGAGGAGTGGAAAGTTCTAGAGCGGTGGAACGGGTGCGCTGTTTTTTTTTAAAGTGGAGAGTGCAGGCATAGCCGACTCGGCGACGCCTGTCACGGAAGACATTAACCTTTTGCGCTCCCTCCTGCTTACCCGCGCTGCGCTCCGAGGGAACTTCGCGGGTTAATGCGTCCCCTTTGCCCCGTCGTCACCGCGTTGACAAAAGCGCCCCGATAATGAGGGAAAGAGAAGAAGTATGCTATCTGCCGGCCCGTCCAGGTTGCAGAGGGCGGTTGGGACAGTCGGGACGAAATAGGCAGCGGAAGAGGTTGGGTGGTGTGTCTGCGGGCGTGGAGGGCCGATTTACCGCGCCGAGGCACGCGTTCCATCTCACAAGGCCCGCCGCCGTCGAGCCATCGTCGCATCCACAACCACCCGAACCAGAGTCATCGCCGCGGCCCCCGTATGTGAATTGTCCGTCGGACTTTCTGCTTTTCCTAGCTCTAAGTTTTTGTATATTACTTCCTTTCATGCACTGTACGCCTTCTTGTTCCCTGTAGTTGGATTTGTGTGTTTTTGTATTGTCTGTCTCCTGCTTGTCGCGTTTCGTGTTTCGTATAGTTTCTGCTACTCCCCTGTTCGTTTTTACGTTTTTGTGTTTCCCTGCATGCGAGCAAATATTTGTTTTAACCCATCAACCCCTTGAGTTACTTTGCAGGACTGACGCACCGACACACGTGCACCACGCACGGGCTGACCGACCTCAACAAATAAATGTTGTCTGACGCTCGCTTATAGGCTACAGGGAAGCGTAAAGCGGCTCCTGTGCCTAAACGGTTTGCGTAGGCAGCCGGTTGACGAGCGATAGTTGTGACACTCACATAGTTCCTTTTCTTCGATCTTTTTACCAGTTATGCTTTTTCTCTACTCTAAAAGGCGACACCTTTTACACTGGCAACAATCCTTCGAGTATTTCCCATTCACCTCGTTTTTTTAGTTATCTAGCCTCAGCGGCAAAACTTCAGGTCGGTGCATCACTGCCCAGTACAAAGAAAAACACTAGTTTAGCTTTATCTGTGTTGTCGGGTAAACAGCTTTCCATCAGCCAGGCTGCCAGTGTTATGAACCTTATTAACATAAACACTTGAGTTCAGTGGGCTCGTGCGGGGACCCTCGGACTTGACGCGAATTTCTCTTATAATAAAGTTTTTCTCTCTCACCCTCTTTCCTCCTGCCCTCCTGGCTCGGAGGAGCGACAAAATCCCGCCTTCTTCAGCGAAGGTATCTGCACGGCCAAGCACGCTGTCGCCCATCTTAGCTGAGCTCGATGCGCCTGTCAACAAGCAAGCGTGCAGTAATTAACAAATCAGGGGTTCCACGTGGGTATTGGATTTCGCTATTGCTTACATGTTATGCGCAATCTGCAGTTTTAGTGCAGCTCCCACTGCCCTTTTCTGCTTTTCCTATTGATTGTAAAACATTTTATTCGCCGGGAAGAGCTTGGCAAGAGGTCGCGTTACCTATCTGTGCTGTCCCGAGTCCAGTTTGAATTTCCCGCCCGGGCGCCGGCTTCATCTGCAAACACTGGACTTCTCTCCTCCCTGCTCTTTCTCTTCCTCCTCACCGTGCGCCTTCCCTCTCGCCCGCGTGCTTTCTCCCTCTTTACACCTCCCTCCGGGGTGTAATCTTACGTAACCCGTGTCTCTTTCGTTCCTTGTACCGCGCTGCACGACTGTGGCAGCACCGCGTTTTTAGAAGTTGTAAATGCCTGGATAAATATTCGATTTTCCTTGTGTTTGCGACCTGCATCTATCTGAGGAGTGGCCGCAGCCCCAACGCGTGCCACGGAATCAGAATAGTAAAAACGCGATGAACGTCGAGTCGGTGTTTCGCGCACTCTTCGAAAGCACCTAGGCTCCGCTGGTTGGCTCCGCTCTTCAGAAGTTCCGTTTTCGCATCGCAGCCACGGACGACATGGCGTTACAGGACCGCAAGTCACCCGCTGCTCAAGTGAGTCCGAACCAGTCTCATTTTGCATGCTCTGAGAACACAGCAAGCTATGTGCAGTCACGGCATTCGTCGCGTTCAGCTCGTTCGGAGCGTTCGGCCGTCTCGACAACGCCAAGCATGCTGGCCGCGAGAGCAAGAGCGGAGGCCGCGGCGGCGCGAGTACAGGCTTCTCTCAAGAGGAAAGAAGCCGCGCTGAAACTGGAAAAGGCCAGACTGGAAGAACAAGAGAAAAGTGCGGCTGCGGCAATCGAACGCAAGAAAGCCGAGCTAGACACAGAGTTACGAGTCATGCAGTTGGAAAGAGAAGCGGCCGCCGCGGAAGCGCAAGCGAACGTCCTGGAGGCTGCCGTAGATCAGCACGGCGGGGAGCATCACATCTGTCGGACTGTCTCCGAGGCATCCGAAGACCGCGCTCAACGTACCTTTGACTACGTGCTTGACCAGGCTCACGTGCGCATCGGCTCGCGCCAGCAATCGCAGCAGCATGACGGCGGGGAGCATTACGTCTGTCAGAACGCCAATGAAGCACCTGAAGACCGCGCTCTATGCACACCAAGCACTCGCAACCAAGGCATCACACAGAACATTGCTAGTCAGCAGAGAGATGAAGCTAACGCCCCTGAACTGACCGCCATGGCAAAGTATCTGATTCGGCGCGACCTTGTGAGTACCTCACTTACGAAGTTCGACGACTGCCCTGAAAACTACCGTTCGTGGAAATCTACGTTCAAGGGAATGACTCAGACTCTCGAAGTCACGGCAAGCGAGGAACTTGACCTTCTCGTGAAATGGCTTGGGACCGAATCGTCAACCTACGCGAAGAGGCTGCGTTCCGTGCGCGTCAACTGCCCAGAGGCCGGGTTAAAGGTAGTTTGGGAAAGACTTGAGGAATGCTATGGTCGCCCAGAAATTATAGAAGAGGCCATCTTTCGAAGAATTTCGAACTTCCCCAGACTGACCGACAAAGACACCCAGAAATTGAGATAGCTGGGAGACCTCCTTCTTGAAGTTGAGGCAGCAAAATGTGACCCTCACCTAACTGGGCTCTCCTATCTGGACACCGCAAGAGGGGTAAACCCCACTGTAGAGAAGCTGCCCCAGCGCTTGCAAGACATATGGATCGCGAAAGGCTCCAAGTACAAACAGAATCATCAGGTCGCCTTTCCCCCTTTCTCGTTCTTTGCCAGCTTTATCAGGGACCAAGCGAAAACGAGAAACGATCCTAGCTTCAAACTCAGCTCCGCAAGCGGCACACCTTCAAGGCTCTCAAGAGTAGACAGATGGGCAACGGATGGAAGCCCGAGAAGCGCACCCATCTCAGTGCAAATGACGGACGAAGAAGCAAGCACTGACCATCCGCCCTCGAACGCATTAAAGTGGCATGATGCAACCAAGTATTGTCCTCTGCACAGGAAGCCTCACCCCCTCCGGAAAGGACATGTGCTGGAACTACGGAGGCAATAGGAAGAGCGTCTGGCTTTCTCATAGAATACATTCAGGGCTCTGTAAAGCTTCCGTTGCCAACGCTTATCGAATGCAACGAAATGCCTAACAACAGGACCGAGATTCCAACACCGGAAGTGGCATTGCATCACCCTCATCTCAGAGCTGTTGCTAAATTCATTCCTTGTTTGGACCCGGAGGCCAAGTGTCTACTTCTCCTCGGGAGAGACATCCTCAGAATACACAAGGTTCGACAACAGCGCAACGGACCGGCTGATGCGCCATTTGCTCAGAAACTGGATCTGGGATGGGTCATCGTGGGAAATGTCTGCATAAGTCGAAGTCGCACACCAGACTGTGTCAGCAACCTCAAAACAAACGTCCTCGAAAATGGACGTCCCTCCCTTTTCGAGCCATGTGAGAATCATTTCTTGGTCAAGGAGAAGCTCACTGCCATGCAAGGGTCGACACACTGCTTCCAACCAGCTCAGCACGCTGCTAGAAAACACAGCTATGACGATGGGATCGCTGAAACGCTGTTCCAGACAACGGAGGATGACAACAGACCTTCCCGTTCTGTCGAGGACAGGAAGTTCTTGAAGCTGATGGACGACGAGTTCTCAAAGGACGAATCCAACAGTTGGGTAGCGCCTCTTCCCTTTCGTTCTCCAAGGCCTTGGCTTCCGAATAAGAAGTGCTTGGCCGAGTCACGCCTCACTGCCCTCCAACGGACTTTGAAGAGAAAACCAGAACTGATGGAACAATTCACGAGCTTCATGGACAACATGTTCAAGAATGGCCATGCCGAAGAAGTCCCACCGGTTCAAGAAGGAGAAGAGTGTTGGTACCTCCCCATCTTTGGTGTTTGCCACCCACGAAAACCCGGCGAAACACGAGTTGTGTTCGACTCCAGTGCACAGTTCAAAGGCGTGTCTTTAAGCAGTGTGATGCTACCGGTCCAGACTTGATCAACAGCGTGCTCGGAGTGCTCATCCGATTCCGGAAGGAACCCGTGGGCATAACAGTGGACATAAAGCACATGTTCTACTGCTTCCTGGTACGAGACGACCACCGAAATTATCTGAGATTTCTGTCGTTCCGCAACAACAACATCGACAGTGACGTGGTGGAGTACCGAATGAAGGTACATGTCTTTGGAAATAGCCCTTCACCAGCAGTTGCAACCTATGGGTTGCGGAGAACAGGACGAGAAGGAGAGGAAGAATTTGGCAGCGACGTCAGGCAGTTCATCGAGAGGGATTTCTATGTGGATGATAAGTTGAAGTCTGTCTCTACAGACAAGGAAGCCATCAGCCTGATATGCCGCACACAGCAGATGTTGGCCGCGTCAAACCTCAAGCTCCACAAAATAGCCTCTAACTGCCCTACAGTGTTGAAAGCATTTCCAGAAAAAGACCGTGCCAAGTATTTGAAATATCTTGACTTGTGCAATGGCACGCCGCCAATCCATTGCAGTCTGGAAGTTTCTTGGAACCTGAAGAAGGATGTCTTCACATTTACGACTCCGATCCAAGAGAAGCCATTCACTCGACGCGGTGTCTTGTCAGTGGTGAATAGCCTGTACGACCCACTTGGGTTTGTTGCTCCAGTCATCATTCAAGGGAAGTCCCTCCTCCGAGAACTAGTCGTTGAGACATGTGACTGGGACTGTCCACTTCCTGACGACAAGAGGGCCGCGTGGGAGACATGGAAAGACTCCTTGCAATTGCTCGAGCAGCTGGACATACCTCGCACCTATTCCCCTGCCTCACTCACTACCGCACCGCGCAAAGAACTGCACCTATTCTCCGACGCATCAGCAAAGGCTGTGGCTGCAGTGGCTTACCTCAGAGTGAAATATCCAGATGGTGCGTGTCATGTTGGGTTCGTCATAGGAAAGGCTAAGCTAGCACCACATCCGGAACACACTATCCCAAGGCTTGAACTGTGCGGCGCGGTGCTGGCAGTGGAGCTAGCAGAGCTCGCCAGTCGTGAAATAGATATGGAACTCGATGCTGTAAATTTCTACACTGACAGCAAGGTGGTCCTAGAACATCATAGCCGTCTCTTTCGATGGTCTCTGCCTGTTTACCCGCTGGTAGACACGGGCGGTGCCGCGTCAGTGACTAACGAGAGACTCTGCGATCGTTTACGCAAAGTGACGACGTTATTTCAAGATTTTTCCCTCCGCGGCGCAATAGAAGAGAGAATCGCACCTTTGGCTACATGCAAAGCGCGGGTCAACATTGCAGGTATTTTTTGTAGCGTACGGTGCTTAGTCATATCGTCTTGCTCCCACAATGTGATTCGCAGGGTGGAATTCTTGTCGAAAAATAACGCCGTGATCGACTGCCACTTCGCTGAGGTGGCTGCACTGTGCGACGAAGTGGGCGACGACACCAATCTCGTGTGTCCTCAGAAGCTGACCGTCGCTGAAGGTCTCAACGCTGAACCGGAGGCTTCTGCGCTTGCGTCCCTGTCCTGTCATGCTACGTCCTCGGTCACCGCTTTATTTACGCCGTCTTCGTCCGTTGCTAACCTTGAACACCTGCCACTGCCGTCTGCTGTTGTTGCTGTTCACGGAGTTCACGGAGATGCTCATGGACAATTTCGTCCATGAGCATTGGCGAAACATTGTCTCGAGTGTAAGTGTACCCCGTTTCTCGTTGACGCCGAAGTCTTGTTCATACATAATGATCGTAGCACAGCAGAGTCATTTTATATCTTGAGAAAAGGCAACAGATGTGTCAGCCAGCCTTCATTAGCATTGTCCTCGAAAGAAATGAAGTTTGTAAACAGTGGTTAGCACCGATAATCGCACGTGCAATTACGAGACATTTTATTACCTGACAAGTGTATTTTTTGATAAAGTTCATGCGCGCGCTTTCTTGCCGCCCTGTCTTAAAAAGCAGCTCGTTTTTTCCAATAAAGGCAGTTGCAAGTTGAGCGCCGTGTGCATCTTCTCTCCGTTTTTGTCCTGTGTCCATGCGTTGTTTTATTACAAATTTCGTCTCTGTGCTCGCTTGCCTGCTACATGGTGAGTCTACTGGTTCCATTCAACCTGCCCAGCTTCTCTATGACCTGAATGCTTCCGAGACCTCCGCAGTTCCTGTAACAACGCGCCGCATTCAGATTCGCCGCCGATCGTTTGCCGACGCTGTCTTCCGGGCCACCATCGATGAGCTCTAACCACCGCGCGCAGCTCTTGGCTCTTCTTCAGACCATTCTGTCCGCTTTCTACGCCGCCCACACTCCTCTAGGACGAATGTCCACCGTCGCTCATTGCACTGAGACAAGTTCTCAGCGGTGTTTTCGGGAGCGGCCATATAGTGTATGAGCAGCAGAGTGTGGCGTCATCAGCGAAAAAGCTGAAGACATGCTGCAGCGTGGTGTCATTATTCCATCTAACAGCTCTAGGTCTTCACCGGTGGTAGTCACCCAGAAGAAAGATTGTTCCACGCGATTTTGTGTCCATTACCGCCACCTCAGCAAAATTAACCTCGAAGACAATTACCATCTTCCCCGCACTGATGACACTCTAGATTGCCTCCAAGGCGCCAAGCACTTCTCGTCCCTTGACTTCCGTTCTGGCTATTGGCAAGTGCCGATGGCCGACTCTGACATTAAGACCGCATTTGTCGCGCCCGGCGGCGTCTACGAATTCAACGTGATGTCGTTCTGTCGCAGCAGCAACATACGAAATAATGGATCACATCTTGCGTAAGTTCGAGTGGCAGAAGTGCCTCGCATACATGGACAACATTGTCGTCTTTTTTACCGATTTCGCCCCGCACATCGAATGATCGAATGCATACCGCCAGTGTTACCGCTTACCACAAGCAGGTAGGAGGAGTTGAGAGGTAGGGCACGGCCTGTTGATTTTTCCATGGTAGTTGTGCTTTATGAGTTCATGCAATTACCAGATAATTTGATCTGGGAATTTTCGAGGCGCGCAATAGATTCATCTAGAAAACCAACTCTCTTAGGAAGCGGAAATCGGCAATTACCTGAAGACTTTCTAGTAGTAACAACTCTTTTCCAATTTCTACAGAACCACTGTAAAATATTTTTGTCAGTTATTTAGTGTTTCTTCAAAAGCCCAATGTTATAAGTGGGGTTTACTTCAACGTTCGAAAAGAACGATTTGGTTTTGTTGACGGGATTTAACACCGCGAAGCCACTCACGCCATGAGTGCCGCCGTAGTGGAAGGCTCCGGAGTATTTTGACCAGTTGCAGTTCTTTAACGTTCCCTGACATCGCACAGTACACGTGCCTCTAGCATTCTGCCTTCATCGGTATGTGACTAGCGCGGCTGGGATCGTCGTGCGTGTTTCGGGCCGAAGTGTTAATAATTCAGCTGCTTTGAGAGCACAATATTACTTGTCGCGTTTGAAGCGTAGAAAGCAACGCGTGGCAGGCTGACCTCATCGCTGTCATCATCAGATTCTGCAGTTGGGTAGCGTTCGTATTTCGCGTGCAATGGCTTAGTCAATGTATGACTTTCAGATACCCTCGTCATGAACCGCACCAAAGACTTCATCTCAGGCAAAATCATTTCAACCAGCCTGAAGATCAAAAACACGACGTTAGAAATTCACATGCGCTTAAACACGCCGATGTTCAGCAAAGTTATTTGTCGTTCCGTAGCCCAACAACCTCGATTTACGGAAGAAATTCCTGATGCACTAGACAATCTGTCCCATCCAAATGGCCATAATAATTTCAAAGCAGCGAACAAAAATATCCGAACCGGAACGTTGCCGCCTACTTTGTCAGTATCTATCAGCATGAACTAGATGATGCGCCGCTGACAGAACATCTTGAGCACATCAGTGAAAACCATGTTTGGTGGCTACATTTTTCACTGGTAATTTGGTGGCGAGAAGAACATTGTCACCACCGCCACAGGAGGCAACACGATGTGCCTTGTAAAGTTGTAAAGCAAGATTTGGAGCTGTTATTTTTTGGCTATGTCATGGCCGACCTCCGCTGGTCACTCGGGGAGCAAATAGTGTGCGATACTCCTCGATCCGTTGTCATTCTTGCCTGCTTGTACGCTCGTCGCAGAAAATCAAATTCACTTGTTATTTAGGCCTTTGTTTCGCCCCATAGCTTACGCATATTTAGCTTCCAAAGCTTCGCAGTATCTGAGTTTTACCAATCACAAAGGGCTGCAGCCGTTCGCTGCCATTCATCCTTTCATCCTCGTAAAAAGAAGGATGTTGACGCAGAAGCTGGCGCGTCGTTCCCCAGTGGAGGCGTTGCCTTTGAAAACATTCGTTTTCGAAGGCAGCATTCACTAAAGCTCGCTCGTTTTTTGGGAAGTGTCGTCCCTATTTGTTGCGCTTTTTAATACCCGCGTTCTTTCAGGGGCAGGGTGTCACGGCCACCCGGATACGCTCGCCCGTCTCTCCGCTCGGCTGAAGCGCGAGTTATTGGACTGTGGCACGAGTTGCTGCACCTTCTCCTTCGTGCTGACAGAGTTGCAAGGCTGAGGTGGTTCTGTGCATCTCAGACGCAGCCCTGTTGCATTAATCAATATTGTGACCGCAGCACCTCACTTGTCCGTAATAAGGAATATTTTTCATAATTAAGACCGTCAGTGGGCGCGACTACATTCTGCGAACTTTAGCTAGAATCGTGTTTAAATTCACTACTTTAATTTATAGCAGAAAATTTTTTCACCCTCTGAACCACAATCTGTAATCTTATACAATTCGCGGAAGTCCAGAGATCCGCTAAAACCCTAACTTTCAAAATTAAGCCCAATTTTCATCCTTGAAGAAACGAAATTGAATGCTTCTAGACTATAGATGTAGGCATATACAATATAGCGAGCAAGGCTCGATGTTAATGTATGTCTACATAAAGATGTTGAATGTTGAATCCAACAGGGCATTATCTATAATGTACACACAATAAATTTGGATGCGGGGAAATTCTATCTCTCCGTAATTTTTTGTAAATAACAAGCTTTGTCACACTACCTCGTATTGCTACCTAACAAACTGACGGAAAATGGCATAAGTCGATGAATTCTGAACATATTATGGTCAACGAAAACGTATCGATTTGTCCTTTTGAAAGGGCAAAGAAAGGCGAGAATAGGACAGGAATGTATGACCAATTGGCTCCTAAAAATATTTTTTTTTAAGTTTGAAGACACTTTCTTAGAATTATTATGTTATATTTGTACTTTTATCGGTTTGCTGGTACATTGGTACTTACGCCATGAAGTACTAAGCTTTCAATCTGCATCTTTTGTTCAGATTATTCAGAAGATAGGTCGTGATTGGTGATGTTTGGCTCCTTTGCATCATGTGTGAACCGGATATTTATTTTTGAAATCATTGATAGTAGTTCTGCTTTAAACACATAATGATCAAAACTACTTCTGTCATGACATTATCTTCTTGCCCTCAGTGAGGCTGCTTAAGCAGTTTTCAGCCAAAGACAACCTTCATTTGCTTTTGGGAAAGAAACTGCATTCTAGTGAACTTTATATACTTACTGAATTAACGCAATCTCTGGTTTTTACCTTACAAAAGGTGTCTGTTTAGCGCTTTCAGGCAAAAAAAAATTAGAGAACTCTTAGATTTATATCTTTCTGTTCTGTGAATTGTGAATGCATTAAAGTCTGATATTAACCAGTATTACACTTGTTTTTTTTTTTAAATCAGAGTTTCATTCTTCCGATTCTAAATTATTGTGCCCATAATTCCGGTCAGATATTAAGTCGATTAAATTGTTTCACAGACAAACATTCTGCACTCACGCTTCGCACCGTACCCACATGTCATGGAATCAATAAAGGATCCCAAGCACAAACCCAAGTACCACAGTTACAAGATGTTTATACGTACAGTCCTACAACTAGTCACCGAATCTTCGAAAAATAGCGCTGCAAAAGGAAATGTAGGTGAAGCCTCCTCGAAGACGGAAAATATTGGTAAACGAATTATCACTGAGGCTATAAATGACATTATTGAAGTTGAAGCAATGCTTGCCAAGGTGAGTTTGCTTTTGTCATTTTATGGCAAAATCATTTAAAATAATATTTCGTTTCTTTTTTTTTTGTTGAGCGCACAACGTCTCCTAAATACGTATATTTTAGCGCTGAGTAGAAGTGAGTAGTAATAGGAGGCAAAGCCACTGGCTGTACTTTTGACGAGATGCGCAGTGCTGCAATATATGAGCATATTCTCTTTGCCAAAGATGTACTGTTCAGCGTTCTAAAACCAATCTCTCACGTAATGTCTTATTCTGGGCTACTATGTAATTCCATGGTTGACGTTTAAGCGAGTGCTTCGCGTTTGGTCGATTTAAGCGCTCTGCGGGACATCTTAGAAAAGCCAAAATAAAAAAAACTACTGTAAACCTCTAAGCCACCCATGCACAGAACAACAACGAGGAGAAGAAACAGACAACAGCGAATTTGTCAGTTACAACGTGTGCAACGTTGTCTTGAGGGTTAAAAATTCTGAGAGACATTCTCACTAGGATAACGTGGATCGTATGCTAAAACTCCTTAGCAGTTGTTGGTAGGATTAGCCTATCAGCAATGCCTGTTCTATCATTTACTTTTGAATGGGAGCAGCCCTGACGCCAAGCTGAACGATAGTCTGCGATCTGTTTGAGTGCAGGTAGCTCTGACAGGTGCATGCATTATTTAACTCTGGCAGTGTCGTCTCACGGCGGTTCCGTAGGCTCCGTAACGCGGAGCTGTACACCAGCAGTGTAGTGAGTCATCATCATCATCATCATCATCAGCCTGACTACACCCACTGCAGTGCAAAGTCCTCTCCCATGTCTCTCCAATTAACTCTGTCCTTTGTCAGTTGCCGCCACTGTATCCCCGCAAACTTCTTAATCTCATCCCTCCACCTAACTTTCTGCCGTCCCCTGCTACGTTTGCTTTCTCTTGGAATCCACTCCGTTACCCTTAAGGACCAGCGGTTATCTTGCCTTCGCATTACATGCCCTGCCCAAGCCCATTTTTTCTTCTTGATTTCAGCTAAGATGTCATTAACCCGCTTTTGTTCCCTCACCCACTCCGCCCTCCTCCGATCTCTTAACGTTACACCTATCATTTTCCTTTCCATAGCTCGCTGCATTGTTCTTAACTTAAGCTGAACCCTCTTTGTTAGCCTCCACGTTTCTTCCCCATAGGTGAGTACCGGTAGGATACAGCTGTTGTATACTTTTCTCTTCAGGGATATTGGTAAGCTACTATTCATGATCTGAGAGAACCTGCCATATGCGCTCCACCCCATTCTTATTCTTCTAGTTATTTCCCTCTCATGATCCGGATCTGCGGTCACTACCTGCCCTAAGTAGACATATTCTCTTACTACTTCCAACACCTCGCTACCAATTGCGAACTACTGTTCCCTTGCTAGGCTGTTGAACATTACTTTGGTTTTCTGCATGTTAATTCTTAGCCCCACCGTTCTGCTCTGCCTGTATAACTGGTTGATCATGCTTTGCAGTTCTTGTCCTGAGTAGCTTAGCAAGGCAATGTCATCAGCGAATCGCAAATTACTCAGGTATTCTCCATTAACTCTTATCCCTAACTGTTCCCATTCCAATCCCCGGAATACCTCCTGTAAGCAGGCTGTGAAGAGCATTGGCGAGATCGTGTCTCCCTGCCTGACACCTTTCCGTATTGGAATTTTATTGCTGACTTTATGGAGAACTATAGTAGCTGTGCAATCGTTATAAATATCTTCCAATATTTTCACATAACACTCTTCCACACCCTGATTCCGCAATGCCTGCATGACAGCTGAGGTTTCCACTGAGTCAAACGCTTTCTCGTAATCAATGAAGGCTATTTGTAGGGGTTGGTTATATTCTGCGCATTTCTGATAGTGTGAATGTGGTCTATGGTCATCTATGTGGTCTATGGTAATGTGGTCATCCCTTTTTAAATGGGATTAACGGGGATGCCTACTACATCCGTTACGCATACGTGAAGATACAGCTTGAACCTTTACAACCCATCTGTTTTTCTAAGTAGCCGCAATATCTTTTTTTTTTTTACTGTGGCAATGTGCCTACTGGCATAAAGTATTTTCAAAAATAGGTACACACTGGACTCTCAAATATCGTCCAGTAAGAACCGGTGGTACTGCCCAAAAATCCATTCTTCTACAACCGGTGGATGCCCTGGGGGCGATCCGCGCCGGAGATGTTTCTGCCGGATGGCACTCAACGAGGGGTAGGTCCAAACCAGATGTTTCGCGTCCGCCTCATAGACAGGAGCAGAACAGAAGAAGCAATCTTGTCTGTGCGACACTTTGCAGCTCGACTTTCCGATTTATTCAGCTTCCTGAACTGCACTCGACCCTCTGTTTCATTTAAGCACCGGCAGACGGCGGCAGCGATCTGTAAACGCACCTGTGTTTGGTCCATTTCAGCTCTATAGTGAGGAAGAGATTTTTAAAACTCATAATAAAGGCACCCTGGATGTTAGAAAGAAGCGTTTAATTGAGTTCTGATTTTTAAGGACGCGAAAAAGTTGAAGGGCCATTTTTGGATTTTGTGTGTAGGAGTTAGGGTGATAACCACATGGAAGGAAAAGGGATACCATGGAAAGAGGTGGGCATGGTGAAAGCTGACGGAAGCGCAGCCGGAGAGTAGATGTCAGGAGAATTCTCCGCAGATGGTTACTGTGAAATGAGTAGGAAAAGGCAGTAGTGAGAACGAAGGAGTGCGATGCCGAAAGTGGCTGCTCTTGAGGTAGGAGGGTGTAAACTTCGTGCACTAGTCGTATGCATTTCCAGACACGCTTAGAACGTGTGGTCTGTTGCTGTTGTCGGTTTGCTATATATATGCTGCTATAGTATGATACAACTTAAGAACGCAGCGGCTTTTTTTCCAAAGGATCCCCCTCCAGCCATTGAACTCGGCCGGTTCTCGTGACCCTGCTACTGTGACAAAGCATAGAGTTGGATGTGAAAGAGGATAATCCCTTCCCTTAATGGGCGGCGATAGAACGCTCCCTTCATTATTGTCACGCTAGCAGGCTCATGAGAATCGGCCGACTCAATTGGCTTGAAGAGGGTGCTTTCACAGGGAAAAGCCATGCGTTCATGAGTTGCATCCGACTGCATGAATTTCATTACTTCACCATGTTGCGAACTCAAAACTATCAACTGCTGCCGCTGAATGTCCCGTTACATGGCGCTAACCATCGTAGAATGTTTTGCATTACCATCAGATCCCTACAATATCCAGCTTACCAACTGCTAAACTACACGCAAAAGCACAGCACAGTGCGAGAAAAGACCGCACGACGCATGGCCTGCAGCTCTCAATTTCCCGACCTAGAGAAAAAATGCTCCAGATACGAGAAAAACGCAACGACCACGCCTGCGCTGCTCGTTTATAATTGCAGCGTCCAGAAGGAACAGTCGTCTTCCAGGTAAGTTAGCGGCAGGCTATTCCGTGCAGACTGGGCGATGAGGAGACGCCACGGCGGCAATAACAAAAAAGTGGGGCTGTTTGGACGCGACTGAGCTGGTTGAAAGGGTCCCTTTCACTCCACCCTAGTAGCTGCACCGCGCCGCGCATTCCACAGCCTCCTCGACGCGGTACAGTATGCTAGCGACCCACGTGGACATATTAAGCCGGGTACTCACAGAAGCTTGTAAGTTTGGAAGTCGAGAAGAGAGAGGTGCGAAATGCGCCTCTGCCTCCTCGAGTCGTAATATAGGCACTGATAACACCGGGTTATATCATGGACACGGATAACATAGATGTTTATGGTTCTCCTACGTTTCTACGTTTCTCGGAGAAGGAGTCTAGAATTAACAGCGAGGAAGAAGGCCGATGTTGTCGTGAAGAATTGTTTTCGTCAAAGTATTTTGGCAGTTCCTTGCTCCGCATCGTCTTATTGTTTGCGCTTATTTTGGTCGGCTGCCCATTCTGAGCAAGACAAGGCTACGCCTCGACAGCCTCCAGCAAAGCTGGTGCGAAGTCCGTATTATCTGTTTCGCTATATTGCTCATTTATTGCCACCAGAATGCGGCCTGATCATTTCGTTGAAAACATAGCGCAAAAAATACACGGACGACCCAGATGTGTGTCGTCCGTGTTTTTTTGTTTTTTTGCCCCATGTTTTCAAAGAACTCTTACCAACAAGCAGAGAAAAATTACTCAGGCCTTATCCCGCAGTGTTTACCCGCACACAAATGTTTTTTGACGCTTCAAATTATTGTCTTTCTTTTCATACTATTCCTGTAAAGTTCATTACAACTAAACCGAGCGCTGCCGGACAATACGCAGATTCTAAACGGCGCTCAGCTTGTACATTTGCTCCCATATTGCAGTTGGCACCACATTTTGTACTTGCTCTCCAGCACAAGTTGGTCCAACCAATATTTTTTTACTTCAACGCCAAGACTGCTGCCTGTCGTCACCACTGCGTAAAAACTAGTCGTGCGGATACTTTACAGCCGCCTTAAGCATATGACGCGATGCCATATTGGGACAATTTTCATATATGCAGAACGTAACTATGTCGAGATATAGATCCCTGGGGATCCTCACGTGACGAATAAGGTTTCCCTCTCCATCCAAGCACGTGCTGACATGTTATTGTTTTTGATGTGGCAACGCCCAGCCATAGAGGTCCAGACAGAAGATATCCTGCAAGGCTGCAACAAACAGCCTTTGCAAAGTGGTTGTGGAGCCGCTTGTCTTCATTAAGATGAAAGCCGGGTACGGTTCTGCCACGATTAGCTTAGATTACACAGAATAGCAAGAACAAGAAAAGATATAACGCCATCGCAATGACCGTCGTTTCCAAGGGATATAGCTGTGAAGCGAAGTACTTATCGTTAAAACACCGGTTAGAAGGACCTCAGCACGTTTTAGCTGAAATCACCCGGAGAAGT
Source organism: Amblyomma mixtum (assembly GCF_055824585.1). Taxonomy (NCBI): domain Eukaryota; kingdom Metazoa; phylum Arthropoda; class Arachnida; order Ixodida; family Ixodidae; genus Amblyomma; species Amblyomma mixtum. The sequence goes on along the minus strand of NC_143020.1, from coordinate 21,669,852 downwards.
CAACCCTGCTCACACATGACAGGGTATTGGACTTCAAACCCTTATATTTCAGCTGTGCGCTTTCGCGGCAACATTCCAGCAGGTCATGAACAAAGTGGTACACAGGTATGGATGTGTGGGTAGTGCAATACGTGCATTGCTGAACTGGGCGAGGTGCAGTGCTTCCTCGCAGCATCAAGGAATACCTAAGGTTGCTTACAATAGTATTTGAACAGAGTGGCTATTGTCGCGTAGTGGTTACTGCAGTCCAGATAGCAGGAAGGTGGTGAAAATGGATTCCAAACAAAAGCCTCCATTTGGCTCACTTGCGCTGCGAAGAACTGAGTTGGCGGCGGCGTAGCAACGAGCGTGCGTGGCGGTCATCGAACCGAATGCCCGCCGCATCGGCGGCGCTGATTTTAAAGCTGATAACGAACTGTCCAAATAAAACACCCAAAGTTACTAGAACATTCCGGAATAACGTATAATCGGGTCCGCATCAGTGTGATTCATCAATATACCGTATTGTGCGTTTTTATTGTAAAGATTTTCAAAAATTTTCCCGCCTCAACCGCTCGATCGTTTGTGGTGAAACTGCACACAGAGCTTGAGCAATATGGTAACTTTTGTATCGTAGCAAGTTTTACAACGGTACTTACTTAGTTCAGCCGTGCATGATGCGAAATCTTAGTTGTCTGCGTAGCGATCGGCGAACCAAAACCCGCAGACGCCGTTTTTTTTTCGCTGAAGGGCGGCAGTGGCGCCATCTTTTTTCAGCAGAGAAAAGCGTCACGACAAAGTGCCGCGGCGATTTTGCAAATAATATCACCTGAAAAGTAAAGCCTCGTTAAATCAGTTGTTCTGATATTCTATTTCGCTCAGTTAGCCAAAAAAACGGCATCTTCAAAGGGCACGCGTGCAGTGTAGGCCCGCGCTTCATGCAACGCTAACCTCGGCTACCTCGGCGCCTTGTCGTGACGCTTTTCACTGCAGAAAACAGATGGCGCCACTGCCGCCCTTCAGCGAAAAAACGGCGTCTGTGGGTTTTGGTTCGACGATCTCTACGCAGACAACTACGATTTCGCATCATGCACGGCTCAACTAAGTAAGTACCGTTGTAAAACTTGCAATGATACAAAAGTTACCATATTGCACAAGCTCTGTGCGCAGTTTCACCGCAAACGAGAGAGCGGTTGAGGCGGGAAAATTTTTGAAAGTCTTTACGATAAAAACGCACAATACGGTATATCTGGTCTCGTTTTGCATTGAAAACAAAGAGATACGTGCCCGCAGCTTCGAAGAATGAAAAAAACACTGCAAAGTTCACCACATTGCTCCACTCTCGAAAAAGCTTTGAAACAAAAGACGACTACAAAGAAATGAAACCGATGGTGCAAAAATACACAACGAGTGCGGAAACACAGTCTCCTGTGGCGTGCATAAAGGAATTTACATGGACGACATGGACAACTTCTCGTTGTACCGGGCGTCGCTGGTATGCAGTCATTTCGTCAGGGACGACCTCAGAGTAATGCTCACATAGCCCACGAAGAACCTTATAAGGATTCGAATAGCGGTGCGAAAGCTTTTCAGTGAATCCGCGGCGACGAATGGGCGGCCTCCTGGCTCCTGGCTTGTATTCTGCGTTGCGTCTCCGTAGATTGTAGCGTATGGCGTCGGTCCGTTCCTGGTCCTTGATCCGTAATCGGGCAAGTCTCGGGCTTCTTCTTCGCGTTGCAGGTACGCAGCGATGTCGACGTTATCTTCTTCAGTAACATTGGGCAGCATGGCGTCTAGCGTGGTCATGACCTCCATGACATGGAAGAACATAAAATGCGTCATCTGAGTGGTCTCCTGAACTGCGGTGTTGCAGGCAAACGCAATGTAAGGCAAGATAACATGTCATGTGTAGTGTTCGGCATCGACATATATGGCGAGCATATCGGCGATGGTTTTGTTCAGGCGCTCGATCAGCCTGTCGGTGTGCTTCTCCGGTGTCTGGTTTAGCTGTAACTTAGGATGGCTTGTGTATGTTGCGCCGTGAATGTTGTTCCTCTGTCCTTGGTGAGCATATCGGAGGCGCCGTGCCGCAGAAGAATGCACTGCACAAAAAATATGCGACTTTTACTGCCCCGATAGGCAGGGCTTTTGCCTGGGCGTAGCAGGTCATGTAGTCGGTCGCTATGATGATCCAATTATTTTCAGACGTTGACTTCGGGAACGTTGCAAGCAGGCCATGCCGATCTGCTCAAAGAGGGATTCAATGATGTTCAGAAATACTGCTGATCGTCGGGAGGGGTCTTTCGTCGGTGAAAATCTCGGCAAGCTTTCACATATTGTGCGATATCGGGGCCAGTAATACTAGTCTTGAATGCGGCGGAGGGTGCGAGAAAATCCGGGATGTACAGCGCTCGGCTCGTCGTGTGAAGCTTGAACTGCTTGTGCAGACTTGCGGATACAACAAGGAGGTAGGCTGTTTTGTTCGCAGCGAATTTATCCCTTACGACGACATCATTCTGTACATAGAACAAAGACAAACATCGCTTGAATGAGGCGGGCGTGAAGAAAACTTGCCTACCGAGTACTCGATGAGACGTTTTAGGCCGGGCTCAGGGCGTTGCTGCTGTGCAAAAGAGCTGATGGGTTCGGGAAGGCATCCTCATCGTCGTCCGACGGCGGTGCATCTTCAGTGGCTCGTGACAGGCAATCGGCGTCAAAGAGCTTGCATCCGGACTTGTAAACGGCGGTGACGTGAACTTCTGGAGGTGAAAGCTGCATCGAGCGACGCGGCCGTGCGGGTCCTTCAAACTTGCAAGCCAGTATATTGCGTGGTGATCGCTTTGCACCTTGAACGGTGGTCCATACAAAAAGAGGCGCAGTTTCGACGTAGACCAGTGATGGCAAGGCAATCCGCCGTTTTTCAATAGTTAGCCTGGGCCTTAGAAAAAGAAGGTTTAGCGTATGCGATTACTTTCTTCAGACCGTCGGTGTTCTGAACGAGGACGGCGACTAGACCAAATCTGCATTTTCGGTATTAATTTGGGTCTCAGCGTTTACACCAAACTGCGCGAAGATTGGTGGGGAATGTAAATGACGCTGATTTTGCTTAAAGGCCTCCGCTTGCGGTGCTTCCCATTTAGATCGCACATTTGCCTTTGTTAGTTCGGTCAGAGGCTCGGCGATGCGCGAAAACTTCTTGGCAAATCGTCGGTAATACACGCACAGTCCGAGAATTCTGCGCAGAGCTTTCTTATTGGCCAGGAATGAAAACAGACCGATAGCAGCTGTTTTCTCTTGGTTAGGACTCCCTCCATGTTAACGATGTAGCCAAGAAATAGCGTCTAATCATCATTATCATCAGCTTGACTACGCCCAATGCAGGGCAGAGACATCTCCTATGTCTCTCCAATTAACCCTCCCTTTTGCCAGTTAGTTGCGGCCACCGTAGCCCAGCAAACTTCTTAATCTGATCAGCCCACCTAACTTTCTGTCGCCCCCTGCTACGATTGTCTTCTCTTGGAATCTACTGCGTTACCCTTAAGTACCAGCAGGTATCTTACCTACGCATTACTTGCCCTGACGAAGCCCACCATTTCTTCCTCTTGGTTTCGACTACGATTGCATTAGCCCGAGTTTGTTCCTTCACCCACTCTTTCGCTTCAGATCTCTTAACGTTACACCTATAATTTTCCTTTCCACAGCTCGCTACGGTGTCCTTAACTTAAGCTGAACTCTCTTTCTTACCCTCCACGTTTCTGACCCTTAGGTGAGTACCGGTAAGATAAAGGTACCTTCAATGAACAAGCCGCGGCTATTCACAGGCAAAGTGGCACTTCTCTGTTTTCAAGGTTAGGCCAGGAGACTTTATTGCGCCTAGTACTGCTAGACACCTTTTAGGTGCGCTTCAAGGTTCGAGGCGAAGACAACGACGCCATCGAGATATACATCACCATGAAATTGAAGAGGGCATTCGGATGGATGAATGCGGTCTTCTCGCGATCTCTTTCATCGACCTCGCTTTACCAAAAGCCGCTCTTGTGGTCCATCGATAAGAAATACTTGGCGTCAGAGCTAGTCCAGCGTGTTGTCGATGCGGGGAAGGGGGTAGACGTCCTTCTTTGCTTTGTTGTTGAACGGCTGTAACCAACACAGAATCGAGGTGCGCCGTTCATCTTCCTGCCTAAAACATTCGGTGACGCCCAGGGACTCTTTGAAGGCTTGATGAGGGCGTCGAGCAGCATTTCTTTCACTTGGTCCCGGATGGCTTGTCGTTCTCGCGGCGACACTCGGCAGGGGCGTTGGCGGAGACGCCGGTTGCGCTGGTTGGTTATAATGCGATGCTTGGCAATCGTCGTTTCTAGGGCGCTCCGCGATGCCGAGAAGCGCTCGCTGTAGCTTCGAAGAGGATTGCGGGTCTGGTCTTGTCTGTTCTGGGAAAGAGCTGGGTTGATTTCGATAGTGGTCGAGTTATCCTTTTCAGGTGAATCTTCTGCGAAAGGGTCGGAGAGGGAGAACTCTCGTACTTTGAATATTTCGTCGAAGACAGGAATCGTCGTTTCTCTGTTAACTAGGCGATATTTTCCTAAAGTTAGACGGCCGTACTTCAACCCGGGCATTGCGGAAATGTGCGATGCGTTTTGCGATATCAATTCCTCGGTCTAGAAGCAACTTCATCTTCGCCCCGATGATGGCCTCATTGCTATGGGCTTTTGTAGCGCCTACGGTGAAGATAACGCTTGAGTGGGGTGGCACACTTACTTGTTCCTACAGGACGCTCAGGCCAACGAATTGGTCGAGAGTTCTCGTCGAACGAATGTCTCGCCCGTCGAAAGCGTGATCAGCTTGGATCGCAGGTCGATTGTTGCCTGATGCTGAATACACGCCCACGATCACTTCGCGGGAACATAAGCGTAGCACAACGAAGGTCGCAGGATAGCTACCGTATTTACTCGCATAATGCTCGCACCCCCCACATTGCCTATCGAAAATTGGAATTTTTTTTTCCTCGCATAATCATCGCATCCCCAACATCACTCGACAGAACTAAGAAAAAGTGCATGCACTATCAAAATATAGCATTACCAAACTAATGATAAAAGGACTAACAGATACAAAGGAGCGGATGACCCAGCTACAGCCTAAGACAACTACAGCTCAGATAGGAAAGAAAATGATTACTTCAAAGCAAAGCGGAATCTTTGGGCTACATAAAAACATTCAAGAGAGCGAGAAGGCGAGAAGGTGTTTCGTCAGTTTTGTTCCGCTGGTACCGCCGCACGTTCTCCCGAGTTCCGCGCATAGTTCTGCCATTTTGCGAAGACTTTCGTAGGCCTCGCTCAGTGCGTGCTACTTTTGTCACCGTGCTCTCGGTGCTGCTTCGCCATGGGGCGATACGCAAGCTACACCGCTGCCTTTAAGCTAAAAGCTGTCGAGTACGCTTTGGAGCACGGCAACCGCGCTGCCAGCAGACACTTTGGAGTCAACGAGTTTTGTGTCCGCTACTGGAGACGGCAGCACGACAAGCTCAAGGCAACCAGCAAGACTCGGCGTGCCTTCCGTGGTCCGAAGACGGGAAAGTTTCCTGGGGTTGAAACTGCACTCCTGGACTACATTAAGGCTCTACGGGCGGATGGTTGCGCCGTGTCAATAGAGCTGATGCGGAACCAGGCGCGCGGAATAGAGCTGATGCGGAATCAGACGACGCTTTGCCAGCGGCTACCTGCAGCCTATGAAGACAAGATTGTGGACTTCCATCGCTTCGTGATACGAATTCGGCAGGAAAAAAACTTCTTGCTCTCCCATATCGGAAACGCGGACCAAACGCCCCTCAATTTTGATATGCCGAGCAGCACTACAGTGGAGCAGGCAGGTGCGCGGTCTGTGCACATAAGGACGACTGGTGCCGAAAAACAACGATGCACGGTCATGCTAGGCGTGACTGCGGACGGGCGGAAGCTGCCACCATATGTGATTTTTAAGCGGAAAACCCTGCCAAAAGGAAAGCTGCCCTCCGGAATACACGTGCCGGTGCAAGAGAAAGGTTGGATGACGGCAGAATTGATGATCGACTGGTTGAAGACGGTGTGGGCACGGCGACCGGGAGCACTTCTTTGTCCGTCGCTTCTCGTTCTTGATAGCTTCCGCGGTCACCTCATGGACTCTGTTCGCGCGAAGTTGACGGAATTGCGTACGGACATCGCAGTAATACCAGGTGGCCTCACATCGATGCTGCAGCCTCTGGACGTGTCTTTGAACAAGCCGTTCAAAGATAACGTTCGGAGGCTCTATGCAGAATGGATGGCCGAAGGCCAACACGCTCTTACGCCGGGTGGCAAGATAAAGAGGCCATCTGTGGAGCTGCTGTGCAGCTCGGTAGCAGATGCATGGAGCATGATTGCCGCTGACGTGGTCGTGAAGAGTTTCAAGAAAACTGGCATTTCCAACGCCCTGGACGCGACAGAAGACCACTTGGTGTGGGACGAAGATGAAGAGGGTGAAGCTGAGGAAGCCGACGAAGCAGCGACCAGCGATAGCGATGGCAATGTCGACGTGGACTCCGCGGACTCTGAGTGATGGTGATGTTGCGGGCGGCCAGCCTTCGCAAATAAAGTGTTTCTGCAGCTAGTGTTTGTCGTCTCTGTGGTTTTATTACAAACGTAAGTCCTGCTTGCAATTGAAGTTTTGGTTAAATTTACAATAGCTGGCTTGAGAACCCCGGTTCACAGCCTATTTACATTTGCTTTCAGCACTCCAAAGCATTGTTCAAAATTTTCCCCGCGTAATTATCGCACCCCCTAACTTCGCACCGATTTTCTGCGAAAAAAAGTGTGAGGATTATGTGAGTAAATACGGTATGTCCCTTGACAGTCACTCGCGCTGTGCATTGCCTCAGCTGCGCAGCGAATGTTCCATTCATCTTCGAGTAATCGGCTCCTGCATCAACTAGAGCAGTAACTTTCCAGCCGTCAATACCTACTTCTAAGTCGAATGTCCTTTCTATTGCCTTGCATGTCGTAGTCGGCGTCGGGTCACGACTTTGTTGTGTATGTGAATCGTGGGTAGAGCGTGTCATCGAAGTTTCTCTGCGTAGCGGCGTCGTTTTAAAGACTGTTTGCGTCGTGGTCAACGTTTCATTTTTAGACTCGTCATATGCGGTGTAGCCCCGCCGCGGTGGCTCAGTGGTAACGGCGGCCGGCTCCTGGCCCAAATACGTGGGTTTGATCCCGGCCGCGTCGGCCGATTTTCGATGGAGGCAAAATTCTAGAGGCTCGAGTACTGTGCGATGTCAGTGCACGTTAAAAAACCCCAGCTGGTCGGAATTTCCGGTGCCCTTCTCTATGGCTTCTCTCATAGCCTGAGGCACTTTGGGAGGTTAAACCCAAATAAACCAAAAACCAAAACAACCATGTGGGGGATAGAGTCTTCATGCGGGATGGTCGTTGCAGTATCTTCGTCATTATGCTCGTGAGCAGCCTCACCTCCAGAGGCTGCTGTCTTTAGTTTCCCATAGACCTCTTGCATTGCCCAGGGGGCGCTGCGAAAATGGTGCTAAAGAGCGCCCTCTGCCCTCGGCTGGGTAGTACCGGGCTCTGGCGTCTGCTTCGGAAAGCACGTTGGCAGTATGGACCCGCGACTTTCGCTTGTGCTGTGCCATGGCCTACAGCAAATATCGGGCGTCGAAGATTTTTTCAGGGCTGGCACGCTGTGTAAAGGGAAGAAATTATGCAACGCCAAGTACGTGCACTCTGTTCAAGAAATAAGCGGCGAAGTTTCAACGCGGTGTCATTCGCAAGTGGAGAGTCGCGTACGAAGTTGAATTTCAGATAAGGTCTGCACGCTCCGAGATTCAAGCGCACCAACGCGATGAAATACTTGCAATATATGAATTCGCAGCAGTTCTAAACAGATATGCATACGGGACTGCTCGAGCGCACGACGGTACACGCCACGCCAGCAGCGGTCTTTCAGCATGCCACGAAACGGTGGGCCTCCTGCAGTCTTTCTTGACTGCATCTCGCTAAACAAGTAGTCATGCCTGCCTTGTAGTAGCCGCCATCTGTTCCTTCAGCAAATGCTAACATGATGCAATGCATATATGAGCTCGCAGCCGAATAACGCTGCAGCGCGAGATCGTGCGCTGCGCGCTTGGTGTCGTTTTCTTGATGTAGCTTTTCATCCTTAAAACGACATCGCTCGAACACGTTTGCTGTTATCAGTGATGCCGCGCTGCCACATACGTGCTGGTTTGAGGTCGACAATGTGCACATTTCACTCTCGACGCTGCGCTGCTCGTAGTGCGTAGCGAATTCGCACCTAATCAATGCGCCCATTGTGGTCATTTGCACGCACCTGGCCACCTCACCACGTTGCACCAGTAGAATTGTCTCAGTTGTCGCAGTGGCCGGGTCTCTAGTCGTGAATCACCAGCCATGCCTGCTGATTTGTCGATTTGCCTTAATAGTGATTATCTGAAGTGAGATGTTGACATGACATATGAATTATACCATGTATTTTTTTTTGCGCTCTTTGCTGTGTTGTGCATTCCCTTGATATTATCTCTTAATTATGCTGTTCGTTTCTCACTTTTTGCTGCTTGCTCTGTTGTGCATTCCCTACTGTTTGGTGATTGTCATGGTACACTTTTTGCTGCTTTGCTGCTTGCTTGGTCCAACTGCCTATGTAGGGATCTACTAGACAAGTTGTGTTGTAGAGTGCATAAATTCTCATTCTACGCCTGCATATGCGGCTGCTCGCTACATATACATTTTTTGAGACAGGTAAGCGCCAAAAGAAGACGAACACAAGGAGGATGAGGCCGGCTGTAGACTGCGGGGAAGATTGTAGGTACATATGCGGGATCATTGGCCGGATTGTTTTTCTCGTTACCCACAAAGTGGCGACTGCATATCCTGATGTTCGGCACTGCATCCCACGGTTTGCCGTCCGGACTGCATGTGCAAAAAGAACGAATTTCAGCAACGCGGATAACCAAACAAACATCAAGGCAGGCGAAGCAGCCAGCACAACGCGAAGGTTCGCTTACTCAGTGCGTCTAACTGCAGCTATCCAGCGCATCCGGCGCTCCGCTTCGTGAGACCTTGAAGGAAAACGGTGGAATTTGATATTGGGATTCAGACCTTCTTGCTCGTGGCAGCCCACGACGCAGCAGTAAAGACGGTGACGCTTTTTCGAGACTGAGCGAGGTCTCTCGGGCGGATCGGCGTCGCCGATTCCTTCTGCTGCCTGCGTTTCGTGCTGAGGCACACGGAGCGTCGGTTTTCTAAATACTAAGCCACGGCCAGGCCGCGGCGTGGTTTGTCACAAGTGACGAGCCTTATCGCACTCACAACAGTGCAGAAAAACATGCGAATCGACGCAAAATGCAGGCTAGAAACGTGCGCCGCCACAGCCACGGCTCACTACTGACCCAACCTGGTACTACCCAGCCAACTTCTCCTTGCCGCCACCAGGCGCCGCCACGTTACCTGAAACTCCAGCGCAAGAGGCCTATACGGGTGCTGGGATACCTTCCTTGTACCGCGGCTGCGTGTATGCAGCATGGGGGCGCAGAACACGAGGCTGACGGCAATGGTGAGCGCAAAAGGCGGTTCGGCGCATACTCTTCTCGATGCAGGTACTCGTCGATTTCCTGGGGTCGTTGACCGAAGTGTGGTCGTGGTACGTCGAAAGCAAAGCCACGAAGACCGATACGGCGATACCAGCAATAACGAATAATATGGCCGGCTTCATCGCATTAGAAGCACAGCGAGCGGTTGTCTGAGGTCCTCCAGGCGTCGCATTTCCTGGGACAAGCGGGGCGCATTTCACGAACAGCTCGTTCACGTGGAAAAGATTGTCTTAGAGAGGGTCGCTGGGGTTGAGGACTGTGTACTGCAGCGGCGTAGTCCAAGACTGGGGCTTCAGCTGTACGCATCGATTACGAAAAGCCCAGCGCACGCTGCACTTTGCCAACAATTTTCTCAACGGTGGCAGCTCGAGGCTGTTTGAAAATGGTAACAGGCGACGCAGCCCTTCCTGCACCAATTCGCAGGTAATACACCGCAGGTTGCCTATGAATGTTGTGCCATCCGAAAGGGTAGTCGAGGCCACGTGGAGCTGTCGCAAGAAATGGCGGGCTCTTGCTTTCAAGGTTTCCTCAATGGGGGCTGCCTCGCTATTGAATTCAGCGACCGTATTCGATGGACTGTGCGTCAGACCAATGAAAAGTGCCTCTTCAGCACAAGCATCAAAAGCTCCACCTTCGCGTCCTCCGTTATGCCAGGATGGACATGTCGAAAAAGGAAGTGATCAAGGAACCCGTACGAGATTCCGAAACGTCTAAAAAAAAAATTCTTGACTTGGTCAGTGACCGTATTCTTTTTCCTTTAACTCAATGCCTGACCAGACGTATTTTCGTCGAACTATTGATTATGCCGAAAAAGGAGTTTCATGTCTTCTACGTACGCGCCCACTGTCTCATTTCGGGGCTGGATGCGTGACTGCAGAAGCAGCTGAGCTCTTTTTTTCCTAGTGACGATTCTGAATGTCTTTATCCAACTCCCACTTGAATGATTCCCGCGTTGCTAAATAAGCTTTATGATTTCTAACCAAACTCAGGGTGGTGCTACCCGGATGAAGAAAACGTGGCTTAGTTTAGTCTGGTCATCCGAACTGTTAAATTCGGCGACACGGTCAAACTGTTCCAGCCATTCTTCAGGATCATCACCCGGCGAACCGTTGAACGTGGGCGGCAGTCGGGGCTGGTATTGTAGCCATGTCTGACGTCGAAATTGAGGAGCCCTTATTGCTCGCATGCGGCTTGTTAGTAGTCCTTATTTAGGTGAACGCCTCTGGAGATGATGGCTGCCTTGCACTTCGTCTTCGATTGAGACTTTTTCTGCTTCTTTCTTGTGATCTGCTTCTTCGAGATGACTCGGCCTGCTTTGGCGGCTCCTAGAGGGTGGCGGCGGTAGGTACATCCGTTAGCACCTCCACCAGATGTAACATAGTGGTGACTGCAGTGCAGAGAGCAGGAAGACAGCGAAAATGGCTTCTGAACTAAACTTTTTATTTGAGCATGGTTGCGCCCTCAAACTACTGAACGAGTCGTTGACGGCCTAGCAGCAAACGTGCTCAGTGGTCGTCGCTTTACCCGTCAGCCTCGGCCATGCTCAATTTAAAGCTGATAGCGAACTTTCCAGATAAAGCGTGCAAAGTTACTAAAACATTCTGGAACAACGTCGAATCGGCTCCGCCTGGATGCGATCAATCCAGATAAAATTGGTCGCGTCTTGCATCACAAACAAAGCGATAGTGTGGCTCGCCGGCAGCTCAAAGACATAAACACTACAAATATTTGCGGCTAGATTGAGTACGTACAGCGAAAACTCGAAGTGAGCTCTTGCCAATGGAGAGGCGTCTGTTGAGCCATACTGTCAGCAACGACAAATTAGTAGTGACTGCCACATGATGGCCGGTATCACGCAATGGCGGCAGCAAGAAAGCAAAAGGGCGTTCCAAAAATCGCTGCTATTCTGAGCTTAGTGCCGATAGCGCACGAAGGCCTCTTCTGTTGCCGAGCCCTTTACATAACTGTGAGAAGCAGACCTTTCATTCCAACAGAAGAGCCTGAGATGAAATCTTCCACTGAACCTTTACGTTGGTTACTAGCACCATCGGTTCTGGCTCCCTTCGATAAAAGAGCCCTAACCGAGATTCACATTAACGCAAGCAGCTTGGGCCCCGGAGGTGTAATCGCCCAGAGGACGAAGTAAAGAGAGAGAGATGCATCGCGTGCAACGATTTTCGTACGTATGCATTCTTTGCGAGGCCATAGGCTAACTGCTCAGCAGCCAAGAAAAAGTGTCGCGATAACCTCGGCAAGATCAAAATCACACCTAGCCATTTCGCACAAATCAGGCTAACAGAAACAGCCCGCTGTAGCTAAATGTGGGGAGATGTTGTGGAGCCAGTGCGGGTTCTACTTCTTAGGCAGACAAGTGTGCTGCCTACAGATGATGCCCGCCAGTCCGCTCAAGACTATTTATTCCACGCAGCCCACATGTAGGCCGGCGGCTGCTATGCCAGTCAGGCCCGCGTTTGGAAGAAAAAAGTCTGACGGAGACTATCTCGTGTGACAGGAAGTCCGGGCCATAATGATGATGATGATGATGGGACATGATGATGAACAGAGAAGACCTCTTCCTGCGTAGACATAGTGCCGTTGAACAGTTCGGTACAGACGGGGCCAGAGAAATGATTCTGACCCGATTGTACCTGCGACGGACACCGACAGACGAATGGAGGTAGATAAGGGGAGACGCTGGAGAACAACAAGGGGGAGCGCAGGTGTGTGAGGGCGTTATCTAAGAACAAAGACTTGGAGTGCAGAATCTGAGTTCAGACAGTAGAGGCGATCAATGACTGTGTGCAGGGAGGAGTCCTGGCGCTGCTCGTCTGTGGTATTAAGTATAGCGATGAGGCAAGGGCCGTGACCACTATCTGCAGGGCCAAGGGGCTTCACAGATTGAGGAGCAAAGCAGTCGGCATATTGACTTCGCCGCTGTTATTTGTTGGGAACATTGTAAGCATACTCTTGGAGGCGCAAATCTTAACCACCAAGTCCGCTTGTGGGGCGCTTTAGTGAAAAACGCGGAGAAAGGGCACGGTGGCCAATCACAACTGACCAAGACGGCATAAGAGATTTGGCAGAAATTAAGCTGCGCCCTAAGCAAGGGCTTGAATCTCCCGCTCTGCAATTGAGGAATGCAGCTACCAGGAAAACGAAGGTGGCTTGAATATTCAGCGAGACGGTCTCTAATTTGGTGAGGTAGGGCGAGCACAGTGATCTTCAATCTAAGCCGAGGGGTGGAAATGGGCCCAAAACTTTGGGGGCGGGGCGATTAAGTGGATTAGCGAAGAAAACCTTCTTCGGCAGGACCCTAAGTGGAAGGGTAGTCGCATTTAAGCAGGTAAGTTAGGGGACTAGCGATGACACAATATTTAGATGAAACGGCGGGAATACGAGCACTCGCGGAGAAAGCGGTGCACATTGGTAGACGACTGAGGAATTGTGAAATCCTTGACACTAGTACTTTAGGAGGCTCACGGAGTGTCCAATAATTCGTTCTTTGGCGGCGACTGCATTTGCATTTGGACGAGTTGAACTGTAAGTGGGCATGAACAAAGCAAGAAAAACTGCTTTCCTTTGTATCGAGGTGCACTGGAAATGTGGGTGATACTATACGTCATTACGGTAGCACTAAAACTAGGGCCATATGAAGCCGCAAAGGGAGTTGAGGATTCGTTGAATCCGGGTTACTTGCGGCGTCCAACAACAGTCCTGGCCAAGCGTTCGGGGTGCAAGCGAGCTTCAAACCTCTGATTCGTCATCCTAACCACTGAAACAGAGCGCGGCTGCCACGCTGCAATTACCTCCGTGTGGAAAAGGAGGCATCCTGCAGACTTAAGGAACACGCACGATAGGCAGATCGTAACAAGGTTTGAGGCGTTCAACGTCGACGTGCAATGTTTCACACACACGATGGCGTGCATCCTGAGGCGGCGAAAGCGGTTGAGTAACGCAGTTCACTAGAGAGGTCTGCAAAGAAGACTGTACAGGCCTTACTACTTTGGAGTTTCGTGGAATAAGCTACTAAGCTCTAAGTGAAATTGGTCGTGGGAACTTGGCGACTGCACGAAGTGTGGCAGGATCAGGAAGAACACCTTCTCTTGAGAAGACGTGGCCAAAGGTGGTAAACGACCGGGCAGTGAAGCAGCACTTCAGGTTCAATTGCAGGCAGACGTCGCTCAGAATTTGCAGGAGATGCTCGAGGCAGACCAGGTGGCACGAAAAGTCTTGACAAAAACATGACATCATTGAGATAACACAGACACGTGTGCCACTTGAGGTCACTGAGAACTGCGTCCACCATGCGCTCGAAAGTTGCTGGCGCTCTACACAAGCCGAACGGCGTGACGTTAAATTCGTACAGACCGTCAGGTGTGTAAAAAGCCGTTTTCTGCTGGTGAGCAGCTGCCATGAGCATTTGCCAGAATCCGGACCGCAGTTCCAGCGAAGAAACGAATTCTGCGCTTTGCAGGCAGTCGACGGCTGTGACAATTTCGTGCACTTTAGCGTGCGTTCCCAGACACCCTCAGAGCGTGTGGGGGCCACGGTCTCGGACTCAAAGGAGATGACCTCGACTCATCCTGGCAAGCTCAGCGGCGACCAGCTACCAAGCTTTTTGGTTGTTTGGTGCCCGGCTTTCGCCGCTTGCAACCCAGACAATGGGTCGGAGCCAAAGGTTCACAAACAAAACAAAGTTTATACAGTAAAGAGATGGCACAGAAGATTTCACAATCACTAGTACAAGCATACACAAAGTGATTAACAAAACATTGAAACTCGCGCAAAGTTACACCCGAGAAAGATTACAATATAAAAGAAATATACCTAAAGTGCGCTGACACAAAAAAGAGGCCGCAAACAAAACACAATTTGTTCACCGGGCACGGCGACAGTCTGACGTCCAGAGGTTGACAACGGTGCCGTCCCGCAGACTGGCGCGCGCTGCCTCGTCGAACCGCAGCTGGGCGAGTGGTGTTATCACGGGAGTCGAGCGGGCGCGATTCACTGAAGCTTAAACGGCGGCTCGGGATAGTCGACAGTGGTCAACGCCCTTCATATATACGTTTGCTCCATGACTTTCTGTTCTTCGCGCGAAGGCAGGCGCGCAGATACACACAGTATTGGCTGTATAGTCTGCTTCTCCTTCTCGTATCGGGTGCGCGTCTCCATTGGTCAAATGCTGTGATGGGCTGCCAGTAGCTTCCAGAGCTTTTTGGGTCGCCGCTGACGCTCGAGAGAACAAAGGGAATGCTTCTCTTAGCACATGCAAGGCTACGCCCTCTCCATAGACTTCGATTAGAAACGTCTCGGACGTTCCAAAACATTCGACGTCATGGCTGACGCAATCACCCCGCGCTCCGCGTCGGCGAGCGATGGTGGAGGGGGCAGCCACACAAACAAGGCAGTCGCTTCTCCCCTGTTTTACGGCGAGCGCCGGCGAGAGCCGTCCGCGCGGCGCAGTTTTTGCTTCTTTGTTTCAAAATTGCGCCCAACTTTGTGACAACGGCATCGTGAATGTGGAGATGTGGATCACATCTTTGTGGGTAATCTTGTTCAGGCGACGGTAATCAACACAAAAGCGGATGAATCCGTCTCTGCACGAGAACAATGGGGAGGTCCATTGGCTGTGAGAAGGGAGGATGACGCTGCGCTGGAGCATGCCATCCACTTATTTAGTAATGACGTCACGTTCAGTGGGCGACACGCCATACAGGCGTTGGTGCAAAGTGGCATGCATACCGGGGTCGATGCAGTTAGTGACGATGGATGTGCGGTCGAGGAATAAGTGCGGAAACTCGAAGGACTGACCGAATCGCTGAAGTAATTCGACGAGCTGATCGCGTTCGGCTGGTCAAAGGCCGGCATCTGCAGAGCGGGGAAAAAAAAAGAAACGGAGGCTTGGCTTGGCACAGCGGTAGGCGAACAGAGGGCGAGTATCTGTAGAGGGATGAGGTTGTCAGGGACGGGATATGTAACAAAGTGATCCTGTGATCGCGTTGTTGCAAAAGCGTTGACAGCGAAGAAAAAGGGTTGCTCACATAAATTGCAGTGTGGCCATCGCAGATAGTCAGAAGGGCGAGAAGAAGAAGTGGCGATGGTCACAAGCACGAGTCGGATTGAAAAGTGCAGTCGAATCAGACAAGCAGGCACATGAGAGGGGTACCGGGGCTGCAGAGAAGGCAGGCATGTCAGTATCGGCAGTAACCAGCAGTTTAACAGCACGGACACAGGTACCGCAGGGGTAGGCAGGACAAATCGGAGACAGTTCAATGCTGGTACAGCCACAATCGATAATCGCATGATGAAAGGTGAGAAAGTCACAACTCAGAATGATGTCATGAGAACAGCGGGACAGCACGAGAAACTTGGCGACGTACAAAATGTCCCGTATAACGAGGCGAGCTCTGCATGCCACCAGAGGTTGGATGCGGTGCGAGCTGACAGTGCAGAGACAAATGTTTAGCACAGGCGTCGTCACTTTGCGTAGTCAGCGGCAAAGGTCGGCACTAATAAATGACACAGCAGCACCAGTGTACACAAGGGCGAGAACGGCGACACCTTGGAAAAGCACTTAGAGAACATTGGCTGGGGAAGATGGAGGACTTAGACAGTTTGATAGAAGCGCAGTTCTTGCCTCGAGAACTGTGGCCGATAGCTTTCCTCAGGGCGCGAAGGGGGGCAACGGGACACGGGAGAGATATCAGAGACGGAGAGAAGGTTATCGGTGTGAAAAGTAGTTAGGACGTTCAAGATGGGAAGAGTCCATCGAGGCGCCGGAGGAAAGAAGTGGTGAAAGAGGCTTATGATCGTAGCAGAACGAGCGTGCGCCGTCTCAGACTCGGCATGTGTTGTCGGCAGAGTCGTGCAACATGGCCTGGAAACCCACAGGCATAGGAGATGAGGCGGTTGTCCTGGGTGCGCCATGGGCTCATGTCTGTGCAGCGAAGCAGCGTGTAACGACGAGGAGGAGCTGGTGGCAGCGGCGCCACGGATAGTTGGAATACTTAAGCGTCGGGGCGTCATGGTCTGGCGGCAGCAGCGGCATAGGTGAGTGTGATGACCACAGGGGGAAGCCGGTTGCTAGATGGCAAAACATCGCTGACCTGCTCCTGGATGGTGCGTTGAAGCGTGTGCCGAGGGGTGGTGGCACACGGTCTCCAGACACGGGCAGAATTGACAGTTGGCGGACTACCTCTTCACGCATAAAAGCCTTAATCTTGAGCAGTAGTGATGCACTGTCAGAACCGAGACCGCAATCCGGCGCCATAGGCAGCAACTCTTCGTGCACGTTGGATAGCTTGTAAAAGCCCCCTGTTCCGTCAGGACGACATAACTTTGGCAAAATTGGATCCCGTCAACGACTGTTTGCGGATTATTCGCAAGCAACATCTGAAACGCGTCGTCAGAGATACACTTCAGGATGTTAATTTTATCGGCCCCAGGCACCTATGGGCTGATGCGCTTGCACATGTTGACAACATTCTCGATATAACTCGTGAAAGTTTCGTTCGGGTGCTGAGCGCGGCGCAGAGACTTCGTTCGGCGCACAGTTGACGCACAGCAGGGCGGACGAATATCTCTTAGAAACTGGTTTTGAAGGAAAACCAGGTAAGCAAGTCGGCCTTGTGGTTGCGAAAGCAGAAATGAGCCACGTCGGATAGGTAGAACAGGATATTACCGAGCTTGGTGGCATCGTCCCACTTGTTGTACGCGCTGACACGCTCGTGCGACGACAACAAGTCGTCGACATGGTGGTTGTTGGCGCCTCTGAATGCACTGGGGTCGCGCTGCCGGAGCCTGCTGGTACAAATAATGGTCGACGAAGTAATGGGAGGTGTCTGTCTAGCGACTTCAGCCATACTGAACGGTGGATCTAAGGTGCGGCTACGGCGCTCCAGGATGAGAGGGAGAAGATACAGCAGCCTGCACCAAATGTAAGGTTGGTTGTGGCTAAGTTGAATCGGGGTCACTTGCGGCGTCCGACAACAGCGATGACCAAGCGTTAGGTGAGCAAGTGATCTGTAGACCTCGTGATCGTCATCTTCTTCACCGAAACCGAGCGCGGCTGCCACGCTACAATATACAGCTGGCGCAATGCAGAGACCAAACAGCATGACTTTTCTATAATATAAAGCTATACAAACTCTTGAGTGAGAACACTTCACAACATTTTGTCGTCAACAGCAGTTTGTTATTACCTTGACCGAAGATCGATGAAAGACAAATTATTGGCTGCGCGAAGGCAATCCAAGGCATCATCGATCGTTGGAAAAGAATAGACATCATTTTCTATGATGTCGTCGTGGGTCTGGTAGTGAACGCAAAAACGGCAAATCCCGTCCTTCTTTTAAAGCAGGAGAACTGCTGAGGTCCAAAGTCCCGACGAAGGCTCACTGATGTCTTTAATAAAAATCTTGACGATTTCCTGTTATATACAGGACACACTATACAGAAGTCTGCAAAGAGAATGGGCGTCACCGGCGCCTGCAGAATACTGAACTACTAGGGTTCTTGCAAAAGGGCAATAATCAGAGTCACATTTATCGCGAAAACGGGCTCATGACTAATCTAGGGTCATGAGTTTGAACTATTAAAGAATCAGCATCAATAATTTTTCGTTATTCGTCGCATTGCGAGACGTGAGATATGCGGCTATTAGACGAGGTGGATACGTAGCTTGTACCCGCTGAAACAACGAATTGGGCACACAGGGCGTAGCGTGGCGAGAGAAATACCTTGCTGTAGTGGCTGACCATGGTGTATATTGTTATACCATGGGCCGAACTTATGATGCACAGTTGAGGACAGGAAGGGAAGCTTGGTTGTAAGCATAGGTTTGTGTGTGCATAAGCAACACAGTCCGTGTTAGGACCACCCACCACAGCTGGAGTAATCGTGTACTGACAGTGGTGGACTGGAGGAACAGCTACATGAGAGATATGAGCGGCGACTTTAGGGTCCTGACAGATATAGTCGACTATGCACGGGTGGTGCAGAACTGGATCCTGTGGTTCGTGTAGAAGAGGTAAGGGGAGGTGAACGACACTTGCGGCGCATTCGACGAGGGATGGTAGGTAGTAGAGAGTGTGAAGGCCGGGGATATGGTCATGAGGGCAGTGTTATAGGAGGCTAATGATAAGAGAAGTACGGCGGCTGGCAATTGATAGACGACAGTACATACGCTAACGACTCAGGCGCGCCGCCGCCAGCGTCAATACAACAGCTGAGAGGGCAGGCGTCAGTACTTTTCTTGGGTTACAGCCGAGATGAGCATTCAGAAAGGACAAGTGTGGTCCCATGTCAGTACAAGTGTAACAGGGCTTCTTTCCACGTCGACGCAGAGCATTTTGCTTTGAGCAGAGAGAGTTAAAAGAGGATTTATGGATGGCACTTTAGGGCAACATCACCGCCAGGCGCTGCAGCTCTATTTTGCGAACAGGGCGTGTATACGAGGCTGCAGAGGACAGGCGGCGAGGTTGGACTGAAAGAGGTGAGTGGACTTGCGGTGGCGGTGAGGTATTGCTAACAGTGGTCTTAGCGTCGAGGATTGAAAAGTGCCTTGTGGAGGGCGAGCAAAGGCAGTTGGAAGAGGCACAATTCGGATAGCGGAGGTAGTTGGATGACTAAAGGCTTAGGAAGTGTCCAGAGATGCGGCCAGCATAGGTGAGGTTGTTGTTGTCATTTGTGAGGTTGTTGTCATTTGTTCTCTATTTGGCTCTGCTGCAGTGGCGGCAAGATTAGTAGGGATGTCTAGAATTGAGCACCTGGGCACGCGTCGAGCATCTAGCAATCTAATGAATCAAACAGCATAGAATCCGAGATTGTAGAGTTCTTGTCGAAAAGACATTATATTTAATTCTGCAGGGCTGTGGGCTGCTGGTCGTTGAAGTGCCTCTTGTTGAATGGCCTCTTGTTGCCGATGTACTATCAGCAAGAATGAACCACGAACAAAACAACTGAAGTGCGAGCAGAAAAATGAAATTTCTTACCCATGGGAAGCTCATTTCTAGCGCAGGTAAAATTCAGTTCGAAGGCTAGAAGTCTTAATCAGTGTCGCTTGTATTCTCTACAGGAACCCATGTGTCCATGTATTTTCATTGGCATTTCAATTGATTTCTTCGCGTTTCATATCTACATGTGTACATGTGACACTATATTTCTTTTCATTTTCATTTATTGTACCCCTCAGGGCCAGATGATTACAGACGGGGAGTAGGAAAACACAAGAGTAAGATTAGAAAATACAGCAAAGAGACAAATTTAAATAACACCTGAGTATACAATGCTAGCTATAGCTTCACCGAATATGTCATAATTATCGAAGTCGACAATACCTATGGGAAGGTGATTCCAGTCACGCGAGGTACCCAGCAAAAGTGACCGGGAAAAATATTTGGTATTAGAAGAAACTAAACCGACTTTATGATTATGGCCAGTACGATGGGAAACATAAAATGGCTCTGGGATAAGGCGATCGCGCAGTACAGGATGACGGTACAACTTGTGAAATAAAGCGATACGAGACACTTTTCGACGAAGTGACTGCGATGGAAGAGAAAGGCTAGACATCATAGTAGTTATGGTTGCAGTGCGATTGTAATTAGGGAGGATGAAACACGCACAGTTATTCTGAACCATCTCAAGAACAGTAATATGACTGTCATAAGGAGGGTCCCAGACTGATGATGCATACTCCATTTTGGAGCGAATTAGTGTTTTATATAGCAAAAGTTTCACAGAAGAACAAACGCTGAAAAAATGGCGACATAAGTAACCTAGCATACGATTAGCGTTGTTGATTACGTGCCCGATATGAACCAGCTTAGGTTAGAAATGACATGAACGCCAAGGTATTTATGCGATGTTACCGACTCAAAACACTCAATATCAATATAATACGAAAGCGAGGCAGTAGTTTTTTGAAACACGCGTGACTTTGCATTTCTTAATGTTTAGTTGCATTGGCCATTTATTGCACCAGTTAGCTACAGCGGTAAGGTCAGTCTTAAGTAGGCAGCTGTCGTTAGTATCGGTTATTTCTCTGAAAATGACGCAATCGTCCGCAAAAAGGAGGATATGAGAGTTAACAAGAGATGGAAGATCGTTGTTGTAGATTAAGAATAAAAGAGGCCTAAGGACTGAGCCTTGGGGAACGCCTGATTGCACTCCTGTAAAACCGGAATTAACACCATTGGCGGTTACAAGCTCTGAGCGATTTTTGATGACACTTAATCCATTTCAGTAGATTGGGGTAAATATTAAGGTTGTTTAGATTTAAGAATAGCAGTCTGCGACGTACCTTGTCGAAAGCTTTACTAAAATCTCAGAATATACAGTCAGCTATTGATGATTGATGAAGGATACACTGTAATGGATGCGTAAAACGTATTGGTTGAGTCTCGCATGAATAAAATTTCCGGAAACCATGTTGTGCTGATGAGAAAAAAGGCGTTTGATTCTAGAAACTTAACAAGATTTGTAAAAATTATATGTTCGAACATTTTAAACCATGCGGTAGTTAGGGAGATGGGACGATAGTTGAAGGAAGTTGTTTTTCTGCCCGACTTGTACACTGGAATCACTCCCAATTTTCCACTCTTTCGGTAGGACAGATTGGTCATAACATTGTTGGAAAATTTGTTAGCATAACAGAAACATATGCTGAAGTGTTTTTCAAAAACTTGGCATTAATAAGATCACAACCTGGAGCAGTGTGAAGATTGAGATTATCGATGAGTTTAATAACACCAAAAGTATTAAATAAAATGGGCGACATAGTTTCATAGTGGTGATTATATGTTGCAGGAATATGTGCATCAGATGTGCTGCAAAAGTTCTCAGCAAATGAATGGTTAAGAATAGTAGCAACAAGGTCTGAAATAATGGGATCACCGGAAAAGTCGATTAGGACGATATTTTCATTAGTCGTGGATTAATAACGCGCCAGAATTTTCTGATATTAGTTGTGAGCATAGACGGAAGGATCTGTGAATGAATGTGTTTGTTTGCTTCTTTAATTGCCTGCACGTATGCTTCGGATGCAGCCGAGTACGAAGCCCAACGTTCTCTTGTGGGGCAAAACTTTGCGATGCGATAAAGTCGCTTCTTTTTATTAGATAAGCGCTTGATATGATTGCTATACCACGGAGCGTTAGTGTGGTTCACGATGGTGCTTGAGGAATGAACCGTTCAGTGAGCTGATTCACTTTGCCCGAAAACATTTTCCAGTTGGTTGCAACAGTACGATTGTCAAAGCCATCAAGAAAAATGTCAATAAAAGAAGATAGTTCAGTGTTAATTGGCTGAAAATTGGCTAGCTTATAATCGCGTATCACTGCTACCTTTTTGTTAGATATTGGACAGGTTAACTTAGTGGAAAAATTGAGAACAGAGTGATCGCTAAGGCCAGGCAGGTAGGATATAGGTTAAACTATTTCGTATCGACTAGTGAGACTTAAGTCTAATGTATTGGCAACATTAGCTGTTAGTCTTGCTGCTTGCGTGCATATTTGCTGTAATGAGAATACTGAGCATACAGCCAAACATTCACTGGCTACAGACGAGTAGGGTGGCACAATGGGAATGTCGGAGCTCCATGGGATGTTGGGAAAATTAAAAACACCGAGCAGAAATATCGGAGATGCGGGAAAACGTGTAGTATCATAATTAATGAGATCGTGGGAAAGCTGGGAGCGAAGGAAGCATCCCATCACTTGCGCAGGCGCGAGCAAAATCCGATGCCAGGGGTGACGAAGCCGCATCACAGGAGGCGGCCGATTACCAAGGCACGGGGAATGCAAGCCATGCCTGCATTGTAAAGGGAAAACGTTTGAGTGTCTGGTCGAAAGGGCTGTTCCCGTGTCCTCTCATCCGTGTCGATATGTCGTGCCATGCTCTTAGATATCGGTAGTATGCATGGTAAGCTCGATCTCATGCGCGACTACGTTACATCCGTGTTGGAAGGGAAATTTGGCGGTCCCTGGATTGTTCAAACAGGCGGCATTCTACAACTCGTCCGACAGCCCGAAGCCGCCACCGAGAGCCAAGACCTTCCGGCCGTCGTCTAAGCGGGCAGCTCTCCAGCTACCCTCTTTCTGTTGGAGGTTAAATGTTTTCCTGTTATGTCCTATCTATGGTAATCGCGCCACCCGTTTCTACAATCCTTGCACAGGATCAGGTTGAAAGCTTCATCTGCGATGCCTTTTAGCACGTGAGAAAGTTCGCCTGTCTCTAGCGCTATCGCAGCAGGCTTCCGGCCGATTCACTTACCAAACAGATCGCGGAGGTGCTTGCAGGTTGTCGCAACTTCCGGGCTCGTCCTCATATGTCTGGAGCCACAGCCTCACCATACCTTTGAGCTAGAAGAGCTTCTTTGCCAGCTCAAGGATCAGGTCCGACCTGATGTGTGTACTGACGCACTCGTACATCGCGAGCAAGTCCTCCACGCCAAAACTGTCTGTTCTGTAGTAAGCCACATGGTCGTGTTGGTAAGCAGTGTTGACAATTGGGGTGGCAGATTTCAGTGGAGCATCTTGTTCGGCTGGCGCGGTTGAACACCTCCACAGGAGGAGTCCGCTGCAAAGTTCGGTTTTAGTTATTGCACAGGCAGCACCTCCACGAAACATGTATGTACGGGGATAGACAAAAGAACAACCAAACAAGAAAACGGGCACCCAGCGCCACATAACACAATGAGTCGTCTTCGTCTTCCAGGCATACGAGCAGCAAGACGACAGCGGCGCAAGAAAGACAGCACGAGAAAGCACTAGACTCATGTGTTCCTGGTGTATATGGGAATGGAGTCGATGGGGTCAATTTAATTATGAGGACATCTCGGAATAAAATTTGTTCCCGGTGAAGTGAATATAGCAAGCCACCTTTTTTTAAACAAGAACATTCAACATCTTCAGGTGGACAAAGGAGAGGGCATGTGCGTGGTGCCGACTGTATCACTATCCGACTGTAGGCCGACTGTAGGCAATATCAAATAATTTTCGTCGTGGAGCAAAACATCCAGCTTAAAAACAAGAAAAGTCATTTCGTTGTGTTATAGTCTGCAGCCGTCCAGAGTAGCCAAGGCGATCAGCCAAGGCAAGAAGGGGTTTTTGGGTGTGTTTTTCACCGCTAATATTCACATGCCGCACATGCCTTTCAGAAGCTTCGCTGGAGATCGTGATTTGTGGAACCAGCAGGTTCGCCAGTTTCTGCTTAAGCAGTTAAAGGGACTGGAAGTTGATGACCCCTCCACAGCCCTGAATTCTACATAGCTGACAGCGTTTTTAAAAGAGCAGACTTCGATTGCCCAATTCTCTGTCGAAGGTGAAGACTTATTCTATTCAGTTAGGCATGAAGACCTGTTGAAGTCTTTACAGGAGTACATTGAATCAAAGGGGCTATGGCGCTTTTCAGAGCTGAGCCGTACTCAGTGAGGAAAAGTTTTTCGGTTCGTCAGTTGAGCCTCAGGTCTATAGTTAGACTCTTTTGAATCAAACAAAATGCATTTGTATCGGCTCCAGTGTTGCACCAGTAACATGTTTCTTATCGGCTGTGTTTGCACGTGCCGTGCCCTTTCTAGTGCTGTCTTAGTTGCGCCGCTTTTTCCTCACATTATAGAGCACCTCGGCCAACAGTCCTTTATTCTGAAATACACGAGAAACAGTTCGTTTTTGTTGCTGCCCACTTGTATGGCTGCGATTGTATTCATACCAAGAATAAGGTGGTGAAGAAATGCGTAGGTAGAACAGGACTTCTACATGGCATTCGTACATTATCAGACAGCCGATCACTAAGTTCAACCATGAGCACTTATAGAGAATGATGGAACCAGTGTGTAAATGCACACGAGAATATACTGGAAAATGCTTATAGCAACTGCCCAGTCATCACAATCTTCCAGGGTGAAGTTAACAAATATCAGAATGGAATTGAGGCATGCAGAGGGACACAATCCCTTGTAGTGCCGGAGCTCCCATTTCGCTGGCTGCCCCCCCCCCCCCCCCCCCCCTGGAAACAAGCGCTGCGCGCTCGCCGACGCTCAAAGCAGGCCCAGACTTTCTCGGACAAGTCGCGACATGCAGCGTGACTCACCCCGACGCCGCGGCGCCGACACGGACCCTTCCTCCTCTCCTCCTCTCCGTCGGTGCGAACTCCTCCGCCGCTCGCCGGCTCTCGACCATTGGTCTAATTTGAACGGTGGCCAGTGATTGGAGGATTTGAACGGCTGGCTGCCGTAACCGTTACCAGCGGCTATAAAAATGGAGCCGCGCTGAACCCGAGCAGCAGACGGGCAGCAGAAGAGCCATCACGCCGGAGCTACGCTCGCCGCCGGGGCCGCCCTTCTTCTTTGTGCTCTCCCGTGGTGCTCTTGGCCCTTGTATCATGTAAAAGCCCTTGTACATACTGTACATAAAAGTTCACTTGACTCACCGTCGCCTCGACCGTTTCCTGGCTCGGACTCCCAGACCCAACAGTGGATGGCAGCTGCGGGATCGACCGGCGTCAGCTACCTCGGCGCGGTGAGTGCCTGATGTTTTCCCCTCAATTCGCCAGACTGCTCTAGCACACGTGATTGTAGTTTAGAGTAGGGCGGTGTGTTGCACTGGAGAGAGCTTTGCTGTTTCGAGCCAAGTCGGAGCGCTTTGAAACGAAAGCTGGTGCAGAGGGAGTAAACGAGGCGTTTTGGAAAGAATTACTTGCGCGTGTCATACTAGTAGCGCTATAGTAGTGAACGGAAAGGGAATTCTAAGAAAAGGGCAAACTACAAGAGGCTATTGTGAGCGATGGAGAACTTCAAAGTGAAGGAACTCATCGAAATTTGTGAAGAGTTGGGCATTGATTTGGGCCCCGCAAAACGAAAGCATGCGATTCTTGAGATCATGCAAAAGGAGAATGTAACGGCTGAGGAAGCCAATGAGGCCTGGGAAGAGATCACAGAACGCCGTGAGCGCGAGGAGGCCAAAAGACGCCGTGAGCGCGAGGAGGCCGAAAAACGCCGTGAGCGCGAGGAGGCCGAAAAACGCCTTGAGCGCGAGGAGGCCGAAAAACGCCGTGAGCGCGAGGAGGCAGAAAAACGCCGTGAGCGCGAGGAGGCAGAAAAACAGAAGCAGCTTGAGTACGAAGAGGCTGAAAAACAGAAGCAGCTTGAGCGCGAACAGGCAGAACGTGAGCGCGAGGAGGCAGAAAAACGGAGGCAGCTTGAGATAAAACAGCATGCCCGCGCTAAGAAACTGATGGACCTGGAGCTTGAAGCACACGAGATCTTTTATGAGAGAGATAGAACATTGTTCGCTCTGCGTAAGACCAACGGTCATCAGCTGAGAGACAGGCCGCAGCCCTTCGTGATCGCCAAAGATATGGGGAAATATCTTGCGGAGTTCGAGCGCGTCTGCGAGAGAAAGCGCGTTGAGCGGAATGGTTGGGCACAGAAGTTGGTATCCCTGCTTTCCAGCGAAGCGCATGACGTTGTCAAGCGCCTGTTGGACGACGGCTTGGCAGACTACGATGAGCTGAAAAGCTTCTTACTGGCGAGATATAACGTGTCACCGCTGGACCTTCGCCAAAGGTACCTGCGAGAGAATAGCACCCCATCGTTTAACGATTTTCCGTACCAGTTTAAAGCCGACATTTTAGAGTGGCTCGAAAATGCTGAAGGGTCGGAAGATCGTGACGCAGAGGTAGAGTGCGTAGCTGTAGAGCAGAGCTGCCAGTGCGGCACAGAGGAAGGTAGTCCGTACATGGCAGATGTAACGGCTGCTGTAACATTGGGAATTGCCCCGCATTCGCCAACTGAGAAAACCTCTACACCATCGGATAAGGTAGTCACAGCATCGGACGATGCACTAACAGAGGTCTCGCCCATTGAGATTGTGGCGGAGTTACCGGAAAGCGAATCTCCTAGCGTGTCGAAAGCAGGAGAAGTTGCCGAACAGGGCAGAGAGGACGTCCGTCTGGACATTAGTGAAAACACTTGCGCCGACGCAAGCGAAGTAGATGAGGACGGCACACCGTGTTGTTCAGCGCGTTCGGCAGAGATGCAGAAACCCGAAACTTACGATCAACGGAAGCAGGCGCATGGAGAGTTTGCGAACACTGAGTTGTGCGTTAGTGTCTCTGGCGAGGAATGCGAAACGAGTCCCGTGCTTTCGCACTGCTCTGAGCTTTGCAACTTTCCAGAAAGCAGCTGCAGTAGCGGGAACACCGCGACTGAGTGCAGAGCCGCCCCTCATCCGAAATTGGCTGAAACGCGTCAGGAGCATGACGAGAGCTGCGTGTCAACACTAATGTCAGGAGAAAACACTGGTTCGTCTGCGCCTGAAGAAGCTAAGGCGCTGGGCGACAGTGGAGAACAGAACGTTCCAGACGACATAGGGGCGGTAGACGTCAACCCGTCCGAAAAAGATGAGGACGAATGCGCACTCAAAGACGCTGAGCAGGAAGAGCGCAGCTTTGAGGAACTTAGTGAAGGCGCCAAAGACAGGTCTGATCTAGGTAGCGCACGTGAATCGGCTGAGAATCATAGTGACATTGTCAGAGAACAGGAACCTAGGCGACGAAAGCAGCATGTGCTTCCTCAGGAGAAAATGATAGGAAAGCACGAGAAAGAAAGCTGCAACCAGAAGGAAAGTAACAGCCAGTTCCGAAAAGTGAGCTATCACCACAAGGTGACCGACAAACAGTGCTGCCGCCGAAAGGTCAGTAAAGGCAAGCTCAAGAGAGAGAGCTGTCACCGAAAGACGATGAAAGGTAGGCAAAAGAAAGAGTGGTGCCGCCGAAAGATGAAAGGCAGGCAGAAGAAAGACGGTCGCCGCCGAAAAGAGAGAAAGGGCAAACACGCGAAAACAGGTTTCCACCATCGGAAGCGCCAGCGTCGCCGGAAAAATGACTTCAGTAAAGTCAGTCACGTTGTCAGCCCTGAAACTAGCGTCAGAACTAGAGCTAAAGAAATGTGCGAGGCATTACTATCGCGCAAAGCGAAGCGCATAAGTGTGTCGGGGCACATAGGTCTGGGCAGTAGAATAAACTGCAAAAAGAAATCGTGCAAACATTCGCGCGGAAAAGTGCACCAAGGCACCAAACCGAGATTCAAGAGAGCGCTGCCCGGGAGGAGAAAAATTAAGGTGCGGGACAAGTGTGAATTTTGCCGCCAGCACAGAGAGAGCCAGACGCGCAAAGGCACGTGCTCTCATGCGGGCTCTCTCTTTCCGCTGCAGTCACGGGAGAAACCGTGTTCCCACAGAAAGCAGCACGCGCGCGCATGGAAAACGCGTGTACGGCTCAAAAAGTGCGAGATCGTACGTAGCCGTAGTGACAGAGGCAAGAAGGAACTGCCTAAGCGCTCGACCAAGCTTAGGTATCGCGATGGAAAGCCGCGAGTGGAAATAACACCATTTAGTAGGCGCAAAATCAAAAGACCGGGTAGATGCGCACTTCGCATCGAGCGAGAATGCAAAAGGGTGCGCGAGAAATTAAACCTCGTGGGTCTCACTTACCGCCTGAGACAAACAAAAAGAAAGGACGGTCCCACCGAAAGCGTTGCGCACTTGCTATGGGACGTCGCGACTGGCGCGCGAAGCGCAAAGAAAGGGACAAGTCGCAAGTGAGTGAAAGCGAATCGCTCTCGTACTGTAGCTCCCGTAGAAACTGGAAAGACAAGTACGGAGAGAAAGAAAAGCGCGTATACCGCGAAAGAGGCAGAGACATTAGCTACCGCGGTAGTAGAGAGAGAAAGAAAAGCGCGTCTACCGCGAAAGAGGCAGAGACGTTAGCTACCACGGTAGTAGAGAGAGAGAGAGAAAAGCGCAGCACAGCGAAAGAGGCAGAGTCACTAGTTTCCGCTGTAGCGGGTGTCGTTTACCGTCCGTTAGAAGCGAGGAAAACGCGAACGTGACGCACTAAGCCGTGTGTTCTAAGCAAGGCTGGCTTCGCCTCCTCGTGACCTACATTTTGTCTCTTCGTGAACAGCTGTTAAGTTCGCTCGTAGATCGGGGAAAAATTGATATCCTCATTTGTGGCCTCAGCTATCCTCATTTGTGGCCTCAGCTGAGTGTCTTCTGGCCGAGTGATCTCAAGAGAGCGAATTTGCTTTGCATTCATTTTATTCCTTGTGTTGCTTGCGTTTGACACTTTGTTTGAGTTAAATAATTTCAAGTTCTTGTATCCCACATGTGTCTCTTGTTGAAGAGGGAACAAAAGGGGGCAGAACTGTTGCTAACGGAGTTTTTGTGACTTTAAGTCTGGTGTATTGACGGGTGACAGAGGGCACTTGCTCGTGTTGGGTGTTGCCTGTTGTCGGTCGGTTCTTCGCAACATGCAGAACGATCAACGACCGATGCTGAGAAGCAAGCTCTTCCGAAGGACCGAGCGAAGCTGATCCAGTCACCTGGGCGACTAAGCTGCGGAGCAGTGATCCTGTCCTGACGAGAGGGACCCGTTCTCGGGAAGGAGCCTGGAGCTACCTGCGGCTGAACACCGGACGAGAACTTGGAGGAGCCTGGCGTACGAGCGCGCCCCGCATCCGAGCCACGCGGAAGTAGCTCGTCTTCGTGGCGCATTGTCTGGCGGCGGTGGTGCTGTAGTGCCGGAGCTCCCATTTCGCTGGCTGCCCCCCCCCCCCCCCCCCCCTGGAAACAAGCGCTGCGCGCTCGCCGACGCTCAAAGCAGGCCCAGACTTTCTCGGACAAGTCGCGACATGCAGCGTGACTCACCCCGACGCCGCGGCGCCGACACGGACCCTTCCTCCTCTCCTCCTCTCCGTCGGTGCGAACTCCTCCGCCGCTCGCCGGCTCTCGACCATTGGTCTAATTTGAACGGTGGCCAGTGATTGGAGGATTTGAACGGCTGGCTGCCGTAACCGTTACCAGCGGCTATAAAAATGGAGCCGCGCTGAACCCGAGCAGCAGACGGGCAGCAGAAGAGCCATCACGCCGGAGCTACGCTCGCCGCCGGGGCCGCCCTTCTTCTTTGTGCTCGCCCGTGGTTCTCTTGGCCCTTGTATCATGTAAAAGCCCTTGTACATACTGTACATAAAGTTCATTTCACTCACCGTCGCCTCGACCGTTCCTTGGCTCGGACACCCAGTCCCAACACCCTGTAGTACTTTGCATCACCTGGGGGTGGCAGGTATTCAGAGAATTGGATTGGTTACAGTTGGGGATAAAACTGATCCTTGAATAACTCTTAGAAGTGCGATACGTTGACGGCATTGCCTTGCGAAGCAACTGCTCGGCGCCGTGAAAAACATGCTAGAGGACCTAGAGAGGCAAAGCAGAACGATAGGTCTATGTGAACTTATGTGCATAAAACTAAAGAAATGCTCAACCGTCTAGGAAAGAGCAAGCTGTTGACGAAAAGCAGCGCAGCGCTGGAAGTTGAACGGGAATATAAACTAGGGGTAAGTAGTAACCACGAACAGTGAACACCACAACAGTAACGTAACTGGAAAAAAGTGCAGGCGTAGTAGATTTGGCGGGTTCTCTCACATCACGAATTTTGTTGCGTGCCGGCCAGCCTAAGAATGAAGCGCGACGGACTATGGACAAGAAATTATTTATTGGACGCTGGCCTAGCGCGAGCGCTCCGTCCCGCGCCACTTCAAGCGTCGTCTTCTTTGTCACACTAGTCGCCGCCACCGAGTGATTGTACCGATCCTTTACAAAGAGACGCGCGAAATGGTGATCGGCTTGAGAGCATGCTTGAACACCGAGGAGAAAATAGTAATGTGCTGGCTGCCACGATGATGGCGATGAGCGAATGATTCCTGGTCTGCGAAGCTTCGGGGTCCAGGTCAGCAAGAGCCTATCGCCGAAGCGCTTGGGCGAAACATACAGCATAGGCATGGGGAATGTGTCCTTACATTTAGACAGCGTCTCGAATCGGGGGAGAGATAGGGTTTGGTCGCGGCAGCGTCATTTCGTCGCGTCTTCTGGTCGATGCAAGTGTCGGGGCTGGGGTGATCTGCGAGGTAAGTTCTGCTCTGGTGGGCGGGAGCACAATCGGGCGGCTCGACCACGTACACAGCTCCGAAGACCACGAGTTGTGCAGGACACCAAAGCTCCGGCACCAGGATGGCGATGATGACCCAGCACCTCACACTAGATGTTGCGTGGCGGCCAGCCAAAGAATGAGGCGCAATGAACAATGGACAAGTGATAATTAAAGGCCGCTGGCATAGTGCGAGCGCTCCGCTTCGCGCCGCTGCCGGATTCGCCTTCTTATTCCCAATATCATCTTAAACATAACTTCCAGGATAAAGTGTAAAAGAGTTGCACCTTGCCGGTAACCGCCCCTTGGCGGAAGCTTTGAGGCAATAAAAATGTTAGAAACTGTATTCTGTCAATGCAGCGTGCTATGCAAAACAAGATGCTAAGAGTAGCTTTAAGAGACAGGACGAGAGCAGAACGATGCAAGGATGAAAAATAATAGAGCCATGGGCAGGGCATATGATGCGAAAAACACATAACCTATAGTCCCTGAGGATAAAAAAATGGATTTCAGCAGAAGGAAAGTTTAGTATCAGGGGGCAGAAAGGCGGTTGTGGGGATGACATGAGGAATTTTGCTTAGATACGGCGGCCGCAGCAATCCATGGGCAAGATTAATTGTAGAGGCATGGGAATGGCCGTACTCAGGGAACTTATGCGGCAGCGGCTGATCTCAGTGACAAAGATTCTCTGCTCGAGCAGCCTCTCAGTCACTTGCTTTAAGGAAATATTTATAAAGCACTTCTAAAATACCGTTTGTAACAAATTGCTCGTCATCAAGAAGATGTCGTGGTTTCCATGCCGTGCTTCAACGGGTCTTCAAAAGGAGCGAGAACGCATCGGAGCTTGATTTCAATCTGCTAACTGTTCAGTGAGGCCGCGCTTTGTTATTGGTCTAGCCGTGATTCGAAGTTTTCAGGCGGTGAACATTGAACTCACCTGGGAATGGTGCAAGACAATTCAGGTCAACGCAGGTTGAAGCTCATAGGCGGTGGCGAATTTCCTTGCGCTGTTGGGTGGGCCAGGCAAGGTAATGTGACGGGATTTGAACACAACGGTTGCTTCAAATCTCCCTCTAAGTTTTGGAGGTCTCGGTGCTTTTGAGTTCTGGAATTTCGCGGCCTTTGTAGGAATGGTTCAGTGCACATCCAGTACCTGCAGCACATGTCACCTCGCTGTGTGCACCGCAGGGACGACGACGACCGTAGACAAAACAGTAGCGTAAAACTGAGAAAAATATTTAGGGTAACTTCTGACAAAGCACAAAAAAAAACCTTAGGCGCAGAGGAAAGCAGAGACTATGCTTGGCTCGTGTCGGTGAGGATCACAGTTTCTCTCAGCTGCGCTCAATTTAATCGTGGCGAATATATCTTGGACAAACCGCATAGAACCCCTGAAACAACCTGGATCATTGTAGAGGCAGTTTCATGTAGCAGCAGTATAACTAGATAAATCTGGGTGCCTTATGCATCACGCCAAATTGCTAAGATCGCATATCAGGAGCTTAGAGTCTCAAGAAAGATACATTAAAAAGCTTTCGGCAGTATCCGTCACAATTCGGTTAAGTCACTTGGCTGTGTCTCGCGTTTCGGAGGTTGAGAAGCGATGGTCACCTGATGTTTCTTGTAGCTCCAACACAGAAACCCTTTGGCTACTTGCAGGAACACTTCTGTCGCTCTAAGCAAGAAGTTGACAGAGAGCACAAGGACTCGACATGAAGTCATGGTGGGAAAAATCAGCGAGAATGGCTAAGATTGCCTGCGCCATTGCGCAGGGTTAGCACTGTTTATTGACACTGCAAGAGTTTAATGACATCGGTTCTCCGATATCGATTCGAACGAACCGACCCTTTACATTGATTCTGGCCCTCTTTTCAGCATTTTCTGCCTGCATACAGGCCAATAATTCTCATAATTCATCATCGTTCCCGATGAAATTGCGCAATATTGATCACAAAACACACGTAAATGAAAAAAAATTTACATATTTCACCTTAGCAAAGGCGATATGGTATTTTAATGCTCGTTTTACGATTACTTCTCAGCTATTAAGAAATAACCTTCTGGAGAGTACACTGCGAAAAAAAAGTTAGATTATAAATTCTTTTTAATTGTTTTGCAAGGAAGGAAGTTTAGCGCGAGGTAAAACTCAAGCTTGCACATGCAACAGTTTGAACGTTTCATATGGCGACTATGTTAAAATGATGTTTATGAAATCATATAATAGCACTAAAATATGATAGAATATCATACTTAGTCTTATAGTATCATATTTATTATCACAAACTAACGAAGAAATTTGCGCACAGATATAATGTCGATAAGACTATTGTCAGAAAATTTATTTGTGTTTTCTTATTGGCCATAGACTGCTTTTGCCTACACCTGGAGGCATCAGAGTGACGAATGTGGCCCAGATGCAAGCTTATAGAGTGCAGTCTATGCGGAAGACACCGTTTCGGCTAGCAGTGAAGAAGTTTCAGACTTCTTATGACTACACCAAAGAGAGGTTTTTAGATGCTGAAAAAAATTTTCCTTCTCTTAGACAGGTTCCGAGCTTAGAAGCTGCCTTAAGTGCTCTGCTGCACGGCTACGAAACATACACCATTGTCTAGTCACTTTTAACACAGATTGTTCCTACAAAGCATTCATTCTTAATGATTCAGTAAAAACTACCTGGAACGCTTGCACAGCTTTTTGTCTTTTGAGGAAACGTGCCAGTTTTTGTGTTACGAGAATTACATTAGGGCCTTTTCACCCACAAACTAATGAAATTAAACAAAAAGCACCAATTCACTGCCGCATCTTAATCAAATTACATTATTTTTGGTACAATATTACAAACCCGGAATTTCAGTGTCGCTGATAAGAACTCGGCCTACCGTTGTTCTCGGTTTAAAAATTAAGGTATTCAAATTTTGCGAGCAGTATAATCCCCCCTCGCAAACAGGTTAGATAATTGTAACCATGTGTATTAACTTAACGCCCAATAAACATTTTCCAGAATTCTTGAACATAATCATTAGCACTTGGTTTTTCTCGTTCTGTTTTGTTTCGCTGATTACTGGGGATCTGGAAAAAATATATGAGTGTCTAATAAAGAACATAGTACAATATTGCATCTTGGAGAGTGTTTTCATAAGTAATGTTGTTTTAAACAAATGTAAATACATAATAATTGGTGGTAAATTAGGAGTAATAACTGTCCAAATGCAAACAACCTATTTGCACTAATTAGCTTCATAAGAACTAATAGTTTTGTGTCACTTATTCCCTGGTCGTGAATCCCACATCCACGGGTGTTTCCCTTCGAGGACAGATGTCTCTGCTCGCCTCAGTAACGCGGCGGTGGTCTAAACCTAAAACGATATTTCTAATTTGTGTCTTCCAAATATTATTTTTACTCAGATGTCTCTTGATCCTCCTCCCCGCACGGAATATACAACGCAAAGTGTGGAGTATTGGCAAAACGAATTTGGAGAAAAGGTGAGCGTAACTAAAGGTGCCAACCATAATCTCGGAATTATATTCAATGTTCCCAAAGGTTCGGCCATTGAATTTGCTTCATTGAATTGCTTCACTCCCTTCTGAAAACGCATGACTGTGTCTGTGATGTTTGTGGCATGAGTGTTGTTGTGATGACGACTGTGTGATGAGCGGAAGAAAAGTTCTTCGTGCGTTGACATCAGAGGGTCGCGCTGGTCAAGCCGCGTGGCACGGGATGCACGCGCAATTGTGGCCCGAAAAAGAGGAAACAAGAAAGTATTGTATGACACGATTAGTGAAGGTTTGACGTGGCGGAAATGCAAGGTTTTGAGAAAAGCAGCTCAGCAGGCGTCCAGCTTTCAAAAACGGAGATTTCACTTGTCGGGCGGCACGTTCGGGCTGTCGTAGGCTGTGATCGGCACCGCCGGGCCTCCTGAGCCCTGCGCTGCAGCGTCCTTATTTTCTTCCCGGGGTGTGAAACGCCGCACCACCAGCCGCCGATCTGCTGTGGTCTTGTGGCCATTGGAGCACGACCTGCTGCGTCTTCTGGGCCATCCTGTGCCATCCAGCGTTCGTCCTCTACTACACCTGCCGTCTGGGGCCTACGTCGTTGGGTCAAGACGCTTGCGACGCTCCGCGGCTCTACGACCAGCGTCCTTCTGAGCCGCAGCTGCAGCTCCGTTGCGCCAGGGACGCCTGCAGGCTTGGTGGACTCAATCGTTTTGTTTCGATGTTGAAGGCATGCTTTGATTTGACTCTTAGTAGGTTTCTGATTTGTCTTGGAGTCTATCGGTCTCTTAAAATTAATCTAATTCATCTTCATTGTTTTGTTCAGCTTGTCTTTTTATTTCGCGAACCTGCAAGCGATAGCCTCCCCTAGCTGATATTGCGACTCACTTCGAGTGGTGTTAGACTTTCTTAAAACATTTGCTTGACGGCCGAAATATTGAAAGAATTCACTGGTTGCCATCTTACTCTATTGAAAGACAGTGTTGTTCAGTCATAATTACATCCTTTTAAACCTGGTGCAACTCATACAACTTTACGTACAACTAAGCGGTTTAGGCTACGACACTGGGAGTTTGAGTGCATTTGTATCCAAGAATGCATAGATCGGCTACGTTTCCACCACTTTTAGACCGCCGATTTTTGTCCATCCGTCATTGTACAACATGACGAATTTATTTCCAGCGGACCACTATCACTACCGCGTGCAAACACAGGGAATTAAGGGGAATATACGGGCATGCAAAAAATATTCGAATGTTAGCTCGTCACAGCCACCACGCTCGCAGGAGCAGCAACTGATAATTCAATAATCCCCCATTTAAACAGGTAGGCAGATCGAAAAAGCTTATGCGAAGCGCTCTTGCCATTGTAATTGTTAGAATCAGTACAACGTTTGACTTCAATCAACCAGATGATCAGGCACTCTTTCGTAAAGCATACTCGACAATAAACCACATTCCCACTATCAAACAGGTTCCAGACAAATGCGGAGAGTATAGCCAGCAGTTCATTGATTACGTGGAAGCATTAGTCTCAATGACCTCAGCAGTCCTGCAAGCATTGCGTAATCATGGTGCATAAGAATATTCTGTGAAAATACTGCAAGATATCTACTAAGTCATAAGTTCAGAATAAAATTCTAATAAAGATGAGTGTCAGCCAGGGCGACAAGATCTCGCCAATACTATTCACCATCTGTTCATCGGAGGTGTTCCTAGGCCTTGATTGCAAGCAGCTGGGAATAAGAGTTAATGGACAATATCTCAGTAATTTTCGTTTTGTTGATGACATAGCCTTGCTAAGTCATTCAGAAGATGAGCTGCAAATCATAATCAGTGAGTTAGATAGGCAGAGCAAGATGGTAGGTCTTAAAATTATCGTGCATTAAACCAGAGTAATATTCAGCAGTCTCGCGAGGGAATATCAGTTCACAATTGGTAGCTAAGTGCTGGGAATGGTACAGGAATACGTCTTCTGAGCGCAGGTAATGCCGGCTGACCGGGATCCTGAGATGAAAATAACTAGAAGAATAAGGATGCGGTGAAGCGCGTATGGCAAGTTCACTCAGATCATGAATGGTAGTTTACCAATATCCCTCTAGAGAAAAAAAATATCACATCGTTATAAAACCGGTGCTCACCTAAGGGGAAGAAACGCAGACGCTAACAAAAATGGTTCAGCTTAAGTTAAGGACAACGTGGCGAGCGATGGAAAGAAACGTAATTGGTGTGACTTTAACAGACTGGAAGCGGGCAGAGTGGGCGAGGAAACCAACACTAGGTGATGATGTTTTAGTCCAAATCAAGAGGAATAAATGGGCTTGGGCAGGGTATGTAATGCGAAGGCAAGATAACCGCTGGTCCTTAAGGGTAACGGAGTTGATTCCAAGAGAAGACAAGCGTAGCAGGGGGTGGGAGAAAGTTAGGTGGGCGGATGAGATTAAGAAGTTCGCGGGGATACGTTGACCGCCGTTGCCAAAGGACCTAAAGAGACATAGTAGAGGCCTTTGCCTTGCAGCGGGCGTAATCATGATGATGATGATGATTAGTTGGCCTTTCGAAAGTTAGTTAGTTAGTTGGCATTCGAAAGCAGCGAAGCACAAAAATGAATGCAAATGGTTTTATACGAGAAAGGCAAGCGGTAAAAAAAATATTCTCTTTTCAGTGCTCAATATCCTCACAATATCACCGGGAGAGAATGCTTAAAAACGTTAAAGCTTTTTGTTTTCCAAATGCGCAGAGTGCCTTTCTATGTGACGTGTTTTATGTTGCGGTCGAGTGAAGATTGCAGCCTCGCTCGTTCGCGCTCTCACGTGTGCTCGCGGGTGCTTGTAATTTCCGCAGTTATATCTGCCTGTGACAATTTTTGTGTGGCTTGTTGGCTCGAAGCGGGCATAAAACGTCTATAAATATGTGTGACCCGACGCCATCGTTCTTTTTTCTCGCATCCACCAGGGGAACCTCTTTCGAACATGAGGTACAATGGCAAATTAAGCGGACAGATATTCTTGCTTATGGATGCTGATAACAGCTTATGATTGTAAGCAGCAGTGTCGGACACACTACGTCAATGCTTGGTGCTTGCAAGTTACTTAACGAAAGAAGCAGATAAATGTTTTTTATTTCTTTTTAATGATAACCTCTCATTTGCTATTTCATGCGTTGGCAAGACAGGAAAACATTCCACAGCGTGCATGCATTCGTGTATTGTGGTAATGTAGGCTCAGCGCTCATTACAGCGTAATTTTTTGAACTAAGAATGCTGCTCATGTGGCTGTGTCGGAGACAGAATAAAAAGGGTTTGATGTTTGAAACCTTCCCGTGACAGAAGAGCCAGCACAAGAACACTTACCCACGCCTCTACTGCGCGTCCGCATGTAAACAGATTACCAGAGATGGTTTGGTTTATGCGTGCCTAACCTACCAAAGCGACTCAGGCTTAGAGGCACGCTGTTACCACCGCTGACAAGTCACTTATACCACCCCACTCATTGCTATATGCACTTATAACAGTGCATCACATGCAAAATATTGTGACCTGCACCGCTTATTGAAACTTTCATTGCTACATACAGAAACATCCTACCTGTTCTAAAAACTCCTACATATATGTCACCGCGAAAACGCAGATGGTATGCAGCAAAGAACAGCGCAACTACGCTCGGCTACGGTTTACTTTGTGGGCGGTCGTTTATAGTGCGAGGTGTTTACAGAACACGTCCCACCGGCAATCACGCGTAGCTTTTCACTATACTTGTTCCACTGTTTAGGAAAGTACGTAGTGAGAATAGGGGCGCGCCGCGTTCGTTGTCTTTGCGTTCGGAGTACACTCTCGTGGGATCAGGCGGCCATTCCTGTAAGGCACTACGATGCTTGCGTTTAGTGGACTCTTTTGTAGTAACTGGGTACGACAGGTGGTATATAGCGATGGGGCAAAAAAGTTGGGCTAGTTGGCGCTGTGACACTGTCCCGTGTGTGTCGTCTGCTTCTCTGTCTGCGTCCGCTGTTTCATTCGCGCTAGCTAACATGTCGCAGCCAGTGGTCAATAGACAACGCCAGAAACTCCGAGCTTTTTCAGGACGCTGCATTTAGCTGGAAACTCAGAGGCCTCAGAGATGCGGCTTTATATAGCTGCGGTGATGTATTAGGAATAGTATCCGTCTGCAAGGCTGTATCCACATATTTTACAGACAAAAGTAAGCGACATTCATCCGAAGCTCCACTATTTGTGGAAAATGAGATAAAATGACAATGCATGTTCACTACGGAAAAGTGCATACAGCATAGGTCAAGGGACAAGCTTGAGTACTCTTGGGAAACCACAGAATATGAGCCGCCTCCTACGGGATATAATCTTCTATACGGAAAGAAAAAAGGTTTAATGTCGGTGGCGATCACGCTGTGAACAAGCATACTCTTGGTTTAATGGTTAAGTGTCTCAAAGACTAGAACAATAACATTGCTTTCCGTTCCAGTTTTTTTATGGCAATCGAGCTGGGATAGTGGACAGCCGCGAAGCTCAAACCGTCATAATAATATTGCTGCAAAAAGGTGTTCATAAGGGCTCAAAATTGTGGGCGTAAGGAAAGTAGAGAAACAAGTTCAAGCGAGATACTGCGGAAAAATTTGAAATCTGTGTTGGGGTCACTACAGATTTTTTGTAATATCGTAGCATTACGCCGCAATGGCACACTGCGTTAAAATCGTCAGTCAGTCTACAAACAACACGCTTCTATTTTAAAGAAAAGTGATTTCGGCTTTTCTTTGGGGAGCGGGAGCAGTGCTCAACGCTCATCAGTGGCACCAGCAGCTCTTGCATAGCGCAGTAGTTCATGTTTACTCTCAAAGAAATATGATAGGGGGCTCATAAAGAGATAGAGGAAAAAGGAGGAGTGGAGTGCTATCATGGCGAGCTAACAATTCATAGATCGGCCACTGAAAAAATCAAGAGTCATGAACATCTACATCGAGGCGAATGCTTTATGTATTGTCTCGAACTTGAGTGGGTGCCGCCGTTTCGCAGAACGGGAGCAGAAAGAGATGTCGATTTGTGTGCGTAGAGGACAGTCGGCACACCACGTCACCTGGCGCTGCCCGAAACTTCCCGCGCAGCACCGCACGCGCTGAAAGCCCTATGAATAGGGTTAAGTGCTCAGGGGTGATCAAGGTATTGAGACGAATAGTGGTAGACCTGGCTACAAGCAGCCTGCCGATTCAGGAGGTGTACATCTAATTATGGTTGATTCTCATTTACTCTAGTCCCGATGATGTGCGGTTAGAGAATGGCGAGAGAACAGAAGGATATGGGAGTTGAATGTAGATAAGCAATCATCTACAAGCAGAGTCCCAGGGCGTTAGGCGCATGCTGGCCCGAAGTATCAGTGGACTAGGGGGTGTAGGCAGATTAAAATAGGGCTATATTCCCAGCACTGATGGAGAAGTTTAAAAAACCTCCGAAAGTTGCGTCTCACCACCAAATCAGGTGGGGTTAATGCGTGCAACACTGCGCACAACAACGCGATGGGCAACGCGGTGCACTGTGTGCGCCATTAAAATAGCCACATTTAGTTTTGAGGGGAGAATGGGAGGATGGGGCGATTTCTTCCTACATTGGACGATACCCTAAGAGAGTAGCCATTAAACCAATATAGACTAAAGAGGGTGCGTGCCCTTATAACAAGCAGTGAAACTACGTCGTGACGAGTTTTGTATCGCCGTGAATGATCTACCGCCACGAGGAGAAGTTAACTGTGCACATATATTGAAGCTTTGATAATTGAATAGAGAAAATGATTACCCCAGCTGCACAGCTAATTGGCCCGTTATTGGAAATGTATTGGCAAAGGCCGGTCCTACAAAGGACCATAGGGAACCCAGCCATCTTCAATACTAGGCTGATCACCTGCGCTGTTTGGGTGGTGACCACTATTCGATGGCGAATGACATGTGTGGAGTCCAGAAAGGGAAGTTAGGGCCTTGTAACAAGTCTTTTGCCTTTTGTTTTTTGCGTGAGACGATCTTTAGTTCATCAGAAACACTTCGAGAGTTTCATTGTAGCCCAAGACAGAATGCGCTTTCTTTGCTCGTCCGTTGAGATTCTACAAAATGGACGGTACCTGCCTCATGGAAGCTAACACTGTGATATATGTAGGCATTAACGGTTAGCGGAAAGTTCGTAGTGGCATGTGGCCCTGTGCTTGAAGGAAGTTGTCCCTGCGGAGAATTTGAATTCTCTACAAGGAGTTACAAAGACATTGCTCTCGTTAATGGGTAAACCCTCTAGTTGCGGAATGCCTCCAGTGGAAATTCTGAAATTGCGTTGTATTGAGCAGCACCTTCACGTGCAAACTCCCTATGCAAAAGTTTGAGTTCACATGTTGAATTAGCTTTTGATTCACAAAGCTGATTGTCTTGACTGTAGAAATGCTGCGCAAGAGAGGACGCATGATAAGGGCTGATTCTGGTGGAATAAATTTCATAGAATGTGATATCTCCACATCACAGCAATGCAAAGTGATTACTTGTGATGATAAAGATGATGGATTGAAATGTCGCAGCGGTACCTTGGCTAAAAACTGCCATGGCACAAATTATCACTGGAGGTGGCACCTTCTCCTGACAAAGAGGCCAAGTAATTTCTTGCGATGATCAAGCTGATGGGTTTAAATGAGACAAGGAATGCATGTCTAAACGGCCTCCAGCCGCAACTTATTTTTCATCCTAAGAATCTGGAGACAGACGTATTTTCGATGTAATTAATCCTTCAGGAGAAAAGCACTAGGCAAAGTTAAAGCTTTTATCGACTAACAGCCGCCAGGTATTCTGCCACACTAGGGTTAGATCCCTACATTTTCCACAAATGGGGCTACGCTCAAACCACTAGGCCACGCTGCGATCTAAAACAATTTCTCGTATTAATTTCAATGAATGTCAACAGTTTGTTCAAATTCTTTGCTTACTAATTCTTCGGACAAGGATGGGGCGAAGGTTGTGGTGCCATATTTTCAAGTTGGCGCAAAGGACTGCTGAATGATCCTTGACAGTCGAAGTGGGAGGTATGGGGCAGACATTTTTCATACGGCCATCTTTTTGTAAGTTACAGAAGAACGTCGGATGCAGATGATATAATTGTGGTTTGATAGTTGCAGCATGGTACATAACGTAGTCCGCCAATGTCAACGGGCATTGCTGGTGTTCATATATCAGTCCCAGTGTCCCAACGGCTGCGTTTGCATAACAGCGAGCGTTGAACAGCGAATATTGGCGCGCATCTCCTCAAGAGGTGTAGTCCAGTTGACATGTTATGAAACAGACAGGAAAGGGGCAAGGCCTGATACAAAACTTATTTCTACCGAAGAATCCTCAGTCGGCTAAAATATACTAACAGCCTAAGAGCTTTAAGAGCAGACTTTAAGAGTCCGACTGACAGAGTAGGGCCCCCTGGCACGCAGGATAAGACCACACTAGCTGTAAAAGCGAAATTGTGACCGTTACACTAGCCCTGTAGCACATTCAGGTGAGCTGAGGTACCCAAATGTTCTGACACCATGCTCCCTCTCCGACAGTCACATTGCCAAGAAGCAGTCTCACGATTTCTTGGATATTGTGGATACTACTGGCGCATCATAAGGCATCGTTCCAATTACCTAGCCCCGTAACAGGTCTGACGAGAACAGACCAGCCTTTCACCTGGGACGACCAGCAGGTGAAAGTATTGAAAACAGTTCAGCGCCACCTATGAGCACCTGCACTATCTTACTTCCACAAAAACGGCGACAGGGAGCTTCATATCGACGAAAAATATTGGCATTGTGCCGTCCTGGCTAAATTCCAGAGCGGTCAAGGACGTGTACTCACTCATTCTAGGTGTTCTTTCTCTAAAGTTGGGTCGTAAAGCTCCCATCTAGAAAGAATGCCCAGGCATTGCGTGGCCGACGTCAAAATTGCTGTCCGAAATTTATGGGAAAACTTTCGAACGTAGTCACGAATCCTCACGACCTGTGCTTCTCTCGAACCTCAAAGACCCGCCAGCTCACCTTGTTAGATAGAGTCTGCGACTGCTGGAACACCACATAACTCTCGCAGGCAAGTCTGGCCGCCAGCACTCGAACGCCGACTGCCTCTCACGCTCGTGCAGATCACGACACAAATGACGATGCCTCCCTCTTGAATGCAATGAGCGCAACCTGCCTCGTTTCTAAATGGTACATGCACGACTGCTCCGACAGCTATCAAGTGCGCGCTACCGTCGTTCTCAGCACGCAACATACCGTACCTGATCATCATACCTCAGAGTCTGCGCGATAAAAACTTAGAAGCTTCCAAGATTGTCCCAACTTCTAGACAATTAGGGATCGTCCGTACGCTTGCAAGGATCTAGGAAAATTACTACTGACTTAATCTTGATGCACACGTCGTGCACTTTGTCAGAACGTGTCATGGATGTCATTGTCGCAAGGTGACAACAAGAAAACCAGATGGGTTCTTCAAGCCAATAGAATCATCACCGAGGCTGTTCCAGCAGATTAGCGTTGTGTTGCTGTGACCATTCCCATTTTCACGCGCACGCAACACGCGGGTCATCATTCGCACGGCCGTCCTCACATGGTGTTCGGAAACCGCACCTCTGCTAAGTCCAGCAGCCCTGGAAGCCGCAAAATTCTTCTTTTATCAAATATATTGGGTGTCATTGTGCACCGGGGATTCTAATCATCGACCTGGATACCACAGTCATGGCTTACATTATGCAGCAAACATTACTCGACATTAACAGAAACCACCGGAGGACACCATGCCACCCTGAAACGATCGGTTTAAAATACGCCTCACGAAAACGCTTGCTAACATTCTCTCTGTGTACGTCCACGCCGCGCATGAAATATGAGACTAGGTGCTACTCTGAGTCCTCGCCAGCAATCTGTAACTGTTCTGACCTGTTCACGGCCGCGAGGTAAGCACAGTTCTGGACGCTATATTACACCATCTGGACTACGATAGCGTGCGTGCTAGTCTTGTCACCTTTCTGCACCTTGTGTAAGAGGTTATTCAGCTGACCAGGGTTTTTCACTCAGAACCAACAAAGTCTCGAGTCACTACTCAATACCCTTCGTCGCCTAGATGGTCGATACACAACTGGAGACTGTATGGATCTGGTTTCGCATTCGCGGACGAGTGAGAAGCAAAAAGCTACTGTGCCGATACATTGTACCATACAGAGTCATAAGGCCAGTTGGGTACCTAACCTACAAGGTCTTCCTGATAGAGTTAGAAACTTCGAGTGGGCAGTGCTTCCTGAGGTGGTCCGCGTGGCATGCTGCAAACCTTATTTCTATTGGTAG
Source organism: Amblyomma mixtum (assembly GCF_055824585.1). Lineage (NCBI taxonomy): Eukaryota > Metazoa > Arthropoda > Arachnida > Ixodida > Ixodidae > Amblyomma > Amblyomma mixtum. Next base: position 21,626,434 of record NC_143020.1, on the reverse strand, counting down.
AGTGTGGCATTTTTTCGTGCGCAGAACTGCTCCTCTCCATGAGATCTTTAATGCTCATTCTTCAGCCATCGAGACGATGATTATTTTAGACAAGGAGCAAAGATACGGTGCATTGCTCGCCGTCGCCTTGCGCTGTACTCAAAGGGGCGTCTCCTAGAGGCGAAGAAGCTGAAGTGAAACCTGAGCCCCAGAGGCTCAACCATTGTTCTCACGACGCCGCCTGCCATTCTGTGGTCTTGCTTCCACACTGGTCTTTGTCCAGAAGCATTCGGTTACCCGTGACAGTATCATGCTAAGCGATAACAGAAAAGCACAAGCCGACGCAGAGGTGGGAATTCACTCATGACAATATCTGGCTAGACGATAGCAGAAAAGCCCAAGCTGATACAGAGGCGGAAAATAAGCAAGCGGCATTCTTCACGCAAATTTTTCCGCAAGAAGACTCGTTCTTGTCAAACCTTTGCCCACTGACTGCGGCTTCCGTGCTTTCTTCACCTCCTGTTTTCGAATTATTTTCCTCTCCTCCCTCCCGCGTCAAGAATTCTCTTCAAATTGTATATTGCTGAAAGGGATGTGTCGGCTGCAGAAATAAAATGTAAGATAACGTGTATTCAGTGTAAATGGTGCAATGCGGTATAAAGGTTATTACTCGGACAAAATGCTGTTTATGGAGACGGGCGCATTGTCGCCATATCCAACAATTCTGGACAAACACTTTTTTGAGCGGGAAACAGTCTATGAACGCAGTTTTTTTTTAATATAAGATTTCAGTATAGCAATCCATATATCCACAGACACATAACAGCAGTCTTCGAATTGTTTTTCCATTGAAGTTTTTAATGTCACCAAAAGAGTTTTCCATTTGATTTCTGTTGTATTCTTAACTGTTCGGTGCAATAGAAGCACGTTAAAACGACGATTTTGTTGCACATCAGAAGAATTGATTATTACCTCCAATAATTCCACAACCGTATCTTAAAATTTGACAGCATTCAATATTTTTGTGCTAGATTGTTGTACATATTTCTAAAGTTTGAAATTCAAGGTATTTTGAAACGTTTTGTTCTAAAACGAAATTATATAATGTAACTGCAATGAATTATCTGCTGCGATTGAATAAACTCGAGGCTGAAGGCACTTGAAGGCGGTTGAGCGGAGGAAATTCTAGGCAATTTTATCAAAGAGGTAGCTCTCCAATCGCCATTTCATTAGGTTACGCGCAAGCGGATAGTATAAGTATTCAAATCAAAGCCAGCTGCCCGCTGTACCACAAGTTCGAGTTTGGCCTGCACGGGCGCCTTTTGCGCTTCGCCTCCTTTGAAACGCTACCACCGCGTCTCGAAGGAGCCGAAACGCAAAAGGCGTTCTGTACGATGTCAGTGCATGTTAAATATCTCCAGGCAGCCCTCCACTGCGGCATGTCTTTCTTCTTCAATTCTTTCACTCTCTCCTTATCTCTTTCTCTTACAGTCCGGTGCGGTGGCTCAGTGGTTGTGGTGCTCGGCTGCTGACCCAAAAGGCGCGGGTTAAATCCGGCAGCGGTGCTCGAATTTCGATGGCGGCGAAATTCTTTAGGCCCAATTGTTCTGTGCGATGTCAGTGCACGATAAAGATCTCCAGGTGGTCGGAATTTCCGGAGCCCTTCACTGCGGCGTCTCTCATAGCACGATTCGTTTTGAGACGTTAAACCCCATAAACCAAACCAAACCAATCTACCCTGACAGTGCGGGTCGGGTTCCACCCAATATGTTGCACAGTTGCTGCGCTATTTCAGTTCCTCAAAAGGAAATTTTCAATTTCATTTCCATCGTGTTGTCCAATGGTCTATGCCAGAATTTATTTATTTATTTTATTTTACCCTCAGGGCCTTGCCGGCATTGCAGAGCGGAGTGGGCAGAAAATATAGAACAAAACAATGGAGAAAAAGGAAACGGGTACATCAAAGATTAATTCTGTGTATACAATATTAGCTAGACAAAATACATTAGTGCAGAACAAAATAGTCAGAGTTTACACAACACCAGCCAAAGCTTTGCGAAAGTTATTTACGTCAGTAATAGATACAATTTCACCAGAAAGATCGTTCCATTCCTTAGAAGTACGGGCGACAAACGAGCGTAAGAAAGAAACTGTTTCGCATAAGCGGATGGCAACTTTGTGGGGATGATCAATGCGGCGCGATAAGTAGTAAGGTCTATGAAATAATTTTTTGTGTAGGCTGGAGTGGTAATATAATTTGTGAAATAGGGTTAGCAGACAAATTTTTCTTCACGAAGCCAATGACTGAAGACTAAGGTTAGCTTTCATTTCCGTTATGCTAGCTCCTCGGTTATAGTTAGAAAGAATGAAGCGAGCGGAGTTATTTTGAACACGTTCAAGCGAAGTAATCACGTAGTCAAGGCTAGGATCCCAGACTGCTGGTGAGTATTCTAGCTTCTGACGTATTAATGTTTTATAAAGAACTCATTTCAAAGAAGAAGGCGTCCGAGAAAAATTGCGTCGCAGATAACCTAAAGTTTTGTTAGCGTTATTGATTACGTAATCGATGTGAAGCGTCCAAGCTAGATTAGAAGTAATGTGAATGCCTAGGCATTTATAAGAATTGACGCTTTCCAGTGGAATGTCATTCAAGTAGAACACGGGAGACGGATTAGCGGAACGGGATACACGCTAGACTTTGCATTTGTTAAAGTTTAGTTCCATTAGCCACTAATTGCATCAATTAACTATAGCCGCAAGGTCGCGCTGTAGGATGTTAATATCGTTATCGCTTTTAATCTCGCGAAAAATTACACAGTCGTCGGCGAATAAATGTAAGTTAGAGGACACATGAGAAGGACGATCATTGATATAAATTAAGAACAGTAATGGTCTAAGAACGGAACCTTGTGGAACACCAGAAAGTACATTAACGAAGGGTGAGTTGTAACCATTAGCAGCGACAAATTGGGAACGGTTAGTCAGAAAGCATTCAATCCATTTAAACAAGTTGTTGTCAATATTTAGGTGACGTAATTTATGAAGAAGCAAGCAATGGCAAACCTTATCAAATGCTTTTGAAAAGTCTAAAAAAAATGCAATCAGCGACTGATGACCTGTCAAGTATATGTTGCAAGCTGTTTGTGAAAGAAATTAGTTGAGTGTCACATGAATATGATTTTCGGAAACCATGTTGTAGAGAGGAGAAAAATGAATTGCTTTCGAGAAAGTTCACAAGTGTAGTGATTATGATGTGCTCGAGCAGTTTGCAACATGTGCTAGTGATAGACATGGGGCGATAATTAGTAGCAGAAGTCTTGCTCCCCGCTTTGTGAAGTGGAACGATCTTCCCGATTTTCCATTGTTCAGGTAGTGTGCCTGTGTCCACTGACTGTTGAAATATATGTGTTAAAATAACTGAACTATAGACACAAGTATTTTTTAGGAATTTAGCATTACCGAGGTCGTATCCTGGACTCGAATGATCTTTCAGAGTACTAATTAGCCGAGCAACACCGGCTGGGTCAACAGTCAGGGGAGGCGTCATCGAGTAATATGATGATGTACATCAGGAAGACGGGTGCGGCTGTGGGCTGAAATATTATTCACAAAAGTATCGTTTAATACAGTAGCACAGAAGGTATTATCAATTGGATCACCACGCTAGTCTATCAAAGCAATATGATTGCTGGCTCTGGGATTTATAACTCGCAAAAATTTTCTAGGATTTGTTTGTAGCATGTCCGGTAAGGTGTTAGATAGGAAATGGTCTTTCGCATTTTTTAGGGCGGTTATGTATGTTTTGGAGGCAGTTTTGTAAGCAGCCCAGTGCGAAGTACCTGGTGAAAGTTTTGCGGTGCGATACAGCCGTTTTTTTCTTGTTTGATAATCTTTTAATATGGGCGTTGTACCATGGCGCGTGCGAGATCGAGACGATGTTTCTTACTGGAATATATTTGTTTGTTAGACGGTCAACCTCAACTGCAAAGATATCCCAGTTTGATTGAATGCAGCGATCATAGAAGTTTGAAAGAAAAGATTGGATGAAAACGCACAGTTCGTTATTTATTGCTGTGAAATCTCCTCTCTTATAGTCACGTATTTTCTTTTTTGCCTTGGAAGGTTGGGGGGTGCCCCGTTGAGATGAAAAGTAATTAATGAATGATCACTAATACCTGGTAACTGAGTGATGTCGGATACATAATCAGCCATAGTAGTCAGGATAAGATCAAGAATGTTTGAGGCATTCAATGAAACTCTAGTTGGTTCAATAATTAGCTGTGTCAGTGAAAATAGAGAGCATAAGTTAAAGAACTCATCGCCTTGTACCGAGAATGGAGACAATGTGGGCATGGTAGTAGTGTTCCAAAAGATGTTTGGAAAATTAAAGTCACCGAGTAGAATTATAGGAGCCGAAGGGAATGTCATACTGATTTTGTTAAGACAGTCATGCATTTGGTTTATAAAGGAAGGTGGGGTATATGGGGATCGATAGCATAAACCTAGTATTAATTTACGATGGTCAAGAGTTAACGACACCCACACTATTTCAAGATTAGTAATAATATTGACGCTTGAGGATAGAATGTTATTAGATATAGCGAGTAGAACGCCGCCACCACGATGAGCAAGGCGATCACATCTGTATATGGAAAATTTATGTGCGTTCTGAAAAATTTCGTGGTCTTCAATGTGCGGTGAGAGCCATGTTTCTGTAAGGGCAATAATATGCGCAGAGTATGTATCAATAATAGATGATAGTGCATCATGTTTGTTGTGTACACTCCTGGCGTTGGTAAATAAGACAGAGAGTTGCGATTTCGACGGAGAATTCAGACCACCACCCCTCACGCGCCCATAGACAGAGGCAGAGGATGAAGCACCTGAGTGAATAGCGTTGCGAGCTGTGCGTGTCCGAAGTTCCTGAATGCCATCAGATATTGCGTCGTATGAGTATCACCTTTCATTCATGGACAGTTTATCGTATTTAAGCTTGAACTTTGGAGACTGGGGTTGAGATTTTGCAAAATCGATTAGCTTTTTGCGGGCGGCCCGTGTGGGAACCGAAAAATCTTCGTTTACTGTTACTCCATCGGATTTTAGCAGATTACGAAGTGAGAGCACTTTATCTCTCATTTCAAAGTTGTAAAGTTTTGCAATAATGGGGCGACATTTGTCAGGAGAAAAATTGCCTAAACGGTGGGCACGCTGAAATGAGTCCGCGTGAAAAGATTCATAAACAGCCTTAATTTGATTGGTTAGTTTTTCTTCTGTTTTGAGCCATGATTGTTCTGAATCGGGAATGCCGTAAAATATTAGGTTATCCCGTCGACACCGATCTTCTAGCTCATTGAGACGTGATTGTAACAGGCAGTTTTCAGCTTTAAGTTCTTCTACTGATGTCTCAGTAATGGCTATTTCTTCTGATAGATGTTCGAATACATCTGATTTGGTTTCTAGCTCGTCTAGCCGCTTGCGAATATCGGTGATGTCTGATTGTATACTTTTTTGACCGGAATTTATGGATTTTATATCAGCGGCTAACTCAGTTTGAGACTTCACGCTTTGCGCGGAACGGGTGTGCAGACCTTTGAGTGTGCAGACCTGAAACAGAACTGTCATTTGCTCAGCAGGGCCATCAGGTAAGCTATCAAGTTCAGTCACAGCACGTTGGCGTTTACGAGGGCCAGGATTATATTCAACATCCCCACAGCATAACAGGAGAAATAACATCGAGAAGCACTCACATAATATTTCGCACAAAGTTCCGGGGCACGGAACACTACTAGGCATCTGTCATCAGATGTTTCGCATATAGTGGAAATTTTTTACACACCTGCATGTCGAAAGAGCGCTGAATGAAGACGATGCCTTGAGCTGTGTTCCCGTGCCCAGTGAAGCTTCCGTTGACGGGGGGGGGGGGGGGGGGGGCGCTTAAGTAGCTGACGGGTAGTGATGCCGTTGCCGATGGTGCCGGACGAAAATCGTCGAGTTGTACCGGGGGAAGGTCACAGTAGGAAGGGAGCGTGAAGCCTTGATCAGCGGGTTGTGGACTTGGTACCGAAAACGACTCCCAGGACACTGGCTGGTTGTACTGCGCAGCTGATAGCAGCGATGCGAGTAAAGCCAGGAAAGCCTGCATGTCGAAAGAGCGCTGAATCAAGACGATGCCTTGAGCTGTGTTCCCGTGCCCAGTGAAGCTTCCGTTTACGGGGGGGCCGCTTAAAGGGATGCTGAAAGGTTTCCCATAAAAATTGAGTGAAGAGATGCACTTTACAGTTTTCCACCCTCGGAATTCGAATTTCTCATCCAAATTAGGCAAAGGAAAGCGCAACGTATTTTATTTTGGCGAAAAGTGCAGCAGCAGCCTTGGGCCAGCTCGCGCGCCTCGTTGCCGCCTGTGATTGGTTGGGCGCCTCGTGACGTGAACACTGGCGTTGGCTCAGTGAGCCCGGCTCGGTCGCCGCCGATGTAGTACAAGAAGCGCGACGCGCGGTGGTTCGGGCTGTTGGTTTGATGCTTATATCACGATGGAACACATCGAAGATTACCAGGAGGATCTTGGCGTCATCCCCTACATGTACGAACCAATCGCAAAGAGCAAACCGCTCCAAGGAAGCAACGATGATGGCGCAAGCGGTGCTTTTGGCTTGAACGAAAGCGAAGTGTCAGCATCTCCACGTGTTGGAAATGTCTTTTAGTAAGCACACTTTTCTAGCCAAACTTCATTCACAGATACAATAAATTAATTTTGAAGCGAGCAAATGTAGTATAGCACTGCTCCACAAAATTTTCCTAACGCAATGTAAGCGGGATGCGATCGTCGGCATTGTTGTCTTGCCGCTTGTCGGTGCTGCCGCAAATCTGCTTGTAATCCACAGAGACCACTGACATGCGCAAGAAGTTATCAGGCTCTTTTTGCACGCAAATTTTATGCTGGCATCGCTTCACGGTCGCTGCGTGCCGGCTCGATTCATACCACACGCGTACAACAGAAGTTCGCGGCGCTTTGCGGCAGAACTCGTCGAGGTGACAAACGTGCGCCTTCCGTTCTGCGTGCCAAGATGGTATCTGGCAGTAAATTAAAATCCTTGTTTAGGCGAGTTGCTTCATACTGCAAGCCCTTGTAGGAATATCTCCATCCATTTGCGGCCGCCTTTATAGTGCTGTTCTCAGATCAAGCGACAAGTGATTTTTTTCACTAACTCGATGGCCTCGGGCTGCAACCGAGCAGGCCGAATCGCAAGGCTGGCTGTAGCACACGTGGCGCACAATTATATATTATTATTAATGTATGAAGCCATGCTGCACTCGGAAATTTTTTACGACTACATGTGTTATTATAAATGTATTCATGGCAGAACACTTTACTGGTATTGGCTGCATTAGAACTTGAACAGACTTGTCAGCACTTTTACAAAAGTTCAGTGCAGGGTTCTCAGCAGCATCTGCCAGTGGCATTCGACTTGTTGCACAGTCCTGATTTGTATTGCTGTTTGGTGTGCATTCTTGACTGTCTGGTGTGCAGCCTCCAGGTGTGATGTCATTTTCCATGCACTCTTGATTTGCACTATCGTCTGGTGTGCAGTCTTGATCTTGCAGCAGTTCGGCAAGGACCTGAAAGGCATAAGCCATATGATGTTATTGTTGCAAACAGAACAAAAGTGTCCTTCAGTATGAGTAAAATCTTCTGGTTTATTTCGCAAACTATTTTGTTGATTGGCCAGCTCTGTGGAAAGTGAGATCATTTATTATATACCAGGTGTTTCTTTAGAAGGTCCAAAATTTATTTTTAAAAATCGGTAACTAACCTTGTATTAATTTTATCCCTGGGGCTGTATTGAGGGATATGGCATACACCAGTAATAGGCAGAAGGTTTCCATTAGCTCACTAAACTGCATATCTTAATTAAATTTTTATTTTCATATTATGTTGTATTTGCAGATTTGGAACACCTCCTGCAAATACTGTAGCCAAGCAAAAAAAAATCTCTTTCAAAACTTACACCCTGACAGGCAACTTCACGCGCTAACACAGCGCCAGCGGGCGCGTCCGACGTAGATCGCTCAAAAAAAAAAAAGTACGCTTTGGGGCCAGACTGCAAGCGCCACGACTGCGCACATTGGGCGCTGACGAGGCGGCTATCAGCCAGGCCCCAGGCGAAACCAAACTGAAAACGAAACGCCGCGCGCCCGTATACCAGAAACATCTGCAAAGAGTTTTCTCGGCGCTCCGAGCCCGAAGAAAAATGTGCCGCGTACTACTCCCTATGTTCTCGCCACTAAGGGCTACGCATGAATCCTAGAATATCTGAGCTCCAACATAATTGATTAAAGAGGCTGCATATAACGTCTTTCCACGAGCTCGCTTACCGAACGAAGTTCTCTGCTCACGCGCGGCGCGCAGTCTCCGGTTGTGAGGCGCACTTCGCGTCGCTCCACCTCTTGCAGTATTAGTAGCAGTTTAAGATTTTTATACAGCCAAAAAATTTAGGGCCGAGGTCTGATATGAGTAATGCTGTACGAGATGCATGATGCATTCCTGCAAGCTTAACTGCAAAGCACTTATTTTGTAAGCTGCAGTTTGCGGCCGTCCTGACGTTCTCATTCAAGCGCCGTTCATCTCACTACTACCGAAAGTCTTGCATCCACGAAATTACGCGCCATACACTACACAGAACACCGGTTCGCGCAGTCAAATTCTCATAGTGTTAATACACAAATTCTTACCTCGAGCTTCCTCCTTTTCGCGAAAGCTGGCCTCGGTGGCGGTGACGAGCTCCTGTGAGCGAAGACAGGCGGTATTGCGCCGGGTTTCAGTCGAGCTGACTTTGTTGACAGGCCCAATGAACGCATTATCGGCAGGCTCTGGTTATAGTCTTCATCACGAAAGTGGTCAGAGCATAGCACTGTAGTCTTTGAGGGCTTGAAATCCCTTCGCTTCACAGCAGCGACCCACCTCGCGGAAAGCTCCTTATTTTGCGGGAAATAATGAAAGACCACATCGTCGCGGCCGCTGGTGTTAGTGCAGCCGAAGGCTGCGCAAAACGCCGGCATGATGGTTCACCGCTTCACTCGATGCTGCACACGTTTCTGTACGTCACCACAAACATAAAAACGCACAAGTACAGGAACACACGGCAGATCGAAGCAGCTTACGATGGCACGCACGCAGAAACAAGCACAGACGCGGAGGCTGCGAGGCGACGGAACACCAATGTTTACGTCACCACCCCATGGTTTCCGGTTTCGGCTCGCATCGCCAGTGTCATCAGCAGCGCTCGGCGGACAGCGAGGGGCGGAGCTACCGCGCAATTTTAAACGGCGATTACGTCGCTCCTAAGTGATTAATCTGGAAAAAAATTTCACCCGCATGATTTTTAAGGTTCCCACATCCATACGTGAGCATCTTAATGAATTATAAAATCTCTTCAGCTTCCCTTTAAGTAGCTGACGGGTAGTGATGCCGTTGCCGATGGTGCCGGACGAAAATCGTCGAGTTGTACCGGGGGAAGGTCACAGTAGGAAGGGAGCGTGAAGCCGTTATCAACGGGTTGTGGACTTTGTACCGAAAACGACGCCCAGGACACTGGCTGGTTGTACTGCGCAGCTGATAGCAGCGATGCGAGTAAAGCCAGGAAAGCCTGCATGTCGAAAGAGCGCTGAATCAAGACGATGCCTTACAACATTTGAATCAACATTTACAACATTTACTTACAACAACAGACTTACAACATTTGAATCGGAGCGAAAGCACGCATTAGTGCTACATAGAAGACAACTGTGAGCAGGCAGTGCCGCGGGCCGGAGCAGATGGAAGTTAGTGAAAACGACGCTCTCCAATGCACACGGCAAGAGTGGTGCAGTTTAACACACGGCGTGGTCGCTGCGGCGATATCCTTGCAGTCTCGCTGAGCGGCCCTTAAAGGAGACTTGTTCACGTAGCCGCGGGCGTGAGTCGCAGTCATGGATGCTGATTCAATTTCTTTTTCTCTTTTTCATGGTTTGACCTCTAACTCAGCTAAAGGTCAAATTTACACGGTCTGCGATTGAAGCCCAAGATCCCATAGGGATGCTTTCGCATCAATAAGGGCATTGCTGAACAAAGGTGCAGAAGACGGTTATATGAAGGCACTATAACATGCAAGGAATCCTGCCTCTAACTTTAAAAATAGGTTTTTTTGAATTACAAAGGTGGCTTCTGCAGCATACAAATACTAGTGCTGACGTTTATTAGAAATGAAGTGTGCCGTCAAAAATATTGTGACTCCGCTCGATCGACGCAGGTACTTGTCGTTTTCTTGCGCACTTTGGCCGAAGCGTGGTCGTGTTGCGTCAATGGCAGAGACGCGAAGACCTATGCTGTGGTACGGGCAGTGACGTTGAATATGGCTTGCTTGACCGCAATGGAAGCACAGCGGACGCTTGGCGGAAGCCCTTAGGGTGTCGCATTTCGTTTAGATTGCACGTCTATCGTATGTTGGGCGGGCGGGGGCGGGGGCGGGGGGGCGGCATTCGCGAACAGCTGGTTCACGTCGAACAGCCAGGCTTGAGGCGTTTCGTTGGGTCTGAGGACTGCGTACTGAAGCAGCGTAGGTCAAAGCTATAGCCTCAGCTTCAGGCATCGATAACGGCGAGCCAAGCGCTGAATGCATTTCTTCGCGAACTACGTCTTCAAGGGTTGCTACTTGAGGCTGTTTAGAAGATGGTAACGGGCGACGCAGCTCTTCCCGTACAATTTCGCGGATGACATTCCGCATGCTGTGCCATCCGGGCGGGATGTTGAGGTCACTAGTAACTGTCGTGGGAAATGGAGGCCTCGTGCTTCCAATTTTCCTCAATGGGGGCTGCTTCAATGGTGAGTTCAGCGACGTTCTTCGGTGGACTGCGGGTAAGACCTACGACAAGTGCCTCTTTAGCACCAGGCATCAGAATCTCCGCCTTGTTCTCTTCCTTCATACCGAGGCCACAATAGACACGTCAAAAAAGGCGCTTCTTGTCTCCTATGTATGTGCTCACTGTTGCCTTAGGGTGCTGTATTTGTGACTGTAGAAGCAGCTGATCTGGTTTTGGCGTAACGAAGCTTGTGAATGCTTTCGGGAACTACCTCTTGAATGATTACCACGTCGCATAGAGAAGCTTCACGGTATTTGGAACGAAATTCCAGCTGTTATTTTCAGGGCGAATGAACCATGGCTCACTTAAGCCTGGTCACCCCAATTGTTGAACACGAAGACACAGTCAAACTTTACCGGCTATTCTTCAGGATCTTAGCCCGGTGAACCGTCGAACGTGAGCGGCAGTCGGTGCCGTTGCAAAATAGTGGAGGCTAGTGTCGTAGCCACGGGTGACATCGGCGCTGCGGAGTCTTTATTGCTCGCGTGCGGTCTGTTAGTAGTCCTTATTTAGGTGAACGCCTTTGGAGACGATAGCTGATTCGCGCTTCGTCTTCGGTTGTGACGGCTTGTGCGGCTTTCTTGTGATCTGTTTCTTCCAAACGGTTCTGGCTACTTTGACGACTCCAGGGGGTGAGGGCGACAGGTAGACCCGTTATCACGTCCACTAGGTGTCACGTTGTTGGCGCTGCAGTCTGGTGAGCACTAACAGAGCGAAAATGGCTTCTAAGCAAAACTCTTTATTTCGGCTGACTTGCGCCCGTAAAGAATTGAATGACCCAGCGGCGGCGTAGCAACAAGATTGCTAGGCAACAGTCGGTCAAAGTACCACCGCTCTCGGCCATGCTCAATTTCAAGCTGAAAGCTATGTTTAGAGATACGATGTGCAAAGTTACTGCAATATTCTGGGACAACGTAGCATCGGCTCGGCCAAGATGCGATAAGTCGAGGTAAATCCGAGCGCGTCTCGAACCACGAACAACGCGATAAATAGGCGTGCCGGTACCTTTGAAGAATGAACACTACAGATACTTGGTGCAATAAAAAGCTTTTTAACTAAGTTCTTATGTAACTTTATAAGTATAACCGATAGAGCGATGCGGTATAAGTAGATATGTAACTTTTTAAGCACAGCTAGGTTAGAAGTGAGCGTGAATAAAAGCCATATCAAGGTTTGGAACTTTGATAACCGTCTTGCCCTCGGATCACTGGATCAACATTGTCGACAATTTCACCCGCGATTGGAAAATTGTGCCGCGGCACTCAGCACACAGTGACTACCACCTGTGCTGGCGCATGTGCAATGGGGCCTTGTCTATGCCCCCTCACCCGGAGGTGCAATAATCTGCAAATACAAAAGTGAGGCCGAACGGTGGTGGTCACGAGGCACGTGCTCCAAGTTTGACTTGCATAAGTGGACGTCCCTGTGCGCTCAGCGCCCTCCCCCAATTTTCGAATCCCACTTAAAGTTGATTTCTAATTTTCTGCGTTTTCTAATTTTCTGCAAACGGTTGCGACTTTCAAAATGACAAGCTACAAATCTCTCATTTCCACTGGCTGCCTATCTTTAATAGTTTCAACACTAAGCAATTGCATTTTCGTTGAAAAGCTTACTATTTACCTGGATTCATCACTTTTTGATCATCCGGTAAAGCTGGTATTATTATACCACGAAAAGCCATGTTTAAGCTCTAAAACGATAATTTTACAGTTAGTGGTGGGCTTCCCTGCCATGCCTGCTAAAAGGGCTGTACTGCGACCATGCTCGGACGAGGAAAAAGATATAAAATACCAATAGGAGAATTTGTGATGAAATAAGAAGAAAATACTGCAATACTATCCACCGGGTTTTTACATTAGGAACTCAGGGTTTAAAGGGAATTGGGTAGCCCCGTATATTAGATTAAAGGGGAAAATCTACATAATGCAAGATTGAACTTGTCGTAAGCGGGTCAAGTAAGACAGGGACGATGTATTTCTTTATGATTTATATACAAAGAGCACATTCATGAGCTCAAAAATTAAAAATTACTACAAAGAAGAATAAAGTGATGTCCAACAGAAGGAGAGGAACAGTAATTCACAATAGAAAACGAAGTATTTTATGAAATTACGGGAAATATTCACCTCAGCACAATAACGACCGCAGATGAAGAACATGGCCGTTGGGTCGCAGGGAAGCAAATCTGAAGGTGGAGTGTCATTTCATTTATTGAGGATTAACGTCCCAAAACGACTCAGGCTATCACGGATGCGGCAGTGAAGGGCTCCGGAAACTTCGACTCCCTATGGTTCTCTAACGTGCACTGACATCGCACAGTACACGGGCCTCCAGAATGAAATGAAATGAAATGAAATCTTTATTTGCCATCAAATACAGATGGGGGGATTGTAGAAGAAAAGCTGTCCTTGGAAAGCTTGACGGGTCCACAATCCCTTATTTTGGCAGAGTGGCGGCATCACGTAACCTAATCTTGATATGTAAACACATACATACATATTTAATATGATACAGACTTAGTACTCGTAAACGAAAACAACACAAAACAACAAAAAGAACAGAAAACAACAGCGGAACTCACTTCTACAAATCCAAACGAAAACAACAGCAAGGCTAGATAACATTACACAGAAACCAAATACTTCTGCCGGAGGTCCTTGTAGGTTGCCGTGAAAAGGTCAAAACAGACAGAATTATAATAATTCAAAAGCGTTGGTATTGTGTACTTAAGGCACTGTTTCCCGTTACTTGAACGTGACATTGGTACTGACCAATATTCGAAGTGTTTTGTAAGGTAACTTGGAGTTCTGTCCTGTAATTGGGATAGGTTAAGTATATTGTTGATATTCCTGCGGATTTCTTGTTTATATACATGGCTTAAGCGATATCTATATAGATTGTGAGCTGGAATTACACCAGAGTTGCCAAAGAAAGTTGACGTGGAAGCAGTATAAGAAGCATTATATGTGTGTCGGAGATACTTTTTCTGTAACAGGTGGATGTGTTCTATATTAGTGGATGTTGTGTTTCCCCATACTAGTTGACAATAGAGTGAATGATAAAGCAAACGTTTGATGCGTGTGGAAACGACCTAGTACACCAGTTATTTGACTTATTTTGCTTAGAACATGCTTGACGTGATTATCCCAGGACATATTTGCGGAAAAGGTGACACCGAGACATTTGAAATTCTCGACAAAAGCGATGCATTGTGAGTTTATTATAAAATCTTGATGCGGAGGTATGTGCTTGTTCTTCGGCTTGAATATAATCGCTTTTGTTTTGCTTTCATTTACCTTCATTGCATTTGCTCTCGACCATTCCTGTGAGGATTTCATTGCACTGTTACATTGTTCAACAAGAAGATTAATATCATTACCAGCAAAAAAAAAATACTAGTGTCATCTGCATAGATAATATATTTTGCTTTAGGGTTAATAGTGACGATATCATTCAGATAGAGATTAAAATGTAAAGGTCCTAAAATACTTCCCTGCGGCACTCCACAATTAACAGCTTTAGCTTTCGATGTAAAGGCACCTATTTTCACAACTTGAGTTCTATTGGATAGATAGGATTTCATAAGAGCTAGTGCCTGTCTTCGTATTCCCTACTTACTTAATTTTTCCAGCAAAATGTTATGGTTAACTAAATCAAAGGCTTTTGAAAAGTCCACGAAAATGCCAACAACTTTGAATGCTTTCGCCTTCATCGCCTCCATCGCCTCTAATTAAACCTCCATCGAAATTTAGCCGCCGCGACCGCGATCGAACACGCGTTATTCGGGCCAGCAGACGAGCGCCGCAACCACTGAGCCACCGCGGCGGGTATAAGGTGGAATGTGTTTCACATGTTGCCTAATGTCATTAATACGATCTCACCTCTGTTCCTGAAAGCTGAACTGTGAGTATTCCCATTTTATTAGGACCGAACTGTAGGCCACACCGCGAGGCTGCCGCAAAAGGCCTAATTTGATTTCAGAATGCAGCCAGTCTTCGGAACGCAGGGCCTTCTCCACGCTGGGTGTGTGTCGGCGGACCGTGGTAGAGCATTCTAACATGCAGATAGCATGATGTTCGTTTAAAGAGGACTATAGTGCCCACGCTGTAACCCGATGGGTTTCTTCTCATGGCGAATGAGCACGTTATTTAAGAGGATCAAGTAGTGGATGCTACAAAAGATTGAGATCTCTGTCAATCTTCACTTGAAGGGTGACAGCCGCATCAAGGGCGAAATGTGGCACAGTTCGCAGTTTGCAGTCTGCTAGCAAGTTATTTACTTTCCTGAGATGTAATGGCAGAGAGAAAAGCACAAATTCATTAGGTAGAAACACAGACAGAAACGGACAGTCGCTGCATTCAGAAACGGTTTTTGCAATAAGGCCTGGTGAATAGAAAGGCTTCTTTGCACATGCTTGCACAGAATGCAGACAAAATTCTCCATTCAGAAAGCATGCTCATTATATGATTGATAGGAAGCAGTCATAATGGCCTCGAAAAAGAATGCGCCAGGCGTTGCAGACATAGATATGAGTCTGCCTGCGCGTATAAACTATTACGAAGGCATAATATCTTTTTTCTTCGCCTCTAGTGGAAAGTAGGGAAGAAGGCAGCAATCTGTGCCTGCGCCCCACACCTAGACAAAGTCTACTGTCGTGCGTACTTCGGTTATCGCTTTCTCAATGACTTAACAAGAATAAGAGGGCGCTATGTCTGTTATGCAGTTACTGGTCTTCTTGAACAACTTGCTCATTGCTGAATAGGTTCACTCGGAAGTTTTCGGCCCTAACATATGTTATAATATATTTAGACGTTATTTTTCCTCCGCGGCACTTCCTAATAGAGCTAATTGCCCTCGAAGCACGAGATATTTGGGCGAAAGTGCGCTTGGCATGTTTAACCAATTCGTCTGTGGCGGGTTGCACTGAAGTACGCTGATAGAGCGCGTTGTTGCTCAATCCTCACTTATTCAGCATTATTAATTGCGTACGAGAAGTTTTGAGAATTTCAAAAATTTTAGCTAATGTTTGCTATGTGCGGTAGGCGCAACAATGACGCCCACTTTGTGAAATTATGGCTTTTAATATTTACTTTGAATTTTTTTCCACCATTGCGGTTATTTAATCTTCATTCTTAATACATTCGGTAATCGTTTAACTGGTCTCTAATTCATTTTTGGACAGCAAAATTTTCCAAGGGACATTATAAAACTGAGCTTGCCGTAGAGTGGTCGTAACTTCATGCACGTTATCAAGAATTAGTGGTTTTACAAGTATTAGAAAAAGTCTTGGTTTTTGTTCTTTCCAGTTCCCGTTTATCGCAGCTCTACAAACAGATTTTCAAAAGGCACATGCTGAGCTATCAATCAATACCAAGGTGGGCATGCACAATGAAGACTATTTCAAGCAGCTTGTAAACTATATCGAAAATCTTGAACTGTAAGTATATGAAAGTGTTCTTATATAAAATACCGGTGTATTTCTTCCAAACTGAACTATGTCTGAAGGGCACTGCAAGTGGTGCAACAATAGGTAAAATCTTTACTCCCAAGTTACGTTGAGCGTGCCGTAATGTAGCCGTCAGGCATTTCTATTTAAAGAACACAATAGCCCCAAAGCAGTAAACAGCTAGGCAATAACTTTTTTCTATACTAAAATACATTAATCGACAAATAACGGCAATACTCCAAGCGAGCAGCAAAATGTGTGTGCTGTCCAAGCTTGGACCGTTTTCAGGGTAGCGATTTAAAGGAATGTTATGTGATATATGGTACGCCTGATGAATGTTCCGATGCTTCCCATTGGCTATGAGATATGCCATACTGGCAAGGTCCTGGCATGTCTCGACGACGTGATATTCTTTAATGTGCAATATGTTGCGTTGCACACAGCCATTTAAAATTATGCAATGTTTTTACCTGCCGTTCTCGTCAATCTCAGTTAAATTTGTTAAAGAACTGACAGCAGCACTAACTCCAAACCGAAAGATATACTGCCGAATATCGGTCCAAAAGGTGGTAATGTAGATAAATAAACATTAAGGCGATTACATCTTCGTGGTACTGCGGATGATGAGCGCAAGCACCTTTATCAATCACAGTTTGCGACTGAAGAATGTGGGAATTGTTAATCAACTATTCCATACGGCGTGGATATAATGCATGCGCTCCTACGGCAGAACAATACTTAACTACATGTTCCTTACATCTTTTAAGAGCGGCTTTCACTTATCGGGCCTCTACTGGGTGGCCTCGCCGTGCTTCAGGAGAGCTTGGAGGATGCGCGTCCGCTCGTCAGTTTTTTGCACAAGCTTCGCTCTTGAAATCGCCCCTTCCTCCAGACATAAAGGATAGCTTGGACGCGACGGTCTTTTTTTCGCTGCTGGTGTACCTACCCTCTTGCGATACCTTGCAAATGATTTCCGCGTACTGTTTGCACCCTAGGTTCTGCACGACATTTTTCTTGCATGCGACTGCGGCAAGAATCGTTCGCACAAAGGAATTTCTACACTGACTGCGAAACGACACTGAAAACCTAGAACCTGTAATAAGCTTCCTAAGCCGACGGCAGCGCTCAGCCCGTAGCCTAGCACGGATGGAAGCAACTATGGTGCCGGCCTAGACTTGTGGTTGCGATCTCAACAGTCATACACTGCAAACAAAAATATACCCAAAAGAGAGTAAAAATGGGGGCGGCCACCTTTTTTACTCCATTTGTGAAAACAATTACTCCATGAGTGGGGAGTAAAAAGGTGGATTGTCCTCCATTTTACTCCCATGAGGGAATAGCCCTGCACTGATCCCTGCACTGATCCCTGATCCCTGCAAACACCCTGCACTGATCCTAGCGTCGAGGGTGCGCCGCACTTGCTGCACGAGCGGTGGGTGGTGCGCGAGTTGCAGTGTGAATACCCCGGTCGCTTCTTGCAGCTCAGAGTCGATGCTCACAGGAGTAGAGCGGTAAAAAGTGGAATAAAAGCGCTAGGTCAGGCGTGCATTAATTCTCGCTATTCCTTTAATCCGGTTGCTTTTCGCAATATCCGCATGGTCATTTCCAGGCTCGATCCGAAGATTCACCTTGTATGATAGAGAAAATTTTTCTTTTAATTTATCAAAAAGATAATTTTATTCGTTCGTCCATTTTCTGCGATGAACATTCATGTCAGCATTCCAAAGAGGCCATTGGTATAGGTGCATCCGCTAAAATACTAGCATATTCTCTTCTACAAAAGTCACCTACCATCACTCAATGGCCACCGCTGGCAACCGTTGAGCCCTGATGGTGTAAAAATCGCACATGTCAAAAATGTGTTCAAACGCAGCGTCTACGCATTCAATAATATTCACGACGGGGATGTGAGCTTGGATAGGCGTTTCACACATTATATAAAAATCTGAGCGCAGAAGAGCGAATGGTTAGTGAGATACAAATCCACAAATTTGCTACACGTCGGCTTCTTCACTCCATGCCTCCCATGATGCTGCTTCTTCTTCCTTAGACCGCATAGCTCAATTGAAGGGCGTGAACAGCGATGCCGATAGCAACAGGGATCCCTAAGGAACTACTCTATTAAAATTTAGTAGTATTTTCCTCTGTTACTAAGGCGTGAACGGAATATTTGTGTTGTGGTGTCAATTGACACCGCCAGGGCCGAAAGGGTTAATATCGTGGCCAGTCTCCTGCGCATTCTCCGTGATTGTGTTCGTTATCACTGTTCGTACACCGTGCTGGTGCTCTTTCAGGCGCCTGGTGAAATCTTTCGTTTCGCCTATGTAAAATGATTAACAGTCGGCGCAGGCAATTTTGTAAGCCACGCCGGGAAACATGGCAAGAGAGCTGGTCTTTCACGTTTACAAGCACATTTCTTCTCTTTCTTGTTGGGACATGTGCAACATGGACGCCGTGCTTGCGGAACATCCGTGCCAGCGCCTCGCTGATCACTGATACATAGAGGATAGGGGCTCGTTTCGGTTTCGGTGCGTTAGCACTGTCGTCTCAACTGGTAGTAGTCTTCTTCGGTGGAGGCAATCCTCTTTGCGCGTTCGAATGAAGGAAAGCGGGTGGGCGTTTATTTTCAAGTCAATTTCCACGGTCTACATTTCGCGGTTTAAGGCTGCGTCTTCGCTGCATACTTCCCTGACACGATTGATTAGAGATGCAAGGAATGACCGATTATGACAGACTTGGTGTGCTGAATTAAAATCGAGATATCTTCCAGAATGCGTCGGTTCCCGGTAGACCAAAAACTAAGACCAGTGGGAGCACGTGTTACCACGGTGTCGAGGAACGGAAGGCAGCCGTCGGTCTCTTCCTCAACAGTAAAGTTGATTGAGAGCTCAGTGGCATTGAAGTGATCACGGCAGGTGCGCGTGTGCTTTCGGTCTATGACGCAGAAGTGGTCGTCTACCTAAGAAATACTTTTGTTCGTGGTTAAAGGTGGCCAAAGCTTTGCTTTCAATGGCTTCCATGGCGATGTTAGCCACTGTGACCGAGGTGGCTGCCCCCCTTGCTTTACCAAACATATGTTGGTAGAAGTTGCCGCTGTACGTAAGTTATGTGTTAGCGCGACAGAACACATATTTTACGTACAGCGGCACCTTGTACCTAACATCGCCATGGAAGCCATCGAAAGCAAACCTTTGCCAACCTTCCAACCACTAGTCCACGACCAAAAGTATTTCTTAGGTATGTGGACGACTGCTTCTGCGTCATAGACCGAAAGCACAGCGCACTTTCCTCGACCACCTCAGCGCCATTGAGCCCTCAGTTAACTTTAGTGTTCAGGGAGGAACCGACGGCTACCTTCCGTTTCTCGACAGCATGATAACCGGTACTCCGATTGGTCTTAGTTTCCGGGTCTACCGGAAACCAACGCATTCTGGAAGATGCCTAGATTTCAATTCAGTGCACCCAGTCAGTCATAAGCGGCCAGTGGTTGCATCTCTAATCAACCGTGCCAGGGAAGTATGCAGTTAAAACGCAGCCGTAAACCACGAAATGAAGACCGTGAAAAATGACTTGAAAAGAAGCGGCCACATGCTTTCCTAATTTTCTGCTTCTGCCGTGCCCACGGTCATTAGTTACGCTCCTTACAGCAATGTACTATTGTTTTGTTGACGTGCTTGCTATGTGTGGTGACGTGGAACCAAACCCAGGTCCTTCGACACAGGAAATGCTTCAAACAATAATGAAAGATCTTAAGCAGCTGAAACAAAGTACAAGCTCTATTAACTCCACACTGTGTGTTATTGAAAAGAAGCTAGACGATATTTCCTCAACGGTTACTGACTACACCTCTAAAGTAGAATCACTGGAAAAAACTGTCCGCAGTCTACTTCTGAAGGTAGACGACGTATAGAATAGAAGCCGGCGGAACAACCTAATTGTGTTTGGCGTTCATGAAACGGAAGACGAAACGTCCCAAGAACTTGAGAACACGGTCGGCAAGGATTTTCTTCTGGAGCGGTTCAAAATTTCGGATGTGGCCATTGAGCGTATCGACAGAATAGGGTAGCCTCCTGAGGACAAATGCAGAACCAGTTATCCTTAAGCTAGTTGACGGGAGGATCAAAGAGAAAATTCTCAAAAGCTGCAAAAATCTATAAGACACAGGCTATAATATCTGATGACTTCTCGCCTCGTGCTCAATCAATACGAAAGAAGCTTTGG
Organism: Amblyomma mixtum; assembly: GCF_055824585.1. Lineage (NCBI taxonomy): Eukaryota > Metazoa > Arthropoda > Arachnida > Ixodida > Ixodidae > Amblyomma > Amblyomma mixtum. Next base: position 21,605,892 of record NC_143020.1, on the reverse strand, counting down.
GAAAGTACGAAAGAGCTAAGGTTTAAAGTTGAAAAGGTCATGCTCATGTTTGACAAAATTAAAATAAACGGCAAATTGTATCGATGGGACGACGCACGCAATGAAAAAGTTCCCTGTGCTTCGAAGTGATGGTTTGTTTCCAAAATGGTATCCGCACAAAGCAACACACAGAGCTTAAGAGCACTAAGAGCACACCCATCCTTGAATTCCTTTACGGTGCTTAATATTAATGCCGGAAGCATAGTAAATAAATTCGCCGAACTTGAAAGCTTGCTCTTCACACACGATCCTGACGCCGCTGTTCTTACAGAAACATGACTTCATGATGAAAATTCCGAATGCAGTTATCACACCTGATCAATATGAAATCGTTCTTCGCGACCGCAGTTCAAGAGGGCGCGGTGTCGCTATTCTGATAAAGAAAAGCATTGACTATACGCTGATACCGCATCTCACCAACACTGAAATGGTTTGGGTTCTTCTCCGTCTTCTTCAGCTCAGTCTTTTAATGGGTTTTATTTATCTCTCTGTGCGATCTGTGCGATCAAACTCTCAAATCAAATCAAATCTCTGTGCGATCAAACTCTGTGTGCTAACTCGGATGCTTTGCTCACCATTGCTTTGAACTATAACCTAAGACAGGTTGTTCAGAAACCTACGCGCATTAGAGCAAATACGAGTTCTCTTCTTGACCTGGTATTTATATCGGACCCTGTTAGTCAATTGGCCTTTTTGACAGATGTCTTTCCCGGAATATCAGATCATGAAGCAGTGCTCTTTAAAAGCGAATTGCTGCGACCAGTAATTGTTCATCAGGCAGGAAAAGCGCTTCGCGACTTTAACAATGCTCAGGATGAAAGCGTTCTAGACCTGCTTGAACTGTTGTATGAATCCTTTGCTAAAAATTACACTGATGGGCGTACAAGTGCGAACGACTTGTGGTTAGAACTCAAAACTAAGGTTCATCAATGTATCAACAACTACGTGCCGCTTAAGCATACGAAGTTGGAAATGGCATGTCCCTGGATAACACGCGAGATCATACAGTCAAAACGTCGCGTGAAGCGCTTATCAATCTCATGCAGCAAAGTTGGTGGTGCTTTTCCGGCTCTTCGGGCTGAACTACATTCAAAAATAAAATCTTCACGGTACCACTTTTTTAATGTCAGGATGCACAATTTTCTAAAAACTGGCCTCCAAATGTTCTGGAGGCATGTCATCGAAAAAAGACCCGGTTAACAAACTTATCCTTAACAACACAGTTGTTACCGACTTCCTCTGCTTAGCGATAGCCTTCAATGAGCACTTTTCTTCTGCATTCCTGAGTAACAGCATCTCATTCTCCGAATCTCAAACTAACCTCTTTAATCTGCCAGACCTAATTATTAACGAGGAGGGTATTTTTTCGGTTCTATTGCGGTTGAACACACAAAAAATCCTCTGGACTAGATGATATCCCTAACGCTTTTCTGTACAGATATACTGAGTTGCGCGCTATATTGACGCCAGCGCTCGTGCAGATGGAAGCGCCTCTCAAGAAGAAGAGGAAGTGTGTGCGTGTGTGAAAGTGGAAGTGATCTGGAAGCGCACGTCTGTTGTCCCGCTGTGGACCCTCAGCCGCTGCTTACCAACGTGACATCTGGTGGAGGTGCTGGGTTCGTCGTTAATGCACCGTACGCCCCCTTCAAGCCGCAATTCGAGCCCCGTACAAATACCGAAGGTAGACACGCCAGTCCACCAGGGCAGTCGCCGATTACAGGGCTTACCTCCCGAATTTGGACTGCTCCCTGTTTCCCATTCTTCACGGAGGGCAGGTCCTACAACGATGAATCCTCCAGCTACAGTGTCGGCGGTCCTGCTCCACCACCAGCGAGAGCCACCCCATTTTCGCGGTCAACCACACGAGGACGCCGAAGACTGGCTGGACCAGTATGACCGGGTGGCCATCTACAATGGTTGGGGCGCTGACTGTAAGATGCGGCATGTTTATTTCGCCCTTAAAGACTACGCGAGGACCTGGTTTCTGAACAATGAATCTGGCCTTGGATCGTGGGATACGTTCAAGACAGAGTTCCTCCAAACCTTCAAGGACAGCACGTCGCGCAGGGAGAAGGCCGACCTGCTTTTAAAAGCCAGACATCAACTCCCCAGCGAGAGTGTGACGGTGTATGCCGAGGAAATGAAGAGGCTGTTCCGGCGTGCCGACCCAAACATGTCGGAGGAGAGGAAGGTGAGCTTCCTTATGAAAGGTGTTAAGGAGCAGCTGTTCGCCGGCCTGGTTCGAAGTCCTCCAGTCACGGTAGCTGACTTCGTAAAGGAGGCGAGCACCATCGAAAAGTCTGTGGACATGAGGGCCCGGCAGTACGATCGTACGACAGCGTCGATGCTCAGGGCCTCTGTGGAGGACGCCACGGGGAGGTCGGCAGACTCCTTACGTGAGATGATACGATGTATTGTGAGGGAGGAACTGGCAAAGCTCTTTCCGGACAAGGAAAAACCTCCGCCTAGCACTCTTGCTGACGTTGTCCGTGAGGAGGTGCAGCAAGCTCTAGGCACTTGTACAGCACTACCTGTTGCCGGCCCTGTGCAGCCTCGGCCCCCAAATCTCAGCTACGCCGCCGTCACACGCCGTTTTATTCCATCGCAGCCGAACCGACGTTACGACACACCTGCCTCCGCCGCTGCACGAGCTCCACCTCCCCAGCCGAATTCTCCACAGCGGCTAGGACGCCGCAGAACGGATGTCTGGAGAGCGCCAGACAATCAGCCGCTGGGCTACCACTGCGGTGAGGCTGGACATGTTTATCGTCGCTGCCCCTACAGGGAGCTGGGCCTTCGAGGATTCCCCGTCGGTTGTCATCGTCCGATGTATGGAGAACGACCGCAGGAGATCGCGGACTACATCTCGCAAGCGGACTCCGCACAGCGCCGTTTCTCTCGATCTCCATCGCCGCGTCGCTACAGTTCCCCTGGGCGAGGCCAGTCTCAGAGTCCCCGAAGGGGAAACTAGATGCAGCAGCCTCTGGAAGTGCGGCTGCTCAACGACAAAGTATACAAGATCGTCCATCGTCACACGACAGTTCTCAACCAACGCCGAATTCCGTAGCCGTACCGACGATTCTTGAGCCCACGTACCTCAAAACTAGCCGATGTCCTGACGCACCCCTCCATGGCCACGACACCCTTTCTCGATGGCGAACTCCTTCGTCGCACCGCAGCCGTGGCTTCGTGGCAGAGCGCCCGCCTCGGCTTCGGGAGGTGGTGGGTTCGACTCCCGCCACAGGCCGGGTACCCACCGGTTTTCTCAAAATGGGTACAAGCTATGGCCCGGCCTGGCGCTCGACTTACTAGGGCTTCATTGCTTGGGAAAGGAGCCTGCGCCTTCAAATCCCGTCACTGTGGGCAAAGAGTTGTGCGGACATTATTGACAAGGTCGAAGCGAACGAAGAGTCGTGTGGACAAAGCGAAAGAGATGCAGGAAACTTGTTATGAGAGCATTTTCAGCAACCGGGTTCGAGGACGCATGTGCGCTCACAGCCAATCCCGCCCCTTCTACATTTGGCTGATATATTAGGACGGGTGGCATATCATGGGGCTACCTTCTCCTCTGAGCTCTTGCACCATATTCTAGTTTTTAGTCACACCAGTCACCGTAGGACGACTTCTTATCATCCCCAAACTAACGGACTGACGGAACGTCTAAACAAGACGCTTACAGACATGCTTTCCATGTACGTGGACGTGGAACATAAAACCTGTGACGACGTCCTGCCCTATGTCACGTTCGCGTATAATACAGCCGTACAAGAAACCACCAACATGACACCCTTTAGCCTCGTTTATGGCCGTCAGGTGACGACAACACTCGATGCCATGCTGCCCCATGACGAAGACCACCCAAATGACGACGTTGCATCCTTCTTACAACGCGCGGAAGCTGCCCGCCAACTCGCACGGCTTCGCATTCAAGATCAACAGAGCCAGGACGCGCAACGCTACAACCTACGGAGACGGCTTGTTGAATACCTCCCAGGGGACCTCGTCTGGGTTTGGTCCCCAATCCGACGACGCGGCCTAAGTGAAAAGCTCTTGCGCCGCTATTTCGGTCCTTACCGAATTGTGCGACGCCTTGGAGCCCTGAATTATGAAGTCGTCCCTCATGAGCCCCAACAATCTCGCCGCCACCCCCGCCCCGAGGTGGTCCACGTCGTTCGCCTGAAGCCCTACTACGAAAGGGAGCACTAACTCTTCTCGAGACCACCCCTCCCCTGCGTCCGTGGCGGCATCGGGTCGATGCCTTCGCAGGAGGGGGGCTAATGACGCCAGCGCTCGTGCAGATGGAAGCGCTTCTCAAGAAGAAGAGGAAGTGTGTGCGTGTGTGAAAGTGGAAGTGATCTGGAAGCGCACGTCTGTTGACCCGCTGTGGACCCTCAGCCGCTGCTTACCAACGTGACAATATACCTTTTCATTATTTTTACTGAAAGTCGAGGAACACGAGAAATTCCAAACGATTGGAAAACAGCAAAGGTGATACCCATTCACAAATCAGGAGACAAGCTTTCGTGAAGAATTAGAGGCCAATTTCTTTTTGTTATGTGCGTCCAATAAGGTATTCTAACATTTTATTTTCAAGCACATAAACTCACTCCTAGAGGGAAGCGGTTTTTTTATTCAAAGCCTGCACGGGTTTTGGCTAGGCTTGTCGACAGTGACGCCGCTTATTCACATGGCAAATGAAATTATGGTGTGACTAGACAATAATACACAAGTAGATTTAATTTTCATTGACTTTGAGAAAGCGTTCGACCGGGTATCGCCTGCTAGTCTTTTGTTAAAAATACGGTGGTTGTTGAATAATCGGCAAGTATTACAATGGTTAGATTCCTACCTTACAAAGTGACATCAGTTTGTTCAGATATCTGAACCTCACTGCACAAAAGCGCCGGTACTTTGAGGAGTCCTTCAGGGCTGAGTCGTTTGGCTGCTTCCCTTTCTTATTTATTTGAACGACCAGTCCTTCAAATCACGCATACGCTGTCGGTTCTAGTCTAGTCGCTGTCTAGTCTTTTGTTAAAAATAAGGTGGTTGTTGAATAATCGGCAAGTAGTACAATGGTTAGATTCCTACCTTACAAAGCGGCATCAGTTTGTTCAGATATCTGAACCTCACTCCACAAAAGCGCCGGTACATTGAGGAGTCCTTCAGGGCTCAGTCCTTGGGCTGCTTCCCTTTCTTATTTATTTGAACGACCAGTCCTTCAACTCACGCATACGCTATCGGTTCTTCGCCGACGACTGTGTTATATACCATAGTATCACATCCGTCGAAGACCAGACACTCCTAAGCGACTACATAACAGCAGTTTCCAGCTTGTGTTCTATTTGGCAAATGGGTATATACAGTTCCAAACACGGAAAAATGATAGTAACACGAAAGAAACAACCGCTCCAATGCACATACAAAACCAATGGCCTTCCGATCAACTCAGTGACTCAGGTGAAATATCTTGGGGTAACCATGACATCCAACCTTAACTGAGCGTACACATCCAGTGCATTGTCTCAGCAGCGTCCAAAAAAGCATACACATTCCTTGTGCGTCCAGTGCTCAAATACGCCGACGCTGTATAAGATCTACACAAAAAAACGGATGTAAACATTCCTGAAGGCGACTAGAGGGAAGCACTCCGGTTTATTTACCACGCTTATGATCGGCAGGTCTCAGTATCTGATTTTCTCAACAGATCCGGGCTTCCCACGCTTGAATCCCATCGGAAGCTGCACCGACTTAAAATGTTGTTCAATATCATATATAATAAAACAAAACGGAATTTTCAGAGTTACATGCAATTAAACGCAACACGCCCCACCCGTAACAAACACGAAAGGACTATCTTGATGCCACGATGCCGAACAAAAGAATATCACTGTTATTTCTTTCCTTGCACCATTTCCGAATCGAACCGACTGCCAAGCGATATCACCAACCTGGTATCTTCAGAATCTTTCTTGTCTGCTGTTTAGTCTCATGCATCGCAGTAGCGCGTCTAGTACACAGTGTATTTCGGTTTCTTTGTTTTTATTCTGCTCACTTAGTCTGGTTGACGTCGGATGATTTGCTTGTACTTTTTTTGCTTCCCATTCGTCTTATTGAATTTATGTCCTCGTACTGTAATCGCCCTATGTTGCTGCTATTTTGTCGTAACTATTTTGTAACTTTTTTAACTGTGTGCACGCCTGCCTTGACCGCCAAAGGGCAGTCGGCAGTATTTGTGAAATAAACAAATAAATGAATTCCGTACACTCAATGAAGATTGGCTCCATTGAAGAAGCCCTACTGCCAGTTAAGACGAAAGTGCTAACGCACCGAAACCGGAACGAGCCCCTATCTCTTATGTATCAGGGATCAGAGAGGTGCTGGCGCGGATTTTCCGCATACACGGCGTCCATGTTGCACATGCCCGAATGAGGAAGATAAGAAATGCGTTGGTAACAGACCAGCTTTCTCGTGCTAAGTTTCCCGCCGTGGTTTACAAAATTGCCTCCGCCGACTGTTCATCAGTTTACATAGGCGAAACGAAAGGTTTCTCGAGACGCCTTAAAGAACATCAGTGCGGTGTATGAAAAGGAAAAGTGAAAGCGAACGCAACCACGCAGCATGCGCAAGAGACTGACAATGAAATTAACTAGGATGAATCAGATATAGTGACAGCAAAACCGAATGTATCAGCCCGCCGAAATTTCGCGTCACTAATCATCCAGACTACGCCTCAAACAGTAAATGAGAATGATGGCACATTGCACCCTACCTACGCGAAATGTCTAAGAACAATAATGCCCGCTACAAAAAGCCCGGAACATCCAGCCGGTTGCTCATTGTGAACAAGGGAGCCGTAGCGCTCCCGAAACGTCATTTGTGTTTGATCACGGTGAGTGACCAGCGAATCTCATCAACCCAGCGGCGATACAATGGGTACAAGCTTTCTCCTGCCTGGTGCTCGGCTTCTTTAGAGTGAGATTCTTGGGAAATGGGTCTTGAGTAAAAGAAAAATCTTGTTTAATGCGCTCTTTGGCCACAAACGTCATTGCGCCATAAAAACTCATCATCATCATCCTCAGTATTTGCGCCAGAAACTACTCACCGAGCAAGATTCTATGTCGTGTTCTGGGAGGTATACGTAAGGCTAGCCAAGTGTTGCACTTATCGTAGCATTTACTATTTGCTGATGTCTCTTTCGGTCACCATTTGCTGAGTGGCGATATCTTTCACGTTCAATTTGCACCACGTGGGCTTGCAATGCCATTTACCTTTTGACTGATGACAACTCCGCGGTTTCTCAGAAACTGGCTTCGTATGCTCATCGCTTAAGGCCGGGTCAGTGATTAGTTCTGCTCTGGACGACCTTAATTAGTCTCGTCCAGTGAAGTCGACTAGTATAAGTTTTTAAGCCGTAGTGAACGTATCTTTAAAGTAAAAATTCACGGGGCACTTTGGCTCTCTAAAGTTCCGCAAGGCGAAAGCGTTTCGTGGCCACTGTTTGCTTTTATTTACTTTTTATTTTTCATATTTTGTTATTTTTTCTCCTTTCCTTAATTTTATTGTTTTTTATTTTTTTACACATCTTATTTTTATTTTGTTTTTATTGTTGTTTATTTTCTTATTTTTATTTTTTAATTTCCTTTTCTTGACTTTACTCCTTCTATATTATTTATGAAGCCCATGCATACACTAGATGCGCCTTTATTTATGCTGGAACCTTGAGCCTTCGAAGCAGTGACGCCGAAAGGCGCACGAATCTGCCGACGCGTCTGTCGGCACGGCTGCCGACGCGTCTGTCGACACTCCTGCCGACGCGTCTGCTAACGACAGTATGAGGCATTAAAGGCTTTCGCCTTAATAAACTTCAATTTATTAGGATAACCACCAGGGGGCGTCGAGGAGTACGGTCGCGTTCACGTCGGCTCCGCGAACTCAGTTTTTTAATGGCAACATTATTCCTACGTTGACCGTAAATGTGTTTCAAACGTGTTTCCTAAGGTGCAAGCAACCCGAGGGTACCATATTTGTGTCTGTAAGTACATCTTTAAAGAGTGTATCGCTATTCCAATTTCGCCAACGCTACATGCCACGATAGGCCTACTTCGACCGGGGAGGCGGCGACCAGCGAGCTCCCGCCACCGCCCACCACGCCCGGCTCTACGATGATGATGGAGGTGACGGTGGTGGGAACCGACATCGACCCCAAAGAAAAAGAAAAAGAGGAATGGAACACGAGGCTGAAGAAGCGAGCCGAAAGAATCGAGAACGAAGAACGCCACCCAGGACGCCAACATGGTGCCAGACACGCGGCTGCAGCGAACGCCGCCACTGTTGCGAAGAGCGAAGGCAGCGACACGAGAGCCTACAGAGAGGCGGGACGGAAACTCGCTGAACGTTCAATAGCCTTTGACCTCCCGAGACTTCCAGCGACCGGATGGAAAGTAGTTCTGCGGCCCAAAGAAGGACTTACAATGCTGAAGAGCACCACCGAGATGAGAATTGCGGCGGCCATCAGGGAGAAAGCCGGAATTAAGGGCGAGGAGGCACTGAAGGACAGACTAGCTATAAACGCCAAGCAAGGAGCGATTACCTACCACTCGCCTAGCTACGAAAACGCGAGGAAGGTAGAGAAAATTGAAACTGTCAAGATCGGAGACCAGGAACGTGGTGTGACCACCTAAATGAACGCACAAGAGAGTAGCGGCAGGGGAGCCATCCATGGAATCGATGAGGAATGCACACACAAGTATGTACTAGAAGGACTGAACGTTAACGGATTCAACCCGTTAGTCATAGATGCACGAAGAAAGGAGAAGACCAAATCTTTCCTAATCACCTTCGAAGAAGATAAAGTACCAGACAGAGTAGTCTTGAGCGGAATCACTTTCAAGTGCTTTCTATACAAGAAACGATATGAGGTCTCCAACAAGTGCGGAGGACTTGGCCACCGCTCGCACGTCTGCGACAGTGAGGTGACCAGGTGCCGCGGTTGTGGCATGACATCGGCCCCCGGGGGGCACCAGTGTACACCGCAGTGCCAACTATGCGGCAAAGAACACTACATCGGGGACAAGAGGTACAAAAATCTCGTTCGCACCCCTTACATTGTCAAGAAACGCCAGTGGGAAGCCAAACAGGAAGCTGAAGAAGCGAAGCAAGAAGACCGAAGGAACAGCCGCTCCCGTAATAGATCCGGCAGCAGAACAAGGCTTCGGTCAGAGTCCTTGCCCCGCCCCCGGCTACAAACCGGACAGCAACAGCAAGGGAAGGAGCCAGCTGCAAAGGTGAGCTGGCCAGCTAAAGTTTCCCAGGACTCCGGGACAAATAAAGAATGAAAAGAATGTATTAAACAGCAGGAAGATCAGATTAAGACTCTAAATGATTATATTAAGAAGCAAGAAGAGCGGATCAAAATGCTAGAAACGACAGCTAAACAATCCGAGTAAAATAAACCGCAACAGGAAAAGGCAATGGCGCCTATGCAGGTGGAGCAGGATATAGAGGTAGAGACAGGGAAGGTTGAAAAACCCCCATTAAAAAAGAAACGTACCAAACAGTGGGATCTTGAGACCAAATTCAAACAACTAAACCACAGCAGCAACAGGACATGGAACTACTGAACGGAACCCTAATGCAATTCATGAAACAAGTCACAGAAACGATCAGAGTAGAATTTGCAAAGCGAGACGCTGCTCTCACGACGGCATTTGAGAAAAGGGACCTATGGATACACGCGGAATTCCAAGCAACCAAAAATGCCTTGGCCAAAGAGCAGTAATACTATTTGGCAGTGGAACTATAGGGGCTTTCTGCAGAAACGCACCGTTTTAGCATCGTCCCTTGCAAACGGAGACAAACCCGAAATTATAGCTTTACAAGAGTGCGGGAAAAACGCGAAGCTGCCCGGTTACAAATCGTACCCGGGCCGAGGGGACAATACGTAGGTTGCCGCCCTTGTCAAAAGCAATGTTACTGCGCTGCCGCACGAGACAGGGCACGTCCAATTAGGTCATACTCTAATCGAAATGATACGGCGAAAGCGGAGAGAGAAAAGCCTATTCGTCCTTAACGTACAGAGCTCTCCGAAACAGAGAAAGGATTGTGGCTTCGACAGGCCATTCGCAAAAACGAAACAGATAGCGGGCAAAAACCCTATCGTCATTGTCGAGGAGTTTAACTCTCATCACCCCGCATGGGGATACAAATTTCAGCAGATTAAGGGCAGAGAACTCTGGGACAGCATTCTCCAGAATGAGCTCATCTTAATCACTGACCCCATCAAAGCAACAAGGCAGGGCAATAGCGTGAGAAGGGACACTACACCTGACTTAACACTCACCGGAGGCCAGATCACGGCAAGGTGGTGTAACACGGGGGAGGACCTAGGAAGCGACCACAAAATTACTGAGATCGTGGCAGAACACGGACCGCCCACACCGAAACCCAAAAAGGTCGCAGCGGTAAATTGGGATCTATTCAGGGCGAACCTTCATGCCCGAGACGCAATCAGGGACATAGAATCTTGGGGCACAGACATTCTCGCAGCAAATAAAGAAGCCACCGAAGAGGTGGAAGCAGACGAGACGCAAGAAGAGGTGGAGAGGCGTAGGATAGGCCTGCGCCGCAAGAAAAGGGAGCTAGAAGCAAAACTTGCTCAAAACAAGGGGAACAGAAACATACGTAAGCTCCTAGCCAAACAGAATAGAGATATCGAGGAGCACGCCCTGAACTTAACCAGACAAAACTGGGGTAGTATCTGCGAGCAGAGGGACCACAGAGTCAGCATATCCAACACGTGGAAAATGCTCAGACATCTCTTGGACCCGGTAAGACAAAGTCTGAGGCACGACAACAACTGCAGAAACTCGTATATAAATACGGAGGCAGTTGAGGCCAACTAATCCTTGAAGTGAGGGACAGGCACTTGAGGTGCACACCACCCGCACCCTTCCCCGAGTACAAGGGCGCAGAGAATACTCTTCTGGATGGGCCCATCACCATCGGATAGGCTAGGGCGGAGCTGAACATACTCAGAACTAATACAGCGGCAGGTCCAGACAGAATCAGCAATGACATGCTGAGAAATTTGGATGGTGCATCAATTATAAACCTAACAGCGTACATGCGGGAATGTTGGGACAATGGCCGAATCCCACCTACGTGGAAAGAGGCCAACCTAGTCCTTATTCCGAAACCAGGTAAGAAACTAAGTCACGAAAACCTGAGGCCCATTTCGCTTACCTCATGTGTAGGTAACCTAATGGAGCACGTCATTCAAACGAGGCTAAACAGATTCCTAGAAAAACAAAATCTTCACCCCGACACGATGATCGGATTCAGGACACATCTTTCTGCATGCGATGTTATGCTTCAACTTAAAGAACAAGTGCTAGACAACGAAACAGCTGATAGCACAGTAATAGTCGGTCTATACGTGGCCAATGCTTTTGACAACGTTGACCACGCAGCCATATAGAACGCTTAGAAACTCTAAATGTAGGGGGAAAGGTATACAACTATGTGAAGGACTTTCTTTTAAAGGGACAGTGAGGAGAGCTCTATTAATATTTTTTGAAAACAAAATCCGATAGTTCGGCATTTCATGGCTTTGTTGCCACTTGGCCGTCAGCGAAAGATGCATTTATTTGTAAGAAATTTGGAATCGAAGGAGAGAAAGTTTTTCCCGCCGCTCCTATTCAAACTTGGGATTCTCTTATGACGACACAGGACTAAGTGACGTGAAACACGACGTGCACATCATGTAACGCAGGCTCCGTGATTTCCGGCGGCCAGCAGTGCTGCCTAGCAGCAGCCGAAAAGAAAGCTACCGCCGGCCGCGCGTTGAAGGCACCTATCGGCTATTGCGGCCGTCGCTACCGTCGCTTCGTTTACGTTTCCACCGGCGTTTTGCCAGCGTTACGATGGATCCTGCTCTCGAAGTCGTCAACGAAGTTCTCGCAAATAGACACCTTTAGCATACCATGTACCGTGTTACCGTTAGCGGAATACCGGGAGCCCGCCTACCACCGGCGAGCAGGCGCTAATTGGTCCCGATGCTGCAGGCGCGCGCTAGGTGCCGGGTACGTGGCGCCATCTGGCGACGTCAAGGAGATTTGCGCTTGCATTTGCTGCGCCTCAGTGATTCGTGCTTCTCGTGTCCTAGCGTTGCTAGAACATTGGTTCTAGCAACACTGTTTTTTCCTATGACGTCATCACGCTTGCACTTGCCAGTTTGGCGTGTGACGGCGGTACCTGTATTTTGGTTCTTGCTTTTTTCTAAGTTACAAGAGCTTTGTTGTCGGCATGAGTGGCGTTTTTGTAATCAGGAGCTGGTATTCTATCGATACAAGCCAACTTCAATTTCTCCTCAGTGTCCCTTTAAACAAAACAGTAACTATCAGCCTAGGAGGGAAGGAAGAGAAAGGCATAAGGCTGGGCAACAAAGGTACTTGCCAGAGCTCGGTCCTATCCCCAACACTCTTAAACCCTGCAATGATTGGCTTACCGGAGAAATTGGCGGGTATAGAAGGACTCAACCACACAATATACGCGGACGACCTCACCCTCTGGGTTACCAGAGGCAGTGGCGCACACATCGGAAGTACCCTCCTAAGAACGATCGAGGAAATTGAGTCGTGCCTAAAACAAGTAGGACTCAAATGTTCTGCCGAGAAATCGGAAGCGCTCTTCCTCGCCCCACAAAACAGAAAAAGAAAGCTCCATGAACATGGGATAACGCTAATGGTAAACGGGGACAAAGTACCCTCAGTGGAGATGATTAGAGTTCTGGGTCTTAGGATAGAGAAACGGTGAGAACACCGAAACAATACAAAAACTAGAATGGAGTGTAGGCCAGACGTGTAGGCTACTCAAAAGAATAGCAAATAAACATGCGGGAATGAAGAAGACGAACCTCTTGAGACTAGTTCAATCATTCGTAATCAGCAGAATCGCATACGTGGCACCATACCTACGGCTAGCCAAAGCACAAAAAAACGAGATTGAAATCCTAATTAGGATGAGGCTTCAAAACTGCTCTGGGCCTCCCCCCGTACGCATCCACGGAGAAAATTCTGAACATGGAGATTTCAAACACACTAGACGAGCTCATCGAGGCTACCAGAGCAGCGCAACAACGACGACTCCTACGCAGCCATTCGGGGCTAAAAATACTAGAAAAGCTACGCTTCGAATCTCGAGCACAGGTCAAACACACGGAGAATATGGTTGGTCAAATGTTTAGGGGAATCCCCCAAGGTGGAGTAGATTTGTAATAAGGGAGTAATTACTCATTGGCATCCACCCAAGCGCAGCCATACGGCTACAAAGGAAAGCTATACAGCTTTCTCAGCTCCGGTGTGGCGGTGGTTCCGGGTTCGAACCCCGGACCAGGACGAATTTTTCTTTAACTACGAAGTTTCTGAGAAAGCTGTATAGCTTTCCTTTGTAGCCGTATGGCTGCGCTTGGGTGGATGCCAATGAGTAATTACTCCCTTATTACACGGAGAATATCCCAACATACATAAGGAACAAAATCATTATCCCACCACTCCCAAGAAATATGCATCTGGTACACCATGAGGGTAGGCAAAAGGAAAGAGCGAGAGCTCTACAGAAAAAAATAGCCAACAGGCAGGACGTGGTTCACACGGACGCGGCAGAATATGAAGGCAGAACGGGTTTCGTAGCCCTAGCGACCAGGGAGGGCGGAGACCGAGTCTCGTGCGGCAGCATCCGACAGAGAGATGCAAAAGCGGCTGCGGAGGTAGCCATTGCGCTGGCCCTAACTCAACGGAATGTCAGGGTGATCTAACAGATTGCAAATCTGCTATCTGCAACTACAACGCAGGCAGGATATCTGTCGAAGCAGTCAAAATTCTGACTGCCGACCCGACACCGGCCGAAATAATTAACCTCATTTGGACTCCGGCCCACGAGTGCCTCCGGGGAAACGAGACAGCGCACGCATTGGCCCGAGGAGTCACACACCGGGACCCCAAGAAGGTCTCTCGTCGAGCATAGAGCCCCTTCAGAGAGACGAGGAACTGAACAGGTACCATGATATTCGTAGCCATTACAGATTAGAAAGACAGACACTACCTGGAGCATACAAGGGCCTCAGCAAAAAAGAAGAGGTCATATAGAGAAAGTTACAGGTGGGAGTTTTTCCGAGCCCACTCGTATTAAGCAGATGGCATCCGGCGATCCAAGACCCCAGGTGTAAAGAATGTAATGAAATAGCAGACATGATCCACATAGTGTGCACATGCCCTAGCACAACGAGCCAGACAGGAATATAGAGCCCTGGGGGGCTTTAATGGCCAGCCAGAAAGGAGAACAAAAAGAAGTCATCCGTCTGGCCTTGGACACCGCTGAATCCCTAGGGATCCCAGCCTGCTGACAGGGGAGGATGATGACGGCAGTCAAGACTCAAGTATTCATCTCCCTCTGATTTCTTGACGGGTGCAAATAAAGATATTTCATAATCATCAATTTATTAGTTGTTTGGGATATGGAGGAGTCTGAGGTTTTTCTGCAAAAGGCAGTATTTCTTGACTGACAAAGGCCACAACACCAGAAGCATTTATATAATCGCCGGAAAAAGAAGTAAATAATTAAAGAAAGAAAACAACAGCATAGCACGAAGTACTTTTTGTAAAAATAAGAGAGAAAAACGCAATAAATAGGATCTCATAATGCAGTAATCTAGGAAAAAATTAGAAGCAAACAAAATGAAAGCCTTTATCAAGCCCTATTAAGGAAAATAAAAATTACCTAGTAGTGAAGTTGACATGTAGAAAAGTTCAAACTGATCATGTTTCGCAGGGTTTTTTAAAATACGTGGTAGAATTACATGTTTCCATCTTCTCTAAGCCGCTCGGGTGATTGTTAATATGGTATTAACTTGAAATTGCAAAGCCTGTGTTCCGTGGTTAGAGCATATTGTGGTGCAGACATCATGCCATGTCTCAAGCTGTATGACGTTTCATTTATGGCGAAAGTCTTGCTGGAGTCTTCTTTCGCGGTCTGTCTCAAACTAAATGCTTCGAGCGATAATTGATGTGAGAGAAGGTTGTCTATAGCAATTATTGCAATTGTATTTTTTGGGGTATTTTTAAGGCAATGTAATCTATTTTCGTGTATATATTTAGTACATTTTGCTCTGTAATAAATACATAAAGAGTAAAAGTTGTGTTTATGAAGTTCTTGTAATGTTCAAAATTTTAGACCTAGCACACCTAGAATGCATTCCCGTCGGAATTTAGGCGCAGGGGCAAAAATAAAAATAATTATTAAATTATTACAATATGTTCGAAATGTATTCTTAGCACAGTATTTTTTCGCTAAGGGGTGGTGATACGACTAATGCCAGACGTGGACGACGAACGAAGAATTTTATTGAAAAGCGCGCAGCAATATATAGGCTCGAGCGTCGTGATAAAGCCGCACGGAATCATGGTCCGCAAGACCGCAATGACGTCACAATCGGCGTCGCACTATCACATCCCCCCCCCCTTCACCCCCCACGGGCTCTACATGAAGTTCTCGTGCCTGAACCAGTCCGGTTTCCTGCGCAAACGAGCGCACCTACGAAGCGGTGGTTCTTCCTCTGCAGTAGGCGGCGTCGGTTCCGATGCTGGCAGCTGCCCTGGGCTTTGTCGCGGTGACAGGTGAGCACTAGCAGAGGTTGGCACTGCGTCGTCCGCTAGAGGAGGTGCAAGGGTAGTCGTGTCTTCTGACACTTGCGCTGATTGGGCCCCCTCCTTAGGCAGAGGACCCCTGAGAGGAGACAGTCCATTTGGTCCTTCTGTTGCACATGGTGGCTCTGAGGTTGCCGCAGGATCAGCATAGTGTGGCTGTAGATGGTGAGCGTGGGTGAATCGAAGATGCCCCTGCACGTTCACAAAGTACGTCACAGCAGTCAAAACTTGGTACACCCCACCTTCTCCCAAGAGGCATGTTCATCGCGCACTGTCTTCATGTATAAGCGGTCACCTTCGCGAAACGCATGCTCAGCGCCACGGGACACATCACGCTTTTCTTTCATGTCATCTTATATTTTTGCATATTGCCGACAAAGCTGGGTTTGATCAACGAAAGCTTTGTACGCGGTTGACACTTTAGAAACAACTCCGCAGGCGTTTCTTGCATCACATTGCTTGGTGTATTTCTGTAGGCGACAAAAAATTATCAACGCACTCCTGAAGCGAACGCACGCGAGTGTCTTCGCGTTCCATGACCTGCTTTAACAGCGATCATTTCATCGTCTGCACGCTGCATTCTGCCGCATCATTGGACGCAGGGTGATATGGCGGCATAAGGACAAGCTTGACACCATTCTTCTCCAAGAAGTCAGGGAACTCTGCAGACGTGAGCGGCGGCCAAATTCTAGAGGCCCGTGTACTGTGCGATGTCAGTGCACGTTAAAGAACCCCAGGTGGTCGAAATTATCCGGAGCCCTCCACTACGGCGTCTCTCATAGCCTTAGTCGCTTTGGGACGTTAAACCCCGTAAACCAACCAACCAACCATTGTCAATGACTAATGTTGTTGCAATGATAAGGCTGCAAAGACTGTCCTTCGCTTCTCAACTGGCTTCGTGGCAGACGTATATGACGTTGGCCAAACTTCCACCTATTTACAGAAAATATCAGCTAGAACAAGTAACACATTAGGATTTTTGCAAGAAAAATCGACGTGAACTCGCTCCCACCATACCCGCGATACATTAGTGGTGCGGGAGAGACCCAACCTAAGGGCTCAATCTACTCTGTCTCAGCACCTGGACGGGTAGCCCCACAGAATGAGCTGCGCGGGTTGGGCAGATGGTTGAACTGCCTGGAAAATTTTGCACTTTCTGACGTACATCTCGATAGCTTGATCTATACGAGTCCTCCACACAAAGCTTCTGGCAAACATTTTCATGCAGGTGCTACCTCGATGTTTTTCATGAAGCAAATTCAACACGCGTTCCCTCAACTGATCCTGTATTACCACTCGAGTACCCCATGTTAGCAACCTTGCTCAAGCGACAGCTCATAACAGCGCACGTGATACGCCTTCGTTTCCTCACGGTATTAGTAGGGAAACCATTCGGTGTGTATTCACACACACGACTCAAGGTCAGATTCCGCTTTGCGGCCTTATCAACATCCACAGCTTATAACGGCAGGCTCTCGAACACTGCTAGGCATTATTTTGCTACATCAGTTGCTTCCTCAGTCTGCGGTAATCTGGATAGCGAGCCCGCCACTTCCAGGTTCTAGCCTTTGCGATGCTTAAGCCGATAATTGTAGGGTGCAAGCAGCATGGCCTAACGCTGCATGCAAACTGCGGCCAATGTAGGCGTCAGTTTGTCCTGGCCAAAAATGCCTTGCAATGGCTGATGTTCAGTAAAAAGTGTGAATTCCTTGCCGTATAAGTACCGATGGAATTTCTTCAACCCAAGCGCCAAAGCCAAGGCCCCGCACTCAAATTGTGGATACTTCTTTTCTGCAGCTGTCAGCGTTCGAGAGGCAAAAGCTATGGGACGTTTGCTGCCCTCTGCTGTCTCGTCAACAATAACAGCTCCCAGGCAATAAGATTAGACGTCGCAAAGCATGACGATTAGTTTATTGACGTCGTATAATATCAAAACTTTGCTGCTTGTGAGCAGCTTTTTGGTGGAGTGGAAAGAGTCGCTGCATTCTTTATACCATGACCACTTTTGGTCCCTCTTTCGAAGTTGGTAAAGTGCCTGTGCTGCTTTGGCCACGTTATCCAAAAACTTTGAATAAAAATTCAACATCCTTATGTACGCCTTCAGTTCGGAAAGTGAACTTGGCTCCAGGCGCTTCCAGAATTGCCTTTACTTCGGCGTCACTACGGTAAATGCCCTCCGTCGTAACTTTGTGACCCAAATAAGACACCCAGCCTTAGAAAAAACGGCACTTATCGACATTCACTGTGATTTTATAGGCACACAATCGCTGCAAGGCACGTTGGAGAGCCTTTTGGCAGTCATTCATGTCCGCGCTTGCCGCAGTGACGTCATCTATGTAGCATTCAACTCTCAGAAAAATGGCTGGAGCGGTAGCCACCCTGTACGAAAGGCGTTGAAATTCGAAAAGCCCCAAACTAGTGTTAATAGTCAGAAGTGTCAAGGCTTCGGGAGCTAATCAATAGTGAAGGCATCGGGAGCTAGCGGCACTTGCTTGTAGGCAGTAGACAGGTCAAGCACGCAAAAAATCTATCCACCTGCTAGTGTGGAATACAAGTCCTCCGGTCTTGGTAGCGGATACTGTTCGGTCCTCAACACTGAGTTTACCGTAACTTAATAATCTCCAGAATGCCGCAGGCTACCATCTTTCTTCTGGACCTCTACAACTGGTGTTGCCCAGTTACTATGTGAAACTTGCCGAAGCATGCCTTTTTCTACCATTTGGCCGAGTTATTTTCCTACTCTAACGTAGCGGGAATGGAACCGACCATGTGCGACTGAAAACGGGAGCAGCATTCTGGAATTTTTCTGGAAGGGAATTTTTCACGTGTTGCTCCAACGCGGCTTTCGCCCTAATGGCAGCTTCCGCCCACACTCCAACTGAAGGCGTTCAAGCCACTTGCGACCTAACAGTGCCGGTTGCCGCCTCTCGTTATCGCGCGTTACGAAAACGGGCAGATTCATGCGCTGATTGTCGTACACGACCGATACGTCACACTGGCTTTTCAAAGACAACTGCTCCCCCGAGTAGGTGTGCAGTGACATGCAAGTGGGCACACAATTCGCGTACGGAAAGGCCGAATTCTACACACTCTCTGGAACAATGGAAACAGCCGCGGCGCTGAAGATCTGCATTTTCAATGACATGTCTTCCACGTCAACATTAACTTCGTAACTTGATCGAGTCAAGTTTCTAAAATGGTTGTCACAAAATTCAGCGCATTTTTGAAGAAAGAAAAAAAAACAGCACCGCACGGCCGCCTTTCTCCAGAGCGGGTCGTAAAACCGGGGAGAAGGAAACTCGGGAGAGTGGCTAGCCTTGGGTGTGTGGCTACCCCTCGACCACCGCTCGCCGACGCTACGCGCGGGGGGGGGGGGGGGGGGGTATTGCATGTCCGAGTCATTTCTACGCGATGTTGACGGTGGCTTGCGTGTGCTAAGAGATGCCCTCCACCTCTTCACTCGCGCGTAGGCGGTTGCGCCACGATAGAAATTTGTCGATGCTCCTCGAAGCCACTCCCGGCTTTTGACCAATGAGGAAGCGCCCGGCGCGAGAAGGAGGACTGCATGGCCGATACTGTGTGCATGTGCTTGTCGGTCTTGGCGCGCAGGACAGACAGACGTGAGCATGACTATATAAGGAGGGCGTTAACCGCTATCATTTAGTGGGAGCCGCCGTTTAAACTTCAGTGAGGCGCGCCCGCTCGACTCCCGGGTCCACAATATTCGCCCAGCCGCGGTTCAGCGAGGCAGCGCGCGCTAGTCTGCGGGACCGCACCGTCGTGAATCTCTGGTCCTCGGACTGTCGCAGTGCCCGGTGAGAAAAATACGTTTTGTTTGTTTGCCCCTCTCTTCTGTTAGTTCACTTTAGGTCAATATTTCCTGACTATTGCAATCTCTCTCAAGTGTAACTTTGCACGAATTGAATTGTTTGGTTAATTCCTTTGTATTTATTTATTTATTTATTTATACATACTGCAGCGCAATTTATATGCGCTATGGCAGGAGTGGGAAAACACAAAATGCAAGGAAACAAAATGCAGCAAAATGTACAAAGTGAGAAATACAAAAAGGTAAAATCACAAATGAAATATCAAACAAGAAAGGAACTGTTAAAACAGGGTAAAAATACACAGCTATTATGCGTCTTCAACGGCAGTTACAAAGTTTTGAAATGGTCGAGAATGAATGGACCCAGGTAAAGAATTCCAGGCTTCTATTGAACGGGGAAAAAAACTGAATTTGAAAAAATTAGCATGCGCAAAATTCGGTATCAAATTAAGCTCGTGATGACTTCTTGTAGATGATAATGGTGCAAAGTTAATGTAGTGGTTAGCTGAGAGCCTTACTGAGGAATTGACAACACAATGTAAGAATTTTAATGATTCAGTGTGGCGACGGGCAGACAGCGTGGTTAAATTCAATGAGAGAAGTGTAGAAGAGGGTGAGAAATCGCGATCATAACGATGACATATAAAACGCACAGCTTTCTTTTGGACTGCTTCTAAGATGTTAATTTCGAATTGCTTGTACGGGTTCCACACTACAGCTGCGTAATCAAGAACAGGGCGGATTAGAGATTTATACAACAGTAACTTTGTGTCTTTTGGTGAATTGGGTAGCGTGCGTCGTAGATAACCTAGTTTTTTAGTGCTTTATTACATACGCAATCAATGTGTTTAGACCAAGACATGTTATGCGTCAATATGACACCAAGATATTTGTACTGAGGGACCCTATCCACCACACGGCCATTGAAAGAGTAAGTAAAATGGGAAACGGAAGATTTGTTACAAAAAGACATGAGGGCGGTTTTGTCGAAATTAATTCACATTCACATTCACATTCATTTATTCCACATTTATCCTGGTACAGAAAAAAATGTGAGGGCAAGGACTAAAAGCTGCTAGTTAAGCAGCTTGACTAAGGCCCTTGCCCCCTTTGATGGCAGCGTACAGGGGTTTAAAATCACACAAAAAATTACACACAATGATTAGATTAGTTTCTGCAGAAATTCTTGCACTACAGCACAAAATACGATCAAATAATATTTTACGCGCGTACACCAGAAAGCATTATACCGAGTCAACACACACACACACATATATATAAACTCTATACACAAAAATTTATACAACATGTACATACTTCAAAAATGAAATCTGAAACACAGACAAATGTATTTGTGCAGAAATGTTTCTCTAATTACAACATGGAAATGCCAGTCCTTAATCTATTGCTTCATACAGTTAAATTCCTAAAATATTTAACGAGTGCGGGTCTTGACGATGTTCTTATGTCCATGTCTGTGTCTTGAAGTGTGTTTAATAATACTGGCAAGCGATGTTCCAATCTATTAAAACCGTTATTTGTGCGCGAAAAGGGGACTAGCCAAATGTTTCTGTGTCTTATGTTGTAAGGAACATCCAAAGATTGTCTAAGATTGCACAGCGAGAGAAAGCATGTATTGGATTTTGCCAACGAGATTTTATACTTCATACTTAAGTTTAAATTGTACAGATGTACAGCAGGGACTATATTATATGTTGAGAAAAGCTCTGTTGTATGGCCATCATACGGTAAGCCTGCAATGTGACGGATTGCTTTCTTCTGCATTAAAAATAGCCGGTGTATATTCGCCTTTGATGTCGTTGCCCAAACAAGGCTACAGTAATTGATGTGTGGGGTAAATAAGGCATTATATAACATTAGCTTTATCTTAGGTGGGACAATGTAACGAAGTCTGCACAGAACACCACAGGCCTTGGCCAAGTTGCGAAGCACATTTGTTACATGTGCATCCCAATTTAGATGTTCATTAAATACTACACCTAAGGTTTTCACCTCATGTACAGTATCTATTTTTTCTTGGCCTATCTTTAAACAAATACTGTAATCAAGAATTTTTTGCACAGGTCGAAATAGGACAGCCTTGGTTTTTTTCGTATTTATTTCTAATGAATTTACTTTACCCCATTCTAACAGTTTACTAAATGTAATATTACCTAAAGACGATAATTCACTAATGTCCTCTGACTGAATAAAGAAACTTGTGTCATCGGCATAGACTACAAAGAATGCCTGGTTGCTTATTGTTACTATGTCATTTATATAGATAGTAAAAAGAATGGGTCCTAATATACTACCTTGGGGCACTCCACAAGATATATTGCGTAGAGATGACGACTCCTCTTTTAGTGAAACGCTTTGTTGTCTCGCGGACAGATATGATTGTAAAAGGGCAAGAGGTATTCCACGGAATCCGTAATGTTCAAGCTTAGAATATAGGGTTGTGTGGTTAATTCTGTCAAATGCCTTGGAGAAATCTACAAAGCCGCCTAGTGTTAATTTTCGTTGTTCGAAACCTTTAATAATAAATTCCTTTTGTGTGAGAAGGGCCAGTTCTGTTGACATACCCTGCCGGAAACCAAACTGCTGGATGGATATTATAGAATGCTTATCACAGAACGATACAACTCTTTTGCAGATGACTTTTTCCAATCCTTTTGATATGACAGGCAGCACAGAAATAGGCCTATAATTCGAAAACTCATTTTTGTCTCCCGACTTAAACAGAACAGTGACTCTGGCTAGCTGCATTTTTTGTGGGAAAACACCAGTAGTCAAACAGGTATTGAAAATATGTGTGAGAGCAGGTACCAGGAGCTCGAGCACAAACTTTATGGGGTGGATAAGAAGGCCATCAATATCACGCGCTTTGCTATTCTTCAAAGACATAAAAATGGAATACACTTCATCTGGAGTAACTGGATCAAAAAAAGCAGTGTGGGCATTCGGTAGACCCAAGTACGACGATGCTTTATCATCATGGTTACTGTTCGCTAAAGTCGTAAAGTATTCATTAAACTTATTTGCTAATTCTCTTCCTTTAAAACTTTGATTATTGACACTAATTTCTAGGTCTCCACTTTCGTGCGTATTGCGATTTAAAAGTTTATGTAATTCACGCCAAAGAGCGTCTCCCCGAGTTGCAACGCGACCAAAAAGATTTTCAAAATAAGCGTGTTTAGAGTTGCGTAACACTTTTGTTACCCTGTTTCTGTATTTCTTAAATGATATGAAGTCATTGGGGTCTTTTGTTTTCAAGAACTGAAAATACATCGCATTTTTTTCACTAATCATTCTAATACATTCGTCAGTGAGCCATGGTTTCCGACATTTTTTGCGCTTTTTGACAGATTTGTACTTAAAACAATCTGTGTAAGCACGTTTAAGCAAACCCAAGAAAATGTCGTAGGCATCATCAGCAGTAGTACACTCAAGCGCAGATGTAAAGTCAATTTCCTCAACTGCAGTTCGGAAACGTTCAAGCGTTTTTTCATTAATTTCTTGAACTAAAAATGATTCACAAGGCTTTTCGAAGTTTTTACATAGCTCACCGGGCTTACAAAACATAAAAATAGGCAAATGATCACCCAGAGCTGCCGTTATAACGCCGGCTTTGATACAGCCTTCCGGGTTATTTGTGATGAATATGTCAAGAAGACTTTCAGAGTGACAAGTGATGCGTGTAGGCTCTGCTATTACGGTTGAACAATGAAAAGTGTCCAGAAGCAGACACATACGTTGCGAGTTTAGAGTAGGCTGAAGCATGTTAATGTTGCAGTCACCACCGATGGTAATGTGCAGTTTATTCAAACACGCGAAATTCAGGAGCCTTTCTAAGTAGGCAAGAAATTGATCAGTATTCCCATCTGGTGGCCTATAAGTAACGACAAATATAGATTGCTTGCATTGGAGCGTCAGAGTCTCGTAATCGGGAGTAATAGCTGTGAAGTCGGGGAGCACTACGCATGACAACTGTTCTGATATCAACTGCATTACTCCCCCACCACGCCTGCAGGGTCTGTTTAGGTAGAAACTCCTGTAGCCTGGTAGACAAAGCACTTCTTCTTGCGTTTTATACCATGTTTCGGTTATCATTATGATATGAAACTTGAATCTAAATTCATCAAAAAATGTTGTTACTTCATCGTATTTGTTCCTTGCAGACTGCGCATTAAAATGTAGAAAGGCAAGGTGCGCACTGTCTTTCGGGCAAGCGATATTTTTCGGTGTGTTCATCAGCACGGGGAAAGAAGATGCACTGAGTAGCGCAAGATGTGCTTACACAATCTTTTCCAAATCAGCTTCGCATGAAATCCGGATGACACGAGATGTCTCCGTTTTCCGCGCGAAAACTTTGCCGCCTTTCGCCCATGCAAAACGCCAGCTCATTGCCTTCTTTTTTGCGATAGTCTTTCCTAGCAGAAACTTAAGCTGAGGGCAAAGGTGTTCGTTCACAAACACCGATGCCTTGGTTGAAAATCCTAGGTCTTCGGTGTTTAGTTTCTTGCTGCGTGCCTTGCCAATCACTTGGTTTCGTTTCGCACGGCTGTTGAAAACGGCAACAATGTTCTTGCTTTCGGCGTCGTTCCAAACAGGAACACGATGACACACCTCGATATCCTGCCTATCTATAGGCTCACCCACTGCGTCGCCCACTTTAGCAAGCAGCTCTTCTAGGTTTTCATTATCCTCACACGGTACACCCTTTATTTCAATGTTCTTGATCCTAGAATACTGATCTTGTTCAGTTACTCTAACAGAGTTGTCGTGCACCTGTTTTCTCAGATTTTCAAGCTCCTGTAGCAATTCTTCATGAGATTCTTTTAGTGCAGCATTTTCCTTTTTTATTTCGGCACACTCTTGCTTCATTTCTTCGTAGTCTTTGTTGATGTACTCTAGGCTACTTTTTAGCTCCCTCAGTTCCTTTCGGAATTCACGCTTTAGGTCAGCAATTTCTGTCATGTCGCAAACAGCACGCAAAGCACTACACGTATCAAAAACGTCACCGGCAGCAGAGGCAGGGCAGAGGGCAGTGCAAAATAAAAGATACAAAAATGACAGCTCAAACCTGTGATTCAAGATGAAAGAATAAGCGTTGTTGCCGGTCCACTGCCTCCGCTGCCAAATGACCAGGATGGCGATGTTGCAGTCCTTTTATAGCCAGGCGACGTAGCAGTGCTGTGATGCAGTACCACGTGATCTCCACCACGTGATGTCGCAGGTATGCAGGGGTCCTTTTGTTGGCCGGAAATCAGCCCAGGCAGTCCGGTGGTCCACACTATCAGGTGATAGCGCTCGGGGCAGTAGGCGTCTGTGATTCAAGATGAAAGAATAAGCGTTGTTGCCGGTCCACTGCCTCCGCTGCCAAATGACCAGGATGGCGATGTTGCAGTCCTTTTATAGCCAGGCGACGTAGCAGTGCTGTGATGCAGTACCACGTGATCTCCACCACGTGATGTCGCAGGTATGCAGGGGTCCTTTTGTTGGCCGGAAATCAGCCCAGGCAGTCCGGTGGTCCACACTATCAGGTGATAGCGCTCGGGGCAGTAGGCGTCTGTGATTCAAGATGAAAGAATAAGCGTTGTTGCCGGTCCACTGCCTCCGCTGCCAAAATCAATTCTCATTTGCCAGGTACTGCACCAACTACAAAACATAGCAAATGACTCTTGGAGGTGACGATGATCATTAGGGCCATTAATTACTTCGTATAAAACGCAGTCATCAGCGTAAAGACGAATGTTAGAAAAAATATTATGTGGCAAGTCATTTATATATATTAAAAAGAGTAGTGGTCCAAGCACGGTGCCTGGAGGCACTCCTGACGTTACATCAACAGCAGCAGAATGAGAAGAATTATAGGAAACGAACTGGGAACGAGATGAGAGAAAGCTAGAAATCCAATCAACCAAGTGAGGATTGTTTAGTATAGCATTTAGTTTAGCAAGAAGCTTGGAATGTAGAACAGTATCGAATGCTTTCAAGAAGTCTATAGAAATGGCATCAACTTGGTTACCGACATCGAGGTTATGTAATATATCATGAGCGAATTCTGTTAATTGTGTTACCGTACTAAATCCGCGCCTAAACCCATGCTGAAAGTTAGACAGCAAATTATTGGATTCAAGAAAAAGCATGATGTGTTTATGAATGACGTGTTCCAACATTTTGCATGACTGTGATGTTAATGAAATCGGTCTGTAGTTCGACAAGCACTGTCTATCACCAGATTTGAAAAGAGGGAGCACTTTGGCTAATTTCCAAGAAGAAGGAACGGTAGCAGATGCTAAGGACTTGTTGAATATGATGGTCAGATATTTTGAAGACCACATGGAGTAACGAACCAGGAACGCATTGTGTATTCCATCTGGGCCGGTACATTTCTTAACGTCGAGGTTTAATACAAGATTTAGGATGCCATCAGTGTTTACCACAACACCACTGATTGCTGGAGAAGAAATTATATTAGTGAGTGGCGGAATGACGTTGTTATCCGGAACGAACACCGAGTTGAAATATTTGTTGAAAGCATCCGATACTACAGCCGGCTCACTGATGACGTCATTATCTAATCTGAACGATGTGGATGCAGTATCACGAGGTAAGATGGATGACCAAAATTTTCGGGGGTTAGTTTTTAACAGATCGCGCAGGTGGACACGAAAAAAGAAATCCTTGGCCATGCGCAACTTAAGATTAAGTTCTTTTTTTGCCTTGTGAAATCTGTCTAAGGTTATGGGATCGTTGCTTCTTCTAGATCGCCTTAGTCTACGAACGCGACGAGATAAATGCAAAATGTCTCGAGTCATCCAAGGAACATTAGTATTTCTTTTCTTAGTTTTAATAAGAACAAAGCGTTGGACACAATCCTTGACAAGACATTCAAAGTAATTAGTAAGAAAATTTACGACGTGGCTTGCTGCGAAAGCAGAGAATGTATCGCAACGATCAGCTAAAACCTCAATAATGGAATTGTCGTCAGCACGAGTGAAGTCAGGAAAAGTAGTAAACAAATAGGGTGATTTGGAGACTGGACAAGAGAGTGAAACTAACCCGCCTTTATGGTCTGAGAGCCCATCAATTACTTCACAAGAGAAGTCATTTTGGGCCAAAGTAGAGCTTAGAAAAACTAAGTAGAGGATGGAATTCAGCCTAGTAGCACTAGAAACAACCTGAGTTAGTCCAAACAATAAGGAAATGTTTATTAGTTCTTTACAAATTGTAATGTCACGACCAAATGCAGACAACGATGGCCAGTGGATGCCAGGAGTGTTGAAGTCTCCCAAACAGATAAATCTTGATGAAGTAATGTTGATCTTGGTCATGAAATTTGACAGCGTGAAGGACATCAACGGAAGAACCAGGTGGACGATAAATAACACTGATTAGAATACTATAATTGTTTAGATAAACTTTGCACCACAAGGATTCTGTATCAGGGGGAGAAGCCAAAACTGAGAATCGTAAATCCGATCTGATAAGCAATGCCACACCGCCACCAGTACTGCAACTCCTGTCTAAGCGCACGGTAACAAAACCTGGTGGAATGAATTCGGAGTCGTAAATTCCACTATGCAGCCAAGTCTCCGTTATGCCAATAATATGGGGGGAGTTAACAGAAATAAGGGACAGTAAATCTGGAAATTTTTTAACAATGCTGCGAGCGTTAATATTTAGAACAACTAGCTTATCAGGACGGCCAGAGCTAAGTCAGGGAGTCGATGATGCGGCAGTCAAGGACACAGGCGCAGAACAAGCAGGATCATTGTATGCTTTTACCAACGAGTTAGAACTTTCATCCCAATTGTAACGAACCTTGTCAATGAAGACATGATCGAAACTTAACCTCACGACAGAACCGTTGTCACGAAAAGACACTGATGCGTCCCATATTTTTTTACGAATGGACCTAACCCTTGCAGAAAAATCTTCTGTAATGAAGAAGGCAGAGCCCTTGAGTTTAGAGACGTTTTTAAAAACCACACTTCTGTCGTTGAAGCTAGAAAGATTTAGTCTAACTGGACGAGTATAACCTCTGCGAGCTGCACCGAGCCTGTGGAAGCGCTCAATACTGGGACAGCTAATCTTCAATTTATCAGTAAATACAGATGAGATGCTAGCCAACAATGTGTCAGCGGTTTCGTTCGGGTCTTCTGAAGCGCCGTGTATTATAATGTTATTTCTTCGAGAGCGGTTTTCAAGGTCATCATTCTTTTGCATCAGCTGTGTTACTCTGGAATTTAAAGAGTTAATTTCAGCGTGAAAATCAGAAATTAGATTGGAATTTTCGGGCGTGGGTAAAGACCCTAATGCAGCCACACGTGACTCCAAAGCATCAAAGCGGCAAGCAAAAGACTGCTTAATGTCCGCGATGTCACGGGCCAACTGATTCTGCCCAGCTAGTATTCTAGAAAACATGTCAGACACCGAAGGATTCGAAGAGATTTCACTGTCAAGATTTACAGCGGAAGAACGCGCATCGTCAGCCTCCCCGAGAGTGAGACTGGAACCACTCACAGACCGGGTTAAAGGTCTGGTACCAGATGTACTGCTTTTACTGGAGTTCGCTGACTTTGATGGGGGCCTGCATTGAGTTCCACGTCACCACTCAGGAGGAGATGACATGCGCAATAAAACGCGTGCACGCAGCAGGACACAAGAGTACGTGGGCAAGGGTACAGCACCATGAATCGATCATCAGACCGGACGCACTCAGCGTCAGAATAGTAACATACCTGCTTGAAGAGCAAGCAGTGATTTAACATGACGCCGCTGCAGCCTAGCCCACTGAAGAGCCGATCCGCGCACATGGCCTTTATATCCTTGGCAGATGACGTCATAGACCAGCAGTGCAGCGAGATTGGTTGACCTATCGAGAAGTTGGCGAGATGACTGGCTTGCAGATATTGGAAGAATGCGGGAAACCCGAAGCCATCACACAGGGTATCAGCTGGCAAGTCCAAGGGTAAGCACACGGTGGTATCCACGTGCCCATCCAGTAGCGAAGAAGCCAAGCCAGACGAGACGATTCCGCAAGGGCCGTGGTCAGCAAAACAAGCAATGAACTGCATGAAGAGCAAGCAGTGATTTAACATGACGCCGGTGCCGCTGCAGCCTAGCCCATTCACTAGTGATTGTGATTGTAAAAGTAAAAGTGTAGTAGTGATTGTAAAATACTCTGTACCGTCTCATTGCTGTTTAAAGCGTGTTTTGTTTGTGAACCTTTGGCTGCGATCCATTCTCTGGCAACCGGTAAAAGCTGGGCATCAAACTACCCAAAAACTTCTTGCCAGTTGGTACCTGGTCTCCGCTGAGCTTCTCTTTCTAACTTCTAATAAACTTCTCTTTCTACGCTGCGCCGAGGGCATCCCCTTTGAGTCCGAGACCGCTACCCCACATACTGTAAGGGTGTTTGGGAACGCACGCTAAAGTGCGCGAGGTTGGGTGACAGTGGTATAAGTGTATCTCTTCTTCCTTGTCCTCAGTACCATCCACTGTATTCAGGCGCCTTTCATTTGGGCACACTTTCTTCAAGTGATCGAATTTCAAACCCTCATGGCACTTAAAATTTTTGTACCGGCACTGCTGTCATTCGTGCTTCCTACCATAGCTCCACAAAACACTTTCGGCCGCCGCGGTGGCTCAGTGGCTATGGTGCTCGGCTACTGATCCAAAAGACGCGGGTTCGATCCCGGCCGCGGCGGCTGGAATTTCTTTGGAGGAGAAATTCTAGAGGCCCGTGTACTGTGCGATGTCAGTGCACGTTAAAGAACCCCAGGTGGTCGAAATTTCCGGAGCCCTCCACTACGGCGTCTCTCATAGCCTTAGTCGCTTTGGGACGTTAAACCCCACAAACCAAACCAAACCAAACAAAACACTTTCACTGACACTTGAACAGGATTCGACTTCGGTAAGATTTCTTTCCTTGCGCTGTGGCTCTTAGCCTGCAAAGAATGCAACGATAAGTTTGCTTTTATCGCTTGCCTTACAGCGGCGTCCTTTGTAGCTGACTCTCGGTCCAATGCAATATCGCACGCCCCTCAGACGTTAATTTCTCGGCAGCGAACAATGCGCGCTGGCGTTCCTCGTTCCACAAGCCTGAAACTAACCTGTCGCGTAACGAATCTTGCAAGAATGGGCCAAAGTCGCACTTCCTAGACAAGTGTTTCTGTTCAACAATAAATACTTCCACATCTTCATACTCTAGCCGTACGCGGCGATTGAACCTGCACCGTTTGGCAATCACTAGAGCTTTTCGGCCAGGGATGGGTTCGAAGCAGTCGCTTTATCTCAGCATACGTTTTCTCAGCGGGTGTTTTCGGAACACGCACTTTTCAACACCTGATACGCTTCCGCGTCAGTCACAGTCAAAAATACAGGCAGTTTTTCCCTTCAGCGATTTCGTTCGCGCAAACAAAGAGTTCAAAATACTGCACGTATGATTCGAAGTTCTGAGCTTCAGCATCAAACTCCGCTATCTTTCCGTAAGGAGACATTTTGGCAGTGCTCATCGCACGCTGCGTCTGTCTTCCCTCTGCCAGCGTTCCTGCTGCACTTAGTCGACGCTTTCGTTCGCTATCGTGCTCCTTGAACAGGAACAGCTCAACCGGCGGTCAAGCGTTCGAATAGCGTGCCGGGTGCTCTAGCTGGTCTTCTTAGCCGAGAATGTTTCTTCTGCAGTGCCGAGACGGCCGCACGCTTGGCCGAAGTGCGTCGTCGCCAGGTGATATGGCTGACGCCAGACGTGCAAGACGAACGAAGAACATTTATTGAAAAGCGCGCAGCAACATATAGGCTAGAGCGTCGCGATAACGCCGCACGTAATCATGGACCGCCAGATATCAATTACATCACAGCCAGCGTCGCGCTATCACAGGTGGCACAACAGTACGCGCGTTTGACATAAAAAAAAACAGGCGAATAATGTTACTAGTTTGGCGCTTAACAACTTTCTGATAATTAACTTTTTAACTCCTACAATTGGACATCTGGTTACATTTGACACCAGGTTACATATGACCCGGTCAGCAGTTATATCCATGAGAGTTTAGAATTTAGAGTACATGATTAGTCGTTAACGCCGCGGCTCGACAAAGTTTTGCTATTTTGACAAGGTACTTGAACCGGGGGAATTGCTTTGCCTGCAAACGTTTCAAAAACGCATGAATTTCTGCACCACGTAGGCAAAATGTTTTGGGCCGCAGCGCCGAGGGCACTCGCGTTTTATAAATTGTAAAAACTTATATGGGTATTACTGACTACCACTTTCAAATCTCTAATTGCACGGGGTGCGTACCTTTAATAGTTAAATGACTATTTATGTGAAATAAGATAACTTGCTGACCGGTTAACATTATGCACATCTTTTCTCATGTGCTACAACACAGGTATTATTGTGCTGCAAAAGCCGCCTTCGAAAACCACAAAAACACATTTAAAAAATATTATTACACTTTTTAAGAAATGCCTTCTATATTCAGTCATACATCCTGGCTGTAACTGTTTCTTTTGACAGCCTGTCATATTTTCAGGTCAAAAGTATTTGTAAATGAAAATGAAGAGCACAGCCGAGGTATGCGTGATAAATATTGGAATCAAATCGTCTTATTGACCGGGGAATATGATTACAGTGCTCTAAAAATAATTTAATTCTGTGGTTTCACACAGAATGCGAGATTATTTTTAGTCCGTGAAAAGGGGTGCTTCGAGAAAGACAGGAATCACTACCGCGAAGAAAGACTGCTAATATGTTGAAAACATTACGTGCAACCAATCCTTTACTTTGAAATGCACAGAAAAAGCAAACAATTACTAGTTGCATCCCAATAATGGCAAGAACAAAAAAACACTGGTATGAAACATCGTTATTGTTGTCGGTTAGGGACATTTCCCTAGACAAGGGAGATTGTAAAACAATTTCGCACTTATTTTTTCGTAAACCATTGCCTATGTGCCGAAAAGATGTCCTTAGCGGCACCTCGGAGGAAATTTTAAGGCGGAAGCCTTTAATATCTCATCGTTGTAAGCAGCAGTTGTCGACAGAAAATGTCACGCTTTTCAATTGGTGGAAACGGTCGTGACGTCACAGTGCGCGAATTTGAAAGGGGGCCAATTGTACTTTGGCTAGTACCCATGCAACCAATTGAAGGGATCGTATAGTGACGCTCCAATTTAGTGGGACTGAGCTTAGTTAACTGCTAAATTACCCAATTAGCCTAATTAGCTTTACTAGTCAGGCCATATAAATAAATAAAACCGATTAAGAAATTCGTCGAGCTCAGGAATCGAACACCGGTCTTCGGCGTGAGAGACGAGCATGCTATCCACTCCGCCATGCCAGATCCATGGTTTGGAATGAACAAAGGCGCGTCTAGTGAATACGGTGTCTTCACTCACTCTCATCCTCCTCCATTCCCTTCCCGCGAGGTTTAGGTGTCCACCGACAAATGAGATACAGATACATTTCCTTTCCTCAAAAACCAATTTACTCACGAGCAAGGCGTACAACCGAATGGGCGATGGCGTTCTATGGACTCCTTGGCAGCGTTGCAAGATGCTGTCGCGTTCCACTCTTAGGGGCATCAGTGACAACACTTTAGGTCAAAAAAGTGCCCCCCTGAATTTTGTGAGACAGCTACTGCGTAATTTCCTTTCCTCAAATACAATTTTCATTTTCTTCATTACGGCTCCTCTTTATCTATCTTCTTTCACACCCACTTCCTCCCTTCCTCTACGGTGCGGTTCAGGTGTCCACCGAGATGACAGAGAATTACTGCGCCATTTCCTTTCCTCAAAAAGCGTTGCGTTCAAAGGGCAAGGCATCGCGCTGAACGGGTGGTGTTCCGTGGACTCCTTGGCAGCGCTACAACGCGCGGTCGCGTTCCACTCCTAAAGGCGAAGCTTAAGCGTCATTAATTAGCAGTTAATTAGTATTCAGGCATTAATCAATAATTAACCATTAATTAGTGATTTGTCATCACTTTGTAATTAGTAGTTAATTATGTGACGCCACCGGTGCCACAGAAACAGCGAAGGTGGTGCGGAAAACGCTTCCGCCTCTACCCACTTTAGACAGTCAAAGTGCCCCCTGAATTTTTTCTGTCATAAAGACGCCTCTCAATTCAGAAACTCCTTGGCATATCCAGTTTTAACAACCGAGCAAACCTTGCAATAATCAATGATCAAACTCGAAAACAACATAAAACAGAACAGTTTTCGCAAAGCACTTCGTTCAAAGCGAAAGTCGATCCATCATTTTTCGATGCAGTACAGTCCAACTAAACTTAACATTCATATGTATATCAGGAGAAAACACCATCTAGTTTTTCGTAGTACGCAGCAACGAGCAGCTTTCCAGGCAAAGAAAAATGACTGGCGGTTTAGCATTGCCAAGCACGAAATATTGACTGAAAGCACGGTAGGACACCCGAACTTGATTGATTCAATTGATTGATTTGATTGATTGAATTTTATTTGTCAACATTTCTACAAGGCATGCTTGTGAAAACATCTGGATCCCTAGCTAAAAGCTAATTGGGATCCATGCAGTTCAGTTTCAAAGAAAATTGCAGGCATAACAAAAATTAATTAAATACATATAAAAGCTAATGAAATTAGAAATACATAAATGGGTACATAGAGCAACAATATTCAGAACACCAGGCATCTTTTACAAAAACATATAAACACACAAAAATACATGAAGAGAAAAAACGCTGGCTTCACTCACTGTTTATAATATTTCTTCAATGACTCAGGAACAGTTTTACAATGTTTGAGTTCACTTGGAAGCTTGTTCCGCAGTTTAATACCAACATGGGCTATCTATCCTTCTTTCTCCATAGACATTTTTCGTTTTCGGAAGAAGAAAAATTCTGTGAGTGGTGTTGCGAGTGCATAGTGGTGGGATACAGAATAGCGATGAGTGTAACGGGTAATTGTCTTTAAGGCATGTGTGTATTGTCAAGACAGTCCTGTATGCAAGTAATGATTGTAGTGGCAGTATATCCATCTGTTTAAAAAGAGGAGCAGTGTGGGCGTTGTATCCTGAATGTGAAATGAATCGAATTCCCCTTTTTTACAAGACCCTAAGTAGTTCCAAATAAGATCGGTAGGTGTGGCCCCATGATTCAATGCAATATGATAACTGGCTTTGAAAAATTGAGAAATAAATAATTCTTAGTATGTCATTACCAAAATAATCTCGGCATTCGTACAGTGCAAAGCATGCTGCAGCTAACTTTTTACAAAGCGCCGGAATGTATGGCTTCCAGTGTAGGTTCTCATGTAGAATTATTCCAAGATAAGTGATGTTATTGACAAGTGCAATAGGTGTTCCCAGCCATTGCACGGAAGGCAGGTTTTCATGTATTATTTTTCTGGAGCCCCTAAAAATTATGCATTTTGTTTTATTAACATTTACAACAAGTTTATTTGAAATAAACCAGCTACACAAAGTTTCCAATTCTTGGTTTGCGGTGCTAATAAGTTCCGTTGTAGATTCATGAGCACATAGAAGAGCAGTGTCGTCAGCATACATAAAAACAGAGAAGTGCTGATTGAAATGCGGCAGGTCATTAATATACAAAGAAAAAAAATCGGACCAAAGACTAAACCCTGAGGCACACCAACCGTCACTATTTCAAAGTCAGATTTTACACCACTAAGTTGGATCATCTGCCGCCGATTATTGAGATAACTTCTGAATAATTCTAAACTAATACCTCTAAACCCGTAATGCACTAGCTTTTTCAGTAAAATTTCGTGATCAACAGTGTCAAATGCTATCTTAATGTCCAAAAAAATTCCTAAGACTATTTTCTTATCTTTTAGGAAAGTGTTGATCGTGTTTGTTAGCGATATGACGGCCGTACCAGTTGATCTGTTTGGTCTAAAGCCGTGTTGTTGAGGAGATAGCAAGGCTTCTTTCTCGAGAAATATTTTCACTCTCTTTGCAACGAGTTTTTCAAAAAGTGTGTTTATGCAGCTTAAAATGGAAATTGGACGGTAATTCTCAACGTGGTTACGGTCACCATTTTTGTGAATCGGTACTATTCTAGCTAGCTTAAGCAGATCGGGATAGGTGGATAAATAGAAGGCAAAGTTGAAGATTTTTTCAAGTGGCTCGCATAAGATATCAATGCGTTCCTTCAGCGTAATAGAGGCAACGCCATCACATGCAGTAGATAATTTTGATGGAAAATGATTAGCTGTATATACAATCTCATCCACTGTAATATCATGGTATGCAAAGGTCACTACAATGTTTTGCGGAGGAGGGAGGTACTCAGTGCAGGGGCAAATATTTCCTATACTTGTACCAATAGTGTAAAAATATACATTGAACGTTGTAACTAGATTTTCAATGGAGATCCCCGAGATTTCTATGTCAGGCATAATAAAACGATTTGCTACGGGTTTAATAACAGAGTTAATGATCTGCCACGTGACTTTCGTACTGTGGACATTTTTCAAAATTAATTGGGAGTAATACTCTTTCTTGCTGGACCTTAGGCAGCAGTAACTAAGTTTCTTGCACTCCGAAACTTTACTAAGTAATATGAATTACCTCGCTATTCTTTACATTTGGTATGCCAGTGGTCTTTTTCCTTAGTAAGTTTCACAATAGCTTGTGTCATCCAGGCACAGATAGGCGTACTATAGTATCTTTTGATTTGAGGTGTAGAAGATTGTAAAACTGCCGTGGTTAGCCTGTC
Organism: Amblyomma mixtum; assembly: GCF_055824585.1. Taxonomy (NCBI): domain Eukaryota; kingdom Metazoa; phylum Arthropoda; class Arachnida; order Ixodida; family Ixodidae; genus Amblyomma; species Amblyomma mixtum. The sequence continues at coordinate 21,570,592 of NC_143020.1, read as the reverse complement.
GTTAAATTCTTGGTATAGGTCGTTAACATCAGCTGAGTTGATCTAGCTAAAATCTACCGCTTGAAGACATTCCATCAACTGAATAACATCGATGCTGCAGTGGGGGTCAGATCTTTTGCCTGGGGCAGCTTGTTCCAGAGGAAAAAATATCGCAACAGGATAATGATCTGTAAGGGATGCTTTGTATATGGAGCTCAAACTAAATGATGTGTCGAAATTGCAGAGTATATGATCCACTGACGTCGAAGAAATGGGAGCCACACGTGTATGGCCTATAACTACATTACTGAAGCCATATGAATATAATAAGTTAGTATATACCACACTCTTATCACTTAAACAATCAATATTTAAATTACCACAGATTAATACTTTGACTCTTAGATTAGATAAGTTCGTGAGCAGCGATTCAAAATGGTCAAGGAAGAGTGACAGAGAGCTATTTGGAGCACGATATACGACAGCAATTGCAAGGTTCATACACTGAACAACCAAAAAATCAAAACCAGCAGAATATGAATTTGTCAACCCAGGATGATGCGAGGAATGCAACGATGTTTTTACGTATAGGCCAACTCCACCGCCTCTCGTAGAAGTTTTTCTACTGCAGGAAAAACAATTGAACCCTTGGATATTGTGGAATTCCCCTTCATGTAGCCAAGTTTCTCAAACGACTATGTAGTCAAACGTAATTGAGTGCTCCGCCATCAGACAGGAGACATTATCTATGTTCTTATTCAAGCTTCGAACATTGCAATGAAGCAGGGAGGCACATTCATTTTTTTTTCATAAATTGGTTTGCTAGCTGCACACTGTCCATCATTTACTGGCGATTTTGGTTTAACAGATCAGAGCTAAGTCGGCCTCGGAACGGATCTGAATCACGTTCGCGTTCTCGGCCTTCCTAGCAAGGATCTTTCTATTAGCGACCCAGGTGAACTTCCAGCCCTTTTCTCGCTTTCGTGCAATTGCTTTTCCAAGCAATACCTTACACTCAGGACAGACGTGCTCATTAATATAGACTGTGTCTGTGCCCTCGTAGCCAAAGTCCACCGGAGAGAAACTGATCTTTTTCACTGCGTGTAGTATTCTGCTACGCATGGAGCGAGATGTGAGCCTCACGATCACGTTTGGATTTTCCTTGTCCTTTCCGGCTACGCGATGAATCACATCAATATCACATCAATATATTGAAACACCGCGCGTTTCACCAAACTGCATTAAGGCGTCAGCAAGTTTTTCGTCAGTCCTGAGGGGTAGTCCTTTGGTTTCGATGTTCTGTTGTCTTGAATACTGCTTTAACTCTACAATCTCAGTTTTTGCACTCTCCAGGGCTGCTCTAAGATCGTTGTTTTCTGTTTTCAGTGTTTGTTGTTCCCGCTTCATGTCTTCTACGGTGGACTTGAATTCTTCAAATTTTTCATTTATGAACCACAGCGACTGTTTGATGTCTTGCAGTTTTGTCTCAACGTTAGCTTTGTGGTCGTCAAACTTTGTGGAAAGTTCTGAGAGCATCTTTGCTACTTCTTTAATAGTTTATGGCTGTTTATCACCCATCTCAAGGCAAAAAAAAACACCGCAGGGCAGCTCAGGAACGCGCTCGGGAAAAACTCAGGAAAAGCACGTACCTGCGCAAAAAATAAATTCGGTCAACGGCGTAAGGTGCCGAGGCGCGTGTGCCTGAGCTGCCCGCCGTTGTGATGAGGTCCGGGAACGCAGCTTGCTTATGAAGGCTTGCCCCGGAAGTTCACGCCCACTTGTTGTGACGTGGTTCCGTCCTGTTCCCGTTTTGTGATTGCAGTTTCCACCTTGCTAAGTTGATCATGATTCCAGCTCAAGGTGACGAAGTTATCGCAGAACCATGAAGATGGAATTTTCACCGAGCGATGAGCAGCGATCTGCGCAAAGAAATAAATTCGGCCAACGACGTAAGGTGCCGAGGCGCGTGTGCCTGAGCTGCCCGCAGTTGTGTGACGATGCCATTTTCGGGGGTGGGCGAAACAAATTCTGGAGGTATCTGAGGTCAGTTCCGAGCGTGGGTGAACTGAATTTTCACATTTTCGAGAGTGGGCTAATTTGGAATTGTCCCAAGCCGGTTCTGAAGCTGAGACAAATCAATTTTGAAATTTTTGGGCATGTGTCACGCAAAAATCAGAGGTATGCCAACACTATTTTCGGAAACGGACCAATTCTATTTTGACATTAGGTCAAGCCAGTGTTTCGGCCCTGCCAAACCACATTCACTGGCAGTAAAATTGGGGGGAAATTTTTGGGTGGTGAATGCCATATTTCCGCATGGGTGACGTTGGGGTGGCCCAAGCCGAAGTATGGAAATGCCTTAGCAACTCTCAACTCTATTTTCATGCATCTCATTCTAAATGACTTCAAGGCCAAATTTCGTTGACGAGAGGCATATTTGGGCATGGGCCACAATGGGGACGTTTTTACTACCTGTCAGAAATTGACCCTTCAATTTTCGTCAATTTTGGCCAAGGTCGCTTTAAGGTCAAATTTTGGGTAGTCCATGCCATATTTCGGCATGAACCCTGTCAGGGTATGCCATATTCATATCCGCAATCTTAGCACCATTGCCAAATATATTCACAGCTGTTCTTAGAGCCGCTGCAAATTGAGTCACGTGACCATAAGGAGGGTTCACTCATCCGAAGGCTTCCGCAGAGAAATAAGTTAGAAGTGTTTTTCTACTAAACTATGTAGTTTCCTACCTCACAGTCGCAGAAACAACTCACATTTATCAGGACCATTTATTCGTTCAAGAGAAAGAATCAGCGTAAGTTGAATGAAGCGTTCACTGGGCAGTGACCCTATTCCCTCGCAACTACACCCCATTCGCTCCTCTAGCTGTACAAGGATGAGAATATGCAGCACTAGTGATCGACAAAGTAGTAAAGGCTGCTTAAACTACATCTACACTCTGTTGCCACTTGGAGCCGCCAATGTGCTCGTTTCAACTCAGCCTGCACTTGTGTACACTTCCTCTCAATGGATGGGCTCGACGAAGGGAAGTGAAATGAAATGAAATGAAATGTTTATCGGCCATATTTACAATATGCCTTAGCATCCGCGAGTTAAGTTGAGGGTCGACAAAATGGCACAGGAGTGTGAGCCGAGGAACCAGAGGCCGCCCCGTACGAAGGGTAAAAGCGCAGGTGGCGAAAAGCTCTCTCCGCGGGAAGGGCGACGCGAATATGGATGTGAAGATGGCCACTGCTCAGCGAGGAAGCCAGCGGGGCCTTGATGAAAGCCGCCGTCGAAAAGAGGCCTGCGACCGATGGTCCTGGGGTTTGTTTTCACAGAGCAGCGATTAACAGCAAGTTGAATTTGTGCTTGCTGGTATGCTAGAACTTTAGAGAATCGAAGAGCGAAAAAACATAGAGCAAACGTACGCAGGATCGTCAGCGCCAGCTGGCGCGAAGAAAACGTCGGCCCCGTTCCGAGGGAACTTTAAGTCATTGGCGCCCGCTTATCACGCGATTTTGGTCAGGCGCCCAAAAGTAGAAGAAAAAGTATTCTCTCATCGCGGCGCTGACCGCCTTTTTATCTCATGAGATGTGACCTAGGTCTATCTGTAACCCGCTATGAAGTAGCTGGACAATGTGTTCTACATGATCGTTTACAGAAAAAAACGGCAAGCTGCCTGTTCTAGTGGTAGGTACGTGTTCCGTCTAAGTTCTACTGATAAAGGAGAGAAGCTGAAAAAATGTTTCTCCTTCTTTCAAACAGCCGAAACGAACCTCTTTCCTGGTAAAATAAGTGGAAAGGAAACTTTAGGCTGAAATTATGTGGAACTACTACAGTTTATGTGGACAAAGATTAAGAGCGTAAAGGAAGTGGTCCGAGGTGAAATCTGGCGGAGGGTGTAGCCGCCACCATTTCCACAGCCAAAGTTCTACGTGATGACCTACAGCGACGCACTCTCAAGTCCTGCGCCAGTGACGCGAGCCTTTCCCCTCGTCGTTCCTCTGCCTACTCTGCGGCACCCAATCGCACTTGTGCGCATTCGTAGGAATCCAGCTTTACCATAAGAGAAGGCACATGTCACCTAGGGTAAACAAATGCCACTCTGCTCTCACCACCGCAGCATGGGTTTGAGGAGTGTGGAAATCTGCTTTTCTTTCCCCCCTCCACTCTTCCAGAAGGGGCCAAAGGCTTTCTGTGACGCACTGAAGTGCACTCCCCCCCCTCCCCTTCCCCGCGGCTTCCTCCCGAGCGGTAGTGGAGAATGCCGGGAAAAGCCCCCTGCGTTGTTTTGTGGGCGGCCCTCTTCCCCGCAACTTGTAGTCTTCGCCGGCATCGCGGGAGTTGGAGAGAGTCGACGGAGCCACGGCGATGCAGACCGAGGGGTCTGGACCGTTCTGAGCTGTCAATGTGACGCCACTTAATTTGCGTTGGTCGCCTGCCTGCTACCACTGCCACCGCGGAGGACAGCGTTATGGGGCGTTCACGAACCTTTCACTGCTGGTTATTCCTTGGTTTGATGCTCTTTAGGGCCACAGCTGGGGTCGCAGCTTAAAACCTTTATTTTCCGGTTGATCTGAATTAAACTCGGCACTCTGATGCCGAAATAACTGAAAAGTGATGTAAATAGACTTAAACATGGACTGTGTGATTGGCGATTCGAACGATGCAACCTAGCAGTATTCGAAATGAAAACTACCGCCGGCCAAACGTTGCAGGCCTCGGTCAGAAGTCACTACCTTCGCTTCGTTTACGTTTGCAGCAGTTTAACTATGGATCCTGTCTCGGTCTCGACGGCGAACGTTTCCCAGAGAACTGCGGCGAGAACATCAGCGAACTCAACCCCACCCAGCGTGCGGTGCTTTTGAGGGCTGAGGCGGCGAGTTTGCAGCATAGTCCGAGCGCAGAAAAGTCAGTACCATCTGCACCAAGCCAAGATATTTTGCGGAAGCAGTCACTGGTGAGTCACAGTCATAAATGATGTGTAGAGAGTTCCAAGTGCGGACATATTTATGTTCCTCAATAATAATCCTCCAAGGCTGGTTTTGCAACCCAGCACGTTGGTATGTTGGCGAATGAAACACGCCGAGTGGTGCGTTTGATAACCTGGAGGCTCGTGCAACATTAGTTCGCCACAGATGTCTTCCTCGTCGCACGTGCGCGCCGCGGCATGTCCTTCGTCCGAAGAACATTTAAAGGGGAACTTGGACTTCCTTTTTTTCACCGCTGACGTTAATCGAGGCGCGTAAATTATGAAACCACGGGGAGACGAAAAGCGATTAGCCGCGATGCACGAAGCCGTACGGAAATGTCATATCTGCTTGAACTCATACTTGAAAATATGTGTATATACCTCGCATATATAGCCTGATATGTCCAATTCTCTCTATATTCATAACGGGATTGAACTCATATATGGTCCTTATATAGCCAGATATATGCAATTCCTATATGTCCGTATCTCATGGAGCCCATATACGCGATTCTTTCTGTTCCATATATGGGATCATTTTCATATTTGGGCTTTATATACGCACCCTTAGCAAAAACTAATATGTTTGGAATATACGGTGGGCTATTTAAATTGTACTTTAAACATATTTTGTATTAATAAATACACAAAAAATATGTAGGAAATACGTTCCTCAAATTTCGTGCTTGGTATTCGAAATATATTCTTAAAATATGCCAAAAATACCTCACTTAAAGGGATGCTGAAAGGTTTCCCCAAAAAATTGAGTGCAGAGATACACTTTACAGTTTTCCACCCTCGGAATTCGAATTTCTCATCGAAATTAGGCAAAAGAAAGCGCAAACCTATTTTATTTTGGCGAAAATGCCGCAGCAGCCTCGAGCCAGCTCGCGCACCTCGTTGCCGCCTGTGATTGGCTGGGCGCCTCGTGACGTAAACACTGGCGTTGGCTCGGTGAGCCCGGCTCGGTCGCCGCCGATGTAGTACATGAAGCGCGGCGCGCGGTGTTCCGGTTGTTGGTTTGATGCTTATATCACGATGGAACACATCGAAGATTACCAGGAGGATCTTGGCGTCATCCCCTACATGTACGAACCAATCGCAAAGAGCAAACCGCTCCAAGGAAGCAACGATGCTGGCGCAAGCGGTGCTTTTGGCTTGAACGAAAGCGAAGCGTCAGCATCTCCACGTGTTGGAAATGTCCATTGGTAAGCATACTTTTCTAGCCAAACTTCATTCAGAGATACAATAAATTAATTTTGAAGCGAGCAAATGTAGTATAGCACTGCTCCACGAAATTTTCCTAATGCAATGTAAGCGGGATGCGATCGTCGGCATTCTTGTCTTGCCGCTTGTCGGTGCTGCCGCAAATCTGCTTGTAATCCACACAGACCATTAACAAGCGCAAGAAGTTATCAGGCTCTTTTTGCACGCAAATTTTATGCTGGCATCGCTTCATGGTCGCTGCGTGCCGGCTCGGTTCATAACACACGCGAAAGACAGAAGTTCGCGGCGCTTTGCGGCAGAACTCGTCGAGGTGACAAACGTGCGCCTTCCGTTCTGCGTGCCAAGATGGGATCTGGCAGTAAATTGAAATCCTTGTTTAGGCGAGTTGCTTCATACTGCAAGCCCTTGTAGGAATATCTCCATCCGTTCGCGGCCGCCTTGATCGCGCTGTTCTCGATGGCCTCGTGCTGCAACCAAGCAGGCCGAATCGCAAGGCTGGCTGTAGCACACGTGGCGCACAATTATATAATATTATTATTAATGTATGAAGCCATGCTGCACTCGGCAATTTTTTACGACTACATGTGTTATTATAAACGTATTCCTGGCAGAACACTTTACTGGTATTGGTTGCATTAGAACTTGAACAGACTTGTCAGCCTTGTCATCACTTTTAGAAAAGTTCGATGGCAGGGTCCTCAGCAGCATCTGCCAGTGGCATTCGACTTGTTGCACAGTCCTGATTTGTATTGCCGTTTGGTGTGGATTCTTGACTGCCTGGTGGTGTGCAGCCTCCAGGTGTGATGTCATTTTCCATGCACTCTTCATTTGCACTATCGTCTGGTGCGCAGTCTTGATCTTGCAGCAGTTCAGCAAGAAACTGAAAGACATAAGCCACATGATGTTATTGTTCCAAGCAGAACAAAAGTGTGCTTCAGTATGAGTAAAATCTGCTGGTTTATTTCATAAACCATTTTGTTGATTGGCGAGCTCCGTGCGAAGTGAGATCATTTATTATATACCAGGTGTTCCTTTAGGAGGTCCAAAATTTATTTTAAAAAATGGGTAACTAACCTTGTATTAATTTTATACCTGGGGCTATATTGGGGGATACGGCAGACACTAGTAATAGGCAGAAGGCTTCCATTAGCTCACTAAAATGCATATCTTAATTAAATTTTTATTTTCATATTATGTTGTATTTCATATTATGTTGTATTTGCAGATTTGGAGCACCTCCTGCAAATACTATAGCCAAGCAAAAAAGATTACTTTAAAAACCCTGACAGGCAACTTCAAGCGCTAACACAGAATCAGCGGCCGCGTCCGACGTAGATCGCTAAAAAAAAAAGTGTGCGCTTTGGGGCCGGACTGCAAGCGCCATGACTGCGCACATTGGGCGCTGACGAGGCTGCTATCAGCCAGGCCCCAGGCGAAACCAAATTCAAAACGAAACGCCGCGCGCCCGTATACCAGGAACATGTGCAAACAGTTTTCTCGGCGCTCCGATCACGAAGAAAAATGTGCCGCGTACTACTTCCTATGTTCTCGCCACTGAGGGCTACGCATGAATCCTAGAATATCTGAGCTCCAACATAATTGATTAAAGAGGCTGCATATAACGTCTTTTCACGTGCTCGCTTACCGAACGAAGTTCTCTGCTCACGCGCGGCGCGCAGTCTCTGGTTGTGAGGCGCACTTCGCGTCGCTCCACCTCTTGCAGTATTAATAGCAGTTTAACGATTTTTACTCAGCCAAAAAATTTAGGGCCGAGTTCTGATATGAGTAATGCTGTACGAGATGCATGATGCATGCCTGCAAGCATAACAGCTAAGCACTTCATTTGTAAGCTGCAGTTTGCTGCCGTCCTGACATTCTCATTCCAGCGCCGTTCATCTCACTACTAGCGGAAGTCTTGCATCCACGAAATTACGCGCCATACACTACACAGAACATCGGTTCGCGCAGTCAAATTCTCATAGAGTTAATACACAAATTCTTACCTCGAGCTTCCTCCTTTTCGCGAAAGCTGGCCTCGGTGGCGGTGACGAGCTCCTGTGCGCGAAGACAGACGGTATTGCGCCGGGTTTCAGTCCAGCTGACTTTGTTGACAGGCCCAATGAACGCATTATCGACAGGCTATGGTTATAATCTTCATCACGAAAGTGGTCAGAGCATAGCACTGTAGTCTTTGAGGGTTTGAAATCCCTTCGCTTCACAGCAGCGACCCACCTCGCGGAAAGCTTCTTATTTTGCGGGAAATTATGAAAGACCACATCGTCGCGGCCGCCGGTGTTAGTGCAGCCGAAGGCTGCGCAGAACGCCGGCATGATGGTCCACCGCTTCACTCGATGCTGCCCACGTTTCTGTACGTCACCACAAACATAAAAAAGCACAAATACAGGAACACACGGCAGATCGAAGCAGCTTACGATGGCACGCACGCAGAAACAAGCACGGTCGCGGAGGCTGCGTGGCGACGGAGCACCAATGTTTACGTCACCACCCCACGGTTTCCGGTTTCGGCTCGCATCGTCAGGGTCATCAGCAGCGCTCGGCGGACAGCGGGGGGCGGAGCTACCGCGCAATTTTAAACGGCGATTACGTCGCTCCTAAGTGATTAATCTGCAAAAAAATTTCACCCGCATAATTTTTAAGGTTCCCACATCCATACGTGAGCATCTTAATGAATTCGAAAATCTCTTCAGCTTCCCTTTAAAGCATACTTCGAGCACTTATCAAATATGTGAAAAAATAGGTATGCAGTTTTAGCATCTTCTCAATGTATTAAATGTGTACTATTGTAAATATGTAATTAATTCATCCGAAATATACTTGAATTCTAACAAACGGGCAGTCCTTTTAAACGTATTTGCTGCACACTTCTAGCTGCCGTTGAACAGCCGAGTGCTCGAAATCGCGTTTCAGGAAATTACATTTGCGTGTTGTTGAGGTATTGGAAGTGTGCTTCCGTAAATGCACAATTATTTCGTCCAAAGAATATTTAAATTCTAGCAAATTGACAGTCCGCCTTAGCATATTTGCAGCACACTTCAAGCTGCCGTTGAAAAACCTACTGCTCGACATCGAGTTTCGGGAAATCGCATTTTGGTGTAGGCAATGCTTTTAAAGTGTACTTTCGTAAATACGCATTTAATCCGTCCAAGTATACTTAAATTCTAACAAACGAGCAGTCCGCGTAAACATATTTGCATTACACTTCAAGCTACCGTGGAACAATCTAGAGCCCCAAAAGACGTTTCAGGGAACAGTGAGAACTCTCCCTTTCCTGTCGTGCTTTCGTTCCAACATAGTATTCACAGCGCGGGAACAACGCAGGACAAAGACGAGACGGGACGAGAATGCTTGCGTTTTTCCCGCGCTATGATTACTGTGTTGCAATGAATTACCAACCTGCCCAAGCATTTTCTGTTCTGAAGTCGTTTATGGTAACTTCCAGCAGGAAAGTAATCACCACTTATTTACACTACGTGAGGAGAACGTGGTAGCATGATACCGGCAAAATGGCCTTGGGTATTTCCAAGCCCGAAAATGCCAGCGAAAAGCACCACGAACGGGTGAGGCCGACCGGCTCCTTGAGACGCCCGTGTATCTGTTGGTTGACAGTTCGACTCCTGACCTATTTCTGACGCAAGTTTCAACTAGCAGTTGTGTTCTAGATCACCTCCCAATTAGAACGCGACCAGTAGGGCACTTCTGGGATAATTTTTGGGCCCACAGTCTTTGCGCAAAAAACGCCTCACCGGGCAAGATAGTGCGTCGCTCTCGGTTGGTATATACCGGGTATCCCAGCTAAATGTAACCAAACTTTTAAAAAAGGCGAAGTGTCCTGGTCCAGTGAAACCAACTCAGGGTTGTTCATTGTCGCGTCGCCTAGTCTTGAGTGTTTTTTTCGCTCTTCAAAGTTAATTAATTAGTTAAGTTTAATTAGCTAACTTTTTTTTATTGACTTCAGGAATAAAGTGTCACTGCAAAAGTTTTAGATCACCTCGAAAAGCCGCTAGTAGTGCTGTTTCCGTCGAGTTACGATTTACGTAGCTTCATTTATTGGCCTTGAAAGAAAGTTGTCACGTGACCAGCTGCTCGCTCACTTCTCTGCCCCCAATGTGCACCCAAAGTCTCATCGAGGAGAGGACTTCAGAAAAAAATGTATTTTATTCTTTAAGGCACGTCTTGGAACGTCGAAGTGGCACAGTTGTCATGTGAAAGCTTTTTCTTATTATGCGGGTTACGGTTAAAGGCCGGTAAAAAAAACTACTTTACGTAAATATTATTTTGCTGCAAATGTCTCAGTAAGCAGTTTCTCAAAGCGATTTACAACTTTTTCATTTACATTTGTTCCTCAAGTCAATGATTAGAAAGTTAGTTAATTAAGCTTAACTTGTTAGTCCATCTTGAAGAAGTCCATCTAGGTCACGCGACTCTAAACAACGCTCATTTGGTTTCAGACGGCTAGGACACCCCGTGTTTTTTAGAAGCTTGGTTACATTTAGCTGGGACACCTGGTATAAGGCAAGCCAAGTATGGCGCTTGTCGGAGCATTAGTTGTTTGCTGCGGTACTTCCGTCACGATTTCCTTTGTAGGTAACTTTGCCGTTCCCATGCCGTCCCGTGACTTTATAATCTCATGTACATCGTGATTTGATGATAACTGCGCGTGTATAGTTTGTTCTGCAGTTGAAGCTTTAACTCCTCTCATTCTGTGAAGCCGACCAGTAGACCTTTTTAAAAAATATTTTAATGTATTAAATACAATATTTTTAGTGTGTTTCTAATGTAATCTAATGTATTTAATGTATATTTTTAGTATATTTTTAATGCATTATAAATATTCTAAGCAGGCAAAAATAACTTTTAACGTGTTTTAAAGAACGTTCAAAATATTATTCCGAGAATACATAAAAAGCATTCGTATTGCTGTATAAGCAGAGGGACAAAGAATGCGAAATAAATATCAAATTAATACAATATGTTTGAAATGGATATTGAGCACATCATCTTTTTCGCTAAGGGCAGATATGGCCAATTTGCTTAATAGGAGACAGCTTGATGAGGACCTGATAGGTTGCTTTCGGATTTTGGCTGCGGCTCTATTATTAGTGCCGCCAGAACACAACCTCCGCGCTGCGGCTGCGTTACTTTCGAGGTCCGTGGTGCGGCGCGTCTTCTCCTCCTTATAAATGTGAAACCACATAGGACGTCCGCTGTCCACCGCCGTCTGTGAAATGAAATTCGGATGATGAAGTAGTCGGGTGTACCATATATAGTCATGAATGATGAACTGTAAAGTACTATGTCCTGCGAGACTTGCAACTCGTAACCACAGGCATGACTCATAAGTCAGCTATTCTGCAACATTGCTTAGCACTTTACAGGTAGTGTAATGTAAGATGTATACAGCTTCGGCAAAGCATGCGCAACACGACTAGAAGGCATAGTCGTGACTCATGAAGAATAAATATTCTGCAACGCATCGTGACTCATCACTTTACAAGTAACGTTATGTTAGATGTAGAGTATGTACAGTCCCCAGTAGCACAAACGGGGCTCGGAATTGCGCGCCCTCGTGGGCCCCACACGGGCAGCCCATGGGGGCCCGATGTGGGATATGTGCGGGATTTGCAACTCGGCATCGCGCGGGACCCACAGGGGCAGCTCAGTGGGCTTGCTACATAGGACCAGCAGGGGACCCCTATGGTCTGCATGCATAAAAACGATACAGGGGGCTTTCCTCGGTCCTTTGTGGGACCCATAGGGGCAGTAATGGGCTTTCAATTTCAATTTCAATTTCATTTATTTTCCAGAAAATTCTGGCGGCTGCCTGGACTAAAAGCTGTAGGTATACAGCTTGACGAGGCCCAGGCAGCCGTTACAAGGCATAGGAGCAGGCTTTGTTGAGAACATTGACATGCACACAAAAAGAAATAAATACGAACACATAGTCAGGTTACAGTTTTCACAAAAACAGGACATCCAGAAAGCACAAAATCATCAATAAATTACAATAGGGAAATACAGAAAACATATTTACATAAGATACAAGGGAGCAGCTGTACTTGGGCGCGAATTATACGTCAGGAATTATTTTTGAAGAAATAATTCACGCAATGCTTTCTTAGTAGAGTTATTTATGTCTTTATATCTATTTAAAAATACTGGAAGATTGTGCTGTAATGATTGGAACTTATAGTCAGTGCGAAAATGGGAAACAAACCAAGTGTCTGTGTTGCGAGTATTAACTGTGTGATCGTTCTGTTTCAATAGCGCAGTGCCTTCTATCATAGACCTAAAGGATGACGACAGATGAAATGAAAGCAATATTCGAAATTCATACATACTTTGAATTTTTAACACACTGAGGGTTTCAAAAGCTTGCCGTGTGTGGCTTAGGTAATCAAGATTGGCAATGTGACGTATAGCTTTCTTTTGCAGAAGGTAAATTTTTTCTAGGTTGGCCTTAGTTGTTGTCAACCAGACTAATGAGCAAGAGCTTATTTGCGAGACAAATAATGCATTATATATTTGTAGCTTTATTCTACCAGGAAGGAACGCGCGGCAACGAGCAATTGCACCTGTTACCAACGAGAGGTTTTTTATTATCTTCTCAACATGCAAATCCCATGTAAGGTGTGAAGAAAAAGTTACACCTAGTATGGTGTGTTCGTGAACAATTTCAATTTCTTCACCACCACAAGTGACCTTTTTTTCTAGACGAAAATTTTTGTTTCTTGCACAAAATAACATAACTTTTGTTTTTGAAGGATTAATTTTTAGTAGATTAATATCAGACCATTCATGAAGCCGATTAAGAAGTTAATTGCACTTGGTGACTAGTTCATTCACATCAGGACCAGAGAACAAAATCGTGCAGTCATCAGCGTAAATAATGAATTTTAAACCTTGGCCAATGTTCACAATACTGTTTATGTAGACATTAAATAGCAGAGGGCCTAGTACACTTCCCTGAGGTACGCCTCTGATTATAGGTAGTACAGATGATTGGTGGTTTCGAATACATACACACTGTTGCCTGTCAGCTAAGTAAGATTTTATTAAAGATAAAGGGTTGCCACGAATCCCATAGACTGAGAGCTTATGAGTTAGGATACTATGATCAAGGGAATCAAAAGCCTTACTAAAGTCTATGAAGAGGCCAAGGGTTATTAGTTTCATTTGTATATTTTGCAGCACGTGTTCCTTTAACCCCAATAAAGCTAGCTCAGTTGAACGACCTTTTCTGAAGCCGAATTGTGCATCAGAAATGAGATGATTCTTTTTAAAGAATCGGTTAAAACGATAGTGCAATATCTTTTCGAAACCTTTAGCAAACGTAGGTATTATTGATATTGGACGGTAATTTTTTGGTAAGTTTTTATCGCCTCCTTTATATATAACTGACACTCTAGACTTCTTCATTGCAGCGGGAAATTCTCCCGATTCAATAGATAGGTTGAAAATATATGTAAGTGGAGCAGTTATGTACTCTAAAATATACTTAATGGGTTTAATTTGGATATTATCAACATCAAGCGCTTTACTATTGTTCAGGGACATAAACGTTCTGTACACTTCTGCCTGATCTGTTGGCTGAAGAAATATACTTTCAGCCCGTGAGTGTCCTATATCTTCGGTAGTTATGTAACTGCTAGCGTGCTCAGAAGATCCGATGAAATGTTTATTGAAAAAGTCGGCAAGAGCACGACCGATAACTGGGTGGTTTCTATAAATCATTTGATCAGGGAGTGCATCTTTTTTTTTATCTCTTCCTAGTGCACTATTTATTACTCTGCACGCTGCAGCTGGTTGGTGTCTATAGATGTTTACAAAAAGTTTTTCATAGTAAGCAACCTTTGCTCGTCGGAGTTCAGTATTTAATTTATTTCTGGCAGTTTTGAATTTTTTTAACGCCTCAGGACTTCGCATTTTCAGAAATGTATGAAAAAGAGCATTTTTCTGCTTTATAGCTTTTAAATGATTATGGGTCACCCAAGGTTTTTTTATCTTTTTTGATACCTTAAAGGTTTTTATTGGGAAGTGTTTGGAATAGATTTGAGAAATAATTTCAAGAAAACTTAAATACGCCTCACTTGCATTCGCTTTGCAATACACCGAGGACCAGTTTTGTTGGCTAATGTCATGCTGAAACGCCCTCAGGGAATCATCAGTCATATGCTGGACAGTTATCTCCTCAGAGGTACTTTTAACTTTCATTACAGGGTCACATAACATAAATATTGGGCAATGATCACTGATGTCAGATGTTACTGTGCCAGCACTGTGAATCGAGGTTTCAGAGTTGACAATGAACAAATCCAGTGCAGATGAAGCGGATAAAGTGACACGGGTTGGTGTATTAATCACGCTTATGAAACCCAGAGAATGAATACGAGTTGAAAAGTCAACAGCATTTGGAGTATTAAGCAAAGTATTTATATTGAAGTCTCCTCCACAAGTTAACTGAAAGTTATTGCTTCGAACATACTCCAGGAGCCGATCAAAAATTCAAAAAACGGTACCAAGTTTCCTTCAGGTGGACGATAAATAACAGTTATAATTTCCAATTTATTTTTTACAGTGGGAAACTCATATTCATTCGTAACCTTGCAAAATTCAGGTAGAAGTTCGCACTTTGTACACGACTGTACATAAATCGCAACGCCACCACCACGTCGAATTTCACGATTCATGAAAAAATTATTATACCCATCAAGATTAAGCATATCGCAGCCTTCATAGTACCAGGTTTCAGTCATCATGATTATGCTGAATTTAAAAGAAAACTGACTTAATAAACAAATAATGTCATCCTGCTTTCCATGAGCAGAACGAGCATTAAAGTGTAATACTGTTTTTAGAGAACGTTGCTGTGGTCGAATGCGTTGTGGTAGGACGAAGCTGTGATACTCCATTTTGATTTGATTAAAGTGTGTCTAGGCAATAGCAACAAAATCACGGATTTGACTCAATCTTTCCAAGGTCAGCCTCACAAGTTATTTGTATAGCATCCGAGGTGTCGGACTGCTTAGCAAAGATTTTCCCATTGAAAGTCCACACTGACTTCCAGTTGTGAGCATACTTCCTCTTTACAGCCATACCCAGGAGTCTTTTCAGGGCGGGAAAAAGGTGCTCATTAATGTATATTGGTGCCGTGTTTTCAATCCCAATGTCCTCATTTGTTAGACGGGCCTTTTTCCTATTCCTCAGTGCGCTATCACGTTTTGCTCGAGACTTGAACTGAACAACAAGAATGCTCTTGTCAGCATTTTTAGTAGGAACTCTGTGGCAACATTCAATGTCACTTTCAATGATTGGCTCATCAATCTTCTCTCCAATCTTAGTGACAATCTGCAACACATTCTCATCATCATGTTTCTCAACACCATGAATTTCTATGTTTGTGTTTCTAGAGTATTGCTCCATGAGGACCATGCGTTTCACAAGTTCATCTTGATTTTTCTCTAGTGACGTGCACCTCGCGTGAAGCTCCCGATTCTGTTCTTCAAGCTTAACATTTTTCAAAATTTCAGCCTCAAGTTTCTTTGTTAGCTCATCTAAAGAGTCATGGGCAAAGTCAAGGCTTTTTGTCATGTTCCGTTGTTCAGCCTTTAGATTTCTGATTTCATTTCGTAGCTCTCTTTCGATACGCTCCCGTGAAGCTTTCACTTCCTGTTTGTACTCTTCCTTCATCTTGGCTAGTTCAGCCTTCAGTTCCTCTTTAAGTTTGGCTATGTCTTTCGCCATGTGGTTGAAGACAAGTCAATGCAAACACGCGCAAACACAAAATGAACGGGAACAGAGCGCACCAACTGGCAGCAGCGACGACGTCAGAAAAAGCAGCGCAGGCAAAATAAAATTGATACAGTTTTACACTAACCTGCAGCAAAACGCAGAGACACAGTAAGTTGGTGCTCGCCGTTAATCGTCGCCGCTGCCAAGTGAGGCCGAAGGCGATGGGTCGCTGTCTTTATAGCTTGCGTCCGGTGACGTCAGGAGTCAGGTGAAACCGCCGCCGATAGCCGCAACCGCTGAAGGAAAAATCCGCCCCTTTTTGCCGGTAAGGGCAAGCCAACGCTTGCCAGGCTCGTGCAGTCCGCTCGCTGGTTTAGGGCGCAAAGTTCAGACGGTGGAAGGCAATCTGCAGCAAAACGCGGAGACACAGTAAGTTGGTGCTCGCCGTTTATCGTCGCCGCTGCCAAGTGAGGCCGAAGGCGATGGGTCGCTGTCTTTATAGCTTGCGTCCGGTGACGTCAGGAGTCAGGTGAAACCGCCGCCGATAGCCGCAACCGCTGAAGGAAAAATCCGCCCCTTTTTGCCGGTAAGGGCAAGCCAACGCTTGCCAGGCTCGTGCAGTCCGCTCGCTGGTTTAGGGCGCAAAGTTCAGACGCTGGAAGGCAATCTGCAGCAAAACGCAGAGACACAGTAAGTTGGTGCTCGCCGTTTATCGTCGCCGCTGCCAAGTCAATGCCAAGTCTTAGAGGGGACCTCCAAGGGGGCCTAGGCGGCAGTGCAGCGGGGACCCGCACGGGCTAGCCCAAGTCCGGCCCACATGGGCAAGCCCAAGTCCGGCCGACAGGCAAACACACATAGACCAAGAAAGAGACAGGACACACACCAGCGCTGAATTCAGCGCTGGTGTGTGTGTCCTCTCTCTTTCTTGGACTTGGTGTGTTCGCGCTGTTGAACCATCATTATGAATATACACTAATTAGCCCAATCTGGACCTCATCCGCAGGCAAAACAGTCCACTTTTGCTTCTAAACCGGTTTTCCTTGGGTGATGGCTCCTCCTCCCAAATTCTTCTCCTTGTTAGAGACACCTCGGTGCCCGCTATCTTTTTCCCATTGAACATGAAACGCGAGCTGTGATGCATTCCGGGAAAGTCTAGTATTGGACAGTCGCAGGTATTAAGCGACAGCGTAAGGAGCTCGTTCAGGTGAAATCCCGGCTCCGCGCGTCGGAAAAAACCCCAAATTCCTGTAAATAGAAAACGAAAATAGCCCCACTGCGCCAGGTGGGCAAGTAACGCGTATGCCACGAAGGTTTTTCTTTGTTCTTTATTCCCGTAGGCCACGAAGGGTAATTGCTTCAGGCGTGTTTGAGCGACACCCATTGAACGCGTGGTCAGGTGTACGGCTTAGTAACCTGTGTTTGGGATGTGTTCTGGGCTGACAGTAGTGAAAAAAATATTGGTGTCGTGTATGGGGGCTTAACGTCTCAAAGCGACTCAGGCTATGAGGGACGATGTAGTGAAGGGCTTCGGAAATTTCGACCACCTGGGGTTCTTTAACGTGCAAAGACATCGCATAGTACACGGGCCTCTAGAATTTCGCCTTCATCGAAATTCGGCCGCCGCGGCCGGGATCGAACCCGCGTCTTTCGGGTCAGCAGCTGAGAGCCGTAGCCATTGAGCCACCTCGGAGCCAGACAAATATTAATATGCAAATTACGCGTCAGAAATTGGACGGAATGAAAAGGGGTGTTATGTTGCTTCAGTGTACTGAAACAAACGGTGTGTATGTGTAAAAGTGGCGTAGTATGCCGTGCTCTGTAAGCTAGATAAGGATTGATCATAGGCAATCAATAATTGGGATTGTAAACGACGATCGTTATAGGTAAAGTGATTGTGGATTGGTAATCGCTAAGAAATAAGAAAAAGAAAAAAAACGAAAAGAAGCTACCGAGAATCTCACGCAGCGGAAGGTGTACATCACATTACTTAAAAAGAGATAATGCGTGCAAAAGAAAACAGGACGAAAGAGAAGGCACGGGCAAACCAGGCGTCTCATGACGCCTGGCCCTGACGATTGGCAATGCTCAGTATCGTGAATGCACCTCACGCCTTTCGTATTTGAATCAATATTGTGTTTCAAATGTGTGTCGTAACATTGTTGGAGTGTAAACAAGTTGCTCGGACGATTTCAATGCTTGCTTGGTCATCCTCCTTTATTTACGGCCCATTCCGCAGCATTGATGCGATGCGTGATGTTTGTTCAGGGCCTTGAGCCGCTCCCCCTCAGGACGCTCGTCGCTGATTGCGCTCGCACGTATGCACCATATGCCTGTGTAAAGAAAGAATACACACCACAAAACTAATTTTAGTCTTGTTACCATGAAGGACAAGAAATTTCGGTATGTAACAGAGAAAATTTTTCGGTATTTTGTCTCTCTACGCTGTGCAATCTAGAACTGGCTGGTTCAAAAAAGACACTGAACAACTAGAAAGTTTCTGTTGACGCCGAGCATATAACTGAGACGGCGGCAGTACTCAGACAACAGAGTGATTTTAAATACGTACTTACGTCTTAGCAGCACGACGTCGCCGTCATAAAATCCGCCTTCTCCGCCGTGGCCTCCACCGCTCAAATGTCAGTAAATGTCACTGTTCACCACTCACGTCTTTCGGAGCGGAGTTATTAAACACTGAGACAAGGACGACAGGGTTCCACCATACTTGCACTAGACGATGGAAGGCGATGTAATCTTCGATCGTGGATTGATCAAGCAACACGAGGAAAGGCACAAAAAACTGTATAACACAAATTCAACGAGGACTAGCGAGTGCCAGCGTGTTTTCGCAGCTACCTTCATCCCTTGACACTCAACCCAACCGCAGGAAAGCAAAACCTGTTCCAAACAAACGCAGGAAAGGCGGGGGTGCAGCGACCGGACACAGTGAACAAGTAGAATCGGAGCCCCCTCTCCACTTCATGAACGTCGCGGGGAGTGTGGTCGGGAGGGCGGCTTAAAATGTTCCGTAGTGGGCTGTAGAGTGAGTGCCTCCGCTCCATTTCGGGGAAGGGGGCTGGGAGGGACACGACAGACACAGAGGAGCCCTCGGGGAAGGAACAAAGGCAGACAGAAAAACCAGGGTTGAGCAGGTTTTTTTTTTTTGAGAGTGGACCCAGGAAAAGCAGGGAAGGCGGTGGTGAGAGGAGAAAAAAAACTTGAAAAAAAAGTGCGCAAAGACAGGTTACTCGTGTGACGTTTCTACAGGAGTTTGTTTTTATTTTGTTCTCTGTACCTTTTCGCTAGCTAACCTTTTCTTGTTCGTCGATAGAAATGTTCTCGGCGATTTGGGATTAGTATCTCTTCCTGATAGGGTGAAGGGTGGGGCAGCTCGCGATGGCGCTTGGCCAAGTTGCGTTATCAATGTGCGATCACTAGACGAAGAAGACGCGCAAAGAATGCCTGCACAAAAACCAAGAATTTTGTGTCTTGATCGATGCGTCGCTACAGACTGCTGCTAGCGGACATTAAGAAAGCTGCTGCAATTAACGCGACAGTAACAAACCTTTTGCAGCCTCTGGCGCAGTCGCCGGAGGCTCGCTATGTTCTTCAACTAGTCATGAATTCCATGCGCCACATGTTGCATGGAGACGACGAAAGCGCTTGAAGTGCTGGCGTAATTGAAGTGCGTTGAAACAAGCAAGAAACCTTATCCTGGCAGCTTTCTCCGCGGCGACCGCAGCACAACAGAAAAAAATACAATGCGATAAACGCAAAAGAAGCATCAACAAATCTCAGAAGCTGGTTCTTTTGTTATTACGACGTTCAAAGAGCAGCTCTTCGTCAGAGTGAAACGTGCAAGGTCTTGCTATTTGGTCACGCTTAACCCTTTTACCTCGGATGTAGGATATGCAGGCAGACTAAATGCAAGAATGTCAACTCTTCCCGTGTACAACTAGTGTACGTGTGACTGTCGATAGGTTTTGCCCGGCAACTCGCTAATGGCGCATGATGTTTCTGCACTTTGAAGCCCAGAGTAGTCTGCGCAGGATTTACGAAGGCTGCTGGCGGATATAATACTAGCCGTTTGCCCGCACACACTGTATGTCTTGCTACTGCGCAGCTCACGCTTAGGCCTTTTGTACCAGATATGTACGATACAGGCGGGGAAGATGTTGGAATCGCAATTGTGCCCATGCCTAGCCCATATATTTTCCATGCAGGACCAATATAGGCTACATGCGGGAATACTGGTGTTAGCCCACACACAGCCCAATTAGCTCCGTTAGGGCGGTGCACGGGCAGCCCCTGTTGGGTGTGCCCGCATTTCACCGTCATGTAGCCCCATCTTTTATGCATACGAACTACACGCAGCCCATGCTTACCCCTTTCATACCAGATTTAGAATACGCGTACAGGCGGTGAAGACGTCGGTATGGCAAATGTGCCCGTGCCCAGCCCACGCGGGACCTTCGCCGGTGTTGCTAAGACAGCCCAAACTGCATGCCTGAAACGCTTCGCCACTGTGAAGCCCATAGTTTAGCCCCTGTATTTCTTACGCTGGACCCACGTCGGCTGAAGGCGGGAATACTAGCTTTTTGCCCATACAAAAACACTGCGGCTCCCTCATGGTGGTGTACGCGCAGCCCCTTTTGGGGTTGCCCGCGCTTCACCATAATAGAGCCCGCATCCTAGCCCGCGTGTATCTGCGGTGGGACCTAGATGGGCTGCCCAGTCTGTTTAAGCCTATGCCTAGCCGAGGAGGGTCCCATTCGGGCACGAAGTGGGCAGCCCCAGCGTTTTGTGCCAGCAATGCACCCACGGGGGACCCCTGTGGGTTTACTGCGGGCAGCCACCAGCCCTCATTGCCCATGTCGGACCCGCATGGGCCCGCCACCTTGTGCTACTGGGGGTCTTTGTCAAAAGTAACCAGGCTGCACGTTTTTACTTTTAGTCGTATATTAAAGACCCCCCGTCCCACCTTCAAAGAACTTTTTGATATTTAGGGAAGCCGTGTGGGCTTTGTTATACGAATGAGAAGAAAACCATGGAGCCTGGTTACTTTTGACAAAGACTGTACTAAGTATGCATAGTGACAACTCGTAGTCATAGTCACGACTCACAGTCATTCTGTAAGGTAGCATGAGTCAGCACCTAATGCTTTCGCATTCTCCCACCTAAGCAGTCTTCAGTGTCTGTGGAATTTTTCTACAAGCGCGTGAGTGCTCTGTGGCATGCCTTGCGTCTGCCGTCTGCTTTTGTAGCGCTGCACTGGCCCGTCGGCTGCATCTGCTGCGCTGCTGGTAGCCAGGCAGTATTTCGCTTCGCATCTGTGTCGACAGTAGGGACGTCGGCGAGTACACTATTTCAAGGAGGACAGCGAAAGGGGAGAAAGTGGGCACAAAGCCATGCTGGCGATTTAAGCAGATTGTAGGGATAGCGTAGAAAGCAAATATGAAAGCCGCAGGCTAGTTATGTGTTCGTGCAGAAAAAACGAGCCTGCCGAATGCTTTATGGCGCACTAGCGTCGGCGCTCCACTTTATCTTAATTCGGGGTCTGTATTCAACGACACCGGCTGTGATATCAAAACAGCCGCGTGAGAATACGAATTAAACTGTACAAGATGAATCAATTGCCCATCCATGAGGCGGTTGTGCTCTAAAACTACAATCCGGGTTTCCATCTGCTGATTTGGTTCACAGAGAACTATAATTTTTAACGCAATAGCGTTAGTACCCCAATGGCGGAAAAAATTCTCCTGCGTCGGCAAACGTTTGAAGCTTCGCAGCTGCAGAGGCACGAGAAGCCGTCCGCTACGGCAACCATGTTGGGCTACCTCTGTCACGTAATCTTATGGCGTCATCACAAACTTCCCTCTGGAGTGTCAGCAAACTAAGCACTGCGGCTGTGAGCTAATGATTATCTGTGAGAGGTTACTCTGGAACAGCAACATGTGTCAGGCAAAGCCTACTGCCGGCAGTGTCTACCGCCGCATGGTAGTGGCGCATCACTTAAACTCTGGACCACTGTGCCAAGTGTGGTATGAAGACTCCCGGGGATCCCTTGCTGCAAATTAGAAAATGACTAGCCGCACGTATGTGGGCATTTACCGAATAATGTTGCCAGTCACAGTTTTCTTTTTGTTTCGCTCCCGTTCCTAAGTCCGCTTTTACCTCTCCTCTAAGGCTATAGCTTAAGAAAACCCAGTCACGGGGTTTGCGGCCCCTTAACTAATCGTGAGAGAAGTCGCTATTAACTTTAAACTAGGCCTGTTTGTCCAGACAGTATGTTTGAAAAACAATTCGTCCCCGCAGGAGCCGGCCTCCAAGTATCCGACTTCGTCGCACCCTATTTCCGAGAAAGAACTCTCGCGTAGACAAATCGCTTAGGACCGCTAAGGAAGGACGGGTTTCCCGAGAGCTAAGGGAACGCGACATACAGGGTCTGTTCTGAAATTAGTAAGACTGGTTTTTTCCTGGGAGAACGGGCGTACGAGAGGCGGTCTGCGCGTGCAGGATCGTTGAAGGGGGATATTGGGAATACTGGGGAAAATCGCCAGTCGGGTCTCGGCCGTTCAAGAGAGCAGGTCGCTTGTACTGTGAACCCCTGTCGAAACGTCTCGTCACGCAAAATCATGGAGCGCTTAACGGATCAGCGATACGCGATCAAATTTTGTGTAAATCTTACTAAAACGGGCAAAGAGACTCACGACATGAATAAGAAGGCCTACGGTGACGCTGCCATGGGTAGATTAGGTGTTTTTTGAGTGGTACAAGCTGCTCCTAGAAAGTCAGGAAAAAGTTGAAGACGACGATCGCCCCGGACGCCCTTCGACCAGCAAGACCAAAGAAAATGTGTAGCGAGTGAAACATTTACTGAACAGGGATCGTAGGATGAGTATCAGAATGATTTCTGATGAGTTGAGCATTCCTCAAACCAAAGTTTTCGTGATCGTGACAGAAAACTTAGCGATAAGGAAAGTGTGCGCGAAGTTGGTGCCGGGAGTTTTGTCAGAGGAGCAAAAGGCCAACCGGAAAGCGATCTGCCAGGATCTTCTTCATGATGTGAATGGGGACCCCGAATTTTTGCCCAGCACAAGGCGGCAACGCTGCCTCAGCCCCCCTGCAGCCCTGACTTGGCCCCGCCAGACTTTTTTTCTATTCCCGAAAATAAAATAGACGCTGTAGGGGAAACATCACGGATTGGTAGAGGCGGTTGAAGAGGCCGTGACGAAGGAGCTAAACAGCATTCCGTTCCAGGCGTTCCAGCAGGCGTACGAAAACTGGAAAACTCATTGGCAGCAGCGTGTAGGTGAGGAAGGGGTCTACTTTGAAAAATTCTAATCGTTGTTACTAGTGTCATGAATAAATTTTATTTAAAAAAATTAGTCCTTCTACTTTCAGAACAGACCCTGTATGGTGCCAAATAGAGGCATGACAGCGCAGCAGAGCAGCAAGCACGTGCTGGACTGGTTGCCTTGCTGAATTGTTCCGCGAGAAAACTTGTATTGCAGATCAAAGGGAAATTAGCAAGTCGGGCTTCAGGACAGGGATAGACATGTTGAGCGCTTCAACCTTGTAGCCCTAGTTGCAGCAGCAGAGTGGTTCATTCTAGCCCAAATCTATGCTGAAGCAGCCTCGGAGCGAGCAAATGGCCGCCCTATATTCTTCGCACAGCGCCGCGGTGGCGGCTTAGTGATTGTGACGCTCGGCAGCTACCCAGAACACATGGGTTCGATAATCGCCGTGGTGGGTGAGTATCGATGAAGGCGAAATTCTAGAGGCCCGTGTACTGTGCGATGTCAGTACACGTCAAAGAACCACAGGTGGTCGAAGTTTGCGGAGCCCTTCACTACCACGTCTCTCATAGCCTGTGTCGCTTTGGGACGTTAAACCTCCTTTAACTAAATCAATTCTTCGCATAGCATATAACCACCCCAGAGATAAGCTGCCAATGTGTATATTTTTATCAAACATTACTGTGTCAATTTTTTATCATGTGCCATAATCTTCCATTGTTTAATTTTATTCTCTTACACTTGGCTAAGTTTTATTACTTAACACTGAACCTGTGCATTTTTATAATATCTATAATGTGGCACTTTTTGCATACTTAGCGTACCACCATGAGTATCCTTGGCTGTGTTTCATCACATTTTCTTTTTCTGCAAGTTAAGTGTGGCAAATTTTTTTTCTCTAGAATTTTTTTCCGTCTTACGCTATCGTCACCGGCTAATAAACAACCCCTTTCACAAGTATGTTATCCGAATCTCGTCATTACTAGAGGGTTAAGTTGTTTATCACTACTCCTCCGGGATAATTCAAGGGAGCGTAGGATGAGTAGCTTAGCCAGATAAATTGGGCGTACCTTGAGAGCAGTCTGAGAATTAAACACTCAGCCAGAATTCCCTGTCTCTTTGGGTTCACTCTAAACGTGGGTTTACTCTAACTTACTCCAAACTGCTTCACGTCTCCAGTCATTTTTTTGTTTTAAAATCCCAATGTTTCACGAGCCAATCATACTTTTTCGGAATTACCTCGAAGGGGAATGTTCCGCTGAAAATGCTCCATTCCAAACTGTTACAAAACATTTCCAAGGATGTCGCGTACCTTACTTCATGATGAAGCAAGCCGATAGTTTAGGGCCCCCTGAGCAAGCCGTAGCACTTCCTCAAGAGGTCAACGAAAGAGCTGTCAGCTGCTGACCAGCGGAAGCCAAAACAGTGAGGTTTTTGCTGATTATTTTTCTCGCTGTGACTGCTCTATTGATCGAAAGTTTACTGGCTTATTCACGGCGTACTATTAATAGAGGAGAGCGGCAGACTGCGGTCACGAAAAAGTTGGTTGGACATGATTTCTATCCTCTAATACTTCTTCTTACGCTTGTATTTCGCTTTGTTCGATAATATATTAATCACAGCTCTAAAATAACACCTACCTGAATACCGCCTTCACAGACACAAACCAACCCTAAGTTCACTTTCTCTTCCAGGAAAAAGCTAATGAATTATCTTGGGTGGTATCTCGCCCGAGAGACGGCTGACGTGCTTACAAAGAACATCATACAGAAGCTTAATGAGTTCCTTGAAGCAGCGTCGAAACCCAAAGTGCCAGTCGATTTTGATGAGAAAGTGTGTGTCGAAAAGCTTATTGGGTATCAAGGCACCATGGAACTAGGCATTGCCCACCTTTACCTGAAACAATATTTTAGTGAATCCTATTTTACAAAGGTGAGTTTAGTTTTATAATAATTTTACCAGCACATGTTGAATAACTTCGTAGTTGCTGTATTTTTAGTTAATATAGCATTCACTGGCGGCAATCGGTAGCCGTATATGCTGTTGTCGAAGCGTTTGATGTCAGCCGGACACCGATTCAAGACTGTAAGCGTTACTCATCTTTTCCTGTCATGCTCGTGATTTGTTTTGTTAAAGGTGTCAAAGCCCTGAGTGCTGCGCAAGATTTTCATGTATGGCTCCTTTTTACCTAACGCGACAAATCATTGCTTAGCAAGACTGCAACCTTTACAAGGCACCTGTTGGACATAAATAATAGCGCCATGTAAAACGTCTTGTAAGAAAATACAGGTAGTTGAATAATTCTATGTTATTTGCACCGAGCCGAACTTTCGGCGCTGTGAGGAAAAGTAAGCAGGCACTTATAATTATCATTTGTAAAGAGGAAGATGATCAGCAGACGGAGCAGCGGAACCGACGCGAGGCGCGAGACGAGAAGACGACGATCGGCAGCTGAAGCAGCACGACAACAACAACAACAGAGCGTACCCGCGGCGCGATACGAAAGCGTGAACTATTCTGGGACCGGACCTGTCCTTGCCCGCTCTAACCGGCCTTAACAACTGTCAATAAAGGCCGTTACATCTTGGTGGAGGCTGCGGGATTCCGTCCTGGGGCTACGCAACCGGACCATCGCTACCCCCATGCCTGCCAACGCCAACCAGCCAGCCGGCTCCTCGCCGGCACCCGTTGCTTGCCATGGTGCGCTCCGCCAGCGTGACCCTGCCGTCTTCAGCGGAACGGACGACAACGACGTGGAGGACTGGCTGTCATCTTCCGACAGGGAGAGTAATCATAACCGCTGGGAGGACAGTATGAAGCTTACAAACGTCATCTTCTACCTGACCGGCGTTGCCCACCTTTGGTATCAAAACCACGAATCGGATTTCACCACTTGGACCGAATTTAAAACCAGCTTCTCTGACATCTTCGGCCGTCCGGCAGGCCGCAATCTTCGCGCCGAGCAGCGTCTTCGCGTTCGTGCACAGCAGAGCGGTGAATCATACACCAGCTACATCGAAGACGTCGTCAATCTCTGCAAGCGTGTCAATGCGTCCATGGCGGAGGCCGACAAGGTTAAACAAGTCCTGAAAGGAATCGAAGACGACGCTTTCAACATGCTTGTGGTCAAGAATGTCACCTCTGTCACCGATATATTCGACCACTGCCAAAGCTACGATGAGCTCCGCCGACAGCGCGTTTTCACTCGGCAGCCGTCTCCACAGACAGACACAGTTCATAGCCTCAACATGACGACAGACAACAGCTCCCTACTGCTCCAGATCAAGCAGTTTGTCCGTGAGGAGGTTGCGCGGCAGCTTTCGCTTCTTCCTGCTGTTCCGAGTCCTTCTAACCTAACTCCGACACTACAGCACGTGATTCGGGAGCAAGTGTCCGAGGCCCTGCCATCGGTTTACTCTCCTCCCGCCATCGACTGCGCCCCCTTGTCATTGGACGATATGCCCAACCAGCAGTCCAAGGACCCTTGGATCACTTCTCTTGTACGCTATCTTTCAGACCGTTCTGTCGTGTCGGTACCGCGTGCAATCCGCCGTCAGGCTACCCACTTCACTGTTCATGATGGGATTTTGTACCGCCGAAATTGTCTCCCTGATGGCCGCAAATGGCTCCTAGTGATCCCTGGCCATTTACGCTCCGAAATATGCGCAGCCTTTCATAGCGACCCGCAAGCTGGTCACGGCGGTGCTTTCAAGACCTACAACCGGCTTCGCCTCCGCTATTACTGGCGCGGCATGTACATCTACGTTCGAAAATTCGTCCGTTCCTGCCCCGATTGCCAGCGCCGCAAGCTCGGTCATCATCATTCGACCGGCCCTATGTAGCCTTTGCCTTGCACATCCAGGCCATTTGACCGAGTTGGCATTGATCTGTATGGAGCACTTCCCTACACTGCTGCTGGAAACTGCTGGGTCATCGTCACTGTCTACCACCCGACACGGTACGCCGAAACAGCCGCCCTCCCCGCTGCTACAGCGCGGGATGTTGCAGCCTTCCTCTTTACACATTGTACACACAGTACGCTAGCATTAAGTGTTCGCCTTCATATTAAATGGTTGTGTTCTGCTTCTCTAAATATTTTCTTATTAGTCGTTATCAATTTTACAAAGTCATTTTTCGTGCTCTTCCTGTAGAAGCCATTATCTAGCTTCTTCTTCCTCTACCTTAGAAGTGAAGAGGGGGATTTCTATCTCTACTTTGCCACCTGCCATCCATAACTGGTCGCAGATATGAAGTGCATACAACACTAGTAGCACAACACTGGACAAAATTTCTCTATGATGAAGCTTTTTATTGTTAACATTTTAGCGTGGTCTTATGTTTACTCTATTTTGGCCATTAGCAGTCGCTGCCATCAATTTCATCTTAAGAATGCCGCCTACAGAGGGACCATGTCCTGACTCTCAGCTCTCCTTCGCGAGTGCTAAGCCCTTAGTTCCTCCGCCAAACATTTACAAGACTTCCTCGATCTAGCCGCAATGTTCCTGTACCGTGAAACAGTGCCAAGGGATTCCATTTTGCAGCACTCCTGCCTTGGAATGGCTGGCTCATGAGAGTGGGCACGTGGTACCCAACGGTCTCTTTTCTTTCTTGTGTTCCTAGCTAATTGAAAGGTAGGCCGTAGAAAAAGAGTCGAAAAAAATTTCAGGTGCTATATGTCATAGACACTACTCTTCATTCACCGAAAGATATGCATACACATGCAGCGGGTGATATTTTAACGTTCAACAATTTGTGTTTTAATAATGTTTAGAGATACGTCGGTGCAGTGTCCGTAGGTGGATGGTACTCCTGACGTTAGGTGATGGTAGGTGATGGTACTCCTGACAAGAAATTTAAAAACAGGGCTAAGCATCGATGTTGAGATGCTTCAATATCACGATTTAATCTTAACACTGAAATATAAAAGAAAAAAGTTGCTTACCTAATTGAATTATCTGACGTGGAATTCTGGAGACCTATTTCCGTCATAATGGGCGCCGGCTGTGAAATCAGCCTTTGAATACCGCACCTAGAATCGGCTACTGCTTAAGAAAATAACACTGCTTATTTGGAATCATTTACCCAGACAGGAAATGTAAAATCTTTACGCACCTTCGATGTTGATGGCCTTCAAGTTCGCAATATAATCTTGGCCCAGAAAAAATTATGAAATGTGGGTCCTCCAGCACTTCTGGTGAGATGATGGACGTAACTTCCAGCCCGCCTGCTTTCCACTGGCGGTACAGCTCTACTGTGAGGAAAAAAGACGTGTCCCTCATAATTGGTCCAGAACCGAAGTAAACCCCCTTTCCACTCCCACTGGTTAACTAATCGTTCAATTATTAAACTCTATCGTGTGCATAACGTCCAGCTTGGTGTAAAATCCACTTCCAGAAACATTACCGAAGTATCTCTCACATCTTTCAAATTAAAATCGGGATAGGAAAAAAATACGCGCTGTATATGCAATAGGTAAAAGAAGCTTTCCTCATAAGCATAGCGTTCCTAAAACGGGCATAGCATGTAGTTCATTCTATCCAATTGTAAATCTTTATGAAGGTAAGAAAACAAACGCTGAAGCCACTGCAAAAAGCTCTATATAATCTCAAAGCTGATTCTATTTTTATGTTATATTTTACAGAAACTACAAAAAAAACGCCCTGCTCTCTGGGATTTCAATGCATACCAGAGCCATCTAAAGGTCTCTGGTTGCGCAAGTCTTAGGGCCATGCCACTTCTTGCAATGTTAATCAAGTTTACTCTGCATCCACATGAAAATTATGTTTGAATTGCGCCCATATACTTTTTACCGCATTGGTCTTCTCCCACAAATTCTGCAGCCATTATAAACGCGAAATATTCGCGAACTGCACGTGAAAGGTGGCGCAAGTCATCGCTTCACCGTACAACACCTTGGCCGTATCGCTTGTTCTTCTTCTGTCGTGGTGCTCTTCGGTCCGAAATTTGACAATGAATATATATTGACGCATGCCTTCCTTAGAAGATGAGGAAGAACGCAACGGGCAATTGGAGAAGGACGAAGTGACTCTGCTCCGTCTCCGGAGAGAAGACATGCCCTTACTGTGGGGAGGCAATCAAGAACAAGCTTTCCAGGAGCTCCGAAGCCGCCTCCACAGGGCCTCCTATACTCGCCCATTTCGATGAAAACGCAGCAACTGACGTCCACACTGATGCCAGCAACGTTGGCCTTGGGGCTGTACTTATCCAGTGGCAAGATGGCGTAGAACGAGTAATCGCTTACGCGAGTCGAACACTATCCCGATCGGAGGCGAACTATTCAACGACGGAGAAGGAGTGTCTTGCGGTAATCTGGGCCATAAGCAAGTTTCGACCATACCTGTATAGACGACCCTTCCGTATTGTCAGCGACCATCATTCGCTGTGCTGGCTGGCCAGCCTCAAAGACCCGTCTGGACGCTTGGCTCGATGGAGCCTTCGTCTTCAAGAGTATCATGTTACCGTTGTTTATAAGTCGGGACTTAAACACCAAGACGCAGATTGCTTATCACGCGCGCCCTTAGACTCCGCTGCAGTGGAAAACGCCGACGATTTTCCCTTCATTGGGGCCATTACTCAATCCCATATGGCTGACCTTCAACGCAAGGACCAGGACCTGGCACCGCTCATCGAGTATCTAGAAGGCCGCGGTGGTCGGGTACCGTCTGTTTTTCGTCGTGGCTTGCAGTCATACACTTTACGAAGTGGGGTTCTCTACAGGCGCAATTTTGAAAGATCACTAGAGACATTCCTACTCGTAGTACCTATGAACCTACGACCTGACATCTTGAGCGCTTGTCACGACGAACCATCCGCCGGCCACTTGGGAGTTAGTCGCACGTTTGCCAGAATTCGGGCGAAGCATTATTGGCCGAAATTATTACCTTCAGTACAATCTTATGTTAAAACTTGCCGTGACTGTGAACGTCGAAAATCTCCCCCCATGAAACCAACCGGATTTCTTCAACCTATTGCTCCACCGAAAACTCCTTTCCAACAAGTGGGAATGGATCTTCTTGGCCCTTTTCCAAAGTCAACTAATGGAAAGCGTTGGATTGTTGTCGCGACGGATTACCTGACCCGGTATTCTGAGACCGCGTCGCTCGCAAATGGAACTGCCACCGAAGTCGCAGCATTCTTTGTTCACGACATCGTATTGCGCCATGGCGCCCCGGCTATTATTAATACCGACCGTGGGGCAGCTTTTACGGCCCGCCTGACTAAGGCAGTGTTGAATCTTACACACACTAGCCATAGACGGGCCACGGCGTACCACCCGCAGACTAACGGCCTGGTGGAACGGCTAAACAGAACTGTGGCCGACATGCTGTCCATGTACGTGGATATAGAGCATAAGACCTGGGATCAAATTATCCCATACGCCACGTTCGCATACAATACGGCACTTCAAGAGACGACGTGGCTTACTCCCTTCGAGCTTGTCTTCGTCCGCCGGGTGACCACTAACCTGGATACGATGTTGCCCGTATACCCCGACTGCGAAAGTGAACTTGATATGGACGTCGTTAGTTTTGCTCAGCGTGCAGAAGAAGCGCGGCAGCTGGCACGGCAGCGCATATACCTACAACAGCAACTAGACGCTGATCGCTACAACCAGGGACGGCGCTTCGTTTCCTACGAGCCTGGAGACTATGTATGGATTTGGACACCCGTTCGCCATCGCGGACTGTCTGAAAAATTACTGCGCCGGTACTTCGGACCATACCGTGTCCTCCGCCGCATAAGTGACGTTACCTACGAAGTAGAATCTGCCACCCAAGACCCCTCAAGCCGCAGACGACGCAAGCTCACTGACGTTGTACACGTCGTCCGAATGAAACCCTACCACGGCCGCCCTGCTGACCGATCTGTAGACTGATAGTGCCCCTTTTTGTGTTGTGCTCCTTCTGTACCAACCTAGCACACTATCTGTCAACGCATAGCTCACCAGTATGCTCCTAGTCGGCCGCATCGAGGCGATGCTGCAAACAAGGGGGCAATGACGCATGCCTTCCTCAGAAGATGAGGAAGAACGCAACGGGCAATTGGAGAAGGACGAAGTGACTCTGCTCCGTCTCGGGCTGACCTGACTGGCTGCTGGTGTTCGTCGGCGCAGGAGACTTCTTTGTAACGTTACGTTACAATATTATATATGAAATGCTAATGACGATCAGAGAATTTTAAAGAAGTCAATGCGAGGGCTTCTAAATTTATGTCAGTAAATGCATTTCACGCCGCACAAGATTTTCAAGAAAAATTTCCAGCTTTTAGGAAAAGCATTCCATTCGGAATCATTAGAGCGCCATTACAAACCGTTGTTAACAGCCTCGTCTCAAATGCAAGAAAAATATCTTTCGACTGTGTTATTGACGGCGGGTGTACCCTTTGGCGATGTTTTAAGTAAAGAAAGTATTGATGCCTTATGATTTCTTTTAAACAGGGCTAACGCCCCTGGAGACATCGATTCAGAATTCTCCGAAAACACTGAGTATAAACACGCCCAAATAATTGAACGATATTACATTAGCAGCGCTCAACTGACTCAAGATGATCTGTATAAATCGCGCTCTCCGGAACCAAATACGGATTCAGTCTCAATGACCGAAGGGTGGTCGTGTGAGAAATAAAAAGGGCTGCGCACGAAATATTTTTTTTAAACATCTGCATGTCTTAAACACTGAAACTTTGCAGGCGACGAAGGCATTTTCGGCCGTTTAAGAGACCTGATCGTTAAGCACGCCGAAAAAAATACTAAACACTTTTGATGCATACAAGGTCAATAGCTAAGCATGCACTCCCTCAGTTCAGCAGCATTCTGTAAACAATATGCACAGATTTGCACACTCATCATTCGAAAGGGCATAATTAATGTGAAAAAGATTTCGAGACAACCAACGCTTGTATGTTCGCAAAAAAAAAAACTAAAACACTGACTCTCTTTATTCTAGGCCCTCACCGTTGTCCCCAGCCTAAATACCACGTTTCTAAGTGTAATAAATGATAATGGTTGGATGGATCCTGAGACACGAAATACTATGCTTAAATGGGTAAGTAAGTCGTTCTTGTGTATGCTTATTAATTATCCTTCGGGCAGATATGCTGAACGGTCTCCTCAAGATAAAATATGCGAGAACGCATCCCCGGTAAACGAAAGATAGGCGTTGTAAAGACTGCCTTTGTGATGTCAGGAATAATAATTTTCAAGTTTATCATCATAATCATCGGCAGCAACCTGACTGCGCCCAGAGGAGGAAAAAGGCCTCTCCTATATCTTTCCAAGTTTATAATTACGCATAAATGTTAAATTGAATTTACGTGTCTTTCACGGGCAGTTACTGCCTCAAACTCCAAAACATGAGTTTCCTGGCTGCGATTCCTTTCTACAGTTTATTAGAGCACAGCTCTTCGGCGCTTCTTCGAGTGTTGAGCCGTATCGCTGTCGCTGTCGCGGCCGTCGGCGTGACCGAACTAACAAGACTACCACCGTTCGCTCATAGATTGGTGGCCGCACATAGAAGTGGGGGCCCGCCTAGCGGCTTTAGGGGCGCCAGGGGTGTTGGCCATGGGCGTCATCCACCCGTCGTCTATCAGCACTGCGTGAGAAGGGGCAGGCGGCTAGGGGAGAAGTTGTCTGTCTGCGGCGGCACTGCCCCATTCGCATCCATGCGCTGCCTATTGGCCGCCGCGCCACACTCCGCTCCGTTGGCAGGCGATGCTGTCCAATACTCTGCACGTGATACATCGTCCGCGTCGGCAGCGCTACTCACAGTTTTGTCTTCCTAGGGAAGACCTTTATTCGGCCATAATTTACAGGCCGAGCATATCGACCGCCTGGGCGACCAGAAGTCTCTGTTCTTCCTCCCCTTCAGCGCCAAGCAAGTCCAGCCAGGTGGTGACGGAGAAAGAAAGTGGGGGGTAGGAACCCGCCTGCTGAGCAGCCGGGCAATAGAAAAG
Organism: Amblyomma mixtum; assembly: GCF_055824585.1. Classification (NCBI taxonomy): domain Eukaryota; kingdom Metazoa; phylum Arthropoda; class Arachnida; order Ixodida; family Ixodidae; genus Amblyomma; species Amblyomma mixtum. Next base: position 21,537,397 of record NC_143020.1, on the reverse strand, counting down.
GCAATGGTCCAGGTCCGCATAGATGCAGGGGCAGTTGGGCAGGAAGGGTCCGATCGATAGCGATAGAGAAAGATTGGTTTGGTTTCGTTTACGGGGTTTAACGTCCCAAAGCGACTCAGGCTATCAGAGACGCCGTAGTGGAGGGCTCCGGAAATTTCGACCACCTCGGGTTCTTTAACGTGCACTGACATCGCACAGTACACGGGCCTCTAGAATTTCTCCTCCAAAGAAATTCTAGCCGCCGCGACCGGGATCGAACCCGCGTCTTTCGGGCCAGCAGCCGAGCAGCATAAACACTCAGCCACCGCGGCGGCGATAGAGAAAGAGGCGTGACGGGGTGATGAGTGCATTCATTTGAATGTGCCGAAGACGGCGAGCCTCCGGCACCGTGAGTGATGGATGAGGGGGAGGGTAAAGGCGTTTGTCGAGGCGGAGCCCGAGGTAGATGTCTTTTATGGTGCGGTGTAGGGTGAGTCTTCCACCGTCCTCCGTGGGCTTGGGCCAGGGGATCAACGGTGCCCGGAAAAGTGTGGCGCGGGCGAGCTGATGGGCCAGCTCATTGCCGTCAATCCCTGAATGCCCAGGGACCCAGCGAAGGAAAACGATGGAAGGCTACAGTGCGGAGACCGCGTGTTCGACCTCCTGTTGGGAGAGAAGGGGTTAGAGTGTGGTTCTGTACGTGGCGCTTGTGAGTCTGCGGCTTGTGAGTCTTAATAGACTGTGTACTCTTGAAGGGAGCGAAGGAGGGAAATGAGTGGAGGGCATGCGCAATGCCGAGGACCTCAAGGGACAATGCATCCGGAGGGCGCAGATACGGCCCGCTGGTTTAGGTTTCAGGAGCGGGGAGCTGGGAGCTGGGGATGGTACAGGGCGTAGCGGTAGGAACCTCGAGGAGCCACTAAGGAGGCATCCGTGTAGGCTACACCCTGGGTATCACAGAGAGGTGAATGGTGCGGCGGGGCCGCATGACGACGGCCGACGTGTAGGACGGAGGACATGTTGGTCGGGAGGGGGAGGATACGAAGATTGGGAGCCGGAGTTGAAATAGGAGAGGTAAACGGGGCGATAGGAATTGGCGAGATACCCGCTTGAGTCAGTAACCACTGACCCTGACGGGTAATGGAAAGCCGGGCAAGCTGCGAGTCATGATAGAGAGAGAGAGAAGAGAACGGAGAGGATGAAAGGGGCCTGTGGCAAAGATCTTTGGGAAAGAAGAAGTGATAGGGAGGTTGTGAGCGGCCTTGTAGAGGCCCACAAGGGCAGTCTCGAGAGTGTTAAGTTGAATCTGATTGAAGGAAACATAGGGTGGAAAGTACAAGACCTTGTTGAGGGCCAGCGCGTGGGCAACTCGGCACGCATGAGCCTCGTGGAGACCTGAGCGCCGAGTGACCACGCGCCGCAGTAGGTGAGTTACCAAGTGGCATGTGGTGACAGCGTGGCGGAGGGCTTGCACGTGTTTGGCCGCATGCAAACGTAAGCCAAGATCTTTGCACTGCGTGACGTCAGGAATAGGAGAGCCACAAAGGTGTAGACAGACGAAGTGGCTGGATGAGCGCTGGTAGGAGGAATGGTTGACAAGGCGAAGCTCGGATTTCTGAGGAGCAGGAGAGAGGCCAGCGGTGGTGAGGAAGGAGTCGATAAGGTCTAGGCCGCGTTGCAGAGTGTCCTGTACGTGACCGGGAGAGCCAGACGAACACCAGAGAGGGGTGTCATAGGCATAAAATATATGATGCAGGTCGGGAAATTCAGCTACCTGGGAGGAGAGGGGCCGTAGCGAGATTGAAAAACGGTAGGAGAGAGAACAGCACCTTGAGGAGTTCCACGGGTAAGGTGGGAGGATGGGGGGGATCAGGCAGATGGGTGTCTACTCGAAAGCGAGCCACGCGTTTGGAGAGGAATAAGCGTGTATAAAAGTACATGCGGGAGCCACACTTAAGGGCGGCGAGCTGAGAAAGGATGTGGTCGTGGCAAACACCGTCTCAAAGACCTTGCGAACATTGACGTTCACAAGTGCATGAATTTGAGTGGGGGTAGATGACAGGAAGGTGCGCTGAAGATTCAGAAACATATCCTCTGCACAGACGTAGCGTCGGAAGCCGATGAGAGAATGGGGGAAGAACTCCCTCGCCTCGAGAAAATGAGAGATGTGAGTCAGGGCCATTGGCTCAAGGGTCTTACCAACGGATGATGTCAGGGAGATGGGGCGGAGGTTGGAGAGAGGGAGTATTTCCCGGCCTTGAAATCATAGAAATGAGGGAGGAGGTCCAGGAGTTCGGCAAGCAGCGGTTGTCCCAGGGCTCATTGTAGGCTTGAAGGAGGAATTCTTTGGCGCAGTCATGAAGGTTATGAAGCGTGTATGTAATGACATCTTCACTGAAAGCCGATCGTGTCGCATTAGCAGCCAGAGCCGATGCGAGTGGTTAGCAGCCAGAGCCGATTCGAGATGAAGGGAGTGGTCCAGATCGGGGTTAGGGCCGCCTGAGTACTCCAGGTAGGAGGGTGCCAGAGGGGGCGGGAGGTACAGTGAGGCAAGCTGGTGAAAAACATCGAAGGGGAAGCCCTGAGTGAAGGCTTAAGCTAGTGGGAGCAAGGATAGGCTTAGTGCCAAGGAAGGATTTAAAGAGACCATGCGCATCACGAGTGCAGTGCAAAGTTAGGGCCATCACAAAGAGCACTTCAACGAGAGTGCTCGCGGGATGCGCAGTGGGCGAGGATCTCGGCCTGCAGAGCAGTGATCTGGGAGGAAAGCTGGGCATTGTGGGGTTGGTGGCTAAAGGAGCGTTGAAGACGTTTACTGCGACGTCATAAACGGAGAACGTGAGGATCTGGGTCTGGGATTGGGTGACGAGAGCGAAAGCGACGGCTACTCGACGTGAGTCCTGCAGAGAAGCGTGACGTCGATTCGTCGTAGAATTGAAACGAGCCGGAGGCGACATTAGTGCAAAAGGCGTGCCAGTCAGTGTGAATGACCGGATCACATCGAGGGTTGTGGGAAAGATAGGTGGTAATATGGGCAAGAAAGGGGTCACTGAGGAGAGTTTCGGCTGCCACCTGACAGTGAAAGGAAAGTAAACCCCGAGAGCAAGTGATGACGGGTGTCGTGGGGCGCTGTGAGGCAGTGCTCGCTTGAGTAGGGGAGCCAGTAGTATTAAGAAGGGTGAGGTGGCGTTCCTGGACCAGACAGTGGAGGAGGCGGCTGGGTTTGAGGGTAACCCCAGAGTGTGTGAGGGGCATTAAAGTCGCCACCAAAGAGAAGATTGGAGGTAGAAGGAAGAGAGTGAAGGAACTTGCCCATGGCAGAGAATAAAGAGGAAGTGGTAGGGGGTGTAGAAAGACAAAAGGGCGAGTAAAATGCGGGGAGAAGGGTGGTAATGGACCACACCAACTAAATATTTAGGGAGGCTGGAGGGGTTGTCAAGTCGCTCCACTAACACGTCGCTGCGTACACAAAGAGACGCAAGTTGTGTGGCCGTAGTCACATGGTAGGCGCGGTAGCCTGGGACAGTGCGGGTCGTTCGAGTCTCCAGGAGAAGGAAAAATGCGGCAGGGAGGGGCGGGTGTGCAAATTATGGAGGGGGGTCTTATTATGGCAAAGATTTCGGCAGTTCCATTCCACAATCTCGAGGTCCTCGCCAAACACCATTATGATAGTGTAGAGGTAGAGGCTCGTGAGGGTTCGCGTTCCTTCTTTTTTGCCCGGGACAGTGACTCATGCAGGGAGGGCAGCATAGAAGTGAAGGATTCCAATTGCTTGGATTCTGCTTGGTGGGGATAAGAATCTTGAGAACCGAAGTCTCTAGCTGAACCAAACGAGTATGGTGTGCCTGTGTGGTGGTTTCGAGAAGGTCAGCCAATGGGGTGACCTGCGCGGTGGAGGAGGGAGTGGTGAACGTGGCAAGGTGCTGATTTAGCTTGGTAAGCGGGGAGGTAAGACAGGAGGTGGTTGCCTGGAGGGTTTGAGTCAAGGCATGGATCTGTTGTTGTAGATCGTGGGAAATGTGCTGCTGCTCTTGCTGCTGGCGTTCAGCATTGCGAGCCGCAGGTCGAAGGAGCGGCTCTCCTCAGTCAGGGGTGTAGAGGGTGGTGTATTGGAAGAGAGGGACGCTGGCGCCGAGGATCCCTCCATCAGCTCGGATCCCTTCACGGGATCCGAGCTGATGGAGGTTCATGATTTGAGGAGGAGTAGGGGGCCGGTTGCATGAGCCGTCGAAAAGCTAGGCATCGGAGGTATGCAGCTTTGGCACACTCGCGTTGTTTAGCGAGGAGGAAGGGGCAAGTGGGGTCGAGGGATAGGTGGATGTTTACCTGGCAATGAACGTACCAGGGCTGGCACATACAAGAGCGGAAGGGTCAGCGGGTAGAAGATCAGCACAGCTACGGCACTTGGCCGGAACGCTGTGCTGGGGGCATTGGCGGGCACGGTGTCCAAGAGCGAGACAACGGGTGCAGGTGGGAGGCTTCGGCTCATGAGGATGGCATCAGAATGCAACGCTTTTAAAATACACAAAGTCGGTGTTGACGGTACCAGCGAAAGTTCTGAGCACCGATTTATTGGTGTCCATCATGCGAGCAGCAAGAATACCTGTTTTCAATGATTCGAAGTCAAGCATGAGGTCATCATGGGTGAAGTGGCCACTGACGTTACGGATGACGCGGAGGCATCAGATGGGAGGATCGGGGCATATATTTTCATACTAATAGGCTTACTGTGAAGATGAAGATGCGTGATAGAAAGTAGGAGGTGGGTGGTGAGAGGGCAATGACTTTTTAAAAACACAAAGCGTTGGGCTGCCTTGCAGGAACGTTTTGCAGCGTAGGTAACTGCAGCGAGCAGGTCGTAGAGATTTGGTTTATGTTTAGGGGGATTTAATGTCCCAAAGCGACTCAGGCAATAAGGGACACCATAGTGAAGGGCTCCGGAAATTTCGACCACCTGGGGTTCTTTAACGTGCACTGACATCGCACAGTACATGAGCCTCTAGCATTTCGCCTTCATCGAAATTCAGCCGCCGCGGCCGGGATCAAACCCGCGTCTTTAAGGCCTGCAGCCGAGCGCCATAACCACTGAGCCACCGCGGCGGTGCTCTTCGTAGAGAGGTAGCTTGGATGAGAGGGTACCAGAGGGAAGTTGGATACCAACTATGATGAGCTCGGCGCGAGCTCAGGTGGCGGAGGCAGGCTTACGACGGGTAAAGACGGTGCTCCAGCCGATTTCAGAGGTTGTAGTGATAGGGTCGTCTACCGCGGGCTCCGTAAGATCCATGGCTGCCGAGCCGTCAGCTTGAGAGGCAATCTACGACTCGGGTGCCGAGCTGGAGGTCTTGGCGTCAGCGGGAATTAGGATTGGAGTAGACGCGGTGGCACTGGCGGCGGCGTCGAACGCAGCCGGCTGCGACGTGTCTATGGCCCCGAAGCTCTTGGCGTCCCTTAGAGCGTGCAGTTGGCTAGCAGCGGACGCTCCAGCGACGACGAACGCTGCCGCTTGCACCGCGGCTGCCCATATGGAGCGCCCTCGTTGCTCAAGCATTGAATGCGACAGGAATGTGCGCGTTGGCGTCGGCGACGTTGAACGCAGCCGGCTGAGACATGGCTGTCGACGTGGTTGGAGTAGGCCACACGGCGGCGGCGTCGGAAGAATCTGAGGCCGGCGTGGCATCGGTGGGCCTCGGCTGTAGAAGCTTGGTCAGACACTGCATTGCAGAGGTGCAGGCGCGGCGTGTTAGGGTTGGCGAGGCGCCGCGCCGCTTCAGAGTTTTGAAGGTGTTTGGAGGGCCAGCTCGGTAGCGGGCCGTGATGCCAACGGTGTCCACGTGTTGCGGAAGCTTTCCTGAAGGGATGGAGGGCAAATCCAGGGGCGGGTGAGGCCCTGGACCACGCCAGGGGCAGGTGAAAACAGAGCATGGTAGGCACCCAGCTAACCAAGCCGGCGCCACCTAGCGGAATCCCCTCTGCTTAGATAATACAAAAACATACAACGCATACAACATACAAGGCATACAAAAACAAAAACTGTAGCCTAAACGATTGTTTCGGTTAGATGTAAGCAGCCTAGGTTTGCTGGAAAGGCGTATTGAAATTTAGGACGCATGAGTAACTGTGGTGGTGGGCGGAAAAATATGTTCCTCAAAACGGAGGAATATGCCAGCCAATGCAAAGAACGCAGACAACTGAATAAATGCAAGCACACGCGCTTACTTGAGCACGTGTGTTTGTCGTTCTTCAGTCTTCTCGGTATTGCAACAATTCCTTGCCTTTTCTTATTGAACTAACTAGCCGAAAATGGCACTCTTCATCAGTTGCTCATAATTACTAGCTTCCAAATGTACCCCGTGTTCTCCTGCTTCACTTCTTTCATCTAGGAGCGCTTATGATTTTTTCCTTAGCTGCTTTCGACGACTGTGGAGACTCCACGATGAGACGCTTTTCTAAACTCTTCAGCATCGCTTACTTCCCTTACGCCTCTTGGTGTTGAGATGCAGCCCCGTACCTATTATGTCCTTCATGTACGGCAGGGCGCTCAGCGTCCATTACTACTTTAGCTGTGTGATGCACTGTAGCTCTCGGCTCTTTTTCTTGGCCTTTACCGGAGCATTTGCCACCTTTTCACCTCGATAGGATTATAAGGCTGCCGTTGGCGACTTCGCTTACCCATTTAATGCGTTGACTCAGTCGTAGGAATTATGCGGTCAGAAACAGCATTGCAACAAACTTTTGAAACTGCAAAATGAAAGGCTGATGGATGAGCAAGACGATGATTCACGACGCCCTTCATGAGACGCTAACCTCTGGCCAATCCCCCGCCGTTGGTATGTGCCAGTTCAGAAGAAACAACAGCGTGAAAAGCTACCACACAGAACACTGCAGTGAAATGCTGCGGCGATGGTTGAGTGGCCTAAATTATAGGAAGACTCCTGTGTTGCAACGGATTGGGCTATAATCCCGATGGGGGGAAGCAAATATAGTGGCAAGTTTTTTTTTGCTACCTGCCGTTGAGCGAAACTATATCAGAGTTATTCAGATATGTACTTCGAGTTCGGACTGTGTTCACCTGAGCTTGCAGAGAATCAGAACTCTTAATTCTGACACATGCTTAAAAACAGATTTCAGGCACGGGTAAATGTCGGATGCTCTTCAGGTATATGCCCATATAAGGTACAGCCCACGCAGAATCCAATTCAAGTAGATGCTCGCATAAAAGCATCTTCAGATAATATTTTTACACTTAAAATACCGCGTTCATTAGCGCAAAATTTGTTCTCGAACCATTCAATCAGTCTGGAATGCGATATTGAAGAACGCACTTTCCACAGGCGACCAATTTACAGTATCGCATGGGTGCATATCGGAAACTTCTCGATATGAGCTACGTTGAAGCCAAATATAATCTAGTGAGTACCTCTTCTTTTTCTTTTTCCTATATCACACTAAAAAAAAGTAGTGGGCTCGATTGAGTAGCCCTTTATTGCAGAAGAATGATATGCTTTCAACCACAACCGAACACGATACTTCAAAAAATATCTGCAATACGAATTCTAGATACCCTGAAAAATTGTATTTCCTATACCGATACAAGATGTAGAACCCAAATTTATTTCCGATACATATACTCGATACTAATAAGGGAGTAATTACTGATTGACACCCACCCGAGCGCAGCCATACGGCTACAAAGGAAAGCTATACAGCTTTCTCAGAAACTCAGCAGTTAAAAAAAAAAATTCGTCCTGCTCCGGGGCTCGTACCCGGGACCACCACTTCACCGGAGCAGTCGATCTACCAACGGAGCTAATTACTCCCTTATTACAAATCTACTCCACCTTGGGGGATTCCCCTGAACATTGGACCAATACTTTACACTGCACTGTCGATACTTCAATACATCACTAAAATCGCTGTCATTGATAAAGCTGTAATATGATTTGCTTAGTTAAGAAGTATCTGCGTGATTTGAGTAAACTTAGTGTATTCACTATACAACACTGTTTTTCACACTGTTTTGACGCTGGCCACGCAGCTTTTTTTAAGCTCCACTCTCGGCGTAGCTGGTTTCTTTGGAACATAAAGTATTGAACTGAAGCCATGGTTACACTGAAACATTCTCTTCCATAAGCAGCGTAGCAATATATTTTTTGAAGCTAACGTTGTTCATGAGAACCTGTATATGTGCACTTGACTGCACTGTAATAAACTTCAAACTCTTTCTTATCCTTTTCGTTTGCTACTGCAGTGTTTAGCGCGAAGCTTCTCTCCTTTCCCTCTTTTAAAAGGGTGAAGCTCTGAAAAGATCTTTACCAAGCTCTTTGTTTAACAAACTTCTGAAACTGAATATTTTGCGTTAAAAGAGTTAAAAGCTAAATGGCCAACAAAAAAGTAAATGGGCTGAAAGATTTTGTTGGGCAGGACATATGTTTTGAATGTCTCTTAAATTTACTTTACTCTGAAGGTTTTAAGCCTCAGCATATGGTGACAGCACCAGTCTAAAAGGAGCAGCGACACGACCATGCTATAGGCGAAGCAAATGAAGGAAGTCTCTCTACAGGAACACAGGCGGCGTTCTATTTTATGAAGGTGCCTGTTGTGAACAAAAATTTCCAAGGGCACTTAAGATTAGTCACTAGGAGGATTGCGAAAACATGTCTTTGATCTTATTTTCTTTTCTGTCACGTAATGTGGAGTTTGGCATTTCGTCATTTCCGGCTCTGACACACTACATGACCTCGACATTTTCGGTCACGACACACAACAATTAGGCATTACCGGCCGCCTCATACAACGACACTTCTACATTTTGCGGTTACCACATACCTACATTTCGCGTGCGCCGGTTTCGGCTTGCTACATCACTTCGGCATTTCGGTTACGCCATACTACACCAATTCGCCATTTCTTGCTACGTCAAAATTTTATTAGAAAAATTGGTTTTTGAGGATGGAAATGGCGCAGTAGCTCTCAAATCTCGAGATCTCAGGAGACCCCACAACTGCGCCTTAAAGCATGCAACTTGTGGGAATCCTGGCTTTCCGCCGTTGCCTTTGCGCGGCTGTGCCGGCCTCCCGCGTTGTTTCTCCTCTTTCCCTTGCTCCCGCCTCAGGCGGTGGAGAGGCGGCTGGGTGACTAATCACTGTCATTTAGCCACAGCTCCGCCCCGGCTCCCCAAGGGCCTTTGCCATTGGCGCCTTTTGGCGGGAAATTCGGGACCCGTTTTGGGCGGCCGCGTACCGCGCGACCGTCCGAGCGGGGCCCAGAGAGAGAGATCCCTCCGAGACAGCGAAAGGGGCGTACGTTACTGTTTGTCCGTGCCGGCCTTTGCCGTTCGGACCAGTGCTTACTCGAGCTCGCCCGCACGTGTCCTCTGACCTGCAGCGGCTCGAGCCTGTCCAGCGGGGTCCAGCGACCTCCGACAGGCGTACCTTGCGTTGATTGCCCACTCTCTCTCGCAACCGGCCCAACGGTCGACACGAGAGAGAGATCACAGCACTGCCGCGGGGACATTCTCCTGCAGCGGCGTGCTAGCGGCGCACATTGCTCGAGTCGCTTCATGCGCGCAGCGGAGCCTTGCTCCTCGCGCGCCCCCGGGACGGGGTGACGATTGAGTGTGTGTGTACTGCTGAAGGACGACGTGAATAAACGTCTCCTTTGTGAACTTGGAGGCCTATTTCTTTGCGGCGAGTCGCTCTCCTCCCAGCGGAGGTTGCGTGCGCCGCATCGGTGTCCCAGTGGTGTGTGGTGACGGCTGATCGGGGCCCTTGGCTCGCGCGATGCTCGAACCCGCGGTGGGTGGTGGCCTGTGTCCACTTAGAAACCCACAAACTGAAGGTGCATATGTGATCGACTGGAGCCCCTGTCGCAAGCTAGCCTTGAACATAAACATGTAAGCTATATGCAGAAAGAGGTACTATGACACCACCCGGAACACTTTACAACGAACTATTGCTTAACATTTTGGTTCGTATGCAGACGCGAATGCTGCCACTACAAAGATGCCACCGCTTCATGGACTAGAGGAGAAGCTTCATTGGTTCGAGGCTCGAAATTGGGGAATGTTCGTAATTTTAGCTTCCACGTCACGTGTCCTGAACTGTTTGCAATCATCTGTCACGCTACTTGGCTTGACGTCATATTACATGTTGTCAAGGGAGTGAGTATGGGGACACTTTACAGCGTTATCTCTTTACTTAATATGACGTCACATTGCATCATTGTCACCTCACTTTCCATGACGTCATATCGTCACCTGACTTGGTGTGACCTTGACTCCTGATGTCACATTGTTCCGTTTTCTGCGGACACATTTTGCGGGTAAATGACCTCAAGCTGAGCCATATAATGCATTTGCATTAATAAATGCCAAGCGTGTAGCTATGTTGGCTCGAGGATCCTGGCGGTACCGTTCAGAAACTCTTTTTTCATGAACGTCTTCACGAACGCCTCATGAGAATATGACTTGTGTAGCTCTTGGTTCTGCAAAGAAAATGGAAAGCGTCAGCTGAACCATTTCACCTTTTCGAACTTGACGACATCTATGACTCACGCGTTGAAGAGTGCGCAACCTTTGTTGAGCTGACAAAGTAAAGAACAAATGTTCTATAAGCACCTGAGCATAAGGGTGAATGTTGACCATATCTTTTTACAGCCTCCGCAACTTGAAAAGGGCGTTTTTCGACCACAAAAGTGAAACTTATTCCTCTTTCCTTCTGTCAACATGTGTGAGGTAGCGTACAGTATATGTATTCTGTCTGCCAAACAATAAACCTGGGAACAATGCAGACTGCAGGCGCCAACGCCACTGGCATCGCCTCTGCAGTTGTACTTCTTCCTCCTTTCTTCAGTGTGCTAGCACAAGGGCACGTACCACGGGCCTAAATTCAAACTCAAATCAGCCTCAAAATTTGCAGCACATTTTTTGGAGTATCGAGAAACATTAAAGTATACGATACACTAAAATATATATCTCTACGAGTTCAAGCACTAGTGGAAGACGGGGTTCAGTCCCAGGCTCTGTGTCAGCGCGACTCCCTTGAGAGCGCTCCGTGTGACAGCCGGTACCATCGTTTTCTTTCGTCCGCACATAGCGACTCAACGTTGTCGCGGCCATTGCAGGACCGTTACACTGTCCTTTGTCTAGCTGAAGGCCACGAAGTGAGTTGTGGAGTCTCACGAGTTGTCAGGGCTTCAACTTTTCCACTTGAGAAAGTTCAGTTTTTCCGGAACGGCAGCAAATAGCGGTGAGACGTGCAATCTTGTACATTACTGAGGCGAGTAAACACGATGCAATACCCGTCGTGGTGCGCTAACGGGGACGGCCGCGACACCTAAATGGTCGCAAAAGACAGACCACATCACTCGGAGTGAAGTTGACATACCTACGGCGCACATCGCAACGTGCCTTGTAGCGTTCTTGCGAAGCTACCGTCCACAGGCGGGCGATACGCGGCGCTACCTCAGCAAGGAAGAGTCTTTGCGATGCAAGGGTCGTCATTTTTGGAAAAAATCCAAGGTGGTGTCCACGGTGTAGCGCGGTGGCCGGGCGTGTAGGAGAAAGGCTACACCCCGTCGTCGCATGAATCACAGAGTTGGAAGCTTAAGTAATGAATTGCAGTACAGTGTCCAATTTATTTTTGTAATCGTAAGCCACATATATTGTTTGCATGTTTTTACTGTCCGTTTGATACGATCATTCAAGCCGTTTGTTTAAGGGTGGCTTGGCATGGAGGGACGGAGAGTTGTGCACAGGCGCAGGATCTATTCCATGGCTACTGCAGTGAACGGACGGCCTGGGTCCCTTACATAACTCGTGGTGGTCAATGGCGAAGAGTGAAGTTGTCGACTAGAAGCAGCGACAATTGTTACGCAGTGCTAGATGGGGAGGCTGCCGTTTCACAGTAGCGAGTTAGGTGATTGGGCAGCCGACTGTCTACAGATTGTCATGGGAAGACTTCGCAAGAGAGCCCATCATATCTATACGGACTTGCTCGACCGGAGCGCGGCCAGGTGTCACAACCTGCAGGAGACGAGTTAGAGCGGCTGAAGGGCATTTGTGGTATTGGCCGTGCACACAAATGATTACGTGGCAATCAATCCTGATGCGCGCACTTTCGTACAATAAAACTGTTCTTGCGCACGGCGGAGTAATCATGGCGATCCAAGATGACCACAAGTGGGGCCGCCATGCAGGACGCGTAAAACATGCGGAAAGAGGCGTTCGTGTCCCTAGATGGAAGTAGCCCTCTTTGCAAAGGAGACGGTCACGTACAGAAAACGGCGAATAGCCCCATGGTCTTGCCAGGCGATGAAGAGGGTCTTAACACTCAGGTCTATTTATTGTTCAGCATTAAGAACAGAAACACCTGAACATTCTGGTGCGATTATCTATGTAGTTGTCGGAATTGTCGTCATACTTATTGGTGGCAAGTGGAAGCCACGAAAGACAAGGCGTCGGCGTGCCGTGACCACCGTGAGCTCCAGACTACCGCAGGGATCGCGAAGGTAGACCAGACAGCAGAGAGAAAGATAGCCAGTTACGATGGCAAATGACGTCCTTGCAAGTAGGAGCGAAACCGCTGCACAGCGAAAATCAATGCAAGACATTACTCTTCAGTGACGATGTAGTTATTCCGTCTTCGTTAGGGAGAGGCTTGCGTATGCAATAACATGCTCTTGCTTTGCATCAGACCTATACGAATGCCAACTCCACTTGCATCAGTGTGAACTTCGGTTGGCGCGGAAGGATAGAACTGCCGGAGGATAGGCGAAGACGTTAAAAGAAAATATTGCTGACGAAAAGAGCGGTCGCACTCGGAGGTCTAGTCAAAAGTGGCACCTTTGTGTTGAAGGCGCGTGACCTGGTCGACGATATCAGTGAAGCAGTGTTTAAAACAGAGGATATACGAGCATAGCCCAAGGAAAATGCGGAAGTATTTGACGTTCTGTGGTGGTTTAAAGACCACAACAGTCACGGTTTTCTTGGTACCTAGCCTCACGCCATGTTCGTAGACGATTCGTCCGAACACCAACGCTTGACGCTCGCCACACCGTGGTAATTCTTCGAATTGGGGAGTAGACCGCCGTGACCGAAATAGTCGGAGACCACAGCTATGCGTTTCTCATGCTCATCGTATGTTTTCCCCAAAAATGTAGATATCACCGCAGGAGCGCAAAGCCGTTTTAAACCACGTAAGACTTTACCCGTAATTCCTTCGAAGGCGGCAGGTGAATTGCAAAACCTGAAGTGTATAACTCTGAATTGAAAATCACTGTAGTAGTAGTAGTAGTAGTAAAAGACTTTTAATCGACCATAATTTACAGGCCGAGCATTTCGACCGCCTGGGCGACCAGAAGCCGCTGTTCTTCTTCCCCTTCAGCGCCAAGCCAGTCGAGCCAGGTGGTGATGGATAGAGAGGGTGGGGGGAAGGAACCCGACTGCTGAGCAGCCGGGCAATAAAAGAGGCAATGGGCCAGGTACGCATAGATACAGGGGCAGTTGGGACAGGAAGGATCCGATCGATAGCGAAAGAGAAAGAGGCGGGACGGGGTGATAACTGCATTCATCTGAATGTGCCGAAGAAGGCGAGACTCCGGCACCGTGAGTGATGGATGAGGGGGAGGGTAAAGGCGTTTGTCGAGGCGGAGCTCAAGGTAGACCTCTTTTATGGTGCGGCGAAGGGTGAGTCTCCCACCGTCCTCCGAGGGCTTGGGCCAGATGATCAGCGGTGCCCGGAAAAGTGTGTCGCGGGCGAGCTGATGGGCCAGCTCATTGCCGTCAATCCCGAATGCCCAGGGACCCAGCGGAGGAAAACGATGGAAGGGTCTGTTGTGTGAGAAAGCCCGTTTTTAGCCGTCCTCTGGGTGCACAGATATCTTGCAGTAGCCGGATCGTAGCTTTAGAAAAAACGCACGAGACGGCAGAATGGCTGTCCATGGCGTCATCTTAGGAGCTGGCGGATATACGCCTTTTTTTCCGGATGGAATTCAAAGGGATAAAATTCACTGATTGCCGTCATGCGCCCTGCTTTTTATGCATCACAATTCCTGGGGCCGCCCAAGGACTCGATGATTCATGAATTACACCCTTTTGGATCTTATCATGAACTTCTGCATTAATCGCCTTAAGCCTTGATAGTTACCCACTGGTGGCGACCGACCCGGCTTTTGGCCTATCAGGCGGGAACAACTAGTGTCCATGGTATGGCAGACGCGAGATGTAAGGGTAGATAGGCGGCTGGGAGAAGTTAAATGCAGACCAGGAGAAGGGCCACCAATGCCCGGCATTCAGGGGGCCTGAGTAATTCTAAGTTCAGCGGACTCGGGCTGCACAGGATTGGGCATAGCCTCCTCGACCACAGCCACAGCGGAGAGCGCATCGTGTTCACAAGAAGACAGGTTCAAGCCGGTTGGCAAAACGGCGGTCTCCACTGAATAATAATTGTCCAAAACCACGCTCACTGCTGCCCAACAGATATCAGAAAGCGTGGCAAAATCACATTCCTCCTCACGTAGATCGAGTGGGCTGCACAAGAACCTCAGACGTGCCAATCTGGCGAGTCGATGCTCTCTGCAAACCAAGATCCACTTGCCTGCCTTTTTGTCATTTTTAAGGAAATACTACCTATTTAACCGCACTATTTGCCTATAAATGCCTAAATCCGGCACTTCAGTCCTCGGTGCTGTTTTTCAATTTTGAGACATCTGTCTAAGCGCGGTGAAAGCCGCGCGCCGATGCACGCACAAAAGGCGCGGGTGTCGCCGAACGTATTTCTCGAATTGTACCTTGAACGTAGTGTAACGAAGTGTTTATCTCGAAGTGTAGCAAGAGACGAGTTTGGAAAGAGACCTGAAATACATTAGTGCAAACTTCTCAACATTCACGGAAAGGACGACAAAGCTGGAAAAGGCTGGACCCGCAATAGATGGATCGTTGAAGGTAGTGGCAGAAGTACCAGCAGCACTTCGGCGACTGGAAGGAAAGGGCGCTACTGCTTCTACGAAGATGCAACAATTGGTACAAAAAAATAGATGCCTAGAAACAATTTTCCAAATCAGAGACTTTCTTCGCGGAGATGATACGGCCACATCACCTGAAGGCCTAAGCCTTTTTCAACTCTCATATTTTAGGTTCGCGCCACTAAGTTCACGTGATGTCAAAGACACCTTTTAAAGTACAAAGCTATGCTTAGCGAAAACCGAAGGCCCTTCAAGTTCGAAAACCTGAGAATGCGCTTTATTGCTTCAGTTGAGGACTGCGTAGCTCCGTGCTTGACTTACAAATCTTGTACTTGTGAATAAAGAGTATTATTCAAAGCGCCTATTTTCGCTTTATAGCGCCTATTTCAATATTTTTAGAGCCTAGATGCCTGCCTATTTCGGGGTTATTTAGTGCCTAAATTTCCGGACCCTACTCATGACACACAAAATACAGTTTCCTCGTAGCACGGACTTTCTAGCAGTGCGGGCACAAGGCTTCGCTCAAAAGGAACTGCTCCACTCGACAGTGCACTGTAGTGATGCACATTTGTAAAACGTCGCTGCCTAAAATAATTCCATGGGTAGGGAGGCAATTTTGCTTGAAAAACGGCTGCATTCAATGAGACTACCGCAATACAGAATTCCAGACGGTGCAGCGAATCACTGCTCACTCCACAAAGCGTTGACGTTTGTTCAATTCGAAAGATAAATTTTCGTCTCAGAAAGCGCTCAAATCTTACTCTCATTACTGAAACCGTTCCATCGGCATCGACAGAAGGCTATGAAGGCACACTATCGATAGACCTATGAATTTCGTTCTTCTATCAAACAAGCGCAGGTATATAGAAGAAATTTACACGAACGACCTCGCCTCAATTGGTCGTGCTGGCTAGTTTTGCGGATGAGAGGAGGAGGAGCATCGTCGTGATGTCGCACTGACACGTTCGGTGGGCAAGAGAACGTGTCAAGCTGCGATCATGCCGGAGAGCTAGTAAGAAAGCGGGTATGCCAGGTGTCCGCTGCAGCTACAGGGTAGCAAAACTTCCGGGGGCGGAGGACGGCGGCATAGTCGAGTAGATTGGCCGCTGAGTTAAGGTGAACGATCTATAACGGAATGGTGGGTGGCCATTAGAAAACAGCGATATGCCGCCAGGATGCACACACCGGTAGCAAACAACCGTTGCACAGCGAAAGTCCGTGTCCTGAAGTCCTTATCCTTGTCTGGGCGCAGAGGCAGGCTACCCCCTCATACGTCAGCTTCGTATGTGGTTGGTGTCCGCTCTCTGTAGAGCATACGTTCTCCCTGGTACGACCGTGGCACGTAGCGCCATCGAGATCGCTGAGGCGCCCGTCACCTCGCAAAATAGGCTGCGCTGACACACATGGGATGTACGTCAACCAGCGAGTACGTAGATGAGAAGTGAGTGGGGCGAAAGGTGAGATCCTGGCAGTGAACTAATTCTTCGCGGAAATCTGGCAAATAGTGGCAGCAAGATCACTGGAAGCAGCCCTTACGGTTGCTGCCGTCGTAGGCACACTGGGCAAGCCACCAAATCTCGTTGTTATTCGCCGCATCTTCAAATTCTCAAATATGCGGCAATACTCGATGATATTTCAGACCAAGACCATGTCCTCTCTGCTGACCCAGAAGGCATAGATGCCCTCGGCGAAACATATGAACAGGTTGCCCACTTTGTCCTCGTCCGATATGCAAGAACACACAACAATGCAAAGTTTAAGGCTGGCTTGTACATACTGGGCGAAAGTTTCTGAACCTAGCTGGGACCTTTTAGCGAATATCTGTTCGACTAGCTCCTTCTTCGCAGCGCAGTCAATATTTTGGATACTGATACTCCCATGGTTTGATTATTGGTAAGCGATAACTAATAACAACAGACATAATACATCGAAACCTAGTACCGAAGATACATGTATCTTCGATACTATCCATGCAGGCCTATGCTAAGGTGTTGGGTTTATACGCGATACAGTAAGCGCACTCAATAACTTTGCATCAAAGCTTACGTTAAGAACTGGTCCAGAATGCCATTAGGAGCTTTCGTAGAAATTATGTTTTCAAGATATTGTCTCTTCGGGTGGGAGCTAATATATTAGTTTTCGGCGGCAAAACTAATGTTTGATATTTCTACAATTTAATCAAGAACTGTTTATGAACAAATCGTATACTTTGCAGCGAAAATTTTAGACATGGCCAGTGAGCGATACGAAGTTACAATTACATTTACAATTCTCTGCCCTGAAACAGACTTCATTTATCACAATTAGATGTGATACCAAAGGAATACTAATGCATTTTCTAATGTTTGCAGTCTGGGGACCAAAACGAGTGAGTGTACAACTAAAATTGATATGGGTAAAAAAACTACGCACAGCCAGATGAGGAGATCAGAAAAGACAATAGGTATAATAGTGCCAAAAGTCACGGGGGACGTAAAAAATGAAGTAAAAAGATATGCAGCTATACTACGTAGAGGTATACTATGCAGTCTCAGCCGCCACGGAGGCGCAGTGGTTATGGTGCTCGGCTGCTGACCCGAAAGAGGCGGGTTCGAACCCGGCTGCGGCAGTGGAGCTTCTATGGAAAGAAAATTCTAGACGCCTGCGTACTGTGCGATGTCATTGAGTAATAATGAACCCCAGGGCTCGTAGTCCATAAGCTGTCGATTTTGAAACAGCCATTTCGCGTCCGGCTGGTCCTCTGTCATTAGTCGCTCAGATGGACCCGCGGCTTTTAAGCGTCCGTGAAAAGCGGCCCAGCTATTGTTTACAAGGCGATGGGACCTTGGTTGGAAATGACTGCGATATGTAGCCACCGGCCAAACTGCATCCCAGCTCTCTACCAGCAGCAAGAGACTGGACCTCCCCACTGGGTGCCATCGGCTTCAATATGCAGCCAACGGCGAGGTCCGGTCGCCTTGTAACCAATGCCCGGGGGGCTTTGCACGGACGCTTAGAACCGCGGGTACATCTGAGTGACTAATGACAGAGGACCAGGCAGGTGCGAAACAGCCATTTTAAAATGGACAGCTCATAGAATACGGCTCAAGGTTGTCCACATTTCAGGAGACCTTCATTAAACCTCTCTCACAGCCTGTGTTGCTTTGGGACGTAAAACTTTAAGAAACCGTACCGTAAGTACTCAAGGAATTGGAATCCTCATTCAAGATAGTTGCGGAGATCTACGACGGATTTGCTTTTGTTACTCTCCGTTGCATAAGTAAGATGAATTTATCTGCGGTATGTGCACCAGGTAACCTGTAAACCTAAGCATATGCTTTTCTTGTGGAATCAACCTGAACTTGATTTCACTGCGCTCACTAACTACTAAATTTCAAAGAGAAATACCGACACCATGTGTGTCGTGAATCCCTCCTTTCTTTGATTATGAGAACGGAAGGGAAAAGAAGACGAATGGAACTGTGGATACAGGTAATATTTTTTGGCAAGTGAAAAATTTATTTTAAGCTTTAGCATCAACAGCATCGCAGCGCTGCTTTTTCGAGATTTTAAGATACCGGAAACTCCAAGCGAGGTCCGCAAATTCATCTTTATTGGGAAAAATGAACAAATTGAATAGAAAGCATAACTTGTGATCAGATTTCTCCATTTCTGTTCGCCTTTTCTTCTAGTCGTTGTTACAATCACAGTTGGCGCTGCCAGAACGACCGTTTTCCCATTTTCGAGACTAGGCTAGCAGCAAAAATAAAAGAAAAACTAATCTCTACCCAGAAAACGTGTAGTCCAAACAAAGCCGCATGAAGTTGTAGAAGGGACCCCAAGAGCTCTTAAAAAAGTTATAAAGCTCAGATTTACTGATGGGTAAGCCTCATGATATTGCAGCAGGGGAACCATGAGCTCCTAAAAAGATTGAAAGTTCAGACTTACTAATGTGGTCAGTGTGTAACCAATATTTTTATTCAGTTCTCAAGTATTTACAAGGCCAGCTATTTAAATGCTGGCTTCCGGCAGCGAACTATCTGAAGTGACATACACATGACTGTCGATATGACTATCGATATGACTGTCGAGCTTCACTGCCTGAAGCGGCTGCAAGACGTCTTTTGAGAAGAAGCCTAAAGAACTTTGTGGAAGGAGCTACCTGCAGATTCCTTTGCGCCACTGCGACGTTTCTGTGCCTCACCTTCAAGTAAGGTCATGTGCCTTCTTGGCGCACGAGCCTCGGTAGTGAAACCGAAAGTGCGGCTGCGTGTCTCACTAAACATTGGTCAAAAAGTTTGCTTAATATTGATGCGGGTAGACGACGACGACAAAGAGCGATGGCACGAGTGGGAAGAGTAGAAGAGGACAACGAAGTTCGGACTGTGTTCTCGGTGCCGCTCGCAGCTGTTCTTGTCTATTTGTAAATATCTGTAAATATATTCTTTCCCGCAACATATTTGGTGGAGGTGCGGCTTTCCCCTACGTCTACCGACGACGGAGCTCCGCAGCGGCCTCCAGTTGCCTTCACTCATCATGACCCAAGACGCCGCCCAGCAAACCTCAGCCCCGGCCATGACATCACTCGTTCTTTCTCCCCCTCGTGACCCTGGGACCTTTTCTGGTACCGACAACACTGACGTCGACGACTGGATCAACATGTACGAGCGAGTGAGTACTTACAACCGCTGGGATCCGACCCTCATGCTCGCAAATGTAATATTCTATCTCAAAGACACTGCGCGGGTCTGGTATGAGACGCACGAAGACCATCTGACCATCTGGGACGTGTGCAAAGACAAACTCCGCGAATTGTTTGGACGGCCGCTCGGCCGAACGCTTGCCGCTAAGAAGGACCTCGCCTCCCGAGCTCAAACATCTACGGAGTCCTATGTGTCGTACATTCAAAATGTGCTGGCCCTCTGTCACAAAGTTGACGCCAACATGCCCGAGTCTGACAAAGTCGGCCACGTGTTGAAGGGAATCGCCGACGATGCCTTCAACTTGCTCGTATACAAGAACTGCACTACAGTCGACGGAATTATTAAGGAATGTCGACGCTTCGAGGAAGCCAAAAGCAGGCGTATTAGCCAACCGTACACACGCCTCCCCAACACGGCTGCGACTTCTTCATGTGAAGACCTGCGACACCGCGAAACTCCAGCGCCCCCAGAAAATGTGACCCGCATCATCCGACGCGAGCTCGAAGCTATGTCCCCTGCCCCCCTGCATCTACATGATGGCGACAACCGCTTGCCTACCATCTCTCTGGTACAGGCTGTCGTCCGCCAAGAGCTTGCAAACCTTGGTTTCCAGCCCGTCAGCCCTGTACAGTCTTCACCACCACCCGAAATCACTGCGATTGCTCCTGGACGACCTTCGTACTTCACTCCACGTCGGCGAAACCCTAACGATTGGCGGACAACCGACGACAGGCCCATTTGTTTCCATTGCCACCGCATTGGCCACATCTCCCGCCACTGTCGAAATTATTGGTCCCGTCTCAGCACATACCATCCTCCCAGCTCCCACCGCGACGACGAACAGCCCAGCCACTACACGCCCCCTCCAGCCCAGCACAGTGCTTCAGTCGACGGCCAGATTCCCCGCTCCAGCCACTCCCCGTCCCCCCTGCGTCGACAGTGTCGTTCGCCCCAACGCCGTCGCTCCTCTCCTGGCCCCTACGGACGCTCGCAAGCGGAAAACTAGACGCTGCAGTGTCTGGAGGTGATGCTGCAGTACAGCCCCAGTCCCAAAATCCTCGATTAGCCCTTCGCGCACACCATAATTTGCTCGCCATTCATGTCGATGGAGTACCTGTGCGAGCCCTGATCGATACAGGCGCGCACGTATCCGTCATGAGTTCAGCCCTACGACGCCGCCTCCGAAAAGTACTGACCCCTGCACCCAAAGCCGTTCTCCGCGTTGCCGACGGCGGAACGCCTCATGTTGTTGGACTATGCACAGCCCGTGTGACCATATCCGGCCGCCATACATCCGTTCTGTTCTCTGTTCTGGACCAGTGCCCTCATGAAGTCATTCTTGGCCTCGACTTCCTGTCTGAGCATTCAGCCCTCATTGACTGCGCCACTAATGTTGTTCAGCTTGACCTTCCTCTTTCTGCTGAGTCGCCGTCCCCAGTTATACACCGTCTTTGTGCTGTCGACTTTGTCCGTCTACCGCCTCAAGCCGCAACTTACATTTCTTTCTCATCTGTTCCCCCTGTACCTGATGGTCACTACGTAGTCACTCCGGAACTTGACGTCGCCCTGACGCGCAGCATTGCGCTTCCACGCATTGTATTTACAATGTCGGCCAACCGAGCGTACCTTCCGGTCCTGAACTTTGGTTCACCCATCCAACCGCTCCCGCTAGGCATCTCACTCGCCACGCTGTGCCCTGCTGCCGAATGTGTGATATCAGTGGTGGACACCTGCTTACCTTCCACTCAGCAATGCCGGCTGCCTGCGGCCCCATCAACTGAGAACCCAACGGACGACTACGCCGACATGATCGCTTCTGACCTACCGCCAATGCAAGCTCGCGATCTTAGGTGTCTCTTATCATCTTTCCGCGACATCTTCGACTTTGATAGCCGTGTTTTAGCTCGGACCTCTGTGGTGACGCATCACATCAACACCGGTGATTCCGCTCCTCTCCGCAGACGTCCGTACCGAGTGTCCAGCGCCGAACGCACCGTCATAAATCAAGAGGTGGACAAGATGCTCGCAAAAGACATCATCGAGCCCTCGTCAAGTCCTTGGGCCTCACCAGTCGTCCTGGTGAAAAAGAAGGACGGCAGCTGGCGCTTCTGCGTTGATTATCGGCACCTCAACCGCATCACAAAAAAAGACGTATATCCACTCCCAAGGATCGATGATGCATTAGACTGCCTCCACGGCGCCAAATATTTCTCTTCAATTGATCTTCGATCGGGGTACTGGCAAATTGCCGTTGATGAAAAGGACCGCGAGAAGACCGCCTTCGTGACGCCTGATGGCTTATACCAGTCTAAAGTCATGCCGTTCGGCCTCTGTAACGCCCCGGCTACCTTCGAACGAATGATGGACTCCCTTCTTCGTGGCTTTAAATGGTCCACTTGCCTCTGTTACCTAGACGATGTTGTGGTTTTCTCGCCTACTTTTGCCACGCACCTCGAACGCCTCTCCAATATTCTGACAGTGTTTCCTAACGCCGGCCTTCAGCTGAACTCATCGAAATGCAAGTTCGGTCGTCGCCAACTCACTATTCTCGGACACCTCGTTGACGCTTCTGGTGTACGCCCAGATCCCATCAAAATTCAAGCTGTGAAGGACTTTCCTCTTCCAAGGTCGTCGAAAGATGTGCGCAGCTTTGTCGGCTTTTGCTCGTATTTTCGCCGTTTTATCAAAGATTTCGCCGGCATCGCTCGTCCCCTCACCGATCTTCTAAAGAACGACACCCCCTTTACCTGGGGCCCTGCTCAAGAGAACTCATTTTCATCCCTCGTCCATTTGCTGACCACTCCGCCCATCTTAGCACATTTTGACCCGTCGTCTCCCACAGAGGTTCGCACGGACGCCTCCGGATATGGCATCGGCGCCGTACTTGCCCAACGTCAACAGGGTCAAGATCGAGTCATCGCTTATGCCAGCCGCCTACTTTCAGCCGCAGAGCAAAATTACACCATTACTGAGCGCGAGTGTCTTGCCCTTGTCTGGGCAGTGGCTAAATTCAGACCCTACCTGTTCGGCCGTTCATTTGCTGTTGTCACTGATCACCACGCTCTCTGTTGGCTGTCTTCACTAAAAGATCCCACCGGTCGCCTTGGTCGCTGGGCATTGCGCCTCCAAGAATACTCATACTCCGTCGTGTACAAGTCAGGGCGCCATCACCAGGACGCTGACTGTTTATCCCAATACCCTGTGGAACCACCTGACCTAGAGGACGCTGAGACCCTGCCCTGCCTCTTAGCTATCTCCGATCTTGCCGATATTGCCAACGAACAGCGCCACGACTCATCTTTACGTCCTATCTTTGATGGCATCCGTTCTGCAAACCGATCTCCGTCTCTGAACCTTTATGTGCTCCAGAACGGCATTTTGTATCGCCGAAACCTACGCTCCGATGGCCCTCCGCTCCTGCTCGTGATACCCCAACATCTACGCTCTTCTGTCCTTGCAGAACTGCACGACCTGCCGACAGCCGGTCACCTTGGCGTGTCCCGCACGTACGCTCGGGTGCGGCATCGCTTCTTTTGGCCTGGTCTCTATCGTTCCGTCAAGCGTTACGTGGCCGCTTGCGACCTGTGTCAACGTCGGAAAAGGCCCTCCACTTTGCCTGCCGGTCTTCTGCAACCCATCGACATACCTCCGCAACCTTTTCACCGTGTTGGCCTCGACCTTCTTGGCCCTTTTCCGACGTCCCTCTCCGGCAACAAATGGATCGCTGTCGGAACTGATTATACGACTCGGTACGCCATCACGCGTGCTTTGCCGTCCAGCTGCGCTACCGATGTTGCCGATTTTCTTCTGCAAGACGTCATCCTTCACCACGGCGCCCCTCGTCAACTGCTCACCGACCGCGGTCGTTATTTTCTATCCAGAGTAGTTCACGACATTCTTCGTTCGTGTGACACGCAGCACCAGCTCGCGACAGCTTACCACCCACAAACCAATGGGCTTACGGAAAGGTTCAACCGCACGCTCACCGACATGTTAGCCATGTACGTATCGCCAAACCACCGAGATTGGGACGCAGCCTTGCCTTATGTGACATTTGCATATAACTCTTCCCTTCATGACAGAACAGGCTATTCTCCTTTCTACCTTTTGTTTGGTAGGCATCCCACCTTGCCTTTGGACACACTCTTGCCGCCTTCTTCAGCCCCCACCTCTGCTTACGCTCGGGACGCCATCTCCCAGGCCACGCTGGCGCGCCAAATAGCACGTAGTAGGCTCCAAGCATCTCAAGTTTCTCAGAAGTCAGCCTACGACCGCCGTCACCAGGCTGTCGAATTTACCCCGGGATCACTCGTCCTTCTCTGGACGCCCTCTCGCAGCGTCGGTCTCTCCGAGAAGCTCCTTTCGCACTACCGTGGCCCTTACCGTGTCGTGCGCCGTGTTACCGACGTGAACTATGAAATTGCTCCCCTTGAAACCTCCCCATCGTCATATGGCGCCACCACCGACATCGTCCACGTCTGTCGCCTTAAACCTTATCACGACGCCCATACGTCGCCGTCCTAACGCCGAGACGGCGTTTCAGCAGCCGGGGGTCCTGATGCGGGCAGACGACGACGACAAAGAGCGATGGCACGAGTGGGAAGAGTAGAAGAGGACAACGAAGTTCGGACTGTGTTCTCGGTGCCGCTCGCAGCTGTTCTTGTCTATTTGTAAATATCTGTAAATATATTCTTTCCCGCAACAATATCAACGGTTGTAATCAGCGGCCGCTGCTAAAAGAGGTATGTACAAAAATGCAACTGATTTTTCCGTTACAGTAGTTTTTACAGACTTGATCACCGCTTAAACACTGCTGCTGGAAATATAGTACGTGTAATGGGAACAACCGGCAGCCGTTCACGCGGTGCGACGAAGAGGTGAACGAAGTGCTGTGCTGGTTCCTGAATGACTCGAGGGTGTGCGCCTGCCGTGACGCGTCTTCGATCAACGGCCTCCGACCTGCGCTTCGAGGAGGCACCGTACACTTGGTGGAGGTGCTTCGATCCCTGTTCCGGTGCTCAACCTGGAACTTAGGAGCAGAACGTTACTCACACCGGCAACAATGCCAAACACTCCGACTCAGTCATCGCCAGCCACCCCTACCACCGTCCTCTGTTCCGGGATGCAACGCCAGCGCAACCCTTATCCATTTAGCGGTACGGACGACCATGACGTCGAATACTGGCTGGCCTCATACGAGCGCGTCAGCACTTACAATCGGTGGGACGACTCTGTCAAGTTAATCAACCTCTTCTTCTATCTCACAGACGTTGCCAACTTATGGTTTCGTAACCATGAAGCCGAACTTCACACCTGGTAATCATTCAAGGCAATCTTCGCCGACGTTTTCGGCCGCCCCGCCGTGCGGAAACTCCGTGCCGAGCAACGTCTGCGTGCTCCAGCCCAGGTGCCGGCCGAAAAATTCACCAGCTATATTCAAGACGTAGATTTATGTAAGCGCGTCAACCCTTCGATGTCCGAAACTGACAAAGTTAACAACATTCTTAAAGGGATAGCCGATGACGCTTTTCAAATGCTCCTGGCGAAGAATCCCACCTACGCCAGTGCCGTCATCGAGCTGTGCCAAAGCTTTGACGAGTTGTGCAAGCAACGCGCTTCTACGTACTTCCTCGTCGAATTTAAAAGTTTCTTGAGACGCGATTCTATTCTGCAACAAATACCACACAAAATTTGTTTGAGCCTAATGCAGCACAGGGCTCTGGACCAAGTTAGAAGTCTGTTTAATAATATCATCAAACTAAAATCACTATAATATCACTATTCTAAAAGCTGATCGCAAAAAAAATCATATATCAGTGCTCGGCCTCTTCTCTGTGCAGTGCTTGAATAGTATCCACCTTAGATTCGGCACTGCAAGGGAAGCTCGTACCAAACTCATGACCGCATGTGCTGATGGGTTTGGTTTATTGGGGTTTAACTTCCCAAAGCGACTCAGGCTGTGGGACGGCGTAGTGAAGGACTCCAGAAATTTCGACCATCTACGGTTCCTTAACGTGCACTGACATCGCACACAACACTGGCGTCTAAAATTTCGCCTCCATCGAAATTAGACAGCCGCGGCCGGGATCAAACCTGCGTCTTACGTTTACTATGTAATTTTTAAGGGCACCGAAAAAAGTATTATTGACTGCAAAAATTGTGCTAGGTGATGTAGAGATATTTTATGCTCTGGCTAAAATTTTAAAATTGTCATTTGCTACAACCAGAATTGGCATTAGGGGCATATTAAAAGCATCTGTCAGCTGTGTGAAACGCAAACTCGAAAGATTGTAATTACCTAAAGGGGCCTGTGGCTGCAAACATTTTTTATCGAACAAAGGGCGCACTATTTTGGTCGCAAAAATTTTGTTTTCATTGAACGACAAGGAGTGGTTCGACGCTGGCTAGAGGTGGCGCATTCATGCGCCTTTTTATTCGCAGAACTAGCTTAAAGCAACGCGAAATATTGAGGCTAAAACCGTTGGCTGTTGACAAGAATTCCCCAATAAACATTCTATCCCAGGGCGATGTATCTAAAAATAAAAATAGCCATCAATTCATAATGAAATAAATATATGTAAAAGGAAAATTAAACCGTTTTAAACGTATATTGGGAATCTATAGCACAGTGTATTGCCGTGAATCATTACTCTGTTCATTCTTCAAAGCTGCAGGCGCGCGGCTTTATCGGTTTGTGCGTGATGCAAGACGCGACCAGAGTTATCTAGAATGATCTTATTGAGGCTAAGCCAATTGTAGGTTGTTCTAGGCTGTTATGGTAGTGTTGGGAAATCATGGGGTTGCAACGGAGCTCCGAAACCCAACTGCTCGTGCCCGGGTTGCATCTCGTGCATGTGCTGCTCTACTTTCATGTCATCTTCTGCCGCATTGCCTAGCTAGGCCATTGAAGTTCAGTTTTGTGCACAGAGTAGGTTCTTCAACGTCCTCTGTGGGTATTGCTTTTGAATATATTTTTCCACTTCATGCAAAGTATCTGCGTGCCAGGTCTTCTCCATATCTTCTCTAATCACATTAGTACTTTCCAACTCCACACTGTGATTGCTACACATGCGTCCGCGTCTGGACAGGAGGCAGTGGTTGGCATTTTTTCAGAGGCTCTGTCTTGGAGCTTTTTGTGTCGAGTCCGGGATTACACTTCCATATTTCTAGCGAAGTTTATGGCTCTTGGGCTGGATGCTTTTAAAATTCGCTCCAATGACTTCCAGGTGTTATTCCTCTGAGGTTTTCTCCGTGCTTTGTTGGCGCTGGAGTGCGCAGGGGATGATGCTCTTTTGAGCCGCTCGCAAAAGAGTTTTATCCCTGGATGGGTGAAAGATGTGCGCTTCGTTTGGATCCCAGTTCACTGCGGTAATTTTCAAAACGATGCATCAGACTTCTTGGCATAATCAGCTCACAATGCACCTGTATCCTGCAGCGTCCGTATACTCATCCTTTTGGGAATGTCTCGTTTTCACCGCTTTTCGTATATAGCCGCCACGTGAGCTGTCTGGGTGACTACCAGCATCTCATGTACCCATGGAAGTCGTGCGTGTGAATCCCGCACTGTGACGTAGCAGTGACTGTCATGCGGTTCAGGATCGCCCGCTTAAATCTTTACTTATGTAGATATGGACTCAGTGCCTCAAACCTTTGCGCGATTCATGGAGACATAGACACTCTGGTGAAATTCCTACTATCTTGACGAAGGTTTGCTTATCAGAGAAGGAGACATCTAGAAACTGTTATTATTAGGTTGGGGATCACTTTGCCGGCTCCACTTCTTTTCTCCTTCGATGTTAGCGCCAGAGGTTTTGCATGGCATCAAGTTTGCGAATACCTCCACAATTACAAATTTCCTCATTTAAAAAGATCTTTCAGCAACTTTTCATATATTGAATTCTCGAATATGCTCGCCCTTTCATTTTTATTTTCAATTTTTATTTTCAGTTTTAATTATCTTGAATTCTTACCGAAAGCAAAACCATCAGCTTGGCACCAATGTACCCACGTTTGGCTATCCTCACTGCACCCTGGCCTATGCCCCGTCGTGGGTATGTGCGATCTCCCTACAGCAACAACAACAGCAACTAAGGCACCAGCTGGGAGCGCCGAAGTGAGCGTCACCGCGTTGTGGCGTCGGTGGGCGGTACAGTGCACCTCGCCTAGACGGCACGGCGAAATTTACGCGCCGAGAAGGGAGAGATAGGGCTGTCTTGGCGACGCAACCACTTAGCAGGGTAGCTCCGTGAGAGGTGTCTCAATCCATGCTGGTTTGAGACAGTCCAACGAGACCACCTTCTCGCGCTCGTTCAGTAGGATGGTGGCGGAATGAGCGTCTTGTGCAGGACAAGATACGACCCGTCGTGCGAGCGTGCAACAGGCGCCGCCGAGAAACAGGCGTTGAAGAAAGATCTTGGTGCACGAATATGCGAAGATAGAGAGAGCCAGGAGGGGCCGGGCGCAGATGTCGAATACAGTCCTGTAAGCGCTGGAAGAACTGCAGATACGCCAGCAAGGGAACAGAAGGAAGGAACAAGTCTCAAGGAAGCCTCAGGGGTGCACCGAAGACAAGTTCAGCCGCTGAACAACCAAGGTCAAGGCGAAAGACGGCACGTAGGACAAGAAGCACCATCAGGCGGGTGGTGGATCCAGTGCTCTCGGTCCAGGCGTGCAGTGCGTGCAGCCTTGAGCCGGGAATATGGCAGGAATTGCTGCAACGTCCCATATGCGCGAAGAAGCGCCAGGCTGAAGGTCACATGAGTGTGGTAGGTTATTGGGGTTGCTGGGAAAATCACAGGGCTGCAGCGGAGCGCCAAAGCTAGAGGTACAACATAGCAAGCTTCCAGGACAGAAATGATCGTGCCCGGCTTGCGCCCGCGTACGCACTGCTCTGCTTTATTCTCATCTCCTGCGGCATTACGTCGCTGGAACCAAGGCAGCAGGTGGAAGCGACGAACTGAGCGTCACCATGGTGTGCCATTTCTATTCACAACAGTAACTTTGCAAGCGGTACCTCGAAAGTTCAATATCAAGCTTAAATTGAGCAGCGCCGAGAGCGGTGGGCATTCTCTTCGGCGACCACTGAGCACGCTGGTTGCTATCCCGCCGTGGAGTTATTAAGTTCTTTGGGGGCGCAAATCGGCCTAAATAAAGAGTTTTGTTTTGAACTCATTTTCGCTGTCTACCTGCTCTCTATGCGTGTACCGGACGACCCCTTCAAGTACTCACGCAAGACTTCTGCGCTTCGCGCCGGAGGACAAGTGAGCAGTTTGCTGAGCCCGCCGATATCCCTAGGGAGCGCAACCTGAGTTTAGGACCCTGCCGAACCACACCCGACTACGAAAAAATGCCGCAACGTAAACCATTGCTTTGTCACCGACGTCAACCCCGATCGTCCTGCCGCAGCCGCGGATGTCGTCTACATTCAATGGCTCCACCAGGCAATGACTCCGAAGAATGGCTAAACCAATATGAGCGAGTGGCATCGTTTAGCAGTTAGGATGATGCGGCTATAATAGGCCGGGTCTTTTTCTCAGTGAAGGGCTCAGCACTGACGTGGTCATAAAACCAAGAGTGTTCCTTAGCTTCATTGGGGCTATTCAAGGGAGAACTTTTGACGGCATTCACCAGTGCCGTGAGAAAATAAAGAGCCGAACGGCTCCTGAGTCCAGGATCCAGCTTCCGAACGAGCCCGTACGTGGTTACGTCGAAACAGTGAAGCTCCTCTTTCGTCGCGTCTACCGCGATGTAACTTAGCAAAAGCAAGTTTAGTTTTTAATGTGCGAGGTCAAAGAAGAACCCTGCCAGCCTTGTTCGGCAGACAAATACCATCGAGGTATTCATGCAAGAAGCCTGCAACATCGAGAAGACCCTCGACGTCCGGGCTCGGCAGTACAACCGCCCTGCTTATGTCTGTGCAGTTTGTCCAGACACGGCCGCCACCAGTAAGAACTTGCGGGAAGTTATCCACGAAATCATCCGCGAGGAGCTATGACTGCTGCCATCCTCGTCACGGCCGCAAGCAGCGATTCTCATTGATGCGGCACGGGAAGGAGCGCAACCGGCACTTCACACTAGAATCCGACGGCCACAGAACCCCAGGCCTTCACCTACGCCGCTGCACTACGCCCTCCTCGCTCTCGACGATACCACCTACGTTCTCTCCGACATGAACAGCTTGTTCCAGAACGCAGCCTTCTTGACCCCGACCGCACAGTTTCCGAGCGATGCTCAAGCCTCAGGAAATGCGATGCCAGGAGGACTTACAACAACCGGCCACTGTGCTACTACTGCGGTGAGACCGGCCATATTCTTCAGCACTGCCCCTACAGAAGAATGGTACTACGTCGCTACTCAATTGATGCCCACGACCCCACCTCTGGCAACGACTCCGGGAGATTGACGAGTAGCTGCGCCGAGATCAAATGTCCTTTTGAGCCGTCTTTCTCGCTCACCATCCGCGTCCACATGAAGTTCTGCATCGTAAAGCCACAACTGCGCAGCGACTGTTAGTGGAAACTCCCCGAGGCCGCGCAGGGCAAACTGACGAAAGCAACCTTTGGAGGTGAGCGAAAAGGCAAAAATCCTCCAAACAGCGAAATAACGAAGATCCTGCACAAATCACGCTGCAAGAAGACGCTGCACGCGTGACGCCAACACCGCACAAAAACATGAGCTCGACCACGACGCGATCGTACTTCAGAATGGCTCCATCAACTAGAAAAGCTCCGACGGCACAAAATACTCACGGTGCACCTGTGACACGACGGCGAGGATGACCTGCATGACCTGCTATTGACGTGTGGAAAGTTGGTGCTCTAATCAATACTGGCGCCGATTATTCTGTTATGATCAGAACATTCATCCCGAAATTGGGGAATATTATGACCTCATGGGAATGCCCACAAATGCGCACCGTAGGAGGTCACCTCGTTACCCCATCGGGGGGATGCGCAGCGCGAGTGACCGTCCAGGGACGTACCTATGCCGCGACCATTGTAGTACAGCATGCAATGTTCCCGCGACGTGATACGGGGCATCGCTTTCCTAAATGAGCATCAGGCGATAATCGACCTGTGTTCCAAGCTCACTACGCTTGCGGTGGACGAAGCTATCCTTTTGATGACAACCATGGAGTGCCGTGTTGCCCTCAGTCTCTAGTATAAAGTGAGCGTCCTGCCCCGATCAAGAGTCATGGTCACCATAGGCGCCACTGGTGCCAAGAACTTGGAACCTCTCATTGAGAGGACAACGGAGTTGATTCTAGAATGAGGAATAGGCATCACAAGAGGCATTGCACATTTCCTTGAATGGCCAAGCTGAAGTGCTGCGGAGGAGCTTCAGGTAAAAATACCAGCACCATAAAAAGCATACAATGATTGCTTTCTTTGACGAACCATCGTTCGTTCGAAACGCCTTCACCCACTGTGATCGAGCCCCGGAAGATTCACCTAAGGAAGATCAGAACCACATCTTCGACAGAAACGCACCCCTGCCCTGGAACAAAGAAGACCAGATCCTTAATGTTCTTCGAAGCTAAAGCGAGTGCTTCTCGTCATCGCCGAAGGTCCGACAAACGCCAATTGACAAATATCGCATTGAAACCGACCAGCACGCCCGTCCTCTCCGCCAATGCCCCTACCATGTGTCGGCGCGAGAACGAGATTCCATTCGAGACCAAGTGCAAGGAATTCTTCGCGACGAGGCCGTTTTGCCTTCGAAAAGCCCCTAGGCGGCTCCGGTTGTTGTAGTCCGGAAGAAATAGGGCGCACTTTCATCCTGTGTTGATTATTGCCGCTTGAACAACATAACGAAGAAGGATGTCTACTTCTCCCATACATCGATGAAGCACTAGAACGGTCCTGCAAGGTAAAGTATTTCTCATATATGAACCTCAAAAGGAGATACTGACTATATTAGGTCGATGAAAAAGATCATGAGACCAACCGCAGTCATAACTTTGGACGGCCTCTTCGTGTTCAAGGTGATGATATTTGGTCTATGTTCCGCACAAGCGACGTTTTAACGAGTAATTTCTAGAGTGCTGGCAGGCCTGAAGTGACAAATTTCTCTGGCATATTGGATGACGTTCTGTCTTCGCATCGAGCTTTGAAGATACCTTCAGAGCCCTCGAACAGTACTAGAGCCAATCAAGTCGTCCGTTCTGACTTGAAAAAAGAAAAGTGCACTCTGCCTATGAAGAGCTACTGTTTCTAGGACACGTCGTCAGCAAGGAGGGAGTACGCGCTGCCCAGCAGAAAACATCTGCTGTCGCTTTATTTCCACCGGCGGCCGTTAATAATGCTGTGCGCAAATTCCTTGAACAGCGCTCCTACTACCGATGACTTGTCAAAAACGAATTCCGTAGGCAGACGTACCAATACAATCGGAAGCACCGGCAGCAGAAACGTTCGTGGAGCTTCAGTGTCGTTTACAGCCTCGACCGATCCTCGCGAACATTGACTAAAACGCCGAAACAAATTCATACCGAAGAACGCAGTGTAGGCTTAGGCGCCGTCCTCGCTCTGAAAACAGGCGGACTGGAGAAGGTAATGGCATACGCTAGCCGTCCTCCTTGAAAGCCGAAGCTAACTTAGTAGAGCAGAACGTTGGGCCAGTTGGTGTAGCGACATATTCAGGAAAACGTCGCGCAGAATAACACAGGACGGGCGGGAGAGACACACGAGCTCGTGTGTGTGATGTGTGTGTCTCTCCCTCTCATCTTGTGTTATTCTGCTCAAAGTTTTCCTGAATAGGCTAAGGCAAATTATTCAACAACTCAGAAGAAATACTTTGGCACCCAAATTAAGGGCTACATCCAAATTTCTCCCCTACCTGCGCGGACGACCATTCAAGGTGGTCAGCGACCACAAAGCACTGTGGTGACTTGACAGTTTGAAGGACCCCTCCGGCCCCCTCGCTGGATGGAGCCGGTGCCTCCAGGAGTTTGACATAAGGGTTGTTTACAGGCCCGCACGCAACCACTGATATACGGACCGCCTGACAGGAGCCGTTGTAGCACTCCAGAACGAACACCTTCCTGGGACCCATCAGCTCCAGCTTTTTGGACGGAAGGAAAGCTCGGACCCCGACCTAAAGCGCCTCATCGAGTTCAAGGAAGGCAATGTTTCTTCACCCCCCGCCTTGTTCAAGCGACGATCGTCTTCCTTCCCTCTACAGAATCATGTACTAGTGAAGAACATCGCAGCGAAGAAATCACCCTACCTCCTTGTACCTGCAAGTCCCCACTAAGTTCTTTAGGCTTCCCACTACGAACCGACAGCTGGACATTTCGAGCTTTCTCGCACCTCCGCCGCATTCAAGACAAGTATTACTTGCCCCGAGCGTCTGCCAATGTCGAACATTATGTGAAAACCAGCCGAGATTGACCGTGACGAAAGACCCTTTTCACACGACCAGCAGGATTTCAGAACCCTATTGAACGTTCCTCAAGATCCTTCCAGCAGATCGGCATGGACCTGCTTGGCCCTTTCCCAAAGTCAACGTATAGAAATAGGTGGGTGATCTTAGGGACCGACTGATACGCCGAGGCAACAGCCTCCCAAATGGAACAGAGCAGAAGTCGCCAAATTTATCGTGGAGGACATTCTTATGCGACACGGCACCCCGACGTGCTCATTACGGACAAAGAAACAGCATTCACGGCGGAACTGACGCAAGCCATCCTCCAAATACAGCCAAACCATCCACCGGAGGAGGGCGGCATACCGTCCGCAGACCAACGAACTGACCGAGCGCCTCAACAAAACCATCACCGATATGCTCGCCATGTATGTCGATGCCAAACACAACACCTGGGACGTCATCCTGCATTACGTCTTCGCCTACAACACCGCAGTGCTGGAGATCACACAGATGACGCTTTTTAGGCTCGTCCATGGCATTGAGGCCACTACCACGCAAGTCGCCATACTTCCCAACGTTACCGAAGAAGATAACTTAGACGTCGCCGCCTACCTTCAACGCACAGAAAAAGCCCGAGAGTTGACCTATTATGGTTCAAGGACCAGTAGGAGATAGACACCAGACGCTACAATCTGCGATGGCGCAACGTGCAATACAAGCCAGCAGACCGAATCTGGGTTTTTACGCCGATTCGCCGCCGCAGATTGAGTGAAAAACTTAGGCCGCTATTTCGGCCCGTACAACGCTCTTTGTCGACAAGGTGAACTTGAAAATGAAGTTGTCCCTGAGGAAATGCTTGCATCCGAGAGGCGACGCGTCCGACCAGAATGTTGTCCATGTCGTCCTTCTAAAGCCCTATTATGAGCTCCAAAAAGCGCTATTTCCACTCTTGGTGCTTATTTTATGGTTCTTTGAGAGGGATGTAATGCCGTGAATCTTTGCGCTCTTTGTTCGTTTATCCCTCAATGCTGCCGGTGCGGAGCTTTATCGCTTTGTTTGTGAAGGAAGACGCAACAAGAATTATCTCGATTGATCGCATCCAGGCGCAGCCGATTCTACGTTGTTCCAGGATGTTCTAGCAACTTTCCAAGCTTTATCTCGAAAGGTCGCTATCAGATCCGAATTGAGCGCAGCCGAGAGCAGCAGTCATTCGCTTCGACGACTGCCGAACACGCTTTTTACTGCGCCACCGACGAGTCATTTAGTTCTCTGCGGGCGCAGCGGTGTAGGAATTTTGTCAATCTTCTTTCGATCTCTGTTAGACTCAGTTGTATTACTTTAGTTGGATTCCCTTTACAGGTTGATCTGCCGGAAGAAAAATCACTGCTGCTTTATTTCTTTTCCTATAAGGAGAACAATTACCTACAGAACATAAAACTAAGCGGCCAAGTGTACGACCGCCAGGAGCCGTAAGTACTTCATATTCAGTGCCTCTTTTAGAGTAGTTACTTATTCAAGCTGATGCAGCATCTTTGAACGTCAAAATAAAAAAAAAACTTGGAAGTGTAAACCGTGCTACGCCTTCATTTTCTCGCTATAGGAATGCGTGCTTGCTGTTCCTTATTATGTTGCCGTTGCACACAGCGAGTGTAACATGAAAACACAGCTTTACGCTCTAGTTTTTTTGGCGGTGCAGGTCAGGAGGGTCACGCGAATATCAGACCAGCGCCAGTGAAGACAAGGGCATAGCCATTTATTAATTGCGCCGGGGAAACCAAACGCGCTAAAAAGCCATCGCACACTATGAGAACAAACGCATGCGCTACAACCGCATTCGACCACGCGCAGGGGCACGGGTTAGAGCACGTGATAGAGAGGCTAGAAACCCGTGATGGAACGATACGTTTTACGCGCGGCAAAAAAAAAAAAATACACCCGATGATGATGATGAAAACATTTATTGAAAGCCGCAATGCCTTAGTTGAAGGGAAAGCTGATCGGGTCCCTAGTCCGGGGCGCCGTTTGCAAGAGCCGCTGCCTGTGCTCTGGCGACGAGGGCTCGTTATTCCTCGAGGTCCGAGCTGGACAGGGCCGCCTTCCAGCCCTCCCGCGTTGGCTGATTTATGATGTGAATGCTGTCATTTTTCTGACAAGCCCATACCATATTGTATAAGTTTGCCTTCTGGCCAGAAAATTTGCACTATGCCGAAAAGGACTCGTGCACAATGGCGTGAAGCGTAGCTGGATTATTGAAAGACATATTATGTAGCCTGCGAAGGTGAGATTCCTCTTATTTACTGAGACCCTTAGCGGGCATCGGGAGTGTCTGCCTTTCAAGGCGCAAATGTTGTAATACTTCTGAATATGTTGTTAATGGGGAAGGGCAGCCTGAATCAGTAAGGGAGGAGGTAGAAGGATTCCGGGGAAGAAAAGCTCGGGACGAAGCGTGTGCGCACTCGTTTCCTTCAACTCCCTGGTAGCCTGGTACCCATATTAATTCCTTCCGTTCAGCTGCTTAAAAATGGCAAATCGTCAATATTTTAAACTGGTAATTACTTGGTGTCTGCCGGGAATTTTAATATTGACATGTTGGCCATTTCTCTACCTCAAAAGGCCATGCTAACAATTTTAACGTCAAACAATTATGAAAATGTCATCCGTTTGCCAACTAGGATCACAACCGAAAGCAAAACACTGCTTAATTTGCTTGTCACAAATGTAAATTCTACAAGCGCTGCCAGTGGTGTACTATCTTACGACCTAAGTGACATTTTTTCTATTAAGAAAACAATTTTATAGCAAACAAAAAGCATGAGTACGTTTCCTTCCAGACCATTACACAAACAGGTTTAGATAGTTTCAGACCTGAATTAAAGCATTGTGATATTAACGAAGTTCTGGAAAAGGATGACGTAAAAATCGCTAAAATATTAAGTTGGGCTAGTTGGTAACGGGTTGAAGGAATCATATTCTTAGCGGTAAGAAACAGACAAAACACCAAGACACACACACACACACACAGGACACCCGCTAGTCTTCAACTATCCTATAGTTGAAGTCTAGCGTCCTATATTCGTCCGCTTGCCTGTCTGATAGCTCGTTTCGCGTGTGTAGTTTTTGTGAGCTTGGCCGCGGGCGGCCGCTTTTCGCCGCTGGCGCTCGCCAGCCGCCACTTTGCTGCCGTAATCGGCGCGCTGCCCGGCGACAACGATGACGGTGCGCATTCATGGCGCCCGTCGCATTTATGTAACTTTTTTTTTTTTTTTTAAGGAGAGGCTGTCTGAGCCGCAAGTCAATGAGAGGGCTCAGACCTCTATAGTGACAATCGACGGACTCTTGCCTTGTTACGTGAACAATATTGAGGACGTGTCCTGTCCTGCGTCCTTGGCGGACTATTCTGAGCTAAATGCTTTCTATTTCTGGACAGAGGTACTGCTCACACTTCGCATCGCAGAGAGTGAGGGCTGCTCCTGGAAGTCGTGGCGTGCGACAGCTAGCACAGTCAGTGGAGGGCGAGACGGACACCATAGAATATGCATAGGGCTTAATAAAAGCTTACCATTTGAAGTCGAACTTTGGGAATGCCAGCGCAGATAATTAACAGGCGGCCATCAAGACAGTTGGAAAGGCTTCGTCTTTACAGGTCTTTCTACAAATAGATGGTGCGGCGTTTTATGCGCGTGACTTCTGTTGAAGGTGTCTTCTCAAAATAGTAGAAAGTGGCTTCTGCGATGGACGCCTGGATTGTGGTTTTGTTTATGTCCTCTTTTTTTTCTTTTGTGGCAATAACCTTTCTTCGCACTTTATAGCAGCAGAATATTTATGAAGTGGCTACGATGCACACTCGCCTTTAAGGTGCGTCAAAAAGAGGTTCTAACACGCAGCAGAACCAACCAGACCTCCAACGTTGGCATGAAGTTACAAACGATTAGTGAAATGAAGGAAAAAACAGCGCTTTATATCTCTCCATAATAAAAGTTACATAAATGCGACGGGCGCCGTGAATGCGCACCGTCATCGCTGTCGCCGGGCAGCGCGCCGATTACGGCGGCCATACGGCGGCTGGCGAGCGCAAGCGGCGAAAAGCGGCCGCCCGCAGCCAAACCTAGAAAAACTAGCTACTCACGCGAAACGAGCTATCAGACAGGCAAGCGGACGAATATAGGACGCGCATGCGCCTAATCATGGCCATCACAGCCTTGACGCGGCCACTGCGCCGCCTAGTGGCGCTGAGGCAGCTTGAAAACGCCGCTCCGGCGTCCCGCAAGATTTTGTCCCCGATGGTACACAGTAAAAAAATTTGCACCCTTAAAGGTGTAGCGCTCATGGCTGCACCCTTTCCACACCCTCATTTTTTCTTATTTTTTTTTTAGAAAAGGGTGCGCTGAGCACGTTATCACCTTTAATGCAACCATGGACCCTTCAAAGCTGCACGGGTGCAAGGGTGTTGTAGCTCCTTCGGGTGCAAGGGTGCGTAAGGGTGTACGGTATTCTTTGACTTGTTGAACAATATTTCAGTAGTTCAATCAAGCGTGGTTTTAAAATGATGAGCCATTCTTGTTTTCCATTAAAAGACAGCTGCAACGCTGATGCGAGCAGCTATGACTGGTATCTGCGTCCCCAGAATGTGATAATTAACTGAATTATTTTAGCTGAAGTGCTTAGCGTCACTTACTCCAAATAATGGTGTCGCTGAAATGCCATATACAAACTTAGAGAAAATATGCGCGGAAGGGTATCTGTTGTTCCAGCCGGCGTCTTCGCTTCGGCGGACGCGGTTGTTGCGACGCGCGTCTGTTCTTTCACTGTTCTTTCTCACTTTTTTTAACTTCTCTCTGTGTGCACGCAGTTCAGAAACACCGTGAGGCACACCTCTGGGTATTATAATTATAGTTGGAGATGCCGTAACGTTAGCGCAAAGTTAGACAGGTTGTCGGCAGCTTCTCGTAGGAAATGTTTAGCTTCCATTCTACAGTGCACCACAATAAAGAAATTTATCAGCGCCTTTTAAAGCAATAAAAACCTATGAAACTTTAAAGCAGTCAAAAAAAAGGTGCGTAAAGCATAATTTGCACCTTTTTAGGTAGCCAAAAAATAAGGGTGCAACTGTAGCGATCCCACCCTTGCTATGGGTGCGACGAGCATACTTTGCACCCTTTTGGGAGGGTGCCAGGGTGTGAGTTATAGACACGGAAATGCAACTTTAAGGGTGAAACTTTTTTTACAGTGTACGTTCTCGGCGTGTTTCTGGCTGAACACGAGGTACCTAACGGTAACATTTGGTTAAAAATAGTCTGGATGTAAACATGTGCAGTTAAACTCATAGGATTTCATCTTCATTTTTTGCCTTCCTATTTGAAGCGGCTTTGAGAGCTGTGGACCGCAGAGTTTGGTCGTTCTAGACATATGTTGTGCCCTCTGTACGTGAGCTATCTACAGTCATTAAGAAGACAGTGGCGCATCAGCACATATAAGCAACTAAGCATGAGAAAAGGGCCAGTTCGGAGGACAGAGCGAAAACATCATAGCACGACCCATCTAGGTGACAAAGCACTAGAAAAAAGTCAGTGAACAACACAGCCATAAGAGTGAGTACGACTCCGGATCATACTCGGTCTGGAATGCAATTTTTAGGGGTACAGTTATTCTACAGAAATGGCCTTGAGCAGAAGCAACAGATTCACTATGTCGGCCCATCATACGAGTTTTTCACAGGCTGTGTAATCAAATTAAAAACAGCATATATAAGGGTTCATCAACAGATGGTAGTGTTGTGAGAAATCGTACAGAATTTTGCGTCGAACTAAGTTTTTTTACAATGACCGTTGCATGATATCCCAGAAGAGCATTGCATATTTACAACTGATGGAACAATGCTCACTCTGAGGAGCATCACAGTAGTGACAGCCCACCGTAAACACAAAAATACCCTTTTTCTCTAGCCGTGTTTGAAATGGTAATGTAGCAGGGGTTAGCTGAAAGAAAAATGTTTGTGTACATGGAGAGAGGGGCATTTTACGTACTCTTTTGAGTACATCATGTTCGGGTAAAACAAAACTCACAGAGCGATACATTGGCGGAGGAAAGAGCAAACAGATTAAATCCTTGTACAACTGTTTCCTCGAACCCGAAAAAAGGAACTCAGAGGGAAAAGGAAAAAGTAGGAAACGAACACACAAACACTCCTCATGCATGAATACCCACAAATACGGACGACCAGAAGTATAAGAAAACACAATAATGCTTGGTAAAGCATGAACTAAATTTACTTGCTGGTATGCACGCATTACAGCGTGTGGCGTGTCCCGAAAAATCACGAAACGTGAAACCACCTGGCGGACATACAGGTAGACTAAACTCAGGCCACCAGCGCTTACAGGTCGGAAAAGGTTATCACGCCTCATTGATTCAAAAGATGAACCCCGCACAAATGTTCCCAAAATTATCTGGAAACGCTAGATATAAGGTCTTGTGCAATGAAGAATTCGCAGTACATAATAAACTTTAGTGGTGAGAAACAGATTGCATGCGGTCGCCATGCCCAAAATCGAGAGACCATGGGGCACAAAAGTCTGAGCATAGCGCTGAAGATTTGGCACGTGGTCTTTCCAGTAATGTGCACTGTGCTTATAGGCACTCAAAGGTACACCAAGGTTGTTTTTTGGCATACGTGTCCATTTTATAGCAGCATATTCGGCAGTTGTCATTCCCAACATACCAAACCACCAGAGACCGCGACTGTTAGAAAGATTAATTCCAGCTCCAGACGCTGAAACAAAACCTTCCGTTAAACGATTAACCTCATCAGTGCTTGGCTTATCAGGGCAGAAAAACGCAAGGTCATCCACATTGGCTAATACCTTCAGTTCGCGACCCATAATACGAAAACCGTCGACAGCTGCACTGTTTATAACATTTAGACAAAGCGGCTCCATGTATAATGCGAACAGAAGGAGAGACAGCGGGCACCCCTCTTTCAGAGAAGACTGAATTTGAACAGGTTGTGTGAGAGACCCACCAACAATCAATCGCGTTTAACAGTTTTGTAACAAAGGCGTATCCCAGTAGAAAGAACTGAAGCATAATTGACGGGATTTCGGAGAGAAAAGTGAAACGAATGGAACACCCAATCCACCGCCTTTGCCAGGTCAGTTTGCAGCAGCGCTCATTGTTTGTGAGCGTCACTGCAATACTCCAACACTGTGAGTGCTATATGTAGACTAGATTGTATTGACCGAACCCTCAAGCCGTATGTTTAATGAGATCTAATGAAAGTAGCCGTTGTAAGCTATAGCCAATTCGAAAGGACTTTAGCGAAGATCGTAAAATCAACAATAGAAAGCGTGATAGGTCTGTAGGTGTCTACAAATCGTGGTTTTTCCTTAATACTAGGCTATCGCCTCAGCCAACACACCTCGTGTTAAACTGCGCCACACTTTCGCGCTTTGCGTTGGAGAGCGTCGTCTTCATCATCTTCCATCTGCTCCGTCCCGCGGCACTGCCTGCTCACCGTCGTCTTCTACGCAGCACAAATCCGTGCTTTCGCTTCGATTCCAATGTAGTAACCATTCTCTGTAGTTTTGTTTTCCTTTTAGAAAGATGTTTTTGGCTTCTAGATTTATGGGAGATGGGCCTGTTCAGAATGTCCTCGGAGTTAACAGTGGTTGGGGAAATAGAAACATCAGCCAGCAACATCAGCAGCAGCTTCGCGAAAGGGTAGGCTTTCAAAATAATAGCCATGTGAACGGGAGCGTACAAGTATACTGGGGAAAGTGAAAAACTTGTATCGTTTATAGTGAGACCAGTTGCCTGTAAACCGGCTCAGCTTTCCATTTAGTGCAGTGTTATTTCGTTTGTGAAACAAAGGCAGCAAGGAAAGAAAGCAAGATACCCAAGCCGGTAGAGCATCGGTCTTGCATGCTACACTGTACTGAGCTATAGAAAACTTTCCTGCCGGACACTTTGCCCTGCGTATTTCAATTTTGCAACTTTCCTAGTGGTGTCGAAGATGGAGAGAAATGATTTGTGGGCAAGGACAAGTTGAAGTTTGGTTGTAAGTGAATTTCTGCATCAAAATCGCAGGATAGCAGTCTCTCCAATTACATTTCGCCATAAGAGATACAAGCTCAATAGGTTTTTTTCCTCATTGCTATGTGTTGTCCTTCTAAACCTTGTAACGGCATTACTCGTCGGGCCAGATGATGGGGTACTGTAGAAGTATTCCATTGCCTCCTTAAGCCCGGTGAACATCTCGTACAGCTACATCATTAGCTTCACGAGGTTGTAAGCCGTGGTATCGCCTCCAATATCTTCGGCAGAGCAGCGTCTGGCTATATGGACTTTGTGTCAATATCGGTAAACTGTTAGAATAGCAGTGAAGTTGAGCATGCTAACAGGTTAGGGCATTTCAATGTGAATTAATTTCAAGTGATCACAGGCTAATGGCGTAGACGTGAAAGAAACGCCACAGTGAGCTTTTCTGTACATAGCTTACTAGGGTGACTCGAAGCACACAGTGATATGGAGCACTGACACTGTGCGAATATATTGATGAGTGCCGTTCAATAATTCCCCAGGATTTCACTGTTGCGGTTGTGCGGGTTTTCTCGCTGTTATGTTTGCAATGCTTTCATTTATGTGATCTTGATATTCCACGATAAACCATTTGATAGCTAGTCAGCGAAAGCCTCTATAACATAGTCTCTTTTCTCGTCTTTATAGGGGTGGTACATTCTTTTTTCTTCATCCTCATCCTACCAGCCCATCTCAGCCATTTTCAGGAATTAAAAATACCGCATATTTATTTATTTGGGAATACTGTAGCCCTCACTAGAGGGCCATAACAGGAGAGGTGTTTATTTTATATCGAGGAAAAACGTCAGGCACCCACAAGACACAAAAAACATAATCAAAACGCGAATACTTAACAACTTAACAAACAAGGATGAGGGAAATCATAACAACAGCATGATCAGTTGTCAATTCCGCTGTTGCCTGCAATATAATTCGGAAAGGTTCTCAAAGTCGTTAACATTTTGAGCTGTGACAATTAATTCCGCAAGACCATTCCACATAATAATACATGAGGGGAAAAAACAGTTTTGAAAAACACATAGGTGGGCTCTGTACGGCCTTATTGCGGTGCTGTGGTTTAAACGCGCACTTTGTTTTAGAGGGGGGTTAATATATGTTTCTTTGTTTATTTTTAGTGTATTCCTGGTGATTTGAAAAACAGTTTCAACCGTTCTTTTTTTTCGTCGTGTTTCGAGCAGTTCCAGGTCGCAAGATTTAAGCATGTCTGTTACAGAATCGGTCTTCCCATAACGCGAACATACAAAACGCACTGCGGTTCTCTGAATTTTTTCGAGCTTATCTCGCAAGTACACTTGGTGGCGGCTCTAAACAGAGGAGGCATACTCCAAAACCGGGCTGATAAACGTCTTGTGTGCAGTTAACTTCAAAATTTTCGGTGCATGCTGTAATTTCTTTTTCTCAAATACCATAGTTTTCGATAGGCTTTACAGCAGACCTCCTCTACATGGATGCGCCAGCACAGATCGTCCTGAATAATTCCTGATATGCAAGCTGAAACAATTCTGTTCGAATATTGAGACGCAGTACTTTTTTATTTGCCTTGAACTTCACTGCTCTTAATAATTCTTTTTTATTGACAGCCGGATGTTTATGCCGAAGACGCTTTTAAGTTTTCTGAGCAGG
Organism: Amblyomma mixtum; assembly: GCF_055824585.1. NCBI lineage: Eukaryota > Metazoa > Arthropoda > Arachnida > Ixodida > Ixodidae > Amblyomma > Amblyomma mixtum. Next base: position 21,494,693 of record NC_143020.1, on the reverse strand, counting down.
CACATTACAATTTTTTTTCCGCCAAAGGTTACCTATAATTTTGTGTCCCGCTTCAGAATCAGAATTAGAATTTTTTAATGATTCGTTTGGTTGAGTACAGATTGATATGCAGAAGGAGGTCCTATAGTCGGCGACTGACCTCGGACCTCCTGTACAGGGTAACGTTCTGTTAATTAAAACATTGCGCAGTATTTCAGATATGATAGGTGACAATTGGAAAATAATACACAGAATCGTACTGATTGAACACGAACTTTGAAGAAAGTAAATAATGGTTAACTAATGGCTGTTGGGTGTTGTAATGGAGGTTTTGACGGAACGCCGGCTGGACAGGTAGAAGCATGGTTCAACAAGTCTTGCGTTACTTACCAATTGTCAAAAACAGTTAGCTGGCGTTTCCGTACTCCTACGGGTTCCAATGAGCACACCCTCAATCAGGAACTTGAAGTAATGCGAAAGGACTTGCAAAATAAAGGACATCCGGAAAATTTAATGAAAGCGACTCCAGATGTCAAGTCGACAAACAATCCCAGCTACAAGCCACACAAAATGCAACGCCGCCATGTCGTCCACAACAGGCGGCCATTCCGTACATCCCAGGCATAAGCAAAGCCTTCACACTTGTTTTCAACAAGCACAATGTGCATATTGCCCACGTGCCTGCCAGGAAATTGCGCGGGGCTCTTGCTGATGTGAAAGATTGTTTGCCCCATTGAAAGTTTCCGGGTATGGTATATAAGATACCTTTTGATGACTGCGTCTGCATCGATAAATCCGGCAATTTGCCAAGGCGGCTGAAAGAGCACCGCTATGATGGCGCCAGAAACGGGACCGCGTGAAACGCTGTGGCAGAACACGCGCAAAGAGAAGGGCAAGAAATCGCATTGAATGACGTAGAAATTGTTGGTACCGAAAGAAGCCTCTGAGGACGGCTGCACGTGGAATCACTGCTCATGCAGTTAGCGCCGAAGGCTATCAACAGGACTAAACAAAATCTTCACCCAGCTTACGCAAAATAATTACGCCGACTTTTCAAAGTTTCCTAAGATGCTTCTTATTCGGACGGTTTTAATTGTGAACAAGGAACCCGTAGGGGTTCCGAAACGTCGACAAACTGTTTTTGACAATTGGTCAGCGACATAAGACTTGTTGAACGTAGCTGGTAGGTGTTGTTTTGCGTGTTTTAATTATGTAGTACTGTACTTGAGTTGTTAATGTTCAAAAGTATGGTGTTTTATAAGGATATGGATAAAAACTGAACAGTCCGCATAATTAGTATGAACTTTGGGCAAGTGTAAGTTGTTGTTAGAGGGAAACTGCGCAACGTTTGAATTTTTGAGGCTAGATGATAGAAATGTAGGAGTTTTAATTGGTTGTCTTGAATTGTGAAGAACAAATTACCCAAATAAAATTGAATGAGCTTTGAAACATAGGATATTATTCCTACGCCGTAGAGATCTAGCATTCATAATGCATGAACTGGATGTAACCATTCTTATGACTTTTTTGAATCAATATGGGAGCAACATGTATTTCCCCAACAGGTTAAGCTGTACGTGATGTGACTGTAGAGAAATCAGTGATACGGTGCCATCAAGGTGTTTAAGCTGAAGACTAGGCATGCTTTGATAAGAATACGTATTGCAGGGTCTATTTTCGTATTTGCACACGCAATTTGGAAATTATACTTTAAATGATTAGCTAATTTGAACGCAAAGGAATACAGGGCTGTCAGATGGTATTAAGATCTGACTTGCAATAGAGATTTACGTAATAGAGTAACTTTCACTGATTGGAGCTGACAACATGAATTTTGTTTTCTCTGGGTTAGTATGAAGCATGTTGTTACACCACCACCGGACATTTTTTAGGCCGCAGTAGAGTTCAGACTTGAGACCTGAGATGTCCCTGCCGCATCTAAAGATTTTATTGCCATCTGCATAAGAAATGCACTTGGTGATCACAGATATTTGTTTAGATCATTAATATATAGGCAAATTAAAGTGCACCCTGGATAGATCCTTAAGGCACGCCTATATTAGTATTCTGTGGCTTCGATAAAGTGTTTAAGATGGATACAACTTCACTTCTGTAGTGTAAGTAGCTTTTTAGTAGGATGAGGAGTGGTCCACAAATACCTATTGCCTCTAGTTGAGCAAGAAGAATATTTGAATAATTGTATAACAGGCTTTTGTTAAATCAGTAAACACCTACGAAGCGTAGCGCCCTTTATTGATACATTTCTTTAATTGGTCAATAAGTGTAATAAGGGCAAGTTTTGCAGAGAGGCCTTTAAGAAAACCAAACTAATGGGAGGAGAGGATGTGAAGCCCATTGAAGTCATTAGCTGAACACTTTGCAATTCTTTTCCAAGAATTTTTTTGAAGGAAGCCAATAAGCATACCGTCTGGTAGTTGGGCGACAGAAATGTCTCGCTTTTTTGTAGTTGGGAATTATCTTGCCTTTCATAACGTCCTTTCGAAATATGCCAGTTTTGGAAAGTGTACCAACGATAAAAGAAAAAAGTTAAGAGATTAGAGGTGCTGCGATTTTTAAATAACTGGGACGAATATTAACTGTACCTGAACTTATTGCATGATTATTTTTGACCTTGAATATCTTTTCAGCTTACAGTGGAGCGAAAAAAAGGAAAAAGAATGGCAGTTAACCGTTAGCGTGTGATGAGAAGGGTTAGGCATGTTAGCAAAGAAAAAACTGCGAAAAGCTTCAGCTGTTTCAAGTGGTGTATTATATTCAACTCCATTGTGCAAAATCATAGAACACTCGTGATGATGTGTTTTTATTCATAAAAGTAAAAACTATTTCCTCTACTTGCCTTTTTTGTGACTTCTTCAACGTTAAAGTGTTCCCGTCTGCTGACCAAGGGTAGTGTCGTGCTTGTTGCCGATGTTGTATGTCATTTTTGCCGCATCAAGAAAGCGGTAACGCTGATACTAAGCTAACTGATTGAGTGAGTGGGCGGCGTGCTCTGAATATCAAGTTTGAGTGCGAGAGTATTAAGGCGCAGGGACTAAATTGCAATGTCTTCACAGGCGCCACGTTTACTTGTAAAAAATATATTTCTTTTTTTTACATTAAGAGGCTGTAAGAGCGATTCAAACATAATTACAATTTTCGAACAACGGTTTAAGGTATGTCGTGCTTGCAGCTTGGGATGACCAAATGAGCTGGCGTGGTCGTTCTATATTTAAATGACCAACTTTTACCAATCGAATATGCGCCGACGCGCCTTCTGCTGCGCATTCGAAGTCATATCACCAAATCATCTGTATTATATGGTCTGTAGCTTATGCCAGCGACTTTTAAAAATTTTGGCACATAATTTATGTGGTCACCACGTCTGTAAAAATAGGCAATCTCTGGTACGTTGCCTGTAAAGAGTGTTTTTCGATATGGTCTTTATTCCTATAGACGCAAACATCAATAGCAAAACATAAAAAAATTTATTTCCTCATCATCTTTTTGTCTTTATTCGTTTTACACAATGCACTGAAGCGTTTCATAAAGACGGAAGGAGGGGAAACGAAGATGGGGCAAAATGTTGCTTTAGTACTTTGTACTTTTATTTTACTCAGAAATAGATCGTTTGGCCTACATGATAGCGTTTTATAAGAGAAAAGATATATGAGCCATAACGCCGCGCAGAAAAACCAATCGCATCAAACGATTTCTTCAAACTATGCTATTGCTTGACAACGCATAATGTTTATGCGTGATACAGCTATGTGTGGGGCACACATGATAGGTAACCGCAAAACTTTCCAAGGCTGCCTGAAGCCTAGGTGCTCGATATCGATTTGCACACAGTCGTTTGTTTTCAGCTGCGAGTCGATAGATTGGATGATTTTTTGCCGCTTCGCACAGCTCCTCGCTAAGCATGTGGACTAAAAAAATAAAAGGCAATTTCTAAAACATTAGATACAATGATGAAGAGACTCGATCACCCGAGCTTCTATCTTCATTTGTTAGCATTAGAACACACGAGAAAGTTCGAAACTCATTGCGATTCTGATACATACAGTCAATCAGCCCACGCTTTAGCTCTCAACTCTACCTTAGCTTTGCCAGACAAAAAAAAGTTTTCCCGCATTCACATCTAATCAGCATTTACTTGCGGAATTATAACCACCAGTGTCTTTTACTAGCTAATGTTCTGGAAAAGTTTGAACGCTGAAGCGTAATGCGTATTTTTGCGCCCGCGACTATCCACCTGTGACACGCGGAGCTCGATTTGGTAGGCTGCACTGGGCGCACTGTGGTGGACATTGGAGCACTCCGTTGGGGGTTTCTTCCTTTTTGATTGAAGACGCGAAATGTTCTTACGGGCTAGTAGGCTCATATCAAGAGAAGGCGGTACTGCGTGGGTGAGATAGGACAGGAGAGAGCAACGCAATCAACACCTCAGGTGGAGACTTCCTGCTGTTTGTCGCTGAGTGACCGCACGTGCTATGTAATCGCGAAACCATGGCGCGCAATCATTTTTGCCAATTCACACATGTACTGAAATGAGACAGCACACAGTAATCATTTTTTCTTTCTGTAAGCAAAGAAAAGCCTAGAAAGAAACTTGCATCATTACGGGAGGCTAGATATAAAGATAAGCAGTCAGAAATCATGTCGCTAATGGCTTCACGGCAAGGAAAATTACTAAGAAAACATGAATCGTGAGGAAAAATCAGCCTCCATGAAGGACTGGCCAAGTTAGAACCCGAGGTGACATTGTAGATGGAAGAGTAAAAAATATCAGTCAACGAAAATAAAGGCGTTGGTGGTAGAATGAAAGCTTTGAATAAATTATGTAAAACATCTTCTCATGATGATTTTAGATCCTAATAATCATCTGATTTTTGTGCAGCTCACTTTGTGCAAGCATTAATGATCGGATAATTGTGTTTGTTTTCTGGTACTGCATGGGTGTGTGTTTGCCCATTTATGATGTAGCGGAGAAATAGAACAGGAAGGTGACACAACTTGTTTTTCAGATGGTCAATATCTCCTCTAGAAACGACAGGCTGGTACTCGGAGCTCTACGAGGCCGTGGGTAAGCAATCCAATGAAAACACAAGTCCTGACCAACTTTGCAGCCATAAAATACTGTAGAACATGGATATAATATTTCATGCCTCGAAATTCGGCAAAGAGCAGTTCTTTATATTACCTGCTGTCTTTTTTTACATACAAACTGAACTACATCAGTAAAGTATCATACGAGAATTAAAAAACTGTGTCAGCAGTTGCGGCAGGTATCTTTATTCGCCGCTAACTACGTTTGTTTCCGGACGAAAGAAAACAGTTACCCATAACCTGTATTTTGCTGATGTATCTTGGTTGTTATCCATGTCTGCGCTATTTTGAATGGAAAGTAGCAAGCAACAAATATTTTCTACCCCAAACTTTCACGCGCACCATACCGGCCCTAGTGTGCATTGCAAACGGCGAGTAGTTCATTCACAATACCTTTCTTAAAAGCGGAGAAATGGTCTAAAAACAAAACCTTCGAAGTGCACACAGAATTATGCGGCAGTTGTGGGCACAGAAGTGTGTAGGGTAGGGCCCAGCACAGATTAAACGTTTGTTCGTCGAAACATTCATGGCATGCGGCTCAGACGGGAACGAAGTAAGGCAATACGTCTGCAATCTACTTGGGCGCAATCAGGTGGAAATGAGGAAAGTGGCATTGCAATCAATACCACTTTTCGGCCCAAGGAATGGGAAAATCAGTGGTGACCACACAGCATAAAACCAAGGAGACAGATCAGAAACCAATGCCAATGCATTTTGCTGAATTAAACTGAAATATTATTTCGAACGTGGAAAAGTGTATTAACGAAAAAAAGCTCTAGTAACAAGGAATATCAAAAATAATTACGGACTTCAGCAGAGACTCGTCTTAGAGCAAAGAAATAACTTCAAATCGAAAACATTTCAATGTTTGGGATGCGGATAGGTACATTCGCAACAATAAAACAGTAAAATGAAAAGTCCGTATGAGAGAACATTACTTCACACAAAGAGGCAACGCTAAACTCCCAGACAATATACAAATACAGGCATTATATTTCAGCAGAATTACACGACATGCATTAGGGAAGACCAAGTGGCGACCGCTTTGGAGATTTCCTCAAGCGAACTCGAATGTAAATCGGGGAAAAAAATTAAGATACGTCCCAAAAATGCGCGTAGAGAAAATGGAAGTTCCCGCATCCCCTGTGTATGCCCCGTACGACCATGTCTTTTTTTGGATGTCCAGAAAGAGGGAAGGCTTGGGCAGTTATCATTTTCACAATGATTTGTTGTACACTTACCTGCTCGAAGAATTTGTCCTGTGATCTCAGCATAATGGCGCACTCGCTCAAACGCGTGATCTAATTCTGTTATGCAAAATGTACAGAAACTTAGTTGTTGCTTATATTATTATCATGCAAGGTAAATGCAACTTTAAAATCTCGACCAGCCTTCTTTATATATCCACCGGTACAGAAGAAAGGCATATATCAACCCGAGAGCTTTACTCGCGCACGACCCACAATGCTTACGATGCATCTCCGCACAGCGGTTTTATTAAAGCGGTTGTTTACTTCTTAACTTGTAGAACAAGGATTGTTTCAGGAAATAAAGTATTTACTGGATATAAGGCGACACGACCCTATTCTTGGATTCTTAATATGAAGACTGGAATTTTGATATATTACGTTTCCTGAATACCCTTCTCAGTACTTAAACTATGAGCTGTAGGGGAGTTTACTCCAGAAGTTCTATTTGCTGCTTAATGCTAGCAGTAAAGTTCCACAGGTTCCCTATCTTTGCACCAGAGGTGCCCCGCCAGAGACGGTTGGTCTAAATCGAAGACTGAAGCTTGATCTTCGCACCAGAGGTGCCCCGTCAGAGACGCTCTCACGATGACTTGAGATGCAGTGGTAAGGCGAATACTTGAAAGATTTATATACAGCTATTTACAGCGTATAGAAGTTTAGACACTCGAGACAAATTGAACGGCAAAAGGACAAACAACAAAAAGGTGGAACTGGCTAACACTAGGGGAGGCCCCTACTCGGCGTAGCCGAAGATGCATAGCATCTCACCTTAGCCCAGAACCTCGCTTCCGGCTTCGGGACCCAGTTTTAAAGCCCTAAAGGCCCGGCCCACATTCCGTAGCTTCCAATCATGTTGCGGCCTTAACATCATTGGTTCATCCAGGGCATGGCCAGCCCTCCAGCTTACGTAAGGTAGAGCACTCTCTCCACCACAAAATAACAACAAACACAAATAGAGATTCGTGCCAGCACGTGCGCGAATCGGTAGCGCGGGGCGGGGTGGACACCCGTACTTCTTGGCGCGTTCGCGAGCGGCCGCGTTCCAAATAGGAGACGCTTCGCTTTGAGCGCCCCCAGCCGCGTTCCGATGACCCTGCGTACACTACCGATCCCTTACACGCCCTTCCCAAGATTCTACAAAGGGCTAAAATGCCACTTTTAGAATTATAACAAGAAGGGATCGGTCCGGGTCACAAAACCACCCTGTGGGTGACATACCGCAGCTACACCAGCGCTGGCACCAACAAAACCAAAAACAAAATGCACACAGGCACCAACACAACATAAGCAAATTCCACAAATACACACGGTGGCATGCCTGCCGTGCGCCGTAACACGGCGTCCAAATTGGTGGGTTGCACCCAGTTCACCACCTCCAAGTAGACACCCTCGTCCTGCTCGCGAACGAGCACACACACACACACAGACACTCGCAACTTGAGCGTTCAGTAGCACTCGCACGACGTCCGTAAGTGGCCACGTGAGCCTCCTTAGTCGCACCGAGCGTCCCTGTGTGTGTATTGAGCCACAACGCGTCTAAATCGATACGATCAACGCCCAATGGCTACTACGCTCATTAGGCCGGTGCCACAGCGGGGCGAGATATCGAAAGCCGGTGCCCTCCTTGATCGAAAACGTCGTGGTACTCGATGGGTCCAAATCTCTGACCACGCGAAGCCTTTGAGGGCACGCTCTCTCCGGCGCGCCAGTACGAGCCGCGTCCTTCGTAAGGAGCATAGCTCTTGTCCCGTCTAATCATATTAGTGCGACCACTTTTGTCACACGTGATTTGGCGTTCTGCAGCACGGAACGTACTGTTCCACGTACCGACTTTCAACATGAAAGCCGCGCACCTGCTTCCTGGCACTTCGCCTCGCTTAGAGCCATTTGCCCCGTTCCTGCTCGGGCAAACCCTGACGTTGCCGTTCCCTGCTTGATAGGCATTTGCCGGCTTCGTGGCATCGTCTAACTCTGAGGCTCCATGAGCTCCCTCGCAATCACTTGACCCGAGCTTGCCTTGCGGCAAGTGTCCACTCATTTCCGGGTCCTCAAATAACCTGGCCGGACACACATCGGGTGCGTTCGAAAGCTGCGCGGCGCTCTGCCCGGTCGGCCCAGCAGGCACACCTCCGCTCTCTGCCTCGGATGAAGGCCTCTTGACACCAGTAACGCTACGGGGCAATTCATGCCCTATGCCCGACACAGTGTGTGTTTGCAGCAACGCCAGATTTCCTGCTGTCACTAGCTCGTCGATCTGACGTCTGTCGTCGCTCGTCGTTTCGCGTTGAACGAACTGCTCTCTTTCGCAGCTTGCCTGTGACCGATTTTTTATTCCTGAACTCGCGTCCGCGTACCTGGTGTCATTTGTGGTAGAGCTAACCTGTGCAGCTGGATCGTCGGAGTGCGCGTTCACCGCCTCGAATACCGCGACGCTGCGTTCCGTCACGATACTTTCTTCACGAGAGATTACAGTTTCGTGGAAAGCTGGCTCTCTCTTTTCTTCTGCCTGGCTGTTTTCTTGACCTGTGCTTGACAGGTCTTTGCCTTCACGTTCCAGCACAGGCGGCCTCTCCACTCGGGACTCGGGCAAGTTCTCCCTGGCTAGTTGACTAGCTCTCCTAGACTCTTTGAGCTTGGCCAGCTCGAGTTCTAGCTGCTGGCGCCTTGCTTCCAACGCCTGCAAATCCGGAGGTTTTTCCTCGCATAGCGGCGCCTTTCCTCCATTCACTTTTGCAAGCTCTGCCTGATAATAAGCTAAGCGCGCCTTCGCCAATTCTACTCGGTACTTCACATCAAGTGAGGGCCGGCTTGGATAACTCTCCATACCGCCTTCCGTACCCCTCAGCTGTCCTACCGGCTCGAACACAGGGACGTGAACAATGCGACCAAGGAAACTCACGGTTTCGATGCGTCGATCCGCATTGCCAGCTCCTTGGCGTCGGAGTCCACCGCCACTTTCCCCGGACGCTGCGATGAGCTGTCGCACGCCGCTGGTCCGCCGCCGGTGACCGTCGAGTTCTCGACGCGCTGCTTTCCTTCACTTGACGCAGTCTCGCGTCGCTGGACTACTGCCGTGGTCCTTGCGTCCTTGTCGCCGTCTGTCCGCAGGTCCTTTCTCGAACGCTGCTGTTGCCTGACCTTTCGCCTTTCTCCCTGCCAACTATCTTCTTCCTGCGCCGTCTTCCGATGGCCGCAGTATCCTCGTCGACTGCGCCAGTAAAGTTCTACAGGTTCCCTATCTTTGCATTAGAGGTGCCCCGCCAGAGACGGTTGGTTTAACTCGAAGACTGAAGCTTGATCTTCGCACCAGAGGTGCCCCGTCAGAGACGCTCTCACGATGAGTTGAGATGCAGGGGTAAGGCGAATACTTGAAAGATTTATATACAGCTATTTACAGCGTATAGAAGTTTAGACACTCGAGACAAATTGAACGGCAAAAGGACAAACAACAAAAAGGTGGAACTGGCTAACACTAGGGGAGGCCCCTACTCGGCGTAGCCGAAGATGCATAGCATCTCACCTTAGCCCAGAACCTCGCTTCCGGCTTCGGGGCCCAGTTTTCAAGCCCTAAAGGCCCGGCCCACATTCCGTAGCTTCCAATCATGTTGCGGCCTTAACATCATTGGTTCATCCAGGGCATGGCCAGCCCTCCAGCTTACGTAAGGTAGAGCACTCTCTCCACCACAAAATAAAAACAAACACAAATAGAGATTCGTGCCAGCACGTGCGCGAATCGGTAGCGCGGGGCGGGGTGGACACCCGTACTTCTTGGCGCGTTCGCGAGCGGCCGCGTTCCAAATAGGAGACGCTTCGCTTTGAGCGCCCCCAGCCGCGTTCCGATGACCCCGCGTACACTACCGATCCCTTCCACTAGCCTAGAACACATGCCCACAAAAATTGACAAGGATGCTTCCAAAACTCAAGTTATATGCAACTAATGCTTAGGAAGTTACGTATGACTAAATGCGGTAAGTCGATGGTGATTTTTCACCTGTGTGTTCCTGTGATCAGCTGGTCCGTGCAGTAGAAAAATCACGCGCAAGTCAATGGTTCTTACAAGCGTTTTAAATGAAACCGTATATCTGAGGAAGAACGTAAGTTAAAAATTGAGTTCGAAGCCTGCTGATCAGAAATCATCTCTTATTTTTTTTTCCAAGAACGAGAGAGTAATCACTTGATGTGAGAAAAGAGCAATATATAGGTTTATAACAATATAACCAAAAGTTTTGCCGCTTGTCATGAGGCCGAGCGCTCGTAAAGAACTTGCTTTAAATTCTGTGTAAAAAGAGTGTTGCTGTGTCGTAAAATCACGAAAAAAATTATTTCGGTATAACTTAAATCCCAGACCTGAATCATGAATAGGTAATGTGTCAAAAACTACTCTTGCTCTATCTAACCTACACCTGGAGTCCCTGGGCGCTGCTCAACATGTGCGGAAAGTATGTCACTTGCCTCGTCTTTCCAAACTGATGTTGCTATGACACTAATAACCACAATCGGGCGCTCTGCATTGCGCACCGTTGTCTGCCTGAAGTAATACTACTCGAATGAAGAAGATGATCATGCAATCGACGCCAACGTTGACGAAGATCTTGAGGCGGCCCTCTGACGCAGGTGCTGGAGAAAGGCTCCTTGTGACAATGCCTCTCGCCCGGCTGCTCCATCGATTACTCGGGCAGGAGTTCATCACCGGCACTCCCCAGGTTTCAATAAACCACACTTCAATATCGAACTGATAGTGTCGCCAGACCCAAACTGTTAGGCATCCAGGCCAAAAAGATGTTTTCACAAGTCTGCCCCCTTTTAGCTACTTTAAAACCCTACCACATCTCTTTTATGCCTTAAATTTCTTTACTGTATTTTTATTGTTGACCTCCTCTTATGTTCTTGTAGCAAATCTGCTGTTCTTCAATGTTGATTTCAAAGCACTAATCTTAGCGTACACTATTTAGACATTTTAGTGATTGTTAGAATTTGAAATGTAATGTTAACGTTGTTATTCTTCTTAATGAGCTTCTTCAGCATTGGCAGCCTTCAGCGAGTTTATCGTGTTATATGGTTGTTTGTTGGCCTCTCTCTCAACGACGTACCACAGAAGTAGCCCAGCGGATTTAAATCAGTAGAACTAGGAGGCCACAATTTGGGAAGTACAAGGTCGTGCAATTTGTCGGTCAGCCAATCCTGGGTAACGGCGGCAATGTGGGCGGCAGTCGAATCTTGCTGAAATACATAAGGTCTTCCGTTAGAAATATTCTCTATCCAGGGCTTCAGAACGGTTTTAAGTACTTCCACACATCTAGCCTCATTTACGTGAGTTCTTCTGCAAGAAAGGGTGGTGGCATGACGCCGCTATCGTTGCTTACGGCAGCTAACAGCATCAAAGACGACTAAAATGTTGCATGCTTCAAAGTACGCACCTCGTCAGCAATTAAGCAAAACCGCCTGTCGTTACGGCGGTTGGCTTTTGGTACAGGTCAAAGTTTATTTTTTCTTTTGAAAAAAATACATTCTACTCTACTGAGGGTTGCTCAGCTCGCTCATCAAGTGTTAGGACCAGAGCAGCCGATCCTCCCGAGTTTTATCGGAGATGAATTGCCCTCTCCTCATGACATATGAATGGTACCTCAAGTCGTCGTGCCCAGAGAGCCGGACAGTCGACTATGCGATTTGCAGCTGCTTTCCGGCGGCCCTCGTTGACTTTCCATGTTCATCATTCACGATGACTTTCAGCGACTGGAGAAAATCACGTGTTCTGTTCCAATCCGACCCCGGGCTGTGCTTTCTTCCTTTTTGCTAGAGATGCCGTGTACTTGTCGGGGAGCATAGGTTCTTTCCGTACCTTGTAAACGAAAGACCTTGCTGCGTTCAGAAAGCTGGCGCTTTATAGCTCACTCTGGTGTGCGGCCATGACCACGGGGACTGCATGGCGTTTAACTTCCTGCGTGAATCTGTACACTTCCATTTCAGAACCAAGTGTGCAATATGAACGATAAAGTGAAAGTATGGAAGAAGCTGCAGGTCTAGACAGATGTGGTGAGGCCGCTGGTAACTATGGCAATAGAGAATAGTGTTCTCAACTAGAATGCCAGCCTTGTTCTACCTCATAAAGGCCTAAAGCATATTAATTCTCGCTCAATTTATGTGATATAAGCAAGTTTCCTGTGATGTGCAGGTACGTTTTGAGGTTATGCTTTAAAGAATGAATGATGTTTTATACCATTTTCAATGTAATTATGTTATGATGCCATAGACGCCCGTGTACTGTGCGATGTCAGTGCACGTTAAAGTACCCCAGGTGGCCGAAATTTCCGGATCCCTCATAGCCTGAGTCGCTTTGGGACGTTAAACTCCAATAAACCAATAAACTAATAAACCATATTAACTGCCATTGCAGGTTGCCAAACGGCATTTACAGTAGTGACAAGCTCTACTGATCTTTGTGTAGGAAAATATTCAAGGGCAGGCGAGATCTGCAACTTGATGCGAACTATTGATTTTTTAGTAATAAATGACGTTAGCAAGATGAACACCAAGCGTATACATGCTATAAGAATGCGAAGCTGATTACCAGTACGAGAATTGTTCTTGCCTTGCATACTGCATACACGAGCAAATAGCCTAGCTCCTGATAACACACACAGATCAAGAAGTCAGAGAGTCAGAGTGCATATAATTTATATAATTAACACACAATGGTAAGGAAATGGGGGCTCGTTATGAGATAAGTTTTACTGAAGCCAAAAGTCATCGAAACCAACAAAAGGAAAGACAGTTTTTGTTCCTAGCGTTGATTCATGAGTGCGCCCAGCACTCATTTAATAGCAGAAAATTAGAATAATTTCGACGAAAAACAACCACGACCGCCGTATGGCACGCATCGAACTTTACCAACCGAGCTCCGGGCGCGGCTGTCCACTTTGGGGGTAATTATATTCCCAATGCGTGTTACCTAACCTTGATAGTGCTCGCCAGCGCCATGCTCGTCCATAACAGCGGACATAGCAGATCCCTTGTTACCGCCAGTTACAGATGGAAAGTGATAGGACGGTGACGGCGGCGGCTGTGGGAGAGCCTTGTTTTGCTACTTAAGGGATCAACACTGCCTGAATCGACGCCATTGTTAACAAATTAAGGAGAGAAATGTAGAGAACTTTAGAAATGTCCACAAACATTTAAAAATACTCAATTATTTCCTTACTTTCGATGACAGTTGGCATACTTAATACGTATACCAAAACCAAGCCCTTACTTAGCTATCTTCGATCGCTGAACAGTTTAACGACGGCATCGGTTTTGGCAGCCTGGATGATAAATATATTGTAACGTGGCAGCCATCCGAAGAATGAGGCGTGGTGAACGATGGATAAGAGATGACTTAATGGCCGCTGGCCTAGCGTGAGCGCTCCGTCCCGCGCCACTGCCAGCTTCGTCTTCTTCGTAACATTACCCGGGGCCACCGAGCGATCGTCCCGATCTTAAACTGAAGAAGACATGGACGAAGGGATGTATGATTCAGCGATAGCTTCCACGGCAGAAAAGAAGTGGCAACGTGGTGAAGTGCTGGCCGCCACGGTGGATGAGATGATAGGCGGATGAGTCCCGGTCCACGAAGCATACGGGCCGTAGGGTGCCAGGAGCTGACGGCTGAGGTCCTTGCACGCACCGAACGGCTGGGACAGGGGGGGCGGTGTCTTCACGTGTGGGTCTTGGGTCGGTCGGGTCATTAAGGTCGCGGCAACGTGGGCAGTTCATCGCATTCTGTGGTCCGGGCGGGGGACGGGGCTGGGGTGAACGGCGAGGTCGGTTCAGGTCGGGCGGGCTGGGGCACGGCCGGGCGGCGCGGACCAGGTACTCATGGGCGGCGTCCACGGCAGGCGCAGGACTCCGAAGCTCCAGGACTAGAATGGCGATAAAGGGACCCCAGCACTTCACACAAAATGTAACGTGGCGGTCAGCCGAAGAATGAGGCGTGGTTAACGATGGATACGAGACGATTTAATGGCCGCTGGTCTAGCGCCAGCGCTCCGTCCCGCGCCACTGCCAGCTTCGTCTTCTTTGTAACGATATTATAAGAGTGTTCTTGCACAGCCGCTGCCCTCAAAGTATGGACCCGTTTCACGTAGCACGTGCGCTCATAGAGGACGACTTACTACTTCCACTGCTATGAGCCAGGGTGGTAGGGATGAATACCCTTAGTTTTACGGCGACTGCAGCACGAGTATACTGGAAACGAGAAGATTGAAAAACAGCCGTCATAGCTCAGTTGGTAGAGCAGCATGCAAGACATATGGAAGTAGTGCGTTTGGATTCAAAGGCCTCATGTGGATGCCTTATATTATCACGTAGTGGGGACTGTAGTCCGGAGAGCAAGAAGACAGCGAAAATGGCTTCTAAACAACTCTTTATTTGGGCTGACTTGCGCCCACAATAGATTGAACCAAATGGCGGCGGCGGCGTAGCAAGAAGCGTTCTTGATGGCCGTAGAACAGAATTCCGGCCGCTCTCGGCAGTGCTGAATTTAAGATTATAGCGAAATTTCAAGATACGGCGTGCGAAGTTGTTACCGCAGTCTGGAACAACGTAGAATTGGGTCCTCCTGGATGCAATCAATCAAGGGAAACCTCGTCGCGACCTGCATCCAAAACAAAGTGATAAAGCGGCGTTCCGGCAGCTTTACAGAATTGATAAACATTACAATGTTTCGCTACATTATTTCCTTCTCAAAAAAAGCATCGACCAGATGATTTAAAACAAAAAAGACGACTACAAATCGATAAAATGGATTGTGCAAAAACTAAACTCCGACCGTTGAACCACATCGCCCTTAGCGCGCATAATAGGGCTTTACACGGACGACATTGGACAGTTACGGACGACATGGTCGTCCGCGTAACTGGCAGTACGCGTAATGATCGTGCAGTAATTGCGTAAACGTCGACTTCATAGTCCATTTCACCTAGCCAAAGAAGAACTTTGTACGGGCCGAAATAGCGGCGCAAAAGGTTTTCACTCAGTCCATGGCTTCGGTAGGGCGTCCAAACACAGACTCGGTCTCCTTGCTCTTGTTCCGCGTCGCGTCTTCGTACGTTGTAGCGTCTGGCGTCGTTCCACTGCGGGTGTCTGATCTGTAATGGGGCAAGTCTACCGGCTTCTTCTTCCCGATGAATGCAGGCGGTGACGTCGACATTACTTTCTTCAGTAACGTTGGGCAGCATGGGATTTAGCTTGGTCATGGCCTATCTGATATGGACGAGCCTAAAAGGTGTCAACCTAGTGGTCTCCTGCACTGAGGTTTTGTAGGCGAACACGCTGTAAGTAGGATGATAACCCAGGTCTAGTAGTAGATACCCACATACATAGAGAGCACGTAGGCGATGGCGTTGTTCAGGCGTTCCGAACATCCGTAGGTCCGCCAATGGTATACATTTGTTCTCCGGTGGCTTGTTTTTCTGTAGTGCTGGATGGCTTGCCTGCGTTGCGCCGTGAACGCTGGTCCCCTGTCCGTGATGAACACATCGAGGGCGTCGTGCCGCAGAAGAACGCACTGCACGTAAAAAGCGAGGGCTTTTGGCTTGGTGTAGCGGGTTAAATAGTTTGTCGCTATGATGACCCACTTACTTCAAGAGGCTGACTTTAGGAAAGGGCCAAAAAAAATCCATGGCGATCTGCTGGAAGTGCCTTGAGGGGCGTACTGTCGCGTTCAGAAATTTTGGTGGTCGAGTGGGAGGGGTCTCTCGCTGACAATCTCGGCATGCTTTCACATAATATGCGACATCGGCATACAGCAGGAGCCAGTAGCACTTGGCAGCAATGCGGCGGAGGGTGCGAAAAAACCCGAGGTGCCCAGCCATCGCCTGGTCCTGTGAAGCCTGTATGAATTCTTCGCGGAGACTGGCGCATACCACAAGGAGGTAGGAGGTTTGCTCAGCTGTGCAGTTCTAGACGAGGTCATCGTTCAGTACACAGAACGAAGTCACTTGGACGAAGAAGAAGACAGAACGAAGATTGAGGCTGAGGTTCAAGAAACCTTGCCTTCCATGTACTCGATGAGGTAATCGATCGAGGATAAAATTGCGCCATCTTCCTCACTGCAGGAACCGGGGCCCAAGGGGCTCTTCGTTGGCTGGAGGACGTCACTGCGAAGCATTTCTTCCACTTGGTCCCTGATAGCTTGTTATTGCGGTGATACATGACAGGTACTTTGGTGGAGAGACTGTGCGTGCTGGTCGGTCAGAATGCGTTGATTCGCAGTCGGCGTCTGCTGGACCTTCGGCAATGAATAGAAGAACAAAATGTAGTTTCCAAGCATTATTGAGGATATGCTGTTGTCTGTTCCGCTGCAGGGCTGGGTTTATGTCGAAGACGTGCTTGTTATTTTCCTCAGGTGAATCTTCGGTGGTGAATCGGAGAGGGCTACGGCGACGCAAACGCCGGTCAGTTCATCGAAGAAAGCAATCATCTTCCCTTTTTTAACGTGCCGGTATTGTTCGCTGAAGTTCGCCAGAAACACACCTACTGGGCCATTGCGGAAATGTGCAATGCCTCTTGCGATGCCGGTTCCTCGCTCTAGAAACAACACCTTAATCCACTGGATGAGACGTTCCCAGTTCTTGGCATCCGTCCCACCTACGGTGCCTATGAAGCTTGGTCGGGGTGGAACACTAATTCTTCAAGGAGACTCAGGGCAGCATGCTGCTCCATGGTCGTCATCGAAGGGATGGCTTCGTCCGCCGAAACCGTGATGAGCTTGGAACGCAGGTCGATGGCAGCCTGATGCTCATTAATGAAATCGATGTCCAGTATCGCGAAGAGGGAACTTTTGCGGTAATATTACGGATACAGAATAGCTATCTTCTTTGACAATTAATCGCGCTGTGCTTCACTCCGATGGCATATTGAGGTGCCCTCCAGAGCTGCAGCTTGGGTGGGCACCCGAAGCGTCCTTTACTTTCGTCAATTGCGTTGAAAATTGTACATTTATCGATGAATAATCGGCGCCCGTGTCCACTAGACAGCTATCTTTCCGGCCGTCTATAGCGACTTCTAAGTACGATATCCATGCTCGTACGTTGGACTTCGACCTCGGCGTTGAGTGATGGCTTCCTCGGGCATTTGGATTGTAGGTGGTTATTGTGTGCGGAGCTCTTCTGGTTGACGGGGTCATTCTGAAGCCCGATCACGTCGGGGTCGAGCTCGTGTTTGTGTGCAGCGTGGGCGTAGCGGGTGCAGCTTCTTCATGCGGCGTGGTCGCTGGAGGACCTTCGGCGCTTCACTCGTGAGCAACATCTCTTCCAGAGGCTGCTTTCTTTAGTTTCTCCTTCGGGGGCAGGGGAACCATCTAAGAACAGCTGCTTCATTGCTGTGAGCTGGCCTCACAAAATGTCTGATTGGCTATTGGGAGCGGGCTAGATCCATGGCTTGGCGACACGTATTCCGCTTGTAGCAGGTAGCTGTCAATTTCCTGCAGTCGCTGGGCGGGGAATGCTACTAGCGCTTCAATGGCGAAACCGCGCGTGACGATGCGTCTGCACTGGCAATGATGAAGTATGTGGCCAGCATGGCTTCAATGGAAACAGAGTGGCCGGTTGTCTTGAGGCCTCTACTTGTCTCATTCCCTATTGCCATTGCGTCGCTCCTAAGGTGGGCGTGCAGGAGCCAGAGGGAGTCGTTAATGTAGAGGTGGCTCCCGTAGGAGAGGGCTTGGGGGGGGGGGGGGGTCTCGACGGGACTCAGGACTGCGTAGTGCGGTGGCATATGTCATCGCTATGGGTTCTGTGGTCGTAGGAGTCGGAGTGCCCAGTCCCTGTTGCATTTCTTCCAGTATCACATCCATGAGAGTCGCTGCTTGCAGATGCGGGGAGGATGGCAGCAGTCATCGTAACTCTTAAGGCGCGAATATAGTCCAACGTGACGCAAGCGAGCGCGCGCGCACGCTGCGTTGCGTTGGTGAAAACAGCTCCGTCTATAGTTCGACGCACTGCAGCGGCCAACGCAACCGGCGGCTGCCAGCGTGCCCCGACGAGCCCGGCGCAGATTTGGCTCCTGCTCCAATTGCGCGCCGGCGCCGCCGACCGCGTCGACCCACAATGCATCGCGCGGAGAAAAATGGCGGATGCCAGCGCGAGCGGCGTGAGAGCGAAAATCTTTCGCACATACATTGAGCGCCTGCGCTTTCGCCGCAAGCGGTGGACTAGTAACACGAGAGCAAGTTTCTGTCGCGCGGATAACACCCTAGCCATATTTCATATAGTAGCCGCAATGGCGTGAATGGAGCGAGACAGATGAGGCGACGCAGAAAGAGGCGCGAACGGAATTCAAACTACCCGCCAGTCGACGATCGGCGCGCGAGTCGGCGGTCGTTCTGCGCATGCTCCGAAGCGGCGCGCGGCGTCTGGACGCATCGAAGTATAGAGGGGGTGGCGCTCCGGCCGGCGCAGCGAAACCGGCGTAGCGCGACAGACTGCGAGCTAGTGCACTGCACGGGCTCGGGCCAGCCCAAAAGCCCGGGCCCGGCCCGGCCTGCGGGCCGGGCCGGGCCGGGCCGGGACATGATCTGTATTGCCGGGCCTGGGCCGGGCCCGGGCCTGAAGTTGCGGGCCCGGGCCGGGCTCGGGCTTAAAGCTGCGGACCCGAGTCGGGCTTGGGTCCGTACTGAAACGGCTGGTGTCCGACTATTCATTCACTATTGCAGAGTGAAGTACACAACTGCGGCATTGGATCAGCGACACGGATGAGCTATGGGTTATAGTACGCACTGAGAAAAAAGGCTAAGCTTTATTCATTGACTTATTTATTTCCTTATTTCCACGCCGCGGTGGTTCAGTGGTCAAGGCGCTTGATTAGTGAGCCGTGGAACCAGGGTTTGCTCTAAGCCTCGGCGGCCACATTTCTATTTAGGCGGCAAGCATGACAGCCACGTACTTTGCAGTATCATTGCTCGTTGAAGAAACCCAGGTGGTCGAAATGACCCGGAGCCCTCTGCTTCGGCGTCTCTCACAGCCTGACTCCCCTTGGGTCCTTAAGCTCCAAAAACATAGCTTTCATTTTATAGCTATATTTTTCTGATCTGAGAAAATTCACAAACTAGCGCGTTTGGTTTTCTTTTTGATCTGCTCACCGGAACGTCTCGTAAATGAAATAGCCACAAAAGCACGCGAGAGTTGTACCTCATAACCACATCTATCCCTCCTCGCTTCTTCAGCCTGGTTGTCATGACAAGTGTTTTGCCCTGTAAGTTATCACGTGGTTAGAGCGTTATCTTCTGCTCCACCAGTAAGAGTAAAATTCAACCGGTCTTAATTGGCCATTGATCGTTCGTCATCCCAAAACATACCTATACACTATTAGAAATGCATTCGGGAAGAACATATTAGTTTAGGACGCTTATAGTCTTCAAAACACACACCGTGAAATACTCAAGCCTTTTAGCTTTTCCTTTCTGCTGAAAGGCGACCAGTTCGGCTATAAGTTCAACCTGTGAGATCGCGTTCACTAAAAAAATTTCATCCGACTGCTTGCTAGGCATCTTTAATGTTTACACTTCCGGGCGGCAAAATATAACTCATTAAAATCGTGGGGGAATGCAAAGTAGTCTATTACGCACGTATGCAGCCCTTTTTATTTGGCTTTCGGAACTTCCGAGTTTATCTTTGCGCACCTACACGAGATCACTGTCCAAAAGACGGGCCTGGCGAGCACTACTCTTAATCACTTCCTTCTGGGTTAAAAAGAATCAACTTTCTGTAAGCCAAGCTGTGGTTTCAGAACCTTTGTCGGCGAGTTTCTTATCGGTCTAGTAGCAGTCTACTTGCTCAAAGTAAGCAGTAAATCTCAAGCGTTACTGTGAAACGGGCCGGGCCGGGCCCGGGCTGGGCTTGACTCCGGGATTCGTGGCCCGGGCCGGGCTCGCTAGAGCGATAATTTAGCGGGCCTGGGCCGGGCCAGGGCCTGAAGCCGCGGGCCTGGGCCGGGCTCGGGCTTCAGGTCTCGGGCCCGGGCCGGGCTTGGGCCTCAGATTGAGGCCCGTGCAGTGCTCTACTGCGAGCGACGCTCGCCCGCGCGCTGAACACGTCGGACTATAAATGCGCCTTTAGCGGACGGTCTGACGTATGACCTCCCGTAGGATGTCATTGGTGGTCGTTGGGGTGTCGACATAGCTTATAGTGAAGTTTGGTGGTGTGCGGTCGTAATGGCGTACCCTGATCTCGAGGGTCTTCTCGATCGTAGACGCTTCGTTTTTCAACTCAGCAACGGTCTTGGGTGGGTTTCCAACCGATCCGCTGAAAAATTCTTCCCTGACACCCCGCATCAAGAAGGGCACCATCTTCTCCTCTGTCATGTGACGGTCAGCGCGTCAGAACAGACAGCACATCTTTTCGAAGTACACTAATGCGATCTCATTTGGCAGTTGGATGTGCATCTCGGGCAGTAATTTGACCTTTTCTTTGCGGAAATTGCTTGTGAATGCTGTCTTGAGTTCTTTCTTAATTTTTTCCACGTTCGCAGGGAAGCCTCGTGATTATAGTAACAAGATTTAGCTCGGCTATTTAGGAACAAAAAACTTACCGTACTTTTGCTTGGTTGTCCCATCGGTTAAATATCGCTACATGCTCAAATTGGTCGAACCATTCGTTCCCCTCTTCCTGTAGTAGACCCCTGAATACAGCAGCATCATGTTGCTTTTGAAGAACGAGTGGTGACGATGCAGCGTCGCCCTCCATCTATATCAATGCAGGTCCATAGTGCAGTACTTCCACCAGATGTCATGTTGTACTGACTGAAGTCCGGCGAAGAGGAAAGCGTCCAGAAAGGCCTTTCAACGAAACTCTTTATTTGGGCTGACTTGCGCCCGCAAACAACTTTATCACTCGGCGACGGCGTTGCAACAAACGAGCTTGATGGCCGTCGAACAAAATGCCCTCCGCTCCCGGCCGCATCCAGTTTAAACCTGATAGCGAACTTTCGAGATATGGCGAGCAAAGTTACTACAAGATTATTGAACTACGCAGAACCGGCTGCACCTGGGTGTTATTAATCAAGATAAATCTCGTCGCGTCTTGCATCAAAAACAAAGCGATAAAGCGGCGCGCCGGTAGCTTTGAAGATTGAACAAACACTACAATGATTCACGGATATATTTTAGAATGAAATATTTTCCGGTTTTACGACGATTCCACATGTGCTTTATTGAGGAAAAATGCACTTAAAAGCTGATTAATATAATTATGACCAGCATCACAAATAGGTATGAAGTGTGAATGTTTCCTTGGTAGGAACTTAGTGACAATCATAAGCTAGCTTATCATCCGCTAGGTGGCGCCGCCCTGGTTAGCTGGCTGCCTACCGCGCTCTGCTTTAACCTGCCCCTGGCCTGGTTCAGGGCCTCGCCCGCCCCTGGATTTACACTCCATCGCTTCAGGAAGGCTCCCGGAGCACGTGAAAACCATCGGCATCACGGCCCGCTGCCGAACTGGCCCTCCAAGCGTCTCCAAAACTGTGAAGCGGCGCGGCGCCTCGCTAAACCTAACGCGCCGCGCCTCCACCGCCGCAATGCAGCGTCTGACCAAGCCCCTGCAGCCCAGACCCACCGATGCCGCCACCGCGGGTCCTGTTCCAACCACGTCGACAGCCGTCTCTCAAACGGGTACGTTCAACGCCGCCCACGCAACCGATCACATTCCTGCCGCACTGCACGCCTTGAGCGACGCTGGGAGCACCGGATCGACGGCCGCGGCGCAGCCGGCAGCGTTCGTCGGCGGCGCAGCGTCCACACCTAGCCAACTCCACGCTACAAGGGACGCCAAGGGCTTCGGGGCCATAGACGCGTCGCAGCCGGCTGCGTTCGTCGCCGCCGCTGGAGCCGCTGCACCTACTCCAGCCAAAGGTCCCACTGACACCAAGACCTCAAGCCCGACACCCGCGTCGCACACTGAGACTCCGGCTGAGGACTCAGACATGGACCTTACGACGTCCCCGGCAGACGACACTCCTTCCCAGGAAATCGGCTGGACCACCATCGGTGCAAACCGTAAGCCTGCCACCGCAGCCCGACCCCGCGCCGAGCTCATCACAGTTGCCATCCAGCTTCCCCCTGGAACCCTCACCCCCAAGCTACCTCTCTACGACGTACTCGCCGCAGTCGCCTCCGCTGCTCAACTTTCCTCGAAGACCAGTGCCGACATCACCCTTCAGGCCAAGCCAGCCCAAAGCCTTGTGTTTCTAAAGACTCATTCTCCTCTCACCGCCCACCTCCTACTCTCTGTCACGCATCTTCAGATTCATGGTAAGCCTGTCACCATCAAAACTTACACCCCCCATCCTCCCATCTCATGCCTCGGCGTCATCCATAACGTCGGGGGCCACTTCACTCCTGATGACCTCATGCATGACCTGGAATCTTTCAAAACAGATATTCTCGCTGCTCGCATGATGGGATCCACTCAATCAGTGCTCATAACGTTCGCTGGCACCGTCATCCCCCACTTTGTTTATTTCAAACGCGTTGCCTTCCGGTGCCGTCCTCATAAACCTAAGCCTCCCACCTGCACCCGTTGTCTCACTCTAGGCCATCGCGCCCACCAGTGCCCCCAGCACAGCGTTCCGGCCAAGTGCCGTCGCTGTGCTGCTCCTCTACCCGCTGACCCTTCCGCTCATGTGTATGCCCAGCCCTGGTGCGTTCATTGCCAGGTGAACACCCACCCCTCCCTCGACCCCACTTGCCCCTTCATCCTTGCTAAGCAACGCGAGTGTGCTAAAGCTGCATACCTCCGACGCCTAGCTTTGCGCCGGGCCACTCAACCCACCAACCCTCCCCCCTCCTCCTCCTCCTCCTCTAATCATGAATCTCCATCATCTCCGATCACGTCACCACCAGGCTCCTATGCCGCCATAGTTAAAGGATCC
The DNA here is from genome assembly GCF_055824585.1 of Amblyomma mixtum. Classification (NCBI taxonomy): domain Eukaryota; kingdom Metazoa; phylum Arthropoda; class Arachnida; order Ixodida; family Ixodidae; genus Amblyomma; species Amblyomma mixtum. The sequence goes on along the minus strand of NC_143020.1, from coordinate 21,471,456 downwards.
TCGGTGCCAGCGTCCCTCTCTTCCACTACACCACCCTCTCCATCCTTGACTGACGAGAACCGCTCCTTCGACCTCCGGCTCGCAATGCTGGAACGCCAGCAGCGAGAGCAGCAGCGCATTTCCCACGATCTACAACAGCAGATACATGCCTTGACTCAAACCCTCCAGACAACCACCTCCTCTCTTACCTCCCAGCTTAGCAAGCTAAATGAGCACCTTGCCACGTTCACCACTCCTTCCTCCAGCGCCCAGGTCGCCCCTTTGGCTGACCTTGTAGAAACCACCACACAGGCACATCACACTCGCTTGGTTCAGCTGGAAACTTCGGTTCTCCAGATCCTTACCACCCTCCAAGCACAATCAAAGCAATTGGAATCCTTTGCATCTATGCTTCAATCCGTCCATGAGTCACTGCCCCCGGCAAAAAAGAAGGAACGCGTACCATCGCGTTCCTCTCCTCTATCATAATGGCGTTTGGCGAGGACCTCGAGATTGTGCAGTGGAACTGCCGAAATCTTTGTCACAATAAGACCCCCCTCCACCAGTATCTACTCACCCGCCCCTCCCTACCTCATTTTCTCCTTCTCCAGGAGACCCGGACGGCCCGCAATGTCCCAGGCTACCGCGCCTACCATGCCACTACGGCCACACCACTTGCGTCTATTTATGTACGCAGTGACGTGCTCGTAGAGCAAATTGACATCCCCTCCACCCTCCTTAAATATTTAGTTGGTGTGGTTTATTACCACCCTTCTTCCCGCATCTCACTCGTCCTTTTGTCTTTTTACAACCCCCCTGTCACTTCCTCTTTATTCTCTGCTCTGGGCAAATTCCTTCACTCTCTTTCTTCTACCTCCCATCTCCTCTTTGGTGGTGACTTTAATGCCCCTCACACACTCTGGGGCTACCCACAAACCCTCAAACCCGGCCGCCTCCTCCATTGTCTGGCCCAGGAACGCCACCTCACCCTTCTTAATACTCCTGGCTCTCCTACTCGAGCGGGCACTGCCTCACAACGCCCTACGACACCCGACCTCACTTTCTCTCGGGGTTCACTTTCCTTTCACTGGCAGGTGACAGCCGAAACTCTTCTAAGTGACCACTTTCTCATCCATATCACCACCTCTCTCTCCCACATCCCTCGCTGTCATCCGATTATTCACACTGACTGGCATGCTTTTCGCACTAATCTCGCCTCCGACTCCTTTCAATCCTACGACGACTGGACGTCGCGCATCTCTGCAGCGCTCACGTCCAGTAGCCGTCGCGTTCGCTCTCGTTACCCAATCCAAGACCCAGATCCTCACCTTCTCCGTTTATGGCGTCGCCGTAAACGTCTTCAACGCTCCTTTCGCTCCCAACCACACAATGCCCAACTTTCCTCCCGGATCACTGCTTTGCGGGCCGAGATCGTCGCCCACTGCGCCTCCCTCGAGCACTCTCGTTGGAGTGCTCTTTGTGACCGTCTTGACTCTGCATTGCACTCGCGATCCACATGGTCTCTCTTCAAATCCCTCCTTGGCACTAAGCCTGCCCTTGCTCCCACTCTAGCTAAAGCCCTCACTCAAGGAACTCCCTCCGATGTTTTTGATCAGCTCGCCTCTCTCTATCTCCCGCCCCCTCTGGCACCCTCCTACCCGGTGTACTGCGGTGGACCTAACCCCGATCTGGACCAATCCTTCACTCTCCGGGAGCTCGAATCGGCTCTGGCTGCTAATGCTACACGCTCGGCTCCCGGTGAGGATGCCATTACATACACCACACTTCGCAACCTTCCTGACTGCGCCAAAGAATTCCTCCTTAAAACCTACAATGATGCATGGGACAGCGGCTGCCTGCCCAGCTCCTGGACCTCCTCCCTCATTTCTATGATTCCAAAGCCGGGCAAGCCTCCCTCTCTCTCTAACCTCCGCCCAATCTCCCTGACATCATGTGTTGGTAAGACCCTTGAGCGAATGGCCCTGACTCGCCTCTCTAATTTTCTCGAGACGAGGGAGTTCTTCCCTCATTCTCTCATCGGCTTCCGACGCCACGTCTGTGCACAGGACATGTTTCTGGTTCTCCAGCACACGTTTCTGTCACCTACCCCCTCTCAAATTCACGCCCTTGTGACCGTCGATGTTCGCAAAGCCTTCGACGGTGTTTGCCACGACCACATCCTTTCCCAACTCGCCTCCCTAGACTGTGGCTCCCGCATGTACTGTTATATCCGCTCATTCCTCTCTAAACGTGTCGCTCGCTTTCGAGTCGACACCTATCTGTCCGACCCCCACAACCTCACCCGAGGCACTCCTCAAGGTGCGGTTCTCTCTCCTACCCTTTTCAATCTTGCTATGGCCCCTCTCGCCTTCCAGCTAGCTGAAATTCCCGACCTGCATCATATATTTTACGCCGATGACATCACTCTCTGGTGTTCATCTGGATCTCCCGGTCACGTACAGGACACCCTGCAACGTGGCCTAGATCTCATCGACTCCTTTCTCACCACCGCTGGCCTCTCTCCTGCTCCTGAGAAATCCGAGCTTCTCCTTCTCAGCCATTCCTCCTACCAGCGCTCACACAACCACTTCGTCTCTCTCCACCTTTCTGGCTCTCCCATTCCTGTCGTCACACAGTGCAAAGTTCTTGGCTTCCCTTTGCATGCGGCTAAGAATGTGCAATCCCTTCACCGCGCTGTCACCACCTGCCACTCTGTAACTCACCTCCTGCGGCGCGTGGTCACTCGACGCTCAGGTCTCCACGAGGCTCACGCGTGCCGAGTTGCCCACGCGCTGGCCCTCAACAAGGTCTTGTACTTTGCACCCTACGCTTCCTTCACTCAGACTCAACTTAACGCTCTCGAGACTGCTCTTGTGGGCCTCTACAAGGCAGCTCTCAACCTTCCTATCACTACCTCTACCACTAAGCTCTTTGCCACAGGCCTCTTCCATCCTCTTCGTTCTCTTCTCAGTCTCCATCGTGACTCGCAGCTTGCCCGGCTTTCCCTTACCCGTCAGGGTCAGTGGTTATTGACTCAAGCGGGTATCTCGCCCATTCCAATCTCCCCGTTTACCTCTCCTATTCCCACCCCCGCCCCCAATCTTCGTATCCTTCCCCTCCCGACCAACATGTCCCCCGTCCTGCACGCCGGACGTCGTCATGCGGCCGCACAGCACCATTCCCCTCTCTTTGATACCCAGGGTGTAGCTTACACGGATGCCTCCTTCGTGGCTCCTCGAGGTTCCTGCGGCTACGCCCTGTACCATCCACACCTCCCTGCTCCTGAAACCCACACCAGCGGGCCGTATCTACACCCTCCAGACGCATTGTCCCTCGAGGTCCTCGCCATTGCGCATGCCCTCCAGTCATTTTCCCTCCTTCCCTCTCTCCAAGAGTACACAGTCTATTCGGACTCACAAGCCGCTATACACCACATACAGAAACGCACCCTGACTCCTTCTCTCCAACAGGAGGTCGAACGAGCGGTCTCCGCACTGCAGCCTTCCATCGTTTTCCTCCGCTGGGTCCCTGGGCATTCAGGGATTGACGGCAATGAGCTGGCCCATCAGCTCGCCCGCGACACACTTTTCCGGGCACCGTTGATCCCCTGGCCCAAGCCCTCGGAGGACGGTGGGAGACTCACCCTTCGCCGCACCATAAAAGAGGTCTACCTTGAGCTCCGCCTCGACAAACGCCTTTACCCTCCCCCTCATCCATCACTCACGGTGCCGGAGTCTCGCCTTCTTCGGCACATTCAGATGAATGCAGTTATCACCCCGTCCCGCCTCTTCCTCTATCGCTATCGATCGGACCCTTCCTGTCCCAACTGCCCCTGTATCTATGCGGACCTGGCCCATTGCCTATTCTATTGCCCGGCTGCTCAGCAGTCGGGTTCCTTCCCCCCACCCTCTCTATCCATCACCACCTGGCTCGACTGGCTTGGCGCTGAAGGGGAAGAAGAACAGCGGCTTCTGGTCGCCCAGGCGGTCGAAATGCTCGGCCTGTAAATTATGGTTGATTAAAAGTCTTTTACTACTACTACTACTACTAAGCTAGCTTTAGGTCAGTGTGTTTGATCATCAAGTTTGAGGGCTGGTGGCAGCTATCTGAACGAAAACCTTTCAGTTCAGGTATCAAGGCTTACGACTGTAAGCATCAGCTATATGGTTGATAACGGACCAAACGAAAAATACACCAAAAATATTTCGGCTTAAGTAAACAGTAAAAGCCGCAAGTAGGAACGAATATTTCTAAACACTATGCCATGCCTGCTATGGTGGCCTGGAAAACAACAAACGCCAGTTTATCGCTCTCTGAAATATTTCTGGCCAATTTTGTTTCTGCCATTACGGAGTTCGCCTGTCTGGGAAACATTACAGCGTACGCCGTTCGGCATTTTCTTTGAACCAGAGAAACTTCAGAGCCGCGCTTTTGGTTCCCTTCATTCCATCTATTCTTCTGGCTCGCTATTTATCGCGGTATTTTTCTCCAAGCTTCTCTTAGCTGCAATATGATCCTGCACTTTGCAAAGTGGCACGCACAAAGGTACCAATAGGCAAGCAATTAATTATCTACGCTCAGCAATGAAAATATCCTTGTCGCTCCTTATCGAGCGGCTTCTTTCATAAAAATTCTACGTCTCTATATCTCAAACCTGGAGGAGATGTAGAGTCAGCGACCTTCTAAACTCTAAATGTGTAGCCTTTTCTTTGTAATTCAACTTTTAGATAACAAAAAAAAAAACGATTTTATGAAAGGTATACTGGAACTGCCGGTTTTCGAATGAAGTAGAAGAGAAGTGTAGAAGAAGTGTAGAAAAGAAGTGTAGAATAAAAGAGAAGTGTAGTAGTAGTAGTAGTAAAAACATTTATTTTTTTTACAAAAGGAAGAGTTAGGGAGTAGGGGGATGGGGATAGATAGATGTGGAGCTACAGTGGTCGGTCTTCCCTAGTCCAGGATACCGTTGGCCTCCGCCGCTGCCTTGGCCCTCGTCACCAGCATAAGCTGAGTGCTCGGGTCGGAGTCAGCCAGGAGGGCCTCCCACTGCTCTAGACTAGGGCTATTTACCTTTGGTAGTAAAGGGCTTTTTTCGCAGCCCCAGGTGGCGTGGTACGTTGTGGCGTAGCCCCCACACCACACGCACTCTTTCGCGTATCTGTTCAGAACGGGGCTCTCCACGCAAGACGTGATGCTCCAGTTAAGAGAAGTGTAAAGGAGTGAAAAATCGCGCAGCAATTAAGGGACAACACATTTTTGACGGGAAGCGCTATTTATAGCCTTCTTCATTCGTGAAAGTTGTCTTTTGAATTTGTACGCAAGCGCGTTGAACCGTTTTAGGCACCGCTTCATAGTTGAATTCAAAGGAAAGATTATCCCTGCTAGTTACCAATCCGAGACTCACGAAAGGCAGTTCGTTAGTTTTCGAACGAAAAACATCCAAGTACAACTTTGCTGGCCCCCATGTAAAACTTTTGGCAAGAAGGACTATAGTGGTTATGTATTGGAACAATAGAATGACATGTTTTTCAGAATAAGCGCTCAAGGCAAGTAGAACCATCCTTTGTGTCGAGCATACTGACGCTTGAAACTGAAAAATAAAACATTTTAATGCTACTGGCAACAAAACTTTACCACACAAATATGGCAGGGGATCTGAGAAAGAGCTAACTGGTTTAAAAACATTTTTTTGCAGGAAGTTCGTTTGTTATGGCGGGAAGAACCACTATACAGGCATAATTAAAAATGGTATTTTCACCTGAAACACCAAAACCACCCGTAGATACAGCACAATAAGCAGATTAGGATAGAGCGCTTTTACCTCCGATTTTCTCCAACTTCCTGAGGACCGCACTGCACACTTGAAATTGAATTTATATAAAAACTTCCGAACTTCCGGTTACACAGTGAAGAAATGAAAATTAGATACGACACTAATATTGCATCCATCGACATGCGAACCATTGGCGGAGCAAAGATGAACTTTTCTTATGTGCTTTTCGTTAGTACATTAATTACTTGCCTAATTATACAACTGATTGTGACAGTATTGTTCCTGATGTAAGCAATAATATTTTCAAAAAGCCTTTTCGTTGCGCAAGAGTGACACGCATGCGAACTTGGCTTAATGATGCGCTTTTAAATCATACACATAATTACTACTCCTACATATTCGAGTCTGTATAATTCAATTTCAATTCAAGTAATTCAATTTTTTCTTTTTTTTGAGCATCCTCTTGTCTTAAGTAAACTCTATTCTATTCGCTTGCCCATTCGTAATGGCACGCAATCGTCGCCGGAGGCTGAAGGCCACTGGGTTTTAAGCGGTACGCTTTCGTGCTATTTTTAAAACTGGATCCAGGCGTCATCGTTTTTCCGTTCGTTCTTTTCTTTTCTTAATATGGGCTGTACATAGCAACCATTTTAATGTTTCAAGTGGCTTTACCATCCTTCATGTCGTAAGATGGTTTTGTACGGCAGATAGCGAACACAGCGGGTAATGTTCCGCAAAACACTGAGAGATGTTGCGCGTTTTCCGCTATGTATTGAAAATCTTGCCTCTAATAAAACTCCACCCGCCGCGGTGGCTCAGTGGCTATGGCGCTCGGCTGCTGACCCAAAAGACGCGGGTTTGATCCCGGCCGCGGCGGCTGAATTTCTATGGAGGAGAAATTCTAGAGGCCCGTGTGCTGTGCGACGTCAGTGCACGTTAAAGAACCAGAACCGCAGCTTGGGCTTGTTGGTGGTCCATCTCGAAGTAACAGCGCAAAAAACATAGACAGGACACATAGAATAAGAAGACACCACGAGCGCTGCCGTGGGTGCACAACAAACTGCGCGGGTGCACAAGAAACCACCAGACCCGCTTCGTGGAATGCGCGGAAGGCGTTGTTTATTCCCTTGCGGTGAAATATGGGAAGAAGTACATAGGCCAGACAGGCAGATGCACCAACGAAAGGCTGAAAGAACACAAAATTAACGTCGAACAAGCACGCAGGCATATTGGAATTCATGTAAGGATTGCCCATCAAAAGCTTGCTCGGCTGAGTATACACAGTGCAATGTGATAGAAAAGCACACCGACGAGCTCGTTCGCGAGATAATTGAGGCAGCCGAGATAATGAAGCTTGGAGACGACTGCATCAGCAATCCATCTGTACTTTTGACAACAAAATAACTGGAGCTGTTGGACGCGCGATGACTCTGGGGGGAAGTGATGACAACGGCAGGTAGAAGTCACGTATCTGTGTCACGTGCTGTGTGTAGGCAGTATATCAGGCAATGTTTACCTCGAAATAAACTTGTTGTAGCCAGCGCTCGTGGTGTCTTCTTATTCTATGTGTCCTATATATGTTTTTTCCGCTGTTACTTCAAGAGGTTAAAGAACCCCAGGTTGTCGAAAATTCCTGAGTCCTTTACTACGGCGTTTCTGATAGCCTGAGTTAATTTGGGACGTTAAAACCCAAATAAACCAATCTAATAAAACTCCAGTTTTTTCTTTTTTCAATGCGTAAGCATTGTATGGCTATGTTTGCGTTTTCGTGTCATCTAGAGCTTGCCCGCGCGATTACGTCCGAACGAATGGGTTTATGCGAAAAAGAATGGCAGCATCAGACAGTCTTCGAAAAAATCTCGTACTAGAAATGACGCGATTGAGGTGGGTTAATTAGTTAATTAATTAGAGCCATCACTGTCCAAAAAGTGGGCGGGCCCGGAGCAAAACTGGCGCCAAAATTGAAAACGCTGTAATCGTAGCAACACGTGAACTGAGGTGTGGGCGGGGCCAACGCGTGGCGCCAAATTTGGAAACGAAGCTTGGCGCGAAGTTTGAAAAATCAGATGGACAATTGATAGAACTTGATTAAGTAAGGCAATTATTTGCTGTGTCGATAAGGTTTTGCCAAAGCTTACGCATTTCTCCAATGCGGGTGCCGCAGTGATCTCTAACATTTTTTACCATTTCAAGTGTAATGTAAGGCATCGAAGCACAAATCGATTCCGCTATACTTAGGGCGTGTAGAAGGCAATTCCTGCCATTTCGTTGGTTATGGTGATGATGTTTATCAATTATGACACATTTTAGAAATACTTGCGCACATCTGTAAAATAATAACCGCTGGTATTCTGCGTTGCCGAATTAACAAATTATCTTTGTTAAGGAGTCAATGCAATTTTCAGCCGTACAACCTTATCTTTTCAATGGAGCCAAAAATGGCTCCTAAAAACAAAATATATCAAGATTTCGGGCTAAAGTTTACATATAACTGTATTATGCAGAAGTATCCTAAATAACACTGTTGAGGTTATAAGCGACATATCGGTGTGTTTGAAGCATAAAGAACTTTTCCTGAAAGCACTTGTTTCAGATTCTGTTTGTTTTGCTGTGATGAAAGACATGAAGAGTCTACATATGCAAGCTTGGACACCCTACCTCATCTTTTTGCGTCCTGTGTGTTGTGTTAAAAAGTAACCTGTGTTTAGCCATGAGCCAAATTATCCGAAAAAAAAACGCTTCTAGAGTACGTTTATTCAGAAAGAACAGGAAAGGCACGTAGAGATTGTCAAAGACCCTGAAATAAATGTACTAAACCATCCCCTTCACCAGCCGCATGGACTTGTCAGTTACGGCATACAGCGGCTGGATTGTACACCGCCCGATTTTATGCGGTTTGCGTGGGTCGTTACCGAGAGCTGAAAATGGAAAACGCCTGATTGAGTAGCGGTATGATTTATGTCTTATGAGGGTTCAACACCCCAAAGCAACTCAGGCTACGAGGAGCGCCGTAGGGAAGGAGGGCGGAAATTTCGACCGACCGGGGTTCTTTAACGTGCACTGACATCGAATGGCCCACGGGTCTTTACAAATTTGGCTCCATCGAAACTCCACAGCCGCGACCGGAATCGAACCCGCGTCTTTCGGGCCAGCAGCCGAGCTCTGTGCGATATCCTTGCATCTTAAAGACTTCTAGGAGTTGAAATTAATACGTGGTCCGAGACCACTGCCGCATTACTGCCAACGTGCAGAGTCTGTACTTTACAAGTTGTATTCCTCTACAAGAGAAGCTGCTTTGAAAACGGGGGGGTCATTTCGTTTTCCATAAGTAACTTTGGCTGGACTGACATTTTCATAGCGCAGTACTATGAAGCCGTTCTCTGTTACAGAGCAGCCGTGTGTGAAACGTAGCTTTCAAAACTCGCTATGATGAAATTAGTGCCACTTAATGAAAATAATTTTTTTTCGGGTTCTTGCAGCATTTTCAGAGGAAGGCGGGCTGATATACTAACGCAACTTAATTAGATAGAGATGAATATGGCCCTAAATATTGTATATTGACATTTATATTATTGCTCGCAATGTCCTAGAGCATGTTGTTGCTACTGAATTATGATGTCAAATGAAGCGACATGCAAAAAAAATAGTTTTGGAACTTTCCCAACATAATTTTTCTGCTTGGTAATTACAGAAATGCCTGCTGGAGCACTTCAGGGGCCGATACTGACCTGTGATGAATCCACGTGAGTATAAACGATTTCATTTATAATGATGATGAAAGCATATATTAGTAGAATTTTAAGCTAGAAAATATGTATAAAATTCGGACGTCTGGGGATGCACGCGCACATCAGAGTCAATCTTTTGTCCTTAAACTTTACAGTGGGAACCGGCGCATATATATCGCTTTTATCACAATATAGAAAGTGAACACGAGAGACCTGTTCGTATTGCAGGCATTTCAGAAATGTGTACCTGCACATCTGGATCTGGACTGCAATAACATCCCAAAGCTACTCAGGCTCTCAGGGACGCCGTATTGAAAGACTTCAGAAATTTCGACCACCTGGGGTTCTTTAACGTGCAGTGACATCGCACAGTACACGGGCCTCCAGAATGTTGCCTACATCGAAATTCGATCTCGGCTGCAGCGGTTGAATTTCGATGGAGGCGAAATTCTAGAGGCCCGTGTACTGTGCGATGTCAGTGCACGTTAAAGAACCCCGGGTGGTCGAAATTTCCGGAGCCCTCCACTACGGCGTCTCTCATAGCCTTAGTCGCTTTGGGACGTTAAATCCCATAAACCAAACCGAAACATGATACGGCGCGAAGGAGAGTACACAGGGAAGAAGTACAGTACACGAGCGCAGACTTCGAACTAGTTTATTTGAGCAGCGCTTCAAACGTTCCGCAATTACCATACGCACGCACGGCAAGAACTCACTTGTGAACTCGAAACATGTTAACCTAATCAAGACAAGGAGACTAAATTTCTTTTTGTACAGGTGAAAGGACGGCTCAATAATAGATTTTTCAGAATCATTTCTGTATGTGTAAAGCTTCGTAAATTTTCCGCGCATTCTACTCTTTGGCGCAGCCAATTATCTTTCTTTTTTCGAAGGTATCTGATTATCTTGGTTGCCGCTTAGTCAGGCGTTTCATGCAAAGGAGCAATCATTTTTCTATTGGTAAAAGATGTGAATCCTGACGCGAGGTATGTCGCAGCAAATGAAACCACAGCACTCTTGTTACAGTTAAGAAATGCTAGAAACTTTTTTGTGACGAAATGTAACAAAATGCGAAGCACGATGTCAAAATGGTATCCACTATGGCAAATATTTGATCGAGCAGAGCCATAAGTGCGAACATCAAAAGTCGCAAGATGCGTGTGGAAATGTGAGCTGTTACAACTCAACGCCTATAAGGAACAGCGATATTTACGAGCGCATTTTAGGAGTCATTAGAGAAACCAAACGATTGCAAAAATACTAAGCGTCGGTACGGAGGTACAAGGAGCCCTAGAGAAATATTGTGCCCATTATAAAACCAGTTGATACCCGGTGGTACTCACGAGCACACCCAGCATCTCCGGAATGTGAGGCGGATCCTCTACGTGAATGCCTCTCGGATCATCGACGTAAATTGTGCTTACACACAATTGTGCGGAGGGATATTCGGCTAAGAAAAAACGGCAAAGAATGGCGCGTCAGTCTCTATCTGTCTGTCTGTCTTTGTGTCTCTGTGTGTTTGTCTTTCTGCGCGTCCGTCTTTCTATTTGTCTGCGTGTCTGTTTGTCTCTCTGTCTGTGCCTATGTTTATGTGTTTTGTCTCTATGTCTGTGTCTCGGTTTTTCCGTTCCTCTCTGTCTGTGTCTATGGTTATGTGCACCTCTGTCTCCCTGTCCACGTGTATGCCTCTTGGCCTGTGTGCCTGTATCTGTGTCTGTCTCTCTGTCTGTGTGTCGGTCTGTTTCTGCCTGTCTGCGTGTGTCTGTCTCTTTCATCCTGTTGTTCTCTCTCTGTCTGTCTTGTCCTCTTTCTCTCTGTCTCCCTATCCGTCTCTCTGCCTCTGTCTGTCTCTCTGTATGTCCTTTTTTCGGTCTGTCTCGTTTCTCTCTCTCTCTCTCCCTCTCTGCCTGTTTTTTCTCTCTTTGTCTGTGTAATGTCGCCCTTATAGTTCACACTATGTCATCATCATCATCAGCCTCACTGCGACCAGTGCAGGGCAAAGACACTTGTCTTTCCAGTTCACCTTGTCCTTTGCCAGCTGCGCCCACCGTGTCCCCGCACACTTAATCGCATCCTCCCGCCTGACTTTCTGCCGCCCCAAGCCACGCTTGCCTACTCTTGGAATCAACTCCGTTACCCTTAAGGACCAGCGGTTATCTTGCATTCGCATTACATGCCCTCATACCATGTGAGCAAACAAAATTTGTGTTCTCATCTGGATATGACAAATTCGTCAACGGCCACTCGCTCAACACTGCTATGGATCCCTGGGGCCATTTTTTTATCTAGACTGGAGGACATGAGATTGAATACACGTTGGTTTTCGTTGAACGCGACAGCCAGCCAAATGAAATTCGCAAAGTACAGTGGCATTTTGAGTTTGTATTGCGCTGCTAACACTAGACGCAGCAAAAATTGCAGCGCGTACAGAAGAATTTCAAATATACAAGATGTTTCATGAATGCATGGTCAACCAGAATCTCTAAAAATCGGCCCTTTGAGGTATCAAGGCGGATTCTACGGGACAATAGTACCAGCGTTGGCAGACATCAGAACGGTGGCGAATAAACGTAACGAATTAGGTGCTTAACTAATTTCTGATAGTTAGCTTTGCAACTTTTGCAATTAGCCACCTGGTTACCATTAGAGATATGTCGCCGGTCGTTGTAATGGCCATATTAGGGTTAGGAATCTAGAAAACCCGACAGCGCTTACCGCTGCTGCTCGAAAAGCAGTGGCTATTTCGACTGCTTACGTGAACTGGAGGGGTTGGTTTGCCTGCTTGCTTTTCGAAAGCTCATTTATTTCAGCAATATGTAGCCAAAATTTGGCCAAAGCACCGAGATAATCGCGTTCCCGAACCTACGAAAACCTACGAGTATCAAATACGACCGACTTCAAATATTCAATTTCAACCTGGTGTCAACGTCTAATAGTTAAAATACTGAACTGACAAAAAGTAGTTAACTGACTACCTATTTAACATTAGTCACCTGTTTTCTGATGTCCCCAACACAGGCTTCTCGAATAAAAAAAAAAGGTATTATTGCGCCGCAAAAGCCGCCGTCATACCCCGAAAAGACATTTTTTAAAACTTCTGCTTCACTTTTGATGAAGGTTCAGTATAATTCAAAACAGTTTGACCGGCGTTATTTCTTTTAACGGCATGCCACTTTTCAAGTCAGAAGTATTTTTAAATGGAAGTGAAGAGCAGTGCCGAGACATGCACGTTGAATACTGCAATCAAACCGTCTTGTAGACAGTTGGACATAATTAGAGTGCATCGAAAAAACAATTTACCAAATTCTTTTACACTGAGAGGCAAGACTATTCTTGACTGCGAAAAGAAGAAAAACTGCTTTGACAAAGAGAAGTATCATACCGTGACAAAAAAACTAGTAATAAGTTTAAAATATTAGGCGCTTGAAATGCTTCACTTTATATTATGACAACATGCGTACACAAAGCAAAGAACCACTATTATTTGCATACCAAGAATGGGTCGACTCACGTCATAAAAACGCCGGTCAACTCAATTTTAGAAATTCAGGGGTTGCGAACACAAATTTTGCTGGCGCTCCAGCCTCATTTTTAGAGGTGGGCCAATTCTAGTTTGAGAACAGGTCAAGCCTTTCTTCCAGCTGAGCACACCTACATTCACCGGTAGTGAAATTCAGCCTAGGTCATTCCGAGGGCATGTTTAGGGTGATGCACAACATATTTGCGCAAGGAGCAAGTTCGGGAAGTGCCTTAATACCTCTCAGGAACCCACAGTCGACTTTCGACGATTTCGGCCAAGGTCGAATCAAGGTGAACTTTCGGTCGGTCCATGGAATATAAGTGCGATAGCACTGCTCCAGACTAGCCAGCCCCGAGCAAAAATCTCCGAAATAGCCTTCTGCTCCGAAATAGCACGCTCCGAAGTAGCCCGAGCTTACCCGACTCTCTCGGGGAAGATTGGGTAGGTTCAGAGGAGCGTCGCGAACGCTGTATAGCTACTGAGTGGAAGCTCGGTTTACTTCCGAGGAGTGTCGCCATCACGAGAGATTGTTCGGGAAAAGCAACATGAGTCGTATAGTTACTACCGATGGCTGTCCACCTGCCAGTGCAGTAGCGCATTGCTTAAACGCTGCGCCACTGCGCTGGTAGGGTTATTAGAATTCGCCAAGTTCTAGGAATGCTAAGTAGAGAATGACCAATTCTGCATATATGGGCGTTAACCTGCAAAATTTTCGCCTCATACCCTTAAGTCTGAGCGTAAGTCTATTCTGCAATTGAAAGATGAGCGCCTCCTATTGCATTTAACTCTGTTTCAGTATGCTAAACGCCTACTACTTTTTTGGGCATGGACTACGTCAGGGTATGCTATAATCACAGCCCCGACTTTCGGAGCCATTGCCAAGTCGTTGTTATAAAGTTCACTCTTCCCACGGCTAGGACGCAGAACGCAGGTAGAAAAACTTTCGCGCTAAAAAATACTGTTTCTTACCTGACTGTCGCACAACCGAAGCGCACTTATGGAAACCATCCAATCGTTGACAATAAGATGCACCGTAAGCTAAGTGAAACGTTTATCGTGCAGAGCAGACGCCGTATTCCCCCTCAACGACATTCCATACGCCCCCGTAGTTGATCGAAGGCTGAGAATACGCAATGCTGGTGGCCGATAGAGAAGGAAACGCTGCTAAAACCATATGTAAGCGCATTATTGTCATCAATTGTCATGCGTACTGCACGAGACTGGAATGACCTGCCCACCGAAGTTGCCATTATCATCAACCCACTAGAATTCAAGCGGAGCGTCGCCAGCCTTTCATCTTAACATTTTTTACCATTGTTTGCCAGATACCGTCCACTCCCTCATGTAATGTCTCAACCGAGACCTTTGAGGAAATAAATAAATAAATAAATAAATAAATAAATAAATTCAAGCCGTCACTCCATTTCCTCGCTCTTCATCGCCCTTTCCCCCACCTTCGCAGCTCTCGAACCGCTGCCCTAAAAAAATACTTTTGAAGTTTCGAGGGGTAAAACCGCAACGCCGCCTCGTCATACAAGTCCTCATCCATCCCCATCCACGGTGTTTTTCATAGTAGTTGAAAGAATTCTTGCGGAAGCAATAATTGATACCAGCGCTGCTCTTTTCGTCATCCACCCCAACCTGTGTTCGCATTAAAAAAAAAACGTCTCTACTCCCTACTTCCGTCTGCGTTTACGTGCTGCAGAAGAGGCTCCGATGCATCTTTCTGTGCAGTTCATGATTTGGATCACTAACAACGGCATTCACCAACACATAGGGCTCGCTTTGCTCGCTTCATGTGCTCATCAACTGTTTCTCGGCTTGGATTTCCTCCAGCCAGCGTCAGCTGTCATTTCCTGCGGCCAACCATCCCTGGAGATTCATAAACCGACATCTGTGACCTATCTGAACGGCCACCTCACCGCTTGCTTACAGCCGCTCACCCTTTCCTCTTTCCTGGCTGCGATAACTTCATTCCAGTTATCTCCAACCACACTGACGATCTCATTTGCCTTACCAGGCCCGCGCTTCCTCTCTCCAGGAGTTTTCAGTGTTGCGTCGCGTCTTTTTTTATTGCGAAAGCTATACTGCTAGCGGTTTGTGCCTTCAGCGTGTCACGGCGGTAGTTACCATTGACCTTTAGCTTGGCCTCTGTTCTGACGTCACACCAGCTGAGAAAAGCCAGGGCCCTAGCTCGCGCCGTCAGTGTGGAGCGGCGCTAGCTACCAACAGTGGTGAGCCTCGCGCTCCTCCGCTAGGGGCGCTACAGCCGGAGTGACGTCACACCAGCTGCGAAAAACTAGGGCCCCAGCTCGCGCCGTCAGTGTGGAGCGGCGGTAGCTACCAACAGCGGTGAGCGGCTGTAGCGCCCCCTAGCGGGAGCAGCGCGAGGCTCACCGCGTTACGGTGCGGTTCGCGTGTCCACCGAGATGACAGAGAATTACTGCGCCATTCCCTTTCCTCAAAATGCCTTGCATTCAAAGGACAAGGCATCGCGCTGAAGGGGTGGTGGCGTTCCTCCCTTCCTGTACGGTGCGGTTCGGGTGTCCACCGAGATGACAGAGAATTACTGCATAATTTCCTTTCCTCAAAAATCGTCGCGTTCAAAGGGCAAGGCATTGCGCCGAACGGGTGGTGGCGTTCCGTGGACTGCCTGGCAGCGCTACAACACTCTCTCGCGTTCTACTCCTCAAGGCGAAGCTTAAGCGTCATTAACTAACTTTGATAACATAACCCTTACTAAGAGCACCACCAAGACACACCACCAGCCAACCTAGGCGCAGCCTGGGAAAATTGCTTTCGCAATTACCGGGCTTAACCAAGCTAAGCCTCAGCCAATTTTTTCACGTGGTTTTTCACGTGGTCGCCATCTCTAACACTCCGTCGGAGCTTATTCTGCGGCAAGGAACTACTGCCACTTTAATTGCCAGCAATCAACCTTTGACGCTTGTCTCAGCTTATAAAGCCTCGCCACTAGCTTCCTCATCTTCTTCTTTTGGTAAGGCCCTTTCTAATAACATTAGCCCCGACCTCACCTCAGACCACTCGCAGGCCTTGGCCGCTGCCATTAAGAAGCACCCCTCTCCCTTTAACATCCATTCGGCAGTTTTCGGCCAAACATGTGCAGCGACCCATCGCATCGAAACTTGCAGCTCTGGACTCATTCGTTGCCGCTTGTACCGAGTGTCTAGTTTCGAACACCAATGCATCCAAGACGAATCACTGACGTGCTGAATCTTCACATCCTTTCTCTGACACCACTCCGCTCACTTAGCGCGCGTTCTCAGACACCCTTAGAGCGTGTGGGGGAAGTGGTCTCGGGCTCAAAGGAGATGCTCTCGACTCAACAAGCCAGCGGTGGCAAGCCAGAGAATGGGTCGGAGCCAAAGGTTCACAAACAAAACAAGCTTTATACAGCAATGAGGCGATAGATTTCACAATCATTACTACAAGTATATACATAGTGATTAAGAAAACAATACAACTCGTGCAAACCTCCACTCGAGAGAGATTGCAATAGAAAGGAAATATTGCACCTAAAGTGCACTAACACAACAGAGAGCCATCAAACAAAACAAAATTTGTTCACCAGGCACTGCGACAGTCCGATGAGCAAAGGTCCACGACAATGCCTTCCCGCAGACTGGCGCGCGTTACCTCGTTGAACCGCGGCTGGGTGCGTGGTGTTGTCCCGGGAGTAGAGCGGGCGCGCTTCTCTGAACCTTAAACGGAGGCACGGAATACCTCGACAGCGGTCAACGCCCTTCTTATATAGAGTTGCTCCTCGTCTGTCTTTTCTTCACGCCAAGGCAGGCGCGTACATACACACAGTATCGGCTGTGCTGTCTTCTTCCCGCGCCGGGCGCACGTCCCTGAAAGGTCAAAACGTTTGACGGGCTTCGAGTAACTTCCAGTGCTTTCTGGGCTGGCGCCGCCGCCAACGCAGGAATAAAGAGGGGGAGGGCCTTTCTTAGCACACGCAAGGCTACGCCCCCTTCGTCGTCTTCGAGTAGAAACATCTCCTACATTCCATCCACAACATTCGATGTCATGGCTGACGCAATCCCGTGACGTCTCGCCGGTGAGCAGTGGTGTAGGGGGCAGCCACACGCACAAGGCCAGTCGCCCTCCGGGGTTTCCTTCTCCCCTGTTTTACGACGCGCGCTGGCAAGAGGCGTCCGCGCGGCGCTGTTTTATGCGAAGCATATTACAATAGGTAACCCAAGCCCTTCGTGATGGTTACACGCCGTGCACACCACGTGACACAATGACGTCTCGACAGATGAGAGACGGGGCTCCAACTCGTGCCGTCGCTGCGGTTGCACGCCGTGCAGACCATGTGGTATGGTGACGTCACACCATGTGACACAATGACGTCACGACAGATGAGAGACAGGGCTCCAACTTGTGCCGTCGCTGCGGTTGCACGCCGTGCAGACCACGTTGTATGGTGACGTCACACCACGTGACACAATGACGTCACGACAGATGAGAGACGGGGCTCCAACTTGTGCCGTCGCTGCGGTTACACGCCGTGCAGACCACGTGGTATGGTGACGTCACACCACGTGACACAATGACGTCACGACAGATCGCCGTCACGCGCTGGGAAATGGAGAACGATGCCATCGCACAGACGCCGGAATGTCGTCGAGCGGCATTCCCGCGCATTTCGAACGCCCGTTCACACTCGGTGTAGGTGAAACGCTCGCTCCACCGGGCAGGCGAACGCGGCTTCCGTGGCAATCCAGGCGCTCACCCAACGCGCGTCTCGGGGTTAGTCGGCGTTCCGCTGTAGCCATGCCGTTGTCTTCCCCCACGACGAAGGCTTCTAGTGGTTGTATTAAAATGACCAAGTATTCAACCAAGGAAAGCCATGTATTACCAAGCCTAGCCATCAATATTCAAAAATTTCCGGAATTTTGCGACAACCGCCATCGTCCAGTCCGTGATCCTCAGTACCTGTGTTAGCGCAGAAAAAGGGTGGTTCGGTACGGTTTCGCATCGATTATCACGCTCTCAACACGATAATTCGGAAGTATGTATACTGGCTCCCTAGTAAAGACAAAAGCCATTGAGTGCTTACAAGAAGCCAAATTTTTCTGTAGCTGCCATCTGCGATCCGGTTACTGGCATGAAGTTCACAATGAAATGACAGCCTTCACCACCCAGGATGGATTTTACAAATTCATCGTTATGCCTTTTGGTTGTGCAATGCTCCTGCTACGTTCTAGCACATATTGATGCAGTTGTGCGGAACCTGGAAAGGTAAACATGCCTTTGCTACCTGGACGATATGGTCAACTTTTTGTACTTAAATTTCTGGATGCAGTTTTAACCATGCCTGCAGGCGCTGGCCTTCAGATCAATACGATGCAATGTCGCTTCGCCTTCAAATCTATTAAAGTGCTTGTCATCGTCAGCAAAGATAGGATACGGCCTAACCTCAATAAAATTGAGGTGATCTGCATTTCTCACATGCGTCTCGGGCCAAAAGCTTCGTAGTTCTCTGGGACTGGCATCATAATTTCGTCGATATTTCCGCAACTTTGCGTCTGTACCGTCGTCTCACACAAGCTTCTCATCGCCGGTACAAATTAGGTCTGGTCTGCTGGTGGCGAGGCAGCACTTGCAGAGCCTAACAAGCTCTGTCGTGCGTTGCGGTCTTCTACCGCTTTCATGAATCTGCTTCTACAATGCTGCACATTGACATGAGCACGCGCGGCCTTGGTTCCATAGGTTTGCAGCGAGAAGTTTATTGCATCATCAATCGCAGGGTATATTCGCCTGTATTCCTGGGGTGTGGCGGAAGACTAGCGATGTATCGTATAACATGGGCATGCCAGAAGATTGACATGACACAAGGAACACTAAATGTTAGTAGTGAGCAACGGGATGGAATGCTGGCCAGCGACCGCTGTGAAGATCACCGAGGTGTCGCATAGCGTGCTGTATTGGCGGCGAAGGAAAGTGTAGTCCTGGAATAGGATCAACAACCAGTGCCGAAGACTCCAAGAGGAGAATACTTTCACTCACATCCACCGAAAAACACTACTTGTATTGTCAAAATAGCTGAGCGATACCACCAATAATAATGCCTCGGACAATAATGCCTCGCTATGGTAGTCTGGACCGTTAGAAAGTTTGGCCCCTATCTGTACGGCTGCAACTTTAAGATGTAACTGACCAGCATTTTCACTGCTTGTTGTCCTCTTTAAACAACCTCTCTATGTCGCTTGAGCGCTCCATTCCCCGCGTCCAACAATTCCAGTTTATAGCCTTATACAAATCTGGCAAATAAAACATGGACGCGAACGTTCTTTCTCGTTGTCGGCATACTTCAACGCCACCTGAACTAACAACGTATCCTTCGTCACCAGGCCGTCCTATGTATACACCGCGCCATGTAATGACTACCGCCGCCATTTATTTCTTCTCCGAAAGTGTGCCTGGAGATGTTGCCTCCAAACAGCAGTCCGATACTTACTGGTGAACGCTCACCTATCGCCTCAAGTATGTTACGTAGCCTCCGAACGCTCTTTGTCGTCAACTCCCCAGTTTCACAGTAGAGAATGGCAGGCTGCTCCGGCAAAACAAGAACCCTCTCGGCCGCTCCTCGGTTCCTGTTGTTCTCCGTTTTCTCCGCCCTCAGCTGTTGCAAGCGTTCCTCCATGACCCGACCTCTGGTAACACGGGCGAGAGCCACCACTTCCGGGCGGGCCTTCCCACCAGCGTTGCAAAATATGTCGCCTCCTCTGTTCCCTGCCTACACCGTAAAAGGTCAGCGCCACGTGCTGGACTCCTACAACCTATTACTTGCAGATTCATTCACCCCGTTCAAATCTGTCGTCATAAGCCTTAGCGGACCTCTGGTGTTAACACTGGCGGGCAATCGCTGGACAGTTACAACAGTGAAATACCTCACTAAATACGCAGAACCTGCTGGTCTTCCTTCCGGTTCCGCTGCAGAGATCACCAATTAATTTCTTTACTCCATTCTTCTGCACCTTGGAGCCCCTCGTGCTCTTCGCAGCGACGGCGGCAAGGCTTTTCTCTCCGCCGCTTACTACCTTAACACCAACCACGGTAGCACAAATGGGGCTCTAAATTTCGAGCATTTGTGGGCCTACCGCGGGCTGCTCATCGAGGCCCGACGTGGAATATGTGTGGGATTTGCAACTCGGCATAGGGCGGCACCCACAAGGGCAGTCCAGTGGGCTTGCTACATAGCACCATCAGAGGACCCATTTGGTCTGCATGCATAAAAACTCGGTCTCTTGCTGAACCCAGATGGGCAGTCAAGGGTTTCTCAGAGGGGACTTGCAGGGATCTAAGATGGCAGTGCAGCGGGCTTCACAGTGTCCCGGCTATGCTGGACCCACATTGGGTACCTCATGCCAGGCCGCAGGCAAAACCTTGGGACGATCTCTCCCCCTCTTCATTTCTTCCCCCGATTAGAGACGCCGAACACTATGTGTCGCAGCTATTCTTCTCCCGATTATAGCCCCGTCGGTGAGTGGCATTTTAGCCCATGCAACGGCTGAAGCATCCCGTCGCGTGTCGTCAGTCGGCAAAATCCCACAATTCCGGAAATAAGAACATAAAGGAAATAGCAGCCGTTGGGGTTCGAACCCATGTCTATTGCGTCCAAGCATACAAGCAACGCAGCAGCAGCGAAGAGTTCCACCCAGTGGAGATATTTGTGTGTGTGTAACTCAGTGACGTGTGTTTGGGATGTGTTCTGATACTATAGTAATAAAAAAAGCAAATATTAATATTCTAAATAGGGTCATAAATTGCACGAAATGAAAAGGTGGTGTCATGGGGGTTCATTGTACTGAAATAAATAGTGTGTATGTGCATCCAGCGCCGTAGTATTTCCTTGCACTGTAACGTAGATAGTGATTGGAGATAGATAATTGTGATTGGGAAAGTGATCGGTAATTGTAAATATAATCGACGATCGTGATCGGTATTCTGAATGTGGGTTGGTAATTAGTGGTAATGAGAAATACAACGAAACAAATGAGGAAAAGAAAGAGAACGCGCTATCGCGAACCTCACGTAGCCCAAATTGAACATGACATAACCCCTGGCTCAGCAATGCTCAGCATTGTGTCGCGATATTGTGGGCGGCTAGATGTTTGGTTGGCGCCGAAATTATAATCAATCGGGCCAACCTGCCCACCCGTAACGCAAGCCAGCTAAAGATCTGGTACAGACGATATGCATCGCCCATGCAGCACTTACAAAGGCTGCAGGCGGAAATATACCAGCTGTTTACCCACGGACAACCTACTTGGCATTGTCAGGGTGCTGCCCGGGAAGCCCCTATTGCGGCTGGCCGCAATTCACCGTTATGTAGCCCGCGTCTTGCATGCACACGCTGTATGTTTCGCTACTGCGCAGCCCACGCATACCGCCTTTATATTCCCGCAATATAGGATGCAGGCGGGGAATACGTGGGAATGGCAAATGTGGTCACGCCCTTATCATGCATTTTCTGCGCAGGATATGATGAGGCTGCAGGCAGCAGTACTAGGAGCTGGCCCACACACATCCTCTTTTACTCCGTCAGAGTGCTGCACGGGCAGCCTCTATAGACGGTGCCCGCACTTCGCCATCACCTGCCCCCATATTTCATGCACACGAACCGCATGCAGCCCGCGTCTAGCCCTTTCTTATCAGACTAAGGCAAAGTTGGGGAAGACGCATGAATGGCAAATGTGCCCGTGCCCAGCCCAAACAGAACATCACAAGCGCTGCTCAGACAGCCCAAACTATATGACTATAAAGCTTTCTCACTCTGGAGCCCAATGTATAGCCCCTGCATTTTCTAGACAGGTCCTATTAAGCATAAGGTG
Source organism: Amblyomma mixtum (assembly GCF_055824585.1). NCBI lineage: Eukaryota > Metazoa > Arthropoda > Arachnida > Ixodida > Ixodidae > Amblyomma > Amblyomma mixtum. Next base: position 21,449,595 of record NC_143020.1, on the reverse strand, counting down.
GGAATACAACATCATTGTCCGCGCAAATTCACCGCGGCTCCCTCACGCTGCACTATGGGTAACCCATTTTGGGGTTACCCGCACTTCTCTATAACTGAAAATGAACTTTTGCCTCCGTATGCCTGTGCTGGGACATAAAGGGGCTTTACGGTCCCTTTAAGACGATGTATAGCCGAGGCCCACTAGGCATAAAATGGGCAGCGCATACGTTTTCGCCAGCGCTGCAGTCACGCGGGTACCATGTAGCCTTATTGCAAGCATCCACCAGTCCCCATTGTTCATGTAGGACCAGCTTGGGCCCGCTACCTTGTGGCACTGTGGTACTACAAGGTGTCGCCGCCTTGTGGTACCACTGATCTCCAATAGGTGGCTGGATGCCGCATTCCCGCTTTCCGAGACGAGCACGAGTGAAGCCACCGGAAGTTGGACGGCTTGTCCCGGAAGTCGGGTGTCTGCTGTGTATTTCAAAGCAAAAAATCGCATCTTTCGCCCTTTCGTTCTCAGTTTTTTGCGCTATTCTCGTGTAATGTCTGCTGTTATATGAAAGGAACAAGCAAGCTCAACGCGAGAAATGTGAGCATCATGTGCAGAACCCTGTAATTTCAGGGAAACAGAAGAAAACAGGCATGCAGGTAGCACCCTGCCGCGGCAAAGGAGTACGTGCATTAAACACTATGTTCTTTTCTGGTTCTTGTCTTCCGAGCGTGAAGGAGAAGTAGTGCAATGACGATAAGGCTAGGTCATCATAAAACCGAATTTTCGTGCCGCAAAGAAAAGGCACAGTGCGAGAGGAACGACTGACAAGAAAGACGAATGCTGCAGTGCGCGTGAGAAGCGCTGTTAGAAGTGAACCGCACCAAGCACCACGAATTAAAGCCCATTCAGGCTTAATTGCTACAATACGAAACAGTACATGACACGCTCCATCGAAAAAGCAGTGCCATACCCTTTGGAGGCTCTAATGTGTGAATCAACCGAACACCGTCGACACCTCACAAGATAGAAGCCTAGCCCTCGCTCTGCTTCGGTCTAAACATAATTCGTTAAAATGGTCGGTGCAAAGTAAGCTGCCTGGTGTATGTTTTAACCTATTCTTTCTTATGTTAATCCCCCATTGATAGCATAGCTTGGGCTTGAGCGTGGGAACAAGCATCACAGTAAAGAGCAGAGTTGGCGAAGCTAGGCAAACGAGACGACACCGGGCCGAGTAGACGAGGCTCCATACTTGCTGCGTGTAGCGACGTCCTGTCGTCTGCTAGTGGCGTCCCATTGCGATGCAATGAACCCTTATTTTTGAAACGTCATTCCCGAAGACTTCGCTGGTGTCCTCGCTCAGTTGATGGCACAACAGGTAGGGGTTGTCAGATAAAAAGACGAGAACGACGAAAAGACGAAATGCTAAGTAGGAAAACAAAACTGGAACTGAAAAACCGTGCTGACGTCCGATTTCATGCACTGCCAAAGGCTTACTTCCTGGACAAGGCCGCTTACTTCCGGTGGCTTCACTTTTGGGCGCCCGATGCGGCATCCAGCTCCCCTAGTGGAGATCACTGTGTGGTACCTCACATGACGCTTTCATAACACCGTTCTGCAAATATATTTCGCCTACATTTAACCTTCAACATTAACTGAGATTCCCAGCTCTCATTTGTTATGTTTTTCTTGTCTATGGCTGGACCGCTCCGATTGTCACGGAAGCATTTATTTTGTGCCCGGGCACTTTCAAGTATCGTCCCACCAATCATTTTAGTTCCCGCACAGCCCACTGCCGTAGACCTGCGCTATTAACCATAAAATCTTGCCAGGCTTCCACGGAACAAGGTTATGACCTTACCCACTGTGCAGTTCCTATTTCCCTCCTGACGACATTTTACTCCGGACACCCTAGCGCACACCAGAGTTATGTGAAAAATTTATTAAACTTGTCGCACCGAGTTCATCTGATACTCTAGGTCGTTGTCGTGGCATCGGAATTGTCTACGCGTTGCGTCTGAAGCCCTTTGCCTGTCGCCCGTCACCACTCTCACTCGCTACCAAAATGGCCTGCTTTCGTCCAGGGGGGTTGGGTTAGTATAATCATAGTGCGTCAACTTCTCTTCCTTTGTATATTTCATCAACACCTTTCATCTTGTTCTAAAAACGCATTTCTGTCGGAGGCATAAATCCCTCTACGGGCATATTCAATTTCAGAGTGTAGCCTTCATAGAGTGCGAGATAAAATTGATTGAGTCGAAACCTGAGCAGTCATACAGGCATTGCGGAATCAGGGTGCCGATGACCATAATATAAAAATACTGAAATAATATTTCACAAAATCAGCAGTAAAATTCCTATAAGGAAGGGTGTCAGCTAAGGAGACACAATCTTGACAATACTATTCGCCGGCTGTTTACACGTGATACTCAGAGGTCAGGAGTGGAGGCAACTAGGGATAAGAGTAATGAAGATTACGTTAGTCATCTCCGACTCTAATCACATTGACTTGCTAAGTTACTCAGAGTATGAACTGGAAAGCATTTAAAATGGTTGAGATAGGCCGAACATAAGAGTTGGTCTAAAAATTTATACGCAGAAAACTGTTGTCTAACAGTCTCGGAAGAGAGCAGCAGTTTATAATTGGTAGCAAGGCGCTGAAAGTGATAACGGAACGCGTCTACTTGGGGTAGTTAGTGACCGCAGATCAATTAACGAGGGCTAATACATACTGGGCACCAAATGATACTAACGCGGATTACGGTAGCCAGCCACCAAAGCATTTTGCAGTCAAACTTAAACGCTCTAACATTCGACGGAACGTCAGAGTTTTGCTTCTTGTAGAAGAAGAAGTGGCCGTGTCTAGAGAGCTTCTTCGGTGTGCTGTAGAGCAAGCCGATGCCATCTAGCGTTCGGTCTTGAGCTCGAAGAGGGCCCGACAGCGCATGATCGGCCTATGAAGACGGACGCCCACTTTCAGGATCTTTTTCTGGTCCGCGCTTTGTACATGGCTATGGGGCTTCGTTGACATTGTAACACATAACAACCTTCATATCCAGGTCTTTCAAAACATGCACCTCATTAACCGCGGGAGTGTAAATGCGAGCACAAGAGCAGAATAGAAGGTGTTTAATTTTGTCCTGAGGTTTCGACACAAATGTAAGATCAAATTATTGTACCTAGAGCAAGTCCAGTCAGGGATATAATATGTCTAAGGTTGATGTAAAGGAACTTTCATATTTGTAAACACGGTGCCTGTCTTTTCTTCAGTTCTCGCTTGTTTGCATCACTGGGAACACTAACAGCGGAAACCCTGGCAAGTGGCTTGATCCAAGAAGGTTTGTTAATTTCTTTCTTTGCTTAATAATATTTCGCGGATGTAGAAATGGTTCTTTTAAACCACTCGAAGGCCGCGCTTGAGTAAAAACGTTTCACAACATTTCCATCAACGCATGCCGGCATTTCTGCCGAGGGCTGCGGGCTATGGTGCAAAGTTCTTGATATGCAACCTTACGCTCCAGCAGTCGCTGGTATCCTGCAAAAAATATCAGCATAATGGGCACCTGCTGCGCTCAGTGACATTGGCAGTCACGAAGTTCCTCTGTCCGGAGCAGTCAAAAAGCTAATCTTGCCGAATGAAAAGGAGTTGACCATTTACAATTCACCGGTACGCATACACATCTCCTGGTCAGCGGGGTCCGATTTGAACAGCCGTTTGGATTCGGATGGCCGCCGTAGACAGTGTGGGGGGGAAGACGTTCCCTAACAAAGGAGAGCGGGACAATGCCCGCGAACGTTCTGCAGTGGCACAGATCGTGTAGGGTGCTGGGTATTCTAATATCATGCACAATAATCAATACCTTTTTAGCATGGTCTTGCGTGAATCAAACATTAATTTTTTTTAGAAATCCATTCCCCTCCTTTGAAAAATCAAGCAAGACAGAGGAGGCAGGAAAATTTTTTCTAAGCAATATTATTAGGGCAGGCGGTGGCCTCTCTGTCCCGAGAGTAAGTACTTACTCACCTGCTGGCAAGCTATTGTAGTCGGTAGGACATTTTATTGCGTAAGCAATACTGCGCCAGGTTTCGAGCCGTCACGTGTGCCCCGGCGGTGGCCATGGTTGACCTTGAACAGCGTTGCTTCAGCCGCGCTCCGCCAGATGGAAGCGCCGTCGGCGCGCAGCTAAAGACTTTACGCGCAGCGCGGCACCGGCGCCGAGCAGTTTGCTCTGTCTCCGACAGATGGCGCCACTAGGGCGTCCGCCACTTCTGGGCTTCGAAGCTGGCGTTAGCAGCAATGGCGCGCAGTGCATCGATGGCATTCGAATGATATCGGTTAAGCAGTTAGCCTCATTCCTAGTCAGACCACATGAATAAAAAATAACACTGAGTACAAAATTGGTCGAGTTGGGGAAGGCGCGTCTAATGAAAGTGGTTTCTTCGTTCACTCCCATCTTCCTCCCTTCCCGTTACGGCGAGGTAGAGGTTTCCACCGAGATATGCGAGACAGATAGATTTCCTTTCCTCAAAAACCAATTTACCGACCAGCAAGGTGTACAGCCGAACGGGCGATGGCATTCTGTGGACTCCCTGGCAGCATGGCGGAATGGTCACGTGACCAAATATGGTGGCGCCCACGCTGACGCACTGTTAAGCGTCTGTAAATGCGCGCTTGCCTTGGCGTGGATGATTTGCTATGCAGTCCTCTAAGGAGAAGTGACGACAGCAAGAAGCGAGAAAGCGACAACGTGCACAAGAGAATCCAGAACAGCGTCAGGAACGCCTTGCAAAGCGTCGTGCTAAGGATGCAGCTCGGCGACAACGTTCTACCTCGCAGAGTGGTTCCACGTCATCGGTCACCGATGAATCTTAAAACCTTACTGCTCAGGAACGCCGCAATGCTACCAGGTGAAGGCAACGCGCCGAAGAATCGCCAGAAGAACGCGCACGGCATTGCTTACGTAATTTACCCGGTTTAACCAGAGCTAAACCACTGCGAAATTTTTTTTTGCAATGTAGAGAATGATACAGATGCGCGGCATGGTAATGGCTTATCTCACTACCTTCAGCATGAGGTATGGTTCATGCTGAAGGTAGTGCTCTACCATAATAATAATGTCACGATGGCGATTAGCGAAGGGCATGAGACTCAGGGTACCGAATCATAATTTCTAGAGTTCGGCTCGGGTTCGGGTTCACGCCTTTCGGGTTCAGTTACGAGTTCTGCTACGGAGCTACATTCCGTTCCGATTCGAGCCGGTTCGAACAGGATCGAACCGGTTGAAACGCGTTCGAATGGGTTCAGGACAGAAAAAAAAAAATTCTGAATGTAGGTGTGTTTTGATCACTCTTGTTATGCTGTTCACTCTTCTGTGTGACAGGGGTATAAAAAAATTGTTAGCTTGTTTAAGGCAAAAAGGTTTCTCTATACAGACTCCCCTGTCCGCGGTAATATGATAGAAATTAAAGACAAGAGCTGCAAAATCAAATGCTCTAAAAATTAATGTAAATCGGCTATTATGTGGTAGAATCCATCTGACGAGCAACATAAGGCGAAAAGCTCATGAATTTTGTGTCTACAATACGCTCCAGCTCCAGCACATTTGACGCCGCGTGGTGCGAGTAGTAAGCCTTTTGGTCACTTCACCTCCAATCGCGGGGTACCCCAGGGCTTCGTCCTCACCGCCATATTATTTAACGTAATTTTTATACCTCTTGTCCGAGCCCCAGAGAAAATGGCTTCTGTACGCGTCCTTGCGTATGGCGACGACATAACCTTTTCGTTCTGTCATCCAGATGTGTTTGTGCAACAGTCGGCGCTCCAGCAAGCGCTGGATGCCTTAACATCTGACTCTGGCTCTGTCATCTGACTATGACTGTGTCGTGTAATAAATCATGTTTAATTCGGATTGGAAACAGATGTGGCTTACGGGAAGCAGAACCTTTTACCTTCACGGTAGATAATTCTCGAATTCCCCAAGTAGAAAGTGCGCGTGTTCTAGGTATTCTACTTCATACACCTGGGACTGCGACTCCGTGGCTGAACGCGAACCGTAAATCGGCTCACGCTACTGTCGGTTAGATTGGGCGCATAGCTTGTGCGCTATGGCGGAGCACGTTTTGATAATGCCCGCCAGCTCGTGCGCTCCACCCTACAGCCGCGGATGGTGTACCCGGCCCAATTTCGTCGCCTCAGCCGTCGACAGTGAGACTACCTTCAATCGGGAGGTTATGCGTGCCATGACTTATCTTCCTCGTTTCACACTCATACCAATTCTGCAAGAGTACGCTCAACTTAATGCATTAAGTTAAATCATCGGCCAGCGTGAGGCAAACAGAGCACGCAAGACGTCGCTTCAGCTTCATCGTTTACAGATTCTTCCTCCATGGCCATACTGCCAACTCGCACACAATCGCTCCCTGCTTCGCCGCCAATATCAGCCGCGCATCAACCTTCAGGATGTATAATACACACCGATGCATCACACACAGCACAGCAGGGAGTTACCGCAGTTTACAGTCACTCCCATCCTCATAACTCCCGTGCTACATATGCGGATACTTACATCCCCTTGCTTTGGCGCTTCAAGCGATACACAATGCAATTGCTTCCCTTCCACTCCCATCCACTTTCGGTGCTATTCACATTTACACTCACTCCCTTGCCGCCCTTAAGAAGCTTAAGGCTTTCCGGTGCACATTCGAAATTACAAAATCGTTTCCCCATCTTTGCACAAAATACCCCTGTCCTTTGTGTATACACTGAATTCGCGGTCATGCTCACGATCTGCACAATATTAATGTGGATGCAATGACACACATTTGAACATCAGACATCACGCCACCTTCCCTTGTTCCCCCAGATCCGTTCCTGTCCCACGTTTCCGAGAAACAGGCTTTGCGCCAGCGAACACGCGCTCTAATTTCGCCGTGTTCATTCCCTCTGCCCTTTAGTTCCACTCGGGAGAAGGAGGTATCTGTGCGCCGGATTCGGGCAGGAGCGGCTCTGAGCGTCATCCGTGGCGTGGCAAACGTTTAGAAGTCACTGCATTGTGATGCTCTGCCTGAGCAGTGTGGGCGAAAAACACTTGCTGTGGACTTGCCCGGCTACAGACTCCGTGAGACGACGCTTCCTATGGAACGTCCTATGGGATGTTGCGGGCGACTGTCGCAAGTGGACATATCATAATCGCTTTATCAATAACTTTTGCCGCTTTTTAAGCCGGGCTGTTTACACTCCTTCTAACTTTCTTTCCCTTTCTCATTATGCATAATGGCAAACATCTCGCATAAAAAAAAACTACTACTGAACATGATTAGACAGCGGAAGCTATGGCTTATAGAGCAACTATACGCGGCTTGGCGTCTGTAAGGTTAGTGTCTTCCGGACACTAGATAGACAGCGCACCCACCCTGCCACCTTGGCAGGTGTATCGAGAAGTTGACCGGAATGACGAACGGCACAGTCAAGGACCAACAGCTCCTAAGGTTTATACGGCCCGTGCATATATAGGGTCGTGGGGAGAGAAGGCAGGGTTAAAAGAGAGGAGGCCGTTCAGCACGTTGCACATGAGCTGGTGATAACGAACAGGTACTTGCACTGATATGATACATCCCCCTCCCTTTAACAATAAGAATCCGCCGTTAGTGATTTGTTGAAAGTTCTTGTCGTAGCCTGAACGAATGGGTTGGCTTGTGGGTCGCGTGGACAGCCTTGGCAGGGGAGGTTGTGCCGTCGGAGAAGTGGCCGTAGGATCCTGAGGTGATGAGGTGACATGCTGATGCTGGGCTCCAGTCGGTAGGTCGTCAACATTGTCGCTGCCGTCCGATGAGCATGAAGCGAATCGCTCCCTTGTTGCGAGCAAATGCTGCCGGTTGCGCTTCAAGATGCTTTCGCCGGTTTGAACGTGATAGGATCGCTGTCCGGCAGATGTATTACACTTAAGCTTTTATTTCCCATGACGGAAGTTTTATCCGTACGACGTCACCCTCTGCAAGGGCTGGCAGGTTCCGGCTGCTCTGGCTCGACTGCTTGTGCTTGCTGACCTGGATGATCGGCTGCGGGCGGAAGTCGGGCAACTGGCTGCGAAGACTCCTTCCTTGAAGCAGCTCTGCAGGCGACCGGCCGTCTTCCAATGGACTCGTCCTGTAATTTAATACACCAAGCCAAGAATCTTCATTACTTTCGCTTGTCTTCTTAAGAATCCTTTTGATCACCAGTACGCCCTTTTCAGCTAGACCATCTGAGCGCGGAAACTGGGGGCTGGATGTAGTGTGATTAAAGTCATGCAGTTTCGAAAAACCTCCAAACTCGCGGCTAGCAAACTGAGGTCCATTATCGGAGAAAAGTTCAGTTGGTATGCCATATCTTGACAATGTTGCACTGAGCTTCTCAATGACTGTGCTCGCGCTCAAATCAGAGAGCTTCTCTACATCCGGGAAATTTGACATTGCGTCATAAGCGCACAAATAGTACTTTCCCCCGTACTGAAATGTTTATTTATTTATTTATTTATTTATTTATTTATTTATTTACCCTAAAGACCCGGAATAGGGCATTACATAGGGGGGGAATGGTTAAAAGAAAGCACACATAACTAATCAACTCATAACAAATGATGGTCAATATACAGAAGGCAGAGTTTGGTAACATTTCGTTAAATGCAGTATAACACATTGAAACAGCAAAATTCAATACGTTCAAACAAGTGAGTAATAATTAGGGCAAAATAAGTAACTACAAATACAATGGCGCACAAAAGAGGCTCCGGAGATGTTCAGCACACAAGAAATGTCAAAGCAAAGAAAGGACCGCCAAAAAGTTACGGTCGTCATAAAACGGTAAATCATCTAGCACTCTATGACGCATTTTCCGTGTTCAGAAATGTTAGTAAAGCTGTTTGAAAAGATGATAATTCAGTATGGCCGACAGTGCTGGATGGCAATGAGTTCCATTCATTTATTGACAAAACCAGCGGTGACTTCTCATATTTTAGTGTGCGAGCGAAAATCGGACGTACCTTATGCGCATGATCCAGGCGAGCTGAACAATGAGGTGCAGGAAAGATATGATTTCGGGAGAATGGCGTTTCGCTATAGTATAAGGTGTGAAATAATGACAACCAGGCGAACTTTCTACGTGTAGCTAGAGGTTGAAGATTCATGGCTTGCTTCATTGCTGATACGCTTTGATGACGGGAGTAGGATGACAGTATGAATCTGACGGCTTTATTTTGCACTGCTTCTAGAGCATTTGTAAGAATCGCGTGGGAGGTGTCCCATATAACCGAAGCGTATTCAACAGATTACCTGATAAGCGTTGTATAAGCGCTGTGCCATGTTTCAGCGTTCGCAAGGGGTAAACGGAGTTTCAAGAGACCAATTTTTTTAAAGGCTTTATTAGTTATTTATTCAATGTGAGCATCCCAGGTTAAGTTCTGACTGAAAATCGGCACCAACACGCTGCCAAGCTTGATTCGGCGTTGAACGAAGCATTATGGTTCTGCTGGCTGACTGTAAGCGTACTTCCTGCAGATTCCACATTTTTGGTTCAATGATTCTACTTCAGAGTTCATCCCAGGCCAGTAAACCAGTTGGCTAGCTCTTGCTTTGCTGTTGGCTATACCGAGGTGCCCTGCATGAATGCGCTGCAATATCTCGGCACGCATGCTTGCGGGAATTATGACCCTGGTGCCCTTCATGATTACGCCGTTCAGAACTGATAGCTCCGGTGCGATAGGCTTAAAACAGCCGTCTATAGGCCCGCCTGTCGAAATGCGCTCTATCACACCCTGCAGATAGGGATCCGCTATGTCTCGCGCACAAGGCGAATCATTGTTCTTTCACTCACGGCTGACGATAGTAGATTGATGGCGTGCACTTCGACATCATCCGTATCCACCGCTATGGCATCAGCAGGGAGTGGCGACAGGGACAGCACATCGGCGAGCTCCATTTTTTTGCCAGGAACATACGATAACACGTAGTTGTACTTCAAAAGCCGGAAAAAGAAACGCTGCACTCTAGGCGGCATGTCTCCTTTCTTAGCGATATCCATTAGCGGCCGGTGGTCACTTACTAAACATATCGGATGGCCATACACAAAGCGATGGAATTTTTCGCAGCCAAAGAAAAGGGCAGGCGATTCTTTCTCGTTTAGCGAATATCGTTGCTCGGCTTCTGTCAGGACTCGAGATGCATATACTACCGGTCTGAAGGTTGCACCATGACGCTGCAGCAGGGCTGATCCCAAGCCAGCTTGTGATGCATCTGACGTCACTTTCGTTTTCTTTGTTGGATCAAATATTGCCAGAAGAGGTGCTTCGGTCAGTGCTTTGCAAATGTCCTGCCAATCCTTCTAATGATTTTATGCCCACTCAAACAGCGCATTCTGCTTGGTAAGAGACCAGAACGCTGCCGTCTGCTGAGCTAGTGCTGGTAAGTATTTGCTAAAGTAGTTCACACGCCAAGCATTCTCTGCACCGCTTGTTTATATTTCGGTTTTGACATTTACAGAAGGCTCTTCACGGGAGTGTGGCTTGGTCTTGTGCCTCTGCTGCTAATAATGTCGCCCAAGAATGTAATTTCTTCAACACCAAACTGTCATTTTGCCTCGTTTAAGGTCAGTCCTGCCCCTTCAGCTGCGCTTAGGACGTTATGCAGCCGTTCGTCATGCTCTGCCCTAATTGTACCCCAAATTAGAACAACGTCGACATACACTCACACACCGGGGAGGCCATCCAATATTTCATTCAAGGCTTTCTGGAACACTTCGCTGGCTGAGGCTATGCCGAACGGAAGGCGTAGAAAACAATAACGACCAAAGGGCGTCGCAAACGTGCATATTTTTTTACGAGTCCTCATCCAGCGGAATTTGGTGAAACCACGCATTCGCATCCAAACGAGAGAAAAATTTTGCGCCTGTCAACTCCGCCTCAATGTCCTCTCGACGAGGCATCTTGACGAGGCACCTTACTCTTAACTTGCAGTCTTTTTTTGGTCACAATGACCAAAGGGCTTACCCAGTCTGTTGGGCTGGTCATTTTCCGTACAATGCCTTCTTGTTCCATCTGGTCTAATTCGTCACGCAGCGGCTGCTGAAGAGACAGCGGCACCCTACGCGCCGGCTGGACGACGAGGATGGAGTCTTCGCGGAGCGTTATTTTGTGTTTTCGCTGAATGCATCAAGTGCCTTTGAACAGTCCAGGAAACTGTTGGAGTGCGCCTTCTACAGTGGTCCAGACCGCTTGTATCGCTCGTTGGATCAGGACCAATCGCTCGCTCGTTTCGACACTCAAAATGGCTTGGTTGTGCTTTCTTACCACAAAAAAGTGAGCGGCCACCTCTCTGTCTCCAACTAGTTCGCTTGTTGCAAACACTCCGCAATGCTTGATGAGCCCACCGTTATAAGAACGGAGTGTGGTATTACTGGGTTCCAATGCAGCCATACGCAACTTGCGGTAGACTGAGAAGGGTATGATGTTAGCTTGTGAGCAAGTGTCAACTTTAAACACCACTTCTCGGCTGCCCATCTTCGCCTTGATGAACCAGTCGCGGTTGCTGTCGACGGTTCAAACAGCGACGGTTAGCACTTCGAATCTGTCTTCATTCTGAATCTCGTTTACACCCGCAGTTCTGCAGCAAGACGCGAAGTGGTTCAGCTCATGGCACGAGTACAATGTTTTTCCAATATCCCTGGAGCCAAAAGTGTACGACAGCTGCATCTTACCGGTACTAACCTACGGGGTAGAAATGTGAAAGCTAGAAAAGGGTTCAGCTTAATTTAAAAAGAACGCAGCAACCTATGGGAGGAACAATTAAATGCGTAAAGTTAAAAACCGCAAGCGCGCAAAGTGGGAGAGGGAACAAACGCGGATTAATGATATCCTAGTCTAAATCAAGAGAAAGAAATGGACTTGGGAAGGGCATGTAATGCGAAGGCAAGATAACCGCTGGTCATTAAGTGTAACGGAGCTGATAATAGTGAGCAGATTAGTTTGTAATAATATAGCGCTATTTGGCTACCGTTTCATCTCATTTTTTTTCTTATGTAACAACCATTACACATAACAAAATATCCGACTCCATGCGCTGATTTTCAGAATTTTAATAAAAAGAAATGAAAAGCATAAAAATTACCGAGAATGTTTGTACGGACTCTATAGCAGAAATAGAATAGTGTATAAATTTTCAAGGACCTCATCGACATTTATTTTTAGTCCTTGGCAGCAAAATTTGGTTAAAACCGAAGCATGCAATTGCAGGAGCATATGTTGAACTTTTCTAGCGGGAAAAAATGGCTGAGGGTTAAGCGCTGTTAGTTCAAATGCGAATTGAGTGCGCTAGCACCCAATTCGCATTTGCACACTACATTCATTCTGTACACTGCATTCTTAGATCTCTGGGAGTCCTCGTACTAGTCGTGGCGCAGTAGTGCAGCACTTAAGCGGTGCGCCTCTGACCTGCAATGGCAAGGTCTGCAACCGGTGGAGCTTGCGCGACCCAGGTTGCTCTTCCAAAGTAACCTCAAGGTCACGCAGAGATGTTTAGAACACCGAAACAGCGCCGAAAATAAAAATAATCGGTGGTTCAACCCGACTGCACCTAGTAAGACGAGCGAATGCTCTGTTATGCATGGTTATCCACTCTGAAGCCTTTCGATGTCGTAAAGATCATTTGATTCCGCTTGACGCAAACGATACATGAAGTTGAAGAAGTTTGAAGTTTATTCTCGTTTCTTCATACAGAAACTAAAGCACCCGAACTAAAGGTGCTTCCTTGCACCTTTCTAGGTTCGCGGCCCCAAACAACTTGTATACAGGGGGAAACAGTGCGGTATGAATAAATTGCTTTCTCCAATCAGAAATAGAAATTAAAAATGGAAAGATGCAACAGTACTAAGGACTGAAAAAGCTAAAAAAATAAAAATGGAAGAATGGAAACAGTAGCAGCAGAAACAGGCACTGAAAGCTAAACAGAATTTCTGACGTTGACGAATATTTTAATTGGAAGCACTTAGTTCTACATTACGGTCAGTGTACGCTCGAATGCACCAAGTGATGTGTGCCGTTCAACTACGGTATCAAGGCCTTTATTTTTGTTCAAAAGCATGGGTATTTTTGGATAGTAAGCTTTGCCCACTGACGCACTAGTTCCGGCATGTTGCTCATCCATGGCTTTGTGCGAACGTAAGCTCACGCTACACGCTTTTATATAGCAAACGGCACGTCACGCGATTTGCGGCAGTTGTGAGGCGGCTCCGCATACGCAGCTTTGAAGAGGCGCAGCGGGTCACGTGATTAGATAGTTGCGAGGCGAGCGAGCGTCGTCTGCTCAGTGCGCGTAGCTGTGGCGAAGCATGGCGAGTCAAGTGGCATGACGTCAGAGCTAAGGCTCCGCTCCTCCTGATTTGTTGCTGAAATTTAATAGACACATAACCTTCAGCTTTGTTCGAGAGGAACAGTCATCATCATCATTATCATCATCAGCCAGACTACTCCCACTGAAGGGCAATAGCCTCTCTAAAGCCTCTCTATTAACAATGTTCTTTGGCAGTTGCGGACACCGTATACCCGCAAACTTCTTAATCTCATCCGCCCACGTAACTTTCTGCCGCCCCGTGCTATGTTTGTCTCCTCTTCGAATCCACTTTGTTACCCTTAAGGATCACCGGTTATCTTGCCTTCGCATTACATGTCCGGCCGAAGCCCACTTCTTTCCCTTGATTTCGACCAGGATGTCATTAACCCGCGTTTGTTTCTTCAGCCACTCCACCCGCTTCCGATCTCTTAACGTTCCTCCTATCAATTTTCTTTCCATAACTTGCTACGTTGCCCTTAACTTAAGCTGAACCCTTTACGTTAGCTTCCATATTTCTGCCCTATGGGAGAGTAGCGGTAAGATACAGCTGTTGCAGACTTTTCTCTTGAGGGATATTGGCGAACTGCCATTCATGATCTGAGAGAACCTGCCATATGCGCTCCACCGCATTCTTATTCTTCTAGTCATTTCCCTCTCATGATCCGGATCAGCGGTCGCGCCTGTCCTAAGTAAACAAATTCTCTTACAACTTCCAGCACATCGCTACCAATTGAGAACTGCTGCACCTTTGCTAGACCTTTGAACATTACTTTCGTTTTCTGCATGTTAATGTTTAACCCCACCGTTCTGCTCTGCCTGTCTAACTCATTGATCAAGCTTTGCAGTTCATGTCCTGAGTGACTTAGCATGCCAATGTCATCAGTGAATCGCAAATTACTAAGCTATTCTCCAATAATTCTTACCCCAACTGTTCCCATTTCAGGCCCCGGAATACCTCCAGTAAACAGACGGCGAACAGCATTGGCGAGATCGTGTGTCTGTGGCTGACACCTTTCGTTATCGGAATTTTATTGCTGACTTTATGCAGTGCTATGGTAGCTGCGCACTCGTTATAAACATCTTCCAATATTCTCACATAACACTCTTTTACACCCTGATTCCACAATGCCTGCATGACAGCTGAGGCTTCCACTGAGTCAACTGCTTTCTCGTAATCATTGAAGGCTATTTATAGGGGTTGGCTATATTCTGCTCATTTCTCTATATCCTGATTGATAGCGTGAATATGGTCTATTGTGGAGAACTCCTTTACGAAAGCCTGCCTGATCACTTGGTTGATTGATGTCGAGGGTTGTCCTGACTCTATTCGCGATTAGCTTAGTAAGTACCTTGTAGACAACTAAAAGTAAGCTAATATGTCTGTAATTCTTCAAGTCCTTGACGTCTCTTTTCTTATGAGTTAAGATAATGTTAGCATTCTTCAAAGCTCCTGGTAGGCTTGATGTCACAAGGCATTGCGTATGCAGGGTGGCTAGTTTTCCTAGCACAATATCTCCTGCGTCCTTCAAGAAATCTTGTGTTATCTGATCCTCACCAGCTGCTTTCCCCCTTTGCATTGCTCCTAAGCCTTTCTTTACTTTCTCCTTCGTTACTGGCTGGATGTCGCATTGCTGTGTCCACTGCCTCTCTCAGTAACGTTCTGATTACATTCGCTACTGCATAGATTTGTGTAAAATTCTTCGGAAACTTTAACTATCTTATCCATATTGCTAATGGCATCGCCGTTTTTGTGTCTTAGCGCATACATCTGATTTTTACATATACCTAGTTTTTTCTTCAATGCTTTTAGGATACTTGTGTTCTTCAAACTACATCAGACAAAAGGTCTAATTAAGAAGCGCCAAAGCATGAGGACGTCTAACCCCACAGGCAGAATAGAACTAGCAGAGCTATGGAAGTTAATAAATAAGCGCAAGGTTGCCGACATAAGGAAGTTTACAGGTAGAAAATCGAGCGTGCTCTAAAGAGCGGAGGAAGAAAAGTGCTTTCGCTCAAAAATATCAGGTGTGAGGGGGGGGGGGGTGAGGGGTTGAGTGGCTGATCTTATCAGAAATAGCCCAACAAGACTCTAGCTACAAACGTGCGGTCAATTTACGGCTGCCTGTATTTGCTCAACCCTACTGCATTCTATACGCTTCTACCACCGCATCTTTCTTAATAATGAAGAAAAGAAGACGAAGCTGGACACAATGTTCAGCGAGACTTTATATCGAAAAAAATTTTACAGGGCCTCATGGGTAAAAGTTCTTCAAACACAAGTGGCGTTCATGTTAGCTACAGCCTGTGTGCCAACGTGGGAGGAATACCATTTGCTGCTTAAATTTGTGGCGTATACGACCTTTTGACGCAGTCACGTAAGCCTATGACCATGTTAATCTCGCGAAAAGCTGCCTTTCAGACGATTTTGTCCGAAAGGCATTTTAATTGGTTCCACGAAGGCATGTAACCTTCCAGTGAGAAAGGCTTTCGGCAAGTGTGACGCGCTTCCGTAACCTCGAACCAAAATTAAGGGGATGGCGCTAGCACACACCGCCAGCTTGCGTGACTGCAATCGATGGGGTTGTTGGAGAGGGCGTCGTAGTTGCGGTGAGCTTCTGCAACAAAGATTTGGTGGAAGACGGGGAAGAGATGGCAGTGTTTAAAAAATTTGAGTGGCTTTAGTCCATAGATCTCCACCGCTTGCCGCTACTGTCGTTTTCGGCAAGGCAGCACTTCCTGCTTTTTCTTCAGTCTGCACGCCTCGTTCTCTCTAAATGCCAAGGTAATTCACACTCGCTACCCGGCCAACGCCTGGCCTTCTTTGTGCGAGTTTCGACTGTTTGTATGCTGTTCCTTATGGCCTCTTCACCGCCTTCTCATTACCACGCTGTCGAAGTCTTCGTTACTGTTCTTTCTTCATCCATCTGCCCTTCGCAAGTCCTTTAGTTGACCATGAGAAAATATGCGCGTTTTCTAGGCTTGCCTAGCATGGCTATGGCTGCAATAAGCAATTTATTTCCAGCATTCGACTGAAAGCTGATTGCCTTCGTGGGAGGGTGACAATTAACGTGCAACCTTCAGATTTTTTTTATTTATTTAAACATACTGTCAATCCCCAGAGGGTTTGTAACAGGGGTGGGTACAGAAAAACAATTTTACAGTATTATTAACAAAGAATTATACCAGAGAGAGCGACACAATCGACTGGTTACATTAATACAGGACGTGTCAAAGTATATGTACAAGGAATTCAAGAGGCAACACAGAAAACTTACTGTGTTTCAAAATACATAAATAACAATAGTAAGTACACAATTTGTAAAATTAGGATCATAAAATACATGCAAGTAATGCAGCACCAAACAATGAAAGCAAAATGATCAATGTAATAATAACACAGATATCATACAATAGTTTTACTCTGTGTTTAACCACAATAGCGCTTCTTCTACAAGCTGGGTAAACTTTTCAGGCGAGCTTTGTTGTGCAATTATTGGATCAAGTTTGTTCCACTCGCGCACTGCGAGAGGAAAAAAGGAGTAGTGAAAGGCGTTGTTTTTACACGAGAATTCCTGAATTGTGAGAGCGTGTTTGTGGCGTGTGTTTCTAGAACGGTTGATACTAACAAAAGCTAAGGGATCAATCTTAAAGGAATTGTTAAGCAGTTCAAATAGGAACTTCAAGCGGTGTACCTTGGCTCGGTTAGTCAGCGTCGGAAGGCCTGCGAGATGTAGTAGTTCAGTTGGGGAATCAGTGCGGCGGTACCTGTTGAATATGAAACGAACAGCCTTGCGCTGCACGAATTCTAACATGGTTACATCATTTTTCACGTATGGAAACCAAGCTATGTTGGCGTATTCAAGAACTGGACGAATAAGGGTGACATATGCGAGTTGCTTAGTGCAGGGAGCAGAATGATGCAGCATACGTTTGAGAAAAAACAGTTTGTTCGTAGCTTTTTTTGGGACGTTTCGAACGTGCGTTGACCAGTTAAGATCTGATGCTATTGATACGCCCAAGTACCGATACTCCTGCACTTTACGTAGTGGGACGTTGTTGAGGCGATATTCAAAATTTAACGGTGTCTTTTTCTTGCTAATTGTCATAGAAACTGTTTTGTCTGGATTCATAATCATCTGCCATTTATTGCACCATTGCGAGACACGATTCAGGGCGTTGTTAAGGTTTACTTGGTCATTGGAATTTTTTATCTCTTGATAAATCACGCAATCTGCGAATAGGCGAACTTTGACATTTATATCCCTGGCTACGTCATTAATATAGATTAGGAATAAAAGCGGAGCAAGTACTGAGCCCTGTGGGACGCCGGATAGAACAGGAACCGTGTCTGAAACGCATTCAGCAAGCTGTACAAACTGGTAGCGATCTGCAAGATAGTCACTAATCCAGCGAAGAATCGGGCCGTCTCCAAATAAGTTCTCTAGTTTAAATAACAATTTCACGTGGGACACCCGATCAAAGGCTTTTGATAAATCTAAAAAAATAGCATCAATTTGTGACTGGTCGTTTATGCCTAATGCGAAGTCATGAAGGGTTTCAATTAGCTGGGTAACGGTAGATAGGCCGGATCTAAACCCATGCTGGTTTGAATTAAGTAGATTGTGTTCTTCTACAAACTGGGTTATGTATCTGAGTATTATATGCTCCAGTAATTTACAGCACGTGCAGGTCAGTGAAATGAGACGATAATTGGTCGGTGAAGATGAGTTGCCTGACTTGTGCACGGGGACTACTTTAGCTATTTTCCATTCTGATGGTAAACGGCCTTCCCGGAGTGATTTTGAGTATACAAGAGAAAGAAATTTACTGACTGGTTCCGCATACCGTCTCAGAAAAGCATTTGGGATTCCGTCCGGTCCGTTGCTTTTCTTCTCGTCTAGATTCAGCAGAAGCGATAACAGTCCGCTCTCAGATATAATAGGAACACCTGGCAGTTTGACGTAGGCGGTAGTGCTGGGCCTGCATTCAGGAAGCTGGTTGTCGTCTGGCGTAAAAATTGACTGAAAGTACCGGTTGAATGAATTTGCCTTTTCTCTGCCTTCCTGGGGAGATACCGGCGGATGAGGGTTTGGTCGTTGATTTATATAATGCCAAAACTTATACGGGGCTGTTCTGATAAAATTGTTTAATGTGCTACTGCAGAAACGTTCTTTCCAGCATTTAATTTTACTCTTAAGTGACTTTGTTAATTCCTGGATCCGCAATTGGTAGGCTGGGACAGCTCGTAACTTGTTAGATTTGGTCTTTCTTTCTTTAGAACTACGTTGACAAGGAAGCTGCGGCCAACACCAAGACTCTGTCACGCAGGGTTTGAAGGGCAAGAGGCTTTATATTGTGTATCCTTGTTGAGGCAGTGCACGGATTTACTAGCATCGTTACGTAACTGGGGCCAACATATGTAGTGGGAGTAATAATGGCTTCACTGACATGCGTTAGCTTCAGCGGCTGGGGCATAAACCGTGAATCAGGCGAGTGGAGAGACATAAGTGAGAGCATACGTGTTACATGAAATCAATAAATAACTTAAAATTTAACAAGACGAAGTAGACGCGGTTTTTGGTCACTGTCATGACGGCATTAGGACGCGCGTCGTTACTCTAGACTTTTGCCTACACAGCCGGAACTTTGGCTTCAGTTCTTGCTGTACTGTCCATGTCATTGTCTAGCTGGGTGGCTGCCTAACTGTTTGCGCAGTCGCACTAGGGACGTGCGGCATTGTTTAATAACCGGTCGAAGCTGGAGTTTAGAAGCATTTTTCAGCCAACTCAAAAAGCAGCACAAATGCATGACGGAGTAGACCGTTAAGCAGCTCTTATAGTGGGCGAGCTCGAACGTGCCTCGATGCCCTTCAGTGTATGACCAATTCTGTGTGCCTCGGGCACTTCTTCGTAAAGCTTCCCGCACGGGACAGCAAAATAGGCAAATAAGAAAGTGCGAGTACAAAATCGATATTTCGCGTGATACAAATACTTTCGCATCTGCGATATGATGTCGAGTATTCTAGCCAGAATAGTCTTGAAGCTTTTTCTCGCACATGCCACAGCTTCTCTAATCCTCTTGGTTGGTATATATGCAGACACATTTGATGTCTGTTAACGAGCATATCACGTTAAAAGAACGGTTGTTTCCTTTGAGAGCCCTTCTTTCTCAAGGGCTCGTACAGGGTGAACCATGGACAAGGCTGCTGATGAAAATATAACCTCTTCAACAGAATCTTCCCGTGTCGCCGGAGTTTGCAATAACAATGGAGAGCGATGCTGTCGCAGAAGAGGCTCTTTGATGATCATGGTCGTAGTGGAGAGGTGCCGGCTGCTGACAAGATCCTTATTATGATCCGTTGCCTGTGTCTAGAGCGTTCACGAAAACATTGCGGGGACCTATTAACACTTTTCTATTACATCAATTTTAGTAGAACTATTAGAAGAACTATTAGCAGGAATAATTTACTATTAGCAATGGTGCGCACTTAGTAACCAGTGCAGACGCTTGTTCCTCCTTTTCTGCAAATATCAAATTTAAAAGTCTTCCTGGACGCTATTCTGTGGTTCAGATTCTTTTCTTGCGAAAGCAACACTACGCCAGCCAGTTCGCCTCGTCGCGTAACGGTACCTCTCCTCGTAACGGCGGTAACGGCGCTCTCCTGCAGTAGTGATGCACTCTGACGTAGAGCTGTTGCCTAGCACCCGCCGCAGCTGTCGGCGCGCCCAACTCGGCGCGCCATCTGTACCAGCGCGACGGAGCTGCTGCGCCGCGGAGCCGCTGCCGCTCGCTTCGCCTGTTTTGCGCATGCGCGGTAGAGGACAGGGGGTGTCGCAGAGCTTATATATATATATATATATATATACGGTTCGGCGTAGCGGGAGGGAAGCCGTTATGGAGAGCGACGAGTCGGCTAGACCGAAAGAAGCAACACTGCTTTTCACAACACCATTTCGTTAACCACAGTTAACCACCAGCCAATTTTTTCGCCCTTCAATACAGCCAGAACCGTTCGGTTCTAGGTATCATGTGCCGACATGATACCTACCGACATGATACTAGATGACACCGACATGATGCATGATGATACCCACATGATGTAGACGTGTATCAAACGCAGAGCTGGTAATTCCTTTGCGTTCAGATAAACTTTAATAGACGCCATGAAAAGCAAAAAAGGCACATTTCGTATTTTGTTCAATGTTGTCTCAACCAAATGGGGAATTTTCGTGACGTTAACTGATTTTTAACGCTCGTCTGGATATGAGGTCTGATGCATTGCATCTTTTGTTGTACGCTGGAATATGTCATTCTGAATTTTTCTGACCTCGTGGCAAGCGTTCAGTTTTTTCACTCTTGTGCAGATTTCGCTTTTGGCAATATTATTAAATAGGTAAAGTTATGTTTGTATCGTTCCTGCACTCGACTGCTACTGACAGCAGCGCCTATCAGGACCTGTGTTCAAAAAAAGAAACAGTCGGATACTTGGTATCTGGACCAGAAACAAACTTAGAAACAATACTTTGTGCCTTAAGGGTTCCGTAAACCGTTTTCCATGCTTTAAAATCTGCTTTCTGGTAGCTCCCACACCAAGAGCTTCTGGAGAAGTATATTCTTGGTCAGAGCTAAAATTCGTGGCTTCCATCGACCGCGCGCTATAAAATATTAACTTAGATTCAGAACGGAGGCTCATTCATCTCCCCTTGGCCCGAATTAACGTCCTTAGTTATGCCCATTGACATCCCAATATTTATCAGTTACCGTGGGATGACTGCAAGAGCTGAAAAACATTTAAAACATCTCACTGAGAGAGCACTACAACTGGGCCTGACAAGCAAGAAGCGCAAAAGTGGTACTGGTACTGTGCGCGTAACTAGTAGCTTCTAAATGAGTTTCAGTATCATTTGTTGCTGCATATAAATAGAAGTAGTATTGCTTTTCTCATTTATGATTAATAACACAAAATGTCAGAAATGATAAAAACTTGTTGACCTTTCTCTCAGCCCAATCTACCGAGAGAAACAAAACTTGTAAACTGTAATATTACTTATTTACTCTGTAGTATGTTTTCTGGAACAGAGCTTTCCTCTTCAAAGAGCAAAAAAATGTACTGCTTCGGGAAATTATAATACAGGTCAGTGAATGTCGTATAAAAAGGATTCTGCAAGGCAGTGCGATATGAAATAAAATACGCTTGAATGAGCTAGGCCTAATAATTAATCTGAAAAGGGGTCCAATACATATGCTTCCAATTATACGCCAAGTGGAGGGCCTACTCTTTGTGCTTAAAGCAGTCGGAAGATTACTCTCTTATACATGAAAGATCAGCTTGCGCGTGAGCTCAGTCCATTACCGTCGTCTTTCTGTGTGGTTCGATAATCGCCTATAGTGGCTTAAACTTGCACGTGCCATCACGGAAAAAGCTTAAATTCCTATTTACTCATAAGGAACTGAAAACTAGGCATCACACATGCTTATTTTGTTTTGGTCTACTTGTCCATCTTTTTATCACCATTAACCATACCATTTGCACGTGCATGAATCCATTCCTAACGTGTCTTGTAAATATTTTATGCATATTCTTGTGACTACAGTACTAACCATGTATGTTTTTTAATATCAGATTATCATTCCCATTTGCTGAAAATGAGGTCTTTTTCGTGAACCTCTGAATTTGTATCGGTATATATTAACTCTACATCTTAGACACTGCTTCCTTCATGCAGTGACTCTGTAGAGGTATCTAAGCTAAGTTGCAGACATATAAATACCCTGAACATGATCTGTGCGCCTTTAGAGCAATAAAATTGCCTCAGGGGCCAACATGGTGTTTTTGATTTGGTTCAATTAGTTCTACCTTTGCTGGGTTATGGTTGCGAAGAGCTTGGGAAGCTTCATTCAGAAAATTAAGGGCGTTTCTTTAATAGTTTTCATAAAAGAAATAGACCTAATGTTATTGTTTTTTTCGCTAACCTTCTTATCCGGCATCTGCAGGTCGCGTATGGCTTTTGCGACCCGGGAAATACGAGTGGACAGATGAAACAAAAGACAATTTCGAAAATTTTATCCAATGCCTGAAAATAAGGCGTAGAGGGCCCAAAGGAAGCACAAAGGAGGACATCCCTCCCCAAGTCAAGTTGGACGTACGTACTTTTTCTTGAACTTTTGGGTTTGTAAACGCAGATACATATGAATGCACTGCTATGAACCTGCGTGGGACAGGCAATCGCTTTTTTTGAACAAAATTTTTGCATTACAGGGGTGAAATCAAAAGGCGCAATGTTATACTGAGTTCCACATCAGACGTGTGCACTGTGTAACTTTGATGCTAAGTGGAGACTGCCTATATTTCGGACGAGAGATTTATCACGCTAAATACGTCCTCTTAATTGTCACTAAACCAACTAATTTAATCAGGTATGCTCTTCAGAGGCTACATCATAGCACATAAATAGGCACAAGTTACAATAGTACCGCAAGACAAAACACTGTCGGATCTCAGCTTCCAATATATTTTTCGGCGCGGTAAAGATACTACCACTAATAGCCGAGTTTCGGTCTCTATCTTGATTTTTTCGCATCAACAGCTATAAATCTTGCGCTCAAAATATAAGTTAACTTCCCTGCGAATGTCTGTTATTAACACCAATTTTAAGCAATAGGTACGCCATATCACGTCATGAATTGTAGGCATTTTTTCTGTGGCTATTACGCCACCACGTGACGAAATCAGTTTTTTGTTCTACCTTGTGCCAACGGAATTCGTACTTAGGCTCAAAGCCTGGTCTACGATCCCCTTTAACAGAACCAGGCGTTTTCGATTAGGAATTAGTGGGTCTTCAAAATACAACAGGCACACCAGGTTGCCATCGTGCTGCTGAGTTGTGTTGGAAATACTTGCTCAGTAAATGGAGCTGTAATTATGCTACCGGTGAGGCTACTCTATTCTGTGCTTGGCGTACGTATTTTCGCTACAACTGTTGGCTGAGGAAAGCCAACACTCAGTCGCACCTTGCAAATGTGCAGCATTTTTATGCGGTTTTTTCAAATTTCGCTTTCACCCTCCTGACTATCAGTGTGTTGTAAAAACCCAATTCCTAAGTAGAATTTTAGCAGAAGGTTTAGAGGAAATTCCTTTCTACCACTTAAAATATGTCTATACCAGTTTTTCATTTTTCTTCTCTTTATGTTATTTTCAAGCCGGCGTCTGAGATTTTCTGAGAAAGGATGCATTTTTTGTTAACTATTAAATGTCATGCTGCTAAATCTTTGCTAACGCGCAACGAGCTTATTGAACATGATACGTATTTTGAGAAAACACTATTTCTTTACGAAAAGTAATATTGGCATATTTGGTTCCGATTACGGTTTATGCGGGGCGGGGTTAAAATCGCAAACCCACTCAGACTATGAGGAATGCCGTAGTAAAGGACAGAGTAGATTGTGACCCTAGATTGGGTCTCTCCCGCACCACTGATGTCTGACGAAATTTCGACCACCTCGGTGGCACTGACATCGCAGAGTGCGCGTGGCTCAATCACTTCTACTCCATCGAAATTCGACCCCCGTGGCTGGGATTGAACCCGCGCCTTTGGAGCCAAGAGCTGAGCGCCGTAACCATTGAGCCACCACAGCGGCAATACTTGGGTATTGTGACCATAAGATATACTGGACATTAGATATCAGGATATAATGCTCCTTGGCTGCGGCAATAACAGTATTACCCCAGCTTCAAGCGGCGCTTTTGCTTTTGTTGTTGAGGAATAAAATTTACTGCCAGTGAGTTCGGAAAATATTTAATAATATTGTAGAGCGGTTTATTGGCACGTGGAAAGCGCCGGCTAAGACAACCCTAGCGCATATAGTCTAAGAACCAGCGAGGCGAGAGACCGGCACACAAGCGGCAGTTAATGATGATGATGGTGTCCTGAGCCTTGATGGCACATACCCACGGCGGGGGATTGGCCAGGGTGCATAGCGGATACAAACGCACTCATGTACAGGAAATGGAGTATATTAAAAATTTTGGGAAGCAGAGCTAGAATTTATACAAAACAAAAAATACGGAGAAGGAAAAATTGTGAAATCGCATTCTAGCAGAGGAATCTACCAGATGAAATTATATAATCGTGAATATAATCGCACACTGGTTTCAAAGCATATCCCTTGGCGCTTGCCCCGAAGGATAGGAGAATCGGAATAGAGGAAGCCCGAGCCGAGCGAGGGGTATCTCCGAGTAAATTCTACGGATAGCAGCGAGCCGCCGCTGCGAGCCGCTGAAGAAAAAAAAAATTTTTCTATAGACTCAATTTCGCCACAAGACTCACAAAGGTTGGATATCAAAAACCCCGATCGGCATAAATAAACATTTAGCCGCGGTATCCTGCAGCGCGAAAGTGTCATTGACACCTCACATTGCCTGGAACTGCACATCCGCACACTCCAAGGAAATGCCAGGAGTTGAATATCCGCTGCAGCAAGGATAGGCTCATGGCTAAAGGTGTGGAGACGCTGGAATCGCTGAAAGCATGCTAGACGCAAGTAAACTGTATCTGGGATGAAAGGGACAATAGGTCCACCAAGGGCAGACTTTGCTAAAAAATCAGCCCTCTCATTAGAAACAATGCCACAGTGCCCAGGGACCCAGGGAAAACGTACTTCTGTAACAAGTGGAGGAATAACAAATTGAAGGGAACGGCTCATCGGAGTATCCCTCGAGTTTTCGAGCGCTGTCGAAACAGAAAGGTTGTCTGAGAGTATAATAACCCGAGTGATACTGCAGGGAATCCTTATTAAAGCCAACTCAATGGCCAGAAACTCAGCTACAAAAATAGGGGTATAGTCAGGGGCCCGAAATGAGTAGCTCCAATCAAGAGGCCTTGAGTAAATGCCAATAGCTGCCTTTTCATTTTGCTAGGAGGCATCTGTATAAACGGCAATATGGTTAGGAAAATTGTCTAGGTACTCCTCTGTGAGCCCATTTAACATATCGGCAGTTCTCCAGCACGACCATTCGACGGACGGTACTAGCGCTTCGTCGTCGTTGGTGGCGGTGCTGAATCATCTTCTTCATTCCAACTTCCCCGGCGGAAAGAGGGAGCAATCCTGGCAGCTCCAGGCGAGGAGACGACGAGGGGGCTGTAATAAGGCTTCAGGCGGCTGACACGAACGCCGTCGCGACCACGGCGGCGATGGTCCAAAGAAGGTGTCACCGGTTCGATGATATAGTTCACAGGTGACGTACGCTCTAAGATGCGCTGAGGACCAATGTGCTGGGCCGAAGATTTGTACGCAGCCAGAAGAGAGATCCAGACCAATGATCCAGTGGAGAAGTGTGTAGCGGGCGTGTCTTGATCGGACTTATGTTTGCGGAGTCCTTGACGTTCTGCGGTGAAGGAGCGAGCCAACTGGCGGCACTGCTCAGCATGGCGGGTAATGTCAGAAAGGGAAGTATATTCTGAGCTGTCGGGGTTGTAGGGAAGGATTGTGTCCAGCAGACAGGAAGGCTCGCGCCCGAATAAAGGAAAGAATTGGAAAAAGCGAGTGGTTGCTTGAGATGTAGTGTTATATGTATAGGTCCCGAACGGAAGGACTTGATCCCAATTAGAGCTGTCGAAGCGGATGTACATGCCGATCATGTCCCCAAGAGTCCGGTTGAATCGTTCGGTGAGGCCGTTGGTTTGAGGGTGGTAAGCAGTAGTGGTGTGTGGACTGAGTGGCACGCATCGAGAAGCTCGTGAATAACTTCAGACAAGAAAACACGGCCGAGGTCACTGAGAAGTTCTCGCGGAGCGCCGTGACGCAGGACGAAGTAATGAAGAAGGAAGAAGGCGACGTCGCGAGCAGTAGCCGCCGGTAGGGCAGCGGTCTCAGCATACCGAGTGAGGTCGTCCACGGCGACTATAATCCATCGATTCCCGGCGGTCGTGAAGGTCATGAAGGGGAGCGGCCCATATAGGCCGATGCCCACACGATCGGAAGGGCGAGCCGGGCACGGTAATGGGTGTAACGGGGCAGTCGAGGGTCGAGGTGGCGACTTACGTAGCTGACAGGCTGTGCAGGAGCAAACGTAGCGACGAACGAAGTTGTACATGCCCCGCCAGTAGTACCTCTGGCGTAGTCGCTCGTAGGTTTTTAGCGAGCCAGCTTGAGCGCTCTGATGGTAGTGCGCACAGATCTCAGACTGAAGATGTCGGGGAATCACGAGGAGCCACTTTCGGCCGTCCGGGCGATAGTTGCGGCGGTACTGGAGATCGTCGCGGATGGCAGAATGGGAAGCTTGGCGACGAAGGGCTCGAGGGAAGGAGGACGTAGAGTGTGCACGAAGCACATCGAGCAAGGATGAAATCCATGGATCCTGGCGTTATTGATTGGGCAGATCCATATTAGTGAGCGCTGCTAGTAGGTAACCAGATATGGTGGAAGAGGACGAAGGAGAGGGCAATGGCGAGCGTGGCAAGGCGTCGGCGCCGGAGTGCTTGCGTCCTGACCGGTAGACTGCGGTAATATCGAATTCCTGAAGACAGAGCGCCCAATGGCCAAGGCGTCCTGAGGGATCTTTGAGGGAGGCCAACCAGCACATGTCGTGGTGATCAGTAACGACGGTGAACAGGCGGCCATATAAGTATGGGCGGAACTTCGTGAGAGCCCACACTACGGCCAGACACTCTTTCTCAGTCGCGGTGTAGTTCGACTCTGCTTTGGTGAGAGCATGGCTGGCGTACGCAAGAACGTATTCAGAATATTCGTGCTTGCACTGGGCAAGGACAGCACCAAGGCCGATTCCGCTTGCGTCGGTGTGCACCTCAGTAGGAGCGTTTGGGTCACAGTGCCGAAGAATAGGGGTTGAAGTAAGAAGACGACGGAGCGCAGCAAAAGCTTCATCGCAGGCAGAGTACCACGTAGACAGGTGCGGGACCATTGAGGAGTTTCGTAAGGGGCACGACGATAGAGGCGAAATTAGGGACAAAGCGCCGGAAGTAGGAGCAGAGACCCACAGATCGGCGCGCATGTTTCGTAGAGGTCGGTTTAGGGAAGTCAGCCAGAGCACGGAGTTTGTCAGGATCAGGTAGGACGCCATCTTTGGATGCGAGGTGGCCGAGTATTGTAAGTTGCCGGGCGCGAAAGTGGCATGACATTTCTTGAGGTTAAGCTGAAGGCCAGCACTAGTGAGGCAGCTCAATATATGGCGCAAGCGCTGGAGATGCGTCGGAAAATCGGGCGAAAACACAACGACATGATATAAAATTCAGAGACAAATGTTCTATTTGAGGCCGCGCAAGATATTGTCCATCATTCGTTCGAACGTGGCGGGAGCGCTACAGAGACTGAATGGCATTACGGTGAATTAATATAGGCCGTCAGGGGTAACGAATGCCGTTTTTGGACGGTCGGACTCAGACATCGGGACTTGCCAACCGCCGGAACGGAGATCCAGAGAGGAGAACTCGGCGCCTTGCGAGCAGTCAAGGGCGTTGTCAATACGGGGTAGCGGGTAGACGTCTTTGCGCGTAGTTTTGTTAAGCCGGCGATAGTCCACGCAAAATCGTATCGAGCCATCCTTCTTTTTCACGAGGACAACTGGGGATGACCAAGGACTGGCAGATGACTGAATAATGCCGCGTTGTAGCATGTCGTCCACTTGCCGAGCGATGAGGCGGCGCTCGGGAAGTGACACACGGTAGGGGCGCTGGTGGAGAGGAGTATGGGTATCAGTTTCAATGTGGTGCTCGACAGTGGTCGCACGGCCCGAAGAAGAGGACTCGTGGGCAAACGATGAGCGAAACTGGTTGAGCAGGGCAAGAAGCTGCACGCGTTGAGCTGTGTCGAGGGCGGGGTCAATAGAGCGGTCGAAAATGTCAGAAGGCAGTGGGTAATCGGGAGGACCGCCACGTGGGGTGAGGGCAGCGAGGTCGGGACTGGAGGAGGTCACATCAGTGTCCAAAGAAGAGATCAAGTCAGCGGTTTTAAAATTATCAAGGCACTAGCCACGGAGCCAGATGAATTAAGCCAGATGAAAAGTTATGACTATCGCCTTTGCTATAGACGATGGCAGTTTTAGGCGTTTTAAACACTGCCCGCTTAAATATTGCCACAGGCAGCCCTTAATGAAAACAAAAAGGTTGTGCTAAAAATGCATTTCTACATACAGTTTTAACTTCATTTTAATTTTGTAGTTATTGCCATTATACTTAACTACTAAAACGAATGCTTTCCATGTACGGTCGGAGTAATATTTTGAACCTTCTTACAAATAAATCGAAGTACGGTTTTTGCGAGTTTAGTGCATTTAATAGACATTAAATACATTAAATTGAATAAATATACTATCAAAATTTATTCGGTTTGGATGAGAAAGAGGCTGCGAGTCGCCCTTACTGGACGAGGCTGATTAAAGTTGCCAGCGGCAGCACTAATCACTGAAGCGCCAAGACCATTAGGTCATTGTGCCTTTCAATGCGTAGGCATAAGGAGCCCTATCCATCAGAAAAGGCGGCGTTGTCATGAATCGAGAGGGCGAGGACGTTGCAAGGTCACTTGATGCCACTTCCACGGAATAATGTAGCCACACCGCGAATGCCAACAGACAGTGCAAACTGGAAGTGTTGTGAGAAACATGTTGCTAGAAGAGAGAGCTTGCCTTATATATAAACCCGAGAGACAACACGTTACCTTGCCCAGATGTACCCACCGGGAGATAACACATTATATTGCCCGGCGAGGTATTTCATGCGCACTAACTCTGGGTCACCAAACTGCCGCACAAGCGCGGGACTGGTCGCGTTCGAATCTGGGTGCGATCTAGAAACTAACTGCTAGTGGTAACCTGCGTCAGGCGTCGCTCAGGGGTCCAATTGTGAACGAACAAATGCATGGGCGCCTATGGGAGCCGGTCGGCTTAGCGATTAAGGGTCCTTCTGGCTATTTTTCGGTCCCGGAGGTGACCAAGACGCATTTACCTGTCTAATGATATGACGTTCCCTACACGTAATGTAATTAAGTGGTGGTGGTCTTTCTGCTAGAAGTTACGAAAAACGAAAGGACGACCCAAAAAAAAAAAATTCGCTGTGGCTTAGCTTGGTTAAGCCCGGTAATTGCGAAAGCAATATCCGTACCTACGCCATGGTTCAGCTGGTAGTATAGCGGGTGGTGGTGCTTGTGGTTAGACTTGTGGTGATGCATCGGTTGTACAATTCAATCTAATCTAATCTAATCTAATCTAATCTAATTCAATTCAATTCAATTCAATTCTTTTCTTTTCAATTCAATTCAATTCAATTCAATTCAATTCAATTCAATCCAATCCAATCCAATTCAAATCAAATCAATCCAAATCAATCCAATCCAATCCAATCCAATCCAATCTAATCCACCTAATCTAAGGCCGCCGGTGGTGGCACCGCCACTACTCGCGGACGGCGCGAGATGGTCGCCCAGCTCTTCGGCGTGACGTCACACAGAGGTTATTCGAAAGGTCAATGGTGGCACCGCCGAGTCACGGCAAAGGCTTGAAAGTGCAAGTAGTAAAGCTTTCGCTTTAAAAGAACAGTTTTGACTGTCCTCCAAAACGCAATTTCAGCACTAGATTGCTCTACGACAACTTCACTGTGCTGCAAATTTGTTTGCCAGGACCCTCATTTTTTTTAATTGACGTACATTTTGGAGAAATAAAATCAATATTTATGCACTTGCACTTTTCATACATTGCCAATGTGCAAATTTTATTCCCCAAAGCGGGCTTCGGAGCACTATAGTGCTTTAAGACAGCTGGAATGGTGCTGCAAATATGTTTACAGGGATATCTGTCTGTTACAATTGAAGTATAAATCGCAGAAATTTATTTCATGTTCATGAAAATACAGTTCTAATACACTGAGAAGATGTTGAAAACCAGATATAGAATTTTTTTATGTAATTGAAACATGCACGAAGCTTGCTTGAATTGTGGTATTTTTGACAAATTTTGAGAGTATATACTGAACACAATGAACATGCAGTGTCATGAATCTGTTTCCCGCCAATTTCCTGCATTCATTTATAGATTATATGTTTAAAACGCAATATAAATATCCCGCTCTATATTACTATATTACGAACGTATTAATTTTGGCTACGGTAGACGAAGGCGGCGATTAACCAAGCCACAAGGAAACAAGGACGTTAACACCGGCGATGTTCTCTCTTTTTTGTTCCTCGCCGATGCTCTCCGCGATCCTCTATCGTTGTACATATAAGAAAATATATTTTACCGCAGCATAACTGATGGAGATGCGGGTTTCACATAAGGAAGACAAAGAGAACTCTGCAGTGGACACCATCTTGGTCCCTTTGCGATGCTTCAAGAAGTTCTGAGGAAGCAATGGCTCTGCAAATGTCACCGGCTGGCCTTTCCCATCCCTGTGAACCTCGGCTATTAAGCGGCTTTCATACTGTCTACGTCGAAGACTGCGTCCACATATACAAATGAGTTGGTATCTATAACATTTGGGACCCAACCGTTTTGCACGGAAACGATGCATTCTACCTCGAAGGCACAGCGAGGGCTTCGTGCAAGACCGAGGAAGACAACTTAACTAACTGCGACATTAACAAAGGAAAACCTACGCGACCTCTTTGGCAAGCCACTCGATCTACAGCTAGCCGCCAAACAAGTGGCCGGCCATCGGCGGAACCCAACATCTCCTAGATTTATGAAATTTTGGCCCGGTACCGAAACGCTGATGACATGATATTTGAAAGGAGAAACTCGGCCATGTATGTAAGGGAGTACCTGGCGACCCCTTCAGCCCGCTATCGTACGGAAACTGAGCAATGGTCGATACCATCGGATAGGAATGCCGGCGCTTCGAGGAGATCAAAAGCCACCGCATCAGTAAGCCGTTGAGCTTCATTCCGAATGCGGCTGCGACTTCGCCAAGACCTGCTGCTGAAACAACCGCCCACATCACCTGAGCATGCAACTCGCCTAATCCGCCTATTACTCGAGGCCATCAACTATAAATAGCAACAGCCGCTTTATGCCTACAATCGACGACCTTACTTCGCTCTGTTACAGGCCGTCGTTGGTCAAGAATTTACGAAAATCGGTTTCCACTCTGTCTGCTCTGTGCGTCCTCCTGTGCGTCCTTCAGCCGACGCTTCTGCGATGTATCGTGGCTAGGCTCTATACCTTCCTTGCGTCGTCCAAACTCATTTGCCGTGAGGACACCCTAAGACAGGCCCATCCGTTTGCTTTGTCCACGCGTTGGCAACATCGCCCGCTACTGCTGTAACCGAATGTTTCTTCCTAATATATTTAGTTTTACCCTCTTTCGGCGGACGTAAGAGCGTCCTCCGCATTTCTCTCCGCATCTGACACCGCAAAACTCTCGCGCCGATGCCCAAATTCCCAACACCACGTGAAAATTTTCACATAGCTCTTGGTAAAAACGAAGCTGGCTTGAAGCCCACCTCAGTGTAGTTTGTCTCATTGCCCTGCTAGACGCTTCGATCGAATCATTTCTAATGAGCTCCAAACTACGTCACCACCCGAGAAAACTGCAGACATCTGCAGACATGCGTCGTCGACGGAAGGATCTCTCCAGTGGCCGGTTATGGACATTTCGTGTGACGATTCCTGCCTTCCGGGCATCCTTTTTGTTCGCCGTTCTATACCAGCACCTTCACGATGTCAGCCTTCACCTGGACTGCCCTTAGGCCACTCCGCCCTAATGAACTTTGCCACAAGTGTCGCTGTGCTTGACCTAATCCCTTTCTGCGGAGTGACCCTCTTTATTCGGGCACCGTCTTTCTACTGTCTAATTTGTGTGTCTCCGACCTGAACCCGCCAGTTACCGAGGCTAATACCTGTCATCAATTGATGTTCAGTCCTGCAATTGGCCAATAGCTGCTGAACACCAGGACCACGAAAAGACCGCCTTCTTCAGACTTAACGGCTTAAAATAAATTGAAGTGTAAGGCTCGGCATTGAGAGCGCAGTGGCCATCCCCGAGCCAGTGATGGACGGTCGTTTGCGCGACATTGAACGGTACAGCTCTCTCTGTTGCTTGGAGAACACTGTGCTTTCTGGGACCACATTTTGCACATTTTGCACACTTAGCTCGACTTGATACTCTCACTGTGTATCGCAAAGCCGAACTTATGGCATGCCCGTCGAAGTCTTAATTAAATAGTCGGCAGCGCTATTTTCTAGCGCATTTCGTCGGCGCCTTTGGTCTCTGCCCCGATCACGTTAACATTCAAACCGTTGCAGATAATCCTCTTCTATTGTCATCCAATGATGTGGGGCGCTTTGTTGCAGTCCTTGCGCTCCAACTGTTTTATGGCAGGCTCAGCCGGCATCGCTCGTCCCCTAACCTGACTCATGAAAATGATACGACTTTACCCGTAGCCACGCAAAGAAAAGCTCGGTTTCATTGCTCATTCGTTTTCTCATCACTCTCCTTAGTTTAGCCCATTTTATCGCGTAGGCTCTTACCGCAGATCGCACTGAATGATGTGTATAGAGGGTTGGCGCTGAACAGTCGTCCACAGAGTTGTCTCGACCGCTTAGGTGGCGCACCGGAGCATACGCTCGCATAATTTACGGGTGACCTATGGCTTGTAACGACACTTTATCGTGCACGCACACTCACATGGACCATGATTAGGTGCTTATGTCTTCAAATTTTGTACATGGCATGCCAAGCAGTGGTAACTGCCATAAACGCACAAAAGATAGCGCCGCTTCAGCGCTCTGGACAGGCGTGTGGACGACAGCACTGGTTAAACATCACCTATGTAAAGATCGCGTCAGTGCTTGCGCCTACGGAATTTTTTCAGCCGACAAGCACATTTACTCACTGAGCGTGAGCGGCTCGAGCTTTCGTGATCTATCGCCAATTTCAAGCGCTGCCCGTTCAGGAATTCACTCTTATCAGCCCGAGTCCAAAGCCCTTGAAAAAATTTCGAAAATTCGAAATTGTGAGATACTTTTATGGAAATTTTGAGGGTCAATGTCCTTTCTTCTCTCATGTAAAAATACGCTATTTGAGAGTGTTTTCATCAATCATATCGAAAAGTTCAGACAATGATGGAAAGCCAGTGGGGAATGCTTTTGACGTTAGCAAACAAGTTAATAGATAAAAAAAAATAAAGACAGCCTTCGGGTGACCTACATAGTAGTAGTAGTAGTAAAAGACTTTTAATCGACCATAATTTACAGGCCGAGCATTTCGACCGCCTGGGCGACCAGAAGCCGCTGTTCTTCTTCCCCTTCAGCGCCAAGCCAGTCGAGCCAGGTGGTGATGGATAGAGAGGGTGGGGGGAAGGAACCCGACTGCTGAGCAGCCGAGCAATAGAAGAGGCAATGGGCCAAGTCCGCATAGATACAGGGGCAGTTGGGACCTTCTTACCTGGTGTACTCAGGTGGACCTAACCCCGATCTGGACCAATGCTTCACTCTCCGGGAGCTCGAATCTGCTCTGGCTGCTAATTCTACACGCTCGGCTCCCGGTGAGGATGCCATTACATACACCACACTTCGCAACCTTCCTGACTACGCCAAAGAATTCCTCCTTCAAACCTACAATGAGGCCTGGGAGAGCGGCTGCTTGCCGAGCTCCTGGACATCCTCCCTTATTTCTATGGTTCCAAAACCGGGCAAACCTCCCTCTCTCTCTAACCTCCGCCCAATCTCCCTGACGTCGTGCGTTGGTAAGACCCTTGAGCGAATGGCTCTGACTCGCCTCTCTGATTTTCTTGAGGCACGGGAGTTCTTCCCCCATTCTCTCATTGGCTTCCGACGCCGCATCTGTGCACAGGACATGTTTCTGATTCTCCAGCAAACGTTCCTGTCCCCTACACCTACTCAAATTTACGCACTTGTGACCGTCGATGTTCGCAAGGCCTTTGACGGTGTTTGCCACGATCACATCCTTTCTCAACTCGCCTCTTTGGATTGTGGCTCCCGCATGTACTCCTATATCCGCTCATTCCTCTCTAAACGTGTGGCTCGCTTTCGAGTAGATACCCACTTGTCTAACCCACACCACCTCACCCGTGGCACTCCTCAAGGTGCGTTTCTCTCTCCTACCCTTTTCAATCTCGCTATGGCCCCTCTCGCCTCCCAGCTAGCTGAAATTCCCGACCTGCATCATATATTTCACGCCGATGACATCACTCTCTGGTGTTCATCTGGCTCTCCCGGTCACGTACAGGACACCCTGCAACGTGGCCTAGATCTCATCGACTCCTTTCTCACCACCGCTGGCCTCTCTCCTGCTCCTGAGAAATCCGAGCTTTTCCTTCTCAACCATTCCTCCTACCAGCGCTCACACAACCACTTCGTCTCTCTCCACCTTTCTGGCTTTCCCATTCCTGTCGTCACACAGTGCAAAGTTCTTGGCTTTCATTTGCATGCGGCTAAGAATGTGCAATCCCTTCACCGCGCTGTCACCATGAGCTACATATATATGGATTGCTTGATAGGCAAGTTTTATAGGCAAAATATCTGTCTTTTGTTGTTTGCCAGTGTTGGAGCGTGTATCCACTCCTTAGTGAATTGCCACATATGTACTTGTTTGTTTTTTAGTGTGTCTGATACGCATACGTCTTCTGGTGGCCTAGATTGGCCGTTTTTTTTATTAAACTTCAGTTGTTAGTCCAGCGTTGTCCTGTGTTCTTCTCCTGGTGTCTCGTTCTTTGCTCGTGAAGTTGTCTGATGAAAAGTTGCCTTCGACCGCGACAACTTGGTCGACTTGCATTGGAATCTAGTCACAGAGTGCCGCCACTAACTTCGGACGTTCATGCAGCGCTTCCTACTCTTCCTTCACGCATGTCATAGCTGATCTGCTGTGCCACCGCGAAGGCGAGGTGACGCAAGCGTCTTCTTCCGCATTCCTTTTACGTTTTGGATCGGGTAGAGATCAGTCTTCTTAGCCGGCCACTGCAGCTGAGGCATGTAGTAGCGCTCCAGAAGAGCGCTCACAGCGCGTGCTTTGTTCACGAGGCTGTGGCCGCGCTTGAACAGGCAGCTGTCATCCTGGAACGGCTCGTCCTGGACGTACTGAATCATTTGATCAGTGAGACATCACAGTACCATGTCCCGATGAATGCGCCCTCGATCCAAACGAATGTGTCCAGGCCGTCTGGTCTGATGGCGCCCCAGACACTGACCGAGGAGCGGCCGCTGCTGTGCATGCCGTAAGGGTAGCCAGAGATATACCTGGGATCAGAGAAAGCAAGCATTAACTTATCTCGGGTCCAAAAGCGTACAGCTACCCCACTTCTCTGCAGAAAGAAATAATGGATTCTAAAAGTACACAAAACTGTACACTCAGTCTATATTCATAGGCAGTACGCGCAAATGAAACACTTGCTGTTCAATCCTGAAGGTATGTGAGATCAAGCTCTAGGGGAAGAAATGAGGCTGCACTGCATTCTTAAGATTATGACGCGTTGCAAATCACCTTTATGTTTTAGCACAGCCATGATTTCCATGGTCGCCATGATTTCCATTAGCTTTAAAGATGCGAGGTCATACATGCTGTTCAGTGCAGGCACACTGGCCCTAGCATGCACAGAAGGTCGGCTGGTCAGTGAAAATCTCTTCCCACCACTCCTCAGCCAGCTGGAGGAGCTTGATCTCTGTCCCGGGTCGGGGCTGAGCAGTAGAGCCTCCCAATGATCCGAGTCGGTAATGAAGTGACTGGCGGGTAGGGTCTACGGGCAGTTCCAGATCATATCATTTAGACCGGCTTTTGTAACACCGTATTTACGTTTGTCCGAGTAAAGTCCGTAAGAATGGAAGCTACACAAGTGGGTCTTTGGATAGGTGTTAGATTTAAGTTCATGACAGGTTTTGGTTGTTTGTTTAGAGAGCATTTTATCTCCTGGGGAATCTGAGTCTTGCAAGCCTGTAGTGCTGCAGGATTTCTCTCTAAGAAAACAACCTGTCCTTGCGTCAGTATAGGGAGGGCGGGCTGCAATACCCAGCTCGGCGGGACTGTTATCAAGATACGTAATGTACCGCCTCATTACTAGCAAGGGAGGCATGAGGAGGCGCCCAGAATTGGCGAATACACCGTATGGGCTGAAAAATTTGCAGAATCCGTGCTGCTTGAAGAGAGATTGTTCCCAACGTGTTGTTATGTGTCGCCACTTTGGAGTCGCTGAAAATGGTTTCTTCTGAGGATCCTTCAATGGCTAGAACAATGATCTTTCTTCTTCAACACGCGTGTGCTGAATGCGTATAGTGCCCGCAGTTATGAGTGTACCACGTTCTGTCGTGACCACTGCTAACATCGCCGCCGCGGCCCAAGGGAGAGCGGCCGTCGTTTAAGTGGGAAGCGGCTTTCTGTCGCTCCTCTGTATCCGCTGGAAGTAGTTTCTCCACCAGCATCCCAGCACTCCTCTGACACTGCTCGAAAACTCGGGGTTAAGTTCGGACGCTATTCCAACTGCTTTGTTCTCAGGTGCGGCTTCTGAGCGGTAAGCAGTTCATGAGACCCGCCTCTCGCAATCTGCTCCTGATAGTCTCGCAACAGTAACTGAGGTCAATTGCGTCGCGGATCTCCGAGGCGTTCAGAAGAGGATAGACAACAGCGGCAGCAACTATCAGTTCGTCTTCTTTCAGTATTGTAAGCCTTGGCCACCCCTGCACTAGGGCATCAGCAATTCGTCCATTTTCATCCCTATAGTATCTATTAAAGCCGCTCACCGATTTTCTCCTCTCGGTGCGGCAGCAGAGTTCACGATAAGGAACAATTTCGACACAAAGCCGGACGAGGAGCTTCTATCCTCGATCAGCATCCAAGGTGGCATTATTGCGAAGTAACGTAGCCAATGCGACCTTTATAGTTTTTACGGGTTTCCTAGAATACCAGCACCAAATGGGCAACCCGGGTTCAATTTTTCATTGTTTTTCTTTATAACGATGTAGGCTCTTGACAGACCATTTAACATTGCCAGACTAGGAAACATTTATAAACGAGAATGATCGCATTGGCTTCGTTTCTTCGCAAAGAATGCTGCTACATGGGGTGCCGATCGAGCAGAGAAGGCGCATCGTCCGGCTTTGTATCGAAGGTGCCCCTGAGCATGAAATCTGCCCTTGCTCCCACAGGAGCAAAATATCGGTGAGCTGCAATATTCCCTGATGCCCAGCGCAGTGCGCGGCCAAGGCTTACAACGTATTGACAGGACGAATTGATAGCTGCTGCCTTTATCGTCGAACCCTTTCCGAACAACGCATTGGAACTCAGTTGCTGCTGCGAGAATATCAGGAGCAGCTCAGATAGCGAGAAGCGGATTTCATGAATTGCTTTGCCGCTCAGAACCAGCAACTGACTACAAAGCAGAGAGAAGAGCGACTGAACTTCACCCAAGCTTTCGAGCAGTAGTCGGCAGATGAATGGGGGGAAGTGATTATAACTGATGAGTCCACCTTCTGTACAGGCTGGGACCACCCGGAGCATGTGTGTCGTCTGTTGAACAGCAGCTATGACGAGGCATCCTTACAGCTAACGGAAGTTCGATTAACTTGCCAGTGCTAAAACACAAGGACGATTTGCAACGCGTCGTAGTCTTAAGAATGCAGTGCAGCCTCATATCTCCCCTTACCGCTTGATTTGACGTAGGCACAGTATTGAACACCTAGTGTTTGTCTTCGACGTATTGAATAACAGTGTAAGATGAATGTTCAGTTTTGTGTAATTTTAGCATTCATGTTTCTTTGTACAGCGTATTGAGGTAGCTCAATGCTTTTCGACCCGACATAAGTTAATGCTAGCTCTCTCTCATATTCCCAGGTATACACCCAGGTAAAGTTATGCTGGTTCATTTTCTTGCACCAGGGGAGCGCCGTCATATACAGTTTGCAGACTTCAAGGCTCCTTGCCTCTCAGGTGTCTCTTCGATCACGTATTATTGATTTGCCACGGCAAGAATTGACGCTAAAATGAACTGAATGTTATATTACAGGAGATCCATAAAATGTACATCATATTAAAGAGAGCGACGAATAAGATCGAACTGTCAAAGAAAACCTAGCATAGAAGATAGGATTGGGTTCCCGGGCTCGGTTTCAAGCCCTCAGGAGTTCCTCTCACATTCGGGAAGCATCCAATAGCAGCAAGGCTCAATATGAATGGTTCTTTGTTGCGCTGCGTCTACCGCCTTCAATTTTAAAGTATTAATAACTCTTCCTAAAAACACAAAATATAACAGCGGTGCCTGAGTATTGAAGCCACTCGTCTGCTGAGCGTGGATACAAGGGTTCGAACGCGACCGCAGCGGCGGGGTTTCTATACAGGCGACACGCAAAAGGCGTCTGGGTGTTATGCGATGTCAGTTTACATTAAAGATCCTCACGTGATCAAAATTTTTCCGCAGACCTCTACGGAGACCTCCACTACGGCACCTATTTCTTCCTTTCTTCTTTCATTCCCTCCCCTTACGGCGCAGTTCGGGCGCCCACCGAGATAGGTGAGACTGTTACTGCGCAATTTGCTTTCCTGAAAAAAAATTCAGGAAAAAAAAGTAATGAAGTTATTTAGAAAATGCGACGCACAGAGTGGCCTCCAATAAAGCGATTGGCTTTCCGAATCACGCGTCGCACCTTACAGCTTTCATAGTGTACACGACACCCACTCTCAAGGTAAAAAAAAAAAATCCGGACGGACCTTGGTGTCGCTTTCTGCACGGTTCAATACGGCGCCTTCCTAGAACGCCTTCAGCTTTGATCATT
This sequence comes from Amblyomma mixtum, assembly GCF_055824585.1. Classification (NCBI taxonomy): domain Eukaryota; kingdom Metazoa; phylum Arthropoda; class Arachnida; order Ixodida; family Ixodidae; genus Amblyomma; species Amblyomma mixtum. The sequence goes on along the minus strand of NC_143020.1, from coordinate 21,410,537 downwards.
CGTGTGGCTCTCACGCTTACGACGTTGCGCTAAAAACAGGAAAGGTCACTGTCGCGTATTACCTACATGGGGGGGGAGGGGGGGAGGGGGGGGGGGAGGAGTCTTTTTTCCGCCTCTAGCAAGCTCTGCTGTCGCCGGCGGTTTCCTCAAAGGACGTTGTCGGTGGGCTCGAGGAAAGCTTTTCAATATGCATGCACAAAGGCCATTAATGGCCCACGCCTGCTGACAAACCGCTGACAGCCGCCCACAGGGTGGTGCCCGTCTCCCCGAAGGTTGCCGCGTTGTCCGACTATCCTGCGCCTCCGTGTAGCTGCCTGTCACCAGCGACACTGCCTACATAGGTCATTGATGCGACGGAGTTCTGAAATTCCCCTCACCATGCAATGCTCCTCATGCTGGCTCATCGAACGCTGCACCACGGCTACACCCAGAGCGCGCTCAGCAGGGGCTGCTGCTCGGTCAGTGTCTGGCTCGCCATCAGTTCGGACGGCCTGGGCACACTAGTGCGGATCGAGGGCGCATTCACCGGGACCAGGTACTGTGAAGTCTCACTGATCAGCTGATACCGTACATCCTGGACGAGCCGTTACAGGATGTCTGCTGCCTGTTCCAGTATGCGTGCACCCTCGCGAACAAAGCACGCGCTGTGAGCGCCCTTCTGGAACGCTACTATGTGCCGCAGCTGCATGGCCGGCTGAGGCACGTCCTGACTGCACTGTTTTTCTCAGGTTTCTTGACGGTAGAGAAGAAGCTCCTCATGTTCTTCCCGGGGCAATGTCCTCAACAGCAATAGAGTACGCTCTCAGGTCATGAATGGGTGGCTGCCAGTATTTCGATGGACTGGCAGCTGGCAGTCTATCGAAACGGGCAGAAACGTGGAGGCTAACAAAGAGGGTTCAGCTTAAGTCAAGGACAACGCAGCGAGCTATGGAAAGAAAAATGATAGGTGTAACGTTAAGAGATCGGAAGCGGGCGGATTGGGTGAGAGAACAAACACGCGTTAATGATATCCTAGTTGAAATCAAGAGGAAGAAGTGGGCTTGGGCAGGGCATGTAATGCGAAGGCAAGATAACTGCTGGTCCTTAAGGGTAACGGAGTGAATTCCAAGAGAACGCAAACGTAGCAGGCGGCGGCAGAAAATTAGGTGGACGGATGAGATTAAGAAATTTGCGGGAATACGGTGGCCGCGACTGGCGCAGGAAAGGGTTAATTGGAGAGACATGGGAGAGGCCTTTGCCCTGCAGCGGGCGTAGTCAGGCTGATGATGATGGCGATGATGATGATGACATACTTGCTCCCGAGGTGCCAAGTTTGCAGAACTTCTACAAACGCATTCAACTGAGCCGCTCAGTGATGGAAGCATAGCCTACCTCCGAGGCCTGACGACTGCCAGCATCGACGGGACCTTTGTAACACGTTCAGTTCCCCACAACTTTTTCTGGTGCACCGATTTTGAAATGTGTGGAAGTGACATTAGCCAGTCCTGATATCCGCTGACCACGTGCAGGCGGCACCAAATAAATTGCTTATAAAATCTACAAACTTGAATGCATACACGGACGCTGCAAGCAGAAGAACTGCCGAAGACTGAATGAGGCAATGGCTCATTGCCTGAGAAAGAGCACGCGAATTGCAGCGAAAATGATAGGCAACCTTCAAGTGATGAGGCATTTCTTAGGTTGTGGGCTATTCGCAGGCGAGCTGAAAGGAAAGTCATTCGCACAGGAAACATTTAAGACCTCCGTGCCTGCCGACGGGCACAACGTCACATTCGGCAGTAGTGGACAAACTTAGCTGGCCAAGGTGGCATGACGTTTGTTCTATGCTGGATGTGCACCAACCAGTAACAAAAATTTGGCGCATCTTTAGTGGTATGCGTGCGCCACTCCCAAAGATTCGCCCCTTCACTGCACTCTCTCTGCATGAAGGAAAATCCCTAAAAGAAGCCTCAGAGGAACATTGGAGGATATTGGCAGCAGGGTCAGGGCCTTCGACACTCTCCGCAGATGGTCATTCGGGCATCCCACAGGCGGCTGTGCCAGCGTTGGACCTACTTTTTACAACTAAAGAGCTATCCACTGCTATTGCGGAATCAGGCGCACGTCTCCTGGTCACGATGAAGTGACATATGATGCCATCGCAAAGCCACCCCACAACCCCCGTGTTCGATTCCTGGAATATTACAATCCATCCTGTATAACTGGTAAGGCACTCACAGCATGGATGCTGGCTGAAATTGTTCTTGTTTTGAAACCATGTAAGCACCCAAGCTACGCATCCTTCCGGTCCTTCGTCTTGCCTTAGCTGCGTAGGTAAGCTTAGGGAGCGAATGATCTGCAAGCGCATCACTTGGTACCTCGAAAGCCGAATTGAATATCCTCCAGAATTGAACGGGTTCCTTCTAAATACATATGCGACTGACAACATTATTGCCTTTTTCCAAAGACTCCAAAGCAACTCGGCAGATCCTGTCCAACCTGCTGAAGAACTGCAATCATCAGCCCACTTTCCCCAACATTGTGTATCTACATCACTTGGCTGTTGTTGCAGGCCACTGCACAACATTTCAGTGGATACCAACACACTGTGGCATTCTGGTCAATAAAAAACCGATGAAGCAGCCCGTAAAGGCCACCGACATTGGATACTCTCTTCATGAAATCTGATTCGGCCCAAATGGCTAAGTGATTTGCTTCTGAAGAAATGTATCGGCTCTGGAGCTTCCCGTCACATCACTCCCAATTTCTGTCATCAGTGAGACCCATATCTCAGGTCGACTTCCAAACAAAATTCTTCGCCATTGGAAACACTTTATCACCGGCTTCACCTGAATGCTGCGTTTAGGAACGGCTTGCGATGCCGTTGCGGCGAAATGAACAGAGCGCTTTGTGACAACTGCGGCTCGATGAAAACCGCGGAACATACCCTGTTGAGTGCCCTGAACATGCTGACGAGCGTGCGTACTATAAACATTGCATGAAGAAGCTCTCCCCAGTGTCCCTAACAGTGAACAGTGTTTTAGGTCCCTTAGGCTGCCCTAGGCAACAGAGACATGCAGTGAACTTTTTGTTTGCATATTTAAATCACACTGCACATCTTGATAAGCTGTATTTTCATCGTGCATGTTATCCTCAACCATTCTTCACCCAGTGAAGTTTGTTAGCTCATATGACATGGTATGCAGTCTTCAATTAATCTGTAACATCATTACTCGCCGGTGCACTTTAGTATGCATTAACGGGCTCATTTTATTTCCTCCCCTTTTTGCTTTATTTAACCTTTTCCTCAACCCTCTCCTACAGCCTTTATCTCAACATTCCCTTTCCCACGCAGATAGGAGGCTAGCGATTTTTAGACGCTGGCTAGATTCTCTGACTTTTCATTGACGGGGTTCTCTCTCTCTTAAATGGGGCAAGGGCAGGGCTAGTATTTCGAAGGCAAGGTATCTGATGGCCGTTAAGTGAAAAGGACTCGAAGAAAACAGCGCCTGTCCCGTCGTCGTCTTCTCTCTTGTCCCTTTTGCTGCGCTGTTTTCTTCAAGTATGTACCAATTCGCTCAACTCGCCGTTTTACTGTAAAAGATTAAATTCCAACAGAAGGTAAGTGTATCAGGGGAAGGCTTAGCATTCACCAGGAGGATGAGATTATGAAGTTAACTGTAATAAGGCAGCTGCAGTGGCCACAGAACCGTGTTCATTGGAGAACTATGGTAGAGGCCTTTGTCCTGCAGTAGACGCACTTAGCCTGCTAATGCTCGGCACTTGTAATATTTTTGTTGTGAAAGCGCCGCTCCGACAGCCAAAGCGAGACCTCGGGTGGCCGCCGTCGCGCCGTAGCTACGCTGCCCTTGTTCCAATTGGTCGAAATGGTCGTGACGTCACAGTGCGCGAATTTCAAACGGGGCCAATTATACTTTGGCTAGTAACCATGCAACCAATTAAAGGACACTCCGACAGCCAAAGTGAGACCTCGGGTGGCCGCCGTCACGCCGTACCTGCGCTGACCTTGTTTCAGTTGATAGATGGATGGATGAAAAAAACTTTATTGTTAATAAATTTCAAGTGTTCTTGACCCTTACGGGTCACTGGGCGCCGTGGTCGATCCTTGGTCCAGGATGCCGCACTTGACTGCTCCCATCGTGGATCGGCGCACAAGAAATCGTTGCGCTTCCTCGTCCGCGCTGGCCAGCAAGTGCTCCCACTGCATCACATTAGGGTTGTTTATTCTTGGCTCTAAGTCTGCCTTAGGGCAGGTCCATGTGACATGCTCTAGTGTAGGTTTACCCTGACACCACAGACATTCGTCCGCATATTTTGTAGGGAAAATCTTGCGTAGTTTGTGCAGGTGTGGGTAGGTACCTGTTTATAGTGTGCGCTAGTCTACCGCCTCCTCTTTGGTGAGCCTTTTGTGTGTGGCTAGATAGCGTTTCCGCTGACCCCTGTAATGATAGAGTATATCTGAGTACGGGGGGATAACTGGGTTAAAGGTGCCTGTAGTGCATTGAGTCTGCTCGGTTGACGTACCCTCGAGCTAACTCGTCTGCTGCCACGTTGCCCCTCATCCCCTCGTGACCGGGGACCCACACTATACTATGTTTAGTGCTTCTGTGGCTGCTTGTCGTGTGTAGAATATGATTGGCGATGCTGTCGGTCCTGCCTCTTGTGTAGTTTCTACATGCTTGTTTGGAGTCCGCCACTATAGTGAGGTTGTGCCCTGTTGCGTTGCCGTGCGATATTGCCAGAGCCATGGCGGCTTCTTCAGCTGCTTCTTTGTTTCGGTTGTTTATCGTTGCCCTGGTTATTTCTTGCCTCCTTGCCCTGCTTCTATGTTTGGGTTGTTAATCGTTGCGCTGGTTATTTCTTGCCCTCCTTCGTCTATTACAATGGTGATCGTTTTGCGTTGGTATCGGTAGTTTGCTGCGTCCGTGTAGACTACGTTGGGATTGTCGCTGAGTTCATTCATGAGTGCTCGGACTCTGGCTTGTCGTCTTTCATGATGTGTATTGTGATCCATGTGTCGGGGTATTGGTCTTACCCGGATGTTGTTTCTGTCTTCATTATTAATCTGTTCCTTGTCTCTTTCTGTGCCCAGAGAGAGAGAGAGAGAGAGAAAACTTTATTTACAAAGGAATTCGGGGCACGCCCCAGGGTCCCCGCACGACCCCACTGCACTCAAGTGTTTATGTTCCTGAGGTCCATAACACTGGCAGCACGGCCGGTGGCGATGGTCTGCACGGCCGGGTCCTCCGAATGCAGCAGGGTCTCCCAGTCCTCCCAGGTCTTGAGGTTCTCTAGGTCCCGCGGGGGAGGGTCCGCCGGGCAGAGGGAAAGGATGTGGAGGGAAGAAGCGAAGGGTTCTGGGCATAGGGCGCAAGCAGGAGTGGGGAAGGAGGGATGATAGTGGGTTAGGGTAAGGGGCGAGGGGAGAGTATGTGTTTGTAATCTGCGCCAGAGTGTTGCGTGTCTGTTATCTAGGGAGGGGTGGGGCGGGGGGTAGAGCTGGCGAGAGGCTCTGTATGCCTGGGTCAGCTCACTGAATGAGTGCATGCGATCCTTCGTGAATCCCCGATCCGAGGCCACCTGAGCCCGGTTTAAAGAACCTCGGGCTGAAAGGTTGGCGGCCTCGTTTCCGGGATTCCCGGAGTGCGCAGGAACCCATATCAGCTCCACTTGGCGGGGCGGGGGTGCATCGGGCGAGTCCAGTATGCCAAAAGCAGGGACATGAACTCGGCCTCGAGCAAAATTTAGAATCGCAGTTTTAGAGTCAGTTAAAATATACCGGGCTTCCGTGCGGGTTATAGCAAGTGCAATGGCGGCTTCCTCTGCAGCCTCTGGGGACGTATCTGGAGGGAGAGGTAGTGTGAGGAGGGTGGATGAAGAGGAGTCCACCGCAGCTGCTGTCGCTTCATCATCCGTGCAGGCAGCGTCCACCCATACGGCGTCCGGCTGGGGGCCGTACGCTCGATGGTTTGAATGAGTCTGTCTAATTGCACACTATGTTGCGCTTCTCGTAGTTCGTCGAAGGTGTTCGATACTCCCAGGGCCATTAGTTTTTCGGTTGGTCGAATTGGTCGTGATGGCACAGTGCGTGAATTTCAAACAGGGCCAATTGTACTTTGGTTAGTAACCATGCAACCAATTAATGGGATCGCATAGTGATGGTCCAGTTTGGACTGAGTTTATTTAATTGCCTAGTAAGCAAATTATCTTAGTTAGCCTTTCTAGTCAGACCACATAATTAAACAAAGCATAGTAAGAAATTGGTCTGGTGGGGAATCGAACCCCGGTCTCCGGAGTGCGAGACGAGCACGCTAACCACTCCGCCATGCCAGCTCCATGGTTTGGAATGAACAAAGGCGCGTCTAACTTATACGGTGTCTTCGTTCACTCCCATCTTCCTTCTTTCCCGTTGGGAGGCTAAGGTGTCCACCGAGATATGCGAGACAGATACATTTCCTTTCTTCAAAAACCAATTTACTGACGAGCAAGGCGTAGAGCCGAACGGGCGATGGCGTTCTGTGGACTCCCTGGCAGCGTTGCAAGACGTGTCGCGTTCCACTGTTAGAGGTGGTGGTGGAGAAAGTTTTATTTCATGAAATAGAGTTTGGGAGCCACAGAGTGGAACATCTTAACCACACATCAGTGACACAAGCAGCAACACCGCGCTTAAGACTTTCGCCTCACCTCACTTTAGGTGAACAATGTGCCCCCCTGAATTTCAGTGAACCGTGCAATATATACATTTTTTATTCCTGCAGAGAGATGGCAGTGATGTTCGACTTCGTATGAAGCTTGACGATCACATCGGCTTGCGTATCTCCTACAGTGTAAGTGTTCCTGCATTTATTTGCAACCTTTCGAGGAAAAACCAACTTTCTTAAATTCGCTCCACTGGGTTTGAGCGCGTACTGTTGCGTGTTCAATCGTTTACTTAAATTTTAGGGAGTATTTCAGAATGAGAAGCACCGAACGAGATATCAGAATGAGAAGCACCGAACGAGATCGACCACAAGGTGCCTCTTGTTTGTTGGCTTCGGTTTATCTGTCACACTATGGCGCGACCTGGCGCAATGAATGTGCGAGTACGCAACACATATGCTTATGTCGAATATTGTAGAGGGACGTGCATCTACGAAATCATACCCAGGCAGCTCTACCAGTCCAAAGTCCTTATTTGATCAAGGCGACCAGCTTATTCATTCAGACAGAAAATTGTCGGCAGTAATGTATTTTGTTGCTGAAAAAATATTTGATGTCTCAAACACCTACAACGCGCACAAGCATGGGAAACAAAAAAGTTCTGTGAGCAATTCTTTTGTTTCGCACTTCTATAGGCCTACCGTACTGTAATTATCAACACCATCCCCGTTCATTGAATCTTACTCACAGACTTAGCAAGCATATTCTTTAGCGTAATTTTAATAAGATAAAAGAGGTTGTACGTTGACGGTTTGCACACCCTCGCGGAAAGAAACTTTCAGCTATAGGATTGGTTGGTTGCTTTATTGGGGTTTAACGTCCCAAAGCAACTAAGGCTATGAGGGCCGCCGTAGTGAAGGGCTCCGGAAATATCGATACCTGGGGTTCTTTAACGTGCACTGATATCGCACAGTACATGGGCCTCTAGAATTTCGCCTTCATCGAAATTCAACTGCCGTGGCCGGGATCGAACCCGCGTCTTTCGGGTCAGCAGCTGCGCGCCGTAACCACTGAGCCACCGCGGCGGGGCTTCGATTATATGAGACAAAGCTGTTTAAGAAGATCCAATAAGTCGCTCCAGATTTACTGATGACAACGCGAAGATATCTGTGCTGTAGAAGCAAACGCGAGCAAAAGGAGACCTAGCGAGCCGTCTAGTTGAGGTCATGTTTAAGCTCCAACGAGAGAACTTGCTTATGTTTGAGGTATACAAGATCCATAAGATTTAACTGCGGTAGCCAAACCGATTACCTCACGTCTTCATACCTTCTGGTCATGTTATCCCAAGGAGCACAGCGTTGTGAAGGAATGGTAAGCTGTTTGAGGCTGCTAGTCCGGCTTCTTCTTCCTACCGCTGGCGTTTATGGCATTCTGACTCTTGCACATTTTTTCGAGGGTAAGCTTCGCCTGTCAGGTAGGGGTGTGCGAATATCAAATTCTTCGAATACGAATCGAATACGAATACTTGGCTCCGAATATCGAACCGAATATCGAATAATCAAGGACAGACGCATTTAATCACTACAAAACATTTACTTGAGCACCGAAGAACATCACAGTCCAACTATCGATGATTAAATGAACACAAAAGGTGTGTGTGGCTGCACAAAAAGCATCAGTCTCGGACATTATTCTTAGAAGAGTGGAAATTTCAGAGAAGATGGCTGGTACACAGCATTGTTTAAGGCTAGCTTGCCATCAGCACGAACGCGCGTTGCTGGGATGAACATAAAACGTTGTCGTGAAGGAAAACCCGCTGCTCCACATGGTCAGGCAGAAGTAGTTCCCTTATGGCTGAAACGACTCCTCCAGCCACAGAAAATGCCCTCTCACTTGGCACTGAACTGGCACGTATTGCGAGGTATACTTTGTGCACAGCTCTGACTATACCAGCTTCGCAGGTATAGCCACAAAGAAGCTCACCAGCGCAGTCAGCTACGGCATGGCCCTTGGAGGAAGGAATGCGCATTTCTCTGGGCGCCGCCTTGTTGTTATGTCTCCGTCAATAGGGTTTGCGGACCGAAATGAACGCCGGTGCTCACAATAAATACTCGGCTAGATACGAATATTCGCGTCGGGTTGAATATTCGAGACAACACGATACTTGGATTTCGAATCGAATTAGAGTACTAAAAATATAATATTCGAACTACATTCGAAAATTTCGAATATTCGCACACCCCTACTGTCAGGTCTTTCTGTGCAGAGGTGGCGGCAGGTTGATCGGCAATAGCAGTCGAGAGGTGTGGAAAAATCTGAAGTGGTAGCTGGTGCCCGTCTGCGCCAGCCGCCCCCGTTGCGGTTCTGGCCCTCTGCGCTGTGCTGCCATACCAGCTCCCAGGCGTTCTGCGCCATTTCCTCCCGAAGGTCACGTGAGAGCAGCCGACAGTGACCTCATACAGATATAAACTGCCACTGCCACTGCCACTGCCACGTGGCGCCGAGAGCACATAGTTGCAGGCCCGCACGTGCCACCATCTCCAGCCATATATGCAACTCGCCTCCTTCGCCTGCTTCGTATACAAATGCTGGTGTGCTTTTACGCGAGAGCGTATACAGCTCGTTCGTTCGAAAAGCCGTCGGCGTCGTAGTTGTAGTTGCCGGCACCATGTGTCGTAAATGATTGGGTGCTGCGGAAAAATTGCCGTAGAATGTTGCGAATAGTGTCATAGGTTCAGCGTTTCGTGCAGCACTAACTTACTAGTTAAGTTACAGCCTAGCGCACGGCAGCGATTCGAACTGGTGACCAATAATCTGAAGCTGTATTTCTTGGGCGGTTCGGGTGTCCACGAAAACAAGTGAGGCTGTTACTGCGTCCTTTCCTTCACTAAAAAAAAACAATTTTGAATTGTCCAACGGGAAGGCGTCGCGCCGAATGGGCGGTGGCGTTCTGTGGACTCCCCGGCAGGGCTACAACAAGCTGTCACGTTCCACTTTTAAAGGCGAAGCTTAAGCGTCCTCCCATTTTTTTTTTGCAAGCCACTGAGAACCGCCCATGGCTGTTGTTATGCAAGACTCATGGCGTAGCAAGACAGAATTTCTCTGCAGAGACCGAAACCGGACTTTTCCGCGAGGAGCTGGAATAGGAATTTATAAACTTTTTTTTCACATTATCAGTTTTTTTTTGAGGTTCTGTGCGAAGTGCTACCAACCATTCGCCTTTATTCTAAGTACTTCACAATTTCATAGTTTTGATCAAAACTGTTGCAGGGAAGTTTTATTGTTTGTGTGTGGTCCTCAACACCACATCCTCCTCCGAAAAAAAAAACGAAAAATCTGTTGCTCTGATTATGGGTTTTGCCATTATGACCTCGAGCGTTTTTCTGCCGCAGTTCCGAGGACCGTTTTGAAAAGGTTTCTTGCCGCAAAAGTAGTCACCCTTGCTGTTTGAATCGCAGTATATTTATGTCTGGACAATACCCATTCGGTTAATGACGGAAACCTCCATGACGACAACATACTTGTAGACATTCTACAAAAAAGATGTAGAAGGCGTTCTATATTTACGCTGGTAAATCTGAAATCATCGGTGTTCTAAATATTATATGTGATGTTGATATAGCTGAAATGGATTAGAGCGAACTGCAACAAATGCTTTTTTCTTTGAAACCTGAGCCAACTTATTGACGCCGACGTTTAGCATTCTGCCTACAATCTCCCGCTTAGTAAGACAAAAAACTGACGAGGACAAAGTTACATTTGACTGCAGTTATCATTCCTGAAAGGTGGCACAATGATATTTCTAGCTGATATATACTTGATTCCAGCACCCAGTTGGCTGCAGAGACCAAGGAGTAAAGGCGGCGGCGGTTCAATCCAAGCTCCCAATTTTTTACTTGTTGCACAAATTCGTAATGTACTAAGTAAAGAGAAAATGTGTTTTTTTTACAGGCAATCTAGTGGCGTATTTAAAAATCATTAATATTATGGAAGGTTTATTTAATCATATGTGATTGACTTGGGAAATTATGTGTCTCTGGCAGTCATGCACGTTTATTCTTGGTCTGAAATGGAAAAGAACTTAAGCGGTAGTACGTAGCTAACAGTAAATTTCAGGTTCTTCTTCTTCCTTGCACAAAAGGTGCCCCGCCAGAGACGGTTTGTAGACTAGAAGACTGAATCGTTATCTTCGCACCAGGGGTGCCCCGTCAGAGACGGTCATACGATGAGTTGGAACGCAGAGATAAAAAGGGAATATTTGAAGGTTCATATACAGATATTTACATCACATACAAATTTAGGCACTGGAGACAAATTTAGCGGCAAAAAGAGAAATTAAGCAACAAAGATGCAAAACAACCAAAAAGTGGATCTGGCTAACACTAGGGGAGGCCCCTACTCGGCCTAGCCGAAGATGCATAGCATATCACCTTATCGCAAAACACTTATTCCGGCCCCGGGGTCCGGATTTAAAGACCTAGAGGCCCGCCCCACCTTTAGCAGCACCCAATCATGCTATACTCCTAACATGATTGGTTCATCAAGAGCATGGCCAGCCCTCCAGCCTCCTTAGGGTAAATCACCTTCTCCATCGCAAAATACCAATAAAAACAAACACACACGCACAGATGTACCAGCACGTGCGAGGTAAAACATTCTCTTCCTCGAAAAAAAAAGAATAAAAGAAAAGCAAGTGCAAACAACCAGTCGTGCCCGCACGTGCGAGGTAAAACATCCTTTCCTTCGCACAAAAATACAAGCAGGGTGAGGGACACCCGTACTTCCCGGCACATTCGCGAGCGGTCGCGTTCTGAGAAAGGAGACGCTTCGCTTTGAGCGCCCCCAGCCGCCCCCCTCACGCCGGTGGCGTTCATTGAAGACGACAGCTGGCGGGGTCGTAAGGGGAAATACCGGTCCCGATAACCCCGCGTACACTACCGATCCCTTACACTAACTCTTTGAAAATTTATCACTCTGTCAGTCTCTGTAGCGAGTTAAGTATCTTAAACTGCCGTTGCTGTAACTAATGCCGGAAAAAAAATGTTCAATTGCTGCACCTTGTTGTCTGCAATAAGTGACCACTACCCCATATTCGCTCTCTTGAGCCGACAAAAAATGGCCAGCACCATTCAACAGGACTCCTCTTAATTTTGAAGTATCGAATATAGTAGTCTCGAAGATTTCGAAGTTATTTTTTTTCACTACCAACTTTGCTGATGTAGCATTTATAAAGTGCTAGTAGAGTATACGTGCATTATTTTGGCATCATGAAGCCTTACCTCTTGTTTTTTGTTTGTTATGTATAAAATCGCTGTACCGTGTAATGGAGCTGGAAACCTCTTACTCCTTCAGGCGTATAAAATATCGCTAACCCGTAATAAGACTATAATGGCCTGATTCCTAAAAAAAATTGTTATATTCGTTCACTTTAGAGAAACCATCATTTTTCAATGTATTTGCTGTTCTTTTGTTGAAATTATTATACGTGAGGAATTTCCTAAAACATAACAATGCATCTTAATACTGTTGCTGAGAATAACGTTGTTGTCGAAAGCGCGCTTCCTCCAAATGTAATAATTCGTGCTTCATATCTCGAACAGTCCCAATATTATAACTGCACATTCCGTTTTTTTCTTTTTACGTGCACCTCCTTAGGTGAAGTTGTATTTAGCACCTCGCGGTCGTGTTTTCGCGTTACTTTGGGGCTTGTAACTATTGGTGGAATAGTGTCTCCGAGCTAGAGATCGCCATTCCTTTTTGACATAGTTCCCCTCACTGATGCGTGTAGGGTGAGGCAAAAAAAATGGCAATGGTGTAGCTCAGCTATGCCAGGATATACGTAGCGAGATGTGCGGTATATACCTGGTTACGTTAGTTGTTTGGTTTATCGTCATGGCTACGTGTTTGACATCAAAGACGAGACGCCGCACAGCGACGGCCTCACTCTCCTTGGCCGCCATGGCTGTGACGTCACTTGGCAACGCGCCTGCGCACAAGTGGCACCGAAGGCCCACGGCGAAACGGCGAGACTGCGGGTAATGCAGCTCTCGCTGCAAAAAACTACAAGACTGCACTCAAGTCTGCTCAAAAGCGGAAATGCGAAAGCCTTTCCGTGTCCTGTCTTTCTCCCTCCATTTTTTTTTCTTTTCTGTTCTTTATTAATTTTTGATACTTTTGAGTTCTTTTACCTTTGTTCATTTCTTGTTTTTATTTTTTTATTGATGTTTACCCAGGAATGTATTAAGGAGTGCTTAGGAGTTGGATTGTTATGTGACTGGAGTTGGATTGCCTAGAGATCATTTTTGACGAACACCACTCATGAGCCAAGAAAAGCTTTCGCCTTAATAAATAACAACGCTTAACTTGAAATTTCCAGCAGTGGGGGAACAAAGTAGCTGCCGCACCATTTGTTATGGGTCAATTATATCGAAAGGGACATCGTGCCAAACAATTATATTAAAAGTAGCTTTCAACGCTTCTACTCACGTATATTTTGATGACACTAATCGCAAAACCTTTTTATTGTTCTTCCTTCATTTGTGTTCCCGTCCCTTCGCGTTTTGAGAATTGAGAATGTGTCATCTTGTTCATTCCAGCGTTTTAAGGATGCACTCCAGATATGTAGACCTAAAACGGCTTGTGTAACAATATTTTTTAAGATAAACGCAGAGGTTTCCGACCGAAGCGAAGAATGAAATCATATTCATAAGAAATGTATGAAAACATGGATGACGATAATGAAGCATCAGTGGATAAACCAACATAAGCACCTTTTATGCCATAAATTTCGCCTTTTCTTCCCGGCAGGCGATGCGAAACAAGAAGCCGGTAGAAATTGGCCAGCATTTAATTGGGATTGCCTCCTTTTGATTCTCTCGACTTCCTGAAAATACCGCCTGGCACTAATTAAAAACTGCCCCCTTATCTACTCGTAATGACATAAAATTTAAATGTGATCTTGTAATGAACATTGGCTCTACATTTTTGTCCTGGCGATTGCTGCCAGAATGATGAGAAGGTAAAGAAGATAGATATCTTTTTCCTAGAAAACAGAAAACAACTACACTAGGATTCTTTAGGCGAACTTTGCGGAAATAGCTTCGCAACTCTTTCACTGGCTTTATGTACTGAAATTAGTCATTAGAATCTCCCACAGTATTAAAGCAGGCAGTTGCGTGATGCACTGCGAACTGAATTTCGCTGGGCTCCAAGATTCAGCTGCAAATTTACGTTAGAAGTTGAAAGGCGCTACTTAGTTTTTGCAATAAAATGAGATATATAAAATTAGGATATTAACGTACGGGAAAAAAGACGGCAGGGAAAATGAAGGTTGCTTACACGTGATAAAGCGGAAGCCCGCCCGCTCACTTCGTGGGTGCAGTCGCCTCGCTGCTGCGTGATGTGACCCGATGCCACACAGCTGGCTATTCTACCTCTGCATAGATCAATGTAGCCGCTTGTCCGACACCACCCAGTGCCTTCCTATCTTTGGGCTAACAGAATGAAGGCACTCCCCGGCGTACAGCGGTCGCAGCTTCGCCGTAATGTTGTGACCAGATAGCTTATGGGTTAATGCTCATAAAGGCAGAATTGGTACCTTAATTAATTCATAAATCCCTGGGAGTCGTCAAACCACTCCTATGTGCAGCGGTACGCCACTGTCCAGGGATGGGATGTGCTACCACCGGCCGGACTTGCGCAATCCAGGTCTCGCGCGACCAATCATTAATTCAACCGCCGCTTGGCAGATTGCATGAGAATGTCATCTTTTATGGGCACCATCGACTGACATCACACACGCACGCTAACCGGTTTTCAGGCAATGGGGTGAGAAAGCCTTGCGCCTAAAAATCTATAACAATCCTTTTTTAATCACTAAAAATCCTCGATGTGTAACAAGTAAGGAACATTAAGCCTGACCCCAGTTCCGAGCCAAACTAGATCCTCTCTTTTGACCTGCATTTCATATACACATGAATACCCTTCAGCTGCAGTGAAAAGACTATTGTTTCCCTATGATGAATCCTGAAACACGAAGAGCAAAAGCGACATGCAGCTTACGGGAACCTTATTTCTATCCTGTCGCTTGGCGTTAAAGCTTGGCGTTAAGCTTCTGAGCTCATGTCCATGCAATCTAATCTCTGTCGAAGTGAATGAAATGCAAAAATTCAGGAGGCACTTTGGCTCTCTAAGGTGCTGCAAGGTGAAAGCCTTTCCTTGTTCACTGGTTTTCATTGTTTTCTTTATTTTTATGTTTGTATAATGTTTAGTTTTTAAGTTCTGATTTAACTTTTTTCACTGTTTTTCTTTTCATTTTTTCTTAGTCTGTCATTTTGTATTTATTTTTCTTTTAATTTCTTTTTTATATATTTCCGTCATGGAAGGGAAGAAGATGGGAGTGAACGAAGGCACCGTATTCACTAGACGCGCCTTTGTTCATTCCACACCATCGAGCTGGCATGGCGGAGTGATTAGCATGCTCGTCTCGCACTCCAGGCACCGTGGTTCGATTCCCCAACTCGACCAATTTCCTACTCGGTTTTATTTATTTATTTATTCATTTTACTTAGATCATTAGTGTACCATCCCTTTAGTTGGTTGCAAGGTACAACCTTGCAAGGTACAAGGTTGCAAGCCAAAGTACAATTTGCCCCGTTTGAAATTCGCGCACTGTAAGGTCGCGACCAATTGAAAAGCGTGACATTTCTGTCAACAACTCCTGCTTGCAACGATGAGGCATTGAATGCTTCCCCATTAAAAATGCCAGTATTCAGCGCGATCTCAGCGTACGTCAAAGAACCACAGAAGATTTAAACCACTCCGGAGCTCACACTACGGCGTCCCTCATACCCTATGTACAGCTTTGGACGTTAACCTCCATACCATGCAACATATCAGCGTCCTTTACGTAAGATAGAAAAACAAGCAAATTATTTTTCGTGATACCATAACCACAAATAGTAACAGAAGTTACTCAGCAACAGGTTTTTGTTCCAAGGAAAATAAACAAGCGAGATTCCCAAAGCTTCTGCTGAAATATCATTTATGATTGTTCATTCCTCATTGGTTGGTAGAGATACAGCTACATGTGCAACTTCTGGTTCGAGAGTACTGCTGAACGCGTACCAACCCAAGCAAGAATCTTGACATCTTTCCTCATCCCCTTTTTCCCACATTTCAGGCATTTATGCGATCAGTAAGAGAAGACACTAAAGGGTCAGAAGAATTCAATGAGATGGCTCATGCAAGGAAGTTTTTTGAATCGTATTCAGTCGTAAGTATGCACGATCAAACTATTTCTGACGTAACTAGCCATTGCTAAAAGAGCATGCTAAAAGATACGGTACGCAACAGGAAAAAAAGTGAGCAGGTCAAACCGCACAAAAAAAAAAGAATCTTTGAAGGACCTATGAGCAACCTTTTTCTCTTAAAGCGCCACGAAACACCGGACGTAGTGGAAGAAACAAGAGAAGACACGAGTTCGTGTCGCCTCTTGTTTCTTCCACTACGTCCGGTGTTTCGCTCTCCTTTAAGAGGAATCTGTTCGAACTTGCCCAGTTTTCTGTTCTCGTTTGCGACCTTTGAACGAAACGGCGAAGTCAGATCATCATTGAATTCAAGCTTTGCTTTGTTTATTACAACGTCAGATTAGGTCTAATTAGAACTATTACCAATAGCAGTTGATATAAAAAGTATAATTTTTTTCTCAAGCAGGGGAAGCGCTACATCAGGTACAACACCCAAAAATATGCATGGCTTTTGTCAAAACTTTAAACACCACGATGTTTGATTCTCATCCACACTGTGTAGCTCTTTATGAATCCCCAGCGTTCGAATTTTGCTCAAGGCAAATACATCTCTACTCTTGCCCCCTCACTTGGGAAGGACTTCCACGAGTGCGACAGGTGCGCTGCTTCTTTCCTTAGAAAGAAACCCCCAGGACTAAAATTTTTGACCTAGGCTGTACCTATATATTGGCAGCATCTTGGGAGTTCAAATGTTTGTGCTGTAATTACTTCGAAAGAGTGGTAGGTGTGCCAGTAAATGGCTGAAATCTTTTCGATCCTTTGCTTATTTTCTTATGCCACCTGTAGCGCCTGTGACCGTTTCATTTATTTGTGCCGCAGACACCAGTAAAAAAAACATGATTGCTTTGATTTTCGGTTTATTTATTTAAAAATGAAAGTGGAAGCCAAAGCAAAGGACGGAAGGCGTCACTAGGCCTTGGCTCCTTGATACATGCGGTAACACACATATTTAGCAAAAATATGGGGCAAACAATGCCGGCAAGCCATACAACAACAATATGACACGAATAAGCATGAATTGAATACATCACCTGACACCTCAATCAGAAAATACAAATAAAGTTGCAGTACATATACTTGTTACAGAGAAGACATTAAAGCGCATGCATCAGTGACAAATTTTATGCGGCAGGACGTTTACACGCAAGCAAAACCGTAATCAAAAACACATATTAAACTAGTATAGACCACGAAACTATACAGTATTCAAATCCAAATATATTTTCATATATTTCTGAAATTACTTAGTTCAAGTCAAGAATTCCCCGTCTAGTGAAGTTTGGTTGATGACAAATGACACCTGGAAAGTTACTTTCAGTTTGCCGTAGTTAGTTCGTGTGATGGGTACAAGTTTTTTTCGTGTTCATAGGTGGTATAATACGGCAAGCCTGACAAGTAGAGTGGCATACAATTTCTCACGGCGAACATACTGCAGTAAACTAAAATAATAAATTTGTTTAAATATTCCTGTTCTGGTGGCTAGCAGGTATCTGATTTCGGCAACTGCTCCCCTGTTGCTTCAAACCTCTTTCACCCTTAGATTTCGGCTTTAAAGAAATGTTTAGTAACCCTGATTAAACCAAATTCATTAGGGAGGTAGAATATACATTGTTGTATATAACAATCACATTGCATCCAAAGGCGCTTCTCATCAGAAAACGATTAGACCGATGTTGGCCCAAAGATGGCTAGTGTCTATTTACTTTGTTAGCGTGCCGCTGGGCAGTGTGCTTGGTCCCTTATTATTTCTTATTTATATCAATGACTTACCTAACAATATAACTTCCACTATGCGAATTTTCACAGATGATTGCATTATTTATCGCCCTATTAGATCTACTAATGACCACCTGGCGCTCCAATCAGACCTTCTTGTTATTAACGACTGGTGCTGGTTTATAGGTTGGTTGGTTGGTTTATAGGGTTTAACGTCCCAAAGCGACTAAGGCTATGAGAGACGCCGTAGTGGAGGGCTCCGAAAATTTCGACCACCTGGGGTTCTTTAACGTGCACTCACATCGCACAGTACACGGGCCTCGAATTTCTCCTCCAAAGAAATTCAGTCGCCGCGGCCGGGATCGAACCCGCGTCTTTCGGGCCAGCAGCCGAGCACCATAGCCACTGAGCCACCGCGGCGGCTAACGATTGGTGCAACTCATGGCTAATGACTCTTAATGTATCAAAATGCCAAGTCATCTCTTTCACCCGTAAAAGTAACAAGTCTAGCCATACATACCGTATGCAGAATGGTCTACTCTCTCACGTATCACATTACAAATACCTTGGCGTTAACCTTTCTTCAGATCTTTCATGGTCATTCCATATCTCATCCATATGCGCCGTCGCCTCAAAGTTATTAGCCTACCTACGCCGTAATCTGCTAATTCACCATCTAATATTCGAAAACTAGCATACCTCGCATTTGTTCGTCCACAAATTGAATTCGCTTCTTCCATTTGGTCTCCCTGTCATAAGAACATGATCACCGCGTTAGAATCTATCCAGAACAGGGCACCGCGATTTATTTCACGAAACTATAACTACCGTTGAAGCGCCACTCAGATTAAAACCGATATTTCTCTACAATCATTAAGAAAACGCCGCAACATCGCTCTCCTAACACTATTTCACAAATATGTGCACTCTAATAGAACTAGTTCATTTCGCCTCAATATCCCATCCCGCACGTCGAAAAGATTACATAATCAGCTCAGTTTCGCAAAGATATATGGTAATACATACGCTTTCAATTCAGCTGCACTTCCACGAGCCATCAGATTATGGAATGATCTGCCAGACAACATCGCTTCCGTATCTAACCTCGATTCTTTCCATACTCAGCTCATCACACATTTCACTGAAACCGTCATTTAGCACGCCTCCGTTGAAATCTTTCTTTATTTCTTATTTTTTGTACTTTACTTTGCTGCTACTGGCGTGCCTTCTTGATGTTTTCTTACTTATGTTTGCCTATTACGTTCCCGTGTTTGCCTTAATCACGCTATGTTACTTATTGTTACAACTTTCCGCGAGCTCATTATCCTTTATTGTTGTGCTTAATTTGTGTCGCGTATTTTTTTTGCTGTTGTTGTTTCCGCCTTGTTTTTACTTCTCTAATTTGTTGACATATTGTTTATCATGACTGTATGTTTCCCTTTTGTTTCATTTCTTACTAATGCATCGTATTGTTGATTTATTTTTTGTCATGATCCTATGTTTCCCCTTTTGTTTCCTATGGCTATTAATGTACCGTATAGTATTTTTCACCCCCCTTGCACAATGCCCAATGGGCCAGTAAGGTATTTCAAATAAATATATACTACCGGGGATAACCTAACCGCCTCCCCCCCCCCTCTTCTCCAATTACTGAACCTGCCTAAAGTCTGAGGTAACAAATGTGGGAAGTTCTTTGTGATACAGAGTGACTGATCGTGCGTTCATAGAGCGGCTATTTACCTAGTTCTGTTAGCAGCTTCGAAAATTGAACTGTCGGCCTGTTCTCGGTATCTACGATTAAAAGGCACTCATTGAAAAATTCTTTACATTCCTTGCACATATTATAGCCAAGCATAAGGCATCCCTCGCGCCCGTTCGTATACTTTATACTGCGTCAATGCTCCTGAATATGGTACGTAATACAGCGACCGGTTTGACATATAGAGTAATCTCTGCACGAAAGTGGAAGCTCGAATACACTTTGCCCAACTCAGCACGCGAAAATAATTTCTTTTAAACGTGCATATTGTTTTTAGCTATGGTGCGAACACCGTGGAAACATGAAAAGTAAAAAAAAAAATCCCATGGTGTCCTTCCTATTTCGTTCTTTGTCATTCCGTGCCGTTTGCACCAAAGATCGTAAAGAACTCGCCCAACTACCCCTTCTACTATGCCTGTCCCAGCTTGAAACACACGAAAACAACTGGCGGAGCTAACCATCAAGTAATCTAATTTATGTTATGAGGGCAGGTGTGAATATAAGGCATTAATCAACTTTTCTTCTCGCTTTCGATGAGCAAGCGGGCTCCGGCTTGCGAATGAATGTGTAATTATTTTAACACTGCGCTTGTCAAAGACATCTGGTTTGTGGCAACGAGATAGCGGAGGACTGCAAGGCAGAAAATCGCAATAGAGAAATCAAGAAAATGAGCAAGCCCAATAAAGATTGCATAAAATGAGCACATTGCAGATTCACGTATATATAACAGTCTGATAAAAAAATGCTTAAACCACTATTCTCGCAATGGAAGATATGGACACGTAAGAGAAA
This sequence comes from Amblyomma mixtum, assembly GCF_055824585.1. Lineage (NCBI taxonomy): Eukaryota > Metazoa > Arthropoda > Arachnida > Ixodida > Ixodidae > Amblyomma > Amblyomma mixtum. The sequence goes on along the minus strand of NC_143020.1, from coordinate 21,390,323 downwards.
AGAATTTCGTTCAAGTTATTTTGCCTCGTCTTCATATATTTGCTTATGAGCCATAAAACGCCATATAACTAACTATCTTCTTCATATAGAGCATGTCCGCATTCCACACAGCATTATCCTAATGAAAAAGAGGATATCTTCCCTCATAAGAAATATGAGAGATTACGGTTGCCACGAGCACGATTTTATATTTACAAGCACAAATCAAGAGACGAAGCAAAAAGCATTACTCACAAGCTTATAATAAACGCCTTCTGTTGAACCCTCGCTTAACCCTGCAAGAAAACGCACTGGTTGGATTTCTCCTTATCTTTAGATTATTTGCAAGCAGAAAGGCTAATTACCAACTTTTTACCCGTTAGTAATCATTTTAGATCTTTCCCATTATGCTCACAGACAACACCGTGCTTACAAAACAGGGGCGGCGAGCGAAAGCGGGAGCCGGCTGGGTCAGCAAATTACACTTAAGAAATATAGACATGCAAGCAAAGAAAAGTTTTCAAAGACTTGTCCTGATAAATACACTGTACCTGCGTTGTCGTTCTTTCGTAAAGAATAGCAAGTGCCGCCTTTCACGGACTGTGGAATTATGGATCGTCATTTCCAAGAACGTATATTTATAAACACCGCGATACCTGCGCGTAGGAGTCACTATCCGCTGGGGGCACGGAGCGGGACCGCGACGATGGAACTTGTGTAAGCAAACCTTTCGAAAACATTTTTATTGTCTCGCAGTGCCCATGGAGTCAGCCATGCGTTAAAAGTTGGTAAGGGCATGAAATAAGGGGTCAAAACGTCCTTTTGTGCTCTAGGTGTTTCTCTGAATTGTGCAAGCTTCTCTTGAAGTCCAACGTGCTGCTCGTGCGCAGCCTCATGCGCTCCTTTTCGTCTGAAATACTGCCATTTAAATTAGACATCATAGAGAAATTTACGTTGAACACAGCCCCCAGATAGCCGGATAATAGAGCCGCGCGCCGTAGCACCGTAGCAGATGACCAACACGCTCTTTGCACACGTAGGTAGCGTTCGCGCGCGCTGGAGCCAGTGGGTGGTGGTGGTGAAGACATTCATTCGGAAGGGACTGGAGGTATGTCTGGATCAGTCCGTAAAGGACCGATCATTACTCCAACCGGGAGGATAGATGTAGCTTGGGGGCTACGAATGTCTAGCCACAACACGTGGCGCCTGTTTCGAGCCCTAATGGACCCAACCCAAACAAGAACCGAAAACACAAAAACGTGTGTAGCGATTCATGCACGCTTTCCCTGGCAACACGACTCAACAGGCACAGACGCTTCGGGACTAGCATCTGTGTAGAGCCCAGTACCCCCATGGATCTGCGTATTCTTATGCAGGAAGAGAGCCAGTGGCAGTCCTGGTGTCGTCTGCGCAGGTCTTCTCCTACAGTGCGTTGTTCTCTTTCGTTAGCTTGAAACTGTTTTTGATAACTGCTTTTGTAGCGAGAGCCAGCCGCTACGCCAGCCGCATCGCCAGCCGCTTCGCGAGGTCAGCGTGGCTGCACGCTGAGGCATGACACCACGGGTAAGGCGTCGCGCCAAATGGCCGATGGCCTTCCTTCGTAAAATTGAAAACTGGTTTTTGAGGAAAGGGAACATGCAGTAACTGTCTCACATGTCTCTATGGATAACCGAACCGCGCATTAGAGGAAGGGATAAACAATGGGATCAAAGAAGTGGTTTATGCTTTATGAGGGTTTAACGTCGCAAAGCGACTCAGGCTATGAGGGACGCCGTTAAGAAGGGCTCCAGAAAATTAGACTACCTAGAGTTCATTAACGTGCACTCACATCGCACAGTACACAAGCCTCTAGAATTTAGCCTCCATCGAAATTCTAGCCGCCCGCCTCATCAGTTGTGCGCATGCGCAGAATGTCGTCAGAGATCCGGCGGGTATATATATCACAAGAATACGGAGCCTGCGGTAGAAATGAACAGCTAGGAGGAAGCTAGGTCTCGTCGTAAGAACGAAGTCAAGAGGAAGCGGTGAGCCGAGAAAACCGAGGAAGAGCGCGCTAAGAGTCTCGATAAGCGACGTGAAGACGACACGGCTAGACGGGCCCGCTTAGCCGACGACAGGGCATCCACGACGGCAGACGACGATGATATGAGTTCTGCGTCTCTGAAAGAAGCTGGACTCTCGTTACTCTACCAGGTTTTACCAGAGCTAAACTCCAGCCAATTTTGTCATATAATGCTGCCTAGAGTCCCTGATTTGAAAGGCACTACTTGAGAAGGATGTTGAACACGCAGCAGCATGTGGACTACACGAGAAGCTTACGCGATTTGGCGAAACATATTGCGGTTATGAGCACCTTTTGGCGGTATGTCTGGCTTCACAACACGCATTGATAGTGGTGTATTAAACCAACAGCCCGAAATGACGTACCGCACTTTGTCAGAACCTTCTTCAAAGAACTCGCCAATGGTTAAGGAATCGCCTCCCCCATGGGTACTCTGCCAGACCTGGAGAATATTTTGCAGATTTTTGCTTACATCTATTTAATGGGTCGCGCTCCCGTGCCTCCGCCAGGGGTGGCTGACACACACACATAGCATTTTAAACACACACCACCTTTCAAATAACGATTCATATTTTCACAATCTAACGATGTACAGTCGTGAGCAAAAGTGGTACACAACACGAAGCCGGTGACGGAGCTCAGGATGGATGGATGGATGGATGGATAGGAGCGCCCCCTTTGAAACGGGGTGGTTGAAATTGCCGCCATTCTCAGCTTTTCTTTCTTTATTATTTTTTTTGTTTACTGTGTTGGCAATTCTTATTAAGATTAGCCATCACCTTTACCTACGGTTTCCTACAATTCTAACCTTCTGCCACATCTCTGCTTTTCAGCCACCAATCCTCCAATCGCTTTTTGCTGACTTCCACTGGAGATTTATTTACATGACCATTGTTATCTTTAAACCCTAGGGCCTCAGAAAGAGTGACTGTGCCTGCATCGACATCCGGCTGGATACCATCACATTTTATTATGAGGTGTTCAATTGTTTCCACAGATCTACCACACACTGCACATGTGTCATCTTCTTCGTTAAATTTCTTTTTGTAGCAGCGCGTTCTAAGACACCTTGACCTAGCTTCAAAAAGTAGGGCACTGCCTCTTGAGTTATCATAGAAAAATTCTTTCCTGATCTGCCTTTTCCAGTATCGATATAGTTCTACACTATGTTTCTTTTCCATTGAATTCATCCAATTTTTATCTTCCGCGTTTTTAACCTGTCGTTTAATGCTCTTTCTTTCTCCGTCCTCATGACCGGCATACTTACTGGTTAGTTTTCTAGTTCTTTTCCGCCACTGTGAGTCAACGTTCTTTCTGTATAAATATTTAAATACCTTAGCTGCCCATCTGTTATCGTCCAATTTCCTCAGGCGTTCTTCATATAGTATTTTACTCTTAGCTTACCGTGCTTCGAACGATGCCCAGCCCATATCCCCTTGTACTGCCTCGTTTGTGGTTTTGCTGTGGGCACCTAGTGCTAATCTTCCAACAGCTCTCTGATTTACGTCTAATCTCGACTGAACTTCTGCCCTTAAGCACAGAACCGCATTGCCGAAAGTAAGTCCCGGCAACATTATTCCTTTCCAAATACCTCTTAGTACTTCATATTTGTTTTACTCCCATAATACCCTATGTTTCATTATCCCGGCGTCTCTTCATCCTTTTGCCCTAAGAGCCTGTTCATGCTTTTCCGTGTATATCTGCCCTTCGTTTAGCCATATCCCGAGGTATTTGTATTCGGCCACTTTGGGTATTTCGTGGCCTTGTATTGTAAGAACCTGATCAGTTGTATCGTTAAAAATGATCACACCTGATTTAGTTGCGCTAAAACTGAATCCTAGAGCGTCTCCTTCGTCTCCACAGCAATTAACCAAAGTTTGTAAATCTTCCTGGCTATCTGCTAACAGTACAATATCGTCCGCATACATCAAACCCGGGAGTCGCTGCTCAACTACATTTCCGCCTAATCTGTACGACAGATTATAACCCAGATTACTTTCTTCTAGCCTTCTTTCCATATTTATCACGTAAAGCATGAACAGCAGCGGTGATAGAGGACAACCTTGCCTTTATCCTTTGTGCATCCCCACAGTTGTGGTACTTTTTTTCCCTTCCCATGTAATATCAACTTCATTATCTCGGTAGATTTCCTGTAGAAAATCAATTACCTCATCACCAATACCTAAATCTTTCAATATGCTCCACAGGAGTTCCCTGTTCACGTTATCGTATGCACGCTTATGTCCAGAAAGGCTAAAAACAGAGGTCTATTTTCCGCCTTAGCTATTTCTATGCATTGGGTAAGCACGAACAGGCTATCATCTAACCGCCTACCCCTTCTGAACCCATTCTGAAGTTCTCCGAGTATCATATTCCCTTCTTCCCATGACTGCATTTTTAATGTCACCGCCTGCATTGCGAGGCTGTACATAACAGATGTTATCGTAATCGGACGGAAGGATTTTATGTTCATCTTATCTCCTTTCCCTTTATAAATCAAATTCATTTTGCTCTGTCTGCAGCTGTGCGGAATTTGTTGATTTGTTATGACTGCCTCCAATGCTTTTATCAGCGCTTCCTTTCTTCTTGGGCCAAGTTCATTAATCAGCTTAATTGGAATTTCGTCTATCCCTGTGGATGTGGTTTTAGGAATATTCGCTTCCGCCTTTTCCTAGTTAAGACTAGTCAGTTCTAAGCTGTTCTCTTTTGTGCTGTCCTGTGTTGCCGCCTCACTTGGGGAGATTACTCCATTGGCGTTGCTAAAAGACGCAGCTATAAATGACGTAATGTAGCCCACAGCATCGTCTCCCTCTAAACATTTTCCCTCAGCATCTATAATCTGTTCCTGTTTTCTTTGATTTGTTTTTCCCAACCAGCTTATATGGTTCCAGAATTTTCTTGGCCCCCCTTGATTTGCCTCGCGAACTTCAGCCAGCCTTTTATCAGAGGACTGCTTTATTTTAGCCTGGACTAGGACCTCAACTTGCTGTTTCTTTTGTCGATAAGATTCCCATTTTTTGCCTATTTCCTCTTCAGATAACTGCGCCCTCTTTGCTTCTCTGTGTTCCCTTGAAGCCACCCGTCGTTGTTCGATGGCCTCCTTAATTTCCATATTCCACCAGCTTCGTGGCTTCCTCTTTCCTCTCCAGCGGTTAACTCCTTTCACTTGTTTCATTTTTGTAGCGATCTAACTGATTATAATCCCAATTTTCCATGTGGCGTTTCTCAATTGCTTCTTCTATATCGGCTGATATTAGCGCTATTTGTTCATCATTTAATTTTGCGTTGTCTTTTGGACTTCGCTGCATTTCTCTTTTGACTAGGGTTCCCAACTGTAGACTGATACGTTTATGATCACTTCCTAGGCTGTCCTTCCCCTCTTCGTCTTTTTCCATTATTGCGAGCTTGCTATAGATGCCCTGCGACATTACACAGTAGTCAATGGTTGTTTGCCTGTTACGGGATTCCCACGTGATTTGTCCCTCACATTTAGTTTCTCTATTGACAATAACTAGGTTGTGCCGCTCACACAAGTCTAACATTAACTTCCTGTTACAATCTGTGTATCCATCCAGATCCTCGATGTGGCCGTTCATGTATCCAAGCAAAATAATATCGACACTGTCTCCAATCTGCTTTAAATTGTGAATGAGGCACTTAACTAAATTCTTGTTTTCTTGCCTGCATTTGTTCCCGGTCCCTAAATAAACTACCCCTAGCCATGTCCTTTTGCCAGCAATTGTACCTGATACCCAGACATGTTCTTTGCAAGTTGATTTTATTCTTTGCCAATTTGTTCCTTGATGTATCAGCATACCTACTCCTCCTCCCTTTTTCTCCGGTTTTGTTCTGTTGCACCCTTCCCAGACATAGCCATCGATGAAAGGTGGATCTTCTAGATCCCTCAGATGTGTCTCGCATAGAGCGTACACACCTACTGCTTCGTCCTTTATCTGTTGTTCTATTTCTAGCCATTTCGCTCTCTTTCTACCCCCTTGCATGTTTATGTAACTGATCCTGGCATTAAATTTCTTTTTCGTAGTTTTCTTTCTGGGCCTCCTAGTGGCCATTTTGTTGGGATCAGCCGCCATTGTTACATTTACATCGCTTCTACCTACCCCTACGCCCTGAGCCACCGTGGACCCCCTAAAAAAGCTACCGCTCGGCCTCCCAGACGCCTGCCTATCTCTTCTCCTACCCTTCCACTGAAATGGCCAGGACAGCAGCTTGGGCATGTTGGTTATTCATTCTTGCGCTGTTCCATCAAGAAAGCACTGAAATGGATGCCATCTCGTCCATAGTCTCTGCCCGAACCTGCTCTGTGCACTTCCTTGTTTATGTCGACCACCTCAAAGCCTTTCTCGAGGCCTAACTGCCTTAACTCTCGATTAAGATTCACAACGTTTTTAGCAACCTCTATATTCCTTCCTTGTACCTCCGGCACTGTACACACCACGATCTGCGCTTGCTGTGCTATCGCCCTTATACCGTCAACTCCCTCAGCTAATGTTTTCCCTACTTGTGCGGCGTTACCATTCAGGACATCATTTAGCCCCGCCGCTACCACTACCAAGTTACGCCTTGCAGCCTTCTCGGAAAGTTCACTTTTAGTCACTCTCAGAACATCGTCCATTGTGTTTCCTGGAAACACCCCGACTGCTACCCGCCTATCACCCTTCACCCGGTCCAGAATAGCTCTTTTGCAGCGCCCCATGTTTGAGTCACCAGGGATAAGCACTAGGGTACTCTGCCCCTCCCTCCTAACTTCCGGATCTTCCTGCCTCTTATCAGCGACTGTGACCTCATTTCCTGGAGATAGCTCGTGCCCCTTCTCAGTATTGCCTCTCGACTTCCCAGCTGCCACCTGTGCGTAGCTGTTCCTGCCTGAACATGTCTGACCTACTGGCTTCTCGCTGTCCATGCCAGTGCAAGCCCCATCCACGTGGCTGGCGCTGGAATGCCCGCCATTGTTGCTTCCAATGGCGGTGTCAGCCGTTTTTGACTCGATCTGACAAAGCTGTACTTGAAGCTTACGCTTCTCTGCCCTCTCTATCTGTAACTCTGTTTCTAGAGCATCCATCCTTAGCACTAGTTCGCTGTTCGCCTGTTCAGCCCCGTCCAGGCGTGCACCTAATACGCAGAATTTTCACATAAAATCTGCGCCTTCGGCCTCCTCCACTGAATCGAACCGCGTTTCTTTTAAATTCACCGATTCCTCACACTCCATACATCTAACCTTCAGTAGCTTAACCATCGTAGCAACACTCGATTATTGCTTGCACCAAATGCCAAGATATCTACACGCTCAAGACGAAAACACTTTAAAACACGTGCAAAATTAAAATAAAATTCTGGCTTCCGCAAATGCCGATCGATCACTTAGAAAAAAAAATAGCCATCTCTGCATCTGCAACGAAACCTGCATCGAAACGCCATCTAGTGACAGCTACAGCGGTCAAGACAGATTAATAGGACCCATCTTCTCTGCAGGCATGTCAGTTGGTTCCTTGCTGTGTGTCGCGCTACTGTTCTATGAAATTCCGAGACAACAAACAACTGGACACCACAGGGATGGCCTTTTGTTCGTCGACTTAGCGTCATGCGAACGACCATTATGCTATCGATATCCCAGCGCGGCGAGGCGCCAGTCATTCGCCGGTTTCGTTGCCGTATCTCGACCATGCAGTGAAAACAAATATATTTAAAAAAAACGCCACCCACGTGACTTTTATCGCATCGGAGTGTTTAGGATAGAAGGAGCGCGGCGCATCGAGCCGAGTTAACTGACATGCCTGTCAATAAAGTGGGTCACCGCCGCACTTGTCTCGATCTAACATAGCTCTTGCTAAAGGGCGTTGCAATGCAGTTTTCCCGATCTCCGCAACCAGCTGGTGTTGTATGCCACTTTTGCTTACGACTGCATTCTTGACTAAGGAATAACAACGCATGTTGCCCGTTCATTTATAAATTTGCTTTGAAAACTTTTCATGCATTCTTATAGACCAGATTCTTTTACCCTCACACGCAGGCTGCTGGCGCGCCCTTACTCTCGACACCAGTCGCCATCTATCGGCGCGCGCGGACCGATGGACTGCGGGTCGCGCCGGCGCCGCGCGTAGAATGCATGTTTACGTGTTCGCTTCTGTCGTTGTAGTGCTTCATCATAACGTATGAGCGTGTGTGCTGTGCATCACTACTCACATTTTCCCTCTACCAGACAGTACTGCGGTTATCTTGCGCGCAGTTAGTCGTTAACGTTTCATCTCTGAGTTTTTTTCCGTTCATTTGGATGTGAGTAAGTGCGGCGAGGCAGTGCGCGTCTGTCTCGTTGTTTGGGCCCGTCATGATGATATTGATGATTAGCGCTCGTGTCCTGTCTTCACCTTTTCTGTGTCTCGTTTTTCGCGCTACGTTTTTCAATGATAATATTCTGCTGGCTCAGGATTCTAAACGCTGGTACCGCAGCGGCGACGCTGCTCCACCGAGCCGCTGGTGCGGCGGCGCTGCTCAGGGGAATTCTGGAATAGTATTGCAAAAAGCAAGTATTTTTCCCGCGGAGTAGTCGGCCAGGTAGCGTGCGGACTGGAAACCGGCACTTCTAAGCAGATTTCTGCGCTGGCGTGTCGTTTGTTCCGTCTTTTACGTGCGCTATCATCTATGATAATTTTAGGCGCAGGAATGTGGATTGATTGATTTGAATCAGTGGTGTAGTAACTAGATAGGCGAGCTGCAGACTGAAGGTTGTCCCGATGAAGCGCGTGTTTTCGCTCACCTCCTTGCGCTGAGCTTGCTCTAGTTCCCATTAAACACATTTCATGCACAGGATTGTAAGCACGACCGCTACCGATTTCAGTTCCTCTTTCCGCACGCATGTCATAGGGATCAAAGGGGGGAGGGGAGTAAAGGGTTTACCGTAGTGCTTTTGCTATCTACCTTAATCATGGGAAAATGCGCGATTTTAATACATTCATTCACACTTAGCCAAACGCCTAAGCAACGCTGTCACACGCGGCGAGAGCTACCGAATAAAATGAACGCGACTTCGGACCTCAGAATTCGTGAAAGCTGGATTCGCTGCTAATATCTATTCAAGCTTTGATAATTTGACGAAAAGTACGTTTTTATGCGCCAGGTTGCATAAACCATGAGAAATTTTGTTTTTTGTTGACGCTGCGACTCTGTTAAGCTCACAGCGGTAATTTGTTTTGATAAACTGGCAAATCACGCATGCGACAGGAAAGCCCTGTTTGTGGGTGGTACTTTATGGCCGAAGGATTAAGAGTGCATGGGAATTGGAACTGCAAGCTAGCCGCACACCAAATACTTGATATTGAGCAAAAAGTATTTTTTTTTTTTCTTGCAGTGGAGCACCAATACGGTAGCGATATATGCAGGAGCATGTTCTAAGCGTCAGCACAATTCACGTGAATGTCAAACTAAATGTCATTAAAACGCATCAATGTGCTCCCTTTGATAGCGTGAATACTTCCTGCAACACAGCCACGCAGCGGAAGTATGCTCGGCAATGTTTTTTTAGCGCCCGAAGCGCGGCTATATGCAGGCGCGGCCGCGGAGCTGCCGCCGCCCCGCACTCCCCAAAGAAATGCCCACACCGCGGCGCACCAGACGGCGGAAAATGGCCGCGCCCAGGAGCGGCTCTGGATCTAGCTCTACTTCACACTCTCAGGCGTCACAACCAGCGACAGCAGCGCCACCGCGTCTCGCTCACGTGACATATCAGTGTTGCTTTAACTGCACATGGCTTATGGTAGCCTTAGTAGCTTATGTGCCACGAAGTAAAAGACACTGGGGTGAAAATGAAAAGAAAAACCTATACGCTAGCGCTCGAAGCTTGTTGTTACTTGTAGCGGTTAAACATCAAATGCTGACAGAACTTTGGGCGCAGAGATCGGCACTCTCTAATTTCGTCAGTTTTGAATTCACTGATTTAAAGTCGCAGAGGCTTGTTATTCCGATGCAGGCCTCACAGGCAGGTACGGATAGAAGATTAAGATATTCTGCAGAAATATAAATTTGTTTTAATTAAGGCACTAAATAAAACGGGTACTAACAACCGTAAATAAAGGCTAGCAAATTGTTCACGTATCTCCTTGCACTTCCTGACTAGAAAAACTTTTCCAGACCTAGGAAAAAATAAGAAAAGTTCTAAGCACAGCGAGGTGGAAGGTCTATTGAGCTTTCAAACGCACATTTCCACACAAGCCAGTGAAATGTTCTTCTCACTTGTATAGGATATCTCGAGGCAGAGAATCATAAAATTTGGTATCCATCGCGAAATAAGGTTTTGGATTTAGAAAATTGTCAGTTGCAATCACCTACGGGACTCCTGGGTTTCTAGGTTTGTCATCCTATATAGTAAATATAGCCGCAAAGGGAAATTATCGAAGCTGCAAAGAGAACAAAACTGTAAATCGGTTTCGTGAGCACTGCTTCTGTTGATGTGTAAAGCATACATGGTCAACTTGCAGAACTGCAGAAAAGCTGACTTGCAGGAAGCTTTCTTCGAATGGAAAACCCTTGTTCACAGACCGCGTTTTCACTTCCTGCTCGGCTCAGTGAAGGGGTTAGAGCGAGGGGTGATGAGTCAGTAGCCCTTCACAATAGCATTCTTCGAAAAGTTGAGGGAGGCTTCTTCTTTATCTCTGTGAACCTGAAGCTCGCACAGTCACCACCAGTTTTCGAGAAAGAGTGTAAAAAGTTGTCGAAAGATTACAAGGATGCAATGCATTGGCGAGTACCTGTCCCGACCCGCTCATCACGTTCGTACCCCTGCTCTACTGTGTCGATTAAACAACTTCTCTGTCATGCATATCAATGGCACCCCTCCCTTTTCGAAAAAGAATTCCATATCGCCTTAGCAAAGGAGGGTTTTCAGTTGGAAAATTATAGAAGGCGCTTGGTATTCTGGAAGTCGTCAATCTGCTTACTTCCATTCAAGTTAGAATACGTGCCGCGGCTGTCCAGGATGTTTTGTAGCGGCGAATTTTCTAAAACTAGTGCTTAGAAGCTGGCCCTCTTTGCGTAAACCCTATCTCTGCCCGCATCTCCTGCTGCGCTACACCTTCCCAAATACGCGCCAACAAGCTAAAGTTATGGCGTTCTTGAACATGCTACTTCATATCTTATACCTTAGTCCTGGGCTGTGTCATGTATTAGCCTCTCTGTTTGCAAAGTTAAAACGGTCTTTTAAAATTACGTATTTGAGGAGCTGCAAGAGCAGACATGGCTGCCATTTTCCGGAAAAGCCGTAGCATGGAAACAGCTTTCCTGCAGATTTCTGCATTACAATGCTTTGTGCTATGCGCTTTTAGGCACCTCGATGCACACATTCGCATAATTGGGTAATGGGCCACTAGAAATGGCGTTTAGGGTTTTTTTGCTCAAAACTTCAATGTGGCACTTCTTTCCTTAAGTAACTCAAAGGAGAATGATAGCTATATTACGCAGGCTGCGTAACCTATATTTTAAAGATTTGATTTTTGTCACAACATTTATAACGAAAACATGGCTCAGTGATGCATGCATGTGGTTGCTTCTCTCAGTAAATTTAGTGTGTTCTTTGTCTATCAACCTGAACTGTCAATTCCTCCAGCGGCGCTGTGGATTTGACGCAACGCCGGAAGACGAACACAGGTAAATATGCCCCTAGGGCGACATTTCCGAATCTGGAAGTGCATGCATTTCGATGCGCGGAGAAAAAAAACGTAGGCTTCCGAGCATCATGTTTTTGCCATGAGGAGGGAAAAAATCAGTAAATGACGCCGTTAATCAGTTATGTTTAACTTTTAAAAGCTCGCCGTGCATGTGGTGGCGGCAGCCTCATAAAGTCCTGAAGTACGATTTTTATTGTATTCCGCAAATACTGGCAAATGAATATCACTGCGCCACTCATATGCCTGTGGTGCATTGAACGTTACTGCCTAGAGTGTGTAGAATTACCTTTTGGTCTAGAAATCTGAAAAGTACACAATTCATTTCGAAAATATTATTACTCACACTTGCTTTCACGTTTGGCACGATAACTCAACCTTGACTTCTTCAGAATGTTTCAGTGCGTATTCTGTTACAGCCCCTCTGCTTGCTTGCAGGATTTTTCAGCCGATAATTTTTTGTCAAATTTCATTATGGGGTTGTATGCGAGACCATATTTAATGGTACAACAAATAAGTGCTGATTGCAGGTTATGCGTAAAATAAATGTCCCGATTAAAATATATTTGCTGATTCTTTTACCCTGCAGATGAAACTGTCTTAGCCATGCCCAAAAAGAGTTGAAGACGCCAACATTAGGCGGGCTATGCTAACAGCCCACATTCCTTCGGACTCTACACGGAGCATGTGAAACAAAATGCCAAGTGAAGTCGTAGATTACAAAGAAATTTATTCCAGCGTTGTACTTTAAACTGAGAGCATTGATAATGTTCCAGTTATGTATTGCACTCTTACAGCCTTTTAGGAAAATAGGGCTCCACCTCTCTCTTGTCCCGGTTGCTGCGCTGTTCTCTTCAAGTATGTACCAACTCGCTCAATTCGCCGTTTTAGGGAAAACAGGTTCGCTACGCAGGATGCCCGTGTTTGCGAAACTAAGAATCTTTCCGAGGTCTGGCGACGCTTCAGATGAAGGAACTAATGGTATATAGGCATTACAGTCATCCCTCACCGCGCGTCCAGCTTCATTGTGTCATCCTGCAACACTGTGCGTTTGCATCACTTGGGCGTCCCCTCATGTCATTCGCGGGAGGTCCACAAAGTTCGAGTCACGTGATCGCAATTTCACCGTCTTCTTTCACTCGTTAATCGTTACACCAGGTGCATTACCTGTGCAAGTAAATTCTTGGTTTGGTTTGCTTTATGGGGTTTAACGTCCCAAAGCGACTAAGGCTATGAGAGACGCCGTAGTGGAGGGCTCCGGAAATTTCGACCACCTGGGGTTCTTTAACGTGCACTGACATCGCACAGTACACGGGCCTCGAATTTCTCCTCCAAAGAAATCCAGCCGCCGCGGCCGGGATCGAACCCGCGTCTTTTGGACCAGCAGCCGAGCACCATAGCCACTAAGCCACCGCGGCGGCAAGTAAATTCTTGCATTACTGATTGGAGTTCATTTTTGTGACGCACTTTATAGCACTTCGCAGGCTTGTGGTAATTCATTGCGTTTTTATCTGCTCCCTGATGGAACGCTGCGGTCGCGTGATCAGCTGTGGTGGCTTTCAAAATTTATTTTCGCTTTAACTTGGGGCAAGAATTCGACGAGGGCGGACCTTTCCTTTCTCACGTGACCAAGCCGACGGCGCGCGTGGTTTGTACGGAGTGGTGGTCCTGCAGGTTAGATTTGCGCAGTTATGTGCGGAAAAGGTGACACAGCGCCTACTGCGCCAGCGGAGAAGCAGCGAAAACTTTTTTATTTCTGTGCACCTCAGTAAAACTCCTTTCTCTTGACCAGTAGCTCAACTCAACTTTGGTATTTTACACCCCACGGTCATTTTTACTGCTTGGAGCGATGCGAAAAAAAGTTACGGAGGGCGCTTAACAATACTTATGCACTTTGAATGCTCAAGCATTGTGTATATTTATTTTGATTTTTGATTTTTTCCTTTCATTTCTGATAACACACCTACTCATTAGCATACAGTCCTAAGGCAACGCATATATTAGGTTCAATTTTCTCTCTAAGAAGCAACGCGGACTGGTGGCCCATGAGTTACGTGCTCGCACCGCATTCTAAAAGCCAAGCGTTTCATACCCCTCTCTTTCGGAAGAGATTTTATTTTTCTTAGTCTGGTCACGAGCATTTTGGGACGCCGCTTTTTCTCGACATTCGAGTGTCATTCCTGATGAGACATATTGTGACAATGCAATAGTAAATATATCGACAGAGGAACGACGATCTAGCGCCATAAATTGGATATGCATATGTAAATGTGAACGTTAAAAGTCCAAATGTGCAAATGTGCCTGTTAGCCTGTGATCACCCCGCTCATCGCGGTTCTTCGAACTTCTGGTGCATGATCAAGAGCATAGCCCCCTTTAAGGCAGCGCTTCGTTAACGGCCTCTTGACTTGGTTTTAATTACATTAGCTTGAGTTCGCGGCACCGCTTCGAGCGGCGCAGAACCTGTTCGAAACCTTTTGAAGCCTACAAAGAACGAAGGCCTTCAGTCGTAAGGTTATGTCCTGTAGACTTCTTTCACTCTTTGTGAATATTTCGCTCAAGTTACAGCTATTGAAACTATCTTTGTGAATTGCAGTTTGCATTCGTATATGCGCAAACTGTATTTCTTCAGCATCTGCAACTTCAGCGCATGGCTTCATCACAGTCGAGTCACCACGTTAATAAAAGTGTAACGCCTCCAAAGAAAAGGAACAAATCATGTGAACAATTTCATGACAATAGTTTTTAGAGTACGTCAAAACAAGCACGGTTAGTGAACATAAAGCAAAGCCTAAGGAGAGCCGATTTTGTAAAGCGGGATTGACTGCAGTTACACATAATTTCTAGGTCGCCTCTGCGCATTTTGAGCCATATGCGCTATAAAGCTGACCTGAGTTTCAATATTGCATAAAACAGAGCACGCAGAATGGCAGAAATCTCAACAATTTACCTCATAACCCAATGATCCCAAACAGATGACCTTGCTGTTTTCTTGATGCCGACCCTCGTGCAGCCTTTTCATTGGCCGCAATTTTTTTTTTCACGAAAACCATTGTGACAGATATTGTACCTTAATCGCGATATAAGGGACTTGCGGAGAAAAGCCTGCGAGTTCAGCTGTCATAAACAAACTAGAGTTTATTTACACCTATCATTGCATTCAAAAATTCAATTGTTTTGTTGTTTAAATTTAACTGACTTCACTGCCCGAATCCTTAATTGGCGGTGAATGTAGAGCTTAATATGCGCTAAGGAGGTCAAGGGGCATCATCGCTCATCAAACTGAACATCACTTCCGAGAACGCGTATCGTGTAGACTGTGGTTGGCTTCTTATCTTTGACTGCGACGGCATAAACACACTTTTACCTTCCTTCTAAACACTTACCATTAACAAAAATCTATCGGCGCATCACTGCAGTTGGTCGGAAGGAGTTAGCTACAAATTATGATAATGAGACAGTCGTGCTACGGGGCATGTGCCATTCTCCAGCAGCCTGGTACTGCGAACGTCTCTAACTTCGCATCGTCGCGCTGTCATCAAAAGTAGCCAAAGGGATCGCCAAAGAATACGTCGCGCTTGCAATGCTCGCCTAGACAGGTAATGCTTGAAAGAGCAAACAAGTCAGCGAGGCTCCTGTAAAAGGCATAGCAAACGGCTTCTGGCGATTGTGTAGATATACATGTATATGGGTTAAACCACTGTATTACGATTAGCAATATTGCCTTGATAGCATTAAGCGGATGCCCGTTAGGTGCTGCCCAGAGAGCAACTTAAGAGGTTAGCGAGCCATTTAGGTCATGTTACCTTGCTGCGTCGTCACAACCTGTGACCCGGACAGAGCGCAAACTGCCTCCCCCCCCCCCCCCCCCCCCCCCACCATGACAGGTGGAAGTTAAATTACGGTTGGTCGCCCGGGAAGAGCAACTTGGGTTGCACAAGGCCCACCACTGGGAGCACCCGCCATTCGCCATCCCAGGACAGTGACGCTTCGCTCAACCGCTGCACGACTGCGACAGGACCAGTGCGAAGACTCCCAGGGATGTATGAGCGCAAAGAAGAAAATGACCTTCTGCACATGAAAATGACCTTCTGTCTAAGTGCGCTATTGCGTCATACGTTTAAAGGGGTATTTAAGTGTCCCCTCAAATTTTTCAAGGAGCTACGTGCACTGGAAGGGTAGCTTTGCCTTCAAGCTTTCCGAAAGCGCATGCATTTTCTCGACATGTAGGCAGAATTTGTTGGGCTTCAGCGCAGAGTGTGACTGTGCTTTCTTGAAATTCTAAAATTTGATATAGGTATTACTTACGCTGGGCTGCACGCGTGTCTTTCAACAAGGAAACTAAAGGTAATACAAGAAAAGTTAACTGTTCAATATTAGTTAACCAGCCTACTGTTAGCATGTCTTAACAGTGCTCTGACACGCGCGATACCGCTCAAAATTCGCAGCTTTCACGTATGGTACCGCCGCCACGCGGCATCCTCCGGTACTGCCCTTGAAATGGTACCAGCTAACGTCGCTCGGCTTGACGCGGCGCCTCCCGCCCGACTTCTACGCATTCAGTTCAGCGGAGGAGCACTGTAGTGTGTAATTTCGTTTTTGGTTGCATTTTTCTAGCAGCCTTAGCAAAAGGTTAATATCCATGCGCGAATTTAAACACACAAAACGGGCAGAAAACATAAAAGCAGTTCCATGCTCTAATTAGAGCAGCGTTCGAACTGCGCTATGAAAGGCGAGGTAGACTTGCTTGTGTTCTATCTAAATTCTAAACCCAGGAAGGAGTGGATAATATCACCATGAAAAGATAAAGCAGCGCCATAAAATCAATACTACGGCGAAGCAAAAAAACCACCGTACTAGCCTGCAGATGTTCTGTTTTTTCTGTATTTCTTCATCGTTCTCATTTTCTCGCGCTGCTTTAAACATCCTGCGTAATAAATGTTAGCAAGATTCGCCTGTGGCGAAGACTATCCCGGTTTGCAGTGCGCATTTCTGCCGTGTGAAGTTACCATGACTGACGTAAACTATGAGCCGCCCTTGAGGGAAACGTATATGAGCAGGGCCCATTTCAAGGTACTGGCACTTTTGGGGAAATCAAAAGCAACTGTTTCCTGCACGATTTTATGTGCGCAATGCTTGAAATTAGTAGCGGCGGGATGCACGCTAAATTCGAAGCGTGTACTGAACTTCATGGAGACGAGGAGCTACATCCGCTGGCAGTACCAGCACATATAGCCACTTCGAGTACCGAAAAATTAGTTGCTAAATGGGGCCACGCGGTATGTGAGCTTGGCATACTTATACTACGTGCTTGAATACACACAGCGTTACATTCAATGCTGGAGGGAGTCTGAGAGTTCAAATCTTTCTCGGTATGCTTGTCTGCTATCTGCGAATGTGTCGACAGTTGCACCATCCTCTTTTTTGGTGCGGTTAGAGTCGCCTACGTACGTGTAACACCTGGCGTTTAATGCCGTCAGCAGCCGAATCTTTTGCAAACCAGAACAGCCTCGCCTGCGTCGTGTGGCTTCCATCGCACCCGTGATGCCTTCTCACAGGTGATTGTACGCTGCCTGACAATACCGTTGATATCTTCGCTCCAGACCACACAACAAGGCCTATTTCGAGAGCTTCTTCACCGAAGTCAGCACACTCGCACAAATATTTTAATGCAGCTTCTGGGAGCGTAGCCCAGCTGCAGAACACAACACAGGCTAGAGTGCCTCTTGGATCATCTCAAGTGCAGCCATACTCACTTTCTTGTAGTGCCCCCTATGGTCAGCTCAAGTTGTGAAGGTTGTGCCGAAAAAAGTATTCTTCTAAATCAAAAAGCCATTTTTTTAATGCAGATCTCAGGCGAAACACCCGGTATATACCTATATTGATATCGCACTTCTACGGCAATTAAAATGATTTGCTTTTGATATCAGAAGAAATAAGAAAATTGCATGTGAAGATCGTGAAATCTATCCGCAGCGTACGTTAGGTATGAATGTTCGACAAATAAGTCATTTTAAAACCGGCAGTAAAATTAAATGCATTGCACATTGGATTTGGAACAAGTACCATGGTCACGGAACATAGGCAGAAAATTTTTATGTTAGCTTTATACTGTAGCTCATAAAACATCATTCTGACATCAGTTATCAGTTTCAATGCTAATTCTTCCCAAACAGGGCCTAACATTCAGACACGTACGCAAAGCAACAGACAAAAATTCCCGAACAAGGATAAGGCTTGCTATTTCACGTAAGCGCTCTCTGCTTCAATAAGTTTAGTCTAACCAATTTATGTATTTTCAGGTTCAACTTCGCACTCAAGACGTACAAGAAGTTTTGGCAAGCATATGGTTGCGAAAAGGGTGAAAAAATGAGAGCTGAAGACAAGTGTAAAATATTACCGATGTCAGACGACATTACCGATCTTTCCGCCAAGGATAAGACAGTGTCTAATTAGGCGATTTGGAGGAGCATTACGAACATCATGAAAAACACTGAATTAACACAGGACGTCAAAAGTGATACACGCCATAGGTTTTAGTTGTCTTTTCAGATGTAGCTCACCTCAATAAAGATTTTTTTTGAATGCGCTTGGAATAGTAACAACATAGAACACGCTTTATGAGCCGCAGTTTTCTTCCAGCCGATGTTATTTGACTTGAAAAAACCACTCGTAAATAGCGTGTTAAAACTAACCAAGGATGCGTAAACCGGCGCACACTTCTAAAGGTGAGAGAAAGGGGTGTTTACGATCTCAAGCATATAGCTTGCTTGTCATGTGCTTGTCATAACAGAAAAAGCAGCGCACACTCGGGCATGTGGAAAGAGACTGACGTAAAAGTGCTAACAGAGAAGCCAATTGGCTGATCATCTTCCCAAACGCATGAGCTACTGTGCGGTACGTTTGCTCTCGTGTGTTTTCTAAATAGCGGATACATTTGGAATGAATGACGCAATCAGAAGCAATCACAGCTGTACTTTATGGCAACGCAGGAAGATTTATGAGCATAGAGTATGACAACAAAAATTTATTTCGGGCATTAAACCCTTAGTTTTGGCAGCTGGGCGAACTGGAGGATTGTAGCACAATTATTCGCGTTTTCACCGCAAAAAAAGCGCACACACGGACAGACGACAGTGGAGACCACCTGCCGTCTGTGGTGTCGACTCAACCTCTGGCCAAGTGTGTTTTTTACCCCTGGAACCACAAATCAGAGGAATCCCTGGCGACCTCTCGCTCGAACCTCTCTCTCGCATTTATAAAGGTGAATAGATCTGCGCATAAGCAACCGCATATCCCGTTCACTTAAATAAAAGGGGGACTTTGACACATATATAAGAATTTCGATACCTATGTTATCTCTTCTGGAATTCCATCCCGGCACTTTAGCAAACCAATCATGTTGTCGAAGGCAGTTGTGCACATATGACAGTCTATACAATGTGTGCTTTGTTCCGAGGCAACTTTATGGACAATGATGTGATGTTGGTGTGCCCTCCCGTTTAGGCACTTTCCCATCTAGCTGATGTAGATATTACCACACAAACGGGTTTCGACTAAGCAACACTTTCTGTGCTTTCTACCAAGTGCTTCAGGTTATGTTACGAGGAAATATGCGCGTCAGTGGCGCCAACTTCAACGATTGTGCAAAATCGAAACGACTTCTTCGGGGATGCGTAATTCATTTCGACACCCACGCTTTTTTTTTGTGTTTCTCAGATGTCGTTAAAC
The DNA here is from genome assembly GCF_055824585.1 of Amblyomma mixtum. Taxonomy (NCBI): domain Eukaryota; kingdom Metazoa; phylum Arthropoda; class Arachnida; order Ixodida; family Ixodidae; genus Amblyomma; species Amblyomma mixtum. The sequence continues at coordinate 21,370,880 of NC_143020.1, read as the reverse complement.
AGCACGCGCGTACGGCAACACGGATACATACCGTCGGCAAACACAATGCTTCTCCTTGCCATAGGGTCCAGTCTTCCCTTTTTAGGGATGACATAAAAGCCCGGCTTGCCGCTGTTGCTAAATACAGACTGCTTCCCAGTTATACGCACGCTGTATAATGTTTTTTTTTTTTTCACATAAATAGATGTATCGTTCCAGCTTAAATTTCACAAAGAAATGGAGTTCGGTCGGCACAATGCTTTTATACCACATTTGTTTGCGGTACTTGCCTGAATCGACACGAAGAACTCGGATATTCGCATCATCTGCAGCTACGAGGAGACAAATCAAGTCGCTATCTCAGCGAGAGCGCCAGTCGCGGCATCTTTTTTGTCGACCATGGAGATCAAGCAAAGGAGGGCGGGAGCGGTGGGGGAATCTTGCGAGGCGTTTCAATGCGCTCTTGCAAATGCTCGGAAAACAAAGTTTGTCCAAAACTGCACTAAATCTGAAGGCTTTCTTTCGCCTATCACAATAAATCTTTTTGAGCTTCGAGTGCCCTATGCGTTCGTCTGCCCACCACCGACTGCAGCTTCTGAGTATGTCCTTTCAGTCTTGCTTTCCTTTTAAAGTGCGGGAGCTTACCTCCAAAAATGAGAGCCTACACTGATGAAGAGAAGGACATGGTCGTCTCCCGGATTAGAGCATCCAATTCAAGGCGCATTATCATGAAGTTCTGTGCAATATTTCGTCGCTTAAATCCGCATCGCCCATCTCTGAAATGGGCGGTCAGCAAGTTCATGTGAACTGGAACCGTAGGAAGGCCAAAAAGATGTGATACTAGGATCTTCTGTGTTTTGAGCGATTGAGGGCACGTTTGAATCCAACCCACGGAATCCCTGGCGCCACGCAGGTTTTCTATTCGACCTTACGAAGCGGGGCTGCGTCCTTACAAGGTCAGCGTGCTCCACAAATTTAACGCCCAGGCTGTAACTCAACGAACGCAGTTGTACCGTACAGAGCAGCAAACAATAGCCGCAGAACATAGATATTTGCGGATGATACTGTTCACTGATAAGCTGTTTTATTGCGAAAGCATTACTAGTTGCACTTTCAGCACGTCGCGTAGCGAGGCCGGTAGCTACCAATGACCATTAGCATATTGAATTTGATTTGATTTGATTTGATTTGATTGGATTGCATTGCATTGAATTGGATTGGTTTCGATTTGATTGGATTGGATTGTATAACCGATGCATCGCCACAAGTCTAACCACAAGCCCCACCACCAGCTACACTACCAGCTGAACCATGGCGTAGCTACGGATATTGCTTTCGCAATTATTAGGCTTAACCAAGCTAAGCCACAGCCAGTTTTTTAATGTCGACCGTGCAGTGAATCGAAAAAACAAGGGACAGTGGTCCCGACGAAACCGTACGTTTTCAACGACAGGTCCTGTGCACTCTCCAGGTGTGGCAGTATGGTGTGGGGTTTGGAAAGTAGGGGACGTTGGACCGTGTTTTTTTCCGTGACACTCTCATTGCGGACTCCTACCTGTCGCCACTACAAAATGTGGTTTTGCCTCAGCTGAACTAGAGGCACACGCAGCAAGAGATCTGATCTGCATCTTCCGACACAACGGTGACCCTGCACGCTACTCCTCAAAGGTTCGGTGTTTTTGGCTGCAAATTTCTCGCACAAGGGGATAGGCCGCTGGTCATGCAATACCCTGGCCTCCGAGGTCACCTGATCTCAATCCATGCGAGTTTTTGCACGGCGCTTCGTAAAATTCGTGGTGTAAAGCGCCGACACATTCACAAGTATTGCTGCGCTCAAGCACCGCATTGGGCACCCGCTCCAGCAGATCAGTGATGAAATACGGGCAAGCGCTTTCAGAGGATATGAACAACGCCTGAAGATGTGCAGTCAAGCCAACTGTGGCCACGTTGAAACCTGAGCGGCACTGGACCTCGAGAACAGGTTAAGAAACCGCCCTTATTTGGAACACAGAATCCTGCTTTGTGAGAGTTTACGCACCACCGCTGCTCCTTACCGACTCTCTCCAAATAAAAAACAACCGAATGGTATCTACACAGACAGCATGGCACATACAGAAAATACTTTCAGGAGGGTGTGAAAGTGCGCCTAACTTTTATTATACTACAATGTACGACATCAAACCACATCGCCGCAAACAGATGAAAGGAGACGACACTCGAACCTGGAAAAGATTTACTGCTATAGAAAAAAAAAGTCGAAAAGTTTACTACAGAAAAACTAAGTTTTCTGTCATTATTGAAAATGAGTTGAAACAGCGTCTTGAAACCTCCCGAAAAACACTCTCTCCACTTCCTCCTTCACGGCCGACCAACGAGATGGCGCCACCGGTGCCTTCGCTGTCACAGCGGCTTGATTTTCTTCGTCCTAGCCGCAGAGGATGGGAATATCCGACATCTTATGTATTCAGGCAAATAACGCAAACAAATGTGGTAGAAAACAATTCAGCCGACTAAATTCCAATTCTGTGTGGAGTTTGAGCTCGAACAAATCACCCGTTTAGCTGTGCGAGGCGTTCTTCTGTTGAGTCACATGATATAGTGAGCAGTACTTTTCGGTCTGGAAGCTGCATTACTCAAACTCATACTCGCTAACTTTTTAAGCATTGGTGACTAAAACATTGCGTCAGTGCGGAAGTTGTGTATCTCCTTGAAAAGTAGCCGGCCGAAAGGTTTGCATCAAGGTAGCGTTTGAAGAAAGGAGCTTAATTTGTGGCTTTTAATCGAAAACTCGCAAAAAAACATAAGCGTTCGCGTGAAAGCAATGCTGCTTTCCGCGTTCAAAGACGTGCCTCGGACAATAAAACCTTCTTCACTGCGGAACGCTGTCGCCGACAGGACTTTGCGTGCGTACTGGGCCAAAGATGTTGTTCAGCAGGTGTCACATGGTGGCTTTCTTTTCAGGCCAGTAAATAAAGCTGCGTGAACAGCAGAAACATTTCACCGGGGTTTTTTTACAGACTGCATACAGTTCTGTGTTCACACTTTTTTCTTGAATGCAATATTTATTCAGTGCGTATATAGCATGTACTAGTTAAAAACTGTAGTGGATCATTAGCTAACGAAATTATTGATAAAACAACGTAATAATTAATCTATACTCCTTGATGTTCTAAACTATATATATATATATATATATATATATATATATATATATATATATATATATATATATATATATATATATATATGAAAGAAGCCAACAGCCACAGAAACCAAGGGGCACAGGGGATTTTTTTTTTTTTTTTTTTTTAAATTCATTTATTTATTTTGTGGTGTTGATCAATTTAGAATATTACTGAACATGTCATCGCTTAAAGCTAATTGATTAGAAAAGCAGAAGAAAAAACAACCACTGCCGCCGGTGGGATCCGATATATATATATATATATATATATATATATATATATATATATATATATATATATATACTAGGGCCATGGAGCACGTGCTAAAAATGGTGTAAAGGCAAAAAAAATTGATAAAGATGCTAAAATATTGTAAAGTTTTTTATTTTACTTGTGATCGTATGTGGCGCATTTGCTGAAGATTACCCAATGTGCATCACGAGTCTGCAGAAAAGAAAAACGAATAAAAAATGACCTTCCTTCTGAGGGAACAAGTAAAAAAAAGTATTATGGCTTTTGCCCAGTTTTATATAATGTAATTCCATAGTTTGCTAAGAAATATTTTATAATAATAGAGAAAAGAAAAAAGCAAAAAGCGATTGTATTGAAACTTACTATAAACGTAATACTTCTATAATTCTGGAGATAATAACGGGGCCCGATAACACTGTCGTGTTATACTCTTAAATGCGAAGCTTTAGCGTCCGCAAAGCTTTTTTTTTCGTCCTTTCTAACAAAACGTTGTCTTTTCGGGGATTTACTTTGTGACCACAACACGTAGGCCTTCGGGGTAAAATCCCTAGACTGCTACGAATCTTCCGCTGAGCGCATAAAGCTTTCGTGAAATTGCCAGCAACGTAGTACGGCCACCGTTAATCCTATGAAAGTAACTCAAGATAGCAAGATCTGAAACAAGGAAAAAAAACGCCCGTTCTCGCGAAGCAAATCGAAACGCTCTCTCTTGAGATGAAGAACTGAGTGCGCTATCCACTAAAGCGCCGTTACAAATAATTCAGCCTTCCGAATGCATGCATTCTCTCTGCTGTTTGCAAATGGTAAATGTTGCCCGGTTGTGATTTGTTGAACATGCTTCTATTATTCAAGTGACGTCTGGCGATTTTATTGCCTTGCATTTGTGGCCCATGCAATGGTGAGCTGCAAAACATACAAAGGAATTCGACTTTTGAGTTTTTATATTTTGAAAATTTGGATCCCTTTATACGGCGCTTATTTAGGAACGCAATTTCCCGAATTTTTGGTGGTTGTTGTTTTCTACGAAGGAATTACCGTTTTTTTTATTGCGTACAATATTATGTAGCACACCCGTGTGTTCCAAATACCAAGACTTCCTGTTGACCTTCTCGTAAGCTCGATCATTAAGATTTACAAATAATTTGCGCAAAAACGGTCGTGTGCAGAGAGCTCTGCTTCTAGAAAAATATGGTATTATCACTAAAACGAGGAACAGAAGTTTCAATGCGGAACCATAAGGCAGATACGCAAATGAAAGTTGATCTCTATAGAAATCAAGTTTTCCTGTAAACGTTTTGTTTCTGCACTGGTTAGAGCGAGAGACTGGATCTCACGGGGACCCCATATCAGTGACAGTGACGGAGCTGCAACCCGCGTGGCAGGCAGAACACTAAATGTTCTCGTGTTGCTTACACATAGTTCCACGTCAGTGTCCTTTCATGCCGTAGAGGAGCTTTCTTAACTAAGCAACCACTCTAAGCTGGTGATGGCAGTCAATAGGGCTTCCGTAGCAGACAATATGCCAAGAACAGGTGTAGCTATATTTTAATTATGAAGATGATAGATTGTGTTATTTCTGATGTTCCATTAGAGTTCTTCAGGTAATGTACACCACAGAATATTTACAGCGTATTTACTAATCTACTAATGTGGTCCCTGTCATCTGCATTGAAGCATTCTCTCGGCCTGCAAACACTAGCCACGCGCAGAAAACATGCTCGCGTATCATTTTTTTATACTTTGCATCATGGTGACCTCCCGTTTTCTCAAGTTAATATTACACCTGCCCCCCATTTTTGACCTCGCTTAGATGACTCTCATAAAGTCTGCGCAGTGTTCGGGCGCACAAAATATACCAAACGTCACGCCTTCTTCTGGCGATAAATGAGTGGAATTCCGTGCCATCTAACATTGTGTTAATGCCAAACTTGCCAGTTTTTCAGTATACTTTACTAACATATCTTTCCACCAATAATAGTTCGTAAATGTAGCTTTTGTTTTTTAGTGTTTTATTTTATTGTTGCTAAGTGCTCATTTTGGTATCACTTGAACTTGTATTCTATGGAATTATTTTAAATTTTTCTTGCCCTGCTTGCATGTGTATTTTGCTTACTTGTAAAAATTTTGTGCACGTTTGTTTGTTTTTCATCAGTTCCCCCCCCCCTCCCTCTCCCTCCATGTATTGCCCTGCTGGGCCCTTAGGATATTCTGAATAAACAAATAAATAAATACGGAGCTATCAGGAACGTCACGCCAGCGCTCGCTTCTCAGGATACCCTGTCTGCCTCACAGACCGAACTAAAGCAAAGTGTTGGTGTTTCTAGTTCTTCGGAGCGGCGCTATTAGCAAGATTGATCCCCTGTGCCATCTCTTTCGGTACTCTACAAACAGCCGAGTCCAGGATTCCCATTTGGGGCTAGTAAAGCCCCCCTTACCAATAGTTGCCGGTGCTCACGCGTTTGTTTAGCCGCGAGCACCACGTGCATTCCAAGAAGCTGTTTACGCAGTTACTGGACAGACTTTACGCACAAAAGAAAAGCAACAACCCAACGGGAACCAGCATTCAGTCAGTACTGTGCAAATCATCCTATCCGCGCTCCTCTCTTTGCTGTCCGCCTCTGGAAGAATCCTCCCGGGACGTCCCGAGGTGGCAACTGAGCTGCCACATTTCACGCCCCTCTCCAAAGTCGAAGGCACCCCGTGTGGTATCTGCCTATCTGGAAGGAAGCGACCTTCCCAAGTCTTGGGTCTCCGCAGTCGAAAAACCGCCGTTTCTGCAGTTAACAGCGTTTCGTTTCAAAGAAACCCGTTCGAAAGGCGCCAAGGTGGGTGATGTAGACCAGCCTAATAAAATAACGAAAGAAAGCACTCATCTAGCGGCATCCGGGTCTGGGCTGCTTCATAAAATCTGCATAAGCGCCGGCAAACGTGACCGCTGGAGCCTGACAGGGGCCAAGTGATACCTGAAAACTCCACTGCGCCACTTGACCAAGCGGTACCACCGTATCTCCGTGCCCTGTCTTCCGTAATCTGTGCATTTTCTTCATCATCTGAGTGTAACCCTTTTACACTTCAACTAGGCATAGCATGTAGGTTAAAGAACACTTGCCTTTCTCGGTTAAAGCCGAATTATGACATTTCAGTTCGGAGTAGTATTACGAGCTTTTTTTCGGTTTCAGCTGAAAAGTCCAATCCCTAAACATAGACGACGCACTTACAGCGCCGGTCATTGCGTAGAAAATGTGGTCTATCCTCAAAAGTATTCACACATGGTACTTAGCAGCCGGCGTTACAGTGATTTTAGTAAAGCTCGGTACATCCCTCCAGGTGCCGTAAAAGCGCGGTGATCTTTCGTCGTCAACGGCCCCGGGTGTATGGTCTCGTCTTTTTGCCGAGCATGTGATATATTTGCCGCAAAGCACTGCTTTCCGGCGTAGAACCACCCTTAGGTTGCACAATCCTAACCTTTCCCCATAACCTCCCAAGCCGCTAGGCAACCGGGCGCCTCCCATCATTTCCCTGTAGGGCTCTCCCCTCTCTCATCTCCGCTCGAAGTGGAAACGGGGATTTCACTCTCTACACTTTGTCACTTGCCCACAGTGTAGGTGAGGTCACTGAACTGAGCTATTTGGTGTAGAAACCTTACCCAAAATAAATTCAATTTATCTGTTTCAATTAAAAAATACAGTAAGCAAACTAGGCCTTATGGCTGACTCTACAGATTCGATGGCAGAATGCAGGGATATATGGCTAAACCAAATCACTGCTTGATTTCGCGGTAAAATACGCAACATATTACGGTCCTAACGACTTTTCTAGAATTCAAAAATACCGCAGTGACCGCGGATGAGCGGGCAAAAACCGGCCACTCCAGCTCTCGGATGGGCACTAGAATGGTTACGCTTTTATCGACCATAGCAGTGATGGGTAACCCTTGGTAGGCATGAGAATTTTCTTCAGCAAATGGGTCACGGCTTATCAATTTTTTTATCGTGGTGTCTCGTGCCTTGTGTCCCGTCCTTCGTGTTGTTTTAAATATTAACCTTAACCAACAAGCCCAATTCACTATATTTTTGTCGTTCAATTTCTATATATTTGCATGGGTCGCTCTTGACGCTCTTTTCCCTGGTTACTACGAAGTTACTGCAAAGAAGAATTTGCGTTATTCGGTTTTTAGCGACGATTTAAATGCTTCTAATGAATATTTCTGACATATTCTGCCTGAAGACAATGTAAGGCCTTATTTGCTGTCTTATTTGCTGCTATAAGACAAAATTCAGGCATATATTAGGAATACCCTGTTATCAGTATCACCTTACAAAATAGGAAACATTGTTCTAAACCAGCTGTCACAGTGCCTCACTGGTTATGGTGCTTGGTTACGGAACCGAAAGATGTGGGCGTAATCCCGGCCGCGGGGGTCGCATATTAATGGAAGCAAATTGCTAGAGGCCTACGGACTGTGCTATGTCAGAGCAGGTTGCACAACTCCAGGACGTGGAAATTATCCGGAGCCTTTCACTACGACATCCCTGGTAGCCTCAGTCGCTTTTTATGTTAAACCAATGAACAACACTGTCCTTTTAAACAATTGCCCCAACTACCCAGCACACTACGTGCATACTTCGTTCAGTGTTTGTGTGTGCATGACTGCATACAACTGCAATTACCGGTCGCCAGAATATGATTGTACGATGACGCAAATACCTGCGCAGGATACCACCCTGGTACTCAACTCATACACGAATCGCTTGGCAATGTTACAATCACTAAAGCTTTCGTCTTGGCGTGAAGTTGCGCTCTCTCACGATGATCACCAATCGGTGAAGCCTAACTGGAATGTAATCATTTCCTTTAGAAGATGTATATTACGCATTTTAATACTGGCGTCCCTTTCAAGCGTGTTCTTGAGCACTCTTTTGGTAGCGCAGAGGCCCCATAACTTGTCAAGGAACATCCTCACATAATAGATTACGACGCGAAGTACTATCGGGCCAAATGAAAAGCGCACAGCTCAACGCGTGCCTAAGAGTCAATTTCATGCAGTCTGTCGTCATCAGTGGAAGGCGCGCTCTTCAGATTTGCGACAGTTTTCCTTCTGATTTCCTTGGCATTCGATTTCACGCTTTCCCACTGGAGCGCCACATTTCTGTTCTCAGGACGGCGATAGTTTTGGTCTCTGCCAGAAGAAAGCGAAAGAACTGCCTAGATTGACACCGACCATTGCCCTTTCGGTCTTTACTGTAAGCATCGCACCCATACGCTGACAACCAGGTAATGATAGAAGCAAAATTAAAACGCTGCACACCAAGGATCTAAGTAAAACAGTAGCAAAACTATCCCAAACAGGATGACCGCGCCTATCCCTGATGGCGACAGTGTCATTGCGTATAATGAACCTTTGGCTACACACTCCGGTTTACGCATTTAAATTGCTACCGATAGTACCAAATAATAATCAATTGGGGCATGGTTTGTAAACAAGCTGCCTCTGTGGCGCATGCAGGCAAATGTGGGCAGCGTGATTGATCCGCATCGAGCAATGACAATTCTAGTACACAATAAGTAGTGGTCGAATCAACGATGAAAAGTGCACTGTTTATTCAGGAAAGGGAGAGTATCGCACTGACATCGCTTGTACAAAAATCATTACGACTAGCATTTGTTGCAGAAATTAGCTCCCGGATGGAGTTTTCGTTAATGGTAAAACATGCGGCAGACAGGCTTCAGGCATAGAGAAGGGAGGGTTACAAAGCTGTATTATTTCCATCGCACCTAGAGCCAATAATTTGCAGGAAAAAGCGCCAAATGGGTGTCCATGAAACAAGGGCACAAATGTGTTGATGGGGGCGCACCGACTGAAACGACAGAGCACTAGTAAGCGAATCTGCTCTACATGGACGTGTCAATCAAGTTGACACAACGAATAATATGCATATAATCGCGCGATCTCAGATGCAGTTCAGGATGCCTCCGAAGTACGAGAAAAAAAGCACGCTTCGTAACAGTAACACTGGTAGCCACAGCAGAGCTTAGCAAGTTCCCATGCATTAATACGTCATCATGGCGCACACAGAGGATAGGAAAGTCAGCTTTCACAAGATGCTCTTCTTAACGCCGGCGTTTTCTATCCTACGCTCCATCCCCGGAATCTTCGTCGTCACCCGAGTCTTGCTTCGTCTTACCAGAGTCGGGCTTAGTACTTGGCGGCGGCTCCTGTGATTGATGGGCAACTGGTGCGGTTCCTCCAGATGTCGAAGGTCCTGCTTCCTCCTCCGGTGGCCCTAACTTCCCCGCGGCAGCTAGCTCCAGGTAGTCTGGTTCTCCGGACAAGCGGCGCCTCCGTTCTTGTTCCACCAGTTCGGCCGGAAGGCGCTCGAAAACCTGTCTCCTGTACCTGAAAGTTTTAAACAGGTAGTCGTCCTGCGGCATGATACCTTCCTTCACATCCGCAAAGGCAACCTTCGGTCCTGTGCTTCGAGAGGGACCTTCCGAAGGCTCCGCCTCAGCCTCTGGCTCCCGGGGTGGAGTCCATTTCTTCAGAGAGGATTTTTTAGGCGTCGTTGATCCGCCCGGAGACACTGACGGCTGAGGCGGTGGGGTTCTTTGGCGCAAAGAGGACTTCTTTGGTGTTCCTTGAGCTGTCTTCGAGGTAGCACCCAAAGACGACGGTCTTGGTGACGCAGCCCTACGCTGCATAGGTGCCGTTGGTGAATCGCTTTTTTGCTTGCCAGACGAAGCGCCGCAACAGAGGGACAGAACAGTGGAGCTGAGTTCTCTCTTCGATGACTTTGATCTGCGCGCCGAACGGCTTCCATCTGGATCTGTGACGGACTGGGAACCCGAGCGATCAGAGGGCTCAGTTCCAACTGGTGAAGGCGATCCGCGTGAAGTTGACGCCTCCTCATCATCTGCGCCTTTCGTCTTCTTGCTGGGAAGGCCTTGGCCCTCCGGGGACGGTTTGCGCCTCTCTTTGCCGTCGGCCATGATACGTGTTTTCACAGTGGTAGCTAAAGTTGTTGCTTCCACTCGGCTATTCCCCGTCCTGATTCAACTTAAAGCTCAGTGTAATTGTGGGTACAGCTGGCGAAAACTGAGAAAATTGTGACTGCGTACGAGTGCTTATAAGTACAGCGCACCCGATATCACGAGTTCCATCTCGTTGCCGCAACGCGCCTAAGTGTGGAATAGCTGCGGCGGCACAAAGATTGCAAGTCCTTCTTCAGCGATTAGGAAAATTTGGGGCACTATCAGTACCTTTTCCCCTTCAACTTACGTACGTTTTGCTTGCCTTTTGTGCGTAACACTGATGATGCAGTCTGATAGGTTGTCCTTCTGCAGATTTCTGCTCGTAACCTTGAATGAAAGTGAATGACGTGCGGAACAAAAAAGCTGCACGTTGAACTCTTTTAAGGTCATGACTTAACGTGAAAAATGTGCAAAACGGCAAACGTTTTGCGCCTTACAAGGAAAGGTTTTATTATCACCTGGCAGCCACTTCTTATGCTTTATAAACTGCACACCAGCGTGAAGTTCCCGCAACATTGGGACTCCTAGTAGGAGACGGTTGGTTTTTAGTTTGTTCGGCTTTCGCGGCACATTAAATAGTGCTTCATATTAGCGGGAAATGATCGTTATACAAGTAATTTTGACGAAGGATAGAAATTTGGCAAGTCAGTATGACGTCATGGTGACTATACCTGCGCCAAATACGGGAACGTGACACGGGACAAAAGAAGCGCTCTCATAGTGACCAGAACTGAAACTCATGGCAGTATTGACACTCATGACACTATTAACGCTATTAAAATGGCACTACTAAAATTAAAACTATTTGCGGTCAATTCAAAAATACGTGTACCCAATTACTCTCAGCCATAAATTATTTTGCACAACTTCAAGTTTAGTTACCACACTTCCCGATTTGGCTACGGTTGCAAGCGTTGTCATTAACAGCTTGTAGGAATTGGAATTGCAACACTACAATGCGCAAAATCAGCCAAACCACACATCAGACCTGAATCTATCGAGAAGTTTCGCACGTTGGTGCACCAGAAAGTCGAGTGTTCTTCAAAAAAAAAACTGATTGGCGGTTGAGCGCTGCTAACAACGAAATATTGTGCGAACGCACGTTTTTTTTTTCCATGAAGACACCATCACTACTTACATCAAAACGTAATTCAAGTTTCCGCTCACGCAGGTATGCAGCTATGCGTCTTTCCTTTCCTTTTCTTTTAAGACGCTTCACACAAACTGTGCGATAATGTGGGCTAGAAGGCTAATAGTATTTTCGCAGTAAAAGAACACAAGTGTACGTGAAATATACCCGCCCAAGCGACGCGGCTTGTGAGATACTACTATCGTACGGAAGTACGCAGGCCAAATAGGTCGCTGTCTACCAAAAATGCGAGCACATTTTCTCGTAAAAGAGACAGGAAGAATAGCTACGACATCCGCTCTGTCAAATACGAATGCAAACTATTCCGTGATTTCGCTGAGACATTAAAAAAGTTTAGGGATATGAGTGAAATGTTTGATGTTTCGAAGGCTTCCGAGTTTAAAAGAAAGCCATCACGTGTCTGAGCAATCCGTCGATGATGAGGCAAAATGAGCAGGTCAGCTTTCTGAAAAGCTGCGTTTAGCTCCTACACTAATGTTTCAATGCGGGAGCATTATATGGCTTATCTGCAACGAAACTCGGCGTCGACGTTGTCCAGCAGCATTGGTTAAAAAAATCTTAGATGACGTCGCTGTCGGAATAAAGAAAAAATTGGAGGCTTATCAAGGTTAAGCTCAGTGGATGCGAATCACGTCAAGCAGCTGCCTCACTGTGGATGGGGCTAAGTAACGGAGGCGTGGTTTTAGGTTATTAACGTCCTTAGCGTTTGGAGGCATCTTGACCGCATATACGCCCGGCGCAAAGACGCTGGCGCGGTTGCGGGCACAGAGACTGACGCGACGGCGGGCGCGCGCCACTTCATCCCTGGCGTGACGTCACATATCACGTGATGCAGCGTTGGTGGCGCTGCCGCCGCGTCGCGCGCGACGGCGCGAAGCGAAACGTGGAGGCCTCCGCCGGCCGACGTCCGACGGCGCGATATGAGGCCCCACCTGCAGCCGGTGTGACGTCATCACGTGACGTCACATCATGTGATTTCACTGCAAGGTCAATGGTGGCCACCGCCGGGCGAAGGCCCGAAACCTACGTTAATATGCTTCGCATTAAAAATTAATTTCTACAGACAGGCCCGCGAATTGAACCTAGGGCCTACAGACTGCGATGCAAGCACGCAACCAACAGGCCACAATATCTTTTTTATATTTTTTCGTTCGTGGTATTTATTTACCACATTTATGTTCTGTACACTGCCCTTTGTGCAATGTACCTGAAACAATTGAGCATTGTTGTATAGACTGCAAAGACGCGATTTTGTTTTGGGATGTGTTGCTTAGGACACTTCAGAAAGATTTTCTCCTAAATTCCTACAGTGTGCGCTACCTGGTTGTTTCCCAACCTGCCTCCAAAACCCTATGGTATAGTTCTTCTCACTGGACTTCATAGCCTTTAGAAAACGGGCATGCAAGACCGCAACGTTGAACCTGTTGTTTTGCCCAGAACTCATTTTAGCCGAATGTTTCTGCCGGTAACGCACATTTACGAAGGATTTGACTTTTTACCGGATTGGTTTCCTCTCCTGATGGACTGTATATCCTTGCCGGCCTTTTAATTATGTTTTCTAACAAGTTTGTGCCACGTAGTGCCTACCTAGGGGCTCAGTAAATTAAAAAATGATTAAAAATTATTAGAACATATACAAAAACGTAAAGCTTATTAAGGAAATAAAAAAAGTCGGCACAGGCTCTTAACACTGCTTACAAGTGAGAATGCGTAAGCACGCCCACTCACTTTGTGAACGCAGTCGCCACGCGCTGACGCATGATATAACCAGGTGCCAAGCAGCTGGCAGTTCTACTATATCTGCATTGCTCTACGTAGTCGCCAGCCGCCGCCGCGACGCTACCGCACCCCTTCTCATCTGCGCGCTAACTGCGTGAAGGCAGTCGCCGCCATACCGCGGCGCCCACTACGCCTTACGGCCGTTTCACATGCTGCGGCTACAACGAAAACAGTCGGCCTAGTCGCTGACGCCGCAGTGCTATTTTCGCATGGTGCTTTCACATGCAACGCGTACCCAGCGAATTCGGTCGGAGGGACACGCAAGGTTGCTCGATGTTCGCATAGGAAACCAACGATTAAACGCGACAGAAACGCTGCACGGAATGTGTTGATGATGTTTGACCAGCGTGTTTTTAGATGCAAGGCAATATTTCGTATGCTTTGATTAGAATAAACAGTTTTGCTTACGCCGCGGGAACAGCTCCCAAGTGACCCCGCGCCGAGACGGCGCGTTACGTGACGTTACGTATGAGCTGTTGCCGCGGCCGGTCACGACGCGCGCGCTCTCTCGCTCGCACGCCTGGAGACCGGCCGTGGCCGCGGCAACAGCTCCCACGTGACGTCACGTCACGCGCCGTCTCGGCGCTGCCCATTGGTCAGTCGCAGAGCGGACACACCGACACTGCAACTGAATTCCAACCGGACGGAACTTGGTCGCAGGCCGTCTGCGGCTAGACCGACGGCCCTCCCCAGTCGCAGACCGACAGAATTCGCAGCGTCGCAGGCGAGAATCGCATGCATGTGAAACGGCCCTTAAGGGTATGACGCGGTAGCTAACGGATTGATGCCCATATATGCAGATATGGTCTCTCTCTACTTAACATTCATAAAGCTATAGGAGTCCTCATACCCCTCCCGGCGCAGTGGTGCACCGGTTAATCCGTGCACACTGCTCTGGGATGGCAGGTGCTGTCAGCGGTTTAACTTGTGCGTTCCAGGTTGTCCCAAGCAATCTCATGTGAACAATCATTAATTCCACAGCCACCTGTCAAGTTTCATGAGGTTGCTATCTTTTATGGGTACCGTCGATCATTACTATACACGCAAGCACGTACACACAGAGGTTGTCAGTCATAGAGGCAAGTAAAGCTCACGCCTTGAAAACAATATCTTCGCATTCAAACCACGTGGGTAGTCCTAAGTGCCCTCCGTAATCATTTGCGTCGGTGAATTTCACTTCGTTTCTTTTGTGCGTGTACCGCCTTTTAGCTCCCTGCTGTCTACCGGCATAAAATATAGAAATCTGCGGAAGAATTAAGAGCTTTCGGCAGTGGCTCATGTCATTTTTTTCCTTGTGTCGTCGTTTTAAAACACTTGTGTGTAATTAGACCAAACCTTATGCTGCAGATTCACGTTGTGGTGTAATACGAACCAAAACGGCAATGTGCGGAGGATTAAGCATGACATTTTATTTCAGAAAGCAGAATACAGATTTTCGAGAACGAAATATAGCCTGTAGAAAACACGAAATATTGTGATACATAAGAATAAAATGTATATTATGCGCACTAATTATTGGAGAGTAAGGTGGAGCTTACCTATCAATACATAGTTCTGAAGTTGGTTGGTTTGTGGGGTTTGACGTCCCAAAGCTACTAAGGCTATGAGAGACGCCGTAGTGGAGGGTCCGGAAATTTCCACCACCTGGAGTTCTTTAACGTGCACTGACATCGCACAGTACACGGGCCTCTAGAATTTCTCCTCCAAAGAAATTCGACCGCCGCGGCCGGGATCGAACCCGCGTCTTTCGGGTCAGCAGCCGAGCACCATAACCACTGAACCACCGCGGCGGTTACACAGTTCTGAAGTGATTTTAATTATTACACAATGTAACACAGGTACATAACTATATTCTTTGACTTCCAGTAGCACTTGGGCTGTAGAAGTGCTGTTTGCTTTAAATATTTTTTAAATAAAACATGCATTATGATTCTTGCGTGATCTGACGAGGGTATTAAAAACAGTAACATTGCTTGTACGCATTTCTTAGTATTAATTCTTGAACAACACACAACATTTGGAGTTAAACAACATTCATCAGCCTGCGTTGTGCTGTGCAGGGCTAAGTAGCAGTAGTATAGTCTGCATTTAGTCAATAGCATTCTCAGTTCACAGAACAACATGATGAAATAAACCAAGATATGAATATGAAGAGTGAGGACACGTGATGACATCTAAGATAAGTTACTATCACCCTCTAAAAGATACACTCCTCGACATCCATTCAAAGCTCTGCATGGTAGTGTGCACTGCAAGCATCATATCAAACACAAAGACACTTTGTTCAGCCAAAACACACGCACTTTGTTTAAATAAATTATGTTAATGATATAACATATTTTTTCTAACAGTTATTAAGTCAGGTCTTAACAATTAACATTAAGTATATTTATTTTTCACTTACCTGAAGACAACAAGCAGCTGCAACAAAACTGCCTTGGCAGCTTGACTAAGCTGATAGCCCATGATTTAAAGATGTTACTGTACTAATATTTGTGCCCTATAGCGCAGTATTGCCTTTTCAATCAATTTTTTGACTACTGCGACCTGTGAACTACGTCAGCTTTGTGTTCTTTTGTCGAATCTTTCCTAGGTGAATTCGCTGTGTGGTTGTTTTGGCAAGAAAATGCATCCTAATGTCCAGATATTTTTGTACAACTGCCCGCACACGGTGGGATGAGTGGTTTTCAAGGGGAAGGTTATCAATCATGTGTTCATTAAGTACTCTGAAAAGGTCTTTACTTATAAATGATGTCATTGTAGCCACTGCAACCTTGTCTGCAAGCCCTCGTCACATGAAAGGAGAACAAGCTATGGCTCGACGCAGTTCTTTATCACAGTGTGACAAATTTTGAGGACATCGTTTGAAGGGAAGATTAAGCCACCATGTGATTTCCTTTGAATCAGGGAGTAGGTATCGTTCTCATGGTGTGATGCGGTTAGTGCAGATACACATTCATGATACTTCAGACTGACTTGTATATTCCTTAGTACAAATCCAGCAATGTATACAAAGACAACCTCTGCAGTTTATGAAATTTTGCCTGGATCAGAGCAGTAAGCATGCTCTTCAATAATGCTCGGCACTTTTTCATGAGAAGGCACATTTTCTGTTAGGCTTTTGCGAGTGGTGGTCATGTTTATTACTTCAGTTGAAGATGGTTTCATAGATCAGCTCACGTAGAGAATGATGATGTGCTCAAGTAGAAGGCAGTTTCCACTGGGAAGAGCTTTCACCAGATTTTGGACTAAAAGCCGCTTGAATGCTGCTGCAAACTGCCGGGCTGTTGGACTATTAATGCAGCGCCCGAACGACCGTATCGCTGCAAAGAACAGTTCAAGATGGTCATGGGTCAATTTTGAAGTAGGCCGATATAACCTGAACTAAATGGTGTACAAGGAAATAACACTCTGCATGCAAATTTAAAACCCAATAAAGCCTGTCTTCCTGTGAGTTTCTGTGAACAGTTTTTTTTGGGGCTGGGTCTCGAATAGAGGAAAATTATTCCTTCGTCTTTTGCAAGTATGTGGTGACCGCAGCCACATTTTCGTAGCGCAGGGGCTTCTTCCAGCCTCTTTGTTTGAGGTGTCGTCAATTAAGAATATCAAACACACTGTTCACATAACTTATAAACTCCTCTGTGACTGCAGAATCTCGCAAGCTTGTTACTTTTAGTGTCCTGCATTCTTCAGCAGCATCCGCTACAGATGTTCTGAACACTTGGGCTGCAAGGGATACTTTCAGTGGCTGAGATTTCCATTTTATGTGGGGTTGCCTCAGTTTGTTTGCCAAACGCAGTCCCTCAGAGTATTGGAACTCAAGCAGCTGTTCAATATGCTTCCGCATTATTAGGCCTGCATTGGCATTTTCTAAAACTTTGTCACATAGTATGTTTCTCAGGACTAAGTATCTGGCTGGCATCCAATAGAACAAATATTGGCCGATTTTTGACACGGTGAAGAAAAGCTGTGTTCAGGTTTTTCAAGGCAAGCTGACAACCAAGGTTGCGCAGCATAGAAAAATTTGCAGCTGCACCATCGCAAGTTAAACTCACTACATGAGTGCCCTTTTCATGTGCAAAGGAAGTAGCCTGGAGAACTGTGTTGCTCTGTTGCACTCCTCCCAAGCCATCAGAAAGGAAGTACCCTAAAGGTCGCTTCCATCTCCCATTGATTGCCACCAGCATAACAACAAAGGCATCTTTAGCAACAGGAAAGCTGTCATCATTCACTTTATTTCCCATGTCCACGTGCCCATGAAATCTCCTGCCATCCCAATCGACATGTCGCCTAATTGCCGTTTCATCTACTACCAAGTTGCAGAACATAGAATGGCTCAGCTTTGAATTTTCTTCTACTTTAATTCCAAGCGCAGATAGTGCTTCTTTAGAAAAACCAGGAAATCCATCAGCATGCGCAAACCATTTTGACAATGTCTTTGGATGCGGCAAACATGTGTCAAAAACAGCCCTGACATATAGTTATACGCCCTAGGTGAATAAAAATGCAAAGTAAGTGCAAAAGCTCTTAACCCAGGAGAGTAGGCCATAGAATGTGGTTTGCCTGATTTTTGCACAAGAGACGCATCAGTAGGTTTTTTTTGGAGCCCTCAAGTCTTTGGAGTTCAGCAATGTTTTCCTCAATGAGAATTGTTTTTAAGAGATCATCAATTACATTTGAAAGGTGAGCAACCTTGCGTTGAAGAGGGCGCTGTGCTTGCTGTAGTTCTTTTATTTTCTTTTTGCTGGTGGCATGGATGGCAGCATAGCCCCTCACCTGACAGCGTAGGAACGCGTTTTCAGGGGTATCCTCCGTGGCTGGAGGCTGGCAATAACAACACATGCAATTATCAAAAAATTTTCTCATTGCACTTTATGGATGTGCTGAAGACATGATTGTATATATCACTCCAAGTTTGAGTACACAGGCAAAAAACTAACAGTGAGCCATTTTTTTAGCACAAAAGCCTGAGCTCATGCAAGGATATGATGGGAATTCAATGATGGCTGAGTCATGAGAACCACTTGGCTTATGAAAGCAGACATTTGATACTAAAGTGCTTCTCACAGAAAGCCTGCTAGGAAGCATAATGGACACATTAAAATACAAGGGTAACAATAATTTGTAAAGCTATGTTTCTCAGAACTCCAAAATATTTCTTCATAACTTTACATCTGTCACATGCTCTTCATAATCAAGCCAGCTACACAAACAAAGCTGTACAGTAGGCAAAGTAAGCCTGGAGGGAATCAGCTTCGAGATATTTATACTTAACACAGTTTCTGCCGCCAGCATGCCATCAGAAATTAGAATGTACTCCCTGTCGCCTGAGTGATGCTTTTAAGAATTTGTAAACAGTAGGGGCACTCACAGGCTTTCAAGTTTGTTCATTAGTCTAAATCTGATTTTTGCGTTCAGTGGCCACATAGCTTCAGTGCTTTATCTTGAGATAATTTCAAGTTCGGAACAAAGGCACATTCCATCACATTTGTATTTAAGGAAATGTGCATCATAAGCGATTGTGTCATGTTTTTGAAGGGAAGAGGCATGGAACGAAAAGTATGGGAGGGAGAACTGCCAAATTTTTCTCTGCATTTATTTGAACATCTAGGCTTAAGAATCGCTTTTGTTTTTCAATGGAAAGCCTTACTTTTGCTCAGGTGTGAACACATTATAATTATTCTGAGAGAGCCATCTATCAATTGTGAAATGCAGCCTAAGAATGCAGCCTCCTTCAATGTTCATTAATAAGTTTACCATCCAGAATGAATTTGATTGCAACATTCAAAATTTATCTTCCAAATGAACATTTGCAAAGTACACTGTTCCTGAAGTAGGTAATTGTGCATTCTGTGTACTAAACTGGGATTACAGATTTCCCACTCTGTTCCACCTGTTGCTTTGAGTGAACTTAAGTAATGTCTAGTAGTCTTCTCACCATGCCTGCTTTTGATGCTGGCGCCTGGACTGCAACTCTCCCGGCTTGCAGAGATGATCCTGCGGTGTCTTGTGCATTTTCATCGCCTTGTCTTAGATCGGCTACCTGGACAAGAACACGGAACTATCGTGAGGACACACAAAAGCAAGTCAACTTTACATTTTCGCCCAGAATGCTGCCAAAGAAAAAACAAGAGCATGAACCTGCAGACGACAGCCTTAAATGAGAACAATGAGAACAAGAACAATAATCTAGAAGCTTAATCTAATACTTGGGAAATAGAAAGGTTCTTTGCAAAAGTGGGTTGTACTCATTGGACAACTGGCAAAGGCCAATAGTGTATCATACTTTGCATAAAGCAGAAGTGTAAACGAAGCAGTTAATAACTTTTTTATGCTAACTGCCGCTTTGTGATCATTATGGCTGCGGCCGAAGGGCAGCTGCCTGTGGCAAGGCTTCTTTTGCATCAGAGGGGACACAGGAATTGGTATTTCCTCTTCGGCCGATATGGTTCCTGAAGAATTGTTTCCCACTCCATCAGGACCTCCACATGTTGTTCCTTCAGTTGTTCTTTTGCCATCTCCTCTGGCAAAACACTGTGTTGCTTTGGAAGCAACAGATCTTTTTGAACAGCAGCAGTTTTGCCTTCCGAATCGCCTTGAGAGGGACCAGCAGTTTCAGCATCACCGCTGGCATCGCACGGATAATGCATCTACAGCCATAAAAGCGACGGAATCAGCTAATATTAAAGAATTTGGAATGTAACTGTAAGTGCACATATTCATGTTGGTCTCTATACATACCGTATAAAGCGCATTTGCGAAATCACAAAAGAACTGCCCAATCAACTGCAAGCTTGGATGAATTCTCCACGTAACAGTGCTATCTGAAACATCTCAATGTAGGAAGGTCTGCAATATGCTCCCTTGTGCATGTATGTTGCACTAATGAAAGTGCCTTAAATGTTGTAGTTCTAAAAAAAGTTTACTGTATTGATTAGACCTGTAAAATGTCCTCTGGAGAGACCAATCTTGATACTTGCTCTCAGTAAACAAATTTTCGCAGGTGTGCGTACTGGTTCATTTGAGGGCTGCTGGCTTGTTTCCATCATATGCGCTCGATGCAAAAACTTCTTGTTCACGGGCCGTTGCTGCAGCTGCTCTCGATGCTTCTGCTGTATGTGACTGCATAGAAGAAATAAAGCACGTAATAAATATAAGACAACACGATTGCCGTTGTGGCAAAAAGAAACATGCTTTGATGCGTGCTTCAGAAGTGACATTACACAACGATGCAGGTTGTTACATCAGAATTTTGAGAACTATTTAGAACTGAAAGCTTTCTATACGCAGCATTTTAGAGCTGAGGAACGGCGAGCTTTCAGCGCTAACATTTCTAATCTGCCGCTCATTGGGGCAATCGACCGTTGACATGGAAACATTCTGGCACATGTAGGTTAGTTTCCAAATCTCTTCTATTGGCAAAGAATGCCAGAAAGCTATGATGTATATTTGACCCCAGTTATATCGAACATGACCGTTGCACGTCGCTTGTGTGTTTTACCCAGAAATTCGCTGCAAGTGTACTGATCATGCTTAATGGAGAAGCCAGGAGGCCGGACTTTTGTCATGCGCTGTCTACATTGCATTCGCGGGTCGCCATCAGCCTAAAGAAGTTTTCATGCCATTCGGTGCTTTTCCGCAAAACCCCCTGTTTCTCGCGTGTATTGCAACCACAGGGCAATCGGTGTCGCGCGTTCAGACCTACAGCAACTAACAATGAGAAAATCCGCTGTCATTTACAAGTGAGATCTGTGCCTACAAATGTGGCCATTTCTGCGTCTGTGGCATTAAATTTTTTTTCCCACAATGCAGTCTTTCCTCACCAGTAGCCTGCGTCGTCCTTTTGTGGAAGATCGCGCCGTCGCTGCATGCGAGTGCAGTGGTGAGGGAAGTCAGTTCTTACGCACGGAAATCGCTTCAACATATAAGGTTTAGTATTCCCTGTAATCACTCAATTTAATTAAGAGGCACCTTGCTTTGGAACCTTGCTTTAAGAGGCACGTCGTATGCCTGGCAGACGCGCAGGCGCCGGCGCGCGTTCCAGAGGGTAGCACACGCCCTATGGCTACAGCGCCGCGTTTCTGGCACAGCGTTGTCAATACCAACGCATGCAGCGCACACCTGTCACTGCCGCCCCTTAGCTTAAAGCACGGTTGAGGTGTCGCTGTTCCGATAGAGCACTTATGCGCCTTCCCTCTTGTTCAGGTGTCCACCGAGATGTGGACACCTCGCCCTCACCTCACGCTACGTATATCCTGGCATAGCAGAGCTAAGTCAATGCCAATTTTTTTTCGCATTCAGCTTAGAATGTTATTCTTTACACACCAGGCTAGTAATTTGATACAATCTAAGACATTCATCTGGAAATAGTCTAACTTGCACATGTTCAATTTCAATTACTAGTGTCATTGGTATATACATATTGTGACGAAGACGAAGCTGGCAGTGGCGCGGGACTGAGCGCTCGCGCTAGGCCAGCGGCCATTAAATCATCTCTTGTTCATGGTTCACCACGCCTCATTCTTCGGCTGGCCACCACGTTACATTTGGTGTGCGGTGCTGGGGTCCCTTCATCGCCATCCTGGTCCCGGAGCTTCGGTGTCCTCCGCCTGCCGTGGACGTCGGCCGTGAGTGCCTGGTCCGCGCCGCCCGGCCATGCCCCAGCCCGCCCGACCTGAACCGACCTCGCCGCTCACCCCAGCCCCGTCCCCCGCCCGGACCACAAGACATGACGACCCAAGACCCGACCGACCCGAGACCCGACCGACCCAAGACCAAGGACCCACACGTGAAGGCACCGCCCCCTGTCCCTGCCGTACGGTGCGTCCACGGACCTCGGCCGTCAGCTCCTGGCACTCTCCGGTCCGGATGCTTCGTGGACCGGGACTCATCCTCTCATCTTTCTCATCGTGGCGGCCAGCACTGCACCATCTTCTACATACTGTTCAACCCTCCACTCAAGACCATCGCCATTTCGCGCGTCTCTTCGTCACCGATCGGGACGATCGCTCGGAGGATCCGGGTAGTGTGACGAAGACAGCTGGCAGTGGCGCGGGACTGAGCGCTCGCGCTAGGCCAGCGGCCATTAAATCATTTCTTGTTCATGGTTCACCACGCATCATTCTTCGGCTGGCCGCCACGTTTCAATATATATAAAAGAACCAGCACTGATCCAAGGACGCTTCCCAGATGCCTGAAGTGACACGAATGTGGTACGAATAGTAATGTTGATGGCAAACAAAGTCTGCGCTGTTAGAAAGGCAAGAATGCATCCAACGAATAGAGGAAGATCAGTATAACGAAGTTAGGAAGAGCAGTCAGTTCTATACTGTAATTTAGACTCGCATTAAAAACGAAGTGAAAGGCTCCTCTGAAATCTATAAATATCCCGCCCACCTGGTCAAACCTGTTCATTACTTGAGGAAAGCTATGATTACTGAATGTGAAATGGGTGACTGCGGAAGAACATTTCCGAAAGCGGTGCTGAAAATGAGATAGCACTTCGTTTCATTAGGAAATAGAGTTCTGCAGTAAGTTATGATACGTCCACGAACTTTACAACATTTCATGTTCATGAGTATTATACAGTACTTAGCAAAAAAGGCACGATTCCTTTTTAAAGCGTAAGCCTCAGATATTCCATGCGACAAAAATCCGGCGATATCACAAAATTCCAGTTGGTCGTGTGGGATGTAACGTCCCAAAAACATGGCCACACCCGAGTATTTCAAACACCCCATAATGATCATACAGGGTGTTTCACCTAAGACTTTCTGCAATTTTTAAAAATAAGCTATTTCAATTAGATGCGCGCTTTTTCTGGCATAGCATTGTCAGTGGTGTAGTACATCATAATTCAACTAAGACGTGCTAACTAGCAGGCTTGTTAACCGATATTTAATAGTTAACTTTTAAACTATTACCGTTGGGCTCCTTAATTATTGAGAGGTATGTAGCCCACCGTAAGTAATGTCCATTTCCGTTTTTAGAATTTCGAGAACGCGATTATCCTCGGCGCTGTGGCCCAACAAATTTTGGCTATTTCGACGAGTTAGGTTCACTGGAGAGGTTGCTTTGCCTGCAAGCTTCTCAAACCGCATGTATTTTGGAGCGATGTAGGCGAAATTTGTTGGGCCACAGCGTCGAGGATAATCGCGTTCTCTAAATTCTAAAAACGGATATGGACATTACTTACGGTGGGCTGCATGCCTCTCAATAATTAAGGAGCCCAACGGTAATAGTTTAAAAGTTAACTATTAAATATTGGTTAACAAGCCTGCTAGTTAGCACGTCTTAGTTTAATTATGATGTACTACACTACTGACAATGCTATGCCAGAAAAAGCGCGCCCCTAATTCAAATAGCTTATTTTTAAAAATTGCAGAAAATCTTAGGTGAAACACTCTGTATAGTACAACAGCGAATACACTCTGTTCTACAGACTCTTGTCGTCTCACCGCCATCACAACGTTGCGCATTTGAAGGAAGAAAAGTAACAGCGCTCAATGACATACTAACTAATATTGTTGACAAGTTTGTGCCATTCATCACCATCAGATATCATAAAAATGCACAGTGGTTCACAAATTGCCTTCGTCGTCTTAATAATAAGAAAAAACACTTCTACCGACAAGCACTCACAACAGGTCTTCCATCGTCATGAACAAAGTACAGGAATTGCGATCAAGAAAATCAGTCACTGCTTAAACAACTCGTCATCATTTCTTCAGTCAGTACCCGTCCGCCATGTTAACTAATAACTCTAATAGATTCTGGCGCGCCATCAATCCGAGTTCCTACCCCAAAATAGTACTAATTATACTGACAGTTAACCAGTCGCTGAAACTGAGTGTGCACAGCTTCTTAACGACGCATTCTTATCAGTCTTGAACCACGAAGACACCACTTCCTCGCCCAAGCTACAGCCATCTTCCGTCACTTCCATGCCAGAAATTATCATTAGTGAATGAAGCGTTCTCGCCCTTTTGAATAGCCTCAAATAGCTACAACCTCTAATCACCTTGGTTTTAATGCCAAAATACTAAAAAGGCCTCCCTAAACCTCTATCAACTATTGACATCGCTGTGTTCACAATCATTATGATCTGGTACAATTCTTGATGACTGGCGTACAGCGAAAGTAATACCCCTTTTTAAATCCGGAGACAACACTATTCCACTTAACTATCACCCTATCTCAGTAACCAGCAATATCTGTAAACGCCTGGAGCATATAATTTATACGCGTCATTAATTATCTAGAGGAGCACGATACCATTTTCAAATACCAGCACAGTTTTCGCAGGGGTTATCCATGCGACACCCCACTCGCTAGATTTACTAACGACATATTTTCCGCAGTAGACGCAGGCTTACAACTTTACGCACTTTTTTTAGACTTTTAAGGCGAAAGCTTTTAATGTCTCATCGTTGTAAGCAGCAGTTGTCGACAGAAATGTCACGCTTTTCAGTTGGTCCAAACGGTCGTGACGTCACAGTGCGCGAATTTCAAACGGGGCCAATTGTACTTTGGCTAGTAACCTGGCAACCAATTGAAGGGATCGTATAGTGATGCTCCAAGTAAGTGGGACTGAGCTTAGTTAATTGCTTAATTACTCAATTAGCCTAAATAACTTTTCTTGTCAGGCCATATAAATAAATAAAACCGAGTAAGAAATTGGTCGAGCTCGGGAATCGAACCCAGGTATTCGGAGTGTGAGACGAGCAGGCTATCCACTCCGCCATGCCAGTTCGATGGTTTGGGAAGAACAAAGGTGCGCCTAGTGAATACGGTGTCTTCGCTCACTCCCATCCTCCTCCCTTCCCTTCCGGCGAGGTTTAGGTTCCACCGAGATATGAGAGACAGATACATTTTCTTTCCTCAAAAACCAATTTACCGACGAGCGAGGCATAGAACCGAATGGGCGATGGCGTTCTATGGAATCCTGGAAGCGTTGCAAGACGCTGTCGCGTTCCACTCTTAGAGGCGAAGCTTAACATCTTAACCACAGATCAGTGACCGCACTTTAGGTCAAAAAAGTGCCCCCCTGAATTTTGACGGGTGTCCACCGGGATATGTGAGACAGTTACTGCGTAATTTCCTTTCCTCAAATACAATTTTCATTTTCTTCATTACGGCTCCTCTTTCTCTTTCTTCTTTCACTCCCACTTCCTCCCTTCCTCTACGGTGCGGTTCAGGTGTCCACCGAGATGACAGAGAATTACTGCGCCAGTTCCTTTCCTCAAAAGCTTTCAAAGGGCAAGGCATCGCGCCGAACGTGTGGTGGCGTTCCGTGGACTGCCTGGCAGCGCTACAACGCGCTGTCGCGTTCCACTCCTAAAGGCGAAGCTTAAGCGTCATTAGTTAGCAGAAAATTAGTATTCAGGCACAAATCAGTAATTAACCATTAATTAGTGATTTGTCGTCGCTTAGAAATTAGAAATCAATTACATGTGACGCCACCAGTGCCACAGAAGCAGTCAAAGTGGTGCGGAAAACGCTTTCGCCTCTACGCATTTAGACAGTCAAAGTGCCCCTGAATTTTTCTAAAGCTTTTGATCGTGCCCCCTAAACAGGCTTCTAATCAAATTCTAACCAAATCTCCATCCAAGCGTTTTTTCATGGGTAAAACGGTTCCTTTACAGTAGAAAACGATTCACCTTTGTCAATGGCTTTAACTCGTCTTCTGTCCCCATAACATCTGGTGTCCCCCAGTCCAGTGTACTGGGTCCTCTGCTTTTTTAATTTTATGCGAAGCATATTAACGTAATTTTCGGGCCTTCGCGCGACGCCCGGCGGTGGCCACCATTGACCTTCAAGTGACTTTCAAGTAGGTCACGTGACATGACGTCACGTGATGACGTCACACCGGCTGCAGATCGGGCCTCATATCGCGCCGTCGGTCGCCTCCCGGCGGTGGCCACCATTGACCTTGAAGTGAGATCAGATGATGCGACGTCACGTGATGACGTCACACCGGCTGCAGATGGGGCCTCATATCGCGCCGTCGGAGGTCGCCCGGCGGAGGCTTCCACGCTTCGGTTCGCGCCGGCGGACCCTCCCCCGCGGGACCTAGAGAACCTCAAGACCTGGGAGGACTGGGAGACCCTGCTGCACTCGGAGGACCCGGCCGTGCAGACCATCGCCACCGGCCGTGCTGCCAGTGTTATGGACCTCAGGAACATAAACACTTGAGTGCAGTGGGGTCGTGCGGGGACCCTGGGGCGTGCGCCGAATTCCTTTGTAAATAAAGTTTTCTCTCTCTCTCTCTTCGCGCCGTCGCGCGCGACGCGGCGGCGGCACCACCATCGCTGCATCACGTGATATGCGACGTCACGCCAGGGATGAGGCGGCGCGCGCCCGCCGTCGCGTCAGTCTCTGTGCCCGCAACCGCGCCAGCGTCTTTGCGCCGGGCGTGTATGCGGTCAAGATGCCTCCAAACGCTAAGGACATGCTTCGCATCCACTGGGCTTAACCTTGATCAGCCTCCAATTTTTTTTAATAACAATCTACCCAAGTGTGTATCCTCTCAAATTAGGTTATTCGCGGATGATTGTGTAATAAATTGTAATATTAGTAATGAAACCGACCGCCATTCACTTCAAGCTGATCTTGACGCTGTAACGGTTTGGTGTTCTTCCTGGAGACAACTTCGAACGGGGTCATATCCAAATCTAAACACACTAAGTAAAATTCACCGCACACTTTACGCACACAATTGTCCGTGGTGCCATGAAAACCCTACACTGTATCACATCGCATGGGCATGTCAAAAAGTCGGCGTCGTCCCAGTTATACAAAACCCAAGTGTGGAGCAATGGGAGGGTCTGCTCTCCAGCGACTGCCGCGATGACCAGATCGGTTTGATACGGCGAGCTCAGCTGACGGCAGCATCCAGCGGAGCCCTGGAATAGGGGCAACCGACCGTTGCGGATGGACTCATTTGACCACATAAAAAATTACTTGTGCTAGAGCCAAATAAAGTTATCCTATCATATCCTGGCTAAATCTCTAAATGCATCTAAAACAAAGCTTATTTCGTTTACTAACTGTTCCACTCGAATTCCTACAGCCTACTTCCTCAATAACGAAAGCGTAGCACTTACAACATCTTACAAGTGCTAAGGAGTTCACTTTCAGTCTGGCCTAACTTGGCATTACCATATTAACGCAATCTTAGCATCAGCAAATCGCGCTATCAGCCTTCTTAGGCGTAATCTCAAGCGCGCGCCTTCGCACTTAAAAAAGTTTCTTACATCATGCTAATCCATCCAAAAGTTGAGTACGCTTCTTCCGTATATGACCCTCAACAAGCATACATCATAAACAACATTGAATTCTTGCAAAATCGTGTTGTTCGCTTCATCTTTTCAGGTTATTCACGCTTCACAAGTGTCGCAGCATTAAAACAACGCGCCAAGTTGGAACCACTATTATGTCGACGCCATTTCGCTTGTCTCACCTTACTTCCCAAACTGCATCACCATCCCACTCTCCACGACGACTTCCTTTTGCCACACCCTGCAGTCTTTCCTCGCTGTGACCACGATAACAAAATAAAACGCATAACTTGCCGTTCATCGCTTTACGCGAAATCGTTCATTCCACGCACCATAATAGACTGGTATAACCTGCCATCACACATAGCTACTGAGGTTAACTTACAATCGTTTCAACATTCGTTAAAGCAAACCATGGATTAATGGATTTTGTATTTTTTTTGTATTATGTGCAGTTATTGGGTATTTATTCAGCGTTGCCTGTTGTGTTATTTGTGTACATTATTAGCTTTATTTCATACTTCGTTAATACATGTATTTCGTTTCAAGTGCCTCTGCCGTATTTTCTTGCTTGTATCACCCCCCCCCCCCATGCAATACCCTCACACGAGGGCCCTTAGGGGTATTGTAAATATATAAAAGAAATAAAGAGGAATGATTAAGCCTCTACTCGAGCCGCAGTCCCCTGCTTCCTGAGACGGGCGCGCTATTCTAAACCGCCGAAGTACGTTCGTTCAGTGCGATTGTTTAGGAGCTTCATGCGGTCAACTCATGCCGCATAGCAACGTGATCGCACTAGTCTTAAGGCTTCGTAAGTGTCCTCAGAATTTTTTTCGCACGGTAATATTGCGCTTTCGAGTAAGACCGAAGATTACCTATGCACATTACCTGCGGAAAAGAAAACAAAACGGTTTGACTGGCATCTGGATAACGTGGACACAAAATATTCCTGAGGGCCAGTATACACTTTGATTTTATGGTCCAGTAGCATAGAAATTTCCCCGGATGAGCAAAACTAACGGGCAGTAAAGTGAGAAGAGAGAGTACGTAGGTGTGCATTTATAACAGGTTTCAAAAAGATGTTTTCAAAATGCTTGTCAAGCAGCGCAGAGACTTCCCGCTTGTCAGCGAGGAGGCCACCTTCCTGTGATATGCGAGGAATACTTTTTTGTTGTTTTTTGATGATCATTCACATAACTTTTGCGCTCAGTCAGAAATTAAATTTTGCGGGGTGTACAGAAAATAACGTTTAGCGTTCCGCATTGCCCATCTGAAGTTGATCTTATTTAACTGAACTATGCTTCGAAAGGCGCTTCTTAGCGTCAGGTGACTAATCTTTCCAATTAACTGCAAGAGGGCGGGGATGATCGAAGGAGTTGGCTAGCATAGTTTTATTTTTTATGTATATAATTGACAATACAGCATTCACAAAATTCTTTAAATTTTTTTTCACACTTCAATGCTTGTTTCATGAAATTTTTCACTGCTAAAGCTGAGATATTCTAGCCCATTTTAATTGTTAGCTGCCGAAAAATACCAGAGAAATCAAATTTGCAGATTCAAAGCATACACTTGTAATCAAGACATGCTTGCATGAACATGTTATAATCCGATGTCCCATGTTAGAGCGAAAGAGGAAAAAAATGCATTGCCCAGCTGAGACAGATAGGGGGAGAGAAAAGCGATAGAGGAAAGGCAAGGAGGTTGACCAGAAGTATGCTTCGGTTGGCTGCCTTGCACTGGGGGAGAGGGATGAGGAGGCGCGAAAGGAAAAGAGGAAGCACAGAAATGCGGTAAGGAGCAAGCACAGAAAGCAAAGACGCAGGCGCTGAATGTCAAGGGTCGCCGCAGCTGTGGCCGACACACCTTGAGGGTTGTCGAGTGCTGCGACCTTGTATAGCACAGCGACCGTCCTTCATCGTTAAACACAAGGCTGTCACTCAGCGAAGATATTCCACCGTGAAACAAGACTGCTTGGGGTTGCGGTTGATAATGTGGATGACAAAATGTCACACTCCGACTTCTCGGAACGATGAGGGTGGAGGAGTCGTTGTACCAGCTTCTTAAGAGCTAAAAGGACTACATTGAACACATTCAGCACCTGCATTGCATTTCGTGCAGCTGGCCTGTGCAGGCTGGAAAATAGCATACGCATGGTGTTAAGGTCTTCTTCAGTTCAGTCACTTGCTCGCATTAAACGTGAATCGCTTCCTGGTCTAGCCACGGACAAGCATCAGCACACTGGGTGTGCTGCGCGTGCCCCGTCATTGTGGGTGTTCAGTGCTTCAGTGCTGACGGCCATAGTAATTGCTTGCTTAGTAATAGGCTCGGGACTGCGGCCTTGAAGCGCATGTTTGATCAGGTGCATGAAGCTCCCGAGGGATGGCCAAGGCACTTCTGAGCCAACGATCACTACTGCGCCCGTCATATGGTTACTGTGCTTTAGAGTAGCGTGTGGAAAGGGAGGACAAGGAGCCGAAATTTGTTTATCATCTTTCCCAATGGCCACTGCACTCTTAGAAGACCTTCGACAAGGGTAACGACATCGTCGCCCCTTAGCGGCGGCTTCTGCGTGCGAAATTGTCTCTTGTCATTTGTTCATGCATTTCCGGCACTGGAAATGCTTCAGGACGAAAGGCCTAAGCAAGTGTCTGAAGTGGCCAACCTCCACGCAAGCTAGAATGCAGTCCCCTTAGAAAGTCAAATTGATGCTATTTGTCCTCCCAATGCGCTAGCTTACAGCATTGCTGCGCTGTTGGTAGCTGGTTGTATCAACATGAATAGGTAAGTGTCGCAGTTATTTACGTCGCCGTCGTAAATGAGGCCTGCCGTAGTGCAGCTGCCTTGAAGGACTAGGGAAGGAACGCCGATGCTTTCAAGTGCGTTCCGGCCTGTGGCATGAATGATGACGACATTTCTATAACGATTCACCGTAACTTTTTTAATTCCTCCCGGGACGCGAGCCTCCAGGAATACAGACGTAGTTTACCTTTTGATGTGGTGGATATTACCGGTCGGACTCTCGGGCACAAACAGAAGAGTATGCGCCGATAATCCTCGCTCCGCGGTCGTAGTGGGCGTACACGGTGACACGAGTTCCAACGTCTGCGGAGTGCTCGTTTGGCCTTCTTTCTCAGGACACTGCTGAAGCCGTCATCAGCCCAGAAATCATTCCTAGCGGCCGTACAGCATGGCGGCCTTACTGCTTACGTCACTCGGCAGGTGGAGACGTTTCCTCTGGGTGGCAGCGGCTGACCCACCAGGTTCCCCAGGAGGTCCAGCCGCGTCAACTTCCCTCACCGTCGCAGGTAAAAGAACAGTGACTCTACTACAATACAGCAAACAATGAAACCCTGAAGTGGCGAATAGAGGGTTTTAACTATCTCCGTTACTACCTGGTGCATATTAAGATTCAGCAGGATTGAAATAAGAATAGAAAATTCATTCCAAGGCGCGTGCGAAATTTTGCCAAAGCGTCTGGCTAATCACCTAACAATTGAGGAGGTAAATGCTGTTTGCTGTGTATACATCAGTGAAGTTCGCGGTGCTGTAGTTTGTTTGCCGCATCCGGTCGCGTAGTGGAATGCCCATTATGGGCTTTTCTTGGGCCCTCCGCACAACCGCACAGAAAGGGGTCAGTGAACCCAGCGGGAGAACGGAGGCGCCGAATGGCGGGGGATTACAGGAGACCTCAGACTCCCCTCATGGACTGAGTCGTTAGGCGGCATCCTGTGTACACGTGTGTACGGCGAGGCTGACCCGCGTCACAGTGCGTGGCTCTTTGTACCATGTCTGCAGCGGCATGCTTTGACCTATTGTCACGCTAGCTGCAGGCATGAGGAGCGACGACGAGAAACAGATGAGTTGAAATGGCGTTCCTCGAACTTGGCGGCAACCGGACCTTGGGAAAGCGAGTGTTCGCGAAGCTCGCAGCGGGAAAGCTTAATTATCCGAAATCGTGATGGTGGAAAGTGTGCATATGTGTACAGTGTCGCGATGAGTTACCTTCTTTCCCCAATCATTCATTGGTTGTGTTATTCTTTCCCCAACTGCTGATTTGTGGTATTTTCCTTTCCCCAATAAGTTATTGGGTGGATGTTTGTATAGTACTTGATTGGTTATTCTCCCACCGAGGGCGGGGACATTGGTTTTAAAACCAGCTGCTTCGGCAGGACCGAGGGCTGGTTTCGTCACCTAGAACTGCGAGCCAGTCAATTGTAAATATGTTTTCTCCTTGCTTGTATCCTCCGTTGTGCTTTTAATTGTTATAAAAGTTAACCTCTCCTAAAGTGTCCTCTTGCAATGTGATTGAGCAAAAACGAATCTTCAAGACGTCAAGAATCCTTCAATCATCATCTTTAACCCAATTTCCCTCTACGAGATCAAGAGAGGGAATCCAACTGGCGCAGTCGCGACAGGATTTGCTACGTCTTCCTGCTCGAGGTATCTGACGGAGGGGCGGAGGATCAAGTCGGTGGACAAGCTGCAGAGCGGTACGTCCTAAAGGAGGAACGTCAGCGTCATAGAGCAACGTTGAAAGCTTCATGAGACTGCTGGTCATTGTCAACGGGACGTAGGAGGCTCAAGTCGGCGAGGAGCTGAAGGAGCCAGGCGACCGACGTGTCGTGGAGGTGCCTAATCCGTGAGCTGCGGAAGGAACCAAGCGTCCGCGTTGAGGTTCAAGAGAAGAACCAGGCGACCAGCAAGTCAAACGAGGCAGGACAAGTCAGCGAGCTGCTGTGAGAGCCGGGGCTCAACTCAACTCATCCGCATCAAGGAGCCCGCTGTCGTCACTCATGGCGACGTGACTACCGTGGCAGAGGAAAGCAACCTGCGAGGTAGGAGACCTTTCTGCTTCCTCCGAATTCACCATGTCGGTGTAGTGTTTTCGTGCTATAGATGATAGCACGGAAAAGGGAGATGGCTGCCATGCGGTACGATCGGGAGGGCATGATGCGATGTTTGGAGACTGAGCAGAAGGCAGAACAGCTGCTTGAAATTGGCAAGTTGAAACTCGAAATTGAACGAGAAAAGATAAAACTTGCACAGATGCAATCTAAATTCAACCAGGGAACGAGATCAAGAGGGAATCCAACTGGCGCAGTCGACAGGATTTGCTACGTCTTCCTGCTCGAGGTATCTGACGGAGGGGCGGAGGATCAAGTCGGTGGACAAGCTGCAGAGCGGTACGTCCTAAAGGAGGAACGTCAGCGTCATAGAGCGACGTTGAAAGCTTCATGAGACTGCTGGTTAATGTCAACGGGACGTAGGAGGCTCAAGTCAGCGAGGAGCTGAAGGAGCCAGGCGACCGACGTGTCGTGGAGGTGCCTAGTCCGTGAGCTGCGGAAGGAACCAGGCGTCCCTGTTGAGGTTCAAGAGAAGAACCAGGCGACCAGCGAGTCAAACGAGGCAGGAGGTTCAAGGCAGCGAGCTGCTGTGAGAGCCGGGGCTCAACTCATCCGCATCGAAGAGCCCGCTGTCGTCACTGAGGGCGACGAGTTTACCGTGGCAGAGGAAAGCAACCAGCGAGGTAGGAGCCTTTCTGCTTTCTCCGAATTCACCATGTCGGTGTAGTGTTTTCGTGCTATAAACGATAGCACGGAAAAGGGAGATGGCTGCCGTACGGTATAATCGGGAGGGCATTATGCGACGCGTTGAGGTTGAGCAGAAGGCAGAGCAGCTGCTGGAGATTGAGAAGCTGAAACTTCTCATTGAGCAAGAAAAGTTAAAGCTTGCGCAGATGCAATCGAAATTAAAGCAGGGACCGAAAATTGCTAGCGCGATCCAATTTGCTGCAATTCAATGCTTTGATTGCATGAAATTTGGGCATCTAATGATTAACTGCCCGAACTCGAAGCGAGAACAAAGTGTTCCGGTTGTAAGGAGAGAGGTGTGCAAACTAGTAGCCCATGTGGAAATGCTGGTGCCTGAGAGGCTGTGTTCCCAATCGGAGATGATTGTTGAGAAGGCCAGTCAATCAGATAAGACAGAGGACCAGGCATGCGGCGATTTGCGTACCAAAGGTAAGCGTTCTGAAACCTGTGTCGCCTCAGGGACCGAAATAGCGGTTAGGCAGCAGGGCCCAATCGGGTGTGCCGTGCCAGAAGAGATGGCTGAGGGCATAGGGGCGTTGTTCGCGCCTGTGAAGCTCTGCCTGTCAGAGCAAACTGAGATAAAGCAGACCCAGGAGGCACATGAGTGCATTGTTTGTGAACAGAAGTTCAGCATTGGGCCAGAACAGGTTGACGCAAACTCTGGGGCAGCTGTAATGCTCGACGAAGAGGTAGAGCAGGCGCGAATAGAGGCAACACTCTTTGCAGGCGAAGGTAAGCTGGCTGCCAAAGATGAATCGGTTAGCCAGCCGGAGCTGACACCCTGCGCAGTGACAGCAGATGTAGCTGATGGTGTAGCGAAGTTGGTAACACTTGAGACGCACTCGCTGTTAGAGCAGACAGAAAGAGAGCGGCTACACGATAAAAATGAGAGAGCTGATTTTGAAGAACATTTCAAAATTCGAGACAAACCTAAGACGTCGGTACAGCGTGAGGCCAATTCGGTAGCTGCAAAAGTTTCTGCAGCAGATTGTGAGCTAACAACGAGCGATGAGGCTGCATTTGATGCCGAGGAAGGAAGGAATGCGCGTTTGATCACTGCAATGGTTTTCGAAGCTGATAAGGAATTGCAGGATTCGGATAATGCGTCTGTCCCTGTGGGTAGCGACGTGGAGGAGACACAGTATGCTTCATCGCCAGAAGTGGGGAAGCAAGGTGGTGAATGTAGTTGTCAGAAAAGAAGGCGTGACAGCAGGATTTTCTTTGAAGCGAACGTCGGTGGGCACCTGTACGAAGAGCTAGCGCTACGTGAATCTCAATGCAAAACTGCATATGAAGTAGCCGATGGGAGGCCTGAGCATACTGTAAAATTCAAAGAAGTGGAGAATGCAGACGCGAGGGCAGTAGCAATCTTCGTGGCCCGCGAGGAGCAGGTGTGCTCTATTGATCCGACGGCGGCGGCAGCCTTTAGAACCGGTGTTTTCCCGGATAATTCGGAAGTTGGGTTTAGTCTTCCGGACAAGGCTCAAAAGAAACAAGTGTTGTTTCGAGATGTAGGCGGCTAGAAGTAATTTCTGCCAGTTTGGGACACCGATCTGACATGGTGAATTCTGGAATGTGCAGATTGGTTTCCAGCCTTGTGTGTGCGGGTTGAAATATCCGCTGTGTGCGCGCATGTGTGCGTGCTGGTGTACTGACCGGACAGCCGGCGCATGTGTGCATGTTGGTGGACTGACCGGACAGCCGACGTACGCGTGTGTGCGTGTGTATGTACTTTTGTTGTTGGACACCATGGCTGAACTTTAATGTCCCACTGACAACAAGTGTCCGTGTGACATTCTTGGTTGGGAGGAGTGAAGTTCGCGGTGCTGTAGTTTGTTTGCCGCATACGGTCGCGTAGTGGAATGCCCATTATGGGCTTTTCTTGGGCCCTCCGCACAACCGCACAGAAAGGGGTCAGTGAACCCAGCGGGAGAACGGAGGCGCCGAATGGCGGGGGATTACAGGAGACCTCAGACTCCCCTCATGGACTGAGTCGTTAGGCGGCATCCTGTGTGCACGTGTGTACGGCGAGGCTGACCCGCGTCACAGTGCGTGGCTCTTTGTACCATGTCTGCAGCGGCATGCTTTGACCTATTGTCACGCTAGCTGCAGGCATGAGGAGCGACGACGAGAAACAGATGAGTTGAAATGGCGTTCCTCGAACTTGGCGGCAACCGGACCTTGGGAAAGCGAGTGTTCGCGAAGCTCGCAGCGGGAAAGCTTAATTATCCGAAATCGTGATGGTGGAAAGTGTGCATATGTGTACAGTGTCGCGATGAGTTACCTTCTTTCCCCAATCATTCATTGGTTGTGTTATTCTTTCCCCAACTGCTGATTTGTGGTATTTTCCTTTCCCCAATAAGTTATTGGGTGGATGTTTGTATAGTACTTGATTGGTTATTCTCCCACCGAGGGCGGGGACATTGGTTTTAAAACCAGCTGCTTCGGCAGGACCGAGGGCTGGTTTCGTCACCTAGAACTGCGAGCCAGTCAATTGTAAATATGTTTTCTCCTTGCTTGTATCCTCCGTTGTGCTTTTAATTGTTATAAAAGTTAACCTCTCCTAAAGTGTCCTCTTGCAATGTGATTGAGCAAAAACGAATCTTCAAGACGTCAAGAATCCTTCAATCATCATCTTTAACCCAATTTCCCTCTACGAGATCAAGAGAGGGAATCCAACTACATCCAAAAGCAAAAAATATTTGCGGCGCACGACAGTTTTAAAGTGGCTCTCAAGGGTATAAATCTGTTTTAAAGTGGTTGCATTTATATTCTGCTTGAGAAGGCCTCCCACTCCCACAGCCGCCGTGGTGGCTCCCTTCTTACGGTGCTCGGATGCTGACCCGAATGACACGCGCGTTCGATCCAAAACGCGGACGTTGAATTTCGATGAAGGCGAATTATTTTATTCAATTCTAGAGGCCTGCGTACTGTGCGATATCAGTGCATGTTAAAGAACCCCAGGTGGACGAAATTTCCGGATCCTTTCACTACGGCGTTCCTCAAAGCCGACGCCTCATTGTACGTTAAATCCCTCTCAATTAAAATTGATCTAAACTCCCACTCTCTGCCCCCGTGCTGCTCTTTGCAGTAATAGACTTCACAGGAATTTGGAAAAGCATGCCATCGCTTATATCATTCCGCAACCACGTCGGCAGTGTAAAAAAAGGAGGATCATAAGTGAAAAAGATAGCGTCCAAAGTTTTCGATTACATTTGGAGACATTTTTTGCCCATCTGCCAAAGTGAAATTTTTCGCCACGTGCCAGTGCATGCCAATTTTTGCGTTGGCTGTTGTCATGGAATCTTTGTCGCACACTGATGTCGCAATGCACACGAGTGCCTTTTACGTTTCACCTCCACCGAAATTCGGTCACGCTGCTGGGTTCCAACAACACCCGACAGGGACGAAAGCACCACAAGACACGTGCGGATCATTGATGCCTTCCGGTCGCTCATTGTTCCGGCAGGGTAGGCTAGAAAAACCAGGAGAAGGCAAAAAAAAAAACGTTATCTGACCGTCTGTTTATGCTTGTCCGCTGTGTTCACCCCTTACACGAACTGTGGGAGCAGCTGGCAGTGGAACCTGACACTATCTTTACGGTGTATACTTTGTTTTCTTGTCAATTATGTTCTTAACTGCTATGCAAACAGTTCTTTTAAGAACTCTGACAATCGCGAAGCGGTAGGAATTTCCCCCATAGTCAAACTCTCTGAATTTACCATTTCACCTTATAGTCAACACGAGGACTCATAATTCTGTGTGATCTAGACAGTGCTCTTGCAGACTGCTACACACAATATATATCGACAGAGCTAACGTGCATTCTTGCACCAGCTAGCGCAATTTGTCTTTATTGTAAAATTTATGGCAGAAATGTTGAACACATGGAGCTAAAGACTTCGTGAAAACGTGATTTCGATGACAGAAATTCCTTCGTTGATATCTTCCGATATCCTCGACGCAGTTCACATTGTATGAAACCTCTCCTCCACGGAGTTCGTGTCTTCCTGGAGCATGTCTGCACATATAAAAACAAAGAGGAGACTATGTTTCAGCTTGCAGTGTTTTACCGAAATAATAAGTAGAGCAATGTGATATACTAAATGATGTGGTTTAGATTTAATCCAACCGGGTTCAAATTTCAGCCTGTAAATAATAAGCAGTAGAAATGACACTTCTTTCTATTTAATAATCTATTGCGCATTTTTAAGAGATTACCACACGGGCCGCATGGAACCCAATTCATACACAGCGTATATTCACTAAAACATTTCTTTCTTAACAAACTAGTCTGGTTAAAGAGAAATTATAAAAACAAACAGCATTGCAATCCTAAATTGGTGGCCTCCTGAAAATTTTAGTTTTTTGAAAATGGCAATAAATAATTACGTCGGCTCGCGGTCGCTCGCACAAGAGGTTGAACCGTCGCAATGTCACCTCTTAGGACAGAAATTGAACGTACCGGCAAAGGTAACTTGTTCGTCTGGATGCCACTTTCCGTCCCTTCTTTCTACAGCATTCGTGCTTGGCTGTTTTTATATTAACGTGGTGTCACCTAACATGATATTCATGTTGTGTTCTGTAGCGTTGTGCCAATGTAAGCGCGAGAAGAGCACCAGGCATGACTGGCACGATGTGTACAGAGAAGCGTAACAATGGTTGAAAATCTCATTTTTCTCTGTGTTGGAAGAAGGCTTGCAAAGAATAATTTTACCGGCCTCTTTTTTAACATGCAATGACATTCCAAAGAAAAGCGGGCATAAGTTTTGAATATAGAAATTCCTAAATAAGAAGCGTCACTAAACTACAAGGAAAGGTAGTTAAAATGATGACAATATATCATAACGCTTACTCTGTACGTTTTAGCCGATTGGTTTATTTTTATTGCTTCGCCCTGAGTAGTGCTCCTGACAAGATGTTAGAGAATACCGATCATATCCATGTAGTGAATTAGCGTGTTAACATGAGTTTCAACTGCCCTTGCGTAAATAAAGCTAGTTAAACATTCCCAGGGGGATAATTTTCACTCGCCCTGAAATATATCCTTTGCGTATGGTGCCAATTTTTGGGGAAGATGGCCGTCATTTCTCATCGTGAAATTATAAATCAACGGGATGAGAGTCACACAGTATTTACCAATATTATTAGTACAAGCATCCTTCGACTGATATGCTCCTTTTTGTACATTCTGCATTGTAGGTTCTGCGTTTGCGGGAATTATTTTGTACGAACTGGCCCCATTGTTGTTCGCCTACGTTTGAGCAGTATATATTGCAAAGTGGTTTAAGCTATATAGGGAGCCTCCCCTAAGATTTTACACAATTTTAAAAATAGGCTTTTAGTTGTAAGACCGATTTCTTAGGCATACTATTGTCGTCAATGAAGTACATGAGAAAAAAGCTAAGGCGTCATAACTAGCAGGCGATTTAACTCATATTGCATAACTATCTTTTTAACTATTATTTATAAACAACATAATTATTAAGAGGCATGTAGCCCACCTTAAGCAATGACCATATCAGTTTTTGGAGTTTCGAAAACGGGACTACCCTCGGCATTGCCAACCAACATTTTGGCTGTCTGGACGAGTTAGGTGCACTGGAGAAGTTGCTTTGATTGCAAGCTTCATTAACAACATGTATTTTGGTGCGATGTAGGCAAAATTTGTTGGGCCACAGCGCTGCGGGTAACCGCGTTTCGAAATTCTAAAAACTGGCCTTGATATTACTTACGGTGGGCTACATGCCCCTCAATATTTAAGGAGCCCAACTGTAATTTTTTAAACCTAACTATTCAATATTAGTTAACCGGCCTGCTATTTAGCACGCCTTAGTCATATTCTGATATATTTTGGCGCTGACAATGCTATGCGGAAAAACTCGCACTTCTAACTCAAAAGGCCTATATTTAAGAAGTGCGTAAATTCTTAGGTGAAACACCATACGTATAAAAGCTCTTTGGGTTTATTGGATTGTAGCTAGAACCGACTGAAGTTTCCATTAGTCTTAAAAGTGAACGGTGAAGAGAAGAAGTTGAGATATTCCGTGAGTTTCCTTTTTTTGTCTGGCGGTGGCAAGCGTCTGCCACCTTCTTCAAATAGCTGAACAAATTATTCAGCGCCTTACGAGAAACCGTCGAAAATTTTGAAATAAAATGGGGTGTTTCACCTAAGATTTGATGCAATTTTTAAATATAGGCTTTTTGAGTGAGGAGGCTGCTTTTTTCGTCATAGTATTGTCAGCGGTGTAGTTCATCAGAATACAACAAAGGCGTGCTAACTTGCGGCTGGTTAACTCATACTGAATAGTTAACTGTTTAACTTTTTCTCTAAGGCTCCTTAAGTATTCATAGGCGTGTAGCCCACCGTAAGTAATAGCCATGCCAGTTTTCTAGTAGTTCGAAAACGCAGTCACATTTGGTACTGTGGCACATCAAATTCTGGCTCCATCGCGCAAAAATGTATGCGCTTACAAGAAGCTTGGAGGCAAAGCAACCTCCCCAGTGCACCTAACTCGTCGAGATAGCCAAAGTTTGTTCGGTCTCAGCGCCGAGGGTAATCACGTTTTTGAAGCTCTAAAAACTGAATTAGGCATAACTTAAAGTGGGCTACACGCCTCTTAAAAATGAAGTAGTAATAGTTAAAAAGTTAGTCATTCAATATTAGTTTTTGAGCCTGGTAGTTAGCATGCCTTAGCTGTATTCTGATGTACTTCATCGCTGACAATGCTTTGCCGAACAAATCGCTCTTCGAACTCAACAAGCCTATTTTTAAATATTGTGTAAAGACATAGGTGAAACACCTTGTATACCGATGTACGTATAGAAGCTTGCTGTGCAAACATACAGGCTAACGCAAAGGATCGACTTAATGATGAGGAAAGCTACGCGAGGTAAATTTATGCGCAGCGTAGAGACAGGCGGATGTCAAAGTCAGTCACAGAGCATAGGGCAGGTAATACTATTGAATTTGAAAGAAAGAAGTGGGCCTGAGCAGGCCAATTAATGAAAAGAAAATCTAACTCATAGCTTCTAGGATATCGAACTACATTCCACGAATGAGCAAGCTGTAGAAGCAGCGGGAAAATATGAGCGGGTGAAGTTAGAATGTCTGAGTATGATAATCTGGGCTTACCTAGAACAACAAAGCATTCATAGAAAGCACTGCTAGAGGCTTTTGTAATGCGGTGGCCGTGGTAATGCTGATCATTATGTTGTAATAGACAGAGGCAAAAAAGTACGTCTTACCTAGAAGTGCTCCAATATAAACAATAGAGTCAGATGTGCCGAAGTCAGTTTTTAAGATCATGTTCCGTTTCCCAGTGCGACTGGAAGTGCTCTTTTGTGTGGAAGTCCTCGAAGCAGTTGTAGCAGAAAAAGAGTCCTTGCGCAATCGGAGTGGCAACGTCCAATTCAGCCTCTGCATTGACTAAACAAAAGAAAACAGATGCTTTCAAAGGGGCAGTATCCAGTGTAGATGCAATCATTCAAGCACAACTGCGTCAGATAGTGCTCCTTATCTAAGACCTAGGGCAGCATAATCTCCTATTCTGCTGTTCTTTTTGTAGCAGCAGGGTTGCCGTGTGCCACAATTAGGAGCGTTGGAACCGCAATTTCTTGGCATCTAAGCACTCGAAAATGTATTTATCTATTTATTTATAAATTATGACGCATGTTCTTTTGTTGTAATTTTGCAGAACATAGAAACGTTCTTCGCATTGACGAGGGCTTCTTCAGTTCAGTTTTCTTTTATTTTCATCAATGCACTGTTTACATACTCACAGATCAAGAGCTCTAACATACCCAAAAATTCTAGACAAAGGCATTTTTAAGTGGGAAGCCATTGATGAATGCAATTTTTCTTCATATAATGTAAGATTTTGCTATAACAATCAATATATCGGCGGTTTATCGGACGGCAGTTTTGAATTTTTTTCTATTACAGTTTTTACTGGCGTCAAAAGCATTACGCATTTGTTTCCTAACGGAGTCTTAACAGTTCAATTCGATTGATGGAAACATTTCAGGAAAACAGTTTTGCTGCATATGAGAAGAATGCACAGTTGCCTTCAATATATCCAAAACACTATCTTGAAAATTTCCACTTTTGAAAATTTTTCTCCGAGAATGTTACACATGAGACAGGATGACGCGAACGGGTAGCCAGTGGCGTGTAACAGTGGCAGCACTAAAGTAATTATATAGAAGGCGGGAAAGAAACAGCCGCACGAAAATCATACGTTGCTAGGAAAAAAGTGTCAACCCTTTTGGCACAGGCTGATCGATAAGCAAGGAAGCATTATTTTAATACTATCAATACATTTCACTAGAAACGCTGCTGTTCCAATAGAATCCGGAAAAAACGAAAATCATCAATTGGAACACGAAAAGAACAAAGGAACTTTCTTTTTTTCTTGACTGCTTTGTGCACGTAACTTTATCGTATTCATCAGGAACGCATTCCGAAATATTGAAAAGATGCTATCAGAAGAACCCTTCAATAACAACAGCGCTGTGGCGCAGCCCCCGTCTTCTGTGCATTTATAAGAGGATGCTGCATGCCCGCAGTAAATGCTGAACGGAGTACTGCTACCTTGAAGCGCTCATTTGAAGAATACACGTGATAGTTACTAGACAAGCAGCAGATAATAAGCCGGCACCGGATATTTCATTCATTTAAATTTATGGTGCTTTAAAATCCAAAAGCGACTGGGACGTCGTAGTGAAGCGTTCCGGAAGTTTCAACTTCCATCGCAATGTGGCCGCCGCGGCCTGGATTGAATCCGCGTCTTTCGGGAGCCGAGCGCCATAACTACTCAGCCACTCAGATATTGAAGTCAACGGCACGGCAACCGCAGCAGTCGGGCAAGTAGGCTGTTGATGGGTGAAATGAAAACGACGCCGGCTATTGGTTCGGGCAACGAGGTATCGCGTCGACGGACTGCCGACTGACTGCTTCGATCTCGACAACGTACGACCGACACTGCCGTTCGCCGACCATTGCCCACCGCCGTGGTCAGTGCACTGTGACAAAAGCGAACGCAACTGTGAAAATGCATTTGTATACAGACCGAGACCGCTTGTGTGACATCGCCCTTGGTGTTGGCATAATACACCGTTCGCTTTCTAATGCTACTGCCAAATTAGTGCCACATCTACGTTTTTGCTTGCGCACTGAAAGTTTCACGTTCGGAGAGAACCGAGTGAAGGCAAAACGTAAGAAAATGGCCCAGCGGCTCATCTAAAGGGCGTTATGTGTGCCCCCTGTCACATTTTAAATTTTATTCCCGGCAATTTTTGGCTATTATAGAGCTCCACAGTTAGTTTTACGGCGTTAAAATGCTTCAGTGATGCGTGCGTACGTCATTAGTCTTATTCGCTTCAAGGTTTACAACGACAACAAAAAAACTTCAGCATGCATAAACACATGAAAGCGTTTGTCACAAAGGAAATTCTGAAATACAGTTGCACGTGTAACTAAAAATCAAGTTTTTTTCACCCCTCCGCGTCGCAGGACTCATACCCAAAACTTGGTAAATGTATATTTTGTTTCGCTCTCAATTGCCTAGTGGTAAGTGACAGCATTCGCAGAAAAAGAGAAGCTTGGAAGTGTACCTTAAAATTTATTCTCCCGTCTATCGGCTTGAACGCTGTTCGTCTGAGAAATGCGGTATTGCAACCAATGGATGATCATATGTTCCGATTCCTCCTATTCATGGTGATACTAAAATAGTGGTATCCCGTCACCGGGAACCCGTTGAATTTTCAATGTGCCGGTAGCATCATAAACGCGATTATCTCTCAATCATCGAAACCACACAGAAGAGTGCACGCTTCTAAATTCGCAATGCATTTTTCTTTGTCATTTTTGTCAAAATTTAGACCATGACCCAAGGAAAATAAAATAAATAAAGAGATAAAGAAAGCGGAACGAATCGGCCATTCATTTGAACCATCTAACCTTAAGGTATGCAAGTAGGCATCATACATATTGCCGCGAAGCTTTGCACTGGTTGTTCCTACTGAAAGCCACAGAAAGAAGCTAAGCCAAATCGGCCATTTGTCCCGTCTCCCCTTAAGGTCTGGGAAAATAGGCACCATACGTATTGTCGCGAAGCTTTGTACTATTCGTTCGCTCCTGCTGAAAGCCGCCGGCACCCGGATTTATCACTTTCTGGTGCGAGATGCGACCTGAGTCATCTCGAAAAATCGCAGCCACTTGCAACATCATCTACGTAGTTGCGTATTGTTGCAGCTGCTCCTATCGCCTTATCTGGAAAGTTCGTAGCCAGTTTTAAACTGAGCGTGGCCCAATGAGGTGGCGTTTCTTCCTTTCGACGACCGCCGAAAACATTTGATGCTATCGCCGTT
This sequence comes from Amblyomma mixtum, assembly GCF_055824585.1. NCBI lineage: Eukaryota > Metazoa > Arthropoda > Arachnida > Ixodida > Ixodidae > Amblyomma > Amblyomma mixtum. The sequence goes on along the minus strand of NC_143020.1, from coordinate 21,327,262 downwards.
GCCCAGTTTTTTAGTTATGTGTGAACGCAATAAAAAATGTTTCCTCCGTCCCTCCACTCTGCTCGTCTATTATTCATAGCACTGTAATCACCACGTCACAATGTAGACAGACTGCGTTGTACAACATGAAAGTTTGCCCGCAATATAGTGGGAAAACTCAACTGAACGTTGACGGTTTTGTGTAACGGCCACGAAAAAGGTTTCAACGCAGTGAAGCGTATAAGTTAATTTATATCACGTGAGTTTCTTCAAGATGCACTTACATTTTAAAGCAGAGGCTTTTTTTATTTCACCTGCATCGAAATAGCGCCTCGCCCTCATTGAAAACGTGACCTTAAGATCATCGGCCGAATCAGAGGACTAGCGCCGCAGCCAGATTGGCCAATTTTTAACGGCTACAAAAGTATTTGAGCTAACAGAAGGAGACCTCTAATATCAATTTTTTAGGAGCATTTGCGTAGCACATAAAATAAAAGCCTTTTCTAAAATCTGCAAAACTTCCTTGAGTGAGAATATCAGCTTCAATGATTTAGGATGATTTCTTTTCCTAAAAGAAGAGCGGATTCGCACACTTGCCTTTCCGAAAACCATGGCCGTGCTCTGGCAAAAAATATTCTACTTGGTAAAGTGGTTATGCAGAAAGATTAGCATAATCTTATTATGGCTTTTGTAAGCGATTAGAATATTGGATAATGGTTTGTTGTTGTCGAAGTAATTTTTTCTTCCCCGTTTATTTATTGTACTATATTTTTATCACTCCTCTGATGTTTTCTGTAGAGGTGCCCGATACTAGTGAAAGAAGACTTGCGCTAAGTATCCAGATATATGAACTACATGCTACTGATGCCTGTACCTTTGCTGTTTGGGAAGCACGAACACGTGGCTTGCACATTGATTCATCCCTTATCTCTAAAAGATGGTATGAGAAAAACTAGTGCTCACAAAAAGAAATAACCAAACGGTGCATCCTTCTTTGGCCTTGAAAAAAAAACGTAGCAGATGAAATGGAATAACAGCGTTAGCCCACAAACCATTTTATCTTCAATGACGAATTCAATAATATTATTGCGAACAGGGTGCGTTTCGAATGTGTCATTGATAATTTTCTAAGGCCGCTACACTACAGAATAAAATATCTTAAAAATGGCGATACTACTATAAATTCTCCTGCCGCAATTGTCCTGTAATAACAAGCGAAATCTTTTGGCAGCTTCGCAGATACATTCGGTTTTTTTCTTCTACTCTGTGTTGGCGTTGTGCACCACACGAAATAACTGTTTTCGCAAAGTATCTTAGAGTCCCATGCTCGCCTTATATATGCCAGATTTTTTGTACTAAATACAAAGTAAACGTTTTTGCTACAGCAGTCACGCATGCTGGCGAACACCGCGTGCTCGCCGCGCCATCTGGCATGACGTCACACCGCGCCTCGCCGCGGAGCCTCCGTTTGGTATGACGTCACACCGCTTGCATCGTCATTGCGCTCGCGTCGACACGCTTCACCAGCCGAAATGCGACGTCGCTACCGAAATGTCATTAGATGAAACTGCTTTCGCTGAGTATGTTCTGGCCTAGCTGAGCTAAGCCACTACCATTTATTTCCATGCTGACTTTCTTATTTTGTAGGGGGATTTGACAACGATGTGAAAGATGTTCATACTGAATTGCAAATAAATCACTCGAAGAAGTCTATCGTTTTAAAAATGCGTCGAACATATTGAATTCCATTAAGTCCGGTTGCAATAAACTGCCAATCCGGTTGGTGTGCACCATGTGCGAACGCATGAACATCATCAGTCCCCAGGCGCCGCACATTTAAATATTTCTTCTCAATTTAGAGCGTGTTACTGTTTCCCGCGTTTTAATGACACACATATTCTTTACTCACACAGTTAACATGCTACTTGGCAGGTTAAAGATCCCGTTAACGATGACGTCCCATCAGACGAAGAGTAGCAGTAACTCTCCTTAGCGTTGTCTGACAAGCAGCTGCCTGTTTCTCTCTGCAAAGGCTTCATTACCATGCAAAACTTGTTCCTTGCCTCACTGCTTCAACACGCTACTCAGCACCACTTTTCAAAACAAGAAAATAGCGGCGAGTAAGCCACCATTACTCCTGGTTTCTTCGCTCCTTTTGCCAGCGTTACAGGAAAAAACGACGGAAAGTCACCAAGGTGAACCAATCCCCACTAGGAAAATTTGGTCAGTTTTAATATTTTTATTTCTATTTAAATTTATAACGTAATGAAACAACTGGCCTCAATATAAACTCTCTGCTTTTTTTTAATTATCTGAGGGTAACCAATACGCTGATTTCCACCGAAAGAGGTTTTCTTCTAGGATAAGTTAAGTAAATATAGAGTTAACGCAGCTGCACGGCACATTTTAGAACCTAAGATGATTTGACATTTTCAAGAAACAGCGTTGATCAAGCCTATCTCGCGAAGATTGAACTTAACATAGGTTGGCACGATTGGTCTACGTACTATATGCAGTGCCACCGGTGAGCATCCAGATAGATTAGAACATCTTACTAGCAGCTAACGCTTCTTAGTGCATCAAAGATAACCCCCTCCTTCCCCTTGCCAAGATACTTCTCGTTATTCAGTTTTTGCTTCATTATAGTAGCGGGTCATACACTCTAGCTCCGCTTCAGTGTATGACGCAAAACCGTTGATGGGTCCCTACAGCTGTTTCTCTCGTGCACACAGCCACCGACAATATTTCCATATGATAACCACCAGGTCACGGTTATAGTACTATTTCCATGTCACGTGATACACTATTGAAACACGGTAAAGCATACTGTTCTCCTAATACGATACTATCAACCCTCACCTACTTGCACTTTGATCTCTGTTGATTACTATAGTAATTAGGGCATCACATATTATACAAATATTTCCTAGCACCAAAGAGTCATACAACACATTATGTGACAGACCACACGACATAAACAACACCTTCATTTAGCCAACGCACAAAAACGCTGCGTGGCCTCGGAGTAGCGTGTATGACTCGGAACTTAAGGGTCATAGGAGCGATTACCAACTAATTGCCGAAACTTTGTTTTCCGTGCAATTGAGTAACCTTATATCTTTGCTTGTCATTTTGATGTTCCAGTCATGCGACTACCTTTTCATTACAATTTTCGAAATATTTTTTTTCGCTCTTCAGTTCAGCCGCTCCACGTATGTGTTCGCCACCATTTCCACCAATCCGGATTTTCCGCTCACAACTGCGCTGGCGAGCTTTCTGCACATCAGAATCCTTAATGCTGCCATGTGTTAAACCGACAGCTTGTAAGCTGTGACAAATAATGAAAACGTGATAAAAAGGCGCTGCAAAGTTGCTTTTCGCGCTCGCGGTCCAAAGAACTAGCCGTGAAAATGTTACGTCATGTGCTTCAGCTTGAAGAACATGACAAGGAGTGGATTTTTGAACAGAACATATAAATTTCGTTGGCTAACACAAGTTTTAAATAATATACCCCGAACACATGCAGTGTATTAGAACGGTTACTTTTACTTATCGTAGCTCTTCCCTCCTCGCTCGCCTTTTTTTTTACGCGTTTGTGTTCCAACAGCTCAATTCTGTGGTTTATCATTCTAAACATGAGCATCGCCCCTGCTAAAGTTCTCTGAGCAAAGTACCAAATATTCACTGGAATCAACCCCACCCCAGCGCCAATAAGACTACTTAGGCAGCTAGTTCCCAGTTGGTAGCTTACCTTCGGGAAATTAGTAGATAAACTGCATGCCTGTATGCGCGACAATTACTTTCAAAGGATGACATTGCGCATGCTGAAATACGCTCACATCGAAGGTAGCAATAAGTGAGTTTCCTACATGCAGCCAAAAAGGTAGCATCTGCACGTACAACGGGGTATCATGGACTTGAAGTGGCTTAATTAGTTATACACACTATTTCAAGCAGTGGTCAGGTTCCGTTACTGTCCAGCATACTCATGAGGCAACTCTTAATTTTAGCTCGCTGAATGCGATCACTTAAGGCCCTTGTTCGATTAGAATTATGAGCTGCATAATATAACACAGCCAATGAAAAACACACGCCAATAAAGGCAGCAGGAAGAAAAGCTGCAGCTTTTAAGCAGGGCGTACTGAGCAAAATTCGTGATAACACATTCCTAATGTGCAGTTTCAGTTTCTTTTTACATATTCGGCGCAGCTCAGTACATTAAGCGGCAGTCATTCGAAGAACACGAGCTGTGACATTAGCTGAGCCCTTTCTTTGAAGTGTCTCTGTTGCGTTGGGTGTCTTGGACGAAAAGACCGGGTAACGCATTGCTTTGACCAGCTTGGGTTGCGCACTCTTATCTACAGCAAAAAAGCAACCGTGCAATACTGTAGTGGTTAACGAGGAAACTTGAAGTCTTGTGTTCCGCCGCCTTTTCTTATTTTTCTTTGTCAGCCTGATTGTCTATAGAAGTAACTCGCGCCTTTTTTTGCATTCGAAATAAACACGTTTGAAAAGCCTGTTCCTAAAAATGATCAGTGCTGACACAGCTTCGAGAAGACACAATGGAAAGCAGGAAGGGTATGGATAAAATGCGATAGAATGGAAGAAATTTCGGAAAGGTTCATGCGTTACATGTAACTTTTAACTAGTGGTATAACTTTGGTTAACTTCCATCAGCAATTCAGCGATACTCTCTGATTGGATGTGGCGAGCTAATTCATGCAAAGTGTAACATGAGGGGCGCTTTCTGAAGAGAATAAATTCCTAGCAAAAAATCAACTTGCCTTGTACGCTTTCAGTGGAAGAATTTTGTTCGAACAGGCCACATGAGACGGAATGCGCGGGAGGCTGTGGATCAGCTGGAATCTGCCCTTCGCTGCATCCATCCGGCGTTGACGGACTCAGAGACTGGGGTGTATCAGGCGACGCCAGGTCGAAATCTCCGTGAGGCACATCAACAGGGCATTTGACGAACTCCGGCAGGACTTTACGAAGAGATTGGCGAACTGCCATCTCCATGGCTCTCCCCGCAATGTGAACAGCCAGCCCAGGGCGGGTAGTGCAAAAAACCACGTAGACCACATTTTTCTCGCTAGGCAGGCACCTCGATTCGGTTATGATGCAGGCGTACATGACATTGCCGCACGCTCTTACTGCATGGGTTACGCTGGAGCCGGAGAAGCGGCGTTTAATTTCCGAGGCTAGACTCGTCAGCATCGTCGAACCCTGAAGCAATGTCATTGCGACATCTAGATTGTAAAAATTCCACTTCGGAATGTATTGCCTTGGCAGCAACGAACAGCGGACCCAGGCTATGCACCACAGAGCCTCTGACCTCGGCGTCACTGCTTCCACGGCATCGCAGATTGCGTCACGTATTTTTGCTGGCTCCATTTCTCTGAGCCGTGGCAGCCATGACATCATGGCGTCATCGAGGCATTCCAGGTCCTCTGTATGTACCTCTTGGAGAAGACGACGTAGTTTCGACAGCTCGGCGTAAGGCATCCTTAGTGACCGGGTGTCGTCGACGGGGTGACGGCCCCACCACCAATCTTAGACGTGGAGTTCAGTGATGCTCAGCTGCAGTTATTCCACGCTTTTAACGCTTGCAGTCCTGTTAACGGCTTGAGCGGTCGGCACATAGCAGACCTGCGCTGCTGTCACCTTTGGTAGATTCCCAGTGGCCAGCAGAAGCTTCAGACACCGAACGTGATCGTTAAAGTTAAGTGCCGAATGCCGCTACCGGTGTCTCGCGTATACGAACACCCGCATAGAAATCAGAGAGCAGTCGTTATCAACCGCCCTCATGCGATTATCTACTTAGGTCATGTGATATCATGCTTTATCAAATTCGAGCGTGGTTAGGGCCTCGAAACTTGGCAGTAGAAAGCAGAAAAGAGATATCGCTGCAGTAAACGTGTTAAATCTGAAACATGCTATGTTTAGGCAAGCGCACGTATTATTCTATACATCGAAAGCATCGAGGTCGTTTATTTTAGAGCGCAGCTCTTTGGCGTCCGTTCCTGGGTTTCGCGTCGTCGTCGGCCTCGTAACCAGCTCCGCCCCCCTTTCATCCCCCCAGCGCTAGCAGCGACCGACTGATACCGCTGGATGCCGCTGACGCCGCTAGAGAGTCAAGATAACGTGACTGCATAGAACACCGTCGCCGCCATGCAGAAAGAGGAGGAAAGGGTCCCCCCCCCCCCTGTCGGCCTCGTAACCAGCTCCGCCCCCCTTTCATCCCCCCAGCGCTAGCAGCGACCGACTGATACCGCTGGATGCCGCTGAAGCCGCTAGAGAGTCAAGATAACGTGACTGCATAGAACACCGTCGCCGCCATGCAGAAAGAGGAGGAAAGGGTCCCCCCCCCCCCCTGTTCTTGTGTGGCGGATAGGGTGCTCTTCAGTTGCCGACGCGCCGGTTATTTCACGTAGGCCCCGGCACGTCGACGAATACGTGACCACCTTCCCACGGCTAGACCTGGTTCTTAGCGCTGCGGAAGCGAGGGTATCATATTGTTTGTGTCGGAATCGGCGGCGTTGTCCCTGAAACCAACTCCGCAGCTGGGGTTGACTCACTATCGAAAAGGTGAAACAGCTTATTTGCTGCGCTCAAATTTCGCATTAGGAAGTAACGTAATCGTCGGTAATTTTTTTATGTTGAGAAAATATGACTAAATCATAACTTGAGCATAAAGAAGACACGCATGGGGTCGTCCCTAACTTCACTTGTTTGTCGCACATAAAAGCGCTATTGGTCAGTATTTTAGGTTGGCATCTCATTTTTGTGTGTTATGCAAGGGGAATGCCTTGTGTAGTAACGGTTACTGTTTAGCATGACGCTGCATCTGTCGGGTGACGTACAAGATGCGTTGCATCGGGCGACACACGAGTTGCTTTTGAACAATCGGGGCGCTAGAAGTTTTTATCGAGAAGGCAGCTGAGTGCGCCGGCATTGTTACAAATCGCATGATATGCAGAACTTCTGCAAACATCAATTCCAAGTTGCTCTTGTTACTGAAGAAAAGATACGAGCGCTATCTTTTAAAACAAACAAAATACATGCATGACGTGTGCGTCGTGGGTGCTTCCCTAAAAAAAGTACCTTTTAATTTCTTTCTCATCCCATGGTTCGCCATGACATGAGAACATTATAGCACTGACTCTTGGGTTGACCTCAGTGACAAGTCTGTTGACGACTACTTTCTGGAAATCGTGAACATTAGCAGCTAAGACAAAGGCTGTGCGTGCCTTCGCAGGCTTCCAAATTTTCATTTGTTAAATGCCATTTGTCATTGTGATTTTATTTCAGCATCACATATATACAGCTTAGTAGCGGTAAAAGCAGCAGAGTTTTCGAATTTTATCCCCGTCTCACTGCCGAAAAGAAGTTGCTATTAAGAACAAGCAATGCTTCTTTTTCAATTCAATTCACCTTTATTTTCAACATTTCACAATGTTGACGGTCTCCCAGGCAAAAAGCTGTAGTAACAGCTTGACGAGGCCTGGAAGCCGGCGGCAGGCAGCAGTGACAGCGGTACAAAAAAAATTATATACGATATCAATTGCTATTACATTTTATCACAGATTTACAAAAATAAGAGGTGAAGTAAACTAATCAAAAAAAAGATATTGAGATGTTATACAAAAGCCAGGGTTAACATGCACATAAAACTGCAAAAAAAGTGATAATTGCACATATGAGAGGTTAAACTACCATGTGTATGTTTTTATTTGAGTATTTGATCTTGAATGCACATACAGTATGGCAAGCTGAAACATTGCAGTAACTCCTCCCTGCAAGCACCTTTATCCCTAATTCAAAAACGTAGGCAGATATGCACCAAATGGCAACAGTTGTCCTTTATTATCTGCATTGCAACGGATGACAAACCAATACACTCTAGCCACGCCAAGCATAGCTGGTTTCACCGGCGGTCGGCTTTGCCCACGCTTCGTCGGCCAGCCAGCAGGTGCTTGGGCCTGAGGCTGGGGATGGTACGGTCGCCCTCGCCCTTCCTGGCCTGCCGGTTCATGGATCGCTGGGCCTTCTTGCCCAGCTTCTTCACCTTCTTTCGCATCTTTGAATCACGAATGCCCGATTCGTCTCTTGGAGTCCTCGAGCTGCTGCGCACACGGCCTTCACTGTCCTCCCGCTTCCTCTTCAGTGGACGGGGAGTCCTCACCTCTGAGGCAGCCCGCTTGAAGTGAGTCCGGCCCTTGTCAAGTTCCACACCGAGGTCCGACATCTCTGTGCGCAGTCTGCTAACGCTGCGTTCCCTCTTCTTCATTATGGGCCTTGAAACCTTCGGCTTCTTGGTGTTGTCAATCTTGGCATTAAGTGCCAGGATGGCTTTCTTCTTTCGAATCTGTCGAGCAAGACCTCTGATCTTCCTCATTTCCTCATCTTCCTCGCTCTCAGGGAAGTCATAAAATCCAGCCTGCTCCCTAAGCTCTTCCTCTGCCTCCAGTTGTTTCAGTTTCTCAAAGATCTCCGGGTCGATGTAATCTGCAATGTTATGGTCCTCCCAAATCTCAGGTATAACGTCGTACTTTTCATCTTCTGGAAGGTCATAGTTCTTCTTCAGATCCAGAATATAGTCATCACCCAGCTCCTCTTCAATATGACGTTCCAGTTTCTTTTTGGAGCTGTCAGCCTCCATCTTCTTCTGAAGCGCAGCTTCAGGAATGAAAGGTGGCCGTTCCTTGGAATCCCTCGGAGCAGGCATTGCCACGTGCAGGCGGTTGAGGATGCCCTCCACCTTCTTGCCGTGCATCTTCACCTCCACACGGTGGGCCAGAAGGCGGTCGCAGGCCTCGTTCCTCACCTCAACCACACCTTCTTCGGTCACTGTGCTCATCTCCAGCACTGGGATGGACTCCTCGGCCAGTTTGGAGAACAGAGCCTGGCCTTCAGGAGAAAGGTTGGCCGGTCTGACGATGTCCACTTTGTTGACTACCACCAAAAATGGCTTGTTCACAAACAGTGGCTTGATGTTGAAGAGGAGTTTCATCTGCTCCTCGAGGGTGTTGAGCTGGTTTGGTCAATGAAAAATTTCCGTGTTTCAGCTCTGGTTAAACCTGGAGTGACGCGATAGCTACAGCTGGCCGGGTGCAACTGGCTCAGTCCAACTGCAAAGTCAGTCTTTCGCCGCTGCGCTTCGCTGGGCGTTCCTTCTTCATCTTCGTCCCTGGACGCGGATTCATTCTCTCCCCTTCTCGCTCTCTCCACTCCTCCCTCACTTGGTTTCGCCGGCGCGCTTCTCCACGCCACGTGACCAACCATGTGAGCAGCCACGGCGCCGCTACGCTGAAGGCTCGAAATGCTAGCGTAATGAAGGCGCGCGGCGCGCACACCAGCTGCGGGCTATGACGTCACTCAGCACATGCGCAGACGTCACTCAGCACATGCGCACAGCTGGCGGAGCGGTGGAGCCACGGCTCAGCGCGAAGCCACGTTAACCTCGCGAAGCGGCTGGCGTAGTGTAGCTATCGCTACAGATTATTACATCTCCTGCATTTGATTCTGCTCCTGCATACAGGGATTGGAGTCTATCATATTCAGCCTCAAGCACTTCATGAGGGCATCTTGCGAAATGACCATATTGATTGCTTTTTGAACAATAAACTGAAAAAATCACGCGTAAAATAAAGGTGACGCGTTGTTTAGGCAGCAGCCACGAAGACTAAATCATGAATACCATATTTTACGGCTTATAAGCACTATCTAAGGTCTTTACCGTGAAGAAACCTGGAGGAAAATCCCAGAGAGCACCAGGTAAACGTGCAGTCGCTTGGGGCGATCATGTGGAGGCCAATCGCCAAGCCACATGAGAGCAATAGCAGCAATACGCAAATGTTAAAACACAAACACAAAGAAAAATTTGCCGCGCTCACACCCATACGGAACAAACGGAACTGTCACACATCTGGAACTCCCAACAGCGCTTAGAACGGGATCAGCTGCACATACGCACGATTTCCGCGCGCTCTTAGGTATAAGCTAGGCCAGCAGTGCAGGAACTGATTTTAGTCCAGTGTCACCAAGTCCACGCATGCTGGCTGAACAGGCCTGCATGCAAACGCTGTACAAAATGGTGGCCCTGTATGGTAGAGCGCGCCAGGTTAGCCAACCTCTCTGAAACCTCGTCACAAATGTTCTAAGGCAGTCAAGGATGCTCTCCAAGTGGTCGCGATACGGTACGAGGCCAGCAAGATGCTCACAAAATCGGCGCGACATTAGCCGTAAAAAGGTCCCCAGGGAAGCAGTTTCGTATACTTCGTGTTGTAGTGTCTTCATATGCTGCTGCGTCTCTCACATTGAGCCCAATAACGTTCACATTGAGGCGGCCCTGATGCACTAGCAGGACGACGAACATCTTTTCGCTCACATGAAAGGAAAACCTTCGCAGTCGGAAGGTAGCTAGTTGGCGGATGAGATAAGCGCCTCGCGGTCATTTGTAGCAATCTTAAATTTCGACCATACATCTGCGGAAAACTCCCTCGTGTTTTTAGCGACCGTCACTCATTAAGACCTTTACGAGCGGCTGACAAGGTACAGCTTCCGTTTCCAAGAGTAGGATGAATGGTCGTGTACATGTCGTGGCAGAAGCACCAAGGTGCCGATTGTTTACCATGCGCACCCAATTACCTGGTTCTGGTAGAACTCACCAAAGATTACTTTATTGCTTGTGCCATTAGCGCACCCATATGGTGCAGCTTCGATGCACGGACCCAAAGTTAGCCCCGCTCATCGAATAGCTAGAAGGCTGGAAAGCTCATGTTCGGAGTGCTTTCCTTCGTGGGCGCCGCCCTTCGCTGTGGTAAGTGGCGCCATCTACAAATGCAATTTGGACAGCAACACTCGTCGCATGATCCGAGTTACGACCAAATATCTTAAACGCTTATCATGACGAATGACCTGCTAGCCATTTGGGAGTCCTACGCTCGCAAGCAATAGGCAGTGGTACTTTTGGCCTAGATTGCTTCCGAAAGTTTCGATATGAGTTAAAAGCTGCCATCACTGCCAACGCCTGAAGGGTCCATCTTTGAACCCAGCAGGATTTTTTATTGAAGCCATGGCTCCTCTGAATGCCTCTTTCTAAGATATGATAATGGACCTACTTGGTCCTGGCACGTTACCGTCCTCAAGCTGATGGGTGGGTCCACACTGACCGCGGTGGGATTGGAATTACAGACGATGACACAGGGGGAAATTTAAGAAGGAAACAAGGCAGGAAGTAAAACATTTAAAGTTAAGATAAAGGACCTAGAGAGCACGTTACTCGTTTTGTAGAATCTAGTGTTGCGAAGTTCTGCAAATCGGTTTATACTCCACTCGCGGAATCTAAAAAAAGTGTTCGGTCGCTCGTGCTTCCGTTTATTCAGTCATGTTGACGTAGTCAGTAACACCCAGTCCGTCCATCGCGAAGTTCTTCCAGGATGTCCAGGCCTCTGAGTCTAATCCCCAGGTAGCATCTTCAGAGGTCCATCACGCCTGCGACGAAGTCTAGTCCATAGAAAGGACCAGTCGTCGTGTGGCATAACGCTTCCACCTTGCGGCCTCGGTCTCCGTGGTCTGAACTGTAGCGTCATTTCCGGTTGAAGAACGCACCTTTTCAGAACCTCATTCGAAGCCATTGCCCGCCGGCTATCACCTACTATCCTTGAAGACTCACAAGAACAATTATTTAGAGCCGTTATTAATCAATAGGGAATTACTCTGACATTTGTGGCTAACAAGGAAATTATATATCGAACCCCGAAAAGTCCCCCCGCCGCGGTGGCTCAGTGGTTACGCCACTCGGCTGCTGACCCCAAAAACGCGGGTTCGATCCCGGCCGCGGCGGCTGAATTTCGATGAAGGCGAAATTCTAGAGGCCCGTGTACTGTGTGATTTCAGTGCACGTTAAAGATCCCCAGGTGGTCGAAATTTCCGGAGTCCTTCACTACGGCGTCCCTCATAGCCTGAGTTGCTTCGGAACGTTAAGCCTCAATAAAAAAAAAACCAAAAAGTCGATACACGGACCTAAACTAACCCTAAGAAAATTGCAATCAAACATCTAAATAAATTCAGTCATATTCAGCTTTGTGTTCTCAACCTCGTACGACCACGTTTCACCTTCTGCGGCGAAGTGTCTAACTTAGAACGTATGGTGTGGAAAAGCCAGAAAAATCAAGGTGTTGCGATGATCAGCGACCCAGCAACTGAGGAATAGGATGCGGCGCTGGGCAGCTCACGCCGGAACTGTTAAACCCCGGAGGAGGGCCGGCAACAGCCAGTGGGCTCCCTAAATGAGGGCTCACAACACTAACCTCGATTTATCCTGTCAATTAAATGCTATAGACACACACACACAACCTCCTTCGATCGTCTTCTTCCTCCTTGCTCTGTCGCCCATCCACATCATGTGCACTTCTATGTCTTCACTCACTTTGTTGTACGTCTCTGTAAACTTCACGTAAATTACGACATTTCTCGAAATCCTCAAGTCGAAAATGTTGAATTGCATTCCTAACAGGCTTAACACGCTACGCTGAGGGCCCGTCGCTGTAAAGCGGTACTGCTCCCAAAGTAGCCGAGATTATTGTGCATATTTTGCTGGATAAAGGTGTGCCTTCGAATATCAGTAATGACTGTGCGATTGATCGCAAGGCTTGCTTTGCTCAGGCTGCGTTGGATATTACGGACACCAGCCATAGGCATACGGCGGCGTACCACAACAGACAAATGGTTCGTTGAAACAGAAGAAACGAACCCTCACGGACATACTTTCTAAATATGTTGATTTAGAGTATAAACGGTGCAATCAGATTCTTTTATACGCAAATTTCGCTTGCAATAAGGCCTTGAGCACGAATTAAAGCGTAAAAAAAACCTAGACAAAGACAGGTTTACACATCAGGACGTGAAAGAGACGACTGCGCTCAATCCACGCCAGCTTTTCTTCGCTCGTCAAATTGTCAATTCGTTGAAAGCTATGTTTCCCGTTTACCTTGACTGTGATAGTGAGTTTGACCTCGACGTCGTCACTTTTCTCAACGTACGAAAGAAGCAAGGCAACTGGCAAGACAGCGAATACATCGACAACGCCAGGTAGACGCTTGCCGCTACAAACTAGTGCGCCGATTCGTTTCGTACGAGGCTGGCGTTTACATGTGGGTTTGGATAACCATTCGTCGTCGCCGGGGATTTCTGAAAATCGCTGCGCCGATACTTCTGTTCTTTCCGCTCTATTAACGATGTGGCTTGCGCCGTTTCACCCACTACTCAAGCCGGCTAATCGCACAGTGCGCAGCGCATACGCGTTGTGCACGTTGTCCGGGACAAGGCCTATCATACCAGGCCCGTGCGATTGAGCTTGAGGCTAGCTAGAGCCCTTTTCTGTGCCGCGGTAATCGTGTCTTGCTCTCCTGCGTCCTTTCTGTCCGGTTATCAATCCGGAGTAGGCAGGTTGCACTGAGGCAGCGCTGCACAGGACGGAGCAATTACACATACCTTACTAGACAAAGATGCAGGCGTCGATCAATCGCCAGTTTCCTTTCGCTCGACCGGCTATATTAGTTGCCGTGTTCCGACCGCGCGCTGTGCAATATCCTTTTCAATATTTCATTCCTACTCCGGAAGGAATATGTGAAAGCTATGACAACTATTTCCTAACGTGTCGAGATAAGCTTTTAGGTGGGCAGCAGAACGGGTGTAGAAAATATGACATGTCTTCTTACGTACAAAGCTGTTGTAACTAACGAAATTCAAGATATCACATATAAGAGAATTATATCCGACCTGCATTTCATCTTAGAGCGCATTTCTCATAAATTTGTTTGCTGACTGCAGACGCCGATAAATGCGCATGCAACTCTGAGTGGAAGTTTATGGTAACATAAGTGTACAGCATGCTGCTTGTCTTCAACACGTGATACAGCGGGAGAGAAATGTTTTTGCAACTTCATCAAAAACCGTAGAGGCGGCCTATCAAGACCAAAGTAAGTCTTTCAAAATAATATAATATTTGTCATACGCCTATCCGCTGTTAAACGAACCCACTGGTTCAGTTACAAAAAAGACGTCAATCTGGTGTATTTCTCCCCATGCTGTTTCTAGCTTCAGTGAGGTACTCTAATAACACAAAGAACCCCGCCGCGGTGGCTCAGTGGTTATGGCGCTCGTCTGCTGGCCCGAAAGACGCGGGTGCAATCTCGGCCGCGGCGGATGAATTTCGATGAAGGCGAAATTATAGAGGCCCGTATGCTGTGCGATGTCAGTGCACGTTAAAGAGCCCCAGGTGGTTCAAATTTCCGGAGCCCTTCACTACGGCGTCCCTCATAGCCTGAGTCGCTTTGGGACATTAAACCCCAATAAACCAAACCTACTAAAACAAAGAAGGATTTTAGCGGGGGAAGCTGTTCAGATCATTGGAATGTATGTGTGCTTTCCGCAGCAAATGTTGTGCTGATCCCACCCCCGTCTTTCAGACGCGTACTCAGTAGCCACCTGCTGAACCATATCTACGAACGTGCAAACACCATTGCAACTAGTTGCCCCATATCGTAAAATCGTCGGATAGGTGAATACATGGCGCCCTTTAGTGACGCAGACAGTTCTTGCACTCGCAGTTATCACAACACCGGAGAAATTTAGAATCCTTCTACATAGTACATAGTTATAGCATTCGGTCAGAAAGAGCTCCTTAGAATTGTGTGCTATCTGGCTAACAGCATAGATAACAAACGCTTTCGCCGGAAGGAGGAAATAACGAAAAAAGACGACGGTCGGGGGCCCATACCAGACCATTGTTCACACAAGAGCCGAAACAAAACGATGGTTCAGCTCTGTTTGCAGCGTCGGCCTCGCGATAGCTTTTTTCTTGCTTGACTACAGTTTTGCTATTATCTCTCGAGCTCTTGTTTGCGGCTGTTATTTGTGCTAGGATTAAGTACTGAGTTACAAGTTATAAGCATTTATTAAGTTATGTATACTTCTAGATTCGCACGGAATCTGGCGAGGACTGGCTTTTCGTCTGTGAAAACGTTAGCTGTCGTTTTCAGTTCGCTATGGTCAGCTTTGCAGGCAGCACTCGTTTGAATGCGAGATCTATTGCGGTACCCTTTGTTTCCTTCTCATAGTCGAGAGCAGATGACGGTTGCGCGGTTTGTGGTATGATCGCTGACGTCACAGGTGAGTAATAACCATCCTTCGTTTCCGCGGGTTCGATCCCGGCAGCGGCGGTTGAGTGTCTTTGGAGGAGAAATTCTAGAGGCGAGTGTACTGTGCGATGTCAGTTCACGTTAAAGAACCCCAGGTGGTCGAAATTTCCGGAGCCCTCCACTACGACGTCTTTCATAGCTTTAGTCGCTTTGGGACGTTAAACCCCATAAACCATAAACTGAACCTTCGTTTCTATCTTTCCAGGCCATTAGAGGTCAAATCAAGGTCGCGCGTCTATACTAAGGCCAACGGCCCGATCTTGAAATCGCAAAGGCCAAATTTGAATGTCCTCATTTTGTTGCCCACAGTCAATTAGCCTGGACGTCGACTTTTGTTCGAAATCAAGGAGGTCTAATTTCGGGGGTGGCCCAAATTATCGGAATGTCCGGATCAAATTTCGAGGTCACTGTTGTATTGCCAATAGTCTAATTACTTCGGAGATCTATTTTGCTGCAATTAATCCAGGTCAAGTTTTTGTAATGATGGTGGGTCAAATTTAGAAATAGTCATGGCCTAATTTAGAGCTGAGCATCATATTTCCCGTAGCCAAATTATCCTAGACACAAATTTTTATCCAAATTGTTGAATGCCAAATTTCGGGGCTCTGGTGGTCCAAATTTGGAGGGCGCCGCCATATTGTTCACAGTCAAGTTCACCTCAATGTTTATGTTGGTCCCAATTGTTGACGGTTAAATTTTGGGGCTTCGGGTGGACCTTATTTTGAAAGTAGGGGTGGGCCAATTTTGATAATAAAGAGGGCGAAATTTTGGCACACCATCGCATTGGGAATAGTCAAAGTATGCTTGGACGTCAGACTTAAAAGGGCAACGGCATACGTTTTTGGAATCGACGAGCTTAAAAGGGACGAATGTGGGAAACTTGCAGCTAAAGGATGCGAGGTTTTTTTTGGGCTAGCATTTGAAACAGTGACGCAATCGCCGATGAAAATGACGACGGCCTTCAAGCTTCTCCGCAGCGCACAACAGTCACAACAGCGCAACAGCAGTCATTCTTAAGTTGCTGGATTTCCGCGAAAAGTTGTTGGTGATGAAAAATGTCTCGAAACATAAAGAGTCTGATTACTACATTAGTGAAGATTTTTCCGCCAACGTCCGTGCTATTAGAAAGAGAATTTGGGATGCTTCAGCAGTTTTCCGAAGCCAGGGTTCTGTGGTCAAGCTACGCTATGATCACGCTTTTATTGACAGAGTTCGCTACATTTGGGACGACGTGTCGAATGCTCTTATCAGAGACCCGAGGTTTTCCATTAATCGCATTTGCCGATCATCATCTCGCGATGCCTCTCCTACAGATCAATTTTCTCAGTCACCACGTTCCGCTTCCCCTCATTGACTGCCACATAATTCCGATTGTAACCTTTCAGTTTTGAACTTAAATGCCAGAAGCATAACTAACAAGTTCGCAGACTTCCTATCTTTAATTACTGCACACTCACCTCATGTAGTTGGTATCACAGAAACTTGGTTGCATGACGACATATTAGACTGTGAATTCACGCCTCCTGGCTACGTTGCGGTTCGCACAGACCGACGTCACACTAAAGGTGGTGGCGTTGCGTTGCTTTTTCGATCTGATCTCAAGTTTTCAATAATGTCACCACCAGGTGACATAGAATCAGTCTGGTGTAAACTTTATCTAAATAAAACATGTCGTAATAGGCGTATTCTACCGTCCGCCTAGTACCTCTGTAAATGAAGTTCAATCTCTTATTCAGTATATTAACGAGCAGCATTTCAATGCGGGCAACCTTATTTGCATGGGTGACTTTAATGCCCCCGGCATCCACTGGCCTACCTTAACGCTGGTAAAAGAAACCCCCATAAATAGAGAACTAATTTCCTTTTCCCTTTCATTTGACCTTATTCAGATTACCAATCAACCTACAAGATGCGACGCTCTGTTAGATTTGATTTTCGTTAGTTCTAACATTGTCAGAAAGGGCTACGAATGTGATGTCATTGAAGGAATTTCTGACCATAAGGCCGTTCTTGCCTCCTTATATTTTTCTATTACTAAACAGAATTACGTTTTTTCCACATTTCCCGATTTTAATCACGCTGATGACGTTTCAGTAATTGACACCCTAGCTGATGGATTTGAAGAATTCGTTGCACTGAGTTCTACATGTGATGTCAACACATTAGTGAGCTATTTTGAATCCTTAGTTACAAAATGTATTCAGTGTTTTATTCCTCAGAAAACAAAGAAGAAAAATACGAAAATTCCCTGGATGACACGAGATATAATTCATCTTACACGGCGTGTACATAGACTTAGGCGTACGAAGCGCTTAGACAATCAGGCAGCCATGACACGTTTCATCAAAGCGAAAGAAGAGCTTCGATTGAAAATGAACTCCGCTAAGGATTTTTTTTCCGAGTACAGCTACAGGATCTACTAAAGACTAACCCGCGTAAATTTTGGTCATCTGTTTTTCCACGGGATACCACAGCTACTACAATGAGGGTTAACAATGAATCGACTAACGATCCATTTCATATATCCAATGCATTTAATGAGTACTTCCACTCTGTATTTTCTCGTGACAATAACGTCATCCAACCAGTCACCATTGCTCGTAGTGCCGTGCCAATCAATGATATTAATATCAGTGAAGAAGGTGTTCTGAACCTAATTTTGAAACTTGACACTAAGAAATCTGCTGGACCTGATGGTATCCCGAACTTGTTTTTGGTACGCTACTCATTATGGACCTGCCGCTACCTAGCTGTCATATTTCGCGAGTCTCTTGCTTCCTGTACAGTTCCTTCATCCTGGAAAATGGCCCAAGTCGTCCCTCTATTCAAAAGTGGTGACAAGCAAACTATATCCAATTATAGACCAATCTCTTTAACCTCTCATGCATGTAAAATTTTAGAGCACATTATTTACAAACACATCATGGAATACCTCGAATCACATAATTTATTAACAAATGTTCAGCATGGCTTCAGACGCGGTTTCAGCACTTTGACACAACTTAACGAATTTACTCACGACATTTGCAGTAACCTTGATGCAGGCAATCAGATAGACGCAATATTCGTTGATTTTTCGAAGGCATTCGATACAGTTATTCACTCAAAACTTATGTATAAACTTGACATGATCCTCAATAACCCTCGCCTTCTCAATTGGATTTCAAGTTTTCTTTCCAACCGTTCTCAATTTGTGTCCTTCAACCGAACTAATTCTAGGGTAGCAGACGTGCCCTCAGGAGTTCCACAGGGTTCTGTATTGGGCCCATTGCTTTTTTTGATTTTTATAAATGACTTACCTTGTAACATCACCTGTAACCTACGTTTGTACGCTGATGACTGCGTGTTGTATCACAAAATTTCCTGCCTTGATGATAACTTATACCTTCAGAAATCATTTTCAGAATTTAGCTCTTGGTGTGCTACATGGCAAATGACTATTAACATCCGCAAAACCGTTGTTATGACTTTCACTAATAGAACGAAACCTTCCGTGTTTACTTACACAATTAGCAATACCCCCATCCAGAGTGTGAGTCAATACAAATACCTTGGTCTTATTTTCACACCCAGTGTGTCATGGTCCAAACATATAGATTTCATAACCTCAAAGGCGCTTAAAAAGTTAGGATACCTCCGCCGCACAATAAAAGCTGCTCCTAGAGATACGAAACTACTGATGTTTAAATCGCTAATCCGTCCACTACTTGAATACGCCTCCCCTGTATGGAACCCGCACAAACAACGCGAAATTAACCAAATCGAGGCAGTGCAGAAGAAAGCCGTTCGCTTCATATGTCACAGGTTTGGTAGAGATTTTTCGCCTTCCACGGCACTTTCATCACTGGGCCTGCAACCACTCTCATCTCGACGAAGGACTGAGTCTTTAAAAGTTTTGTATTGCATTATTAACTCTTTCTGTCGGACCTCTGCAAATGATTACCTAACCCCTGCTATACCATCTAAAACTAGAAGTCACCACAGCCTAAACATCACGCCTTATTTTGCCCGCACGGACACTTTTAAATAGTTTTTTTCCGCGTGCAATCGAATATTGGAATTGTTTACCCGGTTCTACTCGCTCTCTTCCTTTAGAGCTGTTTTTAGCGGCTATTGAATAGTTTTTTCGTTTTTCTTGTTTTCACTTGTACTGTTTCGGATGTTTGCCAGTGTTGTGCTCCATGTTTTCCTAAACTGTTGTTCACACCCACCCCTGCAATAGCCCAATAGGACTGCAGTATGTATAAATAAATAAAATAAATAAATAAACGCCAAGAGGGGGATGCATGATGACGTCATTGAAGGTAGTGGTACATTTGCATAGCATAAACACCTACTTTGAAGAAAAATGGCTGAGGCTTAACTTGGTTAAGCCTGGAGAATGCGAAGCGTCATCGTGTCGCGTAATTTGGAGGCGCACAACATCAGCGACGGCGCGAGGTGGGCCCCCGTTTCTCCACTGTCGTGACGTCATCGTGTCACGTGGTGTGACGTCATGTATCACGTGATTTGGAGGCGCACAACCACAGCGACGGCGTGAGGTGGGCCCCCGTTTCTCCACTATCGTGACGTCATCGTGTCACGTGGTGTGACGTCATGTATCACGTGATTTGGAGGCGCACAACCACAGCGACGGCGCGAGGTGGGCACCCGTTTCTCCACTGTCGTGACGTCATCGTGTCACATGGTGTGACGTCATGTATCACGTGATTTGGAGGCGCATAACCACGGTGAAGGGCTGAAGTGGTAGCTAAAGTAGTATGCTTCGCATAAAAAAAAACAACGCCACGAAGGCAAAGCCCGCCGAACATTGTTTGGCAGCAACCAAGGAGGCACGGCAGGGTGTGGCTAACGCCAGTGGAAATTTGAAACAGCTTTCATGACAAAACTTCCAGCACTCCTCCGGCGCTTTGAGGAGAAGCGCAAAATATAATTGTCGATTGCGTCACTATTTTAAGGTCTAGCGCAAAAACCTTGGCCTGCTTCGGCTACAGCGTGTATCGACTTGAATCTTTGGATATCACGACGCTCTCAAAAAGTGATGCAGTTGCCCTCCAGGGCTGTTGCTATTTAATCTCTAAATCCGTAAGCCCTTTCAATATCAGATTAACTACCAAGGTGAAACTCGAGGTTCGCAATTAGCAGAGCTATCGCTTTAACAGAGAAAGACTGCGATTACAGGCCTCATGAACGCTGTCGTTACTGTGCCTATGTTACACTCATGGGATCACGTGCATGACTAAGTGCGTGCGTGGTTCACCGGGCATGAAACATAACATTATATATGAAGATATGAAATGCGTACCAGTTCACCGGATATGAAAGAGGTTGTGGCTGCATCCCCAACGATAATGTATCTGTGTGTTCAAAGTGATCTGCCGAGGCGTTCCACTGGGTGCAACCTTTAATAAAATTGTTTTGATGCTTTTCAGCCACCTCCTGTAGGTCCCTTAGTCGCCTATGAATGCTGCGTTTCGATTTTGGCGGGAAATATCACCTTAACAATCATCTTAACAACGCATTACATTCTATAGCAAAATGGTGCACTGACTGGCAGATGACACCTAATGCTAACATATCTGCTGTTATGAGTTTCTAGGAAGAAACATAAATCCGACTTTCGGTGTACTATAAATGACGCATCACTTACTGCAGTAACTAGTCATAAGTATCTTGGCGTACTAATAGCCCATGACCTCAGGTGGAACGCTCACGTGGACAAAATCACCTCAACAGCTTTGAAACGACTTTTTTCTTATACGCGCCTCACATTAGCCCCTTTTCAAACTAAGCTTTTGGCCTACAATGTTTCGGTTAGATCTGTTCTCGAATATGCTAACGTCATTTGGTTTCCTTATTCTAATCAAGATATAACGAAACTTGAAGCCGCTCGAAGAAAAGCAGTCAGAATTGTATTTAACAAATACAAAATAACCGATTCGCCAACCGGATTAATGAAAACTGAAGGAATAAAATCATTGCAGACCCGTGCAAAAGTCGCACGGCTAAAACTCATGTTTCAACTATTAAACCGACTCCTAAAACTCGAGACTACTAAATGTAGTTCCCTTTCCGAAGCAAGATCAAGGCGTCATAAACATTCACATACGTTAAGTGAGTATTATTTCCATACTGACGGCTTTAAAAATTCCTTTTTCCCACTAGCAATTCGAGAATGGAACAGCCTTGATCCATTCGTTACTAACAGTTCATCATTGACAAAATTCAATATTGCAGTTGAAAGTATGTCGTGTTACTAGCTAGTCATTCCTGGTTGCTTGCGTTCTGTTATTACTATACCCATGGCTATTTGTTTTTTATGTGTAAGCTTTTTTGCCCAACTATGCAGCGTCACATAAACTAAATACCTATACTATGTTAATGCCTTTGCAGTGTACGCTTATAATATTTACTGTTGACTTATCGTCTGCCTATTATAACAACTAGCATTGTTTCCACGTTGTTATTCTTTGTATAATACTACCGACATTAGCCTTATTTGATGTGTTATTTAATTTTTTCCGTCACAGCTCTGTTGTATTTTCGTTTTACCGTTTGTTGTTTTTCTTAATATGCTGACCAGTTGAATGTTCCGATTATGCCTGACCGCGTTCTGTTAACCTTACTAAGCCCTCCTGTCTCAATCCCAATTGGGATTAGCAGTATTCGTAAATAAATAAATAAATAAATATCTTGACCTTTCTTTAACATGCCCGAGTTGTTGTCAAAGTCGGCACGTGAAACCTTGTTGTCGTTCTAGCTAGCTCTTCGTCGGCGTCAACTGCTTGCTGAATGAATGGCAGACCGCTTGTGTGCTTTCCTCGATACTGAGGGAGACTGTATTGGAGCGGCGTTCCTGAGTGGTGAGGATTCGACTCTTGCAGCAATGTATTGAGGTGCATCATTTCAACTGCATTTCTCCCATCTTTTTGTCCACCGCAGACGATGAGCGCGTGTGAAGAGCTATGAGGTCACAAAGCGCTTCCGAATAGCGGGATGCGCACGGTGAAATCCATGTATAGCGTGGCATGCGGAAGCTACAACAAAATTAGATGTCACAGGGTCTGTTGTTATGCTTGGGCTAAAACATCCAAGAAACTGAGGCGGCCCGAAATATCCACCTAGGAGGGCGCAACCATTATTCGGATGACTCATAGGGAAAATTAACCACAACCGCCATGCAGTCAAAAATTGAAAATGCCGAGGTAACTTGAAGAAGTCGGTTGATGCTTCCTAGCAAACACCGTCATAATTATTGATTCGTTAGGCAAGTGTGCTTCTGTCATGTTTAACTTGCTCACAATAAACCGCAACGTTTTACATCGTCGTTCTTATTTTCTTGTGAAGAAGTTCAGGTCAGTATATAGGGTAGATTTCTGCACGATAAAAAGTATCAGTGTTTTCCATACTCCGATAAACGCCTTTGAAACACAGAGAAACTGTGGCACGGAACGAAATGAAATGCAGAAATTAAGTGGAAACCTTTTTCTGCCTAGCTGTAAGAAGTCGCGTGTCTACATTTTTTCAACTTTTATTATTAAATTGTCCAATCAACCCATTCTGTGAATAGCCATAGTAACTCAAGAATTGAAATGAGCCGCCGCGGTGGCTCAGTGGTTTGGCGCTCGACTGCAGACCGGAGCGACGCGGGTTCGATCCCGGCCGTGGCGATCGAATTTCGATGGAGTCAAAATTCTAGAGGCCTGTGTACTGTGCGATTTCAGTGCACGTTGAAGAACCCCAGGCGGTCGAAATCTCCGAAGCCCTTCACTACGGCGTCCCTCATAGCCTGAGTCGCTTTGGGACGTTGAACCCCCATAAACCATCATTAATCGAAGTTTTCAGTGAAGAGAACTGTATCACGGCACGTGGTATTTAAACTACCTAGGCGAGAGAAGAGCTATGAGGGACGGTGTAGGGCACGAAAGGGGGCAAATTTAGGCTTTTAATTGCTGGGGTTATTAACATGCGCTGACATCGCACAACACACAAGTGTTTTTCAATTTGGGCTATATCGAAATACGTCCACCACTACGGTATGAGACCATGGGTCTGATACCTGATACCTTGGTATATGCAGCCGAATGCCAAAGGCACTGAGCTACTGCGGTAGGTCTCAAGAGAAACAAACGCAATTTAAATGGTGCTGAGCTTTTTATTTCTGAAAGCATGCCGATTGTTCAACATTTCCATCTTCAAGTGAAAACATCGGAAGCTGAGAATGAACTGCAATCTAGTTTTTAATGTTTGGCTCTGGTGAGGATAGAACCAGGAAGCTGGCTGAGGTAAGGAAGGCAGCTGGAAAGAACTCTCCGAATAATCAGGACCGAAAACGCTCTAAGTAAATGGCTTAATCGCCAACAGTCACGTTAAGAATTAAACAAACAAAATTTGCTAAATATTATACCACCGACGCCACGTTCATTGTGCTACCAGTTGTATATTGTCATCTCCGCTTCAAAATGCAGCAGCTGTAGAATACCGAATGACCCTAAAATATCTTTATAATGATGAGATGTACGAGGGAAACAGGGTATATATAAAAACCGGAAAAATGTTTTGTCAGTGCTAGCCGAAAGCCGGCAGCACCTTTTCAAGGTTCTAATCAGTTCTACGAAATGCAATCCTAGACGGTGACCGCGTTATTTTTGCCTTTTCTTAGGAAAAAGGGGGGAGGGGGGTGCCACTTGACGTCTTTCTTGTTAAATGCTGGATACACCGGGTGACAGTTGACGTCTGCGCATCACAGATGTCTTCAGTTTTCGTTGCCTGTGCTTTAGGCATGCTTCTCAGGCACTAAATGTTGAAGAAGTTCCCGGTTTGCGTCACAAATGTCCGCCTGATTTAGTAACTGATAGTTCAGAAGAGGTATTCGCTATCGCATTTACACGACATGGCTTCTTCTCTTCGTTACCCTGGTCATGGGTTCACTGTCGGGAAATTCTGCTAAACTAACGGAAGTTGCTCCATGGGAACACACGATGCTTACAAAACAAGTACTGTCCATTGTTGGAACTAATGCATTCTTAGCAACTGAACAATTTTTACGCGATAACATAGTTGTGATTATTTATATGTTTTAAATAAGCGGCCACCCTGACAACCATTTCTTCTCGTTTCACCAACATTTAGCACAGCAGCTATACGCGACTGCCTTGTCCCCCAGTCTGTGTTGTTAAACTTCAACAATGACGTGCACACATCGGTAATGCTCCAAGAAGCATACAGTTGAGCTTTCATACCTAAATTGAACTCTTTTTCTAGCAAGATGAGATGGAGGTGCTGTTAAAACCAGGCAGCCATTGCGCCCCTTCATATATATTTGCTTTGCCGAGATAGATCTGGTAAAGATTGCTCAACATCCTATTTGGAACAGTCGGCGTAGCCGAATGTTTTCTGCTCATTCGGCACATGACAGCGTTGACAGTGGCGTTCTGGCTGAGATAACCCTAAAAGCCAAATTCTCAGCATGCTTCCTTTCCAACGTAGAGCAACCACGGGGTCTCATATTGCCATGTGGTCCCGTTGGTACCCTTCAAAACTAAAATAGCAAAGAAATTGCCATGCACATGTGCCACTTTCATTCTGGATGCTGTCAGCGCAGGTTGTCTATTATGGCAATCCATTGGAGAACTAATGAAGGCATGGCTGAAAGTGTGCGTGAGTGTATGCTGTCGGCGATACTAATTCTTCCGCTGATTTTTTCTTTCCATGATCCTTTTTGCTGGTCTTGTGTTCCGAAGCCTCTTCTCAGTTTGCCTCTTCAAGCCTTTCCATTGCATCTCTGCAGACCAACAAGAAACAGGAGGTGATTGTCAGGTGATCGATAATTTTACAGTCAAATAACGAAACAATAGGATGCGCACCACTGCCTATTTTACTGTTATGGTTTTTCTTATAACGTAACGCATTCTGGTACGTTCTTAAAATAGCATGGAGTACCACGTACACTTCTTTTTTTTATAAGAAACTATTGCACTGTATTAGAAACTTCGATATCCGTCGCAGCGTTGAACCCCTAAACTGCATCAGTTTTATTGACAGGAGCAATTTTTATATTTTCGAATCAAAATGATTTAAGATCATTGATTATAGGCCACCAATACAGATTTGCTTTACAGGTGACGGGGAACAAGAATACCTGTTTAAAATTTGCAGTTCTAAAGAATATTTTATGCTCCACACAGTAATATACAATGCGTCGGCTCGCAATTTCTTCGGAGTAGAACTGCTGTCGAGCACGGATATATCAAACCCGGATATCGAATTTTTTTTATATCGAGTAGCAAGAAAATTGATTTCAAAACCCGATGCAAAAGGTACCACTATTGTTCGCGAATATCGAAATCGCGTTCAGCGGAACACTCGATATATCAAACTGGGCGCAGCACTCTTTCACACGCAGAGACAGACCGCACCCTTGGACAGCTGCTGAGTGTGCTGGCGCTGTGAAAAGGTGTGACGAGGTGAACGTGAGGATGATCTCGGGGTGACCTGGAGTCTCTTGTAATCGAACTCCATGCCACATCGCTGCCATACGGTCAAGCCAACTTAACTATGCCATTGCTACTGCCCTCGCCTGGCAATCTGCACGCCTTAGTCGTTGCTTCAACCAACTGTGCCTTAATTTTAACGAGAATATTGTATTTATATTATACCAGCAACAGGATCAAACCTCGTGACTAGTTCCATGCCTTCTTGCGCTGCAGATTCGTTGCGAAGCAGGTTAGGCTTAGAAACGCAAGGCGACCGGTCCGCTGTGAGAACGCCGTCATGCGGTGTCCCGGACTAAGGATACCGACCATGCAGCAGGGTTATTTTTTATTTTTTTAACCCTGAAGCTCTCTTTGATTAAAGTTTTTCACCACCACCGGCAGGCAGCACGTCGCAGTAAGAATGCGTCAAGCGTGGATGCAACATAGTCATACTCATTGGTCAGTGGCGTAGCCAGAAGAAAAATACTTTTCAGAGGGTGTTATAAGCCGCCGCTAAAAAAAATAATAATAAAGAGAGCCTGCGCCAAAACAATATTTTAGACATTCCGCTGCTTTGATAAAACCGAAGGGTTTGTTGTTTCATTCAATATAATATCTACATAAAAATACCAGTGCACGCAGGACTGCGAGGACTTTATTCGTAAAGAACAATTATTTTCTCACTAAAACACTCGTATGAAAAATCACGGCTATTGAAAGTATTTTCACAAAATAAACAACAGCACAGGAGCTTCTGCAATACGACGAAGTCAGCAACCGCGAACGAACGGCATTTGTCAACACTTCTACCCCGTTCATCTCAACCTGCGGCCAGCCGCAGAGACGCTTTAAAAAAAAGCTCTCTTGATTTTCGAGATTCTTTGTGATCATTTCACGACAATCCAAGGAATGAGAATGTAGGCTGACGTAAAAATGCATGTGTAATTGCATTAACTGCACCTACAATTAAAAGAAGTGCCGCACGTCGTGCTATGGCGAAAAAGAGCGACCCATTTTACACTAGCTTCCGCTTCCTATTATAGAGCCGCCACAACGTACACCAATCATTCCGAAAATAAACAGACACTCCTCTTATTACCGTTCTTTTTTTTAATATATGCTTGCGGCGTGTAAATAGTATGGGCGAAAAAAAAGGCCAAAAGGGGAAGGGGAGATGCAGCGCCTTAGATATTTGGGGGGTTTTCTGATACCGAAACACCACCATGGCTATGCCCCTCTCCCAGGTTATACAATGGCTATGCCCCTCTCCCAGGTTATACAAGACCTTTTTTGGTATTGTAGTTTTCATACATATATCTAATTATCGATGAAATGAACTATTTCGTGGTCTCCTTCGAAGCCAATATATCCGGACTCAACTGTGTATCGAGTGGTCGATATCCATGTATGACACAAAGCAAACAGTCCGGAGGAAGCAAGGTTAGTTTGTAGATGAAACTTCCACTTTTTCTACGCTTTTCTTATTTCCTTTGTGGTTTTCGTAACTCTCCGCTGTTACGTAACTGAAATTAAAGAATATGAGCACTAATCAGAGCCACAAACACACAAACGTAAATATCATCGACATTTGCTTGAGCTGGAAAAATGGCTAAGGATAATTTTTATTGCCCTCTTTTTTTTCAAGTTGTAACCATCTTTCTATGCAAAAGGGCAATAAATGTAAATGCAGGTTTTAAGCATGCTGCAATGCAAAAGCTTTGGAATTAGCAATTTATTCATGATGATCTGTTCTAACGGTTGACGTTCTTTGTTAGGCAGCCGATAGCTCTATAACTGTTTTTATTTCTCTGAGGTAGTATCCCTTTGAAAATATACTCGCACATGGCGGTGCGCAATATATATTTGAACATGTAATGCGAAAAGAGAGGCATACAAACTGTGCGGGAGTAGACAAATGGAAACACTGCAAACGGAATAGGTTTAACACGACCTGAATTTAGTCATGAGCAGGAAGTTCAAGCGACTAAACGCTATGTAGCTGCAGTGATCTATTATGCATATATAAACCAGATATGAAAATCGCACATTCATTGCCGAAATTATTAGCGAAATTAATATTCGTTTGAGTTTCTGTTATCTCCACATCATGGAATGTGCACACACTTGTTTTCATGAAGTGTTTTTACCTCTACCAGCGATTTTTAGCAGCACCCAAAGCACGCGCTTCTAGCGCGATAACAACTCCCCGTGTTGACTTTCCGTACAAATGGCTTCATCCAAGGCAGGTTCGCTACAGCTTAGAAGGCGTATTTCTCAATGAAATTTAGACCTGTCTCTACTTAAAGGTAGTTTCGAGTGCACGATATCTTCTTCAGCATAGGTAAATAAACAGCCAACTCTCTAACAAGCAATTATCTCACTTCCTGTACTCAAATTTTGTAGAACTTCTGCAGAAAGACTATTACTAACCAAAAGTCTTGAACGCAAATTCAGGACAGCAAATATAGCTATGGAAAAGAATATGAAATATTTGACGTAGTAGCTAAGGAGGGAGCCAGTGCGTGAAGAAGCAAGGATTAACGGTTTCCTACTCTAAACCATGAAATGGGCACCAGCAGAGCATGTAATGCAAAATAATGATAAGCTGTTTTTTCTTAATACAGTGTAGTTATTCTAAGCAAGTGAAAGCGTAGCAAGGAGGTGGGTGGCATACATTAGAGATTTTGTGGGAATGACGTAGACGTAGCTATTATTTATTTAATCGTTTATTACTACCCTCAGGGTATAAACAGTACAGAGGGGAGTGAGTTGTATTCAATAAACAAACAAAAATATGCACAGCAATAAGAACATACAAGTAACACTGTGACAGTCGAGGTTGGTTACAAAAGGATCTAAACAAAGTCCCATCACACTTAATTAATATAACACATTGAAATTCGCGATAACGTTTGAGAGTACACAGTGGTGAAATTAAATATTATATGAACACACAGGATGATAGGTAGGTTTTATACAATGTTAAGAAAAACTGGGATGGTCTATATTGCGCACGGCAGACTGAAATAACCAAAATTTATTGATTGTTGCAAACGCAAGAGGGAAGGCGGTTCCAGTCTTTAGATGTGCCGGGTATGAATGATTCGGAGAAACATTTAGTGCTGCATGAATTTATGCCAACTTTGTGAACGTGGCCAATGCGTCATGATACATATGAAGGCGGAATGAGCAATTTACCGTGTAAGTCATCATGGTAAATTATCTTATGAAAGAGGCATAAGCGTGCATGCTTTTGGCGAGATGTGAGGGGTAGCAGATTAAGATTACACTTCACTGAGGATACACTAGTGTCGCGAATCGGGCGGGCGTCCCCGACTGCTGAAGGGGAACGCTTTCGCGTGCAGGTTCGAGGAAAGAAAAGAAACGAATTAAACAAAACAAAACGAAGCCGTGTTTATATTTTAAAGGAAAGGAGGGAATAAAAGGAACGAAAACACTAAGGAAAATACACACCAGGCACGCGTAAAACACAACAGATAAAAAGGAGAGAGTTCACCGGCTACACAGCGTCTTAGGTGGTGCGGGCATGCCTTGAAAGTAGCACAGACGCGGGTAGGCGAGTTGCGATGCTTCGCTGGCGTTGCGTTCAGGAAGGCGGTGGTAGGGAGCCAGGAGATGAGGAACGGAGATGACACGGGAGACGCTGACGAACTCTTGTCAGTCGCCGCCAAGAACTGGGCAGCTGCAGCCCATCCAAGGAAACCGTGGCAGCAAAGTGGCGATCGCAGTAGGCCTGCGTCGTTGGTTCAAGGGAGGTCCACGGCAGCACAGACCCGAAGTCTGACGGCTGCCACCTCCACGCTTGAAAAAGGCTTAAAGGTTTTGCGTCGGTGATCCAAGGGAAGTCATTGGCAGCTCGAACCCAACGTCCGACCGCTGCCTTCCACGCTTGAACGAGTAGACTTGGGGTGCGGTGTCTTCCTTTACACCTCGGTTTGCTGACACGTAGCTCTACGCTCCTCGTGCCTGCCTCGCGCACACCACTCGCACGCGCCCACGCGCAACGCGGGACTGGCACGCACGGCGCTCCGATGTCTGACGCACCGCTGCCGAAACGCCGCGTTCCACAAATCCCTCGTCAGTGTGGGGTGCACATCACAACTAGCGGATACACTAGCACGGGAGTGGATTATTTCGAACGATAAGGAAGACGTATTTGCCATGCAGTATTTGCAGTCAGATGACGACGATGTATAGAAGCACGAGAGTATCTCACCGGACATTGGTCAGGTATGAGTGATGGGCACACATGTGCCGCCTTCTTGAATGCAGTGCCATTCCAAGTCTTGTTGTGTGTGGAAGGCCCTGCCGCACCTGTTGCAGAAGACGGGCCCTTGCTGAGTGCCAACGCCTGGTCTACCTGCTGGGATTAGTGAAAACAAAAACATATTTTCAGTGGCTCTGCATTCAATGCATTTGCAGTCTTTGCTACCAGCATAAGTACCGTATTTTCCGGTGTATAACATGCACCCGCCATATATGCAGGCTGTCATTGAAAAAAATGGTATATAAGACGCACCCGTGTATAAGACGCACCCCAATTTACCCACTTAGGCTAGTGATCGAGGCTTAATTAAACACGCTTGCACGACCATCGAGAAATTCATCGTGCATGTGAGAAATTCTTAAGCAACGTTATGTAACCCAAAAAGGCAACGCTCACGCCATACCCGCCCAAGTTTTAGAAAAAAAAAAGAAAAAGGGAAAGAACTCTCCCATGTGTCCATAACAGGATTTTGTTTCTACTTAAAAACCTTCGAAGTTTTCATCTTCGGAAGCGCTATCAAAAAGTTCGCCCATTTCTGGAGGCAACGCGGCTGAAACATTCTCTTCGCACTACGTAAGTACTACGCACACGGAGCAAACAAAGTTGCAAGGGGTGGCTAAAAAAGTCCGCCGGCTTGTCTTGAGAATGGCGAGAAGCGCGATTGTCGCCATCTTTTGGCACTTCACATTACTTTTTCTTGAGGCTTTCGAAACGGTCGCTTGTTTGTGATCCCGGAAGTCGTCATTCCCGCCGCTTCATTATAAAGTTACTCTAAAAAAAGTTGTAGACGGCGGAACACGTATTGAAGTATTAACCGTGTTACAACCGCGTCATTGGTAGTGATATTTTTTTGGTGAAAATAGCTTGAACATGAAGTTGAGTAATTTCTGAACTCGCAAAAAAAAAACGAAAAAAACAAAAACGAAAGACGCACCCTTGTATACGACGCACCAGCAAGCTTTCTGAAAAAAAAAACCGCGTCTTATACACCGGAAAATACGGTACATCATTTTCTTTCTCATATCTACGATCATGTTTCGATATTTCGACCATATTTCCAATTTTTCGGTTCCTAGAGTAGAGATTATCATCTTATCGTCTAAGGGATGTTTTAAACTGCTGATATGCCATGACATCTAAGGCCCTCCGAATTGATTTCACAGAAAGATACAGTACACACAAAGCGAATCTATAAGTTTCTCCAAGCATTTTGGACTTGAGCCGCCTTGCTATAAAATTTTGAACGAGACGTTGTTCTCAGATAGGACAGGCTGCAGGAAAGTAGTCATCTGCACACACACCACAGTGCGTGTGAGATATCAAGGAAACGAGAGGAAGGAATATAAACTAGAAAGTAAAACTCATAAAAGTGAAATATCCTCAGGGATCCGATCGCCCGCGCCTTTTAAAGAGGGAATAATTTTGTAAATATAATATGCCTCAAACCTGGTATTTTTCAAAGCGATTTTTCTTGTTTAAAGGAGAGCCTAAACATCGCATTTTAAAATGGTCGTTGGAAGTGCCGGGTAAATAACAACAGTAAACAGGTCTTCCGCATACTCTGCCCCTGTTCTTTATGCCGTAGCATCCCGATAAAACTACACGGTAGAAGCCCGATGGATGCCAAAGAGAAGAGCATCAGTGGCATCATAATGGAAAACTTTCGAATCAAGTCCCCTCTGATCTCTATATGATCTGTGTGTGCCTTTTTTCGCTTTCAGCGCTATCACCATGATCACATTTTCTGCATGCTATATTTTAAACTCACCATTCTGCTTTGCGTGTGAGGTCCTGGGTCACGCTTTGCAGTTCGCCTCTTTAGTTAGCAAGGCAATAGGATCAGCAAAGCGGACATTACTGATGTGTTCTACATGAGCTTCTATCACAAAGTCTTGCCTAACCAATTTTTGAAATACACTTGCTAACACGTGAAGACTACCACAAGAGGGATCATTACTCCTTTCCTGACACCCTGATTGGTATTTCACCAGTTTTCTTGCGAAAGACTCCGTCGCCACATTACAATGCCTTTGCATAAGCTGCTTCTACATTTGGGTTAAACATTGCCTCCATGACTGGCGAGGTTTCGACCGAGTGAAATGGCTTCTCGTAATCTGTAAACTCAAAGTGCGGAGATTGGCCATTTTCTAAGTAATTTTTTTTTAGATATTCCTCACACAATGTTCTCAGAGAATTTAGGATCTGCCCAGCAACAGTAGCAAAGAATGATTCAGCCAACGCTCCATAATAATGCCCGATAAGCAGCAACATTACTGATCGTTGGCCCAAGTGTTTCTGTCATCTTTTCTTCTAGTACTTAATATTTTTTTTTGGCTGTGGCCTAACATTTTAAATATAGTGTCCACGACCTCTTTCAATCGCAGGCAATAATTAAATGCGACACACAGTTTTCTAATTGCAATAGACTTAACACTCTCAACTTTACATAGAGCCAGACGCACTGGAAGATATACATACAGCCAGAATCTGGTGACCCGCCCAAGGGAAAAAGAAGCCTTCTCGGGTCCAGAGTCAGAAAAAACGACTTGGGCATTTTCTAATTGTGCATTTTCTAATTGTGCAATTGGGCATTTTACGGTATCTGATCGCTTTCGACAGATGTATTACATTTTGCTCGGCAGCCTTACTCAGTATTTCATGAAATTCTCGGAGAGCCAGTCGGCTGCCGCAACCACTCCCCATCCCCTTTGTTAGCTGACCACGAAGTTCCAGCGTGCGGGAGAACGAGAAAGCGAAGGGGTTCCGCCACAAGCCTCCTAATACTGCATGCTCCTCCTTGAAAACGCGACGTAAAGAAGATGCGGTGCCGCTGATGTCAGTAGACACCTTTAGCATACCGTTTATGGTGTTACCGTTACCGGAGTACCGGGAGCCCGCCTACCGCCAGTGAGCACGCGCTGATTGGTCCCGATGCTGCAGGCGCGCGCGTAGCTGACATCTGGCGACGTCAAGGAGATTTGCGCATGCTCATTGGCTGCGCACGGGCTCCCGGTACTCCGGTACCGGTAACGGGAACACGGTACACAGTATGCTAAAGGTGTCTAGTAGCGACTTTCACACGGTAGGCAAAACAGGTTCCGCCTACCCGTGCCTACCGCAGCTACCGGTGGGACTGCGCAGCTGCACCATGCCAGCGCACTAAAAAGAGCTGCATAATTGTGTTAGAGGGTATAAATAAAGCGCTATAGCTGCATATTCGGGTTGCAGGCTATAAATAAAGCGCCACGTAATAAAGAGTGCCGCCGGAGAAAAATACTCTGCCATTCATAAGAAACAGCGATTTGAAACTGGGAACAAGGAAGCCTCAAGGACGAGCGCAGTCTAGCGGAAACAAATACGGCAGCCTCCACCAACAAAAGGAAACATATCGAAAATCTTAGGAGAAGATGCATACTAACAACTATTGACGGTGATATCAGCTTCGTCGTTTAGTTGTGGATAGGAACTTTAGTTCACTTGCTGTTATTAGCGCTGAAGGGCTGCTGGCACATGCTTTTTTTATCCTTCTGATTTCTGCAGCTAGAATTTCGCGAGTAGGCGATTATGGTATCTGTTAATGACTTTCGTTTCCGAAGCATCAACTCCATCTTTAATTAAATAGCGGCGTTTCCTTATCAATCTAGTTTCAACTAAAGCTTTTTTCCTATCAATGACAATTTTAAATCCCGCTGTTTTTTTATCGATCAATTACCAACTCCAGCAATCTCTTGTTTTAACCTAGTTTACAACCTAGTTTCTGAGCACCCATTTTTAGTAAAATGGGTCACAGCACTAAACGTGTATTTTCAGTTCCATTATGATTATTCGGCCCTATTCAATGCACAGAACCGCAGTAATTTTAAAAGCATCTCAGCCATTCACCATAGTGTTTCCGTCTGCGCATGCCGTACGTACTCTACTCTGGTGACGTCACCATTTGCATGAGACAAGGACCAGAGGGCATTATACAAGACGCCCTTGAAGAATCCGCACAGGCGGTCGGACGGTACGCCGCCGGCGATCTCAACAACTTAAGACCGGAAAACATAGAGCGTTTTTAACGCGCAAGTCGGCGGTTTTCACCGGACAGCACGCACTCGACCCCCGGCGTCGAGAAAAACGCCCGCAGCCGCCGATCTGGACCCGTCAGATATTGACGCACGGCGTCCCTTGAGACCGGAAGCGGCGGCAGAAGCGGCCCAGTAGCAGCGCAGGAAGCCCGCTCTTCCGGTTTGGCGGCCTCTGCCTGCCACCGTCAACACGGCCACCATGGCCGCCGAGCTACGCAGTGATCTTGGCGCGGAAATATTATTGTCGTGAAAACAAACGCATCATCAGACATGAAATGTCGCTTTTTTCGGAGAACACGGCCTAATCTTGGATCGGAATGCCTGCGTTTCCTTCCTAACCAAATGTGTCGAAGAAAACTGCAACCGATGGCGTCCAGGGCTGAGCGCAGGCGTCGAAAGGTGCGGGGCGGCATGCATTCGAGCATGCAATTTCTTATAGATTCTTACGCACGCGTGCTAAATTTCGTACAGTGGTGCCGAAGTGAATATTTTATTGATTTTAACAAAAGGTTTAGCGTCGGTGCTCTCACAGACCTAATTGCACAGTGGTATTTGCCACTTGCTGATCACTTTTGCTTTCGCGTCGAGAGGTACGCGGCGGCACGCCGCCGCTTCTGCGCTCTGTGTATCTCCAGCCGGGCGTCTCGCCGCGGCGACGTTTTCTGCCGCGCGACGTTCTGGCCGCTCACATCCAGAGCAGCGGGTGGGCCACCGATACGATACCGCAGCTCCGAAAGCGATTCACGTAAATTACTCGCCTGATAAGGCACGTGTCTAATAGACGCGGCGACCTAAACGGGACACCGTGTGGACCGTCCGTGTGCTCAGTCTCGCCGCGTAACAAACATCAGATCTCGAGCTTCTTAACGTGCTCTCACTATCAGCAGCCAAGTCAGAAGTGGTCTACCCCCAAGGACCACTAGGTGGACAAATTCGCCCTCCTCAGCAGCACATGCACGAGTTGTGCACTTCTCAGCCTTTTAAGGTATCCCAAGTTCAACTGTGCCCTCTCTCCTAAGCAGCGCTTGCTAGCCCGAACGCGTCCTCGACTTGATCACAGAACACATCAACGCAAAACACACCGCGCATTTAAAAGAAAAAAAATTGGCAGTGGTTTAGCTCTGGTTAAACGTGGAGGATTGGGAAAGCAACGAGGAGAGAGAGAGAGAGGGGTGATGGAGAGCGCGCGGCAGCTGTGGTGTCCGCGGCACGCTAGCTATGCGCCGCTACTGCACCTGCGCAACTGGCGAGCGCGGCGGCGGCATCTCGAGTCACCCGCGCAGCGACGGCGGCGGTGCGCCAGCCTTGCCTCAGCTCCGCGAAATGGCTCGGCCACTCGCGAAGCGTGTTGCTTTCGCAACAAAAATAGTATGCAAGAACGTTGCCAAGAAGCCTCACTTAGATTATATTTTCACGGTATTCTGCATTAAGCTTCACTGCCGCCGCAACGGCTCAGTCATTACCGAGCACGGGTGCGGATCCGAAAGATGCGGGTCGATACCGGCGGCGGCGGTGGTCGCATTCCAATAGAGGCGAAATTCTGAGGTTAAAACGCATGTTAGAGAATCCAGGTGGTCAAAATTACCCTGAGCCCTCCACTAGAACGCCCCTCATAGCTTCAGTCGCTTAGGGACATTAAACCCATATAAGTAAAACAAATCTTAAGCTTTAAAATTTCTTTTGCTGTCTTTTTATAAAGCTTCCGTTTTCTGTTTGTCCTTCGCTGCACATGAATTTCGCTCAATTTTCAGCAAAGCTGTTGTTGTTAATATCACAACTATTACTATTGCATACGCTAGAGTCCCTTTTAGGTGCTTCTAAAACCTGCATACTAGGTGAAAGGACGGATGGGCCAAGGACTATCTGTCGCGGATGTAGATAGCAGGGTAGCCTTGGCGATAACAGCCGCAGGATTTAGTGCCTTATCATTGAATATACTATTTTCTGTCCGGACATGCAGAGATAGCAACGCGTTGATTGTGTAGAAACAGCACGATTTCAAAATGGGACGAAGGAAGACATGCAAGGACGAGCCATATCATCGTCCCAGTTTCAAATCGCCTTGTTTACAATCAGTGGAGCATCACCCAGACCAAGCCTCAAAATTGAAAGTTGTATTGCTGTAAAGGAAATGACGCAGTAACTATCTCGCATATCTCAGTGCACAACTGAAACGCGCCGTAAGGGAGGGGTAAAGGAGGGAGTGAAAGAAGAAACGAAAGACGAGGTGCCGCAGTGGCGGCCTCCGGAATAATTGCGACCACCTGGGGATCTTTAACGTGCGCTGTCATTGCACAGCACCCGGGCCCCTTTTGCGTTCCGCCTCCGTTGACACTCGGCCGGCACGGTGGGGTTCGAACCTGAGTACTCCGTCTCAGTAGACGAGCGCCTTAACCACACAGCGACAGCGGCAGGTCCAGACCAAAGGTTTTCAGTGTGTTTTGGCCCGTTGATGCCTGGCGAGGAACTCGTGCACTTTCCTTGCTTCCTTCAGCTTCCTCAGCATTACTCGCGTTGGCGCAGACTGCCTAGGTGCGCCACATATAATACTGGCACTTAAAACTGGAGGATTCGAGTTCCACTGAAGTCGACAGCTTTCGACGTGTAACTGGCGAACAAAAATTGGCGGACAAGAATGAAGCCGCTAGCTGCATTTCTGCCAATAAAACGTTTCAGCACTGTTTCGTAAGAAGCATCACTTGACAAAGTTTCAGGAAGTGCCGGTAGAAGCCAGAGTGCGCGGCTAAAGGTGGAAACAATGAGACATTCGCCGAAAGCGTCGAGTATAAGCAATAAGTAGTGAGGTTATATAGTTGGAAACTTGCAATTCTAAATCAGGCATCCGCGCATAGATTTCGCTCTGACGGAGTTTGCAATGCTTTTCCGGCTACGAAACCCCAGCCATGGTTTTATTTGGGGCCAGCGTGGGACTGCCGCCGCAGGACACCGTCTGCCGTAATATTTTGGGGTAATATTTGTGCAGTTAAATGTTCGGAATATTCAACGATTTTCTTATAGAACGTGCTGTAGCATTCAGCGTTTCTTCGCTTAGAGGAGGACAAACCTAATGCGCATGAATGCTTCACTGGGTTGGGCGTTTGCCATAAAACGAACTGTGCAACGTTATAAAAAACGTTATAGATCACTGCGGCTACCCGCATTGGGAGAATACGAAACCATATACGCCTCCTTCACACTCGTCGCCTTTCGCATACCGCAAAACAAGAGAGATTTAGAATAGGGTCACCCAATCGTTTAGGGGGATAGGGGAATAGCGGGACCCAAGTGCGCATGAGCAGAACGCGAACTCCCCTTGTGTTTTTGGGTAAGCAGGCGCCCCTAACCCGAAACTGGCGAAATAGCGTGGCACCGAAACGTCGATATGGTCGGGTATAATGGCGGCGGCCGGTGAAGCGGGGGCCGCCCGCCCCACCGATTCGTAGTTGTCGCTATACTGCGGCTCGCGTTCACAACAAGCGAATGGTGAACGAAGCTTTTGATTTGTCTGAAGATGCCCACACGACCAAATTCGAGTGAGAAAACGACTCGAATCGTGAAATTCCTACCAAATCTGACTGCTGGTGGGATTACGGAGTAAGCCTTGCTTGGTCGCCATGGAGACAGGTCGCCATGCCGACAGGACAGGGTGGATAGTCTTGGCTGGGATTGAAAATGTCCGCATTATAAAAATATACGTGCATTATTTCTTATATTTCCTAATTAGGTATTAGTAGCTTTTTATTGTCTTTTTATTTACACAATGCAAAAATAAAGCATATAATTAACTCATTTGTTCTGAAAGCTTCTCTTTCCCGCAGTCATGGCACTGCCTTCAAGAAACGCAAAGTGACCATCCGCGACAGTATACTATAGATAGGAAACGTGAACCTATTGCCCTAACGCTAAGCGCATGCGGATATATGCTCACCCTATTCGCCCCGACCCTATTCTAAAACTCTCTAATGTACCATATAACGACGTCGACGCCCCATCCATAACAGCAAACGCGCTAACTCGGGCACTCGAAAGAAGCACACCCACTCGAGGGCGGAGCAACTACAGACCTAAGACGAAGCGGCGGAGCGGAAACGGCGCTTGCGAGCTTTCTAGACGGTTCTTTTTTATCCGAACACAGCTGCTCAAAGACGTCACTGTCCATATCTGATGACAACCCGGCGACATGACGTCACGTGTCACGATGACAACCCCGTTGGCGGGCGGGTACCGCTCACCCACCCACCGACGCGCCATTCTCTCTCCTGTGACGTCACGGTGGCTCCGCCGAACTTCGCCGCACGACAACAGGGCGCGAAGTCATGCGTTGTCATGGCAACCATGTTGGCTTGACGTCACCGCGCCCATTTATTGCATCATCTTTTTTTTTCGATACATTTCCGGATTCTTAGCTAACGCGGTGGCACGTGGTTGAGTTTTTTCCCCGTAATTGCGACGTCTACTACTGTTTTCATGTCCTCATAATCTATTGGCGTCCGATACTATTGTGACGTCTAAGTGGCATGTTTGGCTCTAATAATGAACTACTTATTCTACATCGACCGAATTTCGACGTGCATTATCCTCACATAATCTTCTATCACACACAACCAATGTTTTTTGCTTAATTTCTGCAAGAACGGGGAAATTCCTACCAACACGTTTCGCGTACACGAAGTAGTCGACATAGCCATCAGAGTCTTCCGTCTTGATGATTCAAAACTGCAGGGGATAAAATTTATAACGTGGCAGGGCTCACTAACTATCTCTGAGAAGAGGCACAAAACAGTTAGCTTCTTCGTGCTTTCATCTGGTTCTCTCCAACCATAAATCCAGTGGTATGTACAGAGCAAATGATGTATATATGATCGCCACGCTAAAGGCTCCGTGCCGCTAGACCGACCTACTCTAGGTCTACTCGTCGGGGAAGGGTGCTGCTGTAGACTATTTTGAAGTGTGAGGTTATGAAATGCTTTTCAGAAGCATGCACAATCTTAAAAGTGCAAGTCAAACAACCTCTTTCCTGCTGGGCTATTGATCCGTTCGTTTTCCGCGGGCAGCTTTGTGTCACCGAAGCAGGAAACCAACGAGCTAGATTCTCCCGGTCACGCCTCTGTAACGGGAACGGCACACTGACAAGCAACAACTACTCGGTATGGTCTCAGGCACATAAGTCGCATTACTTACGTGCACAAACGCTCAATAGGCATTGAATATCACCACCAAACAAAAAGAGGTGCTTCCTTCTCGGTCCAGGCAGCGCCCAGCTCCTCGGACGATGCACACGGTGGCGCCGTAGCGCGGCAGCCGTGGGCAGCATATGAATCTCTCCCATAGCGTGATGCGATATTTCGGTGACCAGAAAGCACTGTAGGAATCCCCCTCTTAGTACGCACACTGGAACTTTAAGGTGCAGAGTGAGTTCCGGAGGAAAGAAATTCTAGTAAAATAATAACTTACGTTGTATAGAGTGCACCAGGGCCTGTGGATGAGCTTCAGACTGCATCCCCCAGTCTCGTTGCGGTGGCGGAGCAGACAATGATCCGAACGTGACTTGCGAGGCCGGGTCGAGGTGTCCGTGAGGCACGCTATGAGGCACGCCAGGCACGGCGATGCCACGAAGCACATCGCGAAGACACGCATTCACTCGCAACCTCAAGCTGCTCCCCATTGAGTGTACAGCAATCAGGGGTCGAGTGGTCCATTGCACCACGTAGACCACATTATCTTCCTCGGAAGAGCATTCCGGCTCTTCTATCATCAAGCAGGAGTACAGGGTACCCGCGCGCACGGTGCAAGCACGCGGCACGCTCCTGCAGCGGTACTGAATCCTGATGGCAGAAGCCAGGAGCCTCAGCAGTGCGGAGCATTGATCCAGTGCCGGTACTGCACGCAGACCGCAAAATTCCCACAATGCGATGCGTTGCCGCGGCAACAACCAAGAGCGGATCCAGGCTATAGACCACAGCCGCCCATCAGTAGGTCTTATGGCGTCCACAGCTTCACAAATCGCTCTTGGTCGGTGTTCTGGTGCCATATCTCTCAGCCGCGGGAGCCATGCCACCATAGCATCATCGAGGTACAACATGTCCGCTGGCGGTAGCTCTTCGAGCAGACGACACAGGCTCGACAGCTCCATAAAAGGCATCGTGCGTGAATTAGAGCAGTGCAAGCGATGATGACCTGGTCACCAAGTTTAGACGGGTTCTTGCAGTGAGGATCAGCCGCCGATTACCAAGGTGGGCGTATTGGCGCTTTTTAGCTACTATGACAGCTTTTAAGTGGCCTTTATGTTGAAAACCTTTTTAAGTTCTAACGCCAACAGGAATAGGTAGCATTCATTTAAAATGATCACACCAAACGAACTCGCGTCTTTTCACGCTTAAATGGCAAAAGAATGTGTCTTTGTCGCGTGGTTTTGTACCCTCGTCATATCGCGATGGTTGCTGATGGCTTGGAAGCAGGAAATAACATGCGGAAAATGCTATCGCTGCAAAATTCTTATCAAAACTGAAGGATACTACATCTAACCATGTTTTAACAGTATCGCCTGGCTATCGACTCGCGTGCTAGCCAGCGGATTATCACGGCGTTAATCGGTGAAAGAAGTGAGAGTCACCGCCTGTGTATGGTTGCCATTAATCTCTTTTCTTTCGCCGCTCTTTTTCGTGCCCGCTCCACCCCGTAATAAGCCGCAGACAAACTGGCGCGATAATGTCACAAACTTAGACGGCAGTTTGTACAGCCCCCGCCAAAAGCATACAGCTCAAGGCGCATGCTTCCAAGATGCTCAGCGGGGCTCCCTACCATATCTAGCAGTCCAAATCATGGGAAGACTGAGGACGCGATGCCATTCCTCTTTCCAGGGGTTGCGGCAGGTAAAGATGCATAATGAGGCATGCAGCAGGTCTCACAAGAAAACCCCTTGGGCCGCATACTTTTGACGGGAAGTGTACATAGAAGTCGTAGAAGTTATATTGCCTGACACGGAGACCATCTCGATCGCTTCGTTGTGCGCTGAGAGCGTATAACGTAACATCCTCATCTGCGAAATGAGAGGAAACACATGGGCACTTCCCATATTTAAATTATTTGTCACAGAATAAGACCTTCACGTAGAATGCGTGATGTCATTATTGAGCAGGGTTTCGAGACGGAATTTTTGGGGGTTCGCTTCGGGTACATGCCTTTCGAGCTCAGTTCCAGGTTGCTCTGGAGCGACATTTCGTTTCGGTTCGAACCAGTTTGGACGAAATCGAAGGGGCTTAAACGGGTTGAAAACTAACAGAATTCTGAACGTAGTTTAACTTTCATCAAAATTGTTATGAGGTTTTCTTCTGGCACTTGTATACAAAATAAAGATGCCAACCTATCTTTAGAGCCAGATGTTTTCACATTTATCCACTGCAGCAAAAAAAAAATCAAAAGACGATACAAATTCATTAGCAAACTTAGATCAACTTTAGGTAACAGCACTATTATCAACTGGATCGAGGATTACTTAACTAACCGATCTCAGTATGTTGTAGTTAACAATGAAATTTCTTCTACTGCGCTCGTTACGTCGGGAGTACCCCAAGGGTGCGTCCTTGCTCCACTTTTATTTCTTATCTTCATTAATGATCTTCCCACTAACATACAAGTTAAAATTAAACTTTTTGCCGATGACTGCATCCTTTACAACGAAATTAACTCTATAAATGACCACTATGATTTAAACAGCGCCCATCAAGAAGTGGTAATATGGTGTCACAAATGGCAAATGGAATCACACATTAAAAAAACAGCCTTCTTATCTGTAACCCGTAAAAAACAAAGGTCCGAGTATGTGTACAGCATCAATAACATACCGCTCACCCGAGTTCACGAACACAAATACCTTGGATTGGAAGATGGGAATCACATATTAACAACATAGTATCATCTGCTTTAAACCGATTGTTCTTCCTTAGAAGACGGCTTCGAGAAGCGCCACCGGAGTCCAAACTGTTAGCATATAACACATATATACGATCAGTTCTCGAATATGGAAATACGATTTGGTTTCCCTACACACAACAGCTCATTAACAAACTAGGAGTGCAGAGAAAGGCAATTAGATTTATCTTTAACAAATACAGGACCAGTGATTCACCATCCCAACTACTAAATCAAGCATGTATTCTTACTTTACAGAAACGCACCAGACTAGCACGACTAAAATTATTGTTCCAATTAGTTCATAACACATTAAACATAGATACTTCGTTATATATATCTGTAGATGAATCCAGACCATCCCGGCATAAGCACCCATCAACCCTTAGAGAGTACGCATTCCGAACCGACTGTTTCAGATATTCATTTTTCTCGCTTGCCATAAAAGAATGGAATAGTTTGAATCCCTCTATCACTACTAATACATCTTTGCAGAAATTTGTAACTGTGGTAGAAGAACAGTTGCGCGATAATTAAATAGATAATTAAATCATAATTATTCAAGTACAACAGACCACTCGTATTACTGCATATAACAGCATCTGTATGAACATATTACTTACAATGTTTAAAATTGCACCGTTTTCTCTGAAAAATACTCTTTCGTTATGTGTCTTATTTTCTGTTATCTGTGTTTTTTTTCCCATACTCATGTAGTTACTTGCAAATAACAGTGTTTTTAATGTATACCATTCCATTTGTATTCACTTTGTACCTACTTACTATGTGCCCATCCTGTAAAAATCCCAATGGGATTGACAGTATCTGAAATAAAATAAATAAATAAATTTACAGCAAAAGCTGCAAAATGAAAAGAACTCAAAATTAATGTAAATCGGCGTGTAGAAGCTAGAATCCATCGGTTGAGGTACTGCTCGGGCCAAGAGTTTCCTGGACGAAAAAGAGTGGGGGGAAATGTATTTCGACGCCGTCACAAAATCCAGCCGCCTGAAATGACTCAGTTTATGAAGGAATGTGCATGCCTTATCCGCTCGTAACACCGCATGATTGTGCCACGGAGTAAAGCTGCCTGAATGTGTTTTGCGATCATTCGCGTCCCGTAAAATTTTGATTATGATCATGCATAAGGCGAAGAGCTGTGCTGCATTTTGCATCTGCGAGAGCCTCCAGCTTCAGCAGTTTTGGACACCTCGTCGCACGAGTAATAGGTATACCCTGACACTCGCGTCATTCGGGAATTCCTCCTGCGCCGAGTAATTTCACGGGCGCCGTCAGGGCAGCCACATGCTCGCTACTAGTTACCGCACGCTGTAGAGGAGGAAAGTTTCGCATCGATTTGGAGGGGGTTAGCGCGACAGAAGCAAGAACGTAAGAGGGGCACAGGACGAGTGCTGATTTGTAGGTGAAAGAATTGAAAGTGAAATGACTTGCCAATTACCCCGAAATTCCATTTTGCTGTCCTGTATCGGCAGCTTTATATAGACAAACACCTTTCTTTCGCCCCAGCCAAACCTGCCAGTTGCTACTGCGGCACACCTCGAAAATATCTTTTAATATTTTCAACCTTGAAAATACATTTAGTGTGCCGCAATTCACGCTCTAATTTTATCCTTTAGCCTTTCAGCCATTGTGAGGCAATGCTTGTTTTCATAATTGAGGCTTTTATCCCCATTGCCTCCGCATTTTTTCTCGCTTGCGCATCCCAACGCCGGGTTTCGGCCCTGCTCTCTCCGCGAAGTTGGCGAGGCGGCGCGCGTGGACAGGAGTTCGATCCTTGTCGAGAAAACAGAGGGAGAGAGGCGGAGTTTCAAGGGCTGGAGACACCAAATTTTGAAGCTATAAAAAGCCTGCTATGGGATTCCTATGTATGCAAGGGCCCTCACAGTCAGGTGTTCGACACAACAAACGTTTAAGAAATATTTTAATTTGGTTCCAAATATTCCCTAAATGCTCACTCTCACAATCTAGACCCATCGCTAGCGCCATCAACTCTGACGTCACTAGGTAGGTAGAAAAATTAAAGTTTTAGTGACGTCATACCGCAATACAGCGACGTACGATGAGCGGGGCACAGCCACAGCCGCGTGAGCGCAGTCGACGCATCAGCGAGCCGCATTTGCTGCTAACCGCCACTTGCTTGGTTAGTTTTTGTCAAAGTATTGCCGAACTATGCTTATAGGCGTGGACGCATGTGCGAAAAGTGAACGCGATCTGCGGCGCGCCGTTGCGAACCGCGTCGCAACGTCCGTTC
Organism: Amblyomma mixtum; assembly: GCF_055824585.1. Lineage (NCBI taxonomy): Eukaryota > Metazoa > Arthropoda > Arachnida > Ixodida > Ixodidae > Amblyomma > Amblyomma mixtum. The sequence continues at coordinate 21,283,061 of NC_143020.1, read as the reverse complement.
GCAGCTCATCGCCTGCGTCCAGCCTGCTAGATGTCAACGGCAGCCCGCTCGCGGCGAACGCAACGACGGGAAGCGGCAGCCAATGCGAGTGCGGAGAGCGTCAGCGTCATGATGACATAGGGCGCATTCCTTGGAGCCGGGCGACCTGCGCCAGTCTTCGTGCCGACCTCCGGCATCTGAAGAACGCGATAGTATTGTGTGTTCACGTTCATAGCAAGCCCTGGGATATATGAATATCAAAAATGCATCGTTTCTGACGATCGCAGGCAAATACCGAGTTCCTGGTAGAAGTGATGACTCCGATGCAAGGAAATTTCGCCCCATAGCCGCTTTTGTGCTGCTGCTACCTGGTGCGGTTCTACTGCCGTGTGCTAGCTCCCTTACTGAGGACGTCGTGTAAATCGAAAAAATCTTTTATTATGGGACGAGTTCACTGTAAAGGGGTGCTGAGCGGAGCACGTTTCTGAGCGCTCGCCAGTCCCGAAGCGTCCTCAGCTGCGGAGTTGATGCGAAACCCGCTAGGCCTAGCGACGACTAGGGCAGTCTGGGACCAGCACGCCGGTCGTCGCCCGGCGTTGCCGCATTCAGTGTCGTTGCCGAAAGATCCCCTTTTCGCACAGTCATGCTGTCGTAGCTCGAATCTAGAAAGCATCCTTTCTGGTAGCATGGCTGTTTTGTATTTTCCCGTGCGGACGTGAAGTACGCCGAGGCTGCCGGCCGTGCGGCGAGCCTGGATACCGTCTGCCGACGTCATAAAAACGAGCTAAAGAGTGTTCTTGACGTAGATAATAAACCATGGAACAAGAAATGTGAAAAAAGTGTCATTTTTGAGGATCGCTGACCAATACTGAGCTGCTGGTAGAGGTGACAACTGTGATATGAGCAAATTTCTTGCCACAACCACAGCAGCCGCTGGCCCGACGTTGTGGTCCGGCTCACCTGGCGCCCGCTAGCTCCGCTGCCGAAGGCGTCGAGGAGATTGACCATACTATTATTTTATTGTGAGATGATGCTGTTGACACTAAAGCTATATGTGAAAAGTAGGTCTTTTATTATAGCGCTGGCGACTTCCAAAGCACCGGCCGCTTGCGGAGCAGACTATAGGCCTAGCGACGACCACGGCAGCCAAGCAGCAGCAGAGCTCGTTGCCCGGAGCGCACGCGAGCGGTGCCGTTGCCGAAAGCTCCCAACATAAGCAGGCATGCTTTGTCGCTGCTCGAGTATAGCTGGCAGCTGTGATAACAAGGCGATCTTGTCTTTTCTTGTGATATTTGTACACCATCCCAAGCAGCACTCAGGTACTGCTGCACGGTGGCGAAGTGTGACATCGGTTGTGGGCGCAACTTGGGTAGAGCGGCGCAGCGATGCTTAATGCTCACGCGAACCCGCGAAGGCGATATTAGCGTGCGATAAAAAAAAAGCCGATGTCCTCACTCATTGGAATCAGGTCAGTCAGAATCCGAGCTGCTGGGAGTAGCCATGCCGTTGCTTGTTTTCATGCGCTGGTCAGCACGTGTATGAGAAAGCAGACGATGCAGCAGTAGGTGCGTCATTTTTGTGAGCCCACGTGATCAAGCGAAGTAGTTGATCTTACTACTCTATGACGTCACTGTACAACTCGGCGCTCCGAAACCGAAAATCGTTCCCCTAAAACTGCGATAATAAATTATTCACTGTGAATATATGAATCTTTGAGTGTGTATCATGCTTCCTGGAGCCATAAGAAACGTTTGAAACTAAGAACGCACCAAACACAAATTTGGTGTCGCCACCCCTTTAAAGGCCTACTTGACCGAAACTTTACTTCGGCTAATTTTGCGCTCGATATATTGTGCATGTTATTAACAATATTTATATTTAATACTAGGAATGTGAAGCGTCTAGAATTTTAGAAGCGTTCAAGAACCTCTGTAGCAGACGACGCAGTCCCCTAGCGGTGTGCTGGATAACTTGTAAGCTCTTCTTCTGGCGCGTTTCTGGCTGTTTTCACCGCGAAGCTCGATGGTCTTCGAGAAAAATAAACTGCTGGCATCATGTCGACGAAGTACATGGCCACGGAAGGGAATACGAGGAATGCGGAAAGCACCATGTATACCTCTCGGCCACTGCCCTTCACCCTCGAGCTCGAAAGCTGGTGTCAGCTGTCTGGAGCTCAGGTTTTAACGTGAATTCCCCTCTCTTCTTCAAAAAAGATAATGGTGGGTGACTAACGCTTCTGCCTCGCGCTAACCCCTTTTGTGGGTTGGGCTTTGTCAATAGACCTGTCCCGGTCTACATCATGTTTCTGGCCCGATCGGCAAAGCATACCACGAACCGGGTTATAATTCGGAGAAGAAAGGCTTCGAGGCGTCTCTAATCGGGAGAATAAAGAGGAGGGGGGGGGGGGGGGGGGGCTTGTCACAAGCTAGCTAAGCCGGTTCAGAAGTTAAAGTGCATGGCTTTGCTCATCGGGCAACGCCCTTTTGACGGCACGTTGTTTACACCAGACAGAAGTCTAAGGAGAGGTCTGCTTCGTCTTAAAAGGAATCAACATGCACACCCCTTTATTGCTGGTACAGCTCTGCCCAATACGCAATAATGCCGTCGTGCGCCGAGTGTATCTGCTGCCTCGAAGATTTGAAGGCCGGGCTGAGAATCCTGGAAGGCCACATGAGCGTTACTGAAAACGTCGACTTTCTTACTGCCTCACGCCATTCATACTTGAGGTCGATTACTGGAAGCTTCAGCGTTACCATTCGAGGCGCGTCTCCAAGACACCCGAGAACTGAACGCATGTTATTTGAATGATAATATTTTCAAAGAATTTTGATTATACGTTCTTCATTATTACTCAGTCGATAGAGACACACTGCCTGCGGTAATTTGCGCGGTGGGCGTATACGGTCGACTGGGGTTCGGCAACCACGTCGTCCTGCCCAGCTGTGTGGTTTGAAAAGATTAGATTAACCTTTCCGTCCCTGCAGTACACGGGCTTTTAGTGGTTCTAGGTAAATACTGTAATGAACGCAACGCATAAGTTTTTGTTCATTTGAATCGACATGTATTTCGCAACGCGGAGTGGCTTGCCCCACCGAGGCGCGCAAAGATGAACCAGCCCACCATCGGCACCGCATTGATGCCACGGTCCTCGAAGAGAAAAATATATATTTATTTTGCACCACAAATTTTGCTTCTGGCATATTCTTTCGCTTAACGCAGCACTTAATTCTCTTGAGCTCTCTTTTTAGACATCCAGCTGTTTTTATTTATTTAACTCGCGTTCACAGCACCTGTTCCAAATTTCTGCGCACAGGCAGGAATACCTTTCTACGGGGGAGAAAAATGAGAAGAAAAAGGAGAAGACAGGTCATTTTTTTTTTATCAAGACAACAACCATATTGCACGCACAGCAGAGCGCACATGTGCTGTTGGCTTGCGCGTGCCCGCTCAAAAAAGCTGACTTTACAATACAAGCACTTCTACTAGGCCGCCATTTGAATATGCTTCCTTCATCCGCTATATCCGAACTTTGCACAAGCTGTAATCGAATACTAGAAGGTAAGCAGCGCTCACTAGCATTACGGCGCGATCATCTTCGCTGAGGTTGAGCCAAGACTTTTCTAGTCTACTACAGCAAATAAAACACGTTTAAAACTTTTTCTACGGCGTTTAATTCGTTTTAAGATGTGTGTTTTCACATATAACCAGTATTTATCGCACAAAGTGCTGCACGCGCTACCGGTACCAGCGCTTTGCTCCAGCCGCAACGAGCAGACGCTCCGAACCCGTCCGGACTAGTCTCAAAATGCGTCACTTCCGGCGGGCGGCAATGGCGCCCGTTTTTCCAGTTTCCGTATTGAAAACTCCGATTTTTGCGTGCCTTTTTCACCGTAACTGCTTGAAACTGGAGCGTAATATTTTGTGGGTAGCATAATACGGGGGTGTACTATGAAAAAACAACCTTTTTACGGTTTGAAAAATTTCCGTCAAGTAGGCCTTTAAATGCATGCTACGGCCCCTCCTCCCTGTCTCAGAGCCACCCCCCGCTGCTAGAAGTTTCAGATTTGTCTTTTTAAGAGCATAAGAGTTTGTTGCATGCTGTTATGCGGTTCTTGGTCAGGCTTCCTAGAAGGAAGCAGACAGGCCCCAGATCTTTATTGGTACCATGCAGTGTTATCACTCACACAGACGAGCTTTCGCTCAATGAGGCAAGTAAGACTTCTGCACGAATAGTCCCAGCCAGTTGTTTCTGACGAACGAACGAGGCAACAATGTGGAAAATCTTCACCTGAGGCTGCTACGAAACGAGCTATCTGAGCAGAGACAGCGCCGCCGATGACAGAATCAAGAGGATCGCTCCTGCAAGGCAGCAGCTAAGCGTCGCCGAAGCACAAGCTCGTTGCCGCCGCCAATAGGAATTTGCCATTGGCGCCTCTGAAGCAGACAGAGCAGCGCTGAAATTTCTCATTAGGGATCAATCTGATCGTCCTTAGAACTTTTATCAAAAGAAAGTAAGGGAAAGGTAGTAAACCGAATGAGTATGTGGTTTTGGATTAGTTTATTTCCCCTTATTTTAATGCGATTCCATTCATGTTGTCTCTTCGCAAAATCTTTTTCGCTTCACTGTCATGAAATTCCGCGATTAGTCACGTGAAAGAACGAGACTTTATGAAGTCGCCACTACCTGTCGACAGCATATTGACAAGACTGCCCACGGCTACCAAATTAAATGAAATTTAAGTTGGCGAATACTGGCCTACCGGGAGCTGCGGATGGGCGCCCTGGGCCTCACAAGCCCCACCGAATGCAGTGTTTGAGACCGGCACGGGTTGTTGCAGTGACGCGTAGCTTATCCGCTGTACCACTGCGCCAGTAGTGGTGTGATGACTCTGCGCGGTCAGTGAATGCGATTTAGAGGGCCGTGTCGTCATCACCACTATGTGACCGCCGGTGGACCATTCCTAGGGCACAGCTAAATTGAAAAGTCCGAAGAAGCAAACATTTCTCAAGTAAGCCCAATCCCAAAAGTGTTTAATGTTTGGAAGAACGGGATTAGGGAGTGCTCTATTGCGGGCTACTGTGTCGGAATGGTATAATTCTATTACATAATTCAATAGAAGACACTCGACCAATCTACAAGGTGATGACTGATAAATACTGTATATTGGCAATGTAACCGGTCCCGACCAGAATTTTCACGCAGTAATCTCTAGAAGAACATTAGGCACTAATTTTAGGCAAAATAGATGGCAACGAAAATGCTGCCAGTTTTCTTCTGTAAGAATGTGGTTAAGAAGGCCTTCAGGATTTTGCGATATCTGGTTCATAAACACAGGCGATGCATTTAAGTTGGTATTAAATAAATTTGAAAATATTTTTCAGCACTTCGGAACCGGTATATCTAAGCCGTTCCGCTGCTATGTAGGAAAATAAAAATTGACAGACTATTAGGGTTGTCGACGAGGCGAAATTTGAATGCAGCTGTTCTCATGCTTCCTGTCACCGCTCGCAGGTGGCGTGTTCCGCTGCTAGCCACCCTCCGGAATCCTCCCCTGGTAACCACCTTGCGCTTGCCCATTCTTGCTGTCCTGCCGTGGCAGATGGCGTTTCGGTCTGCGGCTACCTGCCACGGCTTTCAAGTGGCGTATTGCGCCTACTACGCCGACAACACCGACGTCAAAGCCCCCGCCAAAGACTACGACTTTGACGCGAAACCTACGAACTGGCTCCTCAGAGCAGCGCTCTAAATCCACTTCGCTCTGCTAGCAATGAATTTCCCAGTAACGCCGAAAAAATGCTTCATTGTCGAAAAAACAGTTAGCTTCTTTTCATACTCCAAGCGTGGGACGCTTTTTTCAGTGACATTTGAAGAACATACCAGTATTTGCAGATACTGCAAGCTTTAAACGCACATCATACGCGCGGAGAGCGGTATGTACTCTCCAGCGAAGTGTTCTACCCAATGAGTGGAAAGCCAGGAGGGTCTCTCCATGCCACAGTGCCACGTAGACCACATTCTGTTCCGAGGTCGTGCCATCCGGTTCTTCCGTCAGTAGGCAAGCGTTGACGGCGCCTTCACACACGGTCCAAGCAAGCGTTGCTTCGCGGTCGCCGATTCCCAAAGCGGATGCCAAGCGCCGCAATAACGCGATGCAGTCGTCCAGCGTCGGTTCGGTGCGGAGGCGATAAAAATGCCAAGTCTCGATGTTCAGCAGTGGTATTAGCCAGCAGCGGATCCATGCTATGCAGTACAGGCGCTCCTCAAAAGGTTGGATGACGATAGCTTCGCATATCGCGTCTGCGATGCTGTGTCGGGACAGCTCTCGAAGGCGCGGAAGCCAGGAAATTTTGGCGTTACGTAGAACACACAGTTCCTCCGGTGCCATGTCGTTGAGCATCATCTGCAGCCTCGATAACTCGTTGGATGCCATCCTAGGAGGCAGGGTAACTTCGACCTGATTAAAGCTTCACTGCAAACGGCAGTACCGTACTGTTTCCACGGCTTGGAAAGAGAAGTTTATTTTTTTCTAATGTCAACAAAAATTCAAAGCAAAACTGCTGAACTCAAAGCTCTGATCTTTCAAGCACATGCGCAGTGACGCAGCACTGAGCATGTCAGTAGGGCAGTAATGAGGCCGACACTAGACCGCCGCGCAGGACGATGAAGTATGTCCACCATTTGCGCAAAAACTCAGCCTCGCTCATTGACACTGCGTCCACGCATGCTTGCTCAAAGAGACGCCTGCGGAGGAGCTGCAACATTGGAAACAGTGCTCTTTGCGGACGACCTTTTAAGGAAGCCACTCCACGCTGCCGCCACAAAACTAACATGCCGACGTCTGGATGTTGAGCAGGGGTATCAGCCAGCAGCGGATCCATGCTATGCAGTACAGACGCTCCTCAAAGGGTTGAATGACGATAGTTTCGCATATCGCGTCTGCGATGCTGTGTAGGGACAGCTCTCGAAGGCGAGGAAGCCATGAAATATTGGGGTTACGAAGAACGCACAGTTCCTCCGGTGTCAGGTCGTTAAGCATCATCTGCAGCCCGAATAACTCGTTGCCTGCCATCGTAGGGGACAGGGTAACTCGGAGCTAATTAAAGCTTCTCTGCAAATGGCAGTACCGGTATTACTTCCACGGCTAGCCTGTACGGTTGGCGAATTCGTGTCAAGACGCTGTCCAGGCGATGAGGCGCGGAGCGTTAACTTGTAGGTCGCTTAGAAGCGGTCCCATGTAGGGGGTGTCTTTGCCAGCAAGGTTTTTGATATGAACTGATACGCGATTATCAGTGCTAACTTCAGCGTCGTGACCCAGCATACTAGTACGCATGCCCGCTGGTGACGCTCTCGAAGTTTCAACTCCACAATGTCAGCATTAAGGCGCACTTTGTCAGTGAACATCTTGGCTCTTCATACTGATTTCAAGCGAGAAAATATAATGAGTAGTTTGTAGCCGTCATCAAAATACCATTTCACATTAATATATTATCAGTTACCAATCCGCAGCTCTTCGTACAACCCCTCCCATTTTCTGTTATATGTTCTGGAGTGTCGTTTAAACGCGGGCGCTTTCTTTAGATTTCACTTTCACGTCGGGCACACACTCAAGATGATACGCCGCCCTCCAGGATGTGTGAGGCACTAACGTCAGCTATATAGTGAAGTCCACAGTCCTAGCCGCATGTTTTTTTGTCGCCCGCGTCGCAAACGCGCCGCATACTTTTGCACGCAGGCTAGCCACGGCCTGTGGCTCTTTCGTTTGGGCGGGCAAAACCGAACTTGTGTCACGTTTGTTCATGCGCCTTCCATCGTACATGGGTGGGTTTAGTATACCTTGCATCCGCACCATGTGTAATGTGGTCGCCTTGCGAGGAGTACGAGATCTTTTACGCAACCCAGATTATCCCGGGAGAACACTCCTCGCATACTTTTTGGGTACAGCGCGCAATGTGTTTTTTACACAACACGTGGTTGGCCCTACAGCCGAGCAGCCGCCGGCATTTTTCGTTAACGTGCGTCGCACACTGGCGTCGTTGACTGCCAGCGTGCCCGATCTGGATGTTGATGAAACCCCGCCCTCCAGGATGTGTGAAGCACTAACGGTCGCTGAGCTGACCCGCGAACAACTCCAGAAAACGAGACGGGCACGCTGGCACCAACTGACCTCAGCTGCGCTTCCTGCAGATGTCAGGGACTTCGGCTGGCAGCGAGGCTGGCGGGTTCCTGCCCACAAGAGACCGCCTTGCGGCGTGGGGCGTGGCGCCCTCCGCCCGATGCCCGCAGTGCGGTCTCCATGAAACTTTGCAGCACGCAATGTTTGAGTGTGTAGTTGCGCGCACCTTTTGGATATTAGTGTCACGCATGTTTTTAACCCGCCTGGAAGCGCGCACTAGTTCACACGAAGTGTTTCCAAATATGCTCTTGTGTGTCGGCATGTTCGTTTTATGGCGGCAGCGTGGAGTGGCCTCTTTAAATGGGCGTCCGTAAAGAACAATGTTTCCAATGTTGCAGCGCCTCCGCACGCGCCTCTTTGAACAAGCATACGTGGACGCTCTGTCAATGAGCGAGGCTGAGTTTTTGCGCAAATGGTCGACATACTTTATCGTCCTGCGCGGCGGTCGAGTGTCGGCTTTCTTACTGCCTTACTGACGTGCTCAGTGCTGTGTCACTGCGCATGTGCATGACTGATCAGAGCATTGATTTCAGCTGTTTTGATTTGTATTTTTATGTTAACACAGAACAAAATAAACTTCTCTTTCCACACACTCAAGCACGGCCACCAGTGCGCTCCCTTCTCAGTCACCCTCGGCATAAGGCAAGGATGCCCTCTCTCCCCAACGTTTTTCGTGTTATGCCTGGGTCCACTCCCGCGGCGTATTAACGACAGCCCATCCATACGCGGCTTCCCTCTTGCTGGTCAAGGCCAAAATCAAAGTTTCGGCCTACGCCGACGACGTCTCGCTTTTTCTCAATGACGAGGATAGTTACGCCTATTTTTCGCGGATGTTTCACGAGTATTGCCAGATATCCGGGGCCCTATTGAACAGGGGAAAAAGCAAGGCGCAAAGTTTGGCACCTTCATACCGAACCTTCCGGGCGAGGTGGAGTGGGTGCAGGGAGTGAATGTCCTGGCAGTAGTATTCCTCGCCAGCGGAGCAGTAGCCCGCGAAACCTGGACTAACCTCCGCACGATTGCTGAGAAACGCCTCTAGGTGAGGTGAACTTTCCGCCTTTCAATGGCAGAGCGCAGCTATATACTTAAGTCCACAATCCTAGCCGCATGTTTTTTGTCGCCCGCGTCGCAAACCCACCGCGCACGTTTGCTCGCAGGCTAACCTCGGCCTGTGGCTCTTTCGTTTGGGCGGGAAAACCGAACTTGTGTCACGTTTGTTCATGCGCCTTCCATCGTACATGGGTGGGTTTAGTATACCTTGCATCCGCACCATGTGTAATGTGCTCGCCTTGCGAGTGGTACGCGATGTTGTACTCAACCCAGACTATCCCGGGAGAACACTCATCGCATACTTTCTAGGTACAGCGCGTAATGTGTTTTTTACACAACACGTGGTTGGCCCTACAGCCGAGCAGCCGCCGGCATTTTTCGTTAACGTGCGTCGCACACTGGCGTCGTTGTATGCCAGCGTGCCCGATCTGGATGTTGACAAAACCCCGCCCTCCAGGGTGTGTGAGGCACTAACGGTAGTAGAACTCACCCGCGAACAACTCCAGAAAACGAGACGGGCGCGCTGGCGCCAACTGACCTCACCTGCACTTCCTGCAGATATCAGGGACTTCGGCTGGCGGGTCCTGCCTACAAGAAACCGCCTTGCGGCGTGGGGCGTGGCGCCCTCCTCCCGATGTCCGCAATGCGCTCTTAGAAACATTGCGGCACGCAATGTTCGACTGTGTAGTGGCGCGCACCTTTTGGGTACTAGTGTCACGGATGTTTGTAACCCGCCTCGAAGCGCGCACTAGTTCTCGCGAACTGTTTGCAAATATGCTCTTGTGTGTCGGCATGTTCGTTTTGTGGCGGCAGCGTGGGGCGGTTTACTTAAATGGGCGTCCGCAAAGAGCAATGTTTCCAATGTTGCAACGCCTCCGCAGGCGCCTTTTTGAGCAAGCATGCGTGGACGCACTCTCAATGAGCGAGGCTGAGTTTTTGCGCAAATGGTCGACATACTTCATCGTATTGGGCGGCGGTCGGGTGTCGGCCTCATTACTACTGACGTGCTCAGTGCATCGGCACTGCGCATGTGCTTGAATGATCACATGTTTGAGTTCAACTGTTTTGTTTCGTATTTTTAATGCTTTCGAAAAAAAAAATAAACTTCTCTTTCCACACACTCATACACGGAACAGGTTTGTCTTAAGAACATGTGCGTCCCATTGTTATATTTTGAGCATCCACGTACATTCAGATCACGACATAAGCTAGCGCGTTTTTGATGAGCAACTAATTATTGATGAGCAACTGTGGAGCCGCAGTGAAGGTCTCCGGAAATTTTGACCACCTGCTATTCTTTAACGTGCACTGACATCGCACAGTACACATGCTTCTAGAGTTTCGCCTCCATCGAAATTCGACCGCCGCGGCCGGGGTCGGACCTGCGCCTTTGGTCTTGGGATCAAACCTGAAGTAACCACCACGAAAATGCAACGGCTAATGTCTGACAGCAATTGTGATGACAGTGCTTAGTGAATTTCTGTTATTTTTTGTTTTTTTGCTCTTCATGTGCAGCGCTTAAAATACTTGATCATTTCTAAGAAATGCGCATTTGCTGACAACAGAGAACTTCATCATTCAATATTTATCCCGCCGTTACCTCATAGTCGTAACGTCGGTTACGCCGTCGACAGCAATATACGTTGTCCGATCACTCACAGTGTTATGAGGGCGGTGTGGTCTAGCATAAATAATCCATGCTAAACAGCGTCGATTATATCGCAGTTTTCTGGTGAAACATGCGCATATGGCGAAAGCAGCTGAAAGCTAAGGTCTGTTCGTTTCAAGTATAGAAACTCTCACTATTCATAGAACGCACTGTAGTTGTTATTACTACGCTCTCATTAGTCGATATAAGGAATTTACTGTTAGTGTGTTTCCTGCGTCGCTGTACGAATATATGACTGAACTTAAAAGCAGGAAGATAATTATGGCGGGTAATCTTAATCTTTAATCTATAAAAAGGAATAAGAAGCCAGAGCTGTACTTACTTGACAGCCCTCTAATTGATGATATGATTACATGCGACCTAGTGCAAATTGTACTTGAGAACACCCGTGTGAGTGAAAAGAATGGCTCAATTTTTGGCCGCATGCCTGTCAGCAATGACATGTCTGAATTTGAAGTATGCATTGAAGATGGCGTATACGGTCACAAACTTATGTTGTTCCCGTGTCGGTTGTTCTCTGCCTACAAAAAACAATAACCACATGGTGCCGTTGGCTGTGAGCGAAACGTTCCGCTGGAAGGACGATAGAAACCTGAGCTGAAATTAAAATTATGTTAGGACGGGATTTGAGCCCAGCAGCATTGATTTGCAAGACGGGCGTAAGGTTGATGCGAGAAATGCGTGGTGGGCTTCGAATTCGTGAAGTGTACTAGAGACATGTATGGATGCGTACGTGAGTAATTATGAGTGTGCAAATTTGGAATTATGTAGTGGAGTAGGCGATGGGAACGAGACGTGAAAACTCTACTGGATTCAACTCGCAAAGGTGAAGCTTAAATATCGCCCAGTTTTTTGCTTCTACTGGACAGTTTAGCTAGTTGGTGGGTCATATTGGCATAAAACCAGCGCAAAAGACACGGAAGAGACAGCGCTCGTCCCGCCATATATGTCCGTGTCTTTCGCACTGCTTTGTACAAAAAGAGTCGTTTTTTTTTTTTGTCTCAGCAGCAGATATGATAGCAGAAACTGATAAGTCTCTAGTAAAATACAACGTGGTGCTTACTCATGAAATATATAAGGAAGGAAGAGGTACAAGACGCGATAAAATGAGACCTGGAAGCACGTGCAACACTGAACGCCCACTTCCATGCCGTTAGGAATATAAATAATCAGTTTCCTTTTCAAGCAATATTGCGTCTCAACTCTGACCCCTAAGCCTGATAGCCATCGCCACGAACCCCTTGCTTTGACGCGGGTTCGATCCCGGCCGCGGCGGCTAGAATTTCTTTGGAGGAGAAATTCTCGAGGCCCGTGTACTGTGCGATGTCAGTGCACGTTAAAGAACCCCAGGTGGTCGAAATTTCCGGAGCCCTCCACTACGGCGTCTCTCATAGCCTTAGTCGCTTTGGGACGTTAAACCCTACAAACCAAACCGCTTTGTAAGATTTGTATTTTTTCAATATGCGCATGCTGCTCAACAAGGGGGCACATTACACATCTCATTAAAAATACAAATCTCAGAACGCAAGGGAAGTGCTCTAGGCGATCGTTGTCAGACTTAGGAGTCAGAGTTGCGTCAGCAAACCATCTGTTTGATTGTTTAAACGGAAATTGATTATTTGTATCCGAAACGGCGTGGTAGTCGTTGTTCATTGTTGCCTGTGTTTCCGGGTTCCATTTTATCTTACTCATGATTTTAACCAGCTCGGGTTGCAGCTAACACCCAGATTTTCAAAAATCTTTGGACCCGGAGAATTGGAAGATAAAGCCTGGCGAAAACTTCAAGCACCGAAAACTCGTGATCCACTCCACGTACCGCAGTAGTATTTTACACTGAAACTACCTGGTTACAGTTGCAGGGTCTAAAGTGCTATTTTGCAAAACTGCGTTTGAGCTATGAACATATCCATCGCCATCATCTTGCTCATCGTGCACGGATCTCTCTCCCTGCTCACATAAGCTGCTAGAAACATAATTTCAACCTTTCACATCTTGCTATATCAATGTGTTGAATATGTAAAACTTTCAATGCTCAAAAATCCTTCCTTCAGAAAACAAGTAAAAGATCGAACATGACATTGCGCAACAAGATTGTTTGCGATATAGGTTGTAGGCTTTGCTAGCATGTACAGCCTCTTTAGCTTATCTTTGAATCGATACGTCGAATGACATGAAAGCGCTACACAATAAACCCAAACGGTAGACGGTAAAGTTTGCGCACGGCAAGAAAACAAAAAGAAAAATTGGGTGGCTTGCGCAGCCCAAATGGAAGGAGAAAAATGTGGTGATACCATGCTCACACTGGTTTGGTTTGGTTTATGGGGTTTAACGTCCCAAAGCGACTAAGGCTATGAGAGACGCCGTAGTGGAGGCTCCGGAAATTTCGACCACCAGGGGTTCTTTAACGTGCACTGACATCGCACAGTACACGGGCCTCTAGAATTTCTCCTCCAAAGAAATTCTAGCCGCCGCGGCCGGGATCGAACCCGCGTCTTTTGGGTCAGCAGCCGAGCACCATAGCCGCTGAGCCACCTCGGTGGCTTATGCTCACACTCATCTACCTAAACTAGTGTTTCGTGCATCTGTGAAGACCAGCATAGCATCGCCGCGTAAGGTTGGTACCTTCACCCCGCGTTCGGACTTTCATACATTTGATTTCTCCCTGTTCCCGGAAATGGCGGTCGAGGAGCTGAAAAGACTACGTGTTCTGCGCAACGACCTTACGCCAGCGGAAATGATCTCTCTAGACGACGCAAGAGTGTCATGGCTTCCGCCTTTGCGAGATCTGGCTCCGCACCACATAACAGCTACTATATGCGTCGCTGTGGAAGCAGTGCATCCAGAACTTGAGCGGTTACAGATCATTGCCTGGCTCCGCTGCTGGATAGCAATGCACCGACCTCCCCGGACGTGGAATTTGTACCGCCTGCGTGGCAAGCCGACACTGGGCGAAGGTACCGCGCTTCTTATGCGCTTGTCGTGTGCTCTACAGCTCGGCGACCGGGAAACGGCGGTCAGTTGGATTGTGCGAGCCGACACCATCTACGCCTGCCTGATGACGGAAGAACCAGAGGACAATGTGGTTTATGTGATCCTGTGGCATGCAGAATCCCAGCTCTCTCTTTACTGTTCGGGAAGAACCATGGAGTGGCGAGTGCGTGTCGCTTTGCGGCGCGAGTTACTGAACAACACAGTAGGCATCTGGAACGCACCGCATTGCGACATCGGCACAGCTTCCAACACCGAGGGCCGCAATCCTTTCAGATCTCCAGCCGACACGGCCAGGGAGCGGACTCATAGGATTGAAGAAGAATCGACTACGAGTGACGACGGTGACTCTTTTGCATCATGCATAGAATAAAAAGGCAAGCGCCGCTTCCATTGCTGCTCGCTTCCGCCCGATATCAAGAGTTCCCTTGTTGTCGGCATTGAAAGTTTGCTCAGGGGAATTGCTTTAGATGGCGCATTAGACCTGTGTTGTCACATTTAAACATGATGAGGTGTCAGTTTGGAAGCAGGAAATTTCAACAGAACAGTTCGTATATCTGGGTATTAATTTCCTCGCTAAGTATTTGCTCGCTAAGTTGTTGTATGAAAATGTAGCATACAGCATAGAGTTCATACTGTACACTAAGTTTTACCTGCGTGTGTGCGTGTACGCATGTAGGGTATACGCGCTTCTCTGAGCACGTAAGAGGCGCGCGTGCCCGTGTAATGAGGCAGGAAATGCGACCATTACAAATGGCATGACAACGCCTCCTTCCCTTTTTTCACTTTTACCAAGTACAAAAGGCGCCTAAAACTGTGATCGGGTAATCGGATAACTTTTGATGGCCGATGGCGGCCGCTTCCTATGGATATGTCATTTGTATTTATCACACTTGTATATTTTATATTTTATACTATAGCCCACTTTAGGAAGCTGTTGCAGGTGCGCATAAACAATTATACGCAGAGTATAAATCTAATGCCCGACAACAAGCATAAAATCCAGTTTATTAGGCCGCAAGAGGGGATGCATGTTAGAGCAGAGTTGTAATCCAGAAGCAGTCAAAACATGGCCAATAGGAAAAATATGCACACAACGCAAAGCTTGAAATCAAGTGCGCAAAATTAAGGCGACAAACATATTAAGAATACGTAGAAATCCAATTTTCGTACACACCTAATCAATGGCAATGAAGAAGCCAATTATTTACGACGCAAAAGCCAGAGTGCTGTTACTCCCAGCAAATGATACATCATAACGATACATTAGTATACACAGCCAAATGTTTCTATCATGAGCCATATGAGCAGGAACACAGGATCGCGTGGAAGATAGCCCCAAGCACTCCTTGTAAGGATGCACGGCGGCCGCTTGTCGCAAATTGTGCAAAGGGTTCTGCCGTGTTGCCTGCTTCTGAGAAATGTAAGAACGTAGCTCTCTTTCAACTTTGTTGCTGAAAGCGGCCGCCACGAAGTAGCACATGTACAGTACATGTACACTAGTACATGACAGTACGGCAAGAGGGCCTGAACGGGCAGATTTTGGCTGCACGGGGACGCCTACCGCTAAAGCTTTGTTTGGGATAACCTGCATTTAAGCATGCGCCGTCATACTGCCGTCATACACTGCCTTTTGCTTTATTGCCTGCCCCGGTCCACAGCCGCCTTAGGAATTAATTGTTGAGTTCGCTGCAGGCCTCGGCTGCAAAGCCAAGATAACAAGACTTGGAAACTTTCTGCTACGGCGCGCGCCGAGATATATCATCTCGGGTCCAGTTCCGCGGCCTGCAGCGCCTTGACGGGTGATAGTCTGCGATCACGGCTGCCCTTCAGCGTAGCGATAAAGACCAAGGCAGTGTAATCAGTTAGGCGAAAGATGCTCGGATGCCGACTATCTGAAACCAGACGTTATCGGTAGGCGTCACGCATGCAGCCAAACGCTGCCACTTCGAGCGCTCTATAGTATAGATGTACCGCCAGCTGAGAGCGTTGTTAGGCTGCAGTTATCGACTTTACTTTTGCAGTAAATTCTGGCACCCGGCGATTGGATAATCTAGGCGTGTAGATGATTTCAGTTTAGGATTGCAAAGCAATAAAATGGCTTCCTGAATCCGTCTGTATGCAAGAATATTCGATAAATGTTATTCGTATTTCAGCCGCGGCAGTCGAGTCTCAGTGTGTGTATATATATATATATATATATATATATATATATATATATATATATATATATATATGCACACTTACATCTTAAGTGTTGAGTAACAGTCTGTACAGCCATAGCCTAGAGCTTTTGGGGAGTCAGTGTGCATAATTGTTATGAACGAATTGATGTGCTTTTCTTTTTATCTTTTGTGCTTTGGCAATGTTAGTCACTGTTAGAGGAACCCAGACAGAGACAGCGTATTCTATTATCGGTCTTATGTTTTTATGCAAGGGAGCTTAGTTGATGCTAGAGCATGCCGGATGCATCTCCCGAGAGAAACAAAAATGAAGTCCCCTGAATAATAAAACGGAATGATGGTGGTTTTTTTCCGCATTACGGGCATGCGTAGAGATTTTTTCGAATAAACTGCTATCTGCCATCTAAAGCACAATTGCTTTACAGTATTAAGTTACTTGCTAAGCGCAGAATGGTCGTCGTGGTTTTTATTTCTTAGCCCATGACGTTGCCGTGTGCAAATTATACTGCTGGGCGAGTTGTTTTGGAGACATTTTTAAGACATGCAGCGCTGGAGACGAACTACGACAGAGAATAGACACCACTGCTATGAACTAGCAAGTTTTTTTCAGAAGCGCCGAGCGGCACCGTACATATACTGAGTGAAAGTTGACAAGCAAAAACTGGCAATAGATGAACATGAGTAGCACTACCCAAAGTTTTGAACGACGCAAGAACTGGTGGAGACTGCTGCCCTTTGTATCTTATCGACACAATCACGAGAACTGATTCGCCCGAAAAAAAAACAGAATGCGAAAATTAAAAAAAAAACGAAGTGAATAGGAACGGAAGAGATGGAAAAACTCGACAGTTCAAAATTCCGATAACGTCAGTAAAATGACGAGGTGGGAAGCCGACGATCAACGAAGCGAAAAACAGTGACAAAAATTAACTGAGTACAAGCTAAAAACAAGAGCTTAGAAAACGTCAGGGCGAGATGTAACCTATTCGAATTTTTTCAGTAAAGCCGATATACACGGCAAAGATAAATAATTCAGTAATTTTGGGTTCAGGGCTAGACTGCTCTTCTCTGCGGCGGAATAAAAGTACATGGCATACATGGCTAGAACATCACCTCGACGAATTTAAGGGCTCGAAACAAGAATCTGGCCATTACACCTTATATTCACAAGGTTTCCCATAATCTTAAAAAATTATGCCAAAGAGCAAGAGTAGACATAATTTTTCCGGTCTCTTATCTCCTTTTTGGTTGGTTTATGGTTTATGGGGTTTAACGTCTCAAAGCGACTAAGGCTATGAGAGACGCTGTAGTGGAGAGCTCCGGAAATTTCGACCACCTTGGGATCTTTAACGAGCACTGACATCGCACAGTACACGGGCCTCTAGAATTTCTCCTCCAAAGAAATTCTACCGCCGCGACGGGGATCGAACCCGCGTCTTTCGGGTTAGCAGCCGAGCACTATAACCACTGAGCCACCGCGGCGGCTTCTCCTTTTTAGACTTTGCAAGCATGCGACTCTGTCTCGTGAAGTACTTCAAAAATGCACAACTATCGTCAGGATACTTTTCTGACATGCTTCGTGGACACTGTATATTCCATTCACTTTTTATGCAGAAAGAAATATACAAGCCAGACTGGCCGTTGAATTTACAAAATTTCTAGAATAATCTAGGAACTTGGCCATTCATTGTCGAGACTGCAGTCCCTGTGGTCGCTGCCTCCGAACTTCGATGAAACAAATTCTGGAAAAGCACTAAAATTAACTGACCCATAAATAAATGGAAGCAGGCACCCTAAGCAAGCTAAAAGATCAATGCGCATACATACACCCTATCCGCGGCACATTTTGGAAAAAAAAAAAAAATCTCGTTTCTCTCGGACTCGATATGACTTTCGACCACCTAAGGTTTTCCTTGTGGTGCTTTTTTGCGGCTATTTTGTTACGGCATTAATGGTTTTAATTTGCTTTTCATATCCCCCGTTATTTCCATCAGTGTTTTGCGCATTATTTTGTAGGCATCATGTTTTAATTTCAAGCTGAATTGTTTGTTCTGTTTTGCTGATGCCGCTTTTCACAATTTTTTTTTTATCTCCATGCATCTCAAACTTTGTAGCCTTCAATCTTACTGCTATTTCTTTTTTGCCGTGATTGTTGGCTTTTGATCATTTCTTCGATTATGTTGTAACTTGCCTTCTCTCCTACGATGCTACTGTGTCAACCTTCTAATTATTGTTTTCATATTTGTCACAGTTTCTTTGGCTGGGTTGACTCTTGGATTCTTATAACTTCGTTTTTCTACGTTTTTGGAATTCCGCTCTGTAAAGCTTTTTCATCTACCCTCCCCTCCCCTTCCCCTCGTTTTTTTCTTTTCTTAGTTCTGGTTTTCCATTTTTTAGCGTGTGTCATTTCTCGTGTTTTTGAAGTTAAGGATGAAAAGCGTAGCGACTATTGCTGTTCTTTCATCATTCAAAACACTGGATAGCACTGCGCATCCTTGAGCACAGTTGTGCCTATTCTCTGGCGTTCTTCTTTTCCCAGTGCTGCACGTCTTAAGAATGTCTAGAAAAGCTTGATATTGCAGTTAATTTCGTGGTCATACGTTCAATGAAAATTAAAAATAAACAATAACGCCCAAGTACAGAGCGTTGCAGAACTCCAGACCTAACAAATTATTTTAGACGTCATGTTTTCAAAGTTCAGCAATTCAGAAAGGTTGGATAGTAACTTTTTATCACAATTCAAAAATACTCCATCTCCAATCATGCTTTGCACCTGCGTGATTAGTTTCATATGACATAGGCAAAGAAACACATTGGAAAAATATTGCAATATGATATCAGATCGTCTGCAGTGATCGATGCTGAGCTCAAAGTCTTGAACGACGTCTGTTAGCTGTGCGATTGTTTACCAACCACGGCGAAATCTATGGTGGCCAGGTGAAAAAAGTTTTCTTTTTTCAGATAATCTGTTACGTTTCGCGATAAGTTCAAAGCACTTACATGTTGTGCTAGCTGGTTAAACTGGATTGAATTTTGATGCTCTGGTAATGTTCCCACCGAAAAGATTTAGTATTATTTTTGCCATGTTACAGCCACCCGGTGAGATTGACAGTTAAAACGTCGTGCGGAATAATAGGCTGGGGTATTTTGTACAGCATTCCGCGTATCACTTAAAAAAGCACTTCCTCTATAAGATTAGGCCCACTGACGTTTTCGCATCAAGGTTGAAGAAAATATTATACATACCGCCCTGCGTTATGTTTCGGTGCCCGACAGTGGAGTATCGGACGATTGCAGTCTTTGGAATGATGCCGTTATCTCTGATAAACCTTGCCTGAAAAAAAAAATTGTTGAAGTACACAGCATTTGCTATGCATTCATCCGACGCCATTTCGCGCCTTGTTGTTAGCCCGGAACTGTTTCCAGAACATGTGTGCATTGTTAGAAGGAAGTCTGCAGCCATCTGGCTGAACTAGTACTTCTTTGATTCCTTCATTTTGTGCTTAAAAGCTTTAATGGCGAAGGCTAATTTCGCGGTTACACACGCTACAAAAGCATTAACTGAAGAGTACGCAAAATTGTCGGCTGATGCTCGAAAATCTCCTGTTTGGTTGGTGGGGGTTTGGTTTATTGGCGCTCATTTTTGGAGATCAATGGAAATAAATCTTAGGTATTTTAAGAAATCTAGGGTGCTGATAATTGCGTGACATAACTTATGTAATGCCCCCTTGTGTAATGGCCCTCACCGGGGCTTTAAGAAAAATAAATGAAATGAAATGAAACGTCATTTTATTTGTTTAGCTGTGCAGGAAATCTATATCGCATGATTTTATTCTTCTGATGCATAAAATAAGTAACACCTCAGGCGGGCCCTGTTTCCTGAATTTTAAAGAAGTTATGCTAGAAATAACGCTACTCACTTCTTTTCTCGAACACTACTTAATCATTATTTATGAGATTCATAAAGAATGCAGCCGCATGTCTGCCGAATTCATAGTACATTGCAATGTAATCCCCGTCAATCTGCATCGTTTTGAGACACCTGCACTTGCCACCATGCTTCTGTACCAGCTACATTTCTTCTGGAGCAGCCATATCTTCTCGGAGAGAATGACAGTCTCCTCGTCCTAAAATTTGAATCCACAAAGTGTATCTTTAGAGGCCCGAAAAGATTAAAATCAGACGGTGCTAAATCAGGAATTTATGGAGGACAATCGCTTCTTTTGTTTTCAGGCTGATGCGAAGGTGGGCATTGTCATAGTGAATAATCTGGCTCGCCCTATTGTTCCTTCGGACAGGCAAGAGACGCGGTTTTATTTTCTGCCGATTGATGATCTAAGTGTTCGAACTTGCTCTTAGGCTGCGCACCCGCAAAGATAACTCCATAAGCGGCCCCAAAAAACATTGATAGACTAACACTCGACGGAACACCATCCGGTCGGGACGAAGGATTATTAAAATGAAGATGGGTCACTGACCAACTAAACGAAATGACGTTTCGTGTCCAATGCAGGGCCTTCATTCAAAATACGACTGTCTCGGAAAAAGGGCAAGGATTATATACGCTTCAAGGTCCTTCGCAATCTTTTCCCTTAGATGTTGTCACGTAGTGGCGACTGCAGTCCGGAGTGCAGAAAGACGGTGAAAATGGTGTCTGAACAAAACTCTTTATGTGGGCTCACTTGCGCACGCAAAGAACTGAATGAGTCAGCGACGGCGTAGCAACAAACGTGCTCTGTGGTTGTCGAACCGAATGCCCGCCGCTCTTGGCCGTTATGAATTTAAAGCTGATAGCGAACTTTGGAGATAAAGCGTGTAGAGCTACTAGACCATTCTGGAACAACGTAGAGACAGCTCCGCCTGGATGCGATCAATAGAGATAAATCTGGTCACTTCTTCCATCGCAAACGAATTGATAAAGCGGCGCGCCGGCATTTTTGAAGAACGAACAAAGAAACGCTACAAAAATTCATGGCAATATGATGATGCGTGCGCTTCTTCTTGTTCAGCGTGTTGGCCGTCGTTTGTTTGTTTAGGGGCTCCAAAGTTACTGCCGAAACGTTGCTTACGGTTTAAAAGATCGCCATCTCATCCTAGCATACTTCGTTACCTGTGGATTAATATTTAAGAAGAAAGGAGACTCTGTTCCTGTTAAAATTTTGGCGAGGAGAGCGTAAATACAAGAGCTATAACTTGCGAAAATCTCAGCTCGGTTAATGACGGCAAGGGCCACAATATGGAAGTGATTAGGCGATCGCAGGGAACAACTGAACAAGTGATGAGAATTATTATTAGGGTATGAAACCAATAGATGGAAATAAAAAAGTATCCATCAATCTAATACAGTCTTTTATTGGTAGCAGGATGTCTTAGACAGCACAATATCTGAAATGGAAGAAAAAAGAGAACAAGTTGGACGTCATAATACGTTAAGTATATCAAAGAGCCCTTGGTATCCCGGTCAGCACAAGATTACAAAGACTACTACACATGGGCCATGGGGCATTCACAATACTGTAGACAGTCATCCGATATCACAGTGGCAACAGCTGTCAGGAAGCAGAAGAGGAAGGGATATACTCGACAGATTAGATCTCCTATGCACGTGGTCTAGGAAGAGTAGGGGGGACTTGGAAGACCAGGTTAGAAGCAAGATCGCCGTGCAGCCCATTATTGAAAATATGCACCCCGAATTTCTGAAAAAAAGAAGAAAGGATAGGACGTGCGCCATCAAGAGAACCAAATGGCAAGATGGAAGAGGAAATTTACGTGGAGGCGGCTGGACCGGTCAACGGGATGTCAACAACAGCATGCACGGATGCGCAAGGGACATTAGCTTATTGGGGACCAATTCGATGCCAGGGAATAACCCAGGCGGAGGAGGCGGCGATTACTTTGGTAATGGTGTCCAGGAAGGTCTCGTTTGTATTTACGGAACACCAGGCTGCATGTCTAATCTACACTAGTGGGAGGAATCTCAAACACATAAATAGAATTGTCAAACTTAAAAAAGATGGACTTTAAATCACTCTCAGGACACTCTGCGGATGCTGAAAACGAGGGTGGTGACGCCTCTGCCTGAGCGCTATTAACTTTGTCTCCTAACAATCGCCGGAACATAATTATTCAGAACCGCTATTGAGCTTTGAGGATTTACTCGAACATTTGAGATTAACGGGGAAAGTATGCTGCGAACCGCACAAAAATCTAAACAGGGTGCAAGGGTTCGTTCTAAGGAAATTATTTTAGAATACTTATACGAGTATAAATCTCGCCAAATTCAGCTACATGTTTCCAAATTCCTATGATCCGCATCGCGTCTTTTGCGCTACAGTGCCTAACTTATACGATATGGTATGTACATGCCAGAAAAAACAAGCAATACCAAGTATCAATAACCCAACAACAGAAGACTGGTAGGCGGCGCTATACAGGTTGCCGTCAAAAGCCCAGACTGGTGAACCGTGCAAGAACGGCGGCAAAAGCCAATGCGCTTCTAGAATGAGGGCCTAACCATTTTATGCATTAGTTTTTTTTCTGTCTCTCATTTTTCCGCTGGTTGTGGAAAAAAAAACTATTTTGTTGTCTGCAATGAATGCTTTCTTTAAGTAGTATGGAAGAAACTTACATCGAGGTTGATCACTTCCAAAGAAATTGCCAGTAATGGGAAAACACTGCCGTTATCTTTGCCTCGTACGCATTGCACTAACCCCTACTTCACTCCGGCGTCATCTGTAAGATTTCTTGCGCTGCGAGACTTGTTGTCGTGATTTTTTCGCTGCCTGCATCACGATAAAGTAGGCATAAAGAGAGGCAATAACTTATTTATAGAAAACTGAAACTGACGTCAGGAGAACAAATCCTCACTTGCAGCTACACGCCGACAAATTTATCCTCATAATTTTTTCTTTGTTGTGTTTTGTCTCTGGACTAGAACCATACCTAGACAAAAGTAGATGCAATATTCGGCCTATTTATTCCATTCTTGAGGCGGTGAGATAAGATACATATGCCTGCAAAATGTCGTGCTCTCATGCGAACAATCACACGTCCCTCACCTGAGTCCTGGTGAGTCGTGGTCCCCACTCAGTCTGTTTTAGAAAAAGAATTCAAGCCGCGACCGATTATGCCTTCTTACGCAGTTGAAAGGCCCTTGTCGTAGAAAAGATGGAAAAAGAAAGATTATATCGAGACCAGTATGCTAGAAGGAAAACTGTTTGAACTGTTGACCCCGAACATCCCTTGGGTATGAAGATGAAATGTGTTTTATTTTGCTCAAACATTTAAGATAACGAATTGGATGGTGCCACTCCGAGTGATTGCTTCTCCGGAGACAAGACTTGCGAGGATATTCCGCCCCAAAAATTGCTCGATGATCCGAGGCGATACGGCTTTGGCGGCAAGGATAGCGCGCGGTGAGCCGTGATCTAATGCATCACAAAACCTGTACACTGCGTTGTAGCGAAAGCATTTTGGTGATCATTTTCAGGGCGTGCTGTTATCTGGCTTCATCTGCAAGAGAAAAGTTTTTGCGCGGAATGCGTCTGACACGACACTAAACGAGTGCTAAGTATAAGATGAACCTGACAGAACCGTGATAAGTGAAACCGTTCCAACCAAAGAAAAAAATTCTATCGTTACCGCAACGAACTCCAGTGAATTCATTTCGAAAATCCCATTCTGAAAAAAAAAAACAGATATAGAAATCCTTTCAAAAACAGCAGCTCCCAAGTATTGTTCTGCATTGTACTTCATTCTACTTGCTTCTTGAATAGCTGAATGAACTGCCCAAGTGCATTCACGAAAATAAAGCACACCGTGACAAAAGCCGAACATTCTCATTGTTGAGCAAGAAGTGGACAGATTAAAATATTAGAACAATACAAGTTGTTTCTTAATGTTGGTGTTAAATTGCTTCAACCTGCATTGAGAACGAGAGTTCAGGGTAAATTCTTTTTACTGGATGTGCCCGCTTTGACGCGCCGATCATTTTTATGCGCACGTTATCTATGGACTATGCTCCTCTTCAGTCAATATCGAAAGTAGATTAAAAGAGATACTTGCCTGAGAACCGCTGAGAGCATTGCGGCATAACTTGGACGCAACCAACTGATGCCTTTGCGGAATTCTAAAGGCGAGTACAGAGCGCCAAGTGAAATCTTGAACGAATGACTCCTCAACTCTAATCAAGTTTTTAAATACTTTCAAGGGCCCAAGTTAATCTGTAGCGGGTTTCAATATTAGCTTTGTCAAAACGCAGAAAGTTGCAACACCCTATGAGGCTTCGAATGAAATCAAGTTAAACATGTCGGAACGAAATTGACTGAGAGCTGTAACAATTTGAAACTCTCGTTGATTGTGTGAGTGCATTTTTTTAATTTTAAGCGGTCTACGTTTGGAGAGATTTGGATAGTACGACACATTGCACCTTCATAATGTACCTGGTGATGCATTACACTCTATAATGAATTTTTTTCCAGCTGCTGAGGGAACACCGGAGATGTTGCTTCAGCTCAATCAGCGAGAAAGCACCATATAAGCAGTCCAAGGGGATCAAACAAACTGCAATTTAGGCTCGAAGCAATTGAAGCTTAGAAACAAAAAAACAATAAATATTTATCAGCGATAACTTGGTTTGGTTTGGTTTGGTTTATGGGGTTTAACGTCCCAAAGCGACTAAGGCTATGAGAGACGCCGTAGTGGAGGGCTCCGGAAATTTCGACCACCTGGGGTTCTTTAACGTGCACTGACATCGCACAGTACACGGGCCTCGAATTTCTGCTCCAAAGAAATTCAGCCGCCGCGGCCGGGATCGAACCCACGTCTTTCGGGCCAGCAGCCGAGCACCATAGCCACTGAGCCACCGCGGCGGCTCAGCGATAACTTGTTCTCGGTCATTAGTTATAACCGCTGCCCGCGTCTCTGATATTTTCTGAATGAAGATGTTTAGATCGATGACGGTGCGATTTGCGCTGCTTATATTGTTATATTTACCCTTTTAAATATCATGCGATCTGCACGACTCATAAGAGTTTTAGACTGTGGAATCTATTAAAGGCAATTTGCAAATAAATTTAACTAGTGCTAGACTAATTGCTAATTTGATCAGTAAATCAAAAAACAACCATGACAATGCCTGCTCTGCCAAGAAAACCAGTACAGTTATTGTAAGGATTTCAAAAGCTCCATAGAGGACCTGTGCACGTGGCTACTTACCGCACAATGAGGGATCTCATCGCACTGGACGTGGACGACGTGACAACTGAAGCCGGTCAAATTGGGACTGAATGGAATACGGACAGCGGGGATTGAAAGGCTCGTGGGCGAAATAGGCATTGGAAGACCTATTAGGTCTTTAAACACGCATGTAATACGTGCCGGCTCAGTGCGGTTACCGCGGGGAGCAGTCAGCCTCCGCAGCGCCACAACTACGAAGCCTAGTGGTCCATTTATAGATCATTTCGTGCAATTGGTTATGGCGACTCTTTTTCGAACAAAGATTTGGAGCAACTCCTGACGCTCTCACTTATTAGAAGTAGCAGTACGTTCTCTCGTATTTCGGCCCGTGCTGGCATAGTACAAGACCAACGTCTTTCTTCCTGGCAAAAATCTACGTTGCAATTAACCTTTCAAAAGCAATGCCGCCTGTATGCCCATAAAGTGCTGGATGCTGTTTCTGTGGTGCTCCCTCAGTCGCGTCATATTTACTGTTTTGTTCCATTTCTGATGGCAGGAGCCGCTTCGTGAAGTGCAAAGAAAGTCAACCAAAAAGAGAACATGTCGGCCCGCGAGGTCTTTAAGAACCTCTGCCTTCAAATGGAGCCATGTCAAGGAAGCTCGATTGTATAATCACACACTAAGGCTTTCCAGTCAGACCGTCATGAATGAGCCCTCCCAGGCTTGGCACAACTCCGTCGTTACTACTGAACCACATGTCGCTGACGTGCATGCCAAGGAGGATACCTCATTTATTCAGAGATCATTATTGTGCTGGATTTGTGGCCCCTCTTTCTCTAGTTCCTGCGGCGTGGATCATCACAAAAGAGAGGACTGCGCTTGGACGTGGAAAGAATGCCCCCTTTGTAGTACGCCGGGCCCAGTCGAATGACTTTTAGCGCGCCATAGAACAGACAGAAAAATGTAAGGGCTGTTATAGCCTGTGTGTTGTGAACGGATACCAAGCGACGCTACGGCTACGGCGCTCGCCTACGGCGCTCGGCTGCTGACCCGAAAGACGCGGGTTCGATCCCGGCTGCGGCGGCTGAATTTTGATGAAGGCGAAATTCTAGAGGCCCGTGTGCTGTGCGAAGTCAGTGCACGTTAAAGAACCCCAGGTAGTCGAAATTTCCGGAGCCCTTCACTACGGCGTCTCTCATAGCCTGAGTTGCTTTGGTACGTTAAAACCCCAATAAACCAATCATTTTTTGAAGGGGGCCTTCAGACACACTGGTGACACAGTCACAGTGACCAGCGTGTCTGAAAGCCTCCTTCAAAAAATGAAGAAACCGGGCTTCAAGCGTGACATTGGAAACAAACCTGTGCAGCTCATACCTTACCTGCATGGGTTTTCGCACAATTTGAAAAAAAAAGTGGCTTCCAGGCACGGAGTGCAGCTGGTTTTTTCAGCCCCCTGCAAACTGGCAAGTTTATGTCCGATGGTGTCAGGAAAGCGGGTCAAAAAGTCCTGTACTGTCAAACATCAAACAGTGTTGACAAAATGCACAACTAATGTGGTATACGAGATCCCTTTGACGTGTGGCAAAGTGCAAGTGGGGCAAACGGGAAGTGTTTCAATGAGCGTGCTCGACAGCACAATGTGACCCTAAAAATAAGACGGGAAGAAACCTACCTGTACATTGTAGCAGGTGTAAAGATTGTTGTCCGAAATTTCACGAGTCCAGGTTTCTAGTCATGCCAAAAGAAAAAATCGAAAGAGAAGTAATATAGGCTTTTTATATTCATCAAAGAAAAGACAACTGCGTTAGCACGCCTTCTGTTCTCCTCACCAGAAACGAACTAGCTTTTTTGGACGGTTTCGTTTAGATGCCCTTTGCAAAGTCCGCTTGCTTCCGTCAATCGGTTTTTTTGATTCTTAAGATCAAAGCGTTGGTTCTTATCCTTATTGATAATCTTTCAACCTGTGCTGTCATTCACACTCGCAAGTGTTATCAACCCTGGATTTTGTAATAGCGACCCCCCTATGACTTGTTGTGCTGTTATCACTCGTCCCCCACCGCATTTGTTTTTAGTTTTTCTTGGCTATTCTCATCTTCACGCAACCTCATGCAGCTCAGCGGCTATAAAAGAGCGCTTGGTTTCCTTTCCTGTTATTAAGGTTGGAATTTGCGCCTCTTTCATGTTCTGTGTTTCCTTCCTGTTTTGTCCTGTTTTTGGCGTGCGACATTCTTTCAAGGGGCTGGGGTGAGCGGCGAGGTCGGTTCAGGTCGGGCGGGCTGGGGCACGGCCGGGCGGCGCGGACCAGGCACCCACGGCCGACGTCCACAGCAGGCGCAGGACGCCGAAGCACCGTGACTAGGATGGCGATGAAGGGACCCCAGCACCTCACACCAAATGTTGCGTGGCGGCCAGCCGAAAAATGAGGTGTGGTGAACGATCGATAAGAGATGATTCAATGGCCGATGGCCTAGCGCGAGCGCTAACAAGCGCGAGCACTTCGTAACAATATTCACTTTAAACGATTTCTTCTGAACCGTTGATACAGCAGGAAAAATAGATGCTATTTTCCTGGATTTTGACAGCTGTTTTGTCCGAGCACAACACCGCGAACTTTTACTGAAACTTAAGCACATTTTACACATTTAACAAATTTTGCAGTTGCTTGATCATACTTAACGCACCGTCAGCAGTATGTGCAGATCTCTGGTTCTTCTCCAATAGCTCTAGCATTTTCAGGAGTGCCTCAGTCCTTGGACCACTTCTTTCTCTTATATATTTAAATGACGTCAAGTATGACTCTCCTGTGCACTGTGCAAAGCCATTTTTTTTGCGGATGATTGTGTAGTTCCATAGCTGAAATATATCACTAAAAGTCGCTTTGTGTAAAATAATGACCATAACCCCAAATAACGTTTCATTGAAATACTCTTCCACAATTAATATTGTTCCTCTAGAACAAGTAAAACAATTTAAATACCTTAGTGTAATGATCAGCTCGAACCTCAGTTGGAGCGCTCACATCAAATGCATAGTTTCAGTAGCATAGATATAGGATATATACACTATATATATAGAATATTTAGGCTATAGGTCCAATATATTCGCATTATTGACCCCTTACGGATATGTAACCTATATTATGGTATATATATGACGGCCGGAGGATGCCTATCTTTGACCCCAAATTCACCAGATTCTCTACAACCCCGCTGCCACGCCAGAAATCTTGTATGCACATCATCAGCACTTGCCTCTCTCCCAAAGCCACTGGTACTCGTGTAGAGTATTTAGGCTATAGATCCAGGTATGCTAGCATTACTGGCCCTTTATAGATATGTAGCCTATGTCATGGTTTTTCACCACCATGTAAACTGGCAAAACAGAACAAGCTCCTGTAGGATGGATAGTATATTCCTATGTACTCACCTGGAAATGGCCTAAGCAAAGTCTGGCTTAGTCATGCGACCACTAAAACAAAGCTCGTCGCGTATACGTAACTCGTGCGGCTCTAACTCCAACACACTGACGTGGTCTGCCACCTGCATGCGAAAATGGATGTTAGAATTATAGTGGTGGCTGAAAGGAAAGCACTGCGATTTATATACAACGTCTGTGGTAGACTGGTATCGATATCTGGCCGTCTAAGCCACTCTGGTTTTCCCACCTTGGAATCTTGTCATGATATTCTCGGTTTAAAAATGCTATTCGCCATCATCAATAATCATACTAAATTTGACTTTCCTTCTTGAATGATGTACAGCAGAAGAGAAAAAAAAACTTGGCACAAACATTAAAAATGGTAGTGTTACCTTAGTGAAGAACCAGGGCATACAAGGTCACGTTCTTTACAAGAGCGACAGCCGTTTGGAACAAGTTAGCTTACTGTTAACCTCATCATCATCACAAATATTTCTATCTGAAATCAAATCATCTAGTAAGTTTAGTGAACCTTTGATTCCTAGATGTCTGCTTCTTTGCTTTCTGTGCTTAGACGTAAATTTAACGCGTTTGTCTCTCATAAGCTGATTTGTTCTGCAGAAACTTTACTGTGCGTATGTATATGCTTCCTTTTTCTTGTCGTTGCTATCAGTTGTGGACCAAGCATTGTATACGTCTTGAGCCCACTCCTGCCTTAACTACCAACAATGTAGCCGGCAGTATTGAATAAATAAAAAAAGTCACGTTGCACACCAACAACGCGAAAATGCAACAATCGAAGCACTCCGAGCTTCTTGTAAACCTTGCGGTTCAAAGACGTCAGCCTCTGATTTCAAGCTCTAGGTCGTAAGATACCTAGGAGCAGGTGTGGTGCTCTACACATCAGCAGCTTTCCATCTCACAACACTAGTTTTACTGCTAGAGACTGCTTCCGCCCCAGGTCACCTTCCACCCATGCCGGCACTAAAGGGATAGAGCTGTCTGGGTGCCTGGGTACGCCCCTTCATACTCTTCCCAGAGCCTACCGCTAGTATCCCTTACTCCCCTCAAAAATAGGTTGACCGGAATCATACAGCGGCGCCCCGCTACCTCACTTCCGCACAGGGGAATTCGGGACTTGGTTTGACTAATTGGTCGTAGGTATACTACTGGACGGAGTCAATGTTCACGCCGCAGGGCCCGATGTTGTACTTCATGCTCTACACTGTGCAACCCTCCGCTGATTTCCGACACTACAAATCAGTAGCCGCCGTAACACTCCAACACATACGACGGCCGTATGATGCTGTGAGGACTGTGTGAGATTGCAGGTTGTATTTTACACAAACACAAAGGTATAAACAATAAACGAGGCGGCTTTTATGGGAAAGGAGACCAATTTCAGTATAGGCTTGGAAAAAGGAAAGAAACAAGAGAGCAACGCAACAACACACGGAAAAAACACACGGGGGACCAGAACAAAATCGTCGCGAAAAATACAGGAAAAAAGAAAGTCAAAGAGGAAAGTCACACTACTTGTCTCTCAGACGAGCATCGAGCGGGGAGGACTGGCTGGGTGTCAGGCAGTCAGGGAGTCTCTGGGCGTTCCAGTGTCGATGCACTGTTGCCGGCGTTTCTCCGTTGGCCTTCAGCGCTACCGCAGCGTGAGCGTCTGTGGGCTCCCAGCACGGTTCCCAGGTCTGGTATCCCGGCAAGGCCACGTAGGCACCAGAGGCGGCCTGTGTGGAGCAGCTGACGGATGGACGGAGAAGAGTGGCGCCTGGGCCTGGTGGTTGAGGCTCTCGACGATGGATGTCCAGGTCTGGTGGCCCGGACGTCTGCGGCTGAGGCCCAAGCCCGGAACTCGGGGAGCCAGCAGAACTCGTCCACGTCCATCGTCCACCGCGCTCTTCTCTTCTCTGCCACGTAATCCTCTTCTACCTGTCCCGGCGTACCCCTCCGCACGCGCTCCTCGTGCTTTTTCCTCTTCTGCCACACAACTGACGCAGGGTGGAGCTAACTCCTTACAGAAGGCCCCCTCTTCGGAAGTTTTTTCCAAGGGAAAGATCTCAACTTCAGGAGAGCGACCCCAGACGCGTTCGACGAGCGCAACACAGAACACCGCACCACAGAACACCACACCACTGCGCGCACACTACACGCCACACACGATACGATGGTCGTCAATGCTCGAAGCGTACACCGACATTCGCACACACAGCCCATAATATATGGAAAGTCAACGTAAAGCGTCCATAGAGGGCAAAGAAACACGGAAGGCATAAAAAGTAGGTAGCCGACACTCAAAAACAAACATGAACAAACAAAGACAATGCTAACAAGAACAGGTGTGGGCTACATTCTTCCGTATTCCATTCTTCACATCAAATCACTTCACCGCCCCGAGAACTTTTTCAGCTAGTACTTCCGTTTTCCTTTGTGAACCCGGTTTCTCCAAACCGACCTCGGTCTCCACCGTGATTTTAAATGTTCCCGTCCTACGATGTTATATACTTTGTGCCGGTCGTTGTCCGCCGGCACCGATGGAACAACGGCGTCATTTACTTTGTACTCCCTTTCCTTCGACACAGTCCGTTGACACTTATCACACGATCTGACATAACTCTTAATGTCAGTCTGTACACCGGGCCAGTAAAACTCACTGAGCACTTTAGCGACCGTTTTGCGTATCCCTCGATGACCGGATAATGCGCTCTCATGCGCCGACATGAGGATTTGCGTGCGTAAGAACTTCGGTACCACCGCTTGTTCAACGACTCGGCCGGGACACACTTGGTATGTTCGGAAAAGAACACCGTCATCTGTATGAAAACTGTGAGCGGTCTGCCCCTTGCCACGAAATATTTGCCCCAACTTCATGCGACACACCTCTAAGGTCGGGTCTTCTTCCCATTTGAGGCGAAACTCCAGCCGTGACAAGTGGAGTGTGTTCAGTGTGGGGCTTTTACTACTCTCTGAAACCTTTGCTGTCACCGTAAGGGAAGGAACATCGACCGAACTCGTCATGGCAAGGGAAACTGCCTGATCAGTTAGAAATGGTGGGTCGACCGAGAATGGAGGTTTAGCGCCAGGGACATTGCCTATTATGATGTCGTATAGGGGTGTAGACAAGCACCGCGCGATGGCCTTACACGAAAAGTATAGTGAGGAAATCACCACCTCCGCTTCCGGAACTTCTACACGGGTCCCATTGGCTAAGAATAATGTAGCCTGTTTCCCTGTAAGTGCCGCTGCCGGTACAAGGGACTCACGCACAACAATGCCGGTGCTGCCCGTATCCCGCAATACCGAACCAGGCTGGCGGAACACCTCACCGTGCCCCACAGGCATAGCAGTTTCCACCGGGTTGGAAGGACAGAACATCTCCCCCAACTGGCCCTCTACGCGCGTTTCCTCTGCAGGGTTATCGGGGTGGGAATATCGAGGTGTCATGCAACAGGCGGACTCCTCACGGTCTCCTGGTCTCTTAGCTTTGCATGACTGGGCATCATATGCTACCTCGCGGCACCAGGTGCAATACAATTTCTTCGGCTTCGTCCGACAATTCGACGCCTTGTGCCCAGTCTTCTCGCAAAGAAAACACCTAAGGCGGGATTGTGAACCTGAAACCTCTTCCTTGGCTTTATTCATCGTGTGCTCCCCCTGCTCTTTAAAGAACAAGTTATTTTTCCGCTGTGCTTCGAGAAAATGATCAGCAGCTTCCGCCAGCTTGCAAACTGTCTTGCCCTCCCGCTCACGTAAGAAAAGGGCTAAACGGGAATGACAGTTGTTCAGGAATTGCTCTCTCACGACCATTTCACGAACCACCTCAAAAGTGCGGCCTTCTCCCCGCATCTCGACCCAACGGTCAAAGAAACTAAACAACCTGGCAGCCTATTGCGAGGCCGTTTCGCCATCCTGGGGCTTGCTCTGGCGAAACTTTTCTCGGCACCCTTCCGCGGTAAACCTAAACCTCTGAAGCAAGGCAAGCTTCGCTTTGTCATAGTCCACGGAATCCTCAGGCGAGAGCCGACCGAAGACCCTAAGTGCTTCGCCGCCAAGGCACAAGCTCAACGCCGTTGTCCACTTTTCTTTTGGCCAACCCTGCCCCGTGGCCACATGCTCAAACCTCTTTAAATAGGCATCGAGGTCATCTCGCGCTTCATTGAACTGTGGTATGAGGCTGTGCGGATTAATGGAGCTGGCCGGTGAGACGCTACGCTCTCCACAGTCACTCGGAGGATTTGCGCCACCCTCCATGAGCCTTATTTGTAGCTGCAAGTTCCGCGCCTCTAACTCCAAGCGTTCCTTCGCAGCCTCACACCCTGTCTCTAAATTCCGCGCCTCTAGCTCCAATCTCTGCTTTTCCGTCTCCAAATTCCGTGCCTCTAACTCCAATTTCTGCTTCGTAGCTTCTCGCACTAACTCCAATTTCTGCTTCGCAGCTTCACGCTCAGCGGCTCTCTCTTCCCGTGTCTTACGAAGCTCGTCCTCCACCCATGCTCGCAACTCCGCGCCGCACAAGCCCATGCGCTCGCCTAAAGCAACCACCTCTGACGCGCTTATACTGTGCCTAAATTAACACACCAGGCAAAGAAATAAAAACCGACCTCGTCCTGTCGTAGCGGACGCCAAATTTATGAGGACTGTGAGATTGGAGGTTGTATTTTACACAAACGCAAAGGTATAAACAATAAGGCAGCTTTTATAGGAAAGGAAACCAATTTCAGTATGGGCTTGGAAAAAGGAAAGAAACAAGAGAGCAACGCAACAACACACGGAAAAAACACACGGGGGAACAGAACAAAATCCTCGCGAAAAATACAGGAAAAAAGAAAGTCAAAGAGGAAAGTCACACTACTTGTCTCTCATACGAGCATGGAGCGGGGAGGACTGGCTGGGTGTCGGGCAGTCAGGGAGTCTCTGGGCGTTCCAGTGTCGATGCACTGTTGCCGGCGTTTCGCCGTTGGCCTTCAGCGCTACCGCAGCGGCAGCGTCTGTGGGCTCCCAGCACGGTTCCCAGGTCTGGTATCCCGGAAAGGCCACGTAGGCAACAGAGGCGGCCTGTGTGGAGCAGCTGACGGATGGACGGATAAGAGTGGCGCCTGGGCCTGGTGTTTGAGGCTCTCGACGATGGATGTCCAGGTCTGGTGGCCCGGACGTCTGCGGCTGAGGCCCAAGCCCGGAACTCGGGGAGCCAGCAGAACTCGTCCACGTCCGTCGCCCACCGCGCTCTTCTCTTCTCCTCTGCCACGTAATCCTCTTCTACCTGTCCCGGCGTACCCTTCGCACGCGCTCCTCGTGCTTTTTCCTCTTCTGCCACACAATTGACGCTGGGTGGCGCTAACTCCTTACAGATGCCCATCGTTGACCTCTAATGCGCCAGATGCTCTACAATCCCGCTGCCACGCCAGAAATCGTACACGCACATCATCAGCTCTTGACTCTCCCCCATAGCCACTGGTACTCGTGTAGAATATTTTGGGTTTATCCAGGTATGTTCGCATCATTGGACCTTTAAGGTAGTGCAGCCTATATCATGGTTTTTCACTGCCATCTAAACTAGCAGAAGAGAACACGTTCCTGTAGGATGTCCAACTTTCATTACATTTACAATTCTGTGATACTAGCTGTAAAACACATGCACCGCTGACGTACGACAGGACGATTCACTGGCCATCCACTTCGTTCACTTGCAACCCTTTTTGGTGAGGTTGCGCTAGCTTAGTGTACGCTCCTCGAAGACTCTTCGAGAATGACAACAGCGGCTTAGCGAATGCTTCCTACCTATCAGCAATGGCACTACTGGCAACAAGGCCGCGACTCAGGAGAACCAACAAAAGTGACATTCTTCGAAACCTAAACGAAAAGTTATTTGCTATTAGTCTGCTCCTCCACGTTTTATCTAGTGGGGGTTTTTTGAACTAAATGGACATGTCTCCCAACCCTGAGTATGTTCGCGGCATTTTGACTCATTTTACAGGTACAGGTTATATTGCTCATTGAACACTCTTTCCCACACCATGCCATTTTCATAGCGCCTCATTTGTTTTTCTGAGTAGAGCAGAACGTTGGGCCGGTTGGTGTAGCGACATATTCAAGAAAACTTTGCGCAGAATGACACAAGACAGAGGCAGCTCGTGTGTGTGTACGTGTTTCTCCCTCTATCTTGTGTCATTCTGCGCAAAGTTTTCTTGACGAGGTCTTCTTATAAGCTCGCATTTCATTTCATTTTCATTTCATTTATTTTACCCTCAGGGCTTTCGCATTACAGAGGGGGTGGGACAGTGAAGAAAGCAATACATAGATCAAAAACAGGGCTATATATACGAACAACATTGAAAGATCCTAGAGACAGAGGACGAAAACATTGAAAACATTGTTTATTGAATCTTCTTTTGCTTCTTTTAGCCGCATTATTGATTTTAGAATTAATGAATGCCCTGTTTGGGACCACTCTTGGAGTTGAATTATACGGTTTAGACGACTATTACTTTTAGTTCTGTCTGTTTTAGCTCGAACTTTATATTTTTGCCTTCATCCATTTTGAGGCGGGGCTGAATTTCAAAGTGGTACTTTTATACTCATTGTTCATATTAAGCCTGTTCTATGATTTTAATTCTAGATGAAGTGTTAATATCAGTTTGCGTTCAGCCATCATCCTGCGACTATAAGGCGGCTGATACGCGGCACTAGGAGCACAAGAAAGTGTGTATACACATTGCTGCTGTGCAATAAAATGTAAGCCTCAAATCTACTCCTGTTCTTTTCTTCACTGTGTTGTTTATTTTTCGCTAGTCAACAGGCCTCGAACGCTAGTTAAAATGCCTCCAACGCAAGATACAGGGAATAGGAGTCTAGAGATAAGAGGGGATGAATACTATTAGATACATATAGCGTATATATAGGCCAAATACCTATAGTCGGCGAATGAAAACCAAATAGAGAGCTCTTCCTAAAATTGGCGCTTTTATTCCTTTGTGCGCAGTTATTCTTCTTTTCTTTTTTTCCGGCAGCAGAGCACACAAGATCTTTTTTTTTTTGCTTCTTGATGCTTAATGGCACTCGCCCACTCAACAGCGGCCTTAGGAAGCATTCGCAGCGCGAGTTCGACTGCTCATCCTAATGCCGCGGGTGCGATACAAGGAAGCAACGGCCGCAAAAAAAAAAAAAGCCCACGCGCTTTCGCATGTCAGCGCGCATGAAACGACCCTACGCGGTCTCAATACATCCAGGGGCGCCTCTGTGGCTTAGTGGTTATGGTGCTCGGCTGCTGGCCCGTAAGACTCGGGTTCGATCCCGGTCGGTGGCTCTGGTGATGAAAAGCTTTTATTGCACAATAAAGTGTGGTGTGGACCATTAGTGAGGACCCAAATACTGGGTGGTGTCTCTATTCCGAGATCCCATTGGTCAAAGCAGCCGCCCTGGCTACGAGGACCAAGGATCTTTGGACTTGAAGGTATGAGCAGCCGAGTAGGGCCCTCTCCCAGTCCTATCACGTAGGGCTGGGGTGGGGGAATAAGGTAGAATTTTATTAGCAGGTCTATATCATGTGGTAAGTATGTGCAACCTCGACAAAGTGCTGGCACCTGCCGGTGACCATAGGGTCGAAGTGCTTCATAACTGCCGAGCATAACATCATGTTTGTGAAAACTCTCAAACTTCCCTAGCCCTTTAAGCCCTTTAACGGGCGTAGCGCATCGGCGATGGCTTTCTTATAGTAACCTAGAATTTCCCTGAGTATGGCGAGGATTTGGCCCTCATTCTAAGCTCTGCAGTTTTCGGTCTGTATCCTGGAGACGAGTGCTCGGGAACAGGCGTTCCCGGCCTCATTTCTCCCTAGACCCTGGAAACCAGTAATGCAGACAATATGTTTTGCTGGAGGATCTAATTTCCTCATGTTCAAGCTCAATATTCTTTCTGCCAGAGGTGTGTCCCAGCCGGCCTCGTAGTTACGCACGGCCCTCGCGAGTCCGTAATTATAAGTCAGGAATAGGGGTTGGATGCAGCCAGGGCAATGATCACTTCCTCCGCTTGTGTTGTGTCAGGAGCTCTGGAGGTGAGCCCGTCCACTTGTCGGTGTAAGTGAACTACTGCAGCCGTTTAATACCCCCTGCACTTTGGGCCAGGAATGTTCACGTACTATACGCCGTCTTTTTCACCATAACGACGGTCGAGGGCACGCGTCCGCACTGCTCTTCTGCACTCATGTTTTTCTCTATCCATTTTAGGGGGGAGAGGGTGTTCTAACGTGGCGCTGCGCCATAGTTCAAGTACCAGCACTCTGTCTTGTATATTTACATCGTATTTTATATGTAGCCTGTCAAGGAGTGCCTGAAGAGAGCGTGTTTGTGCTAATCGTGTGTACTGATTTGTGAGTTGAGCTTCCTTGAGTTCCTGAAAAGTGTTGTCTATCCGTAGTGCCGTAAGTCGAATGTTCGAGGCAGTTATAGACAGGTGAAGTGCTCTCTTTATAAGTTTTCGTACAATGACGTCTATTTGGTCGTTTTCATGTTTGCGCAAGAGAAGGTAGGGCGCCCAGTAACGTATTTTACTGATGACGAAAGGATGTGGCAGTCATAAGGCATGTTTGCTCCGTAAGACCCCTCTTGTTGGAGACGCGGGTCACCACATGCCAAAATGGTATCCAGTCTTGCAGAGTATGTCCAGTGTTGTGTCAACCCGCAGGTGCGGTTGGATGCATAATTCTAGAATTCGTATCTCCTGTGCCGCTTTGCTGGGTGTGGCAGACAGCGCTCAGAAAATCTCTGTTCTCGTTAGGCGGTGTCCTAAAGTGGACAAACTCCGATTTGGTGAGTTCACATTGGAGGCCACAGCGTGTAGCGAATGCGCCCACCCCACTAACCGCTGCCTGCAGGCTTTAGTCCATATCGCCCAGATTTTCCTCCGTTGCCCAGATGGTGACGTCGTCGGCGTAAAACGCATGCTGTACCCCTCTGACATGCGCCAATTAAACGGGGAGGTTCGTCAACACTATGTTAAAGAGCAGAGGCGACATTTCTCGCACCTTGTGGCGTCCCCCTCGTGCCCATGTGGTAGCTTCCGTGTTGTTCGGTTTGCAAACAAAAACATTCGATACTTCAGTTATATCCCGGCCGCGGCGGTCTAATTTAGATGCAGGCGAAACGGAAGAGACCTGTGTACTGTGCGATGTCAATGAAAACAGAAGAACCTCAGGTTTTAGAAATTAGATTGGTTAAGCTGACCGCTTTTATTGTCCACTTCGCCAATCGAAGTGCGGGTTCAGCCAGCATATTTTAGCGATCCGTTCTGCTGGTACGTCCAAGTTTAGGAGACTTGTGGTGCCATCTTGCGGTGACAAATAGGACTGCTTTGACAAAACACACCAAATTTTAAACTTTATAGATCATATATCCCTTGGTACTACGGCGTCTCTTGTAGCCTGAGTGGCTTTCGTACGTTAAACCCCTCTAAATCATAAGTCAAGGAAAAACCTGGGCGTGGTTCACTGGTAGTGAGTTTTATGCAGATGTACTTTTTTGGAACATTGGCGTTAGACAGGAGTGTATCGAAAAACTGACAGTATTCCAATGCTAGCATCTTCCGCATGATGCCGTGTGGAGTAAATGCTGCATCATTATATCAAACATGTGGGCACATTTGTGGTTATTTTCGGGTAGCGCGTTTGTCGGCAGTGTCCCAAGCGTATGCCGCGTATGGTCGATCCGTTACATTACTCCAGGCTTCCGCCTCTTGGTTACGTATGGTGTCTGAGAGGCGCT
This sequence comes from Amblyomma mixtum, assembly GCF_055824585.1. Taxonomy (NCBI): domain Eukaryota; kingdom Metazoa; phylum Arthropoda; class Arachnida; order Ixodida; family Ixodidae; genus Amblyomma; species Amblyomma mixtum. The sequence continues at coordinate 21,244,660 of NC_143020.1, read as the reverse complement.
TCGAATTGTTTAAGGCGTCTCCACAAACATGCATCCCGTCCGATGAAGGCAAAGATTGCACCACGCTCGAAGAGCCAGGTTACGTGTCGGGGGTTGTCAGGAGCCCCCCCCCCCCCCCCCCCCCCTTCATTGTCCCTTTTTGCGCGCGTCCCATGAAGATGACGAAGGCACGTGGAGAGGGTGGTCGCGTGATCATGTAAAGCAGCCACCCGTGAATTGTTGTGGGACGTCTGGCTCATAGCTACGCTGGAAAAGCCCTTGCTCATGCGATGTTTTCTTACCTGCCAGGACTCGTGAAGTGCATAATGTGACACAGCTCCCGCGGTGAATGAAGACATTGAAGCGTAGAGGTTCCCGCTGGGCGTAATTAGGTCTCACGATAATTTTCGAGCCACCGCGGTGGCTCAGCGATTATGGCGCTTGGCTGCTTACCCGAAACACGCTGGTTTGATCCCGGCCGCGCTGGTCGAATTTCAATGGAGGCGAAATTCTAGAGGTCCGTGTATAATACGACGTCAGTGTGTTTAAAGAGCCCCTGATGGTCAAAATTTCGGGACCCCTTCCCTACGGCGTTCGTCATAACCTGAGTCGCTTTGGGACGTTAAACCGAACCGTGTGCCATCAAGCCACGTGTATTCTTCGGCTTTGATGAGTCCATGTGTGTCTTGTCGCACAATTCCGGTGTCTGCGAAGTGATATGCAAAGATGAGCCCAAACCGCTGAAGAGGCTAACACTATTCCGCCATGTCCTTAGGTGGAGCTTGAAGAGAAACTACATAGCTTTAAGAAATAGACGAGCTTAAAATGGTCGAATGTGTGGAACTTTATGGGCTAGCATTTGAAATGGCGACGTAATCGCTGATTAAATTGCGAAGGCCTACAAGCTTCTCCGTAAAGATGACGTAATTGAACGCTTCAGTACATTTCCAACGCATAAAGGTCTACTTGAAAGAAAAGAAAATAACAACACAGAACGCAAAGCCCGCCGAGCGTTATTTGGCCGTATGGAACGAGGCGCGGCACGGTGTGGGTGCTAGTCCCAAAACAGTTATCATGCTAGTCCAAGAACAGTTATCAAGCTTCACCTACAGATTATATAGATTTGAATCAGTAAATATTGTGAAATTCTCAAAAAAGTGATGCTGTTGCCTTTTAAGTGTTCACCAGAATGTTCGGCCAGAAAGAGCTTCGTGTTTTTCTTGAACGTTTTTGCTAAACGACTCTCTCATGATGTGGTAGGCGTGTCTGAGACTTGTCATATATTTTCTCCCTTTGTCCCGGCCGAAATATCAAAGGTGCAGTGCATTTAAGCCCTAGCTTTAACGTGGAGGTTCCATAACGGATGAATATATAATATTATAGTGCTCGCAGTAAGGGTGCACAGTTCCGATATGAGAGTATACGTCACTGGAGATGCAATATACATTCACCGCGCGAGAGCTATTACCGCTCCACGATAAGAGGACTGAATACATATTTATGCGTATATTGGTGCTCATGGCACTCTCTTGTGAACGGGATGGCTGTTTGGAGAAGCCGCAGTTTTTTTTATTGAAACTCTTGGTCAGGCGTGTTGTTGTAAAGACAGCTTGACAAAGCCAGTGAACCATTTTGGCAGCGCCCACGTTTTATATAACGTAGAATGCATGAAAAAAAAAAGCAGTGAATGGAAGTTAGAAATGCAAGCAATATGGTGCATGCACTCCGTTCATCAAACATTTTGCACCACAGAAACAAAAGAAGAAAGTGAATGAATATAAAGGTGTTCTACGAGCATTGTCAAAAACATCATGTCAACGACGATGCTTATCTCTGGGACTGTGCCGGCAATCGGGCCATGCGTCTATCTGAGGCTTTTATCAATTGACAACATCATGACGCTTCTGATTGTTCACCGCCAATCTTTCCGGCACAGAAATATTTAAATAACATTTGCGTCATATGCACTAAAATCAAAAGCATTTCAGTGAAATGTAAAGCCCTCTCCTCATTGATCGACTCCCCCGGAACCTCGTTAATAGCATTAAATGAAACATCGCTAAACCATTATATCTCAGACGATGACGTCCTTTCATGTGTATCATGTTTTATGGTTTTTTTTTGCGTAAGAAAGAACAGAAGAGGAGTTGGTGTGCTTTTCACGATTAAGCAAGGGCTGAACTCTGTACCAATTGCGGCGGCTACTTTTCTTGTGGTGGCTACTTTTCAAAGTAATAAAGAACCTCTCAGTGTATTTTGAATTCTTCGGTGCACTTTTTTCTCAGCCTTTATCAACTGGCTCCATTCCTCTTCACTGGCGTCAAGCCAAGGTAATACCCATTTTCATATAGGGCGTCCGCTCTGAAGACCCATTTCATTCATTTGCACGTTCTCCAAGCTCATTGAACACGTCATACACGCTCAGATCAGTAATTTCCTCGAAAGTCATAGCTTCATATCTAAAAATCTGCGCTGTTTTCGCAAAAAAATTTGCCAACGAGTTATTTTCATTTTTAGACGCCGGAATTCAAGTCGATTCTTTGTTTCTAGATTTTTTCAAGGCGTTTGAACTGTTTTCCCATTATAGACTACTTCTCAGGCTATCGCACGTCAATATTCACCTTCAGGTCCTAGCATGGTTTAAGCAATTCTTTGATCTCGCGTTCGGTTCAGTTGTGTTAATGTTTCTAACTCTACAATCGCTCATGCCGCATCTAGGCTATCGCACCTCGATATTCACCTTCAGGTCCTAGCATCGTTTAAGGAATTCTTTGATCTCGCGTTCGGTTCAGCTGTGTTAATGTTTCGAACTCTACAATCGCTCATGCCGCATCTAGGCTATCGCACCTCTATATTCACCTTCAGGTCCTAGCATCGATTAAGGAATTCTTTGATCTCGCGTTCGGTTCAGTTGTGTTAATGTTTCTAACTCTACAATCGCTCATGCCGCATCTAGGCTATCGCACCTCGATATTCACCTTCAGGTCCTAGCATCGATTAAGGAATTCTTTGATCTCGCGTTCGGTTCAGTTGTGTTAATTATTCTAACTCTACAATCGCTCATGCCGCATCTAGGCTATCGCACCTCGATATTCACCTTCAGGTCCTAGAATCGTTTAAGGAATTCTTTGATCTCGCGTTCGGTTCAGTTGTGTTAATGTTTCTAACTCTACAATCGCTCATGCCGCATCTAGGCTATCGCACCTCGATATTCACCTTCAGGTCCTAACATCGTTTAAGGAATTCTTTGATCTCGCGTTCGGTTCAGCTGTGTTAATGTTTCTAACTCTACAATCGCTCATGCCGCATCTAGGCTATCGCACCTCGATATTCACCTTCAGGTCCTAGCATCGATTAAGGAATTCTTTGATCTCGCGTTCGGTTCAGTTGTGTTAATGTTTCTAACTCTACAATCGCTCATGCCGCATCTAGGCTATCGCACCTCGATATCCACCTTCAGGTCCTAGCATCGATTAAGGAATTCTTTGATCTCGCGTTCGGTTCAGTTGTGTTAATGTTTCTAACTCTACAATCGCTCATGCCGCATCTAGGCTATCGCACCTCGATATTGTTGGGTTTGGTATGCCCCCCCCCTCTTGCCTGGGTGGATTAAGGCAGCTCGTGGTCCCCTCCTGCCTAAGTGGATTAAGGCAGCGACCTTCCAGGACCGTGGGACCACGGTGGCAGCGGCGAAGGTCAAAGACCGCCGAAGGCCGAAGATATGGCGGCGTTCCGTGGCCGAGTCGACCCTCGGGTCAACGAACAGAGTGGTGGTGTGCTAAGTGAAAGACAGCAGTGTTTAATTACTGAGCCTCTCTCTCCCATCAACCGAGCTGCGAGAGAGCCCCACGGCCCAGCGCCGCCTCTGCCGTGGGCGGTATCAACAGTGGACTCTGCCCATGCGATTGGACGTCATTCTTCGAACTATATTCCCCAGACAGGGATCTGGGGAATCCGTGCGCTATTTAACGGGCTGTTGTTTTGAGACTCCAGAGCACTCCTGTTGACTCCTCAAGAAGTTCCCTCACACTGAGAGTCCCTCTCAGTTGCTCTCTTATGTAAATAATTTAAATAATCTTACTATAAAGTTCTCCTTCCTTGTTTTTTCCTCGTAACCCCGTCTCCCGCCTTCCTCGTCCCTTCTCCGGCCCGACCACGCTCACCTGATCCTAATAATATTCACCTTCAGGTCCTAGCATCGATTAAGGACTTCTTTGATCATGCGTTCGGTTCAGCTGTGTTAATGTTTCTAACTCTACAATCGCTCATGCCGCATCTAGGCTATCGCACCTCGATATTCACCTTTAGGTTCTAGCATCGTTTAAGAAATTCTTTGATCTCGCGTTCGGTTCAGTTGTGTTAATGTTTCTAACTCTACAATCGCTCATGCAGCATCTAGGCTATCGCACCTCGATATTCACCTTCAGGTCCTAGCATCGCTTAAGGAATTCTTTGATCTCGCGTTCGGTACAGCTGTGTTAATGTTTCTAACTCTACAATCGCTCATGCCGCATCTAGGCTATCGCACCTCGATATTCACCTTCAGGTCCTAGCATCGTTTAAGGAATTCTTTGATCTCGCGTTCGGTTCAGTTGTGTTAATGTTTCTAACTATACAATCGCTCATGCCGCATCAAGGCTATCGCACCTCGATATTCACCTTCAGGTCCTAGCATCGTTTAAGAAATTCTTTGATCTCGCGTTCGGTTCAGCTGTGTTAATGTTTCTAACTCTACAATCGCTCATGCCGCATCTAGGCTATCGCACCTCGATATTCACCTCCGGCTCACGAGCTGAAACTTGCTTATATTACTTTAATGAGACCTAAAATTGAGTAGCTTAAGCCATTGGGGCCCAGAACAAGCCTGCATCAAAGGGGACATCAAACCCCTGCAGAACCGCACTGCTCGTTTCATTGTTTCAGACTACTCTCGTGTTACTAGCGTCACGGCGTTAAAAGCACCTGCTGTGCTTGACAACCTTTCCCATCGTCGCAAACTGGCTCGCTTAACTCTTTTCCACAAAATTTATCATCATCGCTTGCTCCATGACGATTTATTTCGCTCACTACGAGCAGTGTTTCCACGACGTGACCATCCTTTCAAGATCAAACATATCAAACGCATCACATGCAACACAAACTTTTGCCAAATTGTTCACATCCAAGAACATTATTGATTGGAACCGGCTGCCTTCCACAACAGCAACTGATGCGAATGCGAGATCATTTGATTAACTTTTAAAAAATGAAAGCGAGGTGTGGTTTTTCTTTTAGTTCTCTTCTGCTCACTGCTATGTGCTTGAGGTTTGTTTTTTTTTCGTTCCGGTTATTAAGTTTTTTTCTTTATGCTCGTTTTGCGTGTTGCCGCCAAATTTTGATACTTCTTGACAATTCAGGTATTGGGCTTTGTTTTCTTTTTATTTCAGTTCCTCATCTTAGATGTTCCTTATTGTATCTTCATGTTCGAATTTTTTCCCATCCCCTTACGTAATACCCTCTTGAAGAGGGCCTTTAGGGCTTTCTCGAAATAAAAATAAAAATGATAATACACACCCCAAATCGCGTCAGGGCGATTTAATCCGCCTGTTTGAGTCAGAAGGGAATATTTTGACAGGCACAACCACAAACCGACGAACTTTGTACATGTTTGTATGAACAATGGACGCAAGAAAATGTACATGCATGGGACGTCGCACATTTGGCGGTTCAGCACTTTTTAATGGACGGAGTGTAGGCAACATTCCTTGTACATCACTAGGAACAACTAAACACCTGACGTATATCACAGCGAAGGGTATCGAACACAGCAGAATCAGCAGCAGAATCAATGAGAGCCAGCAGTTCAGCAGGCATGACCAAGGTTACGTTCCTTCCATGGTGAACAGAAACAAGGCAGCGATACGGCATTAGGAAGCATAAACTAAGTAAAATAAAAGGATGAAAACGCTTTAGTCTAGCACGCGTTGTACAGATCATTTCGCAAAATAGTTGGAAATGATTTTGTGGCTGCTTACGAAGGCATTGTCAGTAGTAAAATGCACTAAAATTGAGCTAAGAAGATAATCAGCGTAGTCTCAATAAAGCCGGGATTTCATTTTGTAAATTTTTTTATACAAATGCTCCAAAGTATCCGCAAGGTTTTGTTACAATCATCACCTGAAGGTCAAGACGCCAGAGGAAGTAGTGTCGTGAGGAATAGAGCAGAAAACACAGGTCTGCCTGATATATTTTTAGCGCTCCTGTTGTTTTTGTTAAGGCACTGTGCGGCGCAAACGAGCTTCACGAGGTCACACACACAAGACAAACCAAAGAAGTGCTTTCGGCTCAGACTCTGTATAAAGTCAATTTCTGATCAATGCGAAGGTGTGGAACCACGTTTAAAGTTCGTGAACGATGGCTTTTTTTGTAAAAATAACTCGCATTGAAGTTTTTTGGCCATATTCGGCCCGTCGGTGAAGCCTTTCTTGGTAAACAAGGAGTTCAGCTTTTGCCCCCACTCAGAAATCCTACGGCTGCTCAACGTTGAAGCCTTTATCCGCCGAACGTAGAATGTGACCGCGAAGAACAGAACGGCCAGTCAATGTTCGCATCGTTAAAATCGGGGCTTGAGGGTGGGATTCGAAGAGCCTCCTGCTTTCGACGCTAGCTTTTGGAGTATGTTATAAAAGTAGATAACATCTTTACCTACAAGAAAATTTCAGAGAAAAAAACAAGATAACATGAGTATACAGTACCCTTTTATCAGGACGAATGCGCAATGCGCTCATACTTGGGCTGAGCACGCACGTTGAAAGCACAGAACTGAGCATGCTAAAAAGCTGAAGAAAGCAGATGTCTTCACGAAAAATAATACTAATTGATAATTGATACGTTCGAAGTCCTTCTAGTGGCAGGAGCAGCTGTCATATTACATGCACTAGATACTACCCATTCAACGTGTATTACATTTAGATATGCATAAAATGTTCCAAGATAACCGCCGGTCCTTAAGATTAACGGAGTGGATTCCAAGAGAAGGCGAGCGTAGCAGGGGGCGGCAGAAAGTTAGATGGCGGATGAGATTAAGAAGTTTGTGGGAATACAGTGGCCACAAATGTCGAAGGACCGGGTTAATTGGAGAGACATGGGAGAGGCGTTTGCCCTGCAGTGCGCGTAATCAGGCTGATGATGTTCCATCGGCGCGCGCTGGCCAGCACTTGACAGTCCCGGTAATGCAGATTACTGAAAACAAGTTCAGCGAGAGACTGACGTTCGCCGTAAGACCTATTCGAGTTAGTGTCTTGTGTTAGCGAGCCAGCTGATCGGTTCCTAGTCGACGATATCTGCACCATCGCCATCACAAGGTTTCCCATGAGAAAAGGCAAAGCGGCAAATCATGAGTGCCTCACACTGCCGCACCAGACACTCGCCGCTATGTTGGACTATCATTATGCGTGGATCTAATGCGTAATATATATATTTGTAAATAATCGACCTCCTCCCTCTCTCTTCAAGTTGTTTTGGGGCTATTTTCTTTGTTCCACGTGTATGCGTCACCGACTGGTCCCATAATGTGTGTTCATAAACCTGCTCAATAGTGACGGGGCATTCCTGTCTCATACATCGGAGCAGACGGACCGTACCTTACACCTTGACTGAAGTGCTTCGTTGTTTTAAGAACTCTAACAAAGCTTGTTTGAGGTGTACACTTTTTTTTAGATGATTCATGACCTTTCTTGCTGGAAGGAAGGCCCGTTGAGACCTCTGATACTCGCGAACTGGCAGGTATTTACTGCAAACCAAATTGCCAGCATTAGCCTGTTCTAGCCCCACAACCTAAACAAGGAGTAATAGTACCGTGTGACCACGCTGGAGCGTTTGCAGACCGCTTTAATCAGTGCTATTCATCGGGGTAGCAAGCATTCTTGCACCTGCCAGTGCGAGTATTTCGCATCATGGGCACCGACAAAAGAAATATTGAAGCCATGGCACCAAAGGCTGCGTGAAAGCATGCTACCGACGATGCCAATTAACTAGATGATCTTTGTCACTGAATCCTTTGCCGGATCAAGCAGTGCCGGATCAAGTAGTCCGGTAAATTCTCTCCGCGAGCTTTCTGTGCTACTTCATTGCATTTTTCAATGAAAAAGGAAAGGGAAAAAAATATTCCAGTTTGCATTCTGAAAATCAAACAAGGGTAGACTAAACACGTAACTGATGTGGTTTCATATTTTTTACGGAGTAGCGGTTACACATTGAAAATAATATACAGCACATAGAACGCCTTTTTCGCTTAAGAATCTTTTGCAATATATTAGGAACTTCCCCGCCCACCTGAGAACTACACTCTTACACACCGTTAATACAACTGAGCGATTTCTTTTTCAGCAAAGCAAAATGATTTGACAACGTTCAGCGTAGGCGACCAACATTGCATTTCTTCGCTGGAGAAGAATAACAATATGCTCCTGTTTATCCTAGTTCAGAAGATTTTCTTTCTGTCTAGAAAAAAAAAAGCAGTCCATTGTGTCCGCTAGCCTTTCATCGTGAAGGAACTAAATCGCGTGCAATATGTGTAATTAAGTGAATGAAAATGAACGAATCAATGCATAGAAGATTTATTCATCGGAGTTACTTTCATTGCATTGTTTCTGTAGGTTTAATGTCTTTTTTCAAGATATTTAATACTCACGTGGTTTCACACAACATTTTGCACATGTAATGAACGCGAGTACAGCATCTCAAATGAGCGGTACAGACGACATGAGATCGCCGGAATTGGACTAATTCTGGTTGCAGAAAAAAAAATGTATACTGCAATAGTTTCTCTTGGTTCGATTTTTTTGCTTTTAATAACGTTCGTATGAAAAACTCGAGGAAGTATTTTAGCTGCAGGTTTTCAAGTACGTCGTTTTGCAAAAGCTCATAATGATTGCTCCCTGATGACCATATGCTTCAATCGTTCAGTCCGCATGTTATATAGTCGACAGAATTCTTCCCGTTTTTATTCCAGAAGTTTTTCCTATATGGAACTTTGATTTGCATGTCACTGTTGGTATAGGAATTTGATAATTTAGCATGTTAAGAAGGGTTTCAATCTGCAATCGTATACACAGCCTTAACCCTTCTCATTAGGGTTGCTATAATGCGTGTTGTACAGCTCTCTGGGCACGAAAAATTAATTATTCCGCAATTGCCTACCCTGTAAAGTGTGTAAATCTACGTGACGGTAATCGCTGATTCATTCGCACGATGATTTTCCAGCGCTCGTCGATTGTTTGATTCATCACTGTACATTCACCAGACTGTTCATTTTTGAAATTAACTTGCCCGAACTCTCGCCAGCTAGATTTAAGCAGCCCACGCTACGCGGACTGCAGCTCCCAAAACAATTCGCCATCTTCATTACCTGTACTAGGTTGAGCCGAGCGCGGTTTCACTGGACCTTAGGAAGGGAATGATCAACGAGGACTTTGTTTTGGGAATTTACTTTGAGTCTTCTGCTAAGGACCTCTCGGGCCTTCCTACGTTCTTTTGAGCGCGCAGCAGTCAAACACAGAAAATCTTTCAGCCGCATTTGCCACGCGCGCGTAGAAACATGCAAACCTAGAGGCTAAATAAAAGGCTTGCATTTAAATTGGGAACAGCGCAGCGAGCTATGGAAAGAGAAATCATGAGTAACGTCAAGAGTCGGGAAGAGACAAAACTGGGGCGGGGAGCAAACGCGAGTTAATTATATCCTATTTGGAATCAGGTATACGAGGGGGTACCCAAAAGAAACCGGACTAAATTTTTTGGTCGGCAAAGCTTCTGCGGTACCGCGTTTTGCCACTAGGAGCGCATAGAACGAACATTCCAGAGTCAGTAAACCGAGTGCCGTCGTTGAAGGAGGTCAGACTAGTTTAGGCAGAGTTTTAGAGTGACGACTGTTTTGTGTGAGTGTCGTTTTTGCAGTGGCTGATTTTCGTGAACAGGGTGCGCCGGTGAAATTATGATTTTTTTCTCAGAAAAAGTTGAATGGAAACTCTTGAAATATTAAGAAAGACGTACAAGGACGATGCTATGGGACAACTCAAGTGTTCCTGAATCGAATCCTGAATCAAAGCAACAATCATGCCAATGGAAAACTTCAAATTCACCTCGCCTCAAGAAAGCTCGTCAGATGAAACCAAACCTCAAAACAATGCTGATTTGTTTTTTCGACGTGAGAGAAGTCGTTCATTGAGAATTTTTTCCGCAGGGTCTGACAGTTAGCCAGGCTTTCTACTTGGATGTTTTGAAAAGATTGGGCAACAGTGTGCGGTGGAAGCGGCCAGATTTGTGGCGGTCGGGTGACTAGTTTTTCCATCATGGCAATGCCCCTGCTCACACAGCCCTGTTTCTACGACAATTTTGGACCAAAAATGGCATGACCCCTATTCCTCAACCCTCATACTCTCCCAACCTTGCCTCGCGCTACTTTCTTTCTTTCCTAGAATGAAAAAATAGGTGAATGGAAAGCGTTTCGCTGATGTTGCTGAGGTGAAGAAAAAAACGACGGAGGCACTGTCAAGCATCACAAAAGATGAATTTAAAAAATGTTTTGAAAAATGGAATGAAAGATTCGACAAGCGTATCATTGCAAGTGGGGAATACTTTGAAGGAGATGGAAGGTCTGTGCTTAAAATGTGAACAAATAACTTCAAACAAAAATAAGTCCGGTTTCTTTTGGGTACCCCCTCGTATGGAAGGCATGATTGTGAAGGAAATGTAACCTTCGGCCTTTTAAGCTTGAGGAGCATCTTCCAAAAGAGCCTGGGCGTTCCTGGAGGCGGTGAGCTCGTTGGAATAGCCCAGGCTGAGATGTTTGGGATGATAATGTGGCCTTAGGTCAGAAAGAAAGGATTAATGTGAGCGACAAGGAACATCCCATTTTTATGTAGCGTACGTATTTATTCTAGGGGTCTGTAAGTAAAAGCCAGAAATTGAATATTACCGTGAAATGGTTGAACATTACTGTAAGAGGAAATGCCTTACTCATTTTTTAGGTGCATGTTCCATTTCCAAGTGCTGTTTGAAGTTTTGCATTTCGGAAAAATCCTCGAAGCAGCTGTAGAAGAAGAAAATCCCTTGAGGAGTGGCCACGTCCTTGTGAGCTTCCCCTGTGAGTGAAAAAAAAAGAATTATCGAAGGCTGCAAGGCTAACTACCCAATAAACATCCTATCTTTGTTTGCGGCATGCATTCATCAATTTCTCCTGATCTCATATCGAGAGCAACCTATTGTACACATTTATGGTTTCTAGAATTAATCATGTTTTTTGGCACCTTAAGTTGTGGCAAAGATATTCTAAGCATCTAAGGGCCTCTCATGTTATCTCACCAGATACTGAAATGGGGCAGCGCACCATAACGCGCTAGCAGAGACCTCAATATAATTTGTCGGCAGAATGCTGTTGGTACTGGACAGGAAATATGCTGCAACCTGGCGATTTTCAGCACGCAGTATAGCACGTGTGAAAGATTGTTAAAAGTGTTCAAGAGAAGAGATGAAAAGATAAAAACTGTAATAAAGTATATGAATCCCGCTGCGTATAATGGGTTCGAAGGCTGTCGAATTTTAATCAAGGAGCAATTATTGCTCTGATATTAATCTAATTCTCCGAGGTAGAGAAGACTGGTAATAAGGGAGATATTACTCAATGACGTTCGTCCACCCAAGCGTAGCCATGCGGTTAGAAAGGAAGCCTACACACCTTCCACAGGAACTTAAACTCCGTAAGGGAATAAAAAAGGGGTACGGCTCTAGCATAGTTAAACCGAGTACCCACCAGATACTGAAATCTCACCAGATACTGAAATAGGGCAGCGCACCATAACACGCTAGCAGAGACCTCGATACGATTTGTCGGTAGAATGCTGTTGGTATTGGACAGGAAATATCCTGCACCCTGCCGATTTTGAGCACGTAGTATAGGACGAGTGAAAGGTTGGTGACAGTGTTCAAGAGAACAGATGAAAAGATAAAGACTGGAATAAAGTATATTACAGCTCTAACATAGTTAAACCGAGTAACCGTGTGAACGCATACGTTTAGCCATCGTTGTGCTTTGCTGGGTCGTCGGCAGGTCTGGCGACTCAGCTTAAGCTCTGATTGAAGATAAGTTTATCTGATCGGTTCGCGTCGCAGATAAAAGTCGGTGACGACGACGATATGCAATGCTCAGTGCGAGACCGCGCTCCTGTTTAACATGAGGGGTGATGGGCTCAGGCGACAGCATTGTGCTCTTGTGCAGCGGCCAGCGAAGCTGATCTGTTTCCGCCTCGGGTTAGAAACCTAGTCACGGCAGTGAAAGGTGTGGCCAAGGTCTCCCTCAATATCACCCGCCCATAGGCAACAGCTGGCGCAACACTTCTCCCAACTAACCTGAGGTTACCCGAGTTATTCCGACACTCTACGCGATTCATTGTTGGTACCATGTTATGTAGAGCTTTCGCACTTCAATTGCACTTCAACGTGCGCGCAAGTGATACGAGCGTAGTACTTTTTTCATGCTAATTTGTTGCGAAAGCAACACTACTTTAGCCCAGCTCGGCTCGTCGCATATATTCGCGGCCGTGCGGCTACCCAACGAACATGAGTCGCTGTTGCCTAGCCACCATATCAGCTGCGCTTCAACAGATGGCGCCGCTGCCGCCTGTTAGCAAAAAGCGATTGGAGGATTGGTGGCTGAAAAGAAGAGATGTGGCATAAGGTTAGAATTGTAGGAAACGGTAGTTAAAGATGATGGCGAATCTTAATGAGAATTGCAAACACAGTAAACAAAAAATAATAAAGAAAGAAAAGCTCAGCGTGGTGGCAATTGCCACCACCCCGTTTCAAAGGGGGCGCTCCTATCCATCCGTTGTGTCGCCTACACACCCAGAGGGCAATACTGGAAAATAATGTATCGATGTCTGTTTTGAAAACCTTGATTTCGTAAATAAAATTGGGAGAAAAAGGCGTTATCGAACATCATTTTATAAACAGTTGCGATTATTTGCCTCCTATTCCATGTCTTGTTTTCAATTTGAGCGTCGTAATAGTTGGGCTAGAAAAATTTAAGGAGCACCCACGAAGTACCGTCATATTCACCGCAGTGGCGATGGGTAAGGAAACACCAAGGCCCCAAATCACCTTATTTAAAATTCGCGTTACTCGAGTAATGAATGCCCTCACACAGTGAACGCACTCGGAACTGCAGCAGTCAAAAACACCACTTCTTTACAATAGCGCCAATATTGGGTATTTTACAGAGTCTGCTCCTAATTATAGTGGATTCTTGGAATAGAACATTTCTGAAAGCAGAAAGAGCAATGGGAAGAATTGGAGAGCACTGCGCCTGCTGCGTTGGAGAAATGTGAAAGTATTTCCGTTTGAGCGGCAGTAACATTAATTTGCAAGTCGTCGTCGTCAAGTGACACTTATCACGTGACCCTTGGATCATGTTAGCAACTTATTTTTGCAAGTAATTGTTGTCTTAGATTAGCGCACATACCCAACACACTTTACCATCATACCCACCAACAAGGGTTAACTTCGTTCCCCTCGAACACGCTTGAACCATTTACTCTTCTTGGCATATGCCAGGATGCGTAGGCGGAGTGCAGTGTACGAATACATGAGAATGTGTGTCTGCATTGCAGAACAGTACCTGTGTACACAAAATAGTTATATGGGGTTTGCTATATGGGGTTTTATGGCGCATAAGCAACTATGGCTATCATGCGCCAAACACAAGGTTAGATGATGTTATGTCAAGTGTACAGAGGTTACATTATAATAGATTTAAAACATTGGCTTTCTTTAGAAACTTACAAACAAGTGAAAACTCGACAAGTGTTTGCTCGCCTAAAAGCAATGCGGGATGAAATGGAATGTGTTCATTGTAAAATACCGTAAAAAACTTTTTTCTAAGTACTTCGAGGTGCGAACAAGAAATTAAAATGTGATTTACTGTGAGCTCCTCACCCCACATTTCAGACAGAGGTTTCTCTTTTTTTTGTTAATAAGAAGTTATGGGTGATGTGTGAATGACCTGTGCGTAAACGACATAAAATTACTTCGATAAAACGCTCTTTATGGCGGCATGATTTCCAGTCTTTTAAAATGGGCTTTATGGTATGCCGCTTGTGGTGTCCTTCATTTTCCCAAGAAGCTTGCCACTTGGCTTTTAGTCTGCTATGCACTAACTTCATGTAATCCCTAGGAGGCAAATTCACATGTTTTATTTCCATGGTTCTGGCTTGTGCAGCACACATGTGGGCTCTCTCATTACCCCTTATGCCAACGTCACTGGGAACCCAGCAGAATTTTATAACATGTTTTTGTGTTGTGATCTTTACTATGTTGTGTATGATGCTTCCTATCAGTGGCTCCGTGGCATTTTTGGAGTTTAATGCTGTAAGAACGCTCAGTGAATCTGTATAAATGATGCTGTTTTTGATGTTTTCATTTGTTATTTTCTGTACCGCAACACATATGGCATAACACTCAGCGGTGAAAACTGTAGCACAAGACGGCAGTCGTAGTGCATTTTTATTTTCTCCTTGTATTACTGCGCTTCCTACATGAGCATGAGTTTTTGACCCGTCAGTATAAAATGACGTGTAATTTCTGTATTTTTCTTGTAGTGCTAGATATTCTTGTATTATATGGTCGTGTGGCGTACAGGTTTTACTGAGGCCTGTTAGTGTGACGTCACACACTGTGGGGAGAGTGTACCACGGTGGTAGTGCTTCGTGTATTGGGGCAATATTTTTGATTTCATTTAGAATGTTCAGAGTTTGACATTTTTCTTCGAAGCGCAAGAGCAACGGCTTAATCGCATGGGGCTTGTTGTTAAAGAGCATTCGGGATGGGCATTTCGTGACAATTGGGTAACAGAGATGTTTGGGCTGTGAAAAGATTTTTAGGATGTATGTACAAGTTAGTACAGTTCTTCGATCTTCTAAGGAAGGTTCATTAGTTTCCACATACAGACTTGCTATTGGGGAAGTTCTGTAAGCACCGGAAGACAGCCTTAAACCAAGATTGTGGACAGGATCGAGTCGTTTTATGTAGGACGGTCTTGCTGAGCCATATACTATGGACCCATAGTCTAACTTAGAGCGAACCAGAGAACGATATATATGTAACAGGGAAGCCCTATCAGACCCCCAGCGTTTTCTTGATAGTATTTTCAGCACATTGAGGGCCTGGGAAGCTTTTTTATTTAAGCTGTTTATATGTGGCAAGAAAGTGAGTTTTTTATCGAAAGTTATCCCTAGAAATTTGTGCTCTTGTTTGAACGGTAATGGCGTTTGGTTTAAATATAGTGTGGGGTCGGCCTGTAGGCCTCGTCTCAAAGAGAACAGAACCGCTACTGTTTTCTGAGGGGAAAATCTAAATCCGTTTCTATCTGCCCAGGTAGTCAGTTTATTTATTGTTATTTGCATTTGCCGCTCACAGGTAGGTATTCTGGAAGACGTGCATGCTATTTGCAGGTCGTCTACGTAAACTGAGTACATGATGGATTTTGGGATTACTTTTCTTATGGAGTTCATTTTGATGACAAATAAGGTCGTGCTGAGGATGCACCCTTGGGGTACACCAGTTTCTTGGAAAAAAGTCTTGGAGAAGGTTGCGCCTAGGCGGACTCTGAACGTGCGATTGGTCAGGAAGTCGCTCAAACAGCTCAGCATCCTGCCGCGGATACCTAGGTCCGCTAGGTCACGGAGGATACCGAACCTCCACGTGGTATCGTAAGCCTTCTCCAGGTCGAAGAAGACCCCGATACAGTGCTGGTTGTGGATGAACGCTTCCCGGACTGTGTTCTCGAAGCGGACAAGGTGATCGGTTGTGGAACATGTCTTTTTAAACCCGCATTGATGTATATCTAAAAGTTGCCGAGACTGAAGTATGAAGGTTAGTCTGATGTTTAAAATGCTTTCGAATGATTTTGCTATGCAGCTAGTGAGTGCTATTGGCCTGTAACTGGTGGGACTAGTTCGTGGTTTGCCAGGTTTTAGGAAGGGTACTATGATGGCTTCTTTCCATGCATGGGGGATTTCTCCACTCATCCATATTTTATTGAAAAATTTTAGGAGAGCCTCTATGGCAGTCTCAGAGAGGTGAGCAAGCATGGCATAATGTATATTGTCTGGGCCTGGTGCTGTGTTTTTACCGGATGTTAGTACTGTGTTTAGTTCCTGCATTGTAATAAGCTGATTGTAGTCTTCATGTATGCATGCTCTGAAGGGAAGTTTTTGTTTTTCTACTATTGTTTTGTGCTTTTGAAATGTGTGTGTGTAGTTGGATGCGCTTGAAACTGTGGAAAAATGCTCACCCACTATGTTGGCCTGATCTTCTAATGTTGTTTGAGTACCGGGTGTTGTTAGCATTGGAAATGTAAAAGGAGTAAAATTTCCAGTGAATTTCCGTACCTGCTCCCACATTTTCTTTGATGATATTGAGCTGTTTATGGAGGATATGTACTGTTGCCATGATGCCCTTTCTGCGTTGCGTCTAATGTATCGTGCTTTGGCTCTAGCCCTTTTGAAGGTGAGCAAGTTCCCTGCAGTGGGATATCTGCGAAGGTTGCCCCAAGCCTTGTTTTTCTGCTTTTTAGCTAATGTGCATTCATTTGACCACCAGAATGTGTTTTTCGTGCAATTTGAGATGTTTGTGGGATTGCTTCTATTGCTGCAGATGTTAAGCATGTCAAAAATTTTTCATTTATTTCTTCTATCGTAAGGGTTTCGGCATATTCTTTTTCTAGTGTGGCCTTCGTTCTGAAAAGTGCCCAATCGGCGAGGTGATGGTTGGTTGGTTTATGGGGTTTAACGTCCCAAAGCGACTAAGGCTATGAGACGCCGTAGTGGAGGGCTCCGTAAATTTCGACCACCTGGGGTTCTTTAACGTGCACTGACATCGCACAGTACACGGGCCTCTAGAAATTCTCCTCCAAAGAAATTCAGCCGCGGCGGCCGGGATCGAACCCGCATCTTTCGGGTCAGCAGCCAAGCACCATAACCACTGAGCCACCGCGGCGGCAATCGGCGAGGTGAATTTTCCATCGCCGTGGCTTCGTAGGGAGGATGGATGTCGCTGATGTTAGCTTTAAAACCGTAGGTAAGTGATCACTTCCCCGAGGGTCGTCTAAAACATCCCAAATAAAATCATTAAAAACCGATGGTGATGCAAACGTTAAATCTAGGCAGGTCATTTTTCCAGAGCTGGGGCGGCAGTACGTTGCTTTCCCCGTATTCATTAAACATATTGTCACGACTTGACGTACAGGCCGGCGGCGAGAACGGGTGAAGACAGGGAGCACAGAAAAACAGGGAGGTCCACCAGCAGCAACGTCATCGTCGGCGCGCGGCAAAACACTCCTCGTCTTTATCTTCCACTCGCGACACTACCTCCCCCTATAAAGAAGCATCGTCCCGATGCTAACACGAAAACAAAGGCACAGGGCGGAAAGCCGCACACGCGCACAAAACCTCCTGCTGGCCAGTGTAGAAGGAGGTGGGAAAATCAGTTCGGGGCAGACGATCATCGCGCGTAATACGGCTTAAGCCGCGCTACGTGCACAATGTCAGGGCGGGGTGAACGACGTGATGACGGTCGTGTTCCTTCCGGCAGCACCTCGTAGTTAAGTTCACCGATGCGGCGAAGAACTGTATACGGGCCAAAGTACCGCTTTATGAGTTTGTCGGAGATACCTCGACGGCGTACTGGCGTCCACACCCAGACCTTGTCTCCAGGGTAAAAATGTACGTCGCGTCGACGGAGATCGTACCGACGAGCGTCGGCATGCTGTTGGTGTTGGATGCGGAGTCTAGCGAGTTGCCGAGCTTCTTCCGCGCGCTCGCATACTATTCGGGCACCATCGTCTACGTCGACAGGCGGCTCGTGCGGTAGCATAGCGTCAAGCATCGTGGTGACCTGTCTGCCGTGGACCAGCTGGAAAGGGGACATACCGGTCGTCTCCTGGACAGCGGTATTATAAGCGAATGTAATGTAGGGCAGTACCGAGTCCCAACTGCGATGGGCGACATCCACGTACATGGCGATCATGTCGGCCATGGTCTTGTTCAGCCGCTCCGTCAGCCCATTCGTTTGCGGATGGTACGCAGTAGTTCGGCGGTGGCTGGTGCAGCTGAGACGGAGGATCTCCTGTGTGAGCTTGGCCAGAAACCCGGCACCCCGGTCAGTGATCAAAACGGCACGGGCACCGTGACGGAGCACAATGCACTCGATAAAAAATTTGGCTGCCTCAACAGCTGTCGCAGACGGAAGTGCTCGGGACTCCGCATATCGCGTTAGGTAGTCCGTCGCTATAATAATGTACCTGTTGCCCAACTGCGACGTCGGAAATGGACCAAGAAAATCCATTCCGACGGTGTGGAACGGAACAAGCGGTGGTTCGAGTGGTTGGAGAAGACCAGCTGGTCGTATGGGTGGTGTTTTGCGCTTTGGACACTCTCGACAAGTTCTGACGTAGTGACGCACGTACTTAGGAAGTGCCGGGACGACACTTCCTACGTACGAGGAGTACGAGGACTTCCGACGTACGAGGAGTGTTTACCCCGCACCTCCACCAAATGTCACGGCTTGACGTACAGGCCGGCGGCGAGAACGGGTGAAGACAGGGAGCACAGAAAAACAGGGAGGTCCACCAGCAGCAACGTCGTGGTCGGCGCGCGGCAAAACACTCCTCGTCTTTATCTTCCACTCGCGACAATATGTTATTCGAAAGAATAAAATCCTCGATGAGCTGACCCATGGAATCAGTATGCTCACTTCCCCAGAATGAGGACTGTGCGTTAAAATCCCCTATTATCACATATGGCTCTAGCAACTGTTCCAGAAGTTCTTCTAGGTCATGCATGGCTATTGTGTTGTGTGGTGGTATGTACACAGAGCATATTGTTATTGTTTTATGGCTAATGATGTTTACTGCGACCGCTTCTAAGTTCGTCTTTAATGATACCTCTCTTGCAGGGACATCGCTTTGCGTAATGATAGCGACGCCTCCTGAGAGTCGGCTAGCTTGTACTCGGTCTTTCCGGAAAATATTATATTTTTTTAAGATGTTTGTGTGCTGTGGCCCAAGGTTCGTTTCTTGCAGGCACACAGCTGTAGGTGCCATTGTTTTGAGCATATCGGTTATGTCTGTGTAGTTTCTGTGTAGACCTCTACAGTTCCATTGTATTAGATACGCCATTGTGATAAGTTGGGGATTGGGGAAAGTTACTTATTCTCAGGAGCAGTGATTCGTGGTTTCCCTTTTTTCTCTAGGGAGTCTCGCCGCCGCTGCAGCGGTGGCGAACCAGGAGTTGTATCCATCGCCACTTTCGTGGCGCCGGATTTCCGCGGATGCGTGTGTTTTAGATGTCAGCGGACTTTCGCTGACATCCATCTCCCCCACGGTGGACGTGGAAGATGCTTCTTGTTTGCGATGGCCCGTGGCCTTCGCATTTGTCTTTTTTGTTGGCACCACTGAACCAGGCTCTGCTCCAGGGGCAGAGTCTCTTGGGCCAGCAGTTGCCTTCTTAGAGGGGTGGGGCGACAGGTCCAGTTCAGCAGAGCTGTTCTGGGTGTCTGTCGCCGAGGATGCCGCTGCTGAAAGTGGGGCCTGAGGGCCTCCGGAGAGGATCGCGTGGTCTTCTCGCGAAAGTTTCAGCCCTGTGAACTGTGTCACCGACTTCTGTGGTGGGGACTTTGGTGTCGACACCAGGTTCACCGGATAGACCTGTGTGCCGACAGAAACTGAAGGCGGCGGCGGTCCCCGCGTCACCGCTTCAGAGTATGTCCCTTTCTGTTGGAAAGAGACGCGTTTTTTTTGCCTCAAGGTAGGACAGGTTTTCTGTAGTCTTCAAAGTTATAATTTGTTTTTCTGTTTTCCAGACTGGGCACGACCTGGAGTACGCGCCATGTGCGCCATTGCAGTTGATGCATTTTGGTGTGCGTTCGCATCTTTCTTCTGTATGTGCATCTTCTGCGCATGTGACACAAATTGGTTTACCGCGACAAGCCAACATGCTATGTCCAAAGCGCTGGGACTTGAAACATCGTCTCGGGTTCGGTATGTATGGGCGGACTTTACAATGGAGGTATGCGGCGTGGATTGAGTCAGGCAGAGTTGTGGTATTGAAGGTTAAGACAATGTGTTTTGTCTTGATTTCAACATTGTTTCTCCTTATTGTTATTCGTCTGGCTGCTATAGCTCCCTGTTCAGATAGTTCTTCCATTTCCGCATCGGTACTCTGTAGGAGTTCATATTGAGATATGACGCCCTTTGAGTCGTTCAGGGTGCGGTGCGGGGTTACCTGTATGCTCATTTCTCCAAGATTCTGTAGTGACGTCAGTTTGGTGCTCTGTTCTTTTGTGTTTATTTCTACAAGGAGATCTCCGGTTCGTTGCTTTTTTGCTTTGTAGTCTTTGCCTACACAACTTTTCAGGGTGTTGGCGATGACAAATGCAGATAGGTTGGCTACTGGTACATTAGTGTTTGAGTGAAGCATAAAAAACTTCGCAAACGTTTCTGGCTTTTGTGGACTCAGTTTCTTCACATCGGTGCGACCCCTTTTCGGGGGCCGATCAGATTTTTTTGCAGATTTTTCCATACGGCATGTATAAAATAAGGGTTCCTGATACTTTGTCGCCTCTGATTCACCCTTATACACAGAGGAAGGTCCCGGGACTCCCCGCCTGGTAGACAGACGAGGAGCCCATCGGCCGAGGATTGACCACTTCCTCGACCGCCACCGTTCAAGGTTTCTTCCCTCCACCTTTCAACCTATCGCCACGGTACGGATGACAGCTTCGGTATGGGGGCTAAGGGTCCGTGGTGGCGCCAAGCACCAACACCTCGTTACACAAGGTGCCCCTGCGGGTGTACACAAAGAGTTGTGTAGCTCAATGGGACGGATCTCCACGAAATAAAGAAAAAAAAATACCCTCCGTGATATACGCGTCGTAAGGCCGCCTGGCACGCCGAGGACCTGAGTTAGAACCACAATGCCGGCGAATTTTCTTTTCCGAGTGACATCACGTGAGAGGTACAACATCCTGTGAACACATTTTGCGGACAACTTCCGCTGACGGGTTTTCCTTCGCATGAGGCATACAATCCTTTCGCAGTAATAACAAAAAAAGACGTCATATCATGTATATTAAAGGTACTGTACATCATAAGTTCTCAGCAATAGCCAAGAAGTTTCCGACAGGACATCAAGAATTTGTAACCGAGCATGTAAGGTCGCAAAGCGTTTCACTGATCCCTATGCCTTGTGAAGCGTAATAGCCACCCGCTGCCAGGCTTCGCGCGGAACGGTGTTCTTTGCGATAGAGTTGACTCAAGCTGTGCTCTCTGTTAAGTGGTATTTTGTGCTTCTAGTATGATTAAATATGTAGGTTGGAGATTAAACGTGATGACCATATTGCCACGTTTCCACAAGCAGCCACTAGGCGGCTGCTCTTCGCAAGTCGCGTGCACCGCCGAGTGAAAAAGAAGATCGGTTCCGGCCTTCTCTGGGTGCTCTTGGCTTGTTCTCCGGTGCCGTCCACGTCACCCCCCATTAAAGCCTTTCGGTTACGAGCCCCAACGGCTACGTAACACTGGTGGAGGTGCATTCAAGATCCCATGTCCCGGACCTCTTCTCGCAGCGGTTCAGCGAGTCCCGACCGACTCCCGCTGGTGTCTACGCCCGTTCATCGCAGCATCCGCCGCGTTCACGGCCTCTCCCCAGAGTTCGGTCTCCTTCCCGACCGCCGCCCCGTTCAGCTTCATCCCATGGCGCAGGCGAGTTCCCCTCATCTAACCCTCCAGCAGCCCCGTGTACCGACGAGTTTCCATGGCGCTCCTGCTGAAGACGTCGACGACTAGCTTGAACAGTTTGAACGTGTGGCCAACTTTAATCAGTGGAGTTCTGCCATGAAGCTGCGCAACGTATACTTCGCGCTGGAAGACGGCGCCAAAACCTGGTACCAGAACCGGGAGACCGGTCTTCAAAGCTGGGATGCCTTCCGCCAGCAGCTGCGCGATACGTTTTCCAGCCCCGACCGCCGCGACCGAGCGCGCCGCCTCCTGGAAGCCCGTATACAGAAGCCCAACGAGAGCGTCGCCATGTTTGCCGAGGACGTGACCCGTCTTTGTCGGCGGGCTGATCCCGACATGACGGAGGCCGCGGAGTTGCGCCACCTGATGCAGGGGGGTAAAAGAACATCTTTTCGCTGGTTTGGTGCGGAATCCCCCCCAGACCGTTGCCGACTTCATCAGTGAAGCAACCCTCATCGAGCGAGCCCTGCAGCAACGTTCTCGACGAAACGAGTCTGCGTGCGTTCAACCCTTCAGCTCAGTGGCCGCTTCGTGCAGCGCCAGTGAACATTCCTCTTTGCGAGAGTTGATCCGAGACGTCGTTCGCGAGGAGCTCCGGAAACTCCACATCATCTCGCCTGATCCCACAGCCCCTGCCCTCACTGAAGTCGTGCGCGAGGAGATCCGGCAAGCGTTTGCACCACCTCAGTTGCTGCCCGAGCCACGCCCTCTGAGTTATGCAGCAGCTCTCCGTCAGTCCGCGGTGCCTCCCGCACAGCCTACCCCGTTCGACTCGCAGCCGCCATCCGTTCTGCCGCCACCCTCCTACCAGCGGCCACCGCAGCAGGGACTCGCCATGCAACCACCGGTCCGGAAGGCCGACATCTGGCGCACTCCCCGTCAGCGGCCGCTGTGCTTCCACTGCGGGGAAGCCGGCCACGTGTATCGGCGCTGCCCCTACCGTGAACTCGGGCTTCAGGGATTTTCACGTCACGCCCCGCGCCCACGGTTCGGTGAGCGATTTCGGGAAATCGAGGAATACCTTGCTGCCCAACAGACTTCACCGAACGGCCGCCAACGGTCACCTTCTCCCGTCCACTACTCGTCACCTAGCCGTCGTACTTTCAGCGATACGATGAGGGGGCGGTCGCCAAGCCCACGCCGGGGAAACTGAAGGCGGCGACCTCAGTTGGGCAGGTTGCTGAAAAACGAAACCGACGTCCCGAAGACCCCCCCGTGACGACGCAGCGAGATTCCGTGACTCCGAGCTTCCCTCATACCGATGACACAGCTAGCGCCGACCTTCCCGTGCTTGTTGACGGGCACCCAGTGACTGCTTTAGTAGATACAGGAGCAGACTTCTCAATAATCAAGAATTTCGCGGATCGGCTCGCCAAAGTTAGGACTGAATGGCCTGGACCCCAAATTCGTACTGCTGGTGGCCACCTTATGACACCTTTAGGGCGTTGCACTGCAAGAGTCACCATTGCCGACTCCGTGTTTGTTGCGGTTTTCGTTATTCTGCCCAACTGTTGCAAGGACCTCATCCTCGGTCTTGACTTTTTACGACAGCATGGTGCCGTCATTAACGTTCCTCGCCGTTTGGTCACGTTTTCACCGCCTGCACCGACTTCCGCAGACGCCGAACGACGCCACGCACCTTTGCGCATCCTTGACGCGGATGTAACCGTGCCGCCACGCTCATGTACTCTCGTTACCGTCAGGTGCGATGACCAGTCCAGTGCTGCAGGGGTGGCCGAACAGAACACTGAACTGCTGCTCCATCACGGCGTCTGTGTTGCCCGCGGTATCGTCCATCCGACCAACGGCCTCGCGGATGTACTCCTTACCAACTTCGGCAATGAGCGACAACGCATCCCTAAAGGGACCACGGTCGCCTACTTGGAAGATATCGCCGAAACTTCTGATTGCATCGCACTCCAGACCGGGACATCTGCCAGCCGAACGGCCCAATTCGCCCTCGATATGAACCCCGCTCTATCACCTACCGACAAGGATCAACTTGTCGGGCTGCTCTGTCAGTTTCAAGACTGTTTCTCGTCTGCCTCCGCGGTCAAGCAGACGCCCCTCACCAAGCACCGCATAATAACCGACGAACGTATCCGACCCGTCCGACAGAACCCCTACCGAGTGTCACCGCGGGAACGCGAAGTCGTCGCTCAGCAGGTAGACGAAATGCTGAATGACGGTGTCATACAGCCATCGAGGAGTCCCTGGGCTTCACCTGTCGTCTTGGTTAAGAGGAAAGACGGCAGTCTGAGATTCTGTGTTGACTACCGCAAACTCAACCAGGTCACAAAAAAAGACGTCTACCCGCTACCACGCATTGATGACTCCTTGGACCGGCTGCGCCATGCGCGCTACTTCTCCTCGCTCGATCTCAAAAGCGGTTATTGGCAGATCGAAGTAGACGAACGGGACCGTGAGAAGACTGCGTTTGTCACGCCGGATGTACTTTACGAGTTCAAGGTCCTACCGTTTGGATTGTGCTCCGCTCCAGCGACATTCCAGCGAATGATGGACGCCGTCTTATCCGGCCTTAAATGGCAAACTTGTTTAGTATATCTGGACGACGTTATTGTGTTTTCCCCAACGTTCGAGGAACACCTCCAACGCCTTTCCACCGTGCTACAGGCTATAAGATATGCCGGCATCACGTTAAAACCTGAAAAGTGCCACTTCGGTTACGAAGAGCTCCTGTTCCTGGGCCACGTCGTCAGCCGTCGAGGTGTTCAGCCCGATCCCGCCAAAACTGCAGCCGTCGCTAACTTCCCTACTCCGTCCGACAAGAAGACAGTCCGGCGTTTTTTGGGACTCTGCACCTATTACCGCCGATTCATTGCAAACTTTTCACGAATTGGTGCCCCGTTGACGCGTCTCACCCGATATGATGTCACCTTCGCCTGGACAGACGAGCAGCAAAAGGCATTCAATAAATTACGGCACCGCTTGCAAACAACGCCTGTGCTTGCCCACTTCGATGCCCATGCCGAGACCCTGGTTCACACGGATGCAAACAACGTAGGCCTCGGCGCTGTGCTCGTACAGTGGCAGGATGGCGCTGAGCGAGTCATCGCGTACGCTAGCCGGACTTTGTCTCGTCCTGAAACCAATTATTCCACCACCGAGAAAGAGTGCCTCGCTGTTGTCTGGGCAGTGATGAAATTTCGCCCGTATCTTTATGGGCGCCGCTTCCAGGTCGTGAGCGACCATCATTCTCTTTGCTGGTTGACGAACTTGCGCGATCCCTCCGGACGCCTTGCACGTTGGAGTTGCACGTTGAAGTCCGGACGCCAGCACAACGACGCCGACTGCTTGTCCCGTTCGCCTATCCAGTCGGCCAACGAAGACGAAGAGCCCGACTTCCCTCTTATCGCAACTGTCGACGCAGTCACTGTTTCGCAGCGCCAACGTGAGGACCCGGGACTCGCTCACTCATCGACTTCCTGAAAGCGCGTACTACGGAAGTACCCCGACCCTTCGCCAGAACGCACTCCTCGTTTTGTCTCCTAAACGACGTGCTCTACAAGATCAACTTTTCTCCCACGGGAAGGGATTATCTCCTCGTCGTGCCAGACACTCTCCGTGACGAAGTCTTGCAGGCATGTCATGATGAGCCCACCGCCGGTCATCTCGGCTATGCTCGAACTTTGGCTCGCATTCAAAAGAGTGTTTACTGACCCAAACTTGCGGCGGCAGTGCGCCACTATGTACGAACGTGCCACGATTGCCAGCGACGGAAAATACCGTCTGGAAGGCCAGCTGGTTTACTGCAGCCTGTCCAAGTGCCCAGACTTCCATTCGAGCAGGTTGGCATCGACTTGTTGAGCCCTTTTCCAACTTCCTCCTCGGGCAACCGGTGGATAATAGTCGCTACCGATTACCTCACGCGCTATGCTGAAACAAAGGCCCTCGAACGAGGCACGGCAGCCGAAGCAGCGAAATTTTTCGTCGAGCGCATCGTCCTCAGGCACGGCGCCCGGTCAGTTGTCATAACGGACCGAGGCACAGCTTTCACGGCCAAGCTACAGGAATCCGTCATGCAGCTGAGTGGCACTACCCACCGTAAATCCACCGCCTACCATCCAGAGACGAATGGCCTGACCGAACGTCTCAACAAAACTCTCGCCGACATGCTGTCTATGTACGTGGACGTTGAACATCGGTCTTGGGATGACATCCTACCGTACGTCACATTCGCGTACAATACGGCACAACAAGAGACCACGCGCATGACGCCCTTCTGTCTGTTGTATGGCCGCGAGGTGTCCACCATGCTAGAGGCCATGTTGCCCCTTAACGGTCATGACCCCGAAGCTGGTACCGAGGAATTTACTCAGCGCGCCGAAGAAGCACGGCAGCTTGCGCGACTGCGCATCCGGAACCAGCAAGGCCGAGACGCTCGGCGTTACAATCACCGCCACCGAGTAGTGACCTTCGAACCGGACGACATGGTGTGGGTGTGGACTCCGATTCGACGCCGAGGCCTTTCCGAGAAACTGCTAAAGCAGTACTTCGGTCCCTACAGAGTGGTCCGTCAGCTCAGTGACGTCAAATACGAACTTCTTCCAGACGGCTCTTCTACTTCTCATCGCCGCCAGCAGAAGCCCGAAGTCGTCCACGTCGTGCGAATGAAGCCGTACTTTTCGCGCGAGCACCGCTAGCAGCCTACCGCCACGCCATAACCGCCTGCTTCTTGTGACCGTTCATTTTTTCACCATCCTTGCTTACGAACTGCTTATTTTCTGCCATGTTCTTGTGAACTGCTTTTCTTACCTTCTTTTCTTGCGCATGCATGGGGTCGATGTTTTTTTTTAGGGAGGGGGTAATGCCACGTTTCCACAAGCAGCCACTAGGCGGCTGCTCTTCGCAAGTCGCGTGCACCGCCGAGTGAAAAAGAAGATCGGTTCCGGCCTTCTCTGGGTGCTCTTCGCTTGTTCTCCGGTGCCGTCCACGTCACCCCCCATTAAAGCCTTTCGGTTACGAGCCCCAACGGCTACGTAACAATATTCTATAGCACGGAAACTGTGAGGAGTCCATCTAGTTCTAGTCAAAACGTGTACGTAATAAAGTGTACATTCTATCATTCCTCTTTTTGCCTTTTTTACCTCTAAAAATGTTTTCCGAAACTTACTTCCCGTTCAGTAAATCAACCCATTATTATATTGTTACTGATGGACCGTGAACGAAGAAGTGGCGGTGCGCTGAACGACGACGACGTTGACAGTTGGTAGCTGGGCCCTCGGTGTCTGAGCTGAGTGCTGGCCATCTCAGAGCAGCCGCCAACACAGACTTACCGCCGTAACATCACCGTAACATCTTTTGGTGGAGGTCGCGGGTTCGAGCCGACATGCCGACGACCCGACGAGCCGACGAGACGACGGGCCGAACGGGCGAGATGACTACCGATCCGGCCCCTCCGTCTGCGCCTGCCACGCCAACTGTCGTCGTAGCCCACCCTCGCGACCCGGGCACATTCTGCGGTACAGATGGCGTGGATGTCGAGGACTGGCTCTCGCTCTATGAGCGTGTTAGCCAGCACAACAGGTGGGACGCCACGCTGATGCTGGCCAATGTGATATTTTATCTTGCCGGCACCGCACGCGTGTGGTTCGAAACCCACGAAGAAGAGATTGCCACGTGGGATGCCTGCAAGCAGAAGCTCCGCGACCTGTTTGGGAAACCAGTTGGCCGTCAGCTTGCTGCCAAAAAAAAACTTTCAGCTCGCGCCCAAACGGCCACCGAATCATATATTACATACATTCAAGACGTCTTGGAACTGTGCCGAAAGGTCGATCCCAACATGACCGAGGACGATAAGGTAGGCCACATTCTTAAAGGCATTGCCGACGATGCCTTCCACCTTCTTCTATGCCGGGACTGCTCTACGGTTGTCTCCGTTCTGCAGGTGTGTCGACGCTTCGAGCAGGCCAAGCACCGGCGCATTGCACACCGCTTTGATCGCCTGCCTAACACCGCTGCCAGTTCCACGTGCGAGGATCTGCCGACACTGAGGCAGCACTGAGGTTATATTTGGAAAAAAGGTGCGCTCACAAATCGAGTAAATATTGTCACGTATCTTTGTAGTGTCCGTTCATTCGAGCTCAAGGCAGCCGAAACGGGGCGTTATCATTTTTCTTCGTGATGCGAGTAGCGACCGGCTAATCTCGATCGATCACAGCCATGAAGAACTGCATCTACTTTTTCCCAGATTACTGTAGTTGTTTTTGACCGGTTAGTTTGTAGTTTCCTTGCCGGCTTCAAATTGAGCGATCCAGTGAGCGGCAAGCAATCGTAGTTCGACGACTGAGGAGCACGTTTGTTGCTTACGCCGCTGCCGTGCTGCTTAGTTCTTTTGCGGGTGCAAGTCAGCCCAAATAAAGAGCTTCGTTTGCAAGTCTTGTTGCTGCTTTCCTTACCGCTGGACTGCCGTCACTACAGCGTGATATCTGAAATGATAACGCCCCGTTCCTGCCTCCTTGAGCGCGAACGAATGGACACTACAATGATACGTGGCAATATGGTAACTTAAATATGCTGATTAACAAACAAAACAGCGGTTCATTTTTAAAAATATACCAGTAAATATAGAGTTAATAGTGCTGCTCACATGTTTAAGATCCAAGAAGAGATTTTCACAGAACATCTTTTATCAGACCCATTTTGTGAATTTTACTTTTTCAGGATAAATTTAAAATAAGTAATGCGATGGTTGCAAAAACAACAAAGGGCGGAAACCATGATAACAAGAAAAAAACAACTTGATAATCAAGCACAGAGGTAATGATTGTCGAGCTCGCGGCGTATTCTTGATGTGAAAAGAAATTGGGTTCATCCACGTACCGAATTTTATAAGGTTTGAAAAGATTCATAAGTCCTGATTACTTATCTGAACTAGTGAATTCCCTCAGCTAGAAAAAAATATTTCCGCATCTTACTCTTTACACGCTTGGCAAATGACAGCCATTACATTAATGTCAACAGAGTCTTTCTATCTTCGCTCGACTATCTCCTTTGCGCTTTCAAGCTGAATGGCTGAAATATGAGGTCCGTGAATATCTGTTTCAATGGCTGAACGCAAATTGTTTTGGTAATGTTCAAAAAATTTGTATTATCAACATCAGCACCGGCGCCAGAGTGACTAGTCATACAATTTGCTCCGTGCAGGTCCGATGACTGCAGTCAATAAACTAATAGCTGGGCATGCTTGTCTCTGTGCGACAACAGTTCCTTGACAGTCTGACGCCTTGGAATTCAAGAGTGATAAAATATTTGAAAGCAATAGCAAAATGCTTGTGCTGCATGGCGCTGTAAGCATGGAGAAGTACAATAGAACTGTTTTTTTGCTATAATTCGAAATTGCTTAATTCGCCATTCTCATATACCTGAGTGATGTTCTGGTCGTTTTAGAGGGCAGTCTATTCAATACACTCCTCTCAATTTGAATACCGATAAAGCCAGCAGAGTTTTGACATACCGCCATTTTGAATCAGCGGCAGAGAGCTGCCTATTTGCAATACATACTATGAAGGATGCGCACGTAGTAAAGAGCGCAGGAATAAAAGCTGCAGTGTTCAAGGAGCGCGTATTTAGTAAACTGCGTCACAATGATTGCCTAATGTGCACTTTCGGTCACTTTTGCATATAATCAACCCATTTTAATGCAGTCCACGGTAGTCATTCTAATAACGTGGCGTCTGTCACTAAACGCTGCCCTTCCTAGGCGTGTGAGGTAAAAACTGTGAAAAACGCCTTCTTTACCGCTTTCAAATTTGCTCTCTGTTATTGACCATAAAAAATGGCAATGCTATTGCGAGACCACACCATCTAATTAGGGGCTAATGGCGAAAGCATACTCAGGCGATATATTCATTCCTAGCGTTGTGTCAGGGTGCCTCGACGAAGCGTAACTATGCCGCCGAGAAAAAAAAACACCGCTATTAAGAAAACCAGTGTTTGAAACATTGGTTTATGGTTTATGAGTATTAACGTCACAAAGCAACTCAGGTTGTAAGGGACGCCGTAGTGAAGGGTTCCGGATATTTCGACCATATGTGAAGGGTTAGGGTTTTCGTCTTTAATATTTGATATCTGACACCGAAATTTTATTCAGAAATAATTGTTTCTTCGCCTGAGTCGAGAGAAAAACCTTTGAAAGGTACGACTCCGAAACTCTAAAACTGCTGAGAAAATTTGAAATGGGGCAGACTGAAAGTTGTTAATGCATCAGAAAAAATAGAAACAATTGCTGAAATTTCCACAAAGGTTTCAATTTTCAAGCAGGCGGTTGTTGGCGTTGTCAGTTTAAAACAAGGAACAGTGATAACATCATGTGCACTCGTTATTAAGAAACTCGGTCTTGACTGAGAACGTTAGCTTTCCTAAGACGTATGTCAAAACTAGCTTCCTATTCAATAACAATGACAGTAGGCCACACGTGAAATTCCCAGGCGATGGTATGAGAGAACAGCATGTTTGGAATTCGTTGTCGTGGTTGGCATATTTAGGCGTTAGATCCTGAACTGACACACATATTTGCAGATAGTGGGGCTTTGGTTCCCAACCAACCGAAGTCAGCTTGGCTAGTACTGCCTGCTCAACCTTGTCACTGTATGAAGGCCATCGTTTCAAAAGCATTTGTTTCATTGGATGCACAGAGGCTCTCTTTTAAATCCGTAACAAGCAAACCGAACTGTGACGCCATGCATGTACGGCAAGAAAGTGTATTGGGGATCCTTCACCATTTAAGCGGTAGTTCGCATTGCGGGTACCAGGACAACGGCCAATGAAGGCTCGGTCCTCTAATTCAACGCATGGCTTCACAAGAACCGCGAAATTAATGCTTTAAAACTATACTTCCGTTACGTTTCAGTCTGCAGACCTGATAATTTAGTAATGATTTTGTTTACTGTACGGTAAGACTGCCCTCCTTTGAAATATGCTAGCGCCAAAAGAGACGGACTCAAGGCGAGAGAACGACGACACGACACAGAAGAGCGCTCTTCTGTGTCGCGTCGTTCTTCTCCCGCCTAGTGCTCGTCTTTCTTGGCGCTAACCTATTTCAAACAAAGTTTAACCGACTAGCCTAGCACCAAGTTTTACTGACCTTCTGACTGCAAGAATTGCTCTACAGGTAAGTTTTGTGGCAAATGCAGCTCATAAGCAGCTGCTGCTTAATTAAAAATAAATTCACCAAAATGGATACAGTATAACATTGAAACCCATTGGATATTCGATAATTCATAGAAAAAAAAAGCCCGAAATATCTTCCCTGCAAAAAACAGTCCCCACAAATAAAAAGTACGAATCTCATTCTGTAGTCTGAACACGGAACAATTGTTCCGTGTTCCGATTCAGAAAAGGAAAGCGAAAACACAAATCTAGGTATGACTAGTGGGATAACTTTGGTTAACTTCCATCATAAAATTCAGAGAACCGCACCGAATCGCAATGTGAACACCAAATGCCAGAGTGATTTGCAATGAATACAATTTGTAATTAATTAAGACAGAACTTGCCTCGTGCGCTCTCACTGGAAGAATTTTCTTCCCCATGGCCACCCGAAGCGGAATGCGCAGGAGGCTGTGGATGAGCTGCAAGCTCAACCTCGTAGTATCCTTCCGGTGACGATGGACTGGAACAACTGGGTGTGGCTTGTGGGGCCGGGAGGGCGTTGTCGTGCTGCACGTTTTGAGACTGCTTGACTGTTTCCATCACCAGAGATCCAAGACAGGCATCCACTTGCGAATGTATGCTGCTACCCATTGAGTGAACAGCCACCCGTGGACGGCTGGTACAAAGTACCACGTAGACCACATTCTCTTCCGCGGGCAGGTGATCCACTTGTTCCGCCATCAAGCAGGAGTATACGCCAGTCCCACGCACGCTGGCAGCACCGGCCACGCGGCCGTGGCCGAAGTGGGATGCAATGGCTTTGAGCAGATCCATCAGCAGCCCCTTACACTCATCTAGCGTCAGCACATATTCCAGGTTGTAATATTGCCATTTCGGGATGTACTGCCTGGGAAACAGGAAACAACGGATCGAGGCTATGCGGAACAACGCTTCCACCTTCTTCTTGGCACCTCTCACAGCTTTGCAGATTGCTCTTCGACCATCTTCTATCGTCAGACCTCTTAAACGCGGCAGCCATGAAAGGTTACAGTCATCGAGGAATCCTATGTCGTCTGGCCTCACCTCGTCAAGTAGACTTTGCAGTCTTGACAGTTCTACAAAAGCCATCCCGGCTGACCAGCTATCGCAGAAAGGTTGATCACCTGGCCCCCAAATTTAGATGCGCTTTTGCAGTGGTGTAGAGCAGCAACTAATCGACTTTTGCACTCGTTGCAGTTCTCCTGACGGGGCGGGAGTGTTAGAACGTTGCAGATTGCGCTGCTACTGCTTCGGTCGCTTCCAAGTGGTCTGGTGGTTTCAAACCCAGCATGCATCCAATATCGATGGCGATTGTTGTACTTCAGTTACATGTACAAAATCTGTCATATCAAAAATCTGGTAAGATTTTGAATATTTGACGCTTCCTTGGAAAATAGAATAACAGCCTTTATCTTTTCACATCATGTGGCTTGATAGAACAGGTAGGCGTTGTCGTACTCTGTCAAAATGCGAGCGTTTTTGCAGCCTTGAAGCTTTGCAGTCGAAGCCAGAAAAGAGATATCGCCGAAGTTATCGAATCAAATCATAAGCTTGCACAGACAATAGTCATGCGTCATGATGCGTTTTTAGCATGCAGGGTGTGTATTAGCGGACACGGACAGCGGTTTACTGTACACCACATTCTCACGCGCTGTGTCGTGGGTGGGGACAGGCGGAGCCACTGCGCGTGTGCGGCTGGCATTCGTTTCACCGACATATGTCTCAGGTAATACGACTTCGCTATGCTGAAGATTTTAATTATGTCGTTCGACATCGAACGATATCACTTGTTTAAGTCATTCCGATGTGCAACACACAGTGGACATCTGAGGAAATGAAAAACTGTTTGCGACCTTGGCCGAAAACAAAAGTAGTTTCAAATCCCGTTTGTTTCTCATTGCTCCTGCCCTTCTCACTTGTTCACATTGATCAGGACAGGATTGATGGTAAATTTATATTTGAAGAGTATGACGTCATAATCATGCTTAGAAGCTTGCAATGAGCTCTTCAGTCTTGTTTAATTTTGCTTGGATGGTTTTGTGAACAGGGACCAGAACATAAGGCACATCGCCAGATTCCTTTCTTTGGATAATATTGGGAAGTTATCCCAGTAAATCTGGTTGCCAATAACACGCGCGTGCCCCTCGAGATCGTTACTGGCATTCTTCATCATCACATCGCTGTGATGATCCTTTATGCCCGCCGAGAACCTTCCCGTCTGTCAGCGACTTCTTCATGGTTTTTGTTCAGGCAAGGAATCTTGTAGATAATTCCTGGTAAGTTTTCAACTCGTAGACAGTCTTTGACATACATCACCTGGTTCCGCAGCCTGTTCGGTGGCTCGTGGACAAGGCGCAAGTCTTGTCATGAACACTCTCTAGAAAGCAGTTCGCTAGTGCCAAGCACGTGCGGCATGCCTGCTCGTGCACGAAAAGTCCTAATATCAGTGTTCGCGGGATGCGTAACAAGCTCTTATATCTTTATTGTGAAGTGCCTCGGATAACATTTTGTTGGTCTTATTGCGTCTTAGAGACGTACCTGGCTCGTTTACTGACAGACGCGATAAAGGACCCTATTGTTACCTGCCTTCGTGGAATCATGCTCACATAATAGAAAAAAGACAGCTGAAGAGTAAACAGATATTTGTTGAAAACGTATTCTATGCTATGTCGGTATATGAGTATGGGAAGACGGAGCGTAAAAGTTCCAGAATTAAGCTAAAGCTCTATCTACTTTTTCTTCAAAGTAGCATAGCCGCAACTAGTCTGCACCACTTTTTTTATTTGGCTAGAAAGTTTTCGAACCAGTCCGGAGACCTATTGTTTCTCTTTCTTCAGGCGAAGGAAGCCCAGAACAGGTGCAAAATTAAGAACAGTAAAGGTATTGAGTTCATGCTTCGCAATATTATTACCCTCTTTCTTCTTCGCGGCTAGTATTGTCGTTAGATAGCGCCAGCTCTGCATGACTTGACAATCGAGCATCATAATCTCGTCCAGACCCGGCTATGTACGCGCTATTACGATCGACGTCAACAAGTCTCGCCGGGTGGCCGCCAGCACGCCTGCTTCTACTGTGTATGGCTGCGAGCAACTTGAGTGTGATTGCTTTCGGGCCTGCCGCCATGGACCGCACGCACGCAGAGGACCCAGGTGCCAGCTGACTTCAATTACGGAGTTGTGAAGGTATAGGATGCGCAATCAAAGGACGAGTCACGAAGAAAGACACAGGGACACACACAAGCGCACTAACAACTGTTTATTTCTTCCTTGGAACGCTTACTATACACCTGGCCACGCATGCTCAAAAGCAATCTTTAACCACAATAGTCAAGCCAAGGTCTGTTAGCGCAGACGCGAACGCAAAAAGTTGATTTCGGCAACGTACAGAGCCACGGACGTGTCACTGATACAATCTACAGCGTTTTCCTTTATGTGGAAAGCTTCCAAAGCCAGCCGCGCTTGTTCATTTTTACTTTTTCCCGGTATCCGGTTTCAAGCGAGCAGCAGCAGCAGCAGCAGCAGCGAGTTAGTAACGACTCCGAACCGACCCATCTTCGCCAACAACTGGTGGCAGCGTCAACAACTGGTTGGCAGCGGTGTGATGAACCGGGTGACATGGTGCTGCATCTGCGGGTGAGTGTTTGGTTTTTGCTTTGGATCCTCCAGGCTTCTAATTCTGGGTTAATAATTTGAACTGCTGGTTGATCGGGTGTCTGTATGTCTGTAGCACGGGGATAGTTGCTCAGAATCACCATGAGCGAGCAAAGCCAATATGTAAAAGCAGCGACCGTGGACCTGACGAGGTTGTCGAGGACAGAACTGTTGTTCTTGTGCGATGAGTTAAGTGTGGATGTGGAGGAAAGAGCGAGATATTCGGATATTATCCAGGCAATCAAAAGTTTTGAAACGGAAGAAGAAGATGATTTTGAAATTGCTTGGGATAATACGCACAGGTGGGCAAAAGAACAGGAGCGTAAAAGAGCTGAAGAAACGGAAAGAGAGGAACGAGAGGCACAGCACCAGGAGTGTATGGAGAAGCTAGCAGCGTTGCTAAAAGAGCTTAAAGTCGAGGCTGAGAAAAGGCGGCTCGCAAGGCTCAGTGTTCTTAATGGGAGCGAGGTAGCAATGAGCGACGCTATCTCCTTCCAGACAGGGCCCTTAACGTTCCAGTCCATCGCCGGGCTGGAGAGACATGACGCCATAATACAGGATTGCGAAATGGCGCAAGACCAGCATGGATGGTACACGACAGAGCGCGGCCAAAATAGAGAGGCTACAGAGACCGTCTCCGAGTTAGCTAAGTGTAACTCCGGGAGAGCTCGTTCAGAAAACGTGTGGAGAGGGCACGGATGGCGTTGGACAAAGCCGAGCCAAGAGAGACTTCCCAAGCTAGCTAAACAGACCGTCGCCCAGTCAGGTAATCGCAAACCTGCGAATAAGGGCCGAGAAACGGAGTCTAACCGGCACCCGCGGTTTAGAATAGAGAGAACTCCGAAGAGAGGCTGTGCAGTGAGAGTAGAAACCGTGGCCGATAAGCGTGAGGACGCTAGAAAAGGGCCTGTACAGGCGATTAACCGGCACGGGTGTGAAAGGGATAATTTCCCCAAAGGTAGAGGTTTCAAAATGGAAACAAAGGGGAGCCCTTTAGGAATTGTGAATCGTGGCAACTCCGATTTGAGGCGTCACTGCGGTGCCAGTGACCAAGCCAGGGTTGTGGCTACCTCAGCGAAGCTGGCGTATCAAGAGTGCGAAGCTGCTGTTCAGTTAAAACGCAGTATTGAACGCCAGGCTGAGACAGAGGAAGAGAGCCCGATTCGAAATGAGCAGTGCATTTCAGAGGAAAGCACTGAGAGCGATAAGCCAGCTGCGGAGGACTACCTTCAGGGGAGCGAACTGCTCATTTCCGGGGCAGCTGAAGGTCCGTCTGTCAGCTCTGTGGAGATGACCATCTGTTGCGAAGGCAAAGAGGTCAATTTTGTGACTAATGAAGGATCACGCGATGCATGTCAAGGGCTGGAGGAAACAGTCTTGGCTCAGGCGGTGCACGCGGAAAGTTCTAAGAGAAAAAAGAAAAGGGCAAGGACAAAAAAGAAACGGTTGAAATGTCAGGCCCTAAGTTCAGGCACGGGGACAGGTGATAATGGAAATGCGGCAGAAGGGAAAGAAAAGCCTTCCCGCATTAGAGCTCGTAAGTTTGGGGCTAAAGTTACTGGTCAGTCGACACGCGGGGATTGTTGTAAACCTGACCGCAGAAACAGAAAAGGAAGACCGCATCTTCCAAGCAGAGAAAAAGGGGGGTTTTTCAAAGGGCATCGGCCTGCGTGAAAACCCAGACAAACCGTGCCTGACAAGAAGGCGGCAAGGGAAAAGGCAAAGCGGCCCGAGAGACCGGAAGGCGCTAGGTTGCGCGACCGTCAGCGCATGCGAGCACAGGGATCGAGAAACAGAGACCCCGCACGCAGGCATGTTCACCGCGCGCAATTGAAAAGAAGGATGCGTCCTTCACTTTCGGCACTGGATTCCCGGAAGCGCGCAGTGCGAAAGGGTAGCCGAGCTTCGCGCTGGGGGCGACAACAAAGAACAGATTCTCGCGCTGGTCGGTGTGCGTCGCCAAGAGCCGGTTCTCGACTTTGCATGGCCTACCAAGGCTTTCTGAGCGTGTCGAGGGGGAGCAGAGACGACAGAAGGAGTCGTAGATGGTTTTTTACAGGGGCCTTTTGTAACGAAATGACAGCAGTGTCATCAGTCAAAGCGCGACCCCAGAGGGCGCGTCTGAAGGGCTAATCACTTCGACACGGCGGAGGTGAGTCAGCTTTCACCCCCGCGTAGCCATTGGAAGTAGCGTTTTTTTTTTACTTTTTTTTCTGTGTGTGCGAAATCAAAAGGGGAAGGGCTACTTTGTTTTGAGCTAAAGATTTAGAGTGATCGGACGTTACTGTGTTTTCTCTTAAAATTGAGAAAGATTAAAGTCTGATAGAAATGACAGTTCATTTTGCCATGCTACCGAGAAATAAGGGCACTTAAAGAGTGTAGCGAAGATTCCTCACTAGACCATGTGCTGTTTGCATAGTTGGAAGCGTTCAGAGCATTGATGTTTTGCTGTGTTTGAAGGTTGGCACAGGTTTTTGTGTTGTTTCGATAGTAGACTCAGACGTGTCAGACTTGGTTGAGATACCAAGATGGTTTTGCTATATTAACGGAAGTGTAGCTAATGCCTTGCGAATGCAAAGAAAGTGCGCATAGTTGTGCATATCTGCGTACTCTTGTTTACTGGCGTGTGGTTAGTCAGTCGATTGTGGTATTCGGAGATTAACCAATTGAAGTAGCTGCAGAATTTTGTAGAGAACAGCTGTGGCAGCTTTGGGTATAGGTTATGGTGCCTGACACAATGAGTTTAAGAGAAGTTCTGCGTCAGTACTGGAATGAGTACGGATTCTGATGAGCAGTCGCATTGTTGTGAGTTTAACTGGAGCAGTTGATTCTCAGTCTCGAGCGGTCAAGGTTCTTTGAGAAGAGCCAGTGGATTAAACTGAGCGTGGCCCAAATTTTAAGCAGACATTCGGTATTCGGGTGGTATTGGGGATCAGAGCTTTATTGATAAGGAATGGAGTTTCTATTCAAAATTTTTAGGCTTTGACACACCACCGCTTATCGTACAACGTGGCAGTCTGTCTTTGGCGACCTCAGATCTGACGCGGACGCTCGCTTTGACCCTAAATTCGGGCAAAATTGAGGGGTCAGTATTCTGGAGCAGGATTTTGTTTGGAACTAAAAGGAAGCCTGGTGGGTCTTGAGTGAATTCCAAGCGCTTGCGCGTGGAGCGGTGCTTTGTTGTTTGGAACGTCCCATCTGTGCTTTCCTTTGTTGGTGGTTTGGTGTTTTGGGTTTGCCTTGGGAGTTGATGTTGCAAGCCAAGATATCAACGTGGACGCGAGCCCATCTCTTCCTGCCCAGCGGTGGGGAACGCTGGCCATTCGAGATTTTCCGGGCCGCGGAGGAGCTATTAAGATCGACGTCAACAAGTCTCGCCGGGTGGCCGCCAGCACGCCTGCTTCTACTGTGTATGGCTGCGAGCAACTTGAGTGTGATTGCTTTCGGGCCTGCCGCCATGGACCGCACGCACGCAGAGGACCCAGGTGCCAGCTGACTTCAATTACGGAGTTTGCCCGGTTGGAGTACAGGACCAAAACCATACCGCCTTTCCGAAGTCTCTTCAAGTGTCGCCGCCGCCGCCGCCGCGGGGAGACCGACGTTATCTTCCCCAATTGATGTGAGCGTGCCGGGGGAACAAAGGGCTTCGTTTGCTGTGGCTCTTAGGCGTGCCAAGCACCGCGACGAGCTGGCGGGCATCGTTCGACAAGGGACAAGGCCTTTTCTGGCCTTTTCATGACCTCGCTTTCCGGCCTCGAGCGGCGGGTGTCTTTGATTATCAGCAGATGTCGGTGACCCGCAGAAACCTTCGGCTGGCCGGAGGCCGTCACCTACCGCAGTCAAAGCTACCTCGACGACAACCTTCTTTCGCTCAGACTCCACATGTGACGGGGGCGTGGCCCTAAGTGCAGTGGTGTGTTTGTGCGCACAAGTTTGTGTTGTTTGTGATCTGGGCCCCTCCCACCCCGGCGTGGGCGTCCTCAACCTAGGGAATTTAGGGAAGGAGAACAGTATAAAAGTCGACAACGAGTGCGGCAGGACAACCTCTCTTAGCCTGCCATAGCCTCTTTTAGCCTCCCATACAGCTTTCACTAGAACTCACTAGAGCCTCCCAAAGCCTCCCATAGAGCCTCATTTGGAACCTCACTTCTAACCATGATGTAAAAAGATGTAAATAAACCCTCTTGTAATCTTCCTCCCATCACTTAACTCTTTCACTTGGCGGCACTCCTGTCCTGGTGGTGGTGGGAACGGTTGTCGAAGCTTGACCACGGTTCCGTCAAGCGAGCAGCAGCAGCAGCAGTGAGTTAGCAACGACTCCGAACCGACCCATCTTCGCCAACAACTGGTGGCAGCGTCAACAGCGCCCAAGCCTGGTTCTGTCCCGCGGCTTCAACATCTAGTCTGACTCATGTCACATACATTAAAACCTAGGGCTGGCCAAGACGTAATTTTCGGGTCGAATCTGACCTGAGGGTGGACGAGTCCGGGTTTTCGGTTAGAACTCAGCTTCCTCAAAAATAGTGTGCGTAGCCACAAAAACGAAGATCCTTCAATGCTTGCTCCGAAAAATTGGTCTTCTTTTTCGTTTCGTTCGAAAACGGCTGAATTTGGAGGGTATGTCATCAATCTCATGGAACGTTTTGCCACTACTGGCTGTCGGTGTCTTTATTTCAGGGGCGCTACAGATACTAAGCATTATCTTGATGTGGCAAAAGACTAGCGCTCGTCAATGCTCAGCACTGACGTAAGCCATCATCATCACAAGTGTGTCTACGCCCATTGCAAGACAAATGCCTTTCGCACATTTCTCCAATTAACGCTCTTCTCCACCAGCTGCCGCCATTCTATCCCCGCAAACTTCTTAATAATCCCACGGAGGCAGTGAGCATACCGAAGACTTGCAGATAAAAGGAGGGAGGAACGAAAGCATTAATAGAAGAACCGTGCGAAGGCACTGCGTTTGTCTGCCTTCAGCCGATTATACGCACGAAATCCAGTGGCTCCGTCTGGAAGCAGTCAAAGAAGTATTCTCTTCAGCAAGGCGAGTCCTAGAAGGCACTGCCCAGCCGCTGAAGCTGTCATCATACTGACGAGAATGTTTGTAGTATTTGTTTCTTCACTCTTCAAAACTGCCGGGATGCCGCTTTAACGCTATGCTTACGATGCACGGCGCGCCTAGATTTATCTTAATTGATCGCATCCAGGCGGAGCCGACAATACGTTATTCCAGAGTGTTCCAGTAACTTTCCAAGCTTCATCTGGAAAGTTCGCTATCAGCTTTAAAAAAAAGCACGGATGAGACTGCCGGGCATTCTGTTCGACGACCGCCTAGCAGGCTTGTTGCTACGCCGCCGTCGAGTGATTAAGTTCTTTGCTGGCGCAAGTCAGCCCAAATAAAGAGTTTCGTTATGAAGACATTCTCGCTGTTTTCCTTTTCGCCGGATTGCAGTCACCACTACGTGACAATAAGGAGGCCCGCCACGCCACTACACTCACCCACTCATCTACATTTATAAGAAAGGAGACGTCAAGGACTTGAAGAATTACGGACTTATCAAATTACTGTCTGTTGCCTACAAGGTATTTACTAAGGTAATCGCTAATATGGTCAGGACGACCTCAGACTTCAATCCACCAAATGATCAGGCAGGCGTTCGAATAGTATATTCGAGAATAGACCGTATTCACGCACCAGTCAGGTGGTAGAGAAATGCGCAAAATATAACCAGCCCCTATATATAGCGTTCATTGATTACGAGAAAGCAGTCGACTCAGTAGAAACCTCAGCAGTCATGCAGGAAATGCGGTATCAAGGCGTAGAAGAGTGTTATGTGAAAATATTGGAAGACATTTTAAAAATTGTACAGCTACCATAGTTCTCCATAAAATCAGCAATAAATTTCCAATAAGGAAAGGTGTCAGGCAGGGATGCCCGATCTGGCCTATGTTATTCACCGCCTGTTTACAGGAGGTATTCCGGGGCCTGCAATGGGAACAGTTGGGGATAAGAGCTAATGGAGAAAACCTAAGCAATCTCAGATTCGCCGATGATATTGCCTTGCTAAGTCACTCAGGACATGAACTGCAAAACATGATCAATGAGTTAGACTAGCGGAGAAGAACGATGGGGCTAAATATTAACATGCAGAAAACCAGAGTAATATTTAACAATCTAGCAAGAAAACATCAGTTCGCAATTGGTGGGGAGGTACTTTAGGTAGTAAGAGATTATGCTTATTTAGTGAAGGTAGTGACCGCTGATCCGGATCATGACAGCGAAATAACGAGAAGAATAAGAATGGGGTAGAGTGAAATGGCAGGTTTTCTCAGATTATGAATGGCAGTTTACGAATATCCGTCAAGAGAAAAGAACACAACAGTTGTGTCGTGCCGGTACTCACCTATGGAGTAGAAACGTGGACGCTAACAAACAGGTTCAGCTTAAGTGAAGGACAACGCAGCGAGCTATGGGAAGAAAAATGACAGGTTTAACCATGCGATGTCAGTCCACGTTAAAGAGCCCTATTTGGTCGAAATTTTCGGAGCCCTTCACTACGGCGTCCCTCATAGCCTCAGTCACTTCGGGACGTTAAACCCTCATACCCAAACCAAACTTTCCGCAGTATCGCACTGACGCTTCCACAGCCAGGTGGCGCAGTCTAACAGTTACACTAAGGTAGAGGTCGAGAACCAAGCATAGAGATGTGAAACGCATCACCAATCTCTTAGGCTGCGTGTCGCTGCGATCATGTGTGTCAGGGGCGTAGGGGAGAACAGTAGTCATGCCTTCCTGATTATTCTCTTTTCTATTTGAACCGAAGCACGCGTGGTGGCGGTGTAGCCATTTACGTGAAAAGCGGTCTCAAAGCAGACCTGCTGCCCGAGTTTTCTGTTATGAAGGATGATTTTGAGATACTTACAGTCAAAATTGCTGACAGTATTGTCTCAGTGGTATATAGGCCCCCGTCAGGTTGCACTGATGCCTTTATTGAGTTTTTTGATGCCTTTCTTGACTTTTGCTCTCGGGAAAAATCTACGCTGATTGGTGGGGACTTTAATCTTAACATTGAAGATAATAGTTGTAACAGCAGTGCCTTTTTAGAAGCTGTCTGGTCCAATGGATTTTTGAATTTAATAACCACACCTACCAGATTTACAGCTACTTCTTCGAGTACACTTGATCTTTTGATCGTTGACATCGCTTCGCATGTGAATTGTGCTGGAACTATAGTTTCGGATATTAGTGATCACTGCGCTGTATTTGCTTCTGTTGTTGCCCAAACCCCTGCTGTCAATTGTGAACATAACGTCTTTACTTACCAGTGCATTAATGAAGAATCCCTTAACCGTTTTAGGCTGTCAATACTTTCTGAAGACTGGAGCTCGATTTTCAATTACTCTCAGCCGGACGAATGCTATAAGTACTTTCTTAATAAATTAAAAGTACACTACACACGCTGCTTTCCATGGAAGACAAAAACTAAAAAATCTAAGATCCGAAAACCATGGGTAACCCCCCTTCACATGAAAATGATGAACCGCAAAAGTAAGCTTTTCAAGCGTTTTATGCTCACTAAGGATCCTGCTGATTTAGTTTCATTCAAAAAATATCGTAATAATCTAACAAGTGAGCTAAGGCGCGCTAAGCAAGCTTACCAGCAGCGCTTAGTTAGTAATAACAAGCACAATCCCCGACAGCTATGGAAAGTTTTGAATGAAGCTTTTGTCCACAAAAAACATAACAAAACACTAGGTGAACTATTTGTCGAAAATGAGCTTTTATCCGGGGCCTCCCTTGCACAGAAATTTAACTCTTTCTTTACTGCCTTTAAGCCAACCGGAGACGTAAAACCTGCCACTAGTACAATTAGCAATATGCCTAATGAATCACTGGTCTTTTATCAAACGGATTCGGAAGAAGTGTTCTCAGTATTAATGAAT
This sequence comes from Amblyomma mixtum, assembly GCF_055824585.1. Classification (NCBI taxonomy): domain Eukaryota; kingdom Metazoa; phylum Arthropoda; class Arachnida; order Ixodida; family Ixodidae; genus Amblyomma; species Amblyomma mixtum. Next base: position 21,202,111 of record NC_143020.1, on the reverse strand, counting down.
CTGAAATCAACACGCTGTGTGGATTATGATGGGCTGCAAATAAAACCGCTGAAGTTTGTTGCAGACCTAATAGCCCCGTATCTAGCTTTCATTTTTAATCAGTCCCTTTCATGCTCTATTTTCCCTAATGAAATGAAAAATGCCAAAGTAACAGTTATCTTTAAAGGAGGTAATAAAGCCGTATTAACCAACTACCGCCCGATTTCCGTACTTCCGGTTTTTTCGAAGGTATATGAAAAGATTATTCTAAAAAGAATGGATAGCTTTTTTACTAAACACAGCTTGCTAACAGATTCACAGTTTGGGTTTCGAAAAGGACGCTCTACCGAATCTGCTCTCCTCTCACAAAAAGAATTTATCTTGCAAAATTTTGAACGCAAATGTCTAACTCTCGGTATCTTTGTTGATTTCAGTAAGGCTTTTGACTTTCTTAACCACACTATTTTGCTTGCTAAACTAGAAATGTATGGTGTTCGAGGAATGTGTCTCCATCTTCTACGGTCATACCTCACTGATCGAAAGCAGGCTGTTTTCTGTGATGGACATGGATCCACTCTCCAGGCTATAAACTGTGGCGTGCCTCAGGGCAGCCTTTTAGGTCCTTTTCTCTTTAACGTATATATAAATGACCTCGTAAACATTGACAGTGACGTTAAATTCATTCTGTACGCAGATGACACCAGTATTTTCTTAACGGGCTCCTCAACAGATCATTTATTAAATCGCGGTAATGCTGTTCTTAAAACTTTGCATGCGTGGTCCGTTCAAAATGGGTTGTGTATTAATACCAATAAATCTAAAGCTGTTTTCTTCAGACCTAAAAACATCAAAATTAACTTAAACGATGATCTTCAACTTGGTAACCATAAAATAGAAATAGTGGACACCTTCAGATCACTCGGGGTAATTTTTGACGCCTGTATGAGCTGGACCGCACACGCAACACATCTTCGTAAGAAATTAGCTCCTTCCGTTGGTTTTCTTGCTCGGTACCGCACTGAATTTCCTCCCTGTATAAAACGAATGATTTATCATGCCCTATTCCAATCACACATTAACTATTGCCACATAGTTTGGGCTACCACATCCAAAACAAATCTACAGAAAATTCTAATTCTCCAAAAGAAAGCTATCAGGATTATCGAAGGTGCCAGTTTTACTGCCCATACGGCTGAATTGTTTATTAAGTATGAAGTAATTCGTGTAAATATTTTTCTTGAGTACCGCCTATTATACTATCTCAAATTTTCTTCACCATCAATATGTAATTTTTTGCTTAATATCGCAATGTTAAAGCCCATAGAAAAGTATGTTCAAACCCGATCAGCTGCAAAATGGAAACTTCCACGCACTAGAACTAATTATGGTAAACAAGCACTTAATTTTCTTATACCTAATGTTCTAAACAGCTACGAATCTAACCAGCTTAGCATGTATAACCTCCGGCCACATGATTTAAAAGTGTACTTTGTAAATAATATTCCATAACTTCTTATCATATATTGTAGTTTGTGTATGTATCGGTGTCCTTTTCCCATTTGTCATCAACCCAGCAGTGTGTGTAACTTTCAAATGCATCTTGTTCAGTTTTAATTGTTTTTTTTTCTAGTTTCAAACTACATCTCTGTGTAGCAATCCGTTCAATTGTAAATATTAATTCTTTCTATAGTGTGCTCGTATGCGACCTGCCACCGTTGTATGAATGTGTTTATCTTATTTATTATGTTGTAATGGCTCTTAGATGAGCCACAGGCATTTTCAAGCTATTTTCTTTAGCTTTTGGCCTGTGGCTCATTCTAAAGAATGTGCATATTTTTGAAATAAAGTTTGGATTCAATTCAATTCAATTCAAAACAAATTTCGCAATGATCATAACTGCTCGCAAATAGGCATGCAGAAAAAAAAATGGCTCTGGCTTAGCTTGGTTAAGCCCGGTAATTCCGAAAGCAATATCCGTAGCTACGCCATGGTTGAGCTGGTAGTGTATCTGGTGGTGGTGCTTGTGGTTAGACTTGTGGTAATGCATCGGTTATACAATCCAGTCCAATCCAATATGCTAATATGGTAGCTACCGGCTTCGCTACGCGACGGGCTGAAAGTGCAACTTTCGCAATAAAAATGGAAGGTTGCTTAACTAGTGTTATCTGCTCCAATGTGCTAGCATATTTTTTTACTGAGTTTATAACGCAATTGACACTTAAGTTTGGGGTCCGAACCTCCCGCTGTTCGGGGATATTTGAGCATACTCGTCAGATGGCGCTACGATGCCCTCTCCCCGTTTCAAAGATGGCGCTCATGGCTTCCATCTATTCATCCAACCATTTTTTGTTGCTACTAAGCCGGCTACGCGTTCGCAATTGGGCTTGCATGTGGAATTTCCAGCATTTTGTTGCTTTCAGACTGGCTTGCACACGGACCGAACTTGATGAAGACAACTTAAGTCCAGCGTGAGAGACTCGCAGCTGAAGAAGCGGATTGTTTGCGTGCGTGTAATGCAGCGGCCAGCGGAGCTGGTCTATTTGCACCGCCGCGAGTTCGTGTTCCGCTCACAGCCAGAACGATCCAGTTTGTTTATATTCCTTTTACATATCACGGCCTCGAGCAATCAGCGATATGTTCATGACGAACCAATATCGACTTATTTTCTCCTATGTGGCGTTTCTCGTTATCAAATTCATACACCGCAAGTTCTACACCTTTCGACACACTGAGGCTGATAGTCAGAGATGTTGATTCCACCAACTGCCAAGTGAGTGCACATCTGTGTACCACTTCCGCCACTTTATTTTACGGTACGAATGTAAGAAATGATATGCTCGCTAGAACACTTCCAACCTCTTTTAATGTTGCTGAAATTTTGAAAACTACACAATACTTCATAATTCATCGCTGGTCTGGAAGCTGCACAGCGTAAGGAACCCAGCGTTGCCAACTCAACAGAGAGAACATAGAAAAAGAAAATGTGGCAGTGAATAATTTAAAAAGAAAAGGTAAAAAGATCTGCAGAGTACTCATGCGTTCTCTGTACTCACAATACCGATAGTGACAATAACACAACCACTAACAATTTTTTTAGCAGGTTTTATCCGGCCCACGCTTCTCGTACGTCCGTTAGGAAAGCCGAAATGAAAAATTTTACCGCTTTTGGGACAAGCAATCAACACATTCTGGTTGTCAGGTATTTTACAAAGGACCAAGTTAGCCTTAGGTTTACATTCTAGCAGTGAAGCAGCAGTTTTCCAGCTATTTATGAAGTTTTTAGGCGTAACCATTTCTTAGTGCTCGAAAGTGTGCATGGGGAGCTTGATATGAACACAGGGAACGCAGAGTGATAGCTTTTACATGCCTCAGCCTCAACTCTTTGAGGAGTTGAAGGCTAACGTATCTAAAGCGGAAAGGTCTAAAGTCCAGCTTGAACAACTTGAGGGGCCACCAGCGAGCTGTACTCATCATTAGGCATAAATAATAAGCACGCTTAAACCCATGCGAAGCAGAGAACCTGACGCAAGGACAAATGACCTCATTGGCTTTCAACCTCTACTGAAGTATCTGACTTTTTAGTGACTGGTTATCACAATACCCGCTCGCTAATAACGAAAGGATATTTAAAATTAGAAGGAGACACGGTAACATCACGTGCAGAACGGAAAATGGCTGGTGGACATTTACTGTAACCAGTGTTGAAATGTTAGCTGTGAATTCCACAATGTCACTGCTGATGATCGCTTCAGAAAGGTAGCAAAAATGGGAAGAGCATGACCAGTGTAACCAGGACTACTTTCCTCATGACTCAACGCAGAGAGGTGGCAGAAAATATTGTCACGTTACTGAGGAAGACACAAGGGCAATTTATAAGTACAGTCCTATGATGCGAGAAATAAGCATATGTTAAAAGAAAGATTAGTCGAAGAATTCCACAACTGTCCGGTTGAGCGAAAATTACCAACAGCCAACCGAGTACGAACTTTTCAACTTTGCAGTGTCTGCATACCAGAAGGCTAGTGATAAAAAATAATACGCACGCTCGTCTCATTGCAGTAGGTTACCTAATAAATGCACAGGTTGGCGATTGTGAAAACAAATATGGCAGTCTAAATGACTGAAAGCTAAATTGGTGGGCAGAGAATTACATGCCATGAAACTGTGAATGTAGGGTTGCGCCCTCAGAAATGTATAACACCTTTAGCAATACTCAATACACGCATCAATAATGTAGTGTTTTCGACAAAAATATCGGCAAGAAATGCCGTCGGCGGACGTACTGTAAAGGAGCTGATTGTGCGCATGCGCACTGCACGCAGTTTCACCTGCGAGGCTTACACAAATGCCTTGTAACTGCTCGGCCTCGCTGAAAAAACATTTTCCTTTCGGATTCAGGAGCTGTCAGTGCTTGTAGGAGAGAAAATGTTCAGTAGGTCACAATTATTGCAACACAAAGGTCACAAGTATAATGGCATCAGTAACTAAGTGGTCTTCATAAACACCGCAGTAAAAATGTAAAATGAAATTTGGAGGTGTCCTTATCAGTTAAGTTTGAGGATGCGATGCGTGAGATTGACCACCTGACGGAAAATTTGAAGAGCTGCTATAGTCCCGCAATGGAATTTTTCCGTATATTGGGCCAGGTGAAGTCTGTGGCAAGCCGATGTTGTGGGCCGCGCTTGAACGCTCGCCGGAAACGCTGCACCGCTGGAAAAACGACGCTGCTGATGGCAATCTGGGCGGAGAATACGCGAGAGAAAGTCACAAGCGTTCGTCATGCAGATGTCCACTAAGTAAATCTGTCTCCACAACGGTTGCGCTTCAGGAGTCGACAAATGCAGTGGGGACAATTTTCTACGGCGGCCTAACGCAGTAGTTATCCACATCCTTTCAACGTTTTACATACCAAGTCGGAAGGCAAGACAAGCCAAGCAAGCTGGGAAAGAGAAACCAAGGAGCGCCCCTTGGGGCGGCAGTCGTTTCATGTCTCCTGAAATAAACGGATGTCGTTTGTACTCGTTAAACGAAGTTCTGTATTTTTAACCAGAGCGACGTAATAGTCGCTTATGTCGAATCCCGGGATTTACCTCAAGACCTGACGAAGACGATTATTTGGATGTGACGGTGACGATTAACAAATAAAATGCCAATTTCTACTCCAAAGCCGCCGCCCAGTGCTAGCGAGTACAGCGATGTGGTCAGACACAAAGCGAAGAAATCAGCTCTCCAGTCACAGGTGACTAAACTGATTGCGGATATTGACTCCTGCATTAAAAGCCGCACGGGAAACGAAAAAGAACTTAGTATTTTTTGGCAAGAATTAGCTCTCCACAGACCCGTTTAAATGAAGCTAACGCCATTGTCGAGGCGCTAGTGCCAGCGGAAGAATCGGAGCAGGACTACATCGAGTATGACTATGCATCGCGAAGCTCCAAGCTGAGATAAAAGAAATTCAAAGAACGAGGCAGCCGAAAGAAGAGCCATCACCAAGCAACGACGCAGGTGAGGCAACTATGATTTGCCACATCAAGCGTCCAAAATTGGAGCTGGTAAAATTTGGCGGCGAAAATATATCCAGGCAAGAATTTGTGGAACAGTACGAGCAGTTGATTCACAAGAACGATCGGCTAACGACCTTGAACAAGTTAAGGAACTTAAAATTGTTTGTTACTGGCGAAGCAGCAAGAACGGTTAAGGGCCTTCCTTTAACATCGCAGGGCTATGGCGACGTCGTCTTGCTATTGAAAAAACGCTTCGGCGGTGAGAACGCCATCGTGGAAGCGCACATGCGAAAGCTCTTGGACCTTGAAACTGTGCAAAGTGCCGAAGACATACGGGCCCTCCTATTGTTGTACGATACCGTCGTCCCTCGCCTCCGAGGGCTAGAGGTGCTCGGCCAGAAACAGGAGATCTACGGCACGCTGCTCTATCCCGTCGTACAGCGCGCCCTGCCGAAAGACATTGCATAAGTTCCACCTAGCCATGGCGAGGGAGGAAACCTTGGAAACGACAACGCAGAACATGGAACGAACTGCATTTCCGCTCTGCAGCGATGACGCACCTGACAGCCAACAGACAGGGCTACAAAATGTACCGTGTCTTTATTGTCGAAGTTAATTGACATTTAGAGCATCGAAGTGCAAAGCCGCCAGAATCACGTTGCTCAGCAAAGCACTAGTAAGAAGCACCAGGCATCAATGCCAAGACGTTAAACCCATCAGGGAGTTACAAGAACAGCATTGGAACGAGATCTAAATCCTCAGCTGCAGTACTGTAGCAGTCAGTACGAATAAATCGTTTTTTTCTTTTGCAACGACAATAACCACGAAACTGCTGCCCGCCATGCTGGCATTTAGTTACAAGAGAAAAGAAAGCGCTATATTTGGGAATAGGCTGGTTCCACTGCATCAAACCAAAACACCGCTCCAACAAGGGCAGAAGAAGCATTAAATGCGGTAACTGTGCAGGGCAGCATGCGACAACAATGTGTGATCCAGTATTTACTCAGCCGAAAGTAACGGCAAATGCAACTGATGTGACAACAGTCCCAGTGAATTTGCTAACAATAGTGGAAGAAACTCGCAAACGAGAAGTACTGCTACAAACGGCGGCTGCGTTGTGTCCAGGTCAAACGAAAGGGGCATACTTCAGTACTCTCCATGACGGCGAAAGCGAACGTTCATTCATTACGAAGCGAGACTTGGAGAAACTGGGGTGCCAAGTTCTTGGAATAGAAACATTGAAAGTTGAAGTGTTCGGGGGACACCAATCAGAAGGAGGCGTTAAAAAAGTGCCGGTGTCGCTAACCGCTCAAAACAAGAAGAGTCAACAGATTGAAGTTCTTGAGACAAACATAATGTGCGAATAAAAAGAATCCTCATTCCTGAACACTGGATCAAGGAACTACTTCGACCTTTGGCAGCGGCCGCCTGGACGTGCAATAACGAAGGAGGTGACATCGACCTCCTCATCGGATTGAAGTATTACTGGGAACTTGTAACTGGAAGAAGCAAGCAGATAGACGGAAAACTCTGACCAGTCGAGACTGCCTTTGGGTGGTGCATTCAAGGACCAGTAAGAACAAAGATAGTTGACTCCCTTATAGAGCATGCTAACAATTCCTTTTTGCATATTACTGGCCGAGAGTGAGACCATAAGCTGCTTGGAACGTTTCTGGGCCCTGGAGTCCATCAGAGTCAGGGGTAACAAAACATATGTTGGGCAACAGCTGCTCTATTCATTCGAAGACAACATTAGGCGTAGCGGATCGCAATACGAGATCGCCCTTAAGTGGAAGCAAAACATATATCTTAGTGAAAACAAGGAGACTGCTGAAAAATCCCTGTTCCAACTGATAAACCGCCTTCGAGGAACTCCTGCCTTGCTAGAAGCCTGCGACGCTGTCATGAGGCAGTACTTCACAGAAGACATAGCTGAGCCAGCCGGTCTTCCAAGAAAGAAACAATACAACAAGTGTGCGATTGTTTTTCTATGCTTCGCCGCGGGAACAGAAGATAGTCATTAAATCAAATCCTAGACACTGGTCCGAATTTGGCAGCCGACGTTGTAGCACTGCTACTGAATTTCAGATGTAACAGAATGCCTTGGTAGCACGTATTGAAAAGCCACTCTTAGAAATAGAGATAAGAGAGAACGAAAGCGATGCATTGCGCTTTTTGTGGCACCATACGAAAGCAGGTAGCAGTGGACCAACAGGCGAATTGCAGACTTTGCGAATGAAGCGAGTTCCTTTCTGAACTACACTAAGTTATTTCTTGTTTTCAGCAACTCTTCAGCATCGCTTGAGGAATATGGAACAGTATCCGGACACAGCATCACTGCTGCAGCGTTCCATGTATGTGGATGACCTCTTAACGGGAGAAGAAAGCGAAGAGAGAGCCCTGAAGAACTATGAAGAAGCTAGGACCATCTTCAGCGCGGGCTGTATGACACAGCACAAGTTGGCGTCCAGCGACCAGACATTGAACGTATGGTTTGCGACGGAGGATTGTCAAGCAACACAGCATACCTCCCAGGGGTATTTAAGTTTTTAGGACTGACGTGAAGTCCCAGCAATAATAACCACACCTTCACTGCGCCGTGCAGTGAGCTACCTGAACCAGGAACAAGTATTAAAAGGTCTATTCAGAAGGCTACAGCAAAGCTGCGTGACTCGCATGGATTCCAAGCTCCATTCACGACTCGAGCAAAGGCTTTATTCCATGAGCTTTCCGTCAAAGAAACGTGGAATGGGATGACATCCTACACAAGATCTGGACGCCAAATGGGTGCGCTGGTGCCAGGAACTAAAGGAACTGAAAACAGTTCAAATTCAACGCTTCTGCAAATCAGGCATGGTCGAACATGCCATAAAAGCAGTCGTGCTCGTATTTGCTGACGCCAGCTCAGTGGCGTAGGGGGAGTGCCCTACATATGCCGAACAGAGGCAAATAGGATTACAACTGCGAGCATCCTGATTAGCAATTTAAGAGTCGTCCCTATCATGCGACTGACTCTTCTGAGACTCAAACTGATAGCGTGTCTCTTAGCTGCTAGACCGGCCTGATACATCCTGAAAAGCCTGAAGAACCACCCAAGTGACAAATTTCTGGACTTACTCGGCAATCGCATTGGATTTAATTATGGGAGAACCCTCGCAATAGAAACAGTATTTGAGTAATCGCGTAACTGAAATTCAGCGTCTTACTGACACCTCAGCATGAAAACATTGGCCGTGATCCGAGAATCCGGCGGATCTCATGACGACAGGAGTTGCAGGTGATCAGCTTGTTGAGAGTTCCATCTGTTTGGAAAAAATGGCCTGGATGAGAGGGAGAGAAATGAATTTTAATGAGAGGAAAAGATGGAGAGTTCGGCCGGTGGTAACATGGCCCTGGCCTGCTACTCCAGAGAGAATGAAGGAAGATGGCGAAGGCGACTGAAGGCGACTGAAAACGATTGGCCATGCTTCTCGCTACTAAGGAACATTCAGGAAATCCAGGAAGAAAAGCGAATTGTGGAAGTCCTTCATACGACAAGCTCCACTCAAGTTACAAAGCTGTTAGACACATATCGATGCAGCAACGCAACAAAACTCTTCCCCGTGAAAGCTTGGATATTACGTTACGTGAACAAGCTACGACATCTGAGCACTGACAAAAGATTACTGACGTCAGTTGAACTGGATGACGCCGAGAAACACAGGATGCGGCAATCTCAGCGAGAAGACATAGAGAGGGAAAACCGCGAAAACACCTGAACTATTCACAAACTCAAATCTACTGTCAGTATGAAGAGACTGATCAGATGAATAGGAAACCGCTGACGGGGCGTGAAGGAAAAGAATATCTGTCGTCTGGTTCAGGCCTTCGTTCTAAACACAGTCGTATATTCAGTCCCCTACCTACGCCTCTATGCAGCGAAGAATAAAATTTAAAGTATAATCATCAGACAACCGTACAAGACCGCCCTCGGTCTACCGCTTTACATGTCAACAGAGAGGATCTTAGGGCTCGGCAAACACAACACGCTAGATGAACTCTACGTGGGACACCTCACGACACAAGCGGAGAGACTCACTCGTAATAGTGCGGCCAGAGCCATTCTCTCCCGACTAGGAATGGCCAACGGACCTCTGAGAGGAGGCGCCGAATTTCAGCTACAGAAACATATTAGGAAGAACCTGCTCGTAAATCCACTCCCCAATGAACATGCACCCCGTGCACCAAGAGGGACGTCGTCGGGCCAGAGCACGCGCTCCGCATGAAAAGTACGGACAGCACTCGGGAGCGGTGCACGTGGATGCTGCGGATTACCAACACAAGGCCTACGCATTGGTGGCGGTGGATGGGCCCGACGGACTGCTCGCAGCCGCGACTATGAAAAGAAGCACCTCCGAGATCGCGGAAAGGCGGCAATAGCTTTGGCTGTACCTGTTACCACCGCTAATATTAAAGGTGCAGTGAAGAGGAATCTGAACTCGTCTTTTTGCCGCAGGAACTCAATCTACACGTTCCGAGCATTCTTAAAAACTGCGATGTATTGCCCTGTGTAGTCGATTTCCCTAATTAAATCGAATTAACGTTCGGCTCCCGCCTTTTTTTTAATTCTCCCCGTACGGTGGGCGGAGTCGACCAATGCGTGAATTAATTACCTTTTCAAAACGTTTTGAGAACACTGGTAGTATAGAAAGTGGGCGGTAATTAGATATTTCATTTTTATCTCCTCTCGTGCATTATTATACTCTAGCAACTTGCATCTGTAGTGTAAATTCACCAGTTAAGAGAGAAACGTTGTAAGCACGTGTTAAAACGGGCCCTATTTGATCTATCACATACTTGATAGGTTCCCTACTGTTCTTAATACCTTGAAAAAGCCTTGTTACGTTCTATACAGAAGTGGGGCAGAAAAACAATGTAATTTGCACATCCAGAATATTTCTGGCGGCTTCAGAGCAGTATGTGCTACTGCCTACCTCTATAAAGAAATCATTGAAATTATTAGCTAGATCCATTCCGCTTATTTCTGTGTCATTAATAACGAGGCTGTCAATCCTTGCATTCTGTTTGTTTTTATTTATGATGTCATTAAGCTTTTTTCACACTACATCGCTCCTTCTGAGGCAATTTCTGTGAATAATGCGCAGATAATAGTCGTCGTTCGCTTTCCTTAAACTTTTATTTAATACATTCCTCAAGGATTTTTATTCGTCCCATTTATTCACAACGCGAGACTGAATAAAAGAGTGATAAAGGTTATTTTATTTTTCTGTATGATAAGTTTAACGTGATGCCGAGTGTCGCAAGGTTTACGTGACTTATTATGCTGCCGACATGACTTGATTTTGAGGAATTTGTAGTAGTGTTTCTTAAAAATTTTAATAAAGTCTTGATCAGCAGCGTTTGCATCATTTACAAAGAAAACTTCGCTCCAGTCAGTCTGCATAATGGCGTGCCGAAAACTCTCCATTGTGTGAGGTGTTATTTCACGATATCTTACTACATCGCACCTGTTGGGAAACATTAGCACTCTTAATAATAAAGAAAATTGGCAAATTGTCGCTGACATCACTGAGCAGCCTTACTGACACGTGATCTTCAGCAGTGGGGTTTGTAATAAACAAGCTGAGTAGATTTTCTTTCGTTCAAATTTAAGCAGCGCTAACTTTTAGGACGAATACACAGAGGACATGACAGGACGGGCGCTGACTTCAACTATGTTTATTGAACACGTTTTTCGTAGAACATAAAAGAAAAGACGACAGTGAGTGATGCGCATCTGCATTGCTGCTTAAATATGAACGAAAGAAAATGCATAGCCAAGTAGCACCGCCACGTGTTTTACTAAGTCGAGTAGAGTTGATGAGGAGCACGTAATTCGCGTCAGACCGCTCATCACATTCCGGAAACCATTGCTTTGCATAACAACTAGGAAGTCAGTGGCGGAACTGCTTTCATTTAGAATATCTAAATTCATATCAGCACCTATTCTAAGAATACGTGCAGTTTCATTGGCATATGTTATTAAGGAGTAAAAAAACTGCTAAATGCAGAAAGGCTTACGTTCGGTGGTCTGTATAGAACTGTAAAAATGTTTTCATTGTTTCTGATACATAGAGCTTCATAATTTTCGTAAATCACACTGTATTCATTTACAATCTCATACTGTGGTAAAGAAATCAGGATGGATACGCCCCCTCCTCTGCTATCTTTACGGTCCTTGCAGAAATGATTGTGATCTGGTAGTACTAAGCACTCTGAGTCGGTGCTGTACCATGTTTCCGTGAACATTATTATGTCAAATTTGACACGACACGTTTCAAGCAGAAAAATTATGTCATCGCGTTTCGGGGTCACTGATCTTGCATTAAGGTTAAAAACCTGTATCGATTTGTTTGCCCTGTTCTCTGCCACAATGCGAGCTAAAAATCCTGGAAGAACAAGATCGATTCTCATTATCGTCAGATACAATGTTCAGTGCCTCAGCATAGCTAAGCGAGCCATATTTAGTCTTCAGAGTTAATCTTATCGAGATCACTTTCACGCAATATGTGTACCACAGTCGAGGTTTCAGAGAGTTGAGAAGAACGGTGGAGTTTCTCGTCCACACGAACTTCTAGTTGTGTTGGAAACTCACAATGAGGCAACTCACAATAAAATTGGCTTTGTTGTAGCTCTGGTTAAACCTGGAGGATAGACCCTTTAGAAAATTCAGTCTGGCAACTCGGCAGGCATCATCATCAGCAACTTTCGTCGGCGTCGTGCGCCATATTTTGGGCACCTTTGGCTGGAAGACGCGCAGCTATAGCGCTCTGCACAGCCTTTGCACTAGTTTCCACCTTGTGGCATGTCTGGTTGCGTTTGTGAAAGCGATTGTGTAAAATTTGCAGAGGTCGAGGGACCTGACTGTCATCCCGGGCGGATTTTCAGAAAGGCTTTTGGACTCCTATCGTCCGGCCGCACCTCTCAGCGAAGCTACAAGCCGGTATCACTGCGATCCGTCGACAGTGCGCGTTCCGTGTTACCCTGCAGGTCGAATCTACTGTCGATAAAGGAGGGCTAACAACACTTGGACCGGACTCGACTACAAGCAGGTGCACTGCAGGGCGAAATGCTTGTGGATTCGGATACGGGCGCTCGATCAGCGATCTAGGCCGAGCGACGACTAGGGCAGTCGGGGACCAGCGCGCAACTCGTCGCCCTGCGTCGCCGCAGGCGGTGTCGTTGCCGAAAGCTCCACTCTAGCACAGGCATGCTGTCGTTGCTAGAATCTAGCAAGCATCCTTTCTGGTAGCATGGCCATTTTGTATTTTCTTGTGCGAACGTGAAGTAAGCTGAGCCTGCCGGCCGGCCAGCCTGGATCCCCTGCAGGCGTCATAAAAACGAGCTAATGAGTGTTATCGACGTAAATAATAAACCCTGTGATAGGGAAATGAGAAAATATATCATTTTTCTGGGTCATTCGTCAATACCGAGTTGCTGGTAAAAGTGACAACTGTGGTACGAGCGAATTTGTTGCGAGAACCGCCTCGAAGCTGCCGCTGGCCCGACGCTGGGGTCCGGCTCGACTGGCGCCCGCTAGCTCCGCTGCTGAAGGCGCCGTAGAAATTGACCATACTATTATTTTATTGTGAGATGATGCTGTTAACAGTAAAGCGGAGTGAAGAATAGGCCTTCAATTATAGCGCAGGCGACTTCCGAAGCGCCGGCCCCTGCCGCTTCGATGCGAAGCAGGCTATAGGCCTAGCGACGACCACGGCAGATAGGCAGCCGCAGAGCTCTTCGCACGGAGCGCCCGCGAGCGGTGCCGTTGCCCAAAGCTCGCAACATCAGCTGGCATGCTTTGTCACCGCTCGAGTATAGCTGGCAGTCTTTCTGATAACAAGGCGATGCCGTCTTTTCTTGCAATATTTGTACACCAAGCCAAGCAGCGCTCAGGCACTGCTGCGCTGCGGCGAAGTGCGACACCGGTTGTCGGCGGAGCTTGGGTAGAGCGGCGCAGCAGTGCTTGCCGCTGCGTGTGTCCCTGCTTGCTGTGGTGTGGCAGTTCGGATGCGGCGCGACGGACGTGTTGCCGGACATGTGTCTCCTGCCTTAGCCAGAGTGCACAGGCCCTGACCGAATTAAACACACAGCTGCTGCTGCTGCACTCCGCCTATGTCGCCGTCGTTTGCTGCATGTTCGCAACGGAGAGAACGACGGCGCTCCTCGCCGCGCCGCATCGTCGTGCTCTTTTTCGCGCACACGGAACTCTCTATGAATGGACGTGGATTCTTGAAAATCCAAAACAAGCGCGTTTGAGCTACGTTTTGATTTTGTGACGCGCCGAAACAGTCGCCAGCATCGGAATGCATGTCGTCGAGTGCGCCGAAGGTGGTACCTTATTTTGGTGCTCACTATACAGCGGAGCGATTACACGGTAGAAGGAACTTTTCGCTGCTCTTTCAATACTTATATCATTTATTTTAATGTGAAAACGAACAGGTCACGGACGAGAAGAAAGAAGCATGCAGCTACTCCATGCGCTCCGTGCTCAAGAAACACAGCCTGTTTCCGTGCGCGTCTCTTCGCCGCGCTGGCTGCAGAAAGGCACACAGCAGCATGCCGGCTTCGCGACTATAGCTTGGTGCACATAGCCAATGTCAAGGAACATGGCTAGGACACAGAAACAAGAAAATTGCGCTTGTTGTGGCTTCGCCGGGCGCGCGTACTTTTCAATCTGGCCCGAGCGCATACCGGCAGGCGTATGCCCAAGTAATGGCGGAGGCACCGCGGTTTGCGCACCACACACCAGATGGCGTTGAATTTTCTAAAGGGTCTATTGCGAAAGCAATATCTGCGCGTAGCCATATGTTACTGCGTGACCTATACTGCCCACAGTCTCGCCATTTCGCGTGCTCATGTACGACCATGCTGGGCATGCGCGAGGAGAAAGTGACGTCACTACGCATAGCTGGCATGCCTTGCCGCATGAGTTCGCCTTCCTTTCCTTAAAATTGTAGGAATGTAAAACGTTCACAACGCCAACGCTAATGAACACAATGAACTCCGATGGCCTATGGCTTCAGGGCCGCGTTTCTGGCACAACCTTGTCAATGCCTGCAGCTCACATCGCTCTCTCATCACCCGATACCTATAAGCACGATTCAGGCGTCCACTGACCAAGAGAGCCAGTAAGCGCACTTCCTTCCCTTATATTAACCGGAGCGTAAAACGTGGCCAACGCCAACGAACGCCGACGGCCAATGGCTTGAGCGCCGCGTTTCAGGCACAACGTTGTCATTGCCAACGCATGCAGTGCACACCTGTCACTATAGGATAGCTCGAGGGTACGCAACAAACCGAGCATCCAACAATCCCGACCCCACTGAGGAACCCGAGCCGGTAGCCCAAAGTTATACAGACATTCTTAACTACTACAGAGGGATCAGACGAAAAAAAGGAAAGTGCACGGGCCTGCCAACTGGCTCAAGCCGAGCCACCACCGCTGCCACGTGCAGATAGAAGAGAGTTGAAAGAGTACAGAGAAAAAAATTATGGTTGAGGCTTAGCTAAGATTAAGCCCAGTCAGATGCGAAGCATATTGGTGGCTAGGCTTGGTAATACATGGCTCTCCTTGGTTGCATACTTGGTCATTTTAATACAACCAATAGAAGCCTTCGTCGTGGGGGAAGACAACGGCATGGCTACAGCGGAACGCCGACTAACCCCAAGACGCGCGTTGGGTGAGCGCCTGGATTGCCACGGAAGCCGCGTCTGCCTGCCCGGTGGTGGTGGAAAAACATTTATTTACACATGCACTACTGGAGGTATTGCATGAGCTGACGCAGAGGGGGCCAGCCCTTACAAGTACTAGGTGGAGCGAGCGTTTCACCTACACCGAGCGTGAACGCGAGTTCGAAATGCGCGGGAATGCCGCTCGAGGACATTCCGGCGTCTTTGCGATGGCATCGTCACGACGACGTCACGGTGTCACGTGGCGTGACGGCTAGGGGTCCCACGGCGACGGCGCGAGGTGGAGGCCGCCTCTCTCATCCGGTGTCACGTGGTGTGACGTCACGGTGTCACGTGATGTGACGTCACGGTGTCACGTGGTGTGACGTCTAGGGGTCCCACGCCGACGGCGTGAGTGGTAGCTCTAGCAATATGCTTCGCATAAAAGAGAGAGTAAAGACGCGCGTCGCAACAACCGCGTCCGCCGGAGCGGACGCTGGCTGAAAAAACTCCGCCTCTCCCGTAACCGAGAGTAGAGTAAGCATGAAATGTTTACGGGCATAACACGAAGCGTACGCGGACACCACGAGACGCAGGCCTGAGAAGAATGTATATGCAGCACGTTCGAAACTGTCTAAAGTGCATAGAGGCGGAAGCCTTTTCCGCACCACTTTGCCTATGTGACACTGGCAGCGTCACCACTGGATTACGTCACACGTAATTCATGACTAAGTAATGGCAAATTACTAATTAGTGACTAATTACTGATTAATGACTAAATACTATTTAACTGCTAATTAATGACGCTTAAGCTTTTGCCTTTAGGTGTGGAACGCGACAGCGTGTTGTAACGCTGCCAGGCAGCCCACGGAACGCCACCATGCGTTCGGCGCGATGCCTTGCCCTTTGAACGCGACGCTTTTTCAGGAAAGGAAATTACGCAGTAATTCTCTGTCATATCGGTGGACACCCGAACTGCAGCGTACAGGAAGGGAGGAACGCCACCACCCGTTCGGCGCGATGCCTTGCCCTTCGAACGGCTTTTTGAGGAAAGGAAATGGCGCAGTAATTCTCTATCTCGGTGGACGCCCGAACCACACTTTAAAGGTAGAGAGGAACGCCACCACCCGTTCGGCGCGATGCCTTGCCCTTTGAACGCAACGCTTTTTGAGGAAAGGAACTGGCGCAGTAATTCTCTGTTATCTCGGTAGACACCCGAACCGCTCCGTACACGAAGGGAGGAACGCCACCACCCGTTCAGCACGAAGCTACCGGTGGTGGTGAAAACTTTAAATTACTGAAATAGAGTTTGGGAGCCGCAGAATGGCCGCGCTACATGGTCGGCGTCCCTAGTCCGGGACACCGCATGACAATGCCCCGTCTCTCGCCCGTTTCACCAGAGCCCTTTGGGACTCAAGCGAGGAGCAGTTGAGGAGGGAAGTCTCCCATGCCTCTCTGGAAGGTGTAGGGGAAGGTGGGAGGTGGGGATTTTGAGTACATGCCCACACCATGTGGAAGATATCACAGGTCTCCCCACAGTGCGGGCTTCGCCCATCCGTGTTAGGATCGTAATGCTTTAAGATTGCAGGACAGAGTAGAGTACCTGTCTGCAGGCGCCTTAAAGTTCGCTCCTCTGTCTTACTCAGCCCCTTTGCAGGGGCCGGGAAAAGCCGGTGGATGTCGCTATAATGCGTTATAATTTCCCTGAATCGCAGCATAGGCTGGTTAGTCTCCGAGCCAGAAGAGCTGGGATGAGGAGCCCGGTGAGTAAGCGCTCGGGCAGCCGCGTCAGCGGCCTCATTACCTCGTAAGCCCTGGTGGCCAGGAGCCCAAATGATTCTTTTGGGTGTTGGATCAGTGGCAGCTAAGGAAGAGATCTCCACTGCCAAGTAATGATCACATGCTTTTCGGGAGTCCGTAATGATGATTCTCGAATTGACGTGGGCGGCAGCAAGCGCTATCGCTACTTCCTCGGGTCGCATTGAATTCGGGGCTCGAAAAGAGAATCCATCAACGTGCATTTCCTGGTGAACGACAGCGGCTGTGTAAAATCCCGTGGGCGATGGGCCTGCTACGTCTACATAATATACACCGGGTCGGGAGCCGTGTTGTCTCTCAAGAGCCCGAGCCGACGCTTGTCGCCTGTTTACGTGCATGTCGGTGCCCATGTTACGGGGGAGCGGGGAGACCCAGAGCATATGGCGCCACAGTACTGGGACACGCTCCGCCTCCTCTGGAGTGCAGTCGTGTTGGATGTGTAAGCTGTTTAGCAGGCGGCGCCCAGGGGCCGTCTGCATGAGCCGCGTGTATTGGTTCACGAGGTGGGCCTCCCGCAGCTCCTGGTAGGAGTTTAGCACCCCAATGCCTTGAGTTTTGCATTAGAGGTAGCCACCGGGAGATCCAGGGCTCGCTTAGTTGCCTTGCGGATGATGGCGTCTATTCGCGCCTCGTCTTGCTTAGTAGTGCGGAGATATGGCACGGCGTAAAGGATCCGGCTAGTCACGAAGGCATAGACGAGCCGAAGCGCGTCCCCGCCCCGTAGACCGCCCCGCTTGTTGGAAACGCGGCGGATCATGCGCCCTACCTGTTCGCCTACTCTCTTGAGTTTCAGAATGGTGGAGTCCGGTCTGAGTCTGTGGTGAATGAAAAGGCGCAGAATACAGAGCTCCTCCACCTCTCTAATAGGACCTCCTGACAGAGGAGGAGGAGGAGGAAAAAACTTTTATTAAGCAACCCTTGAAAGGAAGCCAGTGAGGGTGGGGATAAGGATAAGGGGGTTGCAGGAACAGGTGGGCCCTCGCGGTCGCGCTAGGTGGCCAGAAGCCCATGGGCCCTGGCGACCTCTGTGGCCCAGGTCACCATCCGGAGCTGAACCTCCGACTGGGAGCTGTGCAGCACGGCCTCCCATTTTTCCCGGTCGTCGAGTCTCAGAAAAGGGGGAGTTGGAGTATTAGGGCAAGCCCTAAGTATCCGCCTTTGGGTGTTGGCATAATTTGCAGGACGGATGATAGTCCCCTGGGTGCATGAGGGAATACAGGTAAGGGTTCGGAAAAGTGTCTGTCTGAATCCGTCGCCAAACGACTTCCTCGGCTTTATTTAGCGATTTATGGGGAGGGAAGTAAACTAGTCGGGAACCCCGGTAGTGAAGCGTGACTTCGCGGTACGTCATTAGGCGTTCCCTAGCACTGCGGAAGGAGGGGAGGCCGTCCACCGCCCGGTCGACGAGTCCTCGGGCGTGATTGAGATGTGAATTGCTGTCCTATCCTTTGGGTTCGCTCTGACATGCAAAAGCTCTGATTTCGCTGGAGCACATTGGAGCCCACAGTCAATAGCATACGCATCGACTATGGAAGCGGCCTGCTGAAGGCGGGCCTCCATGTCCCCAAGGCTCCCCTCAGTGGTCCAAATTGTAATGTCATCTGCATATAACGCGTGTTGAATGCCTTCCACCAGGGCCAGTTGGCTTGGGAGGCGCATCATAGCTATGTTGAACAGGAGCGGTGATAACACCGCTCACTGAGGGGTACCCCGTGTTCCCATAATGTAAGGGCCGTATTCCTCGCCCTCAATCCGAAGAAAGGCCTGGCGATCAGTCACATACGCCTAGGCCCTAGCCCCACAATCGGTAGAACTCAAGTTGGCCAGGATGCTTCCGTGTTTAACATTGCCGAAAGCCCCTTTCAGATCAAGGACGAGGATGGCTTTGTCATTGTGTTGCATAGTTGTGGGTCGTATTACAGCCCTGTGCAGCTGGAGAAGGACATCATGTGCAGACATGTGGCGGCGAAACCCGAACATGGTGACTGCAAAGAAGCCCTTACTCTCCAGGTATGGAGAGAGGCGATCCCGAACCATCGTCTCCATAAGCTTGCCCGCACATGAGGTCAGTGATATGGGCCTCAGGTTCTCCGTATTCACGGCCTTACCTGTTTTAGGGATAAACGTCACAAGTGACGTTTTCCACTCGGGAGGTAGTGGACGCCCGTCCCAGATCTGGTTGATGTATTCTAATAAATGGAGGTAGGCTGAGTCCGGTAGGTTCGCCAACAGGTTCACTGTTATGTGATCCCGTCCCGGAGCCGTACCCCGGCGCATTTTTGCTAAGGCCGCCTTAAGGTCGTGCAACTCAAAAGGGGCATCAAGTGTTTCATTAGGCCTGCCAGAGTACATGTACTCAGGCCCAGGCGTGTCCTCCGTACGACAAAGATATCTGTCGCACAGAGTGTCCGCAAGTTGCGCCGTCGTACCTTGATACCCTTGCAGAGCCCGCCGGAGCGGCTTTTGCGTCTCCCCTCTCGTTTGGGAGGGGTCGATTAGACTGCGAAAGAGACGCCACGTCCCCTTCGAGCTCATCTGATGAGCTGCGGCGTCGCAGCGTGCTATCCAATTTGCATCGGAGAGTTCGGCAGCATACGCTGCAGCTTGCTCTGTGAGTTTGGCTATGCGGTCGCGTAATTTGCGATAAGTTTTCTGCTTTTTCCACCGTTTAGTTAAGGTCCGGCGCGCCTCCCACAAATGCAGGAGGTGGGTGTCCACTGCGGGGATCTCTTCGGTGGTTTGTAGTGTTGTGACGTGTTGTTTCTGAATGTTGTATATGTGGTTAGCCCACTCCGCGTAGCCGCCGGTAAATAGTACGGGAGGGATAGTGTGATTTCGGAATTTGTGCCAATCGGTCAGCTTGGCCTGACCCCATTTTTTGCGCGCTGCCTTCGCCATGAGTGTAATCCGGAGAAGGAGGTGATCGCTGCCTAGAGAATCTCCCAAGTTCTCCCAAACAGCCGCTCTAGCATTTTTACCGAGAGAAAGGTCTGGACACGTGTCGCGGGTTACCGAATTCCCCACTCGGGTGGGATGCGCCGGGTCCGTGAGCAACGTGAGGCTGAGGGTGGAGATGAGCTCCGCCAGCTTACGTCCTCTTGCCTGTTCGAAGTGGTAGCCCCAATGAAGGCTGGGAGCATTGAAGTCTCCAACGATCACTAGAGGCTCTTTGGCTGCCATTTTTATCGCGCGAAGGAAGATTTCATGAAAAGTTACGCGTGGCTTATGCGGAGGGCAGTATATGTTGAGGATATGTATTGACGGGTCGCGGCGTCTGAGAGGCAGTACCCGGACCATTGTATATTCTTGCTCGGTACTCAAGTCTAAGTCGACCTGAACCCCGGTGTAAGCCTTATTCACAAGGATGCACGTAGAGGGGCCCCCCCTGAAAGGTGCTGTAGCCTGATAATTTAGCGTCTATGCCGGGCTCCTGCAGGGCAACGAGTGCCGGCATGTCACCTAGGGACTGCAGGTAGAGCTGGAGGTGTGACCGTTTTTTCCAGGCTCTGAAACCCCTGCAGTTCCATTGGATGATTTGGAATTTTTCAAGGTTTTTATCATTCCTATTAGTTGTGCTAGCCATCTTGTTCTATTTATTTACGGGCGAGCGGACTAGCTCTGGCCGGAAGCCAGCGCGACCTCAGCGAGGGGCCGCACCGACCCAACAGCTGCCGAGCCTGAACCGTGTTCCTTCGCTGCCTGGCGGGAGGCTGTCTTATGTTTGAGGTGAGGGAATCGCAGCTAGTGGCGTTCTTAATTTGGGTGCTGACCCAGGGCTACACGGCTTTAAGGACAGAGTCAGTGACCTGGGC
Source organism: Amblyomma mixtum (assembly GCF_055824585.1). Lineage (NCBI taxonomy): Eukaryota > Metazoa > Arthropoda > Arachnida > Ixodida > Ixodidae > Amblyomma > Amblyomma mixtum. The sequence continues at coordinate 21,181,287 of NC_143020.1, read as the reverse complement.
CATAAGGTCGGGAAGTCCTTGCGTTAAAGCTGCCTTCAACATGTCCTGGAAGGACTCGCGGACTGCTGACATGATTTGGTTCGGGAGGGCCGCCACTTGCTCCTCCAGTTGCTCGGTTTGGCGCTGCAGTGCCTCTAGGCCGGCGACGCGACCAGCCGATCCAACTACCGTGTCTCCGCTCTGCCGCGAGACGCTAGTGAGGCAAGATGTTACGGATGAGCCGTCATCCTCGTCACCTGGCTCAGCTTCTTGCATTGTTTCGGATGACCCGGCATGTTTGGCCTCTAATTCCTGAATTTTGCGCGCTAGAATTTGGTTCTGGCGCCTGAGCTCTTCTACCTGCTGCTGTAGGGCGGTTTCGGTAAGGGAGGGACGGGTAGGGGAGGGACGTGTAGGGGGCCCAGAGACTGCCCTACTCCAACTGCTCACCTGTGGTTGGACGGGTGCCAAGGGCGGGAAGTCCCTGGCGTTGAAGACCGGGGGCACCGCCTGGGTCGCGGACTTGACAGGTTTCGATGTGCCGGGTTTGGCCTTGATTTCCTGATCGGCTAGCGCTTTCTTGGCCTTGGGCGGAGGAGCCTGCGTGGGCCCCGGTTTGTCTTCGATTTCGATCCGGATGGGGAGCTCGGTTTGATGGCTTTCCGGAACCGCCAGGCACAACCAGGAGCTCCGGCAGGGTGGCCGCCTCCGCAGATGAGGCAGCTCGGATCACAGTCATGTTCCGCCAGGCCGTCAGGAGTGGCATCGGGAACCTGGACTCCGCAGAGTTTGCATCGTCCCGGCTGTGGTCGCGGGCACGCATCGGCCCGATGGCCCACTGTGCCACAGCGGTGGCATGCTGGCACTGTTACTTGTACAGGCGAACAGGGAGCCGTTCGTAGCTGTAAAACACCGTCCGTGACACCTTGGTCCCCGCGAAGGTGATCACAGCAACCGGGGTTCTCCCTAGCTTGCGCACAGACACCACATTTTGTTCCGCACTGAGTTTTCTTTTAACGCTTTCATACGTTTCGTCTGGCGAAACAGTCACGACGCCTCGACAGAACGCGCTGGAGAGTTTAGGGTGTCCCCGGAACGGTAGCTCGCGTTCCCCTACCGGCAGAATAATATCCCGGAGTAGCTTCTCCGCGGCGTCGACTGATTTCAGTGCACATACAAGGACGTTTTGGTCCCAAACGAGCCACACCGCAAGTCCAGCATTTGCGTCGTCCTCGAGGATGCTGCGGACTGCAGCGCCGGCTTGTCCAGGACCAAACGTTGCCTTGAAGTCGACCGTGTTTCTTGGTTTCAGCACCACGACGATGTCATCTTTTTCAATGCGCGGCGTGTTCTGCGGCTGCCAGCGGAGTTGCTTGGAGCTCTTCGAGGCTGCGTTCGGCGCACTCCCGCCCTGCGTATGCGCACAGCTAGCCGGTGGCTGTTGCTGGGTGGCACCAGCACCAGCGTCCCTCGATGCCGCTGCCGCGTTCTTCTTTCCGCGCCAGACGCGGACCATATCTTGTAGGTAGTCGTCCTCGGTTGTTAGAGGAAATTCGCCTTGAGTCATATCCTCGGATTGATGGGTATCCATTGTTACGATCTGCAAGGACTGCGGGTCGTATCCGGTGACTTGATTTGGAGCCGCCGGAGCCGAGGGATCCCCGACCGGGGCCATCGCAGGCCCCAGCGCCGTTAGGCTTAGCACCACCGCGGCGTGACGAAAGCTTCAAATGACCGAAAAGAGGGTCAAAAGTTGGCCCCACCTTAACAAACGTGGTGTAGACGGGTGCCGCTGAGGTTCCTGGAGACGATAATACCAGGCTTGCAGGGGAAAAAGTTGGTGTATCGCAATTTATTGCGATTTGTCACGGAGCCGACGCGGTATGCGACCGCTCCCGTCACCGACGCTAGCTCCCTATATGCCGGTCCTGTAGAAGGGCTTTGAGAGTCTCGTTAAATCTCGTACGGTGGCCGGATGTTCTCGTTTCAGTGCCCGGATGAGTGGAATTCAGTGCCCGGATGTTGGATTTCGGTCTCGGCGTGACGTCACCACACTGCCGACAACGGGAGCTAAAAGCATTTCATGCTTAATACCCGCCCCCACACAAACAACTCATACAGAAGACGCCGTAGCATGGCGACAGTTACAAACGGGAACATTCCCGTGCTTAACATGCTGAGTAAAATTCACTCCACGCAGTACAATAGCGAGTGCCTGTGGTGAGGCGACAAACCAACCCTATACCATACCACATGGGCTTCCCAGAATATAGGCGAGCTACCCATAATAGAAAATCCGATGGCTGAACAGTGGGAGAGGATGCTATCCAGCGACATGTTGAAAGTCCAACAAAGACTAGAAAGGCGTGCACGCAGGGCAGCTACCCTCAGCGGAGCCCTGGACTAGGAAAACCGACCCTGATGATAAGATGAAAGACTCCATCTGAAGCCACAAAAAATACTGTAAAATAGGGCAAATAAACGTTTTCCGCCACCACCAACGCCACTTAGCTTAAAGCATGGGTGAAGTGTCCACTGTTCCAAGAGAGCAGTTATGCGCCTTCCGTCTGGTTCAGGTGTCCACGAGATGTGGACACCTTGCCCTCACCTCACGCTATGTATACCCTGGCATAGCAGAGCTAACCCACTGCCGATTTCATATGCACCACAAAACACGCAGATGGCGATGCGCAATCGCTAATGCGCATCAGAGAACGAGAGAGAGGGAGACTGTCGGCGAGGCGATGGAGAGAACTCTGCAGCGGCGGCGGCTCCGGCGCCTGCCCCGGCGCGCCAGTTGAGCGCCGTGTGACATCACCCGCTCTTGGTGCATGCGCAGCTTGGCCTTTCCAGAGCTCCGCGAAATGGCTCGTCGACTAGCGTAGTGATGCTTTCGCAACAAAAGTCAGAGGTTTTAAGGCGAAAGCCTTTAATGCCTCATACTGTCGTTAGCAGGCGCGTCGGCAGGAATGTCGACAGACGCGTCGGCAGCCGTGTCGACAGACGCGTCACTGCTTAAAAGGCTCAAGGTTCCAGCATAAATAAAGGCGCATCTAGTGAATGCATGGGCTTCATAAATAAAATAAAAGGAGTAAAGTCAAGAAAAGGAAACCAAAAAATAAAAATATGAAAATAAACAAAAATAAAAACAAAGTAAAAATAAGATGTGAACATAAAAATAAAAAACAATAAAATTAAGATAAGGAGCAAAACAAAAAGAAGGAAATATAAAAAATAAAAAAGCAAATAAAAACAAACAGTGGCCAGTGAACGCTTTCGCCTTGCAGCACTTTACAGAGCCAAGTACCCCCTCAATTTTTTGTCAACCGGGCAAGGAGCTCGCCTATTCATCGTGGGTTTAGGAGAGACGACATCACCTACCTCTTTTCATGACATTACCCACCGTCACATCCTGTGCAGAGGAGTTTACCCCCCTCCGGCTAAAACGCTGTCCAAAGCACAAGAAACCACATGGAGACGGCTTCAGACGCGCTCCCGGACAAAACCCGTGCAACTGTCACTCATGTGCCCCTCGCAATACGAATTCCAGTGTTTCCGCTGTACGAACACGCCGCTTACGACCATATCTTATGGGATTGCAGCGAAGAGCAGCCTCTGCCGGAGGTAGTACAAATCCCTTCTCCCGGGCGGTGTGAGGCTGTGCTGATCAGTCCAGGCCCGAGGACGCAAGCCCGGGCCGTTGAGTGGCCCAACGAGGTCGCCAACAGTCGTGTACTAGTGGCCACCTAACACGGCCATCCCATCACCTCGCTCTTTTTGACGAAGTAAAATGTTTTCCACTCCACTCGAGATAAGTCCCTCAAGCCTGAACCGCCTGCAAAAGAGGAGAAAATATTCTATTGATCAACTTCCGCGCATGTGTGACAACGGTTTGTTGGATCGCGCCCGCATCTACATAAATACAAAGTTATGGGAGAATTCTCCATCGCAGAAGCTATATCGGTTGGGTGAGCAAATAGTCGGGACCAGTTCGGTAAACAAAGGTGGCATGGTGTTTATTTTTGGTCGTTTTAAACCAGCTAGGGTAAAGGGCACACAAGAGTTGACTAGCCTAGTGAAGGTTTTCGCTTCAAAAACGCGCGCGCGCGTCGTGCTGGGCTGACGCAGAACGGCGGCACGCGTCCCGCTCAGCTTACATAGAACGCCGGCCCGGGTACCAGTTGGCTTGCATAGAACGCTGCACGCGTCTCCCTTGTCTTACATAGAACGCCGGCACGGGTCCCACTCGCCTTGCATAGAACGCTGCACGCATCTCCCTTGTCTTACATAGAACGCCGGCACGGGTCCCACTCGGATTGCATAGAGGAGGAGCAGGAGGATAAACTTTATTTTCGTCGACAAATGTATCTGACGGTGTGGGGTTACAGCCCCATCAAGTGGCCATGAGCCCGTGGCGTTCGGCGACTTCTAGGGCTCTTGTCACAACCCGGATCTGTATGTTCGAGTCGGAACTGAGCAATGCGGCCTCCCACTGGTCTGGATTCGAGAGCTGCAAGCCTCGAGGGGGTGAGTCCCGAGGGCAAGCCCAGAGTATGTGGGATAGAGTGGCATGTTGGCCACACAGTTGACAGGAAGGGTAGTAGACCCCAGGGTATATGCGGGCATATATCGCGGGGTTGGGGAAAGTGTTCGTTTGGAGTTGCCTCCACGCAACTTCTTGGGGTTTGGTGAGAGAATTATGTGCGGGGGGGATATAGAAGCCTACCTAAGCGGTAGTGCATGGTTATGTCATGAAATGTAACCATACGATCTCTCGCCGTTCGCAGGACGGGCGACACCACATCCCGGTCGACGAATCCTCGGGCATAATTGTGGGCCGCCTCGTTCCCTGGATGCGATGAGTGCGCAGGGACCCAGATCAATTGGATCGGGCGGAGTTGAAGTTTGGTGGAGTGGAGTGGTGGAGAGAGAGGGTGACAGGGGAGACCCGGCCTTTGGCGAAATTACGAATCGCAGATTTAGAGTCGCTGAAGATGGTTTCTGCAGAGGTGGAGACCATCGCCAAGGCTATGGCCGCCTCCTCGGCCTCTTCAGGCGATCTGACGGGAATGGAGCACGCAACTAGCGGCTGTCCACAGTATACAACCGCAAGCGAAAAAGCTTCGCGGTCGGGGTATTCGGCGGCGTCGACATAGACTGCTGTCCGATTTGTTAAATACCTTTTGTGCAGAGACTTAGCCCTGTGCTTGCGGCGAGCGACATGATACTCTGGGTGCATATATTTAGGAAGAGGGGTAACGATAAGGTTACTGTGGATATGGTGTGGAAGCTGGACCCTGTCGGGTGCGGTTGTTTCGAAGCGTATTCCAAGCTTGTCGAGTATGTGACGTCCCGTGGAGGTGTGAGTGAGACGCTCGTACTGCGAAGTGAGATGAGCTTCCGAGAGCTCCGTCACAGTGTTGTAGACCCCTAATGCCAGTAGTTTATACGTGGGGGTCCGGTGGGGGAGATGAAGAGCCGCCTTGTATGCCTGTCGAATAAGGCAGTCAACGCGGTCCTGTTCCTGGCAGCTAAGGTAGAGGTAAGGGAGGGTATATGTGATTCGACTCATAACAAACGCCTGAACAAGACGTCGGATGGTCAGCCTCTCGCATGGCTCTATGTTTATTAGCAATGCGACGAATTAGACGAATGGTCTGCGATACAGAGACTAAGTTTAGCTAGAGTGTCGGTGTTTATCCCGATTGCTCTGGATGAGGAGCGCCAATACCCTAATGGTGGATACTTCGCGTATGGGCTGACCACTAGCAGTAATGCACATGGGAGGATGGCCGTGGAGGCCGGGTTGACCTCGGATGAGCAGCAGCTCGGACTTCTGAGGGGAGCACGAGAGGTCGGCGGCGGCTACATGGCGCTCTATGACATCGACTGCTTGTTGAAGTGCGGATTCAACCTCAGCATTGTTGCCTGTTGAAACCCAGAGGGTAATGTCGTCTGCGTATAAGGTATGGGATAGCCGGGGGATAGCGTCTAATTTAGAAGGTAGCGTGAGCAAGGCGACATTGAAAAGAAACGGGGAGAGAACGGATCCCTGGGGGGTACCATTGCTACCGAGGTTTATAGGGTCTGAGAGGAGAGAGCCAAAGCTAAGTTCAGCTGTACGACCAGAGAGGAAAGTACGTATATACTCGTAGATATGGTGACCAGGATTTAATAGGGAGAGGTTAGTGAGAATGGCTCCGTGCGAGACGCTGTCAAATGCTTTAGTTAAATCAAGCCCTAGAATAGCCTTTGTGTCCGCTCTGGCAGAGGGGCACAGTATTTCTCGTGAGAGCTGGAGCATAATGTCTTGCGTAGAGAGATTTGAGCGGAAGCCAATCATGGTGTGAGGTAGGAGATGGTTATCTTCAACGTATTTATTGAGACGGTTGAGAATGACGTGCTCCATCAGTTTCCCAGCACAGGAAGTGAGGGAGATGGGGCGGAGATTTTCGAGAGCTAGTTGTTTGCCTGGCTTCGGTATGAAAGTCACGCGTGCATGTTTCCATGCTGCGGGGATTTTACCCTCTCTCCAGCAATCATTCATAAAGGCAGTGAGGGCCTCAATGGACGGGTCATCTAAATTACGGAGAGTTTTGTTGGAAATGCCGTCCGGTCCCGGGGCTGAGGTAGGACGGAGCTGAGTGCGAGCGAATCTTACCTCAGCTTCCGAAATCTCCTGATCGAGGGCAGTGTTGGCACCGCCCATGTAGGGGGGGAGAGGGTCCGGGGAAGTCGTATTGAGATAGCATACACGAAGTTCATCGAGAAGATCCTGGTCTGAGCCGGGGTGTTGATGGACTATGCGGGAAATGCTGTCTCGTTGGGATGTTTTGCAACCGTCTGGGTCTAAAAGGTAACGGAGAAGGTGCCAGGTGCGAGTTAGCCCGAGCTATCTCGGATTGCATAGAACGCTGCACGCGTCTCCCTTGTCTTACATAGAACGCCGGCACGCGTCCCGCTCGGCTTATATAGAACGCCGGCACGGGGTCCCACTCGGCTTGCATAGAACGCTGCACGCGTCCCACTCGCCTTAGATAGAACGCCGGCACGCGTCCCACTCGGCAGTCAGAAACCACTCGTACATCACTGTTCAGCCATGAAAAGAAGTGTTTCGTCACACAGTTAAGATGGTTTAGAGTTCCACTACGGAACCTCCACAAAGTGGTCGCCATATCGCAAACGCTTTCGTTCTCTTCTTTCGCGCTGAGATATTCTTTGACTGGTGTCGATTTCGAGTTTTAAGACATTTGGCTACTAAGAAGGTGCCGAAGCGGAAGAAGAGCAGTCTGTGAACTTCCAACACGCCCACGCACCTAAAATAACTGTGCGAGTAGCAAAATTCGTTTACCTGCTGTTCAGCGGCAGTGCAACAACACGTCTTAAATCAGTGGCCAGGTCATCACCCCTTCTACGACAGCCGATCAGCCAGGATGTGATTCGTAGAACTGACTAGACTGCGTCGTCTCCTACACGAGTTGACGCTAGAGGACCTGAGATGCCTCGATGACGTTAAGGTTTCATGGCTGCCGCGGGTGAGAGATCTGCGGCCAGAAGACATTCGAAGCGCGATCTGAGAGGCTGTGGAAGGTGTCCAGCCAAAGGAAGAGGCGATGTGCTGCATTGCCTTCATCCGCTGGTTGCTGTTTCCGCGGCAGTACATCCCGAAATGGCAATTTTACAGTCTGGATTCTCTTATGACGCTTGCAGAGTGTGTGGCGCTGCTGAGGCGTCTGATCAATGCCATTAAACACTGCTACGGATCCTGCAGCGTTGCCCATGCTATCAACGTGTGCGGGACAGTCTTGTACTCCTGCTTGATGACGGAAGAATCGTTGTGGCTGTCTGCGGAAGAAAATGTGGTCTACGTGTTTTTTTGCTGCACCCGTCCACGGCTAGCTGTTCACTCACTGGGGAGCAGCATACAGCTGAAAGTGGATGCCTGCCTTCGCGATCTTGTGCAATCCAGAGCCGAGCGATCTCAAAAGATGCTGCACGAGAATGTCCACCCGTCCTCACAAGCCGCACCCAGGTCTCTGTGTCAATCTTCACAGCAAGCGCACTGCGAGGTGCAGCTTGCAGCTCATGCTCAGCCTCCATGATATTCCATTTCGCGTAGCCATGCGGGACAATTATCTTGTAAGGACAGTGTATGAGGCAAGTTGTGTTTTTCTTCCACTAGAAATTGTTTCCCTAACAAACCACGCCGAGTTTTGAAGTTTGCATGCCTGTTGTCAAAACGTCATTTTTGGGCAGCTCGCTTATATCGTGAGACTTGTTCGGTATCGAAAGAAGAAACAAAGATTGGTCTTTTTATCTCTTGCGAACATTCTTTACTGGATATGATAATTCCCCTTTATTTTCTATGAACGATGCAATGCCTGCATAGTGCCGAAAGTGAAGTAACTTTCACCATGATTGCCTTTTTCAGCGGGAACAGCTCACGAATTATGTTTACCACATAGATTGCCTCAATAAGAGCTATCCATCCCGTCTGAAGCCAATGCTTAGAATCCATTAAAGACTTTATACGTAAATGATCGAGCCACGAGACCGAAACGTAATGGAAGTATGGTTGTAAAATTTTCGTTGTCGTGCTCTGGTCAAACACTGCGTTGAATGAGAGGACCCCGCATTAAGTGATCGTCGTCCTGGTAAGAAGACAACAGTGAGAAAAGTCAAAAACGTTAAAGGGCACTCGGATACCTCTCTGGAGTAATGCGAAAGCAGTGACGCCTCCTCTTTGCATCTAGTCGCTCCTCTTTGCCTCTATGTCAATTGTGACGTCGCGTCTGACAATCGAATCACACAATTCACCTTAAGCCACAGTTAATGCAGCTTACTCTAAATAATTCTATTTAAATCATATATAGTACTTTTAATTCACTCTTAATTAATAACTCCAAATTTTGACTCAATCAACTCACAATTATTTCATTTATTTCACACTCTACTGATTATTATGAATTGACTCAATTAATTTATCCTTAATTCGCAATTATATCGCAATTTCATTTGACTAAATCACCTTTAATTTATTCCAATCTATTAAGTAACGTTATACCCACAATATTTCACTTTAGGTTATGATTAATTTATCTCAATTTCCTCCAATGCACCTTAATTCATCTTGACGTACTGCTGCTGTTTCAATAATTTGCTATTATTGATTAGATTTCGATTAACTCCAAAGCCCCCATCGCTTTGCTGCGGTATTCATATCGGACATTCAAATTTCGAGCCGGGGTTTGCTGCGCCAACCTTTCCGGTGACGTGGGCTACTCGCGTAGTTCATGACATATTTTGTCACGTTGCAATGCAACTCTGGCGATTCAAATTTCGCGCCACTCCCACCTCGACCACGCGAAAATTTTTCCGCCGCATCATCACATCATCCTCATCGCCAATTATGAGAAGATATCTCTCTATAGTTTCCCACAATCACTGCGGACACGGTTTTGACGACAGAAAGGCGTCGACGTAGCATAGTAATTCTTTCGCATTAATAACAGCTGACGAAAACACTGAATGATTCACAGGATGCCGTGGCTAATCGCTATGGTTTTTGTAGCGAAAGCTACACTAGGCTAGTAAAATTGGTACATTGGCTTTTAAGGGAAGGAAATGGCGCAGTATCTCTCTCTCGCATATCTCGGCGGACACTTGAACCACGCCGTAAGGGAAGGGATGGAGGAAGGTGGCAGTGAAAGAAGAAAGAGAGAAAGAGTTGTCGTACTGGAGGTCTCCGGAATAATTTCGACCACCTGGGTATCTAATGTGCACTGTCATCACACAGCACACGGGGGCCTTTTGCGTTCCGCCTCAGTCGAAACGCGGCCGCGGCGGTCGGGTTCGAACCCGGGTACTCTGGCTCGTTAGACAGCGGCGCATTTGGAGTGATCGTCGGAGGCCAGCATAGCGCATGCTTGCTGGCCTCGACATTTCCAGTCACGGTGGAAAATAACGTAGTACCTCACCTGTCGTGTCACGTGGCACCGCACCTCCGGTGATTCAAATTTCGTGTCACTTCCGGCGCGTCACGCCCACTTTTGTACACTTTCTTGGCTCTAGTTAACTATTGATCTGAATGGCGCCAAAATTTTTGCGCCGCATCCTCACATCATTGTACGATTATCGCCACTTTTGAGACGATATCTCTTTATAGTTTCCCACAATCGCTGTGGACACTATTTTGATGGCAAAAAGCCGACGACGTAGCATAGTAATGCTTTCGCATTAATAACAGCAGACGGAAACACTGAACGCTTCACACGTTGCCGTGGCTATTCGCCATGGTTTTTGTAGCGAAAGCTACACTAGGCTAGTAAAATTGTTAAGTTGATTTTTGAGGGGAGGAAATGGCGCCGTATCTGTCTCGCATATCTCGGTGGACAACTGAGCCACGCCGTAAGGGAAGGGAGGAAGGTGGTAGTGAAAGAAGAAAGAGAGAAAGGGGGTGCTGTAGTGGAGGTCTCCGGAATAATTTAGACCACCTGCGGATCTTTAACGTGTGCTGACATCGCACAACACACGGGCGCCTTTTGCGTTCAGCCTCCACCGAAACAAAGCCGCCGCGGTTGGGTTCGAGCCCGGGTACACCAGTTCGGTAGATAGTGGCGCATCTCGGGCGGTTGTCGGAGGCCAGTACGGCGCATGCGCTGCAACCATAGAAGCCGGTTGCGCCAGGCCGCGTATGACGTCGCAACTAGCCGTGCGCACTACTGCTCATGGGCGCATCATTTCTAGGATGTATTTCAAATGTGAAGTGATCTGGCCGTAATTCGAATTGGACGCGTGTCGAAACTATTCTCGCATTATCGGGGTCCGAATGAGGTGAATTCTGCAGAATAATCTGCACACTGACACCACCAGAAAAGCACTTCGATTGATCATAAGAACGAATAAACCGAGTTCTACTTAATCACAGCCCACTATTCCTCTGAGACGCTGCCGCCCATAACACCATGCAGCACAAGCGGTTTGCCTTTCCTTGCAAATATGTATTTAGTCTCCTTTTTCGCGATGTCAAACTGTCAAGGAACCGTTGTCACACAGAGAGACATGCAGGCCCTTGTATTAATTTCTTGGCTGCAAGAGAACAGCACGGAGCAAACTGCATGCGCACTTCTGGTGGTGTCAGGGGATTGTTGATAATAGGAACGTCTTTTTCTTTATCAAAAAAATTTGCGCTAGGCCATTCAGCGAGAAAATGTTCATCCATCTCATATATGAGCCATTCATCATGAAGAATACAGGCGAACGGAGAGAAAAATTATTGTGACGTTCAATTAACCACTATAATATGCAACTCGTGTCGAGGGTGGCAAATTAAGAAACGGTTTCTAGTTAGGTAAGGCGGTGGCTCAGTGGTTACGCCGCTCGGCTGCTGACTCGAAAGACGCGTGTTCGTTCCCGGCCTAGGCGGCCGAATTTCCATGGAGCGTTATTCTAGAGACCCGTTTATTGTGCGATGTCAGTACCTGTTAAAGAACCCCAGGTGGTCGAAATTTTCGGAGCCCTTCACTACGGAATCCCTCATAGCCTGGGTCGCTTTGGAGCGTAAACCCCCATAAATCTAAACCAATTACTAGAATTAACAACCGGCATCCTCAAACTGAAACTCAAACCAAACCAAACCTTTTTAGCTCAGGACATTCACAAGTTCAGCTTAACAACCTGGCCGTGGCTTCTTTTAATAGATGCCGAAATTCTTGACGTGAATTTAGGATGATTTCTTTTCGCAGTCACAATGGGTCCTGGGCTCACCAATCGTTGCCAAAGTGCCTCCTTATCATGTTTTTTTTTATTTTGCTACCAGAATTTCCTCGTTTTGGGGATTTTACAACCGTCACTATGAAAAAGGCTAGGAGAGCAAGAATACCTTTCAAACGATCAGATTTTCTGTATTGCAGTGAGCAGCGTTCAGGGGCAGTCAGCAACGTTTCAAGCGAACCAGTCGCTCGTGCTGAGCGAAGCACAGCGTCTGGAGCACAAGCAAGTCGTCGCTGTGACGTCTCACCTAATGAAAAATTTATTCTAAAATTCTAAAAGTAAGGAACCAGGTGTGACCAAAATTTCTGTACGAAAATCTTTTCATCTTTGATCTTGGGCAGCCTCAATACGTTGCTATACCGGGTGTTTTTTTTTAGAAGGTCCAAAATTTTTAAATGTAGGTAAATTGCCTTAGATTTATTTTAGCACTGGGGCTAGGCTGTAGGCTATGGTGGGCGCCAGGCAAGAGGAAAACTGCTTTAATCAGTTTGCTGATTAACTATATATGTTAATAAACTTTTCTAATTTTTACTTCTAGGGTTATGTTGTATTCGCGAGAATTGGAGATCCGCCTCCAACAGTCCAACCGAGAAAAAACAATTTTAATTAAAAAAATTACCGACGATTACGTTACTTCCTAATGCGAAATTTGAGCGCAGCAAATAAGCTGTTCCACCTTTTCGATAGATTGAGGCAAAGAAATCGAGCAACACATGTATGCGCTATCACAGAATTTTTTTTTTTAGCAGACGGAGGACTTCCATCGGTCGTCTCGCTCATGGCTCAGAAAGAACTGGCAGATAATTTCGCAGTGGCGAACGGCAGCGGCAATTTCGGCTCGGGCGGTGCACATATACAGATCCGCCGCCACCGATCTGGCTCTCTGATTGCCACCGCACAGGGCGAACGGCAGCGGCAATTTCGGCTCGGGCGGTGCACATATACAGATCCGCCGCCACCGATCTGGCTCTCTGATTGCCACCGCACAGGGGTTGCATTGGAGGAGGAGCGAAGAAAGGAATTAAGTTCGAGCCGGCGCTTTGACAACCGGAGACTCGCAGGAAGAGGGGGGAGGCGGGCGGCGTGTACACCCAGCGGCAAACGATGGGCGCAGAAGCGTGCGCAGCAAGCGGACAACACGATAAAGGGAGGAGGGAAGAGATAGCAGCGACTGACTGATGCCGCTGACGCCGATAGTGAGTCAACCCCAGCTGCGGATGAAAGGGGGGCGGAGCGAGGCCGACGCCGACGACAACGCCGACGACGACGCGAAACCCAGGAACGGACGCCAAAGAGCTGCGCTCTAAAAAATTTCACGCACGTTAGGAGGCGCGAAAAATCACCCAGGTAGGCATCTTCACACCGTAATTCAGCGGCGGTGAGCGCCTCTGACGTAATTCGCTCCGCCCTGCGCTTTGCGTCACACGGCTGATATCACCTGAAGCCCGGACGGGCGGCCTGCGCTAGCGCTGCTGTTTCGGTTCGCTCCGCGTCCTTACGGAATGCCGCGTTGGAACATAAACGCATTGACACAAAGCGCAGGGTGAAGCGAACTACGTCACAGGTGCTCACAGACGCTGTGCTACAATGTGAAGCTGCCTACCAGGGTGACTTTTTCTCGCTTCATAACGCGGGAAAAATTTTTTTCATGAAAATTTTTTTTCTTGGCTGGACTGTTGGAACACGATCTCCAATTCTGCTACTACAACATATTCCCTAAAATAAAAAATAAAAGTTAATTAACGTACTCAGTTAATCAGTGAACTAATTAAAGTAGTTGGCCTCTCACCTGGCGTCCGCCTTAGCCCTCAATATAGCCCCAGGGTTAAAATAAATCTCAAGCAATTTACCTCTCCTTAAAAATTTTGTACCTTCTAAAAAAAACACCCGGTATACTGGTATATGGTTCAGAAAAACTCTCGTTTCTTAGGTAATCAGCAGATATAAACTACTATATTTACTCGCTCCACGAGCCCACGTTTTCCCCAAAAATGTTCATAAAATTACCTGGTTCATTCACTCATCTACAATAAAGTTTCAGAAAAAAAAATTGAATTGGCAAAGATGAGAAAAAAACGTATACCGGCAGAATACATACCTCAACACCTACTAGTCACGTGTCAACTATAGCAAAATCACGCCATCGCGTTTCATCTCCTACCGCATAATTATATAGACTAGCGGCGCACAATGCGGTAAAAAAAGAGCACAACAACGATCAATTTTATCGCAAATTTGAGCGCTGCGCGTGAAGCCCGACAGCAACAAACTGCTATTACGCTTCACGTGGCAGAGGAAGCAGTTAAATGCTTTGGGATCTTAGTTTTCTTGGTTGCTGATTGCTGATTTCCTGTCAATTATTTCTTGCTGGCTATTGCTGATAAAGGGGGATGTGTATGTTCGTCATGTATTGGTTTATATTCTTGGGTAGCTCTTCCGGCGTTCATAAATGTTCTTCTCCTAGCATTCGCTATTATTGTCAGAAGACTGTAAAATACATTATTTGCACCATTTGAAAGCAACGGTACTTTTTGACAGCTACAGTAGCGATTACTTTCATTGAGGTCACTCATTACTTGAGTTGGTACGCTAAACTTGAAAGAGGCAATGTTCGGGCTTGGTGGTTCTTCGCTTATTGCCACCGCGGAAAATGGTCGTAGTTTGTGGCTTCCCCTTAAATTTTTCTAGCACTAGTACTCTGAAGTATCAAGTTTATTACAAAACATGAAAATCAAGCTAAATAATCATACCACTTTAGTAAATGAGGTTTGCTGACGACTTGCGCCTTATTATCCAGTGTTATATGCGACATCAAGGATTTATATGAAATATCACTTATGTTTCTACCCTTTGCAAAGTGGCAGGTGGGGCATGCAAAACGGGTCAAATGATAAACTTAAGCACCTGCGGCCACTAATGTTTCAGGATAGTTTCTGTGGTCAATATATTCATCTCATATAGAGCGAAACACAGTATAGACAAAAAGAACACACAATACGAAGCAAGGGCGCTGCCCAGAACAGGTTTATTCAACGAAAGATCAGGCATATAAAGGTTCGCAGACATGCGCAGACGCCACTTTACAAGGGGTCTTGGAAATGAGCACGCAGGAAGTTAACAGATCAGGTGTGAATGTAAAAGAAAGGTAGAGAGTTTTCGCTGATATAATCTTGCCCGGATTTTCTGATAAAATAAGGTGTTACGTCTCGCCTTCGTCGTGGGGAAGACAACGACATGGCAGCAGCGAAACGCCGACAAACCCCGAGACGCGCGTTGGGTGAGCGCCTGGATTGCCACGGAAGCCGCGTCCGTCTGCCCGGTTGAGCGAGCGTTTCTCGTACACCGAGTGTGAACGCGCGTTCGAAATGCGCGCGACCGCAGCTCATGGACATTCCGGCGTCTGCGCTACGTGGATGGCATCGTTCCCCCTCTCCCAGCGCGTGACGGCGGTGTGATTCCTCGGGAGTGAGTGAGTGCGTGTGTGTCCGTGATTGGTGCCAGTGAGAACTTCCTTCCCCTGCAGGCCCGGGCCCTATCTAGGGACCCTAGGGAAGAAAACTCTTAAAAAGCCGGCAGAGGCACGGCCGTGGAGCTCTTTGTCATAAAATGATCTCCTGGTGAGCTGTCGTGATGCAGCGTTCCTGCAGCTCACTTGTAAATATTCCTGTATAAAGTCCTCTTTCATTGTCTTTTTCCAGCAGCCTCGTCTCAGACGTCCCTCAATTCTCTCTCCCGCACACGACCATGCTACCTCGTCTTTAACAAACTGGTTGGCAGCGGTGGGACGCGAAACATCGGACGCCAGCGGAGAGTTGCGGACAACGGGACGCTGAGCAGGAGAACGGCTAGTCGGGGGCAGTGCAACAGCCCTTTGTGATGACTGGTTGCCTGCAGCGGAACGACTGCGCTGGATTCTTGGCTGCGAGGTTTGGTGAGTGCGGGACTTTCTTCTGCTGAGTTTTGCCAGGCTTTTGTTAGTGTCAGGAACAGAGCTGGTAATTGGGCTGTCGTTGCTGCTGGGTTAGTTGCAGCACGGCAATAGCAGGCAGTAGAGGAGCAGCACTCGGAGCAGGCATGGATTTGAAGACGCTGCGCAAACCAAAGTTACTGGAGCTTGCCAAAGAGTTGGGTCTGGAGGTATCAGACAAACTCAGAAAACCAGAACTACTGAAGGCTATTCTTGCGTTAGAGGCTGAAGATGACGAGCTTGCGGAATGCCTTGAGACCATTGAGGAGAGGGAATTGGCAAAGAAAAAGGAGGAGGAACTCGAAAGAGAGCAGCGGAAACAGGAACGCGAAGGAGAGCTGCGGGAACAGGAACGCGAAAGAGAGCAGCGGCAACAGGAACACGAAAGACAGCTGCGTGAACTCACGCGTGAACTTAATGCCATCAGAAGTATGAGAACACGATCTCGCTTAAGGTTTTTAAGAAAAGGCGAAAATTTTGTAACTTTTCTAGAAAATTTTGAGAGAATTTGCACGAAGGAGCAGCTTGACCAGAGTTATTGGCCAACTGTGTTGATGGGATTTCTCCCATGTGAACCTTGTAATGTCTGGGCGAGGTTGTCTGACGAGGATGCCCACAACTATGCGATAACCAAAAGTGCGCTCCTCCGATACTTTCGAATTCCCGCGGAGGCAGATTTGGAAGGCCAAATTGACGGTGGTAAGCTACACCGCGATAGTGCCAGGGACCGAGTAAGAAGCTCCGCTCAGTCGCCGGATGACACAAGTGCTGTGCAGAAGTGGCGGCATAGGACAGGTTTGGTCCAGGAAAGAAAGGCCACTTCGGCAGCGAGGACCAATGAGTTCGGTCGAAAAGCTAGCGAAGAGTACAGATCAACAAGCCGTGAGAGCTCGGCGGATAATGTAGACACTAAGGCTAGCAATGAGGAAGAGTGCAGATCCGCCAGCCGTGAGGGCTCGAGGGATAATGTAGGCACTGCTAGGAATAAGGAAAGGGGCAATGCGTTGGTATTGAGCCCAGAGAAGCATGCACTTTCCGGGAAGGAGGCGGATTCCTGCGGTCAAGAGGATAATATTCAGGAGAAAGACGCCGAAGGTCTGAGTGACCAGGGAAAGGTAGTCCTTGTTTTATTTGAGGAAAGTCATGATGAAAGTTTTGTGAAGGCTGAGTTTAATGGGAATCAAGAGCAAACTGTGAGTTGCAGGATTCCCACCGAAAACAAAGCAGAGCGACCTGCTTTGTTCGCGAGCACTGTCAGTGCTAAGAAAGAAGCGACCGTCTTGAACTCTGAGGCCGAGGCTATTTTGAAAAGTGTGGCTGGCGTTTTCTCTCAGGAAGAGAATAGTGAGCTCACCGGCCGGCCCAATGAGGGAATCATGGGAGACATTTCTTCGAAGCGGCCGGGGAACAATAGCAGCCCAAGTTTGGAGACGACGCTTTGTTGTAAGGAGATTTACCGCGAGTCAACCGAGTACTCCAGACGCGACAGGCGCCGAAAAAGGGCCAGGCTAACTAGGCGCGTTCAGACAGCGCGAAAGCCACCTGACCCATTGTGGCGACGCTGCGGTAGCAGGACGCGTAAAACTCGGAGCGGGCCACAGAGTAGCCCGCACTGCTACTGTACGAAAGAACGTCGCAGAACGCGTTCCAGTCGAAGGACACTGTTAAATCGAGAAAGGAGTTCTCGCAGGCGTTTCCTTCATGCGCGACCGTCAACCCCTCGCATTCAAATGTTCAGACGCTGCTCAGGTGTTGGAGACGCGTGGCCGGGGTGCGGAACAAATCAATGTCGCGTGGCGTCTGGGGCTCGCAAGTGTCAAAGCGGAGTTAAGCCGATCGATTTCTGTGAATTGTCGGCTGCTAAAGCCACTGTTGGTGTGCGACCGCGCAGGGCGCGGTTGAAGAATAGGCAACCCCTTTGAGCCGCGGCGCGGCTCGTTAGCAGCGGATTCCGAGGATGTCTCTGCTGTTTGCTTTTTCTTTTTTTTAACTATTCCTGCAGACAAAAGGTTTTGCAGAAAAAAAAAAATTTGAGCAGCAATAGGTTTCGGACGCGTTGTTTGCATTGAAATCGTTTCTTTTGATAAAGACTGTTTCGAAAAATGCACTAGTGGTGCCCATGTGTAGCAGCGTCCGTTAAAACGCGAAGTGCTAGCCAGACGGGCTATTTAGGCCACTAGCATAAGCGCCTGGAGTCGCTTGTTTTTTTTTTGGAATTTGGGAAATTAAGGTGACTTTGGCTTCGATGTTGAGCAAATCTTTGCGGGGATATACAAGGTGACGGCAGTATGCTGCTATGCAGAATGAAATATTGTGGTCATGAATCGGGATATATCAGAAAAAGGGGAGTCTCAAAGGTAATGCCGATAGCTTAAATTGAGGTCCCTTGCGCAAGAATTAGCATCATAGTTGCAGTTTGCTGGTAGTTTTCTTCCTGATGTAGGATTTTGCACCTATTGGTTTTGTTTATTGTTTTAAATTTGAGATGCGCTTTGTGGTGTAATGTGCCGATCTGTGGGAGTTTTCTGAGGGCTGCTGGACCACTCCCAGGGATTGATTGGGTTTGTAAGAGGGAAAGAGCCTGGCATTGCTAAGGGGGGATTGTGTCGTGCTTGCGGACTGAGCGGTTGGGTTTTCGGCGTGGTTCTAACGCTAGCGGAGCACGAGTCGCTTTGAAGTGCCCTTTGGGAACCTGCACATGCAAAGGAAGACTTCGGGGTGCGCTGAGCTCCAGTACCGCCGAGAGAGAACCGACTCCGATTGAGACCAGCCTCAAGCGACATCCCTCCGGACAGCGGATGCTGTCCCCTGTCCATCGGGATCTCCTTCCCCCGGCGGGGCAGTCTGTTACGTCTCGCCTTCGTCGTCGGGAAGACGACATGGCAGCAGCGAAACGCCGACAAACCCCGAGACGCGCGTTGGGTGAGCGCCTGGATTGCCACGAAAGCCGCATCCGTCTGCCCGGTTGAGCGAGCGTTTCTCGTACACCGAGTGTGAACGCGCGTTCGAAATGCGCGCGAACGCCGCTCATGGACATTCCGGCGTCTGCGCTACGTGGATGGCATCGTTCCCCCTCTCCCAGCGCGTGACGGCGGTGTGATTCCTCGGGAGTGAGTGAGTGCGTGTGTGTCCGTGATTGGTGCCAGTGAGAACTTCCTTCCCCTGCAGGCCTGGCCCCCATCTAGGGACCCTAGGGAAGAAAACTCTTAAAAGCCAGCAGCGGCACGGCAGAGGAGCTCTTTGTCATAAAATGATCTCCTGATGAGCTGTCGTGATGCAGCGTTCCTGCAGCTCACTTGTAAATATTCCTATATAAAGTCCTCTTTCATTGTCTTTTTCCAGCAGCCTCGTCTCAGACGTCCCTCAATTCTCTCTCCCGCACACGACCATGCTACCTCGTCTTTAACAAACTGGTGGCAGCGGTGGGGTGCTGCTACCTCGTCCTTAACAAAGGATGCAACGATTCGCGAGCGAGTCTTTGCCTACTTGAGCCTACGATTCTTAGGGAACGTGAACGGGGTGTACAATCGATGCAAGCAAAAATGCAATATCTTTTGTGTGCTCCCTGATACGGTCATGCACACATCTTCGCCTCTGGCTGACATGCGGTTTTTCGCAGGATAGGTTTTGTTTGGTTTATGAGGTTTAACGTCCCAAAGCAACTCAGGCTATGAGGGACGCTGTAGTGAAGGGCTGCGCAAATTTTGACCACCCGGGGTTCGTTAGCGTGCCCTGATATCACGCAGTACACGGGCCGCTAGAATTTCTCCTCCATTAAAATTCGACCAGCGCGGCCGGGATCGCACCCATGTGTTTCGGGTCAGTAGCCAAGCGTCATTACCACTCAGCCACCGCTGCGGCATTTCGCAGGATAGGGTATCTCCGACGCAGCGTTGGTGGCCTAGACAACAAACCGCTTTAGATGCGGCTTCTTAAAGCATTGCTTTATATTATCGCGAGTGATGCGACTGCTCATTCATCCAAGCTCTTTGGGGCTAAAAGGCAATCGTGACGTTAAGCCGATAAGCCACTCTCTACAAATTGAAGGACACCTTATGCATGTGTGAAAACATTTCCGGCGTTGGTTTTACTTCTGAGGTATTCTCAGCTTTCATGTGAGCGCCGGCCTTCAGTTTCCTCAAGAGCGTTTCAGCCACAGCCACCGCGACCGGCACGGGAAAGCCACCACCTCAGATCCAGGGAATCTATACCCAAAGAAGCCGGGCTCTCGTCTCCCTCTGAACTAAATTGTAGTAATTAGGCAGCATTTTGAGGATGGCTGCTACCAGGTCGGAGACAAAAGAAACCTTGGACGAGGTGAACCGCGATCACCTCAAATAAGAAAATTTCGGAACCTTCTTAGCACAATATTACAAGAGCAAATGCGGTTGCATTTGGGCTGCCTCTTATTAAAGAGTTGTTTTTAGCGACTATGCCGCAATAACTTATAGTCTAACCGGCTCCATCGCTCTTTTGAGTCACGCGTGTCATCACTTTCTAGAATGTTCGAGTACCTACTATTAGATTCTCATATAGGATTATAGAAATGCCATTAATTATTCAGAGAAATTCGCCCACTAATTTCTATAAATAACCCTTGATTCATTAACTGGTACATTCCTACTTCCGAAATTGTGCCACCTTTTGGAGTTGTCTTGGGTTATTAAACTTCAAACATTTTGCGGGCCTCAAATTTGCATATTTTTTGGCGCCTGTGAGTAATCGACAGATGGTCGCGCGATGTGACCACATCCTGACCCTCTCAATGAGACTCACAGATTAGGGGGGAGGGGGTGATACTCCTTCCCTACACCAATAGTGGTGCCGAGTTTATGCAATGTCCCACTGTTCCGGCAGGCGGCTGTTTCAAGTGCACGCATTGATGGGGCTCATGAGATCGAAATTTGTCTTCTGGAGTTCCAATATGTCTCATGCGCAGCGCCACCGTCTGCAATTGCCAATTGCATTGAATTTGGCAACGAAGGTCATTATGCGCACAAACCTATGGGCAGGCTGTCATTGCCATTGCGGTTAGATTGTAATAACGTTACAAAATCACATGACGTCTCACGACCAATCAGGGAATGGCGAAAAATTTTTGTGAGGGATTAGTGACTTCTCTGCGAAAATGGGTTACCCTAGTGACAAAATTTAGGAGCAGTTTTCTTCCTTGGACACAAATGGCACAGCATGGAGGAGAACGGTGCAGAAGCGTTCGAAATTGGGGTTGGCTTTCATAGTGGGCTAAACGATCGCGACTCTGCACTGTGTGGAATTGTTTAAGCTGAAAACATTGAAGAGCCTTCCACGATGAAAGAAGATCAAATTCCAAAGTTCCTGTTATTTTGCCCTGAAAGCGTTTTTATTTATTTCTGGTTATGAGCGAGTGTAGGCTAAAGGATTAGAGAAACCTGGATGAATTGTTGGTGAGCCACATAAGATTTGATTGAAAAGCAATTATGAGTAGTGTGATTTACCAATTAGGCTGCAAAGAAAAAATTCATTGGGACAAGAAAATGATGCCTGAGGATAACACTTGATTAGCTTTCAATAGTGGGGCTCCAACAGCACTAAGGAGCGTTGGCTCACGGCCATTTCGCTAATATGGGTTCGGCGGCATCTGTGTGTGGCTGGCATGTTAAACTTATATAGTTGGCCTATAATTGTGGGTACAATTAACGTGTGTTGGACTAAAACGAGAAAAAAGCATTCAAATGCACGACAGAGATTAAGTACAATAAAAGGCATGTCGGTTTATATATTACGATGATGGTCATGCATTCGCGCTTGGCGCACAGCCAGCGAAGTGACCACTTCATCCTCATGCTCATTGGCGGCTTGTATCAGAAAAGGCTATTTGTGCAAATCGCTTAGTTTTTGGGGTGATTTACGCAGCCTTTCCTGCACTCTAAACACAAAGGACTAAGAAGATAGGAAGCCGCCCGATAGGGCGCTCTTTATGAAAGGGTGTGTGATAGTAATCAGAATTAGTCCCTATTTCTTCAGATAGAGTTTTCGTGTTTAAGGTGTACGAATACCCAGACCTCCATTGTGAAAACATTCGTGCTGAATTAGAAACACATCAGAAAAAAGCATTCCCTCATACCGTATCTATGAGCCCCGTGGAGCAGGTCGAATTTTTCTTCCACAATGAAGTTTCTTTGTATGCTGTGTAGCTTTCCTTTAAAGCCGTATGGCTGAGCTTGGGAGAACAGTCGTCTGTAGTTGCTTCCTTAGTACAAATATGCTCTACCTTGGGGAATTGGCATAACTATAACCTACAAATACTCCCCGTTTAAAAGACGACAAGCTTTCAAGATATAAATACTACTCTACTTCTGTATGCTTTATTTTAGCCGTTTTCTTCATGTCAGCAAAGAAAATAAAGCGAACGCAGGACCAGGCAAGAAGAACGACACAGCCGCTGAATAATAACTAGTTTATTCGAACATGCACATACAATAAATATTCTCGCGGGTAGTTATCACCTGTGTGAACTTCATTTCTGTGACGTTACTATCTTGTGGCTGCGCTGTTTCCCTTTTTGTCATGTTTCACCCACTAGCCCGCAAAAGCATCCTCGTCATCTTCTTTGTGTCTCGTTTTTTGGAATACTTTCAGCAACCTTTCACACTCGCATTTGTACACGCTGAACACCACTATATTTCTGTATATTTCCTATCCAAGCTCAAAACCTCTCCACCAATGTGTCGTTTCAAGGTCATGCTACCATGTTACAGTGCGCAACCTGATTTCAGGATCCGGTGTGTTAACACGTGAGGCCCTTGGATGCCTGAATATACCAACCACATCTTAAGGGGCTGCGCTACAAACCTAATTCAAGAAACCGGAAATTTGTACATAAGGGTGTGGTTGTTCTTGGATGAGAATAAAAGAATGGTGTATGCAAGCTTCTAGCAATAATTGCATTTTTTTTTCTAGATTCGCATGTTTAACACTTTCATAATTGTAATGTTTTTCTTCTTTCACTTACAGGGCATGCTGAAGAGAAAGTTGCCAGTTCGCAAGAGCTTTTCTTCTGTTACAATTCAAGAGCAAGAGCAAGAGCAATTTAAACGGCACCTGCCGCAGGAACATGCACCAGAGACTTAACAGCTGAATAAGAGAATTGATTTTTTTTTACTCACATTGAACCACCTCACGGAAAGACCCATTTTCTGGCTTCTGTTACATATCCCTAGCATTACTACGTCCGCTGCTCGTCAAAGGCATCTCGCAAGTCGCTCCAATTAATCCTTTTCTTTCTGATCTAAGGCAACATACTAGACTGCACCCTGAGGCGCACCAAGGTGCTGGTGAAAAATGGCATTATTTTGTCATGCCTAAAATCAGGAAAAAACAAATTATGTGAAAGAGGTATCAATGAAAGTGAGACCTGTCAGGCTGCCCGGTAGAACTCTAGGGCATGCGACAAACTTCTTGCACGGGTGAAGATAGGTGGTAAACGAAAACCACAAAAAAAGTTGTGTAAATGCCATCCACACATGGTGTAGCGCATGTTTTACGGTATGTTTGCTTCATGAGAGTTCAACGTCCCAAAGCGACTCGGGCAATGAGGAATACGGCTGTAAAGTTCTCCGGAAATTTAGGCAACCACCTGGGGTTCTTCAACGTGCACTGACATCGCACAGTACACGGACCTGCAGCATGTCGCCTGCATCGATATGCGACCTCCGCGACTGAGATGGAACCTACGTCTTTCGGGTTTGTAACAGGGCGCCATAATTCTATGCCACCGCGGCGGCTTGGTTTGAACAACGTAGCTGGGAGATAGAACATTGACGTGGTTTTTTTCAATGCCGAGTAATTTTCACGGTGGGTGGAGAGAAGTAAAAGCAAAAGCGATAGCAAAAAATGCAAAACAGAAGTCGGAGGGCTGTCAGGTCAACCATAAGAATCGCTTTGTACCATGTGATGTCGGAGTGGGGTGCATCATACTTTGTAGTTGCGGAGCTGTTTGCATCGGCCGGACGGGATGGTGCATAAACGTTCTTATAGGTGAGCGCAATAATTCCCATGCAAGTGATTGTTCATGTAATTTTTGCCTGTCGCCCCGCCGCGGTGGCTCAGTGGTTACGGCGCTCGGCTGCTGACCCGAAGGACGTGGGTTCGATCCCCACCGCGGCGGCCGAATTTCGATGAAGGTGGAGTTTTGAGGCCCGTGTACTCTGCGATATCAGTGCACCTTAAAGAAGCCCAGGTGTACCGGAGCCCTTCACTACGGCGTCCCTCATGGCCTGAGTTGCTTTGGGACATTAAACCCCAATAAACCAAACCAATTTTGCCTGCCATTGGAGGAAAGGCACATGCATTCCTTTTTTAGTTGCAACACCTTGGTCCTCGGCAAATATAAAGACAAGCTAACATCACGTGATATTTTGAAATTTTCCACCTTCACGACAACACATATGTTTGCTTTTGTGATCCATCAATTACAATCAATAACAAGGAAATCATTTATCTATATCGAAAAAAACATGTCATGCGACCTTGCACCACGGCAATGTGGTGTGTGTATTTCTTAGTACTGGTTTGACTTCGTCTTTAGGTTAAGAGTTTTTGTGGCTTTTCTGAAAAAAAAAGGCAAATAGGATCTCTTCTCCTAATAAAAAAAAAATCACTTGCGACTAAGCGCTTCTTGTGTTCCCTCTTCCCGCCCAACCAACTTGCCCATATCAATCAAACCAACTCGTTCAAATCGCAGGTATTATTAATAAAGTTCTACAAGCCTTCTGCATTCACAATAGCAAAGACGTTTGCATTAGTGATACATTACCTGCACGCAATCCCCCTCAATCACCTCTTCATCCCAAAAAGGCATCAAACTTTCATGTGTATCTGTACTTCGGCTATGCGGTGTGTTTTTTAAGCATGAAATGCTTTTAGCTCCCGTTGTCGGCATTGTGGTGACGTCACGCCGAGACTGAGAGCAAACATCCGGGCACTGAATTCCACTGATCCGGACACTGAAACGAGAGCTTCCGGGCACCGTACGAGATTTAACGAGACTAAGACAGAGGGCCGTGCTTCCGCGCCGTCCCCAAGGATGGCGCTACGGTCCCACATTCACGCATGCACGCATGTAAAAGACCGGCCACTGGGCCTTCAGCTCATGAAGTTTCCCCCTTTGGCAGGCAGATGCATACATGCTCGCGGAGTATTCGAACGCGCTGTAGATGCATTCTTGTCAGTCTTGCGCCTCGTCCTGTCCGCGCACGGTCCTGCATCGTCCTGCATTTCAATGCCGCCTCCGTCACAGCTGCATAAGCCGAGCAATGGAGCCTGATGAAAGGAGAGATAGGAAGCGTCTTGCGGAAAGCGATCGCTTTGCGAGTGATACGCCACAGCAGAAGACTGCTCGCCCCTGCCGACAACGCCATGATAATGCGGCCGCTCCCGAAAGCGACAAGGCCGCCACGGTTCGCGGCTGCCTACTATTGCAGGCGATCGTTTCGACGCAACAAGAAGATTGTGGTGTGGTGTGTTGAACACTAGACCCATTTCAAGATTTTGACTAGTACAATCTACAACCAACGTTTTAGGCCCGTAAACATTTCATGCTCACTCTACTCTCGGTTACGGGAGAGGGAGAGATTTTTTCACCGTCCTTTATCAGAAGTAGTATTGTCTTTTATTCTTTTAGATCTCGCGTTTATATATTTTTTTCTGAAATCGAAAACGTCAGCGCTTGTAGCATGCCTCTGTTTCCTGTGCCCCGTATTACCGGACTGTTTTGCAATGAATGCCACATTATCATCCAAAAATTACGAGGAACTTTAGCGGCTAAAGTGGTGAAAGGCGAAAGCCTGAGTGCTGCATTCTGCTACGCGATTGTTCACTGCACATTTTGTTGGTGCAAGAATTTCTTCGGAGGAGAAATTCTAGAGGCCCGTGTACTGTGCGATGTCAGTGCACGTTAAAGAACCCCAGGTGGTCGAAATTTCCGGAGCCCTCCACTACGGCGTCTCTCATAGCCTTAGTCGCTTTGGGACGTTAAACCCCATAAACCAAACTAAACCAATTCATTAACTGCCAATTAATGACGCTTAAGCTTCGCCTTTAGGTGTGGAACGCGACAGCGTGTTGTAGCGCTGCCACGAAGTCCAAGGAACGCCACCACCTGTTCGGCGCGATGCGTTGCCCTTTGAACGCAACGCTTTTTGAGGAAAGGAAATGGGGCTGTAATTCTCTGTCATCTCGGTGGACACCTTAACCGCACCGTACAGGAAGGGAGGAAGTGTGAGTGAAAGAAGAAAGAGGGGCCGTAATGAAGAAAATGAAAATTGTATTTGGGGAAAGTAAATTACGCATTAACTGTCTCACATATCTCACTAGACACTAGTCGAAAATTGTATTTGAGGAAAGGAAGTTGCGCAGTAACTGTCTCACATATTTCGGTGGACACCAGTCGAAATTCGCGCGCGGTGACGTCACTACAATTTGGACCAATCTGAAACGCGGACAAATACGCCTTGCTCGTCGGTAAATTGGTTTTGAGGAAAGGAAATGTATCTGTCTCTCGTATCTCGGTGGACACCTAAACCTCGCCGTAACGAGAAGGGAGGAAGATGGGAGTGAACGAAGACACCGTATTCACTAGACGCACCTTTGTTTATTCCAAACCATCGAGCTGGCATTGCGGAGTGGTAGCGTGCTCGACTCGTACTCCGGAGACCGGGGTTCGATTCCCCAGCTCGGCCAATTTCTTACTCGGTTTTATTTATTTATCTGGTCTGACTATAAAGGTTAATTAGACTAATTGGTTAAGTAAGCAATTAACTAAACTCAGTCAAACTTACTTCGAGCATCACTATGCGATCCCTTTAATTGGGTGCATGGTTAGTAGCCAAAGTACAATTGGCCCCGCTTGAAATTTGCGCACTGTGACGTCACGACCGTTTCGACCAATCGAAAAGCGTGACATTTCTGTCGACAGCTCCTGCTTACAACGATGAGGCATTAAAGGCTTCCGCCTTAAAACGCCAAAACCAGGGCTGTTCCAACGGACTCTCACCGACCGCAGAAATGCCTGCCCCATCATAGAAGCTGCCTCGCAACCTTAAAAGGCCATTGGTTAGCTTCCCTTTGCGTTAAGGCCTTCCATACGCCAGCTTTTCCTTTATTCCAACTTTAATGTTATTAACACGTGTTTGTTCCCAGGATGACTTTTATCATTTCCCGTCCCATAAAGTAACGCTCGTGATTTGTCTTTCCGTATCTTGCAGGCTGTTCTCAACCTAAAAGCAAGCCTTCTCTTAAGTTTCTCAGTTTCCTACTATGCTTCTACGCTCGCATGGGAAAATTCCACTCAAGAATCAACGTTCCTTGTAACGCGCTGAAGTGCTTTTTTTCTCACTTTGTGCAAGAACGTGGCAAGGCCCAAGAGTACCTCAGAAGAAGAGGCCAAATTATCGCTTTACACCATGTCGTCGTCTATCATTCGCTTTCTAAGATCTAGCAAAACTGCGCCCAGTTCAACCTGGTACTGTAAGTACAGGAAGCAAATTGATATTGACAGCTGCAGTCCGCGCAGCAAAAGCTGCTCGAATTGAGCTGAAGATTGCTAATACGTATTAGCAAGTTCAATACGTATTACAAGTTCAACAAATAGATGAACAGTCTGGAAAACGTACTAACAATATAAAAACGATGAAAGAAGAATTGCAGTAATGCGCGAATGATTGGGTGATTCTTTTCATGTGGATTTACATTTTCTTGATGGAAGGTCATTTTCACAGAATTACGTTGCCGTACTCTGAAAGCTGTATACGCGCGCTATAGCAAACCCGCTGATAACGTTCAAGGCTGCGTACTCTATTGCAGTGGGATACTCTTCTTGAAGGGTCCCTGAGAAGGGTTTTGGACGTTGACTACACAATGCTTGCATTATGTGGGGTACAGGCCACCGAGAGTTCATGCCGCGTACAAGGCCTCAAAGGCGAGTCGATAATTTACAATACAAATTTAAGAACATCGTTTCCGCACCTCGCAGCGACCAGTGGTGGCGAGCTTTCGTCCGAATCCGCGCGCATTGCGTCATGTAGCGCTCTTTACGTCAGCAGCGAAATATCATCATTGGTTCGCCGCGCCAACGCCGTCCACGCCAAACCATTTTCAGGGGCGTTGACTCTCTTCAGTCACTGAAACATAGTATTCAAATTTACCTACTGTTTTAATCAGTTTTAAATTCCGCACCTCCATGTATGACATCACCACCGTTTCAACCAATCCAGACTTTCGCGGAGTTTTGGAGTTTCGCGGCTAGCCAATTGCGACAAAGCTCAACGGGACACTTAAAGCTATTTGGCTAAAATTCGACAAAGGTTTTTACCACTGCAGACCTGAAAGGCTGTCACTTTCAGTGGTAATGATACTCGGTTGCTGACCCTAAGCATGCCGGTTCGATACCGCCCGCGGCGGTCAAATTTCGATGGAGGCAAAATTCTAGAAGCCCGCGTACTGTCGAAGTCAGTGCCCGGTAACGAACCCCAGGTGGTCGAAATTTTCAGAGCCCACCGCTACGGCGCCTGTAATGGCATGAGTCTTTTTCGGACATTAAGTCCCATAAACCAAACCAAACCAGTTAGTCGGACATGGTAAACTGGCCGTTTAATATTAATATATTGTTGTTTCCGCACACGAATTTTCGATTACATTTTTGTGGACACTTTCCGGGCAGCTCCTGCACGCACAGCAGAACTGACATGAATTACCTTCCACGTGATGTCCAAGTTTATCTGTATAGGGATCCAGCCCACCCGTCTCACCAAAACCGCACGCTTTTAAGACCTCGCCGTGCGAAACAAGCTGTGGGCGTTTCGCAACCCCAACGGCAGGATTTGAGTGGCTGTAAGCCGCTGCACAACTGAGGTGTACTTAAATGACAATTAGACTTCATCTTTCTGGCTATAGCTGCAATTAACGCCACTGCATATTCCTTTCCAAAAACGGGTACATTGAAATGCACAATTATGTAACTTCTCATGGAGACCGCTAAATAAGAACGGCTGTCCTATAAGTTCCCTTTAAGCTGGTTTTGCAAGGACCGTAGACCTACGACATTCTAGACATCAGGGATCGTGGATCTCCGCGATCGCAGACCTACGTGAAGTGTAGTACACATACACGCGGTGTACATGACTATCTAATCCCACGTCACAAAAACAAATCAAATAATATCACACAGTTATGAGTAATGAACTGTGGCAGGCGTATATTCCCATGATGTGCTGCAAAAATTACCTCAAAAGATTGGTACACATGACGTACCGTTGACCCATATGTATCAGGTGTCATGTGTCGTCCAACTTGTTTGCGCTTTGGGCGGATAGCGTCCGGCCTGAGCATACAGAAATGCCACGCGCATAAAAAATAATCCGCTTATCGCCGCCTGATGCGACCTTCACCTTGGCAAGATGGAATAAGCGCGTTAGGCATGCTCGCGGTCTTTCACGCCTGAACATTCGCCAACATCACGGTTCGCTTGTTAGCCTCACGGAGCGGAATTGGTACATCACATGGCGCCCCCCTTCATGCATCGGCAATGCTCCCCCTTGTGAATGTGCGTACCTTACCCTTTTGATATTTCAATCAGAATTTTTTCGCAAATCTGCATCGCAACCTTGGTTTATGCGGTTTACGTACAAAAGCGACACAAGGCATGACGGATGCCATAATACATGGCTCCAGTAGATTTAGCTCATCTGGAGTTCTTTAGCGCTCACTGTCATAGCACAGTACATGGGCCTCTAACATTTCGCCTGAATCGAATGCGACCGCTCCGGCCGAGATCGAACCCCCGTCTTTCGGGTCAGCACCCGTACAACATAACCACCGAACCAGCACTTGTCTGTCATACCCAGCAATTGCAAAGAAACGCATTTTTGAGCGGGAAACAGTTTTATATAATGTAGGATTTCACTACAACAAACAATATATCTGCAGATCATCCGAAGAGTTTTGTATTTTTTTCTATTAACGTTTTTCCTGTCTTCAAAATCATTCTCCGAAGGTTTTCTATGGTAGTGTCCACTGTTCCATGCGATCGATGCAACCCTGTAAGAAATAGATTTTGCAACATATCAGAAGTATAGAACAATTCATTCACTATTTCTATAGCAGTATCTATATCTATAGCAGAAATTTTTGTTCGAGAATGTTGAACATGAAAGAGGTCGCTGCTTTAAAATTTAGCTTGGAATGTTCTAGTGCTTGCGGAGTCATCCTCCTTTATTAAAGGCATATCCCGCAGATGGACTTCAGTCTGGGCAAGTTGGTGAGACATACTGGAAACTACACGCAGTCTCGTGTGTGTGTGCTCGTTCCTGCGAGGCGTCCGTGCGTTGGCTCTTGTTTTCCAGTATATCCCCAAAGCACCAATGCGAGGTGTTTGTTTAGGGCCTTGAGCCGCTCCTCCGCAGGAAACTTTTCGATGGGATGTCCTCGCATATACTCAACATATGGCGCGGTAAAAAAAAATACAAACCATAAAATGCTACATTATTCTATCACTCTAGAATGTTAACATCCCCTCTCTCCTGCACGAAGTACAAATTAATGGTTAAAGAAACATGTTGAACGGAGAGAGGGGGGGGAATGTTTAATACGTTCGGCCGTGGGGTGTAGTGGGTAGTTCGCTAGTAGAAACACGGAGGCGCATTTTGGTGTGTAACAAAAGCCAGCAGAAAAAACTAAAGATCAGCTCAATTTTTGTTGCGAGCCGACCAAGGAAAAGCAGGGAAGACAGTGAAGGGGTGAAAGAAAAAAATGTTGAATGGCATAACTTGCTCAAGGACATGTCACTCCTGTGACGTTTCTTCCTGGATTTTTATGTTTTTGGTTTTTGTTCAAGGCCGCGCTGTGTCACTTCGCTAGCCCAAAGAGTCCTTTGCATACACATCAAGCTGCCAGCAACGTTGAGTTAGGCTGTTCTAGTTCGTCGATCAAAGAGTTCCGGTGGATTTCTAATTAGTATCTCTACCTTTAAGGAGACTGTTTGGGCCTTTTCCTATGGTGCGTGTTACCTGCACTTAGACAAGGTACATTATCAATGGGCGATGGCTAGGCGAAGGAGAAGCTGAAAGAATGCCTGCACGAAGGCCAAGAAATTGCAGTGTCTTCATCGATGTGTCTACAATGAACGACGGGACTAACCAAGCTTCTTCAGCCTCTGGCGCAGTCGACGGAGGCTTGCTGTGCTCAACAAACAGAATTGAATGTCATGTGGCACTTTTCGCACATAGGCGACGAAAACAAGAAGGCAACGTTGCACTAATTGCTTTCTGCGCGGCGACCGTAGACCACCTGATATAATGCAGTGTGATATAGTCAAATGTGTGATATCTTCAAATATCATAGGTAAAGGAATCATTTTTTGATTATTTTTTATTTCAAACAGCAGCTTCTCACAAGACTGAAACATGCGAGGTCTTGCGATGGGGAACGGTCATTACAATTTTTAACAGATTTCCTTACTGTCACGGACGGGTAGTGCAAGAGATCTGCGGTGAGCTAATTGTGATCTCGCACGCACTGAGCCTTTGAGACTGTGGTGTACGAAGCTGTACATAGCGTCCACGTGATTTTACGCAAGCTGCATGACGTCTCCTGCGACTCTGTGCAAGACCCCTCCATGATTGTCTGGGCCGTACGAGGCGGTCTACGTGTTCCAACGCGAGTTGCAAGACAACCCTTGCCAGCTTTTTCATATCTGGCACATCTCTAAGAGGCGACATAGAATCCTTGTACAGCTATATGACACATCCTAGAAGCTCTACGAGACCTCGTAGTATTCTTGTACCATTCGCATATCTCGTGAAAATCTCATATAGAAGATTTACATCAAACAGCTATCTCATAGATTTCGCACAAACATTTTCAGCAGTGATACCTCAAGTTGGGCACGAATATTGTTTTTCGGTATAGAGAAGTCTCGAACGTTGTTTACATTATAGACGAGTGGTTAGAAGCCAAGGTCGAATACCCAACACCGGCATTCAATAAAGGGCATCTATGTCTTATACCTTGTGGTGATAGCATCCTGGGGCTGAAAGTATTTTCTGCTTTAAGAAATAGCTTGCCTTGTGTGGCAGCTATTCTGCATGCCTATTCCAGATCAACATTTACTTTACTGCGCCATTCTCTTCGGACGCAGTGAAGGCAATAAAAAGAAATTTGATCGCTCATCACACTTAATCAGAGATGTCTTCATCGCGGTGGCCTGTAAAGGCTAGTTTCGGCGGCACTAAGAACGAAGATATGTGCGCTTATATCGGTTGATACCGGTGTAATTTTAAAGAGGCTACTTCAAGCATTTAAGAGTCTTCTTCGCGTTAGAAGAGCACAAGAATTGAAACTCTGCTGTTGCTGCACACGAGTGTTGTCACATGCAAACCACAGGGATGCCACTGCTTTTTACGCATACCTGCGAGTTTGACGTTACCGCGATGCGATTCAAGTCCGCCATCCCTTAGCATATGCCAATTCGGAAGTCTTCATCGCAGCTGCTAGTCTTAAAGAATAATGAGAAGATATCTTATTTTCAGATAGAATTGCTAAAAAATATTTCTACTGCTGCTAACTACTGCCTTTGGTGTCCTTTTATGGTGTTTGAAATAAAGGAACGCGCAAAAGAAGTCTAATTCCTGAAAAAAAGTTTTCCTGAAGTTGGCCACCAAAAATTGTTGCGTGCATTATTACGGAGAAAAACCAGCGGTTGCGTAACACTACATGCACAGCGAGCAATTGAAATAGGGGGGCAGCGTCCCTGAATGCACTCTCACTGCAGGACACGGCTCGGAACGTGGCGAATACGAAACAGCGCGTGTTTTACTGAATCTTTTCGGCCTCTAAAGATTCCAGGGTCCTGTTTGATATATATATTTCACGCTGCTTATCTTTAGTGCGCAGTATTGCCTTATGTTCCCCGGTTCTACACCTTTAGTCTCTAAAAGGGGCATGTTCTTCAGTAAAAATCAGCATAACGCCTCAAGATAACGCCTGATAATGTACAATATCTTACTCGCATTGGGGCTTTGTGACGACAGGTTCTAATCAGCGCGTGTATTTGGGACGGAAAAGTACGAAGCATGACATTGCTGACGTAAGGACGCTTTCAAAGTTGTATAAAAACCGTCCGCATGTCTGAACAGCTCAGAAAGTTGCAGTTTTAATCTGCCAGCCAGTTGCTAGTGCGTAGCTCCTCATCGAGCGGACAGCCTCTTTCCACGCACTGCGTTCCCCTCGATAAGATTTACGGCAGCAGCAGTGGGCTACCTTCACCGGCCCAGCTTTGAAATGCTCCGCGGCGCCCTGCTAGCTACGATGATAGCGAAAGAGGTGTGGAGGCTGTATTTTCTGCTTACTGACATGCCGCCCGAGGACTTGGACAGTCTACGCGATGCAAATATTCTGTGGCTCCCGGGCTTACGACAGCTATCACTGCACAACGTCCCAAGTGCGGTCTGCGAAGCTATCCTCGATGGCCTGTCCTTTGAGGAAGGCTTGCGGAGCATAGCGTGGATTCGCAGCTTCCTTATCCCGAAGCTGAAGGTCCGAATCTGGCTGTTTTATCACCTCCGTATCGAACCAAACGTGGAATCTTGCACCGCCCTATTGGGCGGCATGGCGTCCGTTCTGCGATTCGGAGAACGCGACGCGACCGTCGCATGGACCGTGCGTGGAGGCACCATCTACGCCTGCTTGCTGACGGAAAACCCGGCATTCACGTCCTCGGAGCAGCAAGTCCTCTACGTAGTACTGTGGCCCGGACAGCCCATGGTGGCTTTCCACTCTTTTGGCAGGAGCCTTTTGTGGCGAGTGCATCTCGCTCTGCGTGGCGCGGTGAGTGGCAGCGGCGTGCGGGTGGAGGGTTTGCCTCACGGCGACTTCAGCACCATCGTCCGTGCTGCATCACTCTTGCTGGGCGTACCATCTGCACCTCCACAGCACCAGTAGCGCGTCGAAGCTATGGCTGGTTGGGTGACGAAGTAGTGAATCCTCTGCGTTTTCTGTGGTGCTGCAAGCAGCGATTGTCGCAGCTATTGAAGCTGCATTCCAGGGAGCAGTGCTTTTTTCGGCGTTGTGACCTTGAGACTCGCCATTTTTACAAAGTCTTTATACTGCTTGAAAACTTTTCATGTGCAGAATCACTTGAACAGCTCTTAGCTTTTCGTCGTGACCATGTTGAACCTTTGTTTAACTGAATTCTACCATATTTTATCAATGCCGAGACCTCATACTGTGGTAACAGAACGCCGAACCATAGCGAACATCTCTGTGCGTATCGCCAATACCGGCTGCGGACTATGAGTTATCAATAAAAGCTTATCTCACAAATTATTGGTGTACTACTTTGCATCACTGAAAGCTGTATCTCAGTGTTTAATCCTTTTCGCAAAGTTACAAACATTTTGTGAATGATGGTTCAGTCTGGGCGGAGCAGTGTGGCCGCCACAACGTGCTATTCTGATCACTCAGAAACCTTCTCCTTACACGAGTTGCTATCGCTATACGTGCCATTGTGGCACATCTGGGCGCAAAAAAAAAAACGTTCCTTTGTAAGCAGCCTTGTATCCTTGCTTCAAAGTTATTTTCATGCGTGACCTTCTTATTGCGCAGCCGCGGCGTAGTTCGTAGTGTGGTTGATAAAGTGCAAACTGCGGAACGAAACACGGGTCCTTTGATAAGCAGTGCTGATATTGACTTGTGGTAGGAGCAGTGACAGCGAAAAACTCATGTTCTCGGTGAAAAAAAAATTCTTGGATTCGTCTTACATGTGACAGGATCCAATGCAATGAATCCGCTAACCACAATTTGTGGCGCTTCCAGTCAATTGCTTTCGGAACACCTAGCAAGATGTGCTGAAATTAGCGCGCATACTACTATCACTGTGTCGGCCTAGGTAGGAAATACTTTTATTGCTCTAGAAAGGTCTTGTGCTAGTAGCAGTCGAGAAAGAAGAGGTCCATCTTCCTTCTCACAGGGTCGGTGCCCCTATTCCAGGGCACCACTGAGCTTCGCTGCTTGTTGGGTGTGTTGGATCAGCGCCTTATCGGCCTAAGGCGCTGTGAAGCCCACACTGCAGCGCAAGCTGTTTTTCGCAGAGTTTATAATATGCGATCTGGAAGGATGTTTTCTATATTTGATTGAGGGGCTTCAGGAAAGTGACTTATATTCGGAAAGAAAAGGTTCGGGAGCGGTTTCTTAACTGCAACGAAGTTTTCTTGTCTTTGTTGCACTACCCTTATCAGAGTCGTGAAGCTGACTGAGAACAAATGTGGCACGATGATTCTGCTCAGGCACCTGTAGTCACTTCTTCGCGCACTTCATCGTGCGTTCCCAGATATCCTTAGAGCATGCGGGGGTAGCGGTCTCGGTGCCAAAGGTGATCCAGAAACCAGCTACCTAGTGACGAGGGGGAAGGTCGCTTGGTGCTCAGCTTTCGTCGGTCTCTGGTCAGACAATGGGTTAGAGCCAAAGATTCGAAAACAAAACAATGTTTTTACAGCAAAGCGACGATACAGAAGATTTCACAATCACTCGTACGAACGCATACAAAGCTATCTACAGTGCAGTGTAAGTCGTACAATGTTACACTTGAGAGAGATTAGAATGAAAAAGAAATATTGCATATAATGTGCAGTAACACAAGTCAGATACAAACAAACAAAACACAATTTGTTAACCGGGCACTGCGACAGTGTGACGACCACAGGTTCCCGACGGATCCCCCCTCCGCAGGCTTTCGCACGCTGCCTTGCTGATCCGAGGCTCCCCGGGCGGCGTTGACCCCTGAGTCGAGCGGGCGCGCTTGTCTGAAGCTTGAACGGTGGCTCGGACTGACAGACAGCGTTGTAGTTGTTGCGACAGATGGAAGGATGAAACAGAAATTGCGCGAGCCTGCATACGGGCTCGTGCTGAGCCACAACCGCTGCCACGTGCAGATAGAGTAGAGTTAAAAGATATAATTGGAAAGATTGGTCAAATGGTTAGGGGAAACCTCCAAGGTGGAGTAGATTTGCTCCGGTGAAGCGGTGGTCCCGGGTTCGAACCCCAGACCAGGACGAATTTTTCTTTAACTACGAAGTTTCTGAGAAAGCTGTATAGCTTTCCTTTGTAGCCGTATGGCTGCGCTCGGGTGGATGTCAATGATTTATTGGAAAGATTGAAAGAACGGACGCGCGTCGCAAAAACCGCGTCCGCCGAAGCGACGACGCTAGTCAGCGCGCTTCATATGTCGATGCGCTTCGCATCTGTTCGTTCTTCGCGCCAAGCCAGGCGTGCACATACGCTTAATATCAGCTAAACAG
Source organism: Amblyomma mixtum (assembly GCF_055824585.1). Classification (NCBI taxonomy): domain Eukaryota; kingdom Metazoa; phylum Arthropoda; class Arachnida; order Ixodida; family Ixodidae; genus Amblyomma; species Amblyomma mixtum. Next base: position 21,145,239 of record NC_143020.1, on the reverse strand, counting down.
TTTCGTTCTCCTCCTTAGCAGTGCGTGCGCCTCCATTGGTCAGGCGCGGAGACTGGCTTGGAGAACCTTCCAGATGCGTCTTGCGTTGCGCCGTCGCCGGTGCACAAATGAAGAGGAGAGGACATCACTTAGCACGCTCAAGGCTACCACCTCTCCGTCAGTACTGAGTAGAAATTACGCAAACCTTCCCAAACAGTCGACGACGCACGCTGACATCATTCATTTGGCGCTGCGCTGGCGAGCAACGTGGAAAGGGCAGCGCCACACGCAAGGCTAGGTGCTCTTCTCCCCTGTTCTAGCGACGTGCGCTGGCGAGATTGCCTCCCCGCGGCGCAGGGTTCTCCAATATGCCCAGAATTTTTTGCCACCTGTAGCTCTTGAAGCAAGATTATTAAGGCGAAAGCCTTTAATGGCTCATGCTCGCGGCTGCGTCTGTCCGTGCGCTGGAATCGTGACAACTGTGGCCTCTCCTCCACGCAGCGGCTCGACCTCCTCCCCTCCTTACAACCGACGTGCCGGTAGTGGGCACAGCTGTGCATAGCAACCATGACGTCGCACAGTAGCGGCAGAACGAGCGCGCGCGCGTCGGCGGTGGCAGCTTCACCGCCGCTCCTTCGCCAGACATCTATCTCGTAGCCGTCGAGTGAGTGGGACGTATGGCTCCGAAGTGGTCCGGAGAGTCCCTAGTTTACTTCAAGCACCTTTGGGTAATTCAAAAAGAGATAGAGAGAATTTTTAATGAATAAAGGAGAGATCTGCCTGGTTACGCGCCTAGCATGCTACCGCAGATGGGTAATTTAAAGGGATGTCGGCGAACACTGTGGCAATTCCACTGGGGCGCCATGTACAACATTTTATATCCACAAGGCTTTCGCCAAGCACACTTTCGAATTTCCAAAGTGTCTTCGGTAATATTTCGTTACCATAGCCAACACGCAAGGGTTTTGCAGAAAATTATTTGGTTTGGTTTTGGTTTATGGGGTTTAACGTCCCAAAGCGACTAAGGCTATGAGAGACGCCGTAGTGGAGGGCTCCGGAAATTTCGACCACCTGGGGTTCTTTAACGTGCACTGACATTGCACAGTAAACGGGCCTCTAGAATTTCTCCTCCAAAGAAATTCAACCGCCGCGGCCGGAATCGAGCCCGCGTCTTTCGGGTCAGCAGCCGAGCACCATAACCACTGAGCCACCGCGGCGGCTGAAAATTATTTTCATGAAAGGAGAAATACATGAAAGGCGAAATACAGGTGAAACATTCCGCTCGAGGCCTCTTGTTTCAACCAAATTGTAGCTGCGTTTAGCCAGTGATAATTTCATTTTAAAATTCATGCGTAAGTCTGCCTAGCGGACGGTTTAATCCGCTTTAACTTCATTTAACTATACGACAATAAAAGTAATGCGCCTTTCACGTCTATGGCTACCATTAACTCTTTTATTTCTTCTTTAGAAATTTTTGCACGTATGTTTTGTTTTTCATGACCAAGCCGTTCACGTTAACACTGCTCGCCGCCGCAGCATTTCTTGTCGCTGGAGCTTTTAGAGCGCAGCTCTTTGGCGCCCGTCCCCGCGCTTCGTTATTCAGAATCTCGAATTGGGTTGCAGCCTCAAATCGCAACGGAAGACGGTCTTGCTGTTTTTGCTGCGGATGTACAGTCGGGGACAATACTCTCCGGACCACGTGTTCCTCTAACGAAGCCTGTAGCTCTGCTATTGGTCGACGGCTGGCGACCATACTTGTGGAGGGAAAAGTTAAATCTTTGTGTTCATTCATCTCCACAAGTGTGGTCCCCAGCCGCTCTCTGATTGCAGAGATATAAGCTTCGTTTGAGGAACACGTGGTCGAGAGAGTTTTGTCCCCGCTTGTATTTAACCATTCTACGCACAGTGATCTCATTCGTATGGTGATCGCTACTGACATCACAAAGGCATATGACGACGCGTTCACTCTGCAGTTCCTGGAACTCTCTAGATCTCGGTCTTTCGTATCGGTTTTTCCTGTCAATTAACTCATTTTTAACAAACAAAACCTTAAATGTACATGTCTATGGGAAGCCTTCTGGTAAGTTTACCTCCAACCGCAATGTACCTCAGAGCTCCGTGTTCGCCCCCACATTATTCAACGTAACTTTTATCCCTCTTGTCCGAGCCCTATAGAAAATGCCTTCTGTACGCGTGCTTGCGTATGCCGACGACATAACCTTGTGGTCCTGTCACCCAGATGCGTCTGTGCAACAGCTGGCGCTCCAGCAAGCCTTTGGGCCTGACCCTATTGTGTAATAAGTAATGTTTCATTCGCATTGGAAACAGATGTGGCTTACGAAAAGCAACCCCTTTTATCTGCACGGTAGATTATTCTCAATTTCCTCAAGTACAAAGTGTGCTAGGTCTTCTACTTCATACATCTGAGACTAGAACTCCAGGGACTCCATGGCTAAACGCTACCTGTAAATCGGCTCAAGCTACTCTCGGTCTGATTCGACGCATAGCTATGCGCTCTGGCGGAGCGCCTTTTGATACTGCCCGTCAGCTCGTGCCCGACATCTTCCAGCCGCAGATAGTGTACCAGGCCCAATTTCATAGCCTCACCCGTCGACAGTGGGGCTCCGTTGAATCAATCAACCGGGAGACTATGCGCGCCATAACTCATCTTCCTCTTATCGCATCCATACCCATATGCAAGAGTACGCTCAACTTAATACATTAAAAGAAATCGTCGACCAGCGTGAGGCAAACAGAGCACGCAAGATGTCGCTTGAACTTCATCGTTTACTTACTCTTCCTCTATGGTCATACTGTCAATTCACAGACAATCGCTCCTCTGCTTCGACACCGATATCAGCCGCGCATTTACCTTCAGGGTGCATAGTATACTCCGATGCATCACACACAGCGCAGGGAGTTACCGCAGTTTACAGTCTCTTCCATCGTCATCTTAACTCCCGCGCTACATAGAACACGAATACTTGGTCCCCTCTTGCCGTTGAGCTTCAGGCGATACACAATGCAATTGTTACCCTTACACGCGTACCGGCTTTCGATATTGTTCACATTCACACTGATTCCCTTGCCACCCTTAAGCAGCTTAAGGTTGTACGGCGCGCATTCCAAACTACGCAGTCCATTCACCAGCTTTGCACAAAATACCCCTGTCCTGTGCGTGCACACTGGATTCGCTGCAATGCTCACGATCCGCATAATTTTTATATGTATACAATTACACACCTTGACACATCAGACATCCCGCCACCTTCCCCTCTTCCCCCAGATTTATTCCTGCCCCATGTTTCCGAGAAACAGGCTTTGCGTCAGCGAATACGCACTCTGATTCCACTGTGTTCCCACCATCTCCTCCGTAGTCTCACTCGGGTGGAGGAGGTGCGCCGGATTCAGGCAGAAGTTGCTCTGACTCCTTCTGTGCGTCACCGGTAGCATGACAAACGTTAAGAACTGACTGAAAAGTGTAACAATTGATTTGCTGCGCCAGACCAGCGTGACGAAAAACACTTGCTGTGGACTTGCCCGGCTACAGCCTACGTGAGACGATGCTTCCTATGAAAGGTGGCCTTCCGATAGGACTTTGCAAGCGATTTTTGCAAGTGGACACTTGATAATCACATTATTGGGAACTTTTGCCACTTTTTAAGCGATGCTTGTTTGAACTCCTTCTAACTTTCTCTCTGTTTCTAATTATGCCTAATGGCAAACATCTAGAATAATAAAAAAAATTCTTGGCACTAGATAATCATGCTTCTATTCATACTTCGTAGTGTTCCGAGTCACAGGGCAAGAAGAGTGCTCGCGCATGAGGTACGTACGCCCAACAGACGTGGTATTCACGAATGTTTGGCACCCACCTACAAAAACTAAAGTTCTTTCAGATTCAGTGTTTCAAAAGTGAAAGAAAGTCCCTTTCCATGTTTCTTAAAAGTGTCTTAAATAATAACAGTAGAGCAGTAATGTAAACGATTCAGCTTGTACAAAATGATCAAACAATCGCAAACATATCGCTGTATTTTATAGCTTTGTCCATGTGACAAACACACACTAGAATCTGGTCAGTGCTTCCTGAATGAATGGCACTTAAAATCGCTACAATGGAAGGCCGGCCGCATATCGCTTAGCTTTAAATACTGTTGGTTGCTGAAAAGTCATAGGATAGCTTTCAAGGCAAAATTTTTAAAGGGGTAAACCACTTTCAATAGATATTCTAGCAGTATTCTGTAAAAGTACAACGCCAGGTTAATCATTGCAATTCTTATGTGTTTTGAACAGCTCCCAGTGAACTATCCAATGAAATAGCTACGTCTCTATCGCTAGAAAAAAGGCGAAGCGCACATTCCGTTCTGTTTTCAGGCAATTATTTACTTGCTTAGAATTATTTACAGGCAAATGGTCACTGTGATCTGTTAGTTTAAAGATCACTGTTGTAGCTGTTTTAGAGGCTACTGACAAGTGCCATTTTTACTCGCTGTAACCGGAAGCCGCATCACAGGCTTATACATTTTTGCACTAAAAAATGCTTTCAACGCATTGGCTTTACATTTCACAATATGTTTATAAAAATTGTCGCTTACAGCATCTTTGCGGGTGTAAGCAATTATTGATTTTGATATTGGTTTATAGTGTTTAACGTTCCAGAGCGGCTAAGGCTATGAGAGACGCCGTAGTGGAGGGTTCCAGGTAATTTCGACCAGCTGGAGTTCTTTAATGTGCATTCCCATCATACATTACACGAGCATTTCACTTGAACCGAAATGTCAGTGCCGCGGCCGGAATCGCACCCGCGTCTCTCGGGTCGACAGCCGAGCTCCATAACCACTAAGCCACAGCAGCGGATATTGGTTTTGAATTTCTAGGATAAATTTGTAAACAAGGGAAGGGTAATGAGGGGCTCGTTATAAATATGACAGAAGCCAACAGCCACAGAAACCAAGGGGCACAGGGGATTTTTTCTTTTTTTATTTAATTTATTTATTTTGTGCTGTTGATCAATTTAGAATATTACTGAATATGTTATCGCTTAAAGATAATTGATTAGAAAAGCAGAAGAAAAATCAAACCACATGCCGCCGGTGGGATCCGAACCCACGACCTCCGAATTACGCGTCCGGTGCTCTACCTCTGAGCTACGGCGACGGCTGTCAATTCTTCTGCTTTCGGGGGTATTTATGTTTACAAGTAACCTAACCTTGAGAGTGTTCATCAGCGCCACCCACGTTCATAAGCGGCGGACGTAGAACGTCCTGAGTTACCGCAGGTGTGACGTAGAACGTCATCGAACGGAGAGAGTGGAAGCTGCGTGAGAACCCTCTTATGCTTCCTTTGGCGTCAAGGCTGCCAGAATCGAGGCCCTCGCTAAGCAATTAAGCAAACAAGAGAAGGGTAATGAGGGGCTCGTTATAAATATGACAGAAGCCAACAGCCACAGAAACCAAGGGGCACAGGGGATGTTTTCTTTTTTTTTATTTAATTTATTTATTTTGTGCTGTTGATCAATTTAGAATATTACTGAATATGTTATCGCTTAAAGATAATTGATTAGAAAAGCAGAAGAAAAAACAACCACATGCCGCCGGTGGGATCCGAACCCACGACCTCCGAATTACGCGTCCGGTGCTCTACCTCTGAGCTACGGCGACGGCTGTCAATTCTTCTGCTTTCGGGGGTATTTATGTTTACAAGTAACCTAACCTTGAGAGTGTTCATCAGCGCCACACACGTTCATAAGCGGCGGACGTAGAACGTCCTGAGTTACCGCAGGTGTGACGTAGAACGTCATCGAACGGAGAGAGTGGAAGCTGCGTGAGAACCCTCTTACGCTTCCTTTGGCGTCAAGGCTGCCAGAATCGAGGCCCTCGCTAAGCAATTAAACAAACAAGGGAAGGGTAATGAGGGGCTCGTTATAAATATGACAGAAGCCAACAGCCAAAGAAACCAAGGGGCACAGGGGGTTTTTTCTTTTTTTATATTTAATTTATTTATTTTGTGCTGTTGATCAATTTAGAATATCACTGAATATGTTATCGCTTAAAGATAATTGATTAGAAAAGCAGAAGAGACAACAACCACATGCCGCCGGTGGGATCCGAACCCACGACCTCCGAATTACGCGTCCGGTGCTCTACCTCTGAGCTACGGCGACGGCTGTCAATTCTTCTGCTTTCGGGGGTATTTATGTTTACAAGTAACCTAACCTTGAGAGTGTTCATCAGCGCCACCCACGTTAGAGCATCAGCGCCACCCAGAGGTAGAGCACCGGACGCGTAATTCGGAGGTCGTGGGTTCGGATCCCACCGGCGGCATGTGGTTGTTTTTTCTTCTGCTTTTCTAATCAATTATCTTTAAGCGATAACATATTCAGTAATATTCTAAATTGATCAACAGCACAAAATAAATTAATTAAATAAAAAAAGAAAAAATCCCCTGTGCCCCTTGGTTTCTGTGGCTGTTGGCTTCTGTCATATTTATAACGAGCCCCTCATTACCCTTCCCTTGTTTGCTTAATTGCTTAGCGAGGGCCTCGATTCTGGCAGCCTTGACGCCAAAGGAAGCATAAGAGGGTTCTCACGCAGCTTCCACTCTCTCCGTTCGATGACGTTCTACGTCACACATGCGGTAACTCAGGACGTTCTACGTCCGCCGCTTATGAACGTGGGTGGCGCTGATGAACACTCTCAAGGTTAGGTTACTTGTAAACATAAATACCCCCGAAAGCAGAAGAATTGACAGCCGTCGCCGTAGCTCAGAGGTAGAGCACCGGACGCGTAATTCGGAGGTCGTGGGTTCGGATCCCACCGGCGGCATGTGGTTGTTTTTTCTTCTGCTTTTCTAACCAATTATCTTTAAGCGATAACATATTCAGTAATATTCTAATTTGATCAACAGCACAAAATAAATAAATTAAATAAAAAAAAGAAAAAATCCCCTGTGCCCCTTGGTTTCTGTGGCTGTTGGCTTCTGTCATATTTATAACGAGCCTCTCATTACCCTTCCCTTGTTTGCTTAATTGCTTAGCGAGGGCCTCGATTCTGGCAGCCTTGACGCTAAAGGAAGCATAAGAGGGTTCTCACGCAGCTTCCACTCTCTCCGTTCGATGACGTTCTACGTCACACCTGCGGTAACTCAGGACGTTCTACGTCCGCCGCTTATGAACGTGGGTGGCGCTGATGAACACTCTCAAGGTTAGGTTACTTGTAAACATAAATACCCCCGAAAGCAGAAGAATTGACAGCCGTCGCCGTAGCTCAGAGGTAGAGCACCGGACGCGTAATTCGGAGGTCGTGGGTTCGGATCCCACCGGCGGCATGTGGTTGTTTTTTCTTCTGCTTTTCTAACCAATTATCTTTAAGCGATAACATATTCAGTAATATTCTAAATTGATCAACAGCACAAAATAAATAAATTAAATAAAAAAAAGAAAAAATCCCCTGTGCCCCTTGGTTTCTGTGGCTGTTGGCTTCTGTCATATTTATAACGAGCCCCTCATTACCCTTCCCTTGTTTGCTTAATTGCTTAGCGAGGGCCTCGATTCTGGCAGCCTTGACGCCAAAGGAAGCATAAGAGGGTTCTCACGCAGCTTCCACTCTCTCCGTTCGATGACGTTCTACGTCACACCTGCGGTAACTCAGGACGTTCTACGTCCGCCGCTTATGAACGTGGGTGGCGCTGATGAACACTCTCAAGGTTAGGTTACTTGTAAACATAAATACCCCCGAAAGCAGAAGAATTGACAGCCGTCGCCGTAGCTCAGAGGTAGAGCACCGGACGCGTAATTCGGAGGTCGTGGGTTCGGATCCTACCGGCGGCATGTGGTTGTTTTTTCTTCTGCTTTTCTAATCAATTATCTTTAAGCGATAACATATTCAGTAATATTCTAAATTGATCAACAGCACAAAATAAATAAATTAAATGAAAAAAAGAAAAAATCCCCTGTGCCCCTTGGTTTCTGTGGCTATTGGCTTCTGTCATAGGATAAATTTGTGTGAGAGATAACTGCTTTTCTTATATCTCCTGGCCGTTCCATTGGAACAGTCCTTTCATGAACACCGCAGAGCCTCCTCCTCTGTCGGCTTGTGAAAGCGACAGCGGTTGCTGTTCATGACCCGTTTCCAACCTCTCCAAAGAAACGACACTCTGTACGAAACAGCTCTTTTCATCGGACAGCCTGTAACATCAAGCCAGCATCTCGCCGAGTGCTCCGCCGTCGCATTCTTTTAGACGAATCAGTGGCGTCAAATCTTGAATCGGAACAGACAGCGGTACGTCATACATATACATAGGTCCTTTGTTATGAAATCCGCGTATAATCTAGGGCAAATCTACCGTGAGGTTTCCATTGCCTTCTCCCTTCCGCTTCACCTTCTCCGGAACTTTTAGGGCTTGCCTAAGGTAGCACCTCCATCAGAGGTCAATGAGTAACCCCAGCAGCCATTTCAGGTACGGGCCTGGCCGCGGCGGTCGAATTTCCGTGCAGGCGAAATTCTAGATACCGTGTACTGTGTGATGTAAGTGCACGTTAAAGAACCCCAGGTGGCCGAAAGTTTCCAGAGCCCTTCACTACGGCGTCCCTCATAGAGTGAGTCGCTCTCGGACGTTAAACTCCGTAAACAACCAAACCAAACCTTTCAGGTAGCGCAGTTTAGACTGCGTCAGCCAGAAAAAATTCTGAGCTGTGCACGTTTCCAACATCATTACTCGATGCAAACGCGCCTGGGGGGAAATTTCCAAACAAAATTTTCTGTACCACCATCACAAGTACCCATGAAGGCCTACCAGTACCAAAAATTTTTTGTTTGCATTAGGTTTTGTTTGGTTGTGAACTGAGCTTTTTCTTTCGCTAGTTCATAGGCTACCAATACCGTCGGCACGATATCTCCTACCTCGGGCCCTGGTATTCGGCCTTTTCTGAGGCAGACGGCGATGTTGCAGTCACAGCATGTCGTGAACACGATATTGGTAGTCATAGAATTGACGAAAAGAATCACTTGGTAGACATAGAAATAAGGGAAAATTGGAAAAGAAGCATACTTAAGCAAAGTGGATTATTGTGCTGGGTGGTTGCATTCTTGAGACAACTGCAGGGAAAAAGAGCACTCACATGAGGAAGGAACGGAGCCATACAAGGACGATCGCCGCACTCCCGAAGGATTTATTTCAACAAGGTGAGCTGAACATGAGAAATTTTCAACTGCCACCGCAGACCTACCATGAGCAGCAGTTAGGTCTCAAAAATGCAACCAATTCGCTCAAGGGTTAGTTTTACAGCTACATAAAACGCAACAGTCAGGTGCATAGGCCTGTACATCAATTGGACATGACGGTGGCAATCAAAGAAAAGAGGAGGTTTTCTTTTAAACAACGTTATGCTGGTGAAGTAGTGAAGCAATCGATACAATCCTGAAAGGGAAGCTTAGTGCTTGAAAAAAAAAACTACAGATAATTTGCGAAAACGTAGATTTGTGCTATGTAGAAGGTGATGATCTGGCACTGTCGCCAGGCGGAGGAGTTGGAAGTTGATGAAGACGACGCCGCGCAGTGCAGAGCGCTAGTGCCATTAAGCCTGAGAACATCATCATGATCATCGCTAGTGTATGGTGCTGTATAACACGAGGCGTCTTCGGCTGCTTCGGTTGCCTATAGTACAAGGCTGGGGTTGTGAAATCGACTATAAGCGTTCTGGGCTTCTCCTTTTTTGAAATGTGAAGACATGTCCAAGTCTTCGCACATTTCACATTATCATACCAACAGAATGCCCAAGTGCTCTACCATACATGTTGGCAATGCCAGGACCAACCGGACAGAGCGTTAGTAGTGCCACATCCGCCACACCAGCAGTGGGAGGAGGCCCTGATCAGCGACACACTGGACCAGCAAGCCTGTGTCATCCAGCTAGTCCGTAAGTCAGCTGCCGCCAGCGGACCCCTGGACTAGGGTCACCGACCAGCCGGTGCCTGGGATTTACTTACTCTCTTCTAAATAAATTACTCCCTCTCTCTTTTTCGGCACTATTTTCATGCAATAAATAAACTGTGGCGATAGACTTCTGACCTCGCGCAGTGCCCTTCGGAGTGGTCTGCTCGCGCCGCTGCAAGGTGGAGACCCAGGCGTGGATGTTGATGTGATTTCTTTTTCTGCCTGTTTTTCTATGCGGATACACATCAGAAACTGTCGATTTTGCTAGGCTCTGAACCACCGGATCAGTGCCTTTGCACTGAGAGAACTTTTCACTGATGGACGCAATGAATGGTTTTAAAATATGCCGTTTTGGAGCAAAGCGGCCCATCCCGTCTATCCTCATTGTGAAGAATGTTGTATCACGGTCTTAAAAGTTAAATCTGATTGAGAGGCTGCCGCCGCGTTCCCTCAGAGTGGAGAACAGTTCAGTAGAAAGCCTGAGGGAGGTAGGAGCGTTCACTTGAAGGCGTTGCCTGGCGGTCGGTTCCGGCACCTGAAAGAGGAATCATTTCCGCTATTGCATTGCAGAATGGAACGCACTGTCCATTCGTTCCCGACCGCGGCGGCTCAATTTCGATGGAGCCGAAATTCTAGAAGCCCATGTACTGTGCGATGTCAATGCACATTAAAGAACCCCAGGTGGTCGAATTTTCCGGAATCGTTCACTACTGGCACCCTTCATAGCCTGAGTTGCTTTGGGATGTTGAACACAATAAAATTAAGGCAGAACTCAGCTCTGTACCGCTTGGTGGTAGCACGAATCGGTGAGAGCGAGCTTCGTCGTCTTCCTGTTCGAGTCGGCACTCGAAGCCCTCGATCGATGGGATGCGCCTTTCCCTGCAAAGGTCAGTGGCGACAAAAAGAGACAAAGAGGCTCACGGAAAGGACGGAGGTCTGAATTAAGAACGCAAGAGAATATTTTTCAGGAATGCTCTGCTGAGGAACGAGCTTTTTGCGGCCAGCTCAGTGTTCTGAAAGAAAGTGCCGCTCCTGTCCATATAGAAGACCCCGTGTAGTGGGCTGAGAAAACATAGCAGCGTTGGTGCTGCAGCAAACCGCAGCAGAGACATTGTGGACAGCAATATCTGGCTATACGTGCTGCTGGCGCGAAAGCAAGGAGTCATCCCATAGCGAAAAAGAGGATGTGCTAAAAATGCATTTCAAACGTATTGTATTAATTTCATATTTATTTCGCATTTTTTTGTCCCTATGCTTAAACTGCAATACGAATGCTTTCTAAGTATACTAGGAATTATATTTTAAACGTTCTTAAAAATACGTGAAAAGCACATTTTTGCCCGCTTAGCATATTTATAATGCATTAAAAATATAATAAAAATATACATTAGAAATATACTAAAAATATACATGTAATACATTAAAAATATGTTTACTCGTGCTTAAAAAAAGTCTGCTGGGCGGCTCCATGGAATGACACGGGTTAATTCAACTGGAGAACAAATCGTACACGGGTACTTAATAATAATAATAATAATAATAGCCTTTATTTCCATCAACATGATGGGGGAGGTTAGAGAAAAAAAGCTGGAAAGCTTGACTGGTTCCCGCCCCCCCATATCAAATACATGATTGCTTCCATCAAGGCAGAAATCAGCGGACAACAGAATACATTTCAAAGAACAATCATAGCTAACATGACAAATAAGAATAACACGTAATAAAGCAAGTTATCATGAAAAAAAAGACAGCGTAGTAACAAGAAACAAACAGACACTGATATAACTCTAGTGCTATTTAGGATATATCGCATTCACATGGCTCTAGACATACACAAAACTACAAATGCATACTTACGCGTGGAAAATAGCACACTTCAAGCCACAACAAAAAGAGCACAAGATCCAAGAAACGAGAAAAACAAATCAATTCAGGCACAGTAGGATGAAGGTAGAAATGATCTTCAAGTAAACACATTTGAGCACGAAAAAAAAAATCTTAGGTCCTGCTTTGATGCGTTTTCGGGATGTACGGTGTGTCTATAGCAAATATTCAATATTTCTGGCAGTTTATGTTTAATCATTTGCTTTCCGTAGTTTGTTCTGCATCTCTCAATGTTCCAGATTTCCCGACAACGTGTATCATGCGAAGGTATTCTATTTGTTAAGGAAGCTAAGGAAGAAAGGAAGTTGATGTTTTGTTTGACATCTTTTTTGTAAGTTAAGCACAGGCGGTAAGGGTAGAGCTGGGTGATTTTTATAATCCCTAACTTTTCATATAAAGGCAAACTTGGGTGATCCCGTGGAACATTAAAAACATGTCGCAGCATTCGTTTCTGCAATGTAAGGACTCTTCTTAAATTTGTAGCAGTAGTACTCCCCCAGGCTAAGTGGGCATAATTAATGTGAGAGTCAAATAAAGCATTGTAAAGAATGACCTTCACCTTTAATGGCAACAACTCTTTATTAATGTATGTAACTCCTACGATGCTTGAAATCTTGGAAACAACATGTTCCACGTGATCATCCCATGACAGGTGTTCATTAAAAACTACACCAAGAGTCTTGAAGGCATAGACTATTTCTATTTTTGAGTTGCCTAACAACAAATCTGTATTAACAGAAACGTTTTTATTTTTGGGACGAAAAAGTATGGCCTTAGTCTTTGACGTGTTAATTTTTAATGCGTTAGCCTTAGCCCAATCATTTAGCCGTGCTAATGAGTTGTTTGCATTAGTGATCAGGTCATTAGGATTCGCAGCAGAGAAAAGCATAGTCGTATCATCGCCATAAATTATATAATTAGTGTTCGGATCGATATGTACAATGTCATTTAAATAGATATTAAATAAAAAGGGACCAAGGATACTTCCCTGAGGTACTCCTGACGTTATTGGTTTTACAACTGACGAGAAACCATTGAGGTAAACATACTGCTGACGATCATTTAAATACGATTTCAGCAGCTTTAGAACATTTCCAGCCGCCGCGGTGGCTGAGTGGTTATGGTGCTCGGCTGCTAACCCAAAAGACGCGGGTTCGATCCCGGCCGCGGCGGCTGGAATTTCTTTGGAGGAGAAATTCTAGAGGCCCGTGTACTGTGCGATGTCAGTGCACGTTAAAGAACCCCAGGTGGTCGAAATTTCCGGAGCCCTCCACTACGGCGTCTCTCATAGCCTTAGTCGCTTTGGGACGTAAAACCCCCATAAACCAAACCAAACCAGAACATTTCCACGTATTCCATATGCTTCTAATTTTCTAAGCAAGAGAGAATGGTTTAGAAAGTCGAATGCTTTCGTAAAGTCCACAAACACACCTAAGGCCAATTCTTTTTGCTCAAAAGCATTTAAGATGAACTCTTTTTGTTCTAGTAATGCCAGTTCTGTTGACCGGTGTTTACGGAAGCCAAACTGTGACCTGGTTAGTATGTTGTGTTTATCGCAAAAGTTAGTCATTTTGAAGAGAATCACTTTTTCTAAACCCTTAGAGAAAACTGGAAGTATTGACACAGGTCTATAATTAGCAACGTCGTTCTTATCACCTTTTTTATACAACACTGTGACTTTCGCAAGCTGTAATCGCTTCGGAAACACTCCCTGCAATAAGCACAGGTTAAATATGTAGGCCAAGCAAGGTGAAATAATTTCTATTACATGTTTCACAGGCTGGATTTTTATGCCATTTGCATCGCTGCTCTTGCTATTGTTTAGTCCCTTAAATACTGAAACAACTTCATCCTCAATTACAGGGCTCAAGAAAAGGGATTCCTGGTGTGCTACTTTAATATAACTGAGTGCACCATGAGTAGGACTGTCTGGGTTAAGATTGACGAAATATCTATTGAACTCGTCCGCCAATCGTGCCCCTGAGATTTGTTCCTTGCCAAGCTCGATCTTCGTAACAACGGTTTGATTCGTGCGGCGGTATAGGAGTGCGTTTAGTTTTTTCCAAATTTCATCTGTCTTGCCTGCTGAGGTCTCAAAAGAATTGCAAAAGTAATCATTTCTCGCACACCTAATCTCTTTTGTCAATTTGTTGCGAAATATTTTATAAGTTTTTAATACATCTAGATCACGAGTCGCTAGAAATTTAGCATATAGTTTGTCCCTTGTTTTCATCTTTCGCAGAAGTTCGCTTGTCACCCGCGGCTTACGTATCTTCTTTGACTTTGAAAGTATCTTCATAGGAAAACACTGATTGTATATTTTTAAAAATAGCAGAAAAAATATATTAAAAGCACTTTCAGCGTCTGTCTCATTAAACACAACACTCCAATCGACACATGAAATTTGCATTTTAAACATGTTCATGGCTGTTTCTGAAAAGTCCTGAAAATATTGCGGTACAAGTTTCTTTTTGGGCATAGTACACTTCTCTAAACACATATATATGCCAAAGTGGTCACTTATATGGGTGCACATTGTTCCGGCCTTTATATTTGTTCCATGCAAGTTAGTTATAAACAAATCAAGCAAAGTGGAAGATGTGGGTGTCACTCTTGTTGGTTCCTTAATAACATTCTTACATCCGTAAACGTTTATTAATTGTTCAAGTTCTCGTTTTAAAGGCAAATCCCCAAGCATATTAATGTTGAAATCACCGCCAATGACTACACGTAGCTTATTTTCATTAGAAAATGTCAGCAATGATTCTAAAAATACAAAAAAGTTTTGCACATTCCCAGTTGGCGGACGATATACTACGCCGATTAAATATTTTTCAACTACCAAACAAAGAACTTCATAATCTTCATGCATGCAAGTAAAGTTTGGCACTTGGTCACAAACAAGGTGTTTCTTCACCATCAAAGACACTCCTCCTCCACGAGAGGTGGTTCTGTTTAACAGATAAGTGTTGTAAGAAGGTAATTTTAGAGCATTGGCTTCATCATTATACCAGGTCTCAGTTAACATAACTACGTCAAAAGCAAAATCAAGCCTACTGAACAGTATTTCAAATTCGGCGGTTTTTTTTCGTGCTGACTGGGCATTGAGATGAAAGAGTTTGAAAGCATTTGCATATTCCCCTCCACAGACTTCTCGAAAGTCCGATGGGGCAATGTAATCATTTTTTGGGATTGCCATGATGCTGACTACAGGCTGGTAAAGAAAGATTAAGAGCCTATGCACTTTGCTCCAGGTCTTCCTTGCATCTCACGTGATGGGCTGTTGTTCCATCTTTCTGGCGGACAAAAACTTTCCCGTTCCTATGCCAGGCATATTTGAAATTGCGTTCTTTAGCCCAGTTTCTTATTGCCTCAAGCAAAGCCCTGTTTCTTTTAGTCAAGTTTTCTTGTATGTAGCAACGCATTTTCGACTGACTGAGTTCTGCTTTCTTGCTTAGGAACTGATCCTTTAAAGCCTTCCTTGCTAAATGTACAATGATGCCTGGTATCCTATCTTTCGATCCTGGAAGCCTGTGCAGAGTGACAACGTCTTCACTTGTTAAGTCTGGAAGGTTATCATTACTTATCATTAATCATCAGGAGTCTGATATTATAAGGTCACGTGATTGAATGGGAACGGCAGATACCTACACACAGCATACCAAGACGACAGCGACACAGCAAATCACAAATCCTACGACAAGCGCTATACTTGGCTTGCCGTATATATACCCAGCGAAAGCGACGCACTATTTTGCACGGTGAGGCCTTTTTTCGCGCAAATACTGTGGGCTGCCAAATTATCGTAGAAGTACCCTACTGGTCGCGTTCGAATCTGGGGTTAATTGAGAACGGAATTGCTAGTTGAAACTTGCGTCAGGCACAGGTCAGGAGTCGGGCTGTCAACCAACAGATACATGGGCGTGTAAGGAAGCCGGTCTGCCCTGCCAGACGGGGTCCTTTCCGCTGGCTTATTCGGACCCAGAAGTACCCAAGGCGCTTTTGCTGGTATAATGCTATCACGTTCTCACACGGAAATGTTCGAATGACATTGAGTGGAATGACATTCGAGAATAGGAATGACATTCGGACTGCCGCGGTGCTGCACGACACTTTCGAAACGCATTCGAAAGCCTCAGCTCGTTTTCAGTGTACAGCGACGACGACGACGGCGGTCACACTAGTCCGACAACGACAGTATATATCACGCTGAACAACAGCATGTAATTATAGTGAAATATCTAGTTTACTATAATATGATTCTAGAGGGACACGTTTTTCAGGCCAACGACACCGACGAATCCGGTCGGCGGACGGTCAGCCTTGTCGGCGGCTGAGCGAGAGCACGGTCACGGCCGCTAGATACAAAGCGCAAATCAAGCGGCCGTGGCACGGTGATGAGGCGGCGGTGTGTATTTGCTCGCGCTTCTAAATGAGCGAAACGAACGACGATATTTCACATGCGCACACCTGAACACTCAACAACGATAAACGCTCGCCAAATCAATTTCAGTCGACGACGGCTCTCTTCTTCCGCAACGACTAGGCCCAGCGAGTTCGCAGGGTTGGATCAGTGATTGCGGCGGTTGTGAAGAGCGAATCACAAGGTTTAGCGAATGCAAACGGTCACCGGATGTAATTTTGGCAACAGTGACCTGAAATCAACTATTGCTTACATCGCAGGGCACGCGTACGATGAACGGGAAACGCCGGTGTGACCCAGACCGCCGAGCCGTGCTTTACGGCCAGCAGCAGTAGTCGCCGTCGCTAGCTTGTGGAGAACAAGTTAGACCGTTTCAGTTAAAGCGAACAGTCGCCAAACATACTTCTGGATGAAGTAGTTTAAAAAAAAGTACTGGTCACGTCGGAGAAACCCGGGACAAGAAGCGAGAAGCGCCGATACTGCGCGATGCCAACAACCCGGCTGCCAGGTGTTTCTCAGGCGTGCGATCGCATCATCGCTTCCCACACATTGTCGCACTGAGTGAACAAGCACGAGTACAACCAGTAAAAAAGAAAACAGATTGTTTAATAGAACTAAAGCGCAGATTGCGTTTTATGTTATGAAGAGAGCACTAGCTGTTCGTACGCAGCGATGTAAACAACAGTATGAGTGCAGTCGTCCTCATCGGCGCACTCCTGGGGAAATTTCATGCTGACGCGGTTAATATTCATTGGCGTAATATTATCTTCAAGCACTCCCTTATACAGAACATGCGTAGCAGAGTTAGATGACATTCGGTTGGAAGGCATTCGAAGCGCCCGTGTAGCAGGGGTATAAGCGGTGATCACCTTCCTGCTAGAAGTTTTATTTATTTTATTTAGAACATACTGCAGGCCTACAGTAGGCCCAAGCAGGAGGGGCGAATACATAATATATGCAAAAAAGAACAGGTTTAGCAAAATTGAAAAATGTTAAATACAAGTTGTAACACAAAATACAGCAATAAATACAAGGCTCAGATGCAAAATACAAAAAGTAAACGTAGAAATAAATGGCTCTCAAATTAAATGCTGTGAAGAAAACATAGAGTCAAAAGAATCAGCTCTGGTTAAGAGATCTGGCGGACACCTGTTCCACTCCTCAATGGTGCGTGGAAAAAATGAGTATTTAAAGGCGTTAATCCTAGCACTGTAAGGGGTTAATGATTGTGTATGATGATTTCGTGTTTGGCGCGTAGTGTTAGGTTTGAGGAAGGGGTCTGCATTCATAGACAGTTTATGGTTTTTTAGTAAGAAAAGTAGTTTCAGTCTTTGAATTTTCCGCCGCAGCTGTAATGTTTCAATACCGTGAGTTCGCATGAGGGTCGTTGGTGAGTCAGTTACACGATACTTTGAAAAAATAAAACGGACGGCTTTGCGTTGAACCATAAACGAAAGGATGACAAGAAAGGGAAAGTTTTCACTCTTCGCTGAAACGTCATTTCGAGCCCTAGATCGTTCCACGGTAGCTTGAAGTGCAATGCGAAGATGTTTACGCGGACTACCGATTTGTTAGAATATACTTCAGATGGATTAATTGCGTATTTGCAAAAGTACACTTTAATTACATGGCCAACACCTAAATGCGATTTCCCGAAACTCGATTTCGAGCATCAGATTGTTCAACGAATTGTAGTGCGCTGTGAACATGCTAATGCGGACTGCCAATTTGCTAGAATTTTAGTATTGTTTGGATGAATTAATCGCGTATTTACGGAAGCACACTTCAAATACATTGACAACAAGCAATTCCCATTTCCCGAAACGCCATTTCGAGCACTCGACTGTTCAACGGCAGCTAGAAGTGTGCTGCAACTACGTTTAAAAGGACTGCCCGTTTGTTAGAATAGAAGTATATCCGGATGAATTAATTTCATATTTACGAAAGTACGCTTTTAATACATTGACAAGATGCTGAAACTGCATACATATGTTTACAAGGACTGCCTGTTTTTTTAGAATTGAAGTATACTTTGGATGAATTAATTTCATATTTCCGAAAATACACTTTTAATACACTGACAAGATGCTAAAACTGCTTACATATTTTTTCACGTATTTGAAAAGTGCTCGAAATATGCTTTAAGTGAGGTATTTTTGGCACATTTTAAAAATATATTTCGAATACCAAGCATGAAATTTCAGGAACGTATTTCTTACATATTTTTAGTGCATTCATGAATACAAAATATGTTTAAAATACAATTTAAATAGCCCACCGTATATTCCAAACGTATTAGTTTTTGCTAAGGGATGTCAGGCATGCTGCTGCCAAGGAGGCCACAAAGCACTTGTTCAAATTGGAGTGACTCTTAATCAAGCTTAGAAATCTTTATAGAGCTCTGAAACATCTTCTGAAGAGAGTACATAAGCCTGCTCAATTACTGCGCTGTGTTGTCGCGAATACATGAGGCAAATATTACCCTACTACATGCAGCAGAAAACTCACTATTGCGAGTGAAAGTTGGCGAGATCTTTCCGTTGGCTTTTTCATCCTCGCGCCTTCCTACGGCTCAGAAAGGACTCAAGACGCCGAAATTCGAATTTTCACTTCTGAAAACTCAGCTTCTGCAAAGTGGTTTAAAAAAAATATAGCTGAAGGATATTCTTCAAGCGGCCTTCTTTGGCATTCTAGGCACACTGACTTTATTGAGAGCCCTTACCAGAGCTCCTTTAGAGGTACACTGGGAGAAACTGATTGGAAAATTTGCTATCGGAAATATCAACCGTACGACCATTTTAGGGGACGTCGATGTTTTTCTCGTTAGAAAATATGCATATCTCAACAAGAAAATCCTGTTTCAGTTTTTATAGTCACTCGATTCAAAGTTTACGTTTCCCGTCGAAAAGATATGCGTAATCACAGTTTTCAAATGAAATGCTGTGCAGCTGAATCCCTGAAATGCACGCTACAAATCCTGTTGACGCAAGCACTTTACTTCAAAATTAGCCGATGATTGCGACACCATCTTTTTTGTTTTAACATTTTATGGCTTAAGACATTTTATTTTTTGTTCAATTAACGCCTTCGACATTAGAAAGCTCTAATGTGTAGATACACGCCAAATTTAATTACCCTGAGTGAGTGCTGCTTTGTTAATAAAGATACAGTACCTTCCACACTTGTGTACAATAGGCGTAGCTTAACTCTGCCATATTAACACATGCTGAGCCTCTAGTCTGTATCCAGCCGTATAGGGTAGTCTTCTAGCGCTGCGAACAATTAATTCAAGATGTAAATTTTTCTATAGCATCACATTGCCGAACAGATTCAGAGATGAATCAGTAGATTATCAGTACATCATTCAATGAGTTGTTTATTAAGCATTCGGGGAGAATTATTACTGTTATCAGTGTGCAGTGGCATGACAAAAAGCCACTGTTATGAAGGTGAGTTGTTAATCATGTAAAATTAATGACCATGCCAACTAGACATGCCCTCGAGGGCTTCTGCTGTCTTCAGAAATATTAATCTTGATAAATTACTTTGGCTATGGTTAAAGAACCTGAAATGTAAAATGCAACAGCGGTCACACTTTCAAGCAAAACAGCGCAGATAAAGTGTAAGAGGGAGATTACGCAACTTTATGCTTGGTATGGCTTCTCTCATTTTTTTTATAATGCGACTGCATGCATAAAGATAGACGCAGTAATCCCAGTGGACGATCAGGAGCCGCCTGTATTGCGATACAACTTCCAATCTTCCACATACGGCAGGGAAAACTGAGGACGGCCCGCATCAGTGAGGACAAGATCATTGTGACTTATCGTCTTCTCCAATGAAACTGCGTTTTTAGACAACGCTTAAAGGTCATATCTTAATATTCATGACAGTAGCTTTGTCACTAAGAGCGCAAGCGTTACCTTTATCTCGGTAATGCGCTAAGCATAAATGACTAAAAAAAAGTGGGCGGTGCTTTCCTTACCATGAAGAGTATAACACGGAAGCCTTAGATACCTCACCCCCCCCCCGCACTAGTAAGTACAAACACCCCTTCTCTTTCATGTACTCATAAATCCCGCGGAGCCCTCGCGGAACTCCTGGCTGAGTGCTGCATCCGTTAAGCGATTTCCTTCTTCCCCGGCATGTAGTTGTAACAAATACGAGACTCACGTAATTCGTCCCGAGCTCGCGTAAAGCTAATTTTCGCATATATGGTTCTCTGGAGGGGCGGGCTATCACTCCACTAATGAACCGATGTGCAGTAACACGGTGGGCAGGTGGCAGTTGTACAGAATTCATTTCAATTAATTTCATTGCCACCTGACCCCGTCGCTAGTGGGCCTGCTTTTTTATTCGCGCGCCTGTCGCTGCCTTGTTGTCATTTGCAGAAGCACTGTCTCGTCCATCTCACTGACCGCCTTATGCGTATGCTTCGCCCTTGGTGTGGTACCTTTGCAGTTTTGCTGGACCCGGGCCCTTGGCTGCATATAAAGGGCGCACACCACACAGTCCCACCATTTCATTTCTTTACAAAGCCCCTGGACACATCACACACAATTGCCGACGCTGCATGCCGATGTTCATCCCTGCCTCACCTTTGACGCCCTATTCAGCCGCCCAGTTTTGTGTTCCGCTCGGGTCGAGGACACCCATCTACAGAGCCAAGAAACTCCAACAAAGTGTTTCTCCGTGTACCCGCTTTCGCAATTTCGTTCTTCTAAGTAGCACTAACTGATGTTTAATTGGCATCAGAGATAAAGTGAATTGACAGTCAGAACAGACGGCAAACGTCATTGGTTGCAATTCGTTTATCCAACATAATGGGCATGTAGCGGGTCGTAAAAGAACGCGCGGAGGCTTTGGAAACTGGAAGCCCGCGGCTTCATGGAATGTGCCTGAAAATGATGGAGTTTGTTAGTTTAACTACATATTACCATTAGGCTTTGTCCGTCGCTGTGGTTCAGCAGTAAGTGCTCTCTGATACTGAGCTGGAGTACCAGAGTTAGACGCCGAGCGCGCTTCGAGAGAGGCGAAAGGCGCCCGTGTGTTTTTTTGCATTCGATTAGAGATCGTGAATTGCGTGAGTTAGGAGCGCTTCAGCGCTCCTGTCCGTCGTGTTCCGCCTTTTTCTTGCCCGTTGTGTTTTTTGCACTGGTTTGTTCAGAAGTGAGTTAGAGACGCCGGTTAGTATCGATTAAAAGAACCGCGCATTAATGGTCTCGCTTCACGGTTGACGCCTCAGCATCAAAAGCGTAACGGGTAAGGTGTTAAAGCTGCTGTTGTGCCGCCTAAATGTTTCATAAAAATCTAGCACAGCTGCCGCTCTGAAACTGCATGCCTAGTTTAGTAAGGTGATGCCGCTTCTGCAGGCCTATCCCAGCGTACCGGCAACGCTCAATATCTACAGTCGAGAACTGTCTGCACCGCCCGAGTTGTAATCGTCAGTGCTCTGTACTTTATCGAATTCGTCATCATCTCCACTTCATATAATGGCTTCATTCTGGGCTGGAGTTTGGCGCATTATCATAAGGCCGTAATTTACTGCGCCAGTCCTCAAATGGAACCTTCCGTGCCGTGTCTTATGGCGCCCCATACCATGCCTTACGCGACGGGTCGTGGTTCAGCCCCCAAGCTCAATCAATCAGGACATAATTATACCACCCATCAGCGCTGTTCTGAGTGCTTTCTCTGCACCTTCTTCCCCCGAGGACACAGGTCTGCTTTGGCTTCCAACGTCCTTTCCCGCTGCTGCCAGGTCTCTTTGCGGTTCGTAATCCTTTACTTGTGCTATGGCTCCTGCGTCGTTCTGGTGGGCACTCTTCGTTCGTGTCCCGCAACGTTGCTTCGTGGGAAGTGTGTTGGCCGTATTAAGCACCGAATACGTGCGACGATTTTTTTCGACGATATTCGCGTGGCAGAAAATGACGCAGCGGCGCGACGCTCGGCTGAAGATACACGGAGCGTAGAAGCCGCGGAGCGCCGCCGCGTATCCCTCGACGCGGACGCAAACGTGATCAACTAGTGGCAAGCAACACTCAGCAAGGAGGTCTATGAGAGCAGCGACACTGACCATTCTGTCAAAATCACGCAAATGTTCACTTCGACACCACTGTACGAACTTTAGCACGCGTGCATAGGTATCTACAAAGATTTGCGTGCTCGAATGCATGTCGTCGCGTACCTTTGAACGCCCGCTCAGCCGCGGTCACCAGCGGCTGCGGTTTACTTCGACACACATTCGTTTCAGGGAGTAAACGGAGGCATTCCGATCCAAGACTCGGCCGTGTTCTCCGAAAAAAAGGCAACACTTCATGTCTGCTCGAGCGTTTACTTTAACGACAATAACATTTCCGTGCCAAAATCAATTTATAGATCGTCGCCCATGGCGGCCATGGTGGCAGTAGGCAGAGGCGGCCAAAACAGAAGAGCGGGCTTTCTGCGCTGCGACTGGCTCGCTTCAGCCGCCGCTTCCGGTTTCACCGGGCGCCGCGCGTCAATATCCGGCGGGTCCAGATCGGTAGCGGCGGGCGTTTTCCTCGACGCCGGCCGTCAAGTGCGCGTCGTCGGGCGAAAATCGCCGACATTCCTCGGTAAAATCGCTCCATGTATTCCAGCCTTTAGGCTGCGAACCTCATGCGTGACCGCGATGCTTCCAGTAACTCATCTGGCTGCCGAGTTGCTGTGTTGACCCCTTCTCATGTGGCATCCAATCCGCTTCATCCAGACCCTTTCCACCATACTGCTGATAGCAGCCTGAAGCCGCGTCGCCGCTGGCAGCATCTGGACCTACTGTACCAATTCCTCTCATTGGTCGACACACGGCAAGCTTCCCGGGGCCGGACGACGGTTCTCTCTCATCTCATCGACATCGGACCTCAACCACTTATCCACCAGTGTCCGCACCATGTGTCACCATCTGCGCGCCTTGTAGTCGCCGAACCAGTCGACGACATGCTGCAATGTGGTGATATTCTGGAATCCTGCAATTCCAGGTAGTTTGTTGTTTTTCATTTTGAGAAGGGTTCATACGAATTTGCTAGGGATATCACCGTCACAAGAAAATTACGCGTAGGGATGTGTATCCGCTCCAGCGCACCGGCGATGCATTAGATTCAATGGAGCAAATATTTTTTTCTTTCCTGTATTTCACTCCAGGTTTTAGCAAGTTTCGATGGCTGCGGCTACTCGCGAGTCGACAACGGGTGTCGCCCTGAGGGGTTTCTATGAATTGAACGCTATGCCGTTCGTACTCTTTAACGTCCCAGTGAAGTTGGAGTGAATGATGGACTACACATTGCGCAGCACGAACAATAATATCTGCCTCTGCTATCTGAATGGCGCCGTCGTCTTCTCAACCAATTTAAAAACCTCGTGAGTCGTGTGCGCCTGGTCCAGGCCTGCCTCACACGTCAATATCTTCAACTCAGCCGCAAAAAATGTCTCCTTGGTGCCCGCAAGTATATAATCCATGGGCTTATCGTGTGTAAATGTGTATTTCTACGTGGCCCTATTAAGCTGTGCGCTTTCGCTGACTTTTCGAAACCGACGTCTAAAAATTAGCTCCGAAGCTTCGTAGGCTCCTACTTCCGTCGTCTGGCTCCAAAATATTTGCCAGCCATCACGCTGACCCGGGAAGCGCTCATGCCGGCATGCATAAAAAATTCGTTTTTAATGCTACTGGCGTGGGATGCGAAATTTTCAACGACGCTAGCTTCGCTCGTGTATATGCTATGAATAACGGAAGGCACCGCTTTGCGGCTCGGCCATCCCGTTGCAGCATTTGCCGTGTGCCGTTCGCGCTTTCGAATGCCTGTAATCGATGGGTCAGTGTAGCCTTCGATCGCCTAACACGTTATGCGGAGAGCGCCGCACTCCGCGCACGACATATTTGACGCAGCTTACTCCTCTTTGCACTGCTTCGCCCTGGATCAATGCACACCTCGGAAGCGCCTGGGGACGTAGGTAGCTTTTGGGTGCCACAGGCAGATTATAGAACTTCGTTATATCCAAGGTGGTTCAGGAAATGCACCCAGCTTGCCTAGCCGTTAACCGTTCGACCACAACATACCACCTGCGAACAAACGGCATCTAGAAGCGGTTCTACACCTCTATGGGGTATGTGCTGGCTACGTACGTTGAATCTGGTAGTTTCAACTTCGATAAGGTGCTGCAATTTGTAACTTTGGATTAAAATGCCGTCCATCAAGGCCTTCTCTACTTTCTTCGTGTACGGCAGTTGAGCTCCTTTACCCTCGACACAATTTTACCCTATATTCGTGATGCTGCTCGGTACACTCCTCTATATAAGGCTGAGGAGTCCTTTCAGCTGGCCCGTACCTTTACCTCCGAGACCAAGGCTACCAAGACCACGACCAGCCTGCTCCGACGTTCGTCGTCCACAGCTTCGCTTGCCTTTGGGTTCCTTTCCGCAGCAAATTTTACGTCAAGTACCATGGCCCTCTCCGAGTCGTTCACCGTGCCTCTCACTTGAACTACTCCACTCCACTAGTCATGCCTTCCTCGCACCAACACCGCCGTGGTGACGAGGCAACCCACGTTAGCAGTACTAACGGTCAGGCCGTCTCTTCACCGTAATTCGCCAGGATTGCTACTCTTTCCCTCCGAGACCATTGCAAGGAAGAAGACGAGGACCATTCACCACTGCTGCGCATCATCGTCATCGCTGCTGGCCAGTATGCGAGTCTCACGCTGAAGCTGCCCCGTCCGTTCGCTCTTCTACCTGCTGCGCACATGCTGCTGTCTGTTTTGTTCGCCGTGACCGGTAGATAACCCCCTTTTCACTATATTTCACAGAAACTTTCCACTAGGCCAAAAAGGAAAAGAATTCATCATATGTACCCAGTGAGCAATAAAAATAATCACGACGGAAGAAACCTATAGCAGAGATTGGTCGCATAGACCTGAATAGCCACTGCAGCTTCCGCTGGAGATACAGAGTTGGTTTGTTTTCAGTTCTGGCTCTGGCTAAATGCCCTGCAGGTCAGGTCTAGTTTATCTGCCGTAATTTCCGATATACAACTCTGTATCCTGTGTTCACATGGTGTCGACAAAATAAAAATTTATACTATGCCTGCATGCGATAATAGTATGCAGGAGTACGAAGCGCAACTGGTGGTTTAAAATGCGTGTCCAGATGCTGAATAATAATGCCACGTATCATTGTAGTGTTTGTTCGTTCACGCTCAAGGCTGCAGGAAAGGGTTGTTATCACTTTTATTCGTGACGCGAGAAGCGACCAGACTAATCTCGATTGATCGCAGCCATGAAAGGCTGCATCCAGGTTTTTCCAGATTACTGTAGATGATCTTGTCCTGTTATCTGGAAGTTTATTTGCCGGCTTTAATTTGAGCGATGCCGCGAGCGGCGGAAATTCGTAGTTCGACGATTGACGAGCACTCTTGTTACTTTTTTTTTTTCGCCGCACTAGTTCTCCCGAAGTGTTTCAAAATATGCTCTTGTGTGTCGGCATGTTCGTTTTGTGGCGGCAGCGTGGAGTGGCATCCTTAAATGGGCGTCCGCAAAGAACAATGTTCCCAATGTTGCAGCGCCTGCGCACGCGCCTCTTTGAACAAGCATGCATGGACGCTCTGTCAATGAGCGAGGCAGAGTTCTTGCGCAAATGGTCGGCATACTTTATCGGCCTGCGCGGCGGTCGAGTATCGGTATTTTTATTGCATTACTGACGTGCTCAGTGCTGCGTCACTGCGCATGTGCTTGACTGATCAGAGCATTAAGTTCATCTGTTTTGTTTTGTATTGTCTATGTTAAAACAGAAAAAATAAACTTCTCTTTCTACGCCGCTACCGAGTGTCTCAGTTGTTTTGCGGGCGCAAGTCAGCCCAAATAAAGAGCTTCGTTTGCAAGTCTTTCTGGTGTCTTCCTGACCGCTGGACTGCCGTCACTACAACGTGACATCTGGTGGAGGTGCTGGGTGCCTTCCAGGTACCGGACAACCCCTGCAACTCGTGACGCCAGCCCTTTGAGTTATTCGCGGAAGACCTGATTCCAGTCTACCACGCAGCCTCTGGAGCCTCCAGCCATGACTTACGCCGCAGCAGTGCGCCGTCCTGTACCTCGATGACGGGACCCAAGCCCCTATCGCACTTAGGCAGCTGCGCTGGAGCGCCGCCCTCTCGCTCCAACTCGCCCGTCCTACGAGCGTCGTACACGGCCGAGGAAATGCGTCGAGTGGAGAACACCGGACCAGCGCCGCTCACAATGCTTCCACTGGGGAGAAGCCGGTCACATTCTCCGGTACTGCCCGTACAGGAGAATGGCCATCCGAGGGTTCCCTTACGACGCCCCACGACCCCGACCCGGCCAGCGACCAGCCGAAATCGAGGATTTTTTTGCGTCGGGAAGGATACTCATCGCCGAGCCGCCTATCGCGTTCTCCGTCGCCATCGTCACCGCGCTAAGTATCTCCTAGCCGAGGCTACGCAGTGCGTGGACACTTCCCCAGCCCCCGATGGTTAAACTGAATAAAGCAGCCTCTGGAGGTGAGGTTGCTTCTGAGCGCAAGAACTACGATCCTCCATCGACGAAAACCGAAGACCATGCCCCCTACGACGACGACGACCCCTACGACGACGACGACCCCTACGACGACGACGACCCCTACGACAACGACGACCCCTACGACAACGACGACCCCTACGACAACGACGACCCCTACGACAACGACGACCCCTACGACAACGACGATCCCTACGACGACCACGATCCCTACGACGACGACGACGACTACTACGACGATAAATACGACGACGAATATAACGACAAAAACTACGACAACACCGACGACAACACCGGCGACGACGACGACACGGCGAGACTTGAAGCTTTTTTGCTGCCCTTACATCTTATTAGGAATGCTAAAGGACTCTAAGTTCTCGAAGCATTCTCCGTGTTTCATTTCATTTTAAAGCATCGAGACGATGCTTCTTTGGAAGGGGGTAATGCCACGTATCATTGTAGTGTTTGTTCGTTCACGCTCAAGGCTGCAGGAAAGGGTTGTTATCACTTTTGTTCGTGACGCGAGAAGCGACCAGACTAATCTCGATGGATCGCAGCCATGAAAGGCTGCATCTAGGTTTTTCCAGATTACTGTAGATGGTCTTGTCCTGTTATCTGGAAGTTTCTTTGTCGGCTTTAAATTGAGCGATGGCGCGAGCGGCGGACAGTCGTAGTTCGGCGATTGACGAGCACGCTTGTTGCTTACGCCGCTACCGAGTGATTCAGTTGTTTTGCGGGCGCAAGTCAGCCCAAATAAAGAACTTCGTTTGCAACTCTTTCTGGTGTCTTCCTGACCGCTGGACTGCCGTCACTACAACGTGACAATATGATGCAGGCTGGAGCCGAAAAAAAAGCTGTCTTTGAGCAAAAGGAAGACTCGTCCACGTTACCTTCGCTGTTGCTTGCTTCATCTAGCACACAGCTGCGCAGACTGGCTTCAGTGAAGCCATAACCAATATTACGACAATGCATCCGGCTCCAGGATTTCTTCACTAGCTTCTTCACAAGGCAATGTCTTTCGATGTCGAGACAGCGATTAGTGCCAGCAATCTTGCGCGAAAACCCTTTTCCATGCAGTGGCAGCAGAACCATGGATCGCATAACTTCGTGGCAGGATTGTGTTTGCGATTTTACTCAATGCAAGCTGGCATTCAGGTAAAATATGCTCGTTAGAACAGCAATTTTGTTCTCAAGCGTGATATTTCACCTCTTCAGCATAAAGACACTCGCTCTGCTTTGAAAAATTAAGGTACCTCATTTTTTCCTCCGTATCTGGGTTGCAGCTGACGTAGGATGCTTTCAGTTTGCGGTACTGTGCAACGTGTTTGCGAAACCGCTTATCAAATCAAGCCTACGTTCTTAGTTGGCTCACGACCTTGTGGCCGTATTTCCAGGGGTCTCCTATCAGTGTTTTATAAAGCGTGAGTATTGTTACAAGTGCCCCAATTGTCCCGAACGAATTTTTTTTGCCTAGGGACTACTCTCTACGTTGCATTACAAATTTATTATTCTCATCGAATCTGATACGTAAGTGAGGATTTCATACTTGTGTTTAGCATGCGACGAAAATAATACGACTACTCTCAGTAGAGGACATGAGGCACAATCAATTTTTCTGAATTCAAGGATTGAAATTGTAAATAAGCGGACGAGACGTTGCCGCGATAAGTGCTAAAAGAAGAGCACAATAGGCGCCCACAGGCAAAAAAGCGCAGAGAATTCGTTGTTTTAAAACAATTTTAGAGATTCTAGTCGACATCTACGACGGCAGTGAAAATCTCTTGGCGTCCGGAGCCCCGGTAGGAACATGAGCAGATGAGTAATATCATTTATTTTTTTGCCTGTCGATTTCTGCATCCTTACTTGGAGCTTTTTTAGCTCTTCATGAATTCAGGCGGCTTGTTTGGTTACCTGTCCTTCGCGTGAATTATGCGAAAGCCTAAAGGCCGGATTTCAACGCCATAGCTTAAAGAGGTTCGTGTCGCTGAAAAGCCAGCGTCGGTGGCTTAGTTACGCAGAAATCTTGGTTGATTGATAGGGCCATGACCTCGCAGCCACATCCCTTGGCACGAGAATTTCATGGAACCTACATCACTAAGGTAGAATGTGACGTCACGCGTGGAATGAAGGCAGTTAAATGATCACATGTACTTCCTATTAAAGGTCACCGCATGGCTGAAAATATTTAGGTTTGAAGGTTTGAAGGTTTGAAGGAATATATTTTCGTTAAAGAAAATGTTCAAATATTTTCGGCGATGTTCGAACCCTTGACCCTTCGGTTGCGACCCATATATACTCTCCGTGAGGACACTGAGGACAAGTTTATGTTGGTGGGGATCAAGCGGAAGTTTATGTCTACGCCATGTTGTCTTTCACTTACACTGGCATCTTGCGAGTTTACGCTGGGGAGTATTTGTTTACTTAGGACCACAGTCGCTGCCCCGTCATACCTATAAGGCGGAGCTTAATTTTCCCCCTAATCTTTTTTGAAGGTGGCTTGCGACATCTAGATCTGACTTGATGATGCCACGTGAAATGACGGCCGTAGATATGTTCGCAGTGATGCCGAGCAGCTAATTATTCGGACGGTTGGAGCGCTTCTGTTTGTTGCTACAAAGTAGCATTCGTTATAATGGGCTTCAGCACTCGTTCCGGCAATTGCATCAATAGCGGAAAGAGAGAAAGGGCTCCCTGGGTGCTTCGTGACTCTAAACCATGCCTGACAGACGAAAAAAAAATATTGCGGAGGGCACTGAAGATTCATTTACGTGCTTTCAAAGCGAAAGCATTTATTTTTTTATATATTTCCTGTTCACTTTTCCCCACTCTTTTCATTGCACCAATTTTGCCTTTCTTGCCCAAGAACCAAAGCGGTTCAGTGGCTGATTGCCAAGAAAGAAACAGGGGTTCTGTGGCTCATGCGTCGCGTGTTTGCATCACGATGAAAGAGTCATGACTTGAATTCCACGCACCTTCGAAGGAATTATTTATTTATTTTTTTGCCGGCGCACCGGGTTTTGGGGCGCCAGTAACTCATACTTAGCAGTCCGCACTGATTCAAAAATCCAGCATCGACCACAGAAAAAAATATACCGATCTCGGACAAATAGATTTTCTCTACCAAACAATGTGTAGCGTGTGCAGTGCTTTGCTGTTGCTAAGAATTATTTTGGTGAGTCGTACAGTCGTGTGTGTGTGTGAATCGTACAGCGTGTGTGTGAGAGTCGTGTGTGTGCGTGCGTGCGCGTGTACGCGTGTGCGCGTGTGTGTGCGTGTACGCGTGTGCGCGCGTGTACGCGTGTGCGCGTGTGTGTGCGCGTGCGTGTGTGTGTGCGTGTGTGCGCGTGCGTGTGCGTGTGTGCGCGTGCGTGTGCGCCTGTGTGTGTGTGCGCGCGTGTATGTGTGCGTGCGCGTGTATGTGTGCGCGTGCGCGTGTGTGTGCGTGCGTGCGTGTGCGCGCGTGTGCGTGTGCGTGTGTGTGTGCGTGTGCGTGTGCGTGAGTGCGTGCGTGCGTGCGTGCGTGCGTGTAGCCAACAACCACAGACACCAATAAGGAACACAGGGAATTTTTTAAATTAGTTTATTTATTTTGTGGTGTTGACCAATTTAGAATATTACTGAAAATGTTACCGCCAAAAGCTAATTGATTGGAAAAGCAGAAGAGAAAGAACCACATGCCGCCGGTGGGATCCGAACCCACGACCTCCGAATTACGCGTCCGGTGCTCTACCTCTGAGTTACGGCGAAGGCTGTCAAATCCTCTGCTTTCGGGGGTATTTATGTTCACAAATAACTTTGATAGTGTTCATCAGCGCCAACCACGTTCGTAAGCGGGGGACGTAGAACGTCCTCAGTTACCGCTGGTGTGACGTAGAACGTCATCGAACGGCGAGGGTGGAAGCTGTGTGAGAACCCTGTTATGCTTTCCTATGGCGTCAAGGCTGCCAGAACCGAGGCCCTTGCTAAACAATTAAGCAAACAAGAGAAGAGGAATGAGGGGCTCGTTATGAATATGAGAGAAGCCAACAGCCACAGAAACCTTCTGGGGCCTTGGACGCAACCTTCCAGACAACGGAAAGCGGTGAAAGCGCTCCTGAATTTCCTAAGGGACTCAGGGTTGCATTCCCGCCTATAATCTAGTTTTCTGTGCCCGCCCTCTGTCCCTGTGACATAGTGGTCGATGGACACTTGACAGACTCATTTCTTTGCCGCTCTTTTTCCTTTTTTCCCCTTTGTTCCCCTCCCCAAGTGTAGGGTAGCCAACTGGACATCGCCTGGTTAACCTCCCTGCCTTTCCGTCCTTTTCTCTCTCTCTCTCTCTAAGGGACACAGGGGATTTTTTAAAATTAATTTATTTAATTTGGTGGTGTTGATCAATTTAGAATATATATATATATATATATATATATATATATATATATATATATGTACACGCCCACACACACACATACTGGGCTGAAAAACTGCATACAAGATTATGACAAGAAATATCGAATGAATTACTTGCATGAATGCAACAAATTCATCACATATGATAGCTCATGAGTCAGTCACGAGTCTCATTTCTGTGGTTCAATTTTCATATTTATTGCTGTTTCTACACTTTAATTTCATTTATGATTTTTATATTGTTGCAATTGTAAAGCCGCGAGTCAATGGTGTCCTTGAGTAGACTGAATGAGCAGTGGAATCCCTTACGTTTGGCCGAGGATAATTATGCAGTTACCAGTGCATGCTGACTACAGCCCACAAGAGTGCAACAATAATAATATTTCAATACAATGGTGCTTATGTAGTGCACCCAATAGACTACACAGATGTGAGCCGAAGATTAGCAGCTTTCTATGTCCTACTCGGCGCCCGTTGTAAAGAGTTCACAATGCTGCATTACTACCATTGAAGTCGTAAGAGGGAAGGTTGGGTGCCTCGAACAGTAACCAGCAATAGCTCACTACTGCCTTAGAAATGAAATTAAGAAAAACGTTTCCAGAGACGACACGCCCGGGCCTTTTGCTCCGCTGCAAATCAGCCACAGTAAAGGAATACCAACAACGTGTAGTCAAAAGAGCCGTCAAAAGCTATTGAATTTTGCAGAAGGCGCATCCCGTCTTCTGCGACCTTCACTGCAAAGGCCAAGCGCTGATTTTGAGGCTTGGCGGTGACGTCACAGCAGTCTTCCCCGCTTCTTCAAGGGTTGGGCGCAGAGCAACACGAGAAGGGGTCGTTAAAACAGGTGTGTCGGTAGCAACTGTGTTAGATTCTTCTTCAGGGGAAACACGGTCTACAAGATCAGGCATCTAATCCGCAAATTCAAATTTTATACTGTAGCGATTACTGATAGAGATATTTGCGAATGCAAATCAACCTCCATCACTGTCAACATCATTTGTTATTTGGCATTAAGCAAACTTCTAAACCTTTGCGGCTGCCCTGGTAGTTTTCGATGATAACATAATTTTATGGTGCAAGGCGATTTGCGGCCAAACAAGAACGTCATGGCGCAAAGAGTTTTCTCCAGTTCAAGATGAGGTCAAACACCCATTTCACAAGTATTTCACCCCAGAAAAGCCGAGCCCGCCAGGAAAATGCTGCAGCCAAGGCATCGCCGATGGGTACAAAGCGGAACTGGGGATCGTACTCGGAAACTCCACCATGAGAGGTGTATGATTTCGGCTACCAAGCCACCGCTGCGGTCTAGTTGACCCGAGCACATTCGTTTACTCAGTTGGCCTTAGCATACTTATTTCGAGAAACTCTCAGTGCATTGTTAACGAAGGAATTAGGGCCGTTTTCCATTGGCACTGACTTCACTATGCTCCTGTGCGGCTTCAGGCACAGGCGAATAACACTGCGGCTGCTGAGGATATTGATACGTGGTGGCAAGCCAAGGAACAGCGCGACATGATGACCAATGCAATATGATTTTAATGGCTGCGGTCCTAGCGCGAGCGCTCCGTCCCGCGCCACAGCCCGCTTTTTCGTCATCTGCTTCGTAACAATATTATCAACTCAGTGCACTTATGTTGAAGTCATTACGTTCGGCTAAGCGCCTTATTTTCACTGTGAAATTCTTCATATTGCTGACACATAAATGCTGAAATAGCCGGTGGGACTGACAAAAGGAAACCAGCGTCGAACAACCTTTCCGCCCACTCATTTCGGCTGCACGTCATGCAATATAAGCAGCGCTTGTGCGGAACGCTAAGAAAAGGAACAGACGCTACACCGCTTCTTGAACACCTCTATAATGGTTTGAATCATTAGGCATCAGCTTTATTCGTCATAGGTAAAAATAATCTACAAAAAGCGGTTATAATCATGGAATATAAAATCCGAGTCAGGAATCTCAAGGGGATATTTTACATTCCGCGGTCGAAGTTCAAACAGGTAGAAGAACTGAAAAAAAAAAAGAATAAATTCGTTTGTTAGATAACTCTGCTGTCACTGATAACATGAACATAAAACACCTCATCACGCGGCCTAGGTAAGGCATCTTGCGCTTTATTGCCGGACCTGAAAACTTAGCCGATGTTCAAACGTTTCATTGACTATGGCTGGGAAAGATGTGATAAGAGCAGGAAACTTCACAAACATTAAACAATCAGAAGAATGAACGAACCTAAATGTTCCTTCGGTACATTTATCGAAATAGAACGATGCATATCTGAGTGTCAGATAAAAAGTGCGAAAAAGGCCATAACTATCCTCTGAACGCGTCTCGGAAGAAACTGACATTACGGGGCATGCGCGGGCGATCTTCACAGGCAACGTTTGTATTGAGAACGACAGAAGTCCTGTGCCTGTGCGATCAACCAGCCTTTTGAGTCGCCGTCCTTGTGCTCACCGGTGTCTATCGCCGGATGTGGTTTTTGACAATTTGTTCGGTTTTCCATGACGCCCAGAACTGTTACGAATCGCAGCACGTCGTATGAAACGATGTCAAGAAATCGGTAGACGAATATTGCACCTCTAGACAGCTGTTGCTTTGTGAAGGTGGCTACGCAGGTCCTGTGCAGTTGGATTTATTTTTTGCCCTCATTACTAATGCTGTGTGCAATGCAACATACGATTCTGAGATGAAAAGTGCTGCAAATATATTCCCCCTTTTTCGTTTCTTCTCTGCAACTGCACATTATGTGCTTGCATTAAATATTTGGAAATATTCGTTTACTGCATCAAAAGATCAGAGTTAAATGCATTTAACTTTCGCCACTTACAACCGCTCAGCTCGTTCGTTGTGTTCATTTTCTTTTTTTTTGTGGTGGAGCACAGATGAAACTTTGCTAGCATGCTGAGACGGCTAGTTTCAAATCTATTCATCAATTTTCCGCAGTGAGGGTGTGAAATTACACGGAAACACTGAGCTTTATCCTTCGCAATGACAGAATTAATAGAGTGGTCATACCATGGTTAAACTCTACTTCAGTTTGTGCTGATGGCCTCACCGCCACCTGAAGATAGTTTTGTCACAAGCACATACCAGCTTGACGAAAGTAAGTGAAAGGGACGAAACTGTGATATTGACTTCGGAGAAGCTCTACGCGCTTGGCTGACTCTCGCATCCCTCCGTATGGAGCACCCGGGATGCATTTATTTTGATCAATTTCTCGTAGCTGCCCTTAAACGACTGAGCATTTATGGTGAGGTCATTTGCTGGTATTACATATCCAGTTTTCATCTTCGCCATTAGCTTGACCCAGAGAGGTTTTGTGAGAGGTCATAAGAGCAAATTAAGACCGGATCTTCTTTTTATTGCAATTAAATGAAGCTGTTCAGCCCCTTACCTCGTCGTTCAAAAAATGAAAGCAGTGGTTTAAAAACGCGGACGCAATCATCGTTTTTTTGCCCAAAATATAGTGACGTGCGTGGAAATTCCGGGAATAAGGAATCACCTGGTCTTCTGTGATAATGCGTTGATGGCAGCATACCTGGCCCTTTCATTCCGCACCGTGTCTCTCCCGGCGGTGCTTTGTGAAGCTGGATTTCTTAGTGAACGTCCTCTTAGAATCCTCACAGAAGAAGGTTGGTTCAACTGAGTTGTCGTCCTCGCCCGATAGTGCTATAACTGACAAAAACAAATAAAAAGGCGGCAATTACCACACATTCAGCATACAATGGAGATGCGTTACTCCTGGTCTGGAAACTTTGTAAACAACCTTGAACCTTATTCGCGCTTCTTCTTGTATGCTTTTCTCGGCAGTACCGAGACCATTTAAAAGACAATCAGCATGCACCCGACGCGCAGTTGAGTTATCAGTTATGACATTGCAAACGAAAAACACAGAAAAAGATTCGTAATAATTGTCATTCCGTGTGGCATTGAAGAGGCCATGTAATCAGATGTCGCCTTAATGTTTTGGTTTAGATGATAAGATCACAGCAAGCTGGTTACCCTATAAACTTTGCCAATCAAGTGTGAAATATTTCGTAATTAATTTAGGTATTTTTTAAAATACGGGACTGGTTATCAAAATTAACCAATGCCCAAAGAAGGAAGGAAGGAAGGAAAGAGACTTTAATGGATAATGGAGAGGTCTGCCTGGTTAATGCCCAAAGAAAAGAAGTGTGCCTGATTTTCATAGGGTCATCGGATTTTAACCAACTCAAGAGTGTCGCGCATCGGCAGGGCAGCAGTGCTGTGTTTTTGCCTCCACTCTGTTTCGAACGTAACAAGAGTATTTTCATTACAAAGTGATAAGGTCAATAAGTTGGTGCTTTCATGTGCACGCGCAATACATACCGGCTGAATGACCAACAGCACGAAGGCCAGAATGCATTTGCAACTTAAAATGCGGCATACGTTAATATCTTGCATCTTACTGACACACCTGATCGCCTGGCGCATACATTGAAGCAAGCAGCTGTTCTTTAATTTAAAAATTGTCGCAACATCTAAGAGCTTAGAAACCACGTGCTACATAAAAAGGCGCGCTTATTTTAGGGCGGCTTCGTTAGTGGATAGCGAGCTAGGTACCACACGTATTTTTCTTCCTTGATCTTGTTTCATCATCTCTGGTTAATCGCTGCATTTTCTTACATTTTGTAAATCATCTTTTGGCGCATATAAAGCGCACAGTCGGTGCGGGCGTTTCCCGGTTTGTGCCCTGCTATTGGTTTTTTGTGTTTAGTCAGGCATGTGATATGGTATTTGCGCTACGCACGTGAGGTTATAAAGGAGAATACCTTTAAAGATATTGTACTTCCCGCTGAAGCCCAAAAAGTGATTATCTGAAGATTCAAAAATTTGCAGCAAGCTTAATATTAGGTAAAGCTTGTGAACCTAAACACAGTATAGTTAGTGCGAAAGGAAAAAAAATCATACCTCGGTAAATTTTAGAGACATTCGCGTGAAATCAACGGGGGCAAAGCAATAGTAAGCATAAAAAGAGGAAAATGTGACGCTTAGTTGTTGTTTGGTAAAATCTAAATGTAAAGGAAACGATCGCCCAGCACAACCCGAGATTCAGTGGCTTTGATCAGGTTAAAAAGCGACGTGGCGGCTTTTTCTATTTTTCAAGCGGCAGCTCTTCTTGTCCGCTCTTCGTCCGTCTTCTGCCAGTGCCGCTTATTCCAGTATGTCAAACCGACTTGACCAAGGAAACACCCCGTACCTAATAGCTTTTTTTTTAAAAATAACTTCAGCATCTTGTTGCGCAGATTGGCTTATGACCCTCAACCCTAGCAAATGCAAGCTTCTTTCCATCACCCGTCGCAAAAAGAGTCATGCCTTCCAATACAAAATCGCTAACGAGTCTGTAGAATCTGTATCATCTTTCAAATACTTAGGCGTCACATTATCTAATGACCTAACATGGAATGCACATGTTGCTAACGTGATATCATCGGCTAACAAAACTCTGGGATTTCTTAAACGTCACCTTCGCCTCACCTCACATCACGTTAAATTGCTCGCCTACAAGTCACTCATTAGACCTAAACTTGAATATGCATCCGCCATATGGGACCCGCATCATATTAACC
The DNA here is from genome assembly GCF_055824585.1 of Amblyomma mixtum. Lineage (NCBI taxonomy): Eukaryota > Metazoa > Arthropoda > Arachnida > Ixodida > Ixodidae > Amblyomma > Amblyomma mixtum. The sequence goes on along the minus strand of NC_143020.1, from coordinate 21,108,500 downwards.
TCGTTAACGACCTAGAAGCCATTCAAAACCGCGCTACAAGGTTCATTCATTCTTCCTACTCCTACGACGTCAGTGTTTCAGCCTTAAAAACCAAATCAGCACTATCGCCTCTTTCCGTTCGTCGTCGCATAGCCACGCTATCACTGTACCACAAGTTCTTTTACTCATCACTTAACCGTGCCCCTTATATCACGCCAGCATCATACATTTCCCACCGCACTAGCCACACGCTTCAAGTTTTTCGCCCACGTGCCCGAACTGTTACTTTTTCAGCCTCCTTCTTCCCACGTGCAGCTAAAGATTGGAACGGCCTTCCCCAGCATATCGTCGACATCACCTGTCCTTCATCATTTGCAAGCAATCTAAACAACATTTTTTGTTCATGATCACAAATAGCATTTGTCTTGTACCTTTTCTGCTAATCCCACCCCTTATGTAATACCCCGCGAGGGGTCTTTAAGGTAATAAAATGAAATGGAATGAAATGTACGCTCAACTGTCCGCTGTCTCGCATCTTTCCACGCAATACCTCATTTGTGAGCTTTTTCAGTTTAAAAGCTAGCACAAAGAATGTTGGAATTCATTTGCCAAACTAATCAAAATGGCTCTTACTAACTACAGACTGACGATGCCAAGAGAAAGCTAGCGATTAGTAACTAGCTGGTTGCTTGCACACAAAAATTTGCCGAGTGGGCCTGTAAGTCTGCCTGGGACAAGAGAGAGCGATGCGGCCGATGGGGCAGTTCAAAACGTACTGAAGGCTAACGAGCAAAACCTGTGCAAATCAGACTAAGCTGCACGGCTCCAGGAAACTTGCGTCTGACGTATACCAGACATTCCATTGTTCGAACTCGCTTATTTCACCAACTAGTCGGTCCAAATATTCCGGTGAACTGTTGTTCCCTCCAGCTAATATTCTTCACAGTAAGAACGAAATGTATAAAATGGGATATCTTAAAGACAGCACTGCATTATTAGAATGCAGGAAAATACTATTCCCGTTTGTAGCCATTGGTTCTCTGCTAAAACATGGTGGTGTTACCATTCGTTATTACAGGTGTTTTTCGAACACCTAAGAAATTCCTAAGTTGGAAGTCGACGAAAAAACATTTGAGTGCTACTAATTTACTCAGAACGCTGCTTAAACGAAAAATTTCATGCATGGCGGCGCTACCCAGTGAATGAATGAACATGCTACGTAAGCAGAAAGCCTGGCACGCCATCATGTTCCCCAGTTGTTTTGCGGAATGGCACGCATGACGGCGCTCCGCCCTTGAGGCCTTCCTTTCATTTTGAGGAAAAATTGCCCGCGAGCATAGGGAGAAGTACGTCTACAAAAACAGGCACCACGGCCCACAAAGAGCCGCCGGCATTTTCCCAAACAATTTTCTTTTCTCACAAAAGCAACATATCTTAAGAAAAAGGCACTTGCCTGGCAGGGTACTGAATGATATCGAAGGGGGCTCCAGTCCACTTGCATATGAATTTGCAGGTGTCTGAAGGAGACAGTCAACGTGCTCTTGTGGCGTTCATAAACCCACCATTATCCTGACCGTGGTACGGAAAGCAGCTCGGACGTCTCCATGATGAGCGGTCCTTAACCACTCGACGTTTCCGCCCAGCGAGTCCCTCAGACAGGCGTCCACTCGACCCTTGAGATTGCTCCCTAAAGCGTGAAAAGCGAGCAGGTGGTGGCCGGGCCAAACCACCACGTACACCGCACTGTGCTCCTCCGAGAGGCACTCCGGTTCTTCCGTCATCATACAGCAGTACACTGCGTTTCCGCGCTCATTATGAACGTAAATGAGGTTAGAGGCGGACTGGCGAAGTCGCAGCTCACTTGCCATGGTCCTGAGCAGTCCAGACCATTCATACAGCCCCTGTGCTGCAGCGAGGCTGTAAAATTCCCACGTTGGGATCCAGGCCGTAGGAAGCAGCGTACAGTGGATACGAGCGATGAACCACAGACGCCTTTCCACCGATTGCTGTGCTTCCACAGCGTCTGCGATTGCATTTCCTACGTTGCGTCGCTCCAGCCCTTGCAAGTGCGGAAACCATGAAACTATAACTTCGTCGAGGCATCTCAGGGACCTTGGGGTCAGCTCGTGCACCAGAAGGCGGCGCAGGTTGCTCAGGTCTTTGGATGTCATCGTGGGCGGTAGGACGCAGCCTAAGGGATGAAAAGCTAGTCAGGGAGAAGAGGCGTCCAGCTTGTGCGTGGCTCCGCCGCAGTTCGTCGACACTTCTGAAGGAACAGTCGCGCACACAAGATGGACAGTGTTCACATTTTACAGCAGTGGGCCTCAGGTAGGGAACCTGTGCAGGTTCTACCACAGCCGCGACAGCTAACAGTCAGTTTCAAATGCGCGTAATATGTGAATGCAAAATTTAACACCGTAGTGCAGATAGCTCTGCAAGCATTATCATAAGTCGGCATGTGATTTCATACTTTTTTTTTCAAGTATTCAGCGTTTTTGGATAATCAAAGCTTGACAACAAAGAGTGCGAAAATATTTATCGCCAGTAAACATATAAGCTTCACAAGTAGTAATGTAATGCCAGCGCTAGATTACATATCTTGCGCGATCTGAAAAGCTACCACATCTCGTAGTTTTCTGTTAGGCACATATTACGTGTAGATAGGGTATGAGCATATATCGCAGAAGAATCCGTTTTGTCCAACTCTGCTCATTTTCACAGCATAAAAGCAGTCACACAGATTTGTACCGCGTTTGCGCCGTGCCATGCCGATGATGATACACATGGTAGAACATGCTTTGGAGGATGCAGTAAATGCCTGCTAACGGGCGCAGTACGGAATCTCTTAGAGCGGTTGCTAGCGGCGGCCCTTGCGATGGCCCTTGCAATGGTCGCAAAGGGACCATACGCCGAGCAGTGCAGCTACGAGCATAAGCAGAAGAAACTATATCCGAAGACTTGATAGAATCTTGTCACCGTCCGACAGGAGCCTTTTTCCATTGCCCTCGCGGCTAGTGCTGCTTGCTAGGCGCGGTCCAATAGCTTTCGCTTTAAATCCAGGTGTTCATTTCAATGGGAACATGTACTAACGTATGTTACTGGGTAGAATTAGCGTAAAAGCCTATGACGTATATGTTGGCATGTACCTTACACCAGACAACTGCCGCCTTCGCTATGAGGTGTATCTGTGCTTGGAGACTCCTTCTCTTTCATTTTTGCCAGCAGAAAAAAAGTGGCGAAAAGTAATCACATCCACTTCCATGAAAAGGTTGTAAATAGGACGGCCTGTGAAAATATGGAGTAGATATGTAGTAGTGTGCATCTATTACTAATGCTGCACACACAACTGCAAGGCACTGTTATATCTATTTTCCTGCCACTCATCACGGGGAATCCAATAAACTAAAGTCATCAGCGCAGTCACCAACGGCACAGAAATATCGGTTCTCTTTGCGCATACAAAATTATGAGGCCTCCGCAAACAACGGCCACATGTGCTAAGTTACCATGGACTTCAAGCTGCTATCCGCATTTGACACCATTATTGCAAAGTGTTTCTTTAACGCAAGAATATGCGCTAGGAGTTCCCTGCCAAGAAGAAGATTTTAAAGCAGTTTGAACAATACCGCCAAGTGAATGCTGAGTTGAGTGTAGGTACAACATCGCCCCCGAACAGAAAAGTACCGAATGTGATCCAAAATATTTCAAAAACCTACGCGCAGATTTATTTTTAGCGTGCGACCAGGTCAAGTGCCTGAATGCGCCTGGGGAACTGGCATGAGTCTGAAATTTCGTAAATTGTATTCCACGTTACTCCGAGTTTAGTTAATTGACTAAGCGAAGCGATTCCTTTGCTGTCACTCAGCTCGGCATTCTCTGACAGAACCGAAACGAGCGAACGTGATGCTTTAGGTTGCTGAGGCATATATTTAGACCAAATAAATGACATAGAAAAATTTTTTTAACACAAACGTCGTAATAAAGGAGTAATTACTCAGTGACATCCTCCCGAGCAGAGCCATACAGTTGCAAAGGAATGTTATACAGCTTTCTCAGAAACTTCGCAGTGTAAAGAAATCTTCGTCCTGCTCCGAGGTTCGAACCCAGGACCACGGCTTCACCAGTGCAGTCGCTCTACCAATGCAGCTAACCGGGACGGCAAGTGTATGGTAGTGCGAGAGATAATTGATCAATAACTCGAAGTGGGGACTGTGTTGGCAAAATAGTTTAGGGGACCCTAGACCACTTGACCGATAAGCGTCATAAACCGGAACTTAGCTATCCGCACAATATATGCAAAAAATCTGGCTTTTGCCGGTAAGAGTGTGGCCCTAAAAATGCTGTGTCGTACGAGGGTGGCACAGTCAGGAATGCATATAGCGGCTGCTTGAACGCCACTTGAAATCAAACTGCTGTAAAATGAGGCCTACAATATTTCGCCAGTCACTTTTCGCAGGTCTCATTTTGAAAGATTGGGAAGTTGAGAACGTCATTGCACGCTAAAAACCAGGTGTGAAATTCACCTCTAATTTTATGTCCTTTACCTGCTCTCCTTTATCACAGTAGATCTCGGGCAAGCCAAGAATTTTTCGCTGATACCAGAATAGTTTTCGCCGACATTAATCTTCAAAACTCGGCCCCTTATGTTGCTTTATTAGTAACACACTAAGCCTGATGCATGCAAACTGGCAGGATTGTTTCCGTTGTGATTTCAATAAGTTGTTGAATGATTCCTTCGCACACATGGTGGAACCATCCAGTTACGGGTTGCAGCCTGTCCTTTTTTTAACCCCTTTTGCTTTATTTAACCCATTGATCTTCTTTTCCTTTCCTGCTCTTGATTTCTCGCCTTCTCTTCCTTCTCAAAGCGCCCGCATCTTCCTTTCTCCAGGCAACCTACCACCTACGAGCACTCCTGATGCTCCTAGGCACGCTGGATTCAATTTGTTTTCAACTCTTGATTGGTTTTCCTTAAAGTTCCTCTAGACACTTGGCCTTTTCTTTGAGTTTCAATCGGCTTTTCCTGCGATAACCTAAGCTTTGGATAGGGATTCCTCTCGCATTTCTTTTGGGCTGTTATGTTTTTATGGCGAGTTTTCCAATAAATGGCTGCGGGGCAACATCAAGTGGCTATGAACCATTCCTCACAAAAAAAACCAGCTCGGTCCTCCGTAATTCGGCCAGCTTACTCGATCTACTGTCACCACAATTAAGTAATGAAGCCCGGCTTTAAGCTTATTCACAGCTTTTGTCATATCTATGTTTGGTTGACAGCTTGAGAACTAAAAGAAAGCAAAAATTTTCATGCGAAAGGATTATATGTCCCGTGAGCACAAAAACCAGCAGCATTTGCGGTCTATGGCACAAAATTCCTTAGCGACGCCACCATGCTTTCGCTCCACGTCAGCAGTATGTCACAAGAGAATCACGTCTAGAGCAGAGAAGAAGAAAAAAATTGAGGGGGGCACTTTGTAGACCTAAAGTGCGGTGAGGCGAAAGCCTTTAGCGTGGTGTAGCTGCTTGTGTCACTGATGTGTGGTTAAGATGCTAATTAAGTACACAATTGTTTGTGAATCTTAAATGCTGGAGGCACTAGAGGGCGTTTGGAGGGCATCCGTCTGATTCGACGCCTTTCTCCAAGCACTCTCCAGCGTCCTAGTCAATGAGGACTATATATGCGTTGGCAGGAAGTAGCGTAGCTCGAGTTTGGTTGGGAAACAACAAGGTAGCGCAGCGCACACTGCGCATGCAAGACCGCAACGTTGAACCTGTCGTTTCGCCCAGAATTCAATTTAGCCGAATGTTGCTGTAAGGTAACGGACATTTACAAAGAATTGGACTTTTTACCGGATTGATTTCCTCTCCTGATGCGCTCTATATTTTTACTGGCCTTTTAGTTCTAGTATATTTACTATCACGTTTGTGGCATGAAGCGCCTGCCTAGGTTCTATGCAAACAGTTTTTTTTTTGCTTGTGTATATCCACACACACATATGTATATATATCCTTTCTGTACAAAACCATGTAAATAAATACCACGAAAGAAAGAAAAAAATAGCGACCTTGCGTTTTTTTGTACTGATAAGCCAAGCATCGATGAGGTTATTCATTTAACGGAGGACTTTGGCTCGGTGTCAGGAAGTCGGATTAATCGCTCTAAGAGTTGCGGTCTTTGGTTTGGTAGCTGGGGTACGACACCTGCTGAATATGCTGGTATAACATGGACATGCAGGCCACCAAAGTACCTTGGCGTCCCTTTGAGTGCCTATAAGCATAGCGCACTTTATTGGAAAGACTGCGTGTCTACTCTTCAGCGCTATGCTCAAACGTTTGTCCCCCATGACCTCTCAATTTTTGGCAGGGCGACCGCCTGTAATCTGTTTCTCGCCACTAAAATATATTATGTACTGCAAATTATTCATTGCGCAAGACTTTCTATCCAGCGTTTTCACAGGGTGTTCGCAACTTTTGTGTGGGATTCGTCTTTTGAATCCATGAGGCGTGATAACCTTTTTCGGCCTGTAAGCGCTGGTGGGCTTGGTCTAGTTCACCTGTATGTCCGACAGATAGTGTCACGTTTCATGTTTTTCCGTGACACTACACACCCAATAGTACGTTCATTCCTGCAAACAAATTTAGTTCATGTTTTAACCAACCTCATTGTGTCTTCCAATGTTTGTGACCGTCCGTGTTTGTGGGGCATAACGCAAGAGGTGTATTTGGCTGTCCGTTTCCTACTTGTTCGTTTTTCTCCCGAGTTCCTTTTTTTTAGTGTCGAGGAAAAAGTTGTATAAGGATTTGATTAGTATGCTCTTCCCTCCGCCCATGTACCGCTCTCTGTATTTTGGTTTACCTGGGCATGACGTACTCAAAAGTGTACGTAAGATGCCAGTCTCGCCGTGTATAAAGACCTTTTTCTTTAAGTTACACACTGGTACGTTGCCCGTTAGAACATGGTTAGAGAAAAAGGGCATTTTTGTGTCTACCGTTAATTGCCGCCTTTGTGATGAACCAGAAAAAACTGAGCATTGTTTCATCAGTTGCAAAGATGCAGTACTCTTCTGGGATATCCTGCAACGCACATTTAAAAAAAGAATTCATCTGACTCCACATTCTGTTCGCTATTACTTTTCGGGAGATCTCTCTCGATCCTGTATCAAAACGCTCACGGCGGATACCCACCCCTCTGTAAAGGCCTCAAGAAGGCAGAGGAGCGTTGGCTACTTCGCCTCTACACCAACACCGTACTGTGCCCGGCAGTGCTCAAACATTTAAATTCGGCCTTTTCGGGCGAGTGTCCACACTGTGGGGAAGTGTTTGCGGACACGTATCACATGGTGTGGGCATGCCCACCCAATCCTGCTTTCCCACCCCACCCCCACCCCTCCCGAGAAACTGGGAGGCTGCCCTGCTCGGCTGCTCAACTCTCCAGGACCAACGAGCCCTGGTGAGAAGAGCCCGGGCGGCCGCGGAGGCCACAGGGGTCCCGGACTAGGGATCCCTCCTAGTGATTGTGAGGGCCGGGCCCTTCAGGCACGGTCCAAGCAATACCTCTGTATATAGTATAAATAAATGTTTTACACCACCACCATCTCACTGCGCTGCCATTTGTTGATGAACCTCTGGACATGTTCTTTCTGATTGGACTGCACAGCCTCTGGAAAACCCGCATGATGGACAGACACTGTGAACCTGTTGTGTCTACAAAGGATCACTTCAGCCGAATGGTTGTTCATCTAAGAGACGTGTATGCCCAGATTGAGTACGAACCGGAGTGGAAATCACTATTAGTGATGTGCTCTGCATTGCCCCTTTTCTAGTGCATGGTCTTTTCAATATGTATTATTTAACACTGTTTTCATAATGGCTTCTATATAGTTCATGTACATAGAACATTACATCGCTGTAATAAATACCATGTTGAAGAAAAAAAAGAAAAAATAGCGTAGCTTTTCGCGCGCTCGGCTGGGGAAGGGAAGGATGGTGGTTCGAATCCCGTCGTGCACAATTATTTTTTTTTCTGGTGTGAATAGAAAAAGCGTGACACCTCTGCTTACAACCTTCTGTCCACAACGATGAGGCGTTAATCTTAATACCTTCTTTGGAACCTGCGGGGAGCTGAACCAAAGACATTAAGATTTCGAGGAAGGCATGCCATCCATAAGCCACGAACAGCGTTACTTCTTGGCGAACAAATGTGAACGCAGTGTACGTGTTTCCTTACCAGGGTATGCGAAGGAGTAGGTGTGTCTTTAGAAAAGGAGCAATCCTGAATGATCCTCGCAACAGAGGTCACTATGAGACAATGATTTCGGCCTCAAAATACGTAAGTGTTAAGTGCACTTCGTAATTTTAATAGCACGCAATTAATTGAAGGTATATATCGAGACTACCCGCGGATGTACTCGGAACGCCGTATACGACATAGACAAGTATAAGAGATAAGCGGAAATGATCGAAGACTACCGCGGCGGAAAAAAGGGACAAAAACTAACTTCTTTGTAGGGGAAGACTGTCTGTTGAATTTCCCGCAAGACTGCATTATGAGGGAGGGCTCCGCCTCTCGTTCTCGGCGTTTTCTGTGACAGCGGCGCTACGAGTTGCAACTGCTTCCCATAGCTGAATGGCTACTTTTAATATTGTTTTACTTTTTTACTGGTTGACTTGTTGCAACTTGTTTACTTCTGAGTGCACGTTTCAAATGATTTATAATGAAAACGGTGAAATGCTAAATGTTCGCGCCTTTTCGTAGCCATGAAAAACTCGCGCGTCATCGAATTTTCTTTTGCTCCTTTTGCTTCTACAAATGATTTCGATTGGTAACCGAAGCACATGTCCACGCCGAACATGTCTGATCCCTTAAATACGCATGTTCAGAAACTGTTTGCAATGTGAATCTGGACATCGAAATAATATCTTCCAAATTAGAGTTACAGCCAAATAAAAGATGACGAAGGGCTGTGAAGCCAAGGCAGGTTTTGCAGACCAACCACGATTCTGACGCAAGGAAGAAGCCTCGACACTGCTGTTTCCAGACGAGCGTTAAACGTCAGATTACGGCCCATTAACGTACATAGAAAGAAAATATTTAAAGAGGCATTTTTCAATTCACATTGCTCACATGATCTCATCACTTTGTGTAGAAAATAAAAGCGCATCAATGAATTGAATGCCAAGAAATGGAACACTATTTCAGCAGCCGCCGTGGTAGCTCTGTGGTTCGGCTGCTGATCCGAAAGACGCGGGTTCAACCCCAGCCGAGGCGGGCGCACTTCGATGGAGGCGAGATTATAGAGGCCCGTGTGCAGAGTGATGTCAGTTCACGGTCAGTTACGCAGAATAACACGCTCCACAGTCTCGAACGAGGCATATGCAAATATATAGCGGGAAAGATACTAGCAGCAACATAGACAAATCTATTATCCTTCTGAACGACGAATTTCTCATGCAAACCTTGTCAGCCAGAAGCAGCACAATAAAGCAGAATATGGACAATAACCCAAGACATAATATTACGTGCTTGAATTCCACTGGAAGAATGACAACAGCGCCTCCCTGGTTAGCGTTAGCGTAGAAAGTTTCATATGCGTATTTTATCAGGAAGTTGACCATATTCTTTTGCCCCAGTTCTGCCGAAGGAGGAAAGGATTCCATGCATATCATCATTGTCACAGAAGAGATCGTTGGGCAGATTATTGCGGTTGGTGTAGAAAGGCGTCGTTAATCCTGCTTTCTGCAGCGCGAGGGCATTCCATATGAAGTCAGCGCGCCAAGGGTTGCACCTTGGTTCACCACCTGGACGGAGCCATGAGATATCGTTGCATCTTAAACGTATATCTGTGTTTCTGAGAATGCAATAGTTCGGTTTTGAAGCCGCATTAGCTTATGCTAACTACAGCTTCACTGTAATATACCGACGGCACATGATTTAGAAATAAACCAAAAATATGGTTTATAGTGAATTATGATGCGTCCAACCTAGAATTGAATTTTGTCACCACAAACTGTGACACATACTTATCTAACAAAATCTTGCGTTCAGGACTGTCTTCGATTTATATCCAATCAACTAGGTAAAATATTAATGCACAGATTTTTGTTTGGTTTAGACAAAATGATGCATTTAGGTTCATGCTGCATATCAGGATGTGTTGATCGAATAATGAGTGCTTTCTACCAAACGCCCTTAGCCCAGAAAAACCCGGATATGGCAACCTCCAGTTGGTCACAGCTAGGTCGTATAAGCTTTTGCAACCAGTAATAGTGTCCCCAAACTTATCACCTACCACTGGCCATGACCGCCATGACTTCACGCTCCTTTATCTGGGAAACGAGGATAATAATATTATTGTCACTAGGCATTCTAAACAATTGATTGTTGGTTCACGTCACACATTATATCACTACCGCCATTAGGCCTCTGCTCAAACTAATTCCATATCTTGGCGAGTGTCGAAAGTCAATGCCATTTCTCTGAGTCTTCAAACTAATTTCATTTCTCCGAATGTCGAACACCAATGCTCTGGGCTCAGGTATTGAGAGCAAACAACTATCAGATCAAATGTTTGCAGCTCCAGCCTTTCCTTACATTGTAGAAAATGCGGCATTGGGAGTTGCCGGGCACTGCTTTATGACACAATCATTTTAAAGAAATGTAAAAATGGGATGGTCCCAGAACTGATGCAATCTTATCATGTTGAAAAAACTGGGTCCGGTGGTGTGAGTTCCGTTTCTCTGATTCTGCCCAGCAATGAAAGCGCCTTTCCTGATGATTATTGAAGAATGTAGCACGAGGCAAGAAAACCATTCGTCACCTGCAGAATACATTTTGTGCGTTTTCTTTTAGTAAATAGTTGTTGAAACTTTACTGCTGTCCTGTGCATCCTCTTTCTGAGTCGTCTTGTTGAGCTGTCCTGCTAATGTTCATGCATGCATATAACAGAAAATCCAGACAGAACACGTTGATGTGGTTTATTTTCGAAAAATACTCACAAGGGTTCCCACATTGTGTGACTGCCTTTGAGATTCCTGACCGCTCTACGAACTCCCTCCGCTGGTACTCTAGCGTGCGTTGGGGCCGCCTTTTTCAGGCCAATTTAATTTTTCGGAGATGGACAGGAGCATCCCTAATAGCGCCGTACATCCATCAAACATTACGGAAGGTATACAGTTAAGTAACTTTCTTTATATATACATCTTCAAAAGTTACACCAGGCCACCCACCAGCCAACTTCGCTCCTCGGGGAAACAGGTTTCCTTCGGAGTGCATAAGCTTCCCGATGAGCCGATGTGTTTGGTCCAACGTCGTTGGTTTCTTTTCAATCCTTGCCTGTTTAGGAAGTAAATAAAACTATTAGCAAGTTGTCAGAACCTATCCATATATTGCTCTTCAATATGGTTTTCAATTCTTATATTTTTTTTAATTTGAAACGCTGAAGAATATTACGCTATTAGGCTATACACAAGTTAGAGCAGTGATATATTTGAGTTTAAATTGTATACCGCACAGTTTATTGTTGCCCTAGAAAGGCTGGGCAGCGGTATCCTGACCGAAAAGTTTTGTTGTAGCCTGCATTTTAATTGTATTTTTTTAATTGTAGAGCTAGCCATACCGACTGAGCGCACGAAACAGCGAAAGCAGTCAGTGGTTTATTTTAGCCGCAGAGCACTGCATTCTGCCGTAGAACCGCCCAGAGGTTGCACAATCTTAGACTGTCGCCATTACCTTCCAAGCCACTGGGCAACCGGGCGCTACCCATCATTTCCCTATAACGCTGTTCCCGTCCCTCATCTCCGCTCGAAGTGGAGACGGGGATTTCCCTCTCTGCACTTTGCCACTCGCCCACAGCGGTAGTTAACAGTCATTGAATTGAACCATTTGATGTAAAAAGTGAACCGAAAATAAATTAAACCCATCAGTTTCAATTAGAATATTTCAGTAAGTAAACTAAGCCTTATGGCTGACTCTGTAATTCCATGGCAGAATGCTGGGATATATGGCTAAACCACATCACTGCTTTTTTTCGCGATAAAATACGCAACACCTTACGGCCGAAACGACGTTTCTACAATTCAAAAATACCGCAGGGCAGTAACCGCGGAAGACCGGGCAGCAACCGGCCACTCGAGCTCTCAGATGGTCGCTACGAATGCTTACGCTTTTATCGACCATAGCAGTGATGAGTAACCCTCAGTAGTCATGAGAATTTTCTTCTGCGAACGGGTCGCGGTGTGTCAATTTTTCAATCGCCGTGTCTCCTGCCTAGTGTCCCGTCCTTCGTGTTGATTTAAATATTAACGTTAACCAACAAGACCAATTCACTATAATTTTGTCGTTCAATTTGCGTATTTGCGTGGGTAGCTCTTGGCGCTCTTTTCCCTTGTTATTACAAATTTGCCGCAAAGAAGAAATTAGGCTATTGGGGTTACGTTCGACGCTTGAAATGCTCTTAATGAATATTTATGACATATCCTGCCCCAAAACTATTTTAGGGCTTATTTGCTCTCATATTTGCTGCTATAAGACAAAATTTAAGAATATATTAGGAATACCCTGTTATGAGTACCACCTTGCAAAATAGGAAACATTGTTCTAAACTAGCTCCCACAGTGCCTCACTGGTTATGGTGCTCGGCTACTGAACCGAAAGAATTGCGCGTAATCCCGGCCGTTGCGGTCGCATTTCAACGGAAGCAAATGGCTAGAGGCCCGCGTACCGTGCGCCGTCAGAGCATGTTGAACACCTCCAGCTCGCGGAAATTATCCGGAGCCTTTCACTACGACGTCCCTGATGGCCTCAGTCGCTTCTGATGTTAAACCAATAAACAACACCGTCCTTTTAAACGGTTACCCGAACTACCCAACACCCTACGTGCATACTTCGTTCAGTGTTTGTGTGTGCATGACTGTATACAACTGCGTTTACCGGTCACCAGAATATGATTGTACGACGACGGGAATATCTGCACCGGCAGCCACGTTGGTACTGAACTCATACACGAATCGCGTGGTAATGCTACAATGATTAAAGCTCTCGTCTTGGCGGGCAGTTGCGCTCTCTGACGATAAGCACCAATCTATGAAGATTAACTGGAATCTAATCATTTTGTTCAGAAAATGTATATTGCGCATTTTAATACTGGTTTTCCATTCAAGCGTGTTCTTGAGCACTCTTGATAGCGCAGAGGCCCCATAACTTGTCAAGGAATATTCTCTCATAGTAGATTACGACGCGAAGCACTCTCGGCACCAAATGAAAAGCGCACAGCGGAACGTGTGCCTAAGAGCCCATTTCATGCCGTCTGTCGTAATCAGTGGTAGGCGTGCTCTTCACATATGCGGTAGTTCTACTTCATTTCCTTTGGCATTCGTTTTCACGCTTTCCCACTGAAGCGCCACATTTCTGGTCTCAGTACGGCGATAATTTTGGTCTCAGCCAGAAGAAAGCAAAAGAACTGCCTAGATTAACACCGACCATTGCCCTTTCGGTCTTTACTGTAAGCATCGCACCCATACGCTGACAACCAGGTAATGATAGAAGCAAAATAAAACGCTGCAGGCCAAGGAGCAAAGTAAAACAGTAACAAAACTATCCAGAACACGATTACCGCGCCTATTCCTGATGGCGACAGTGTCACAGCGTATAATGGACCTTCGGTTACACTCCGCGCTTTTCGCATCTCAATTACTACCGATAGTACAAAATAGTAATCAATTGGGGCATGGTTTGTAAACAAGCTGCCTCTGTGGCGCATGCAGGCAAATGGCGGCAGCGTGATTTATCTCGATCGAGCAATGGCAGTTCTAGTACACAATGAGAAGTGATCGAACCAACGATGAAAAGTGCACTGTTTATTCAGGAACGGGAGAGTATAGCACGGACATCGCTAGTACAAAAATCAGTACGACTTATATTTGTTTCAGAAATTACATTCCGGAGAGAGTTTTCCTTATTGGTAAAGCATGCAGCAGACAGGCTTCAGGCATGGAGAAGGAAGGGCCACAAAGTTGTATTTCTATCGTACCTAGAGTCAATAACTTGCCGGAAAGGCGCCAAATGGGTGTCCATGAAACAAGGGCACAAGTGTGATGATGGGCGCGCACAACTGGAACGGCGGAGCACAAGGGAACGAATCTGCTCTACGTGGACCTGTCAATTAAGTTGACACACAGAATAATACGTATATAATCGCGCAATCCAGGACGCAGTTCAGGATGCCTCTGAAGTACGAGAAAAAAGCCACGCTTCGTTAGAGTCACACTGGTAGCCACCGCAGAGCTTAGCAAGTTCCCATGCATTAATACGTCATGGCGCACACACAGGATAGGACAGTCAGCTTTCACAAGATGCTCTTCTGAACGCCGGCGTTTGCTATCCTACGCTCCATCTCCGGAATCGTCGTCGTCACCCGAGTCTTGCTTTGTCTTACCAGAGTCGGGCTCAGTACTTGGAGGAGGCTTATGTGATGGATGGGCAACTGGCGCGGTTCCTCCGGACGTCGAAGGTCCTGCTTCCCCCTCCGGTGGCCCTAACTTCCCCGCGGCAGCCAGCTCCAGGTAGTCTGGTTTTCCGGACAAGCGCCGCCTCCGTTCTTCTTCCACCAGTTCGGCCGGAAGGCGCTCGAAAACCTGTCTCCTGTACTGGAAGGTTTTGAACAGGTAGTCGTCCTGCGGACTGATAGTGTCCTGCATATCTACAAAGGACACCTTCGGTCCTGTGCTTCGAGAGGCACCTTCCGAAGTATCCGACTCAGCCTCTGGCTTTCGAGGTGGAGTCCGTTTCTTAAGCGACGATTTTTTAGGCGTCGTTGATCCGCCCGGAGACACTGATGGCTGAGGCGGTGGGGTTCTTTGGCGCAAAGAGGACTTCTTTGGTGTTCCTTCAGCTGTCTTCGGGGTAGCGCCCAAAGACGACGGTCTTGGCGACGCAGCCCTACGCTGCATAGGTGTCGTTGGTGAATCGCCCTTTTGCTTCCCAGACGAAGCGCCGCAACACAGGGACAGAACAGCTGAGCTGAGTTCTTTCTTCGGTGACTTTGATCTGCGCGCCGAACGGCTTCCATCTGGATCTGTGGCGGACTGGGAACCCGAGCGTTCAGAGGGCTCAGTTCCAACTGGAGAAGGCGATCCGCGTGAAGTTGACGCCTCCTCATCATCTGCGCCTTTCGTCTTCTTGATGGGAAGTCCTTGGCCCTCCGGGGACGGTTTGCGCCTCTCTTTGCCGTCGGCCATGATGCGTGTTTTCACAGTGGCAGCTAAAGTTGTTGCTTCCACTCGGCTATTCCCCGTCCTGATTCAACTTGAAGCTCAGTGTAATTGTGGGTACAGCTGGCGAAAACTAAGAAATTTGTGTCTGCGTTGCTTATAAGTACAGCGCACTCCATATCACGAGTTCCATCTCGTTGCCGCAACGCGCCTAAGTGTGGAATGGCTGCGGCGGCACAAAGATTGCAAGTCCTTTTTCGGCGATTAGGAAAATTGCGGGCACTATCAGTACCTTTGCCCGTTCAACTTACGGACGTTTTGTTTGCCTTTTGTGCGTAACACTGATGATGCAGTCTGATAGGGTGTCCTTCTGCAGATTTCTGCTCGTAACCTTGAATGAAAGTGAATGATGTGCGGAACAAAAAAGCTGCACGTTGAACTCTTTTAAGGTCATGATTTAACGTGAAAAATGTGCAAAACGGCAAAAATTTTTGTGCCTTACAAGGAAAGGTTTTATTATCACCTGGCAGCGACTTCTTATGCTTTATAAAGTGCACACCAGCGTTAAGTTCCCGAAACATTGGGACTCCTAGTAGGAGACCGTTGGTTGTTAGTTTTTTCGGCTTTCGCGGCACATTACATAGTGCTACAAATGAGCGGGCAATAATCGTTATACAGGTAATTTTGACGAAGGATAGAAATTTGGCAAGTCAGAATGACGTCATGGTGACTATACCTGCGCCAAATACGGGAACGTGACACGGGACAAAAGAAGCATTCTCATAGTGACCAGAACTGAAACTCATGGCAGTATTGACACTCATGACACTATTAACGCTATTAAAATGACACTACTAAATTGAACACTATTTGCGGTCAATTCAAAAATACATGTACCCAATTACTTTCAGCCATAAATTATTTTGCACAACGGCAAGTTTAGTTACCACACTTCCCGATATGGCTACGGTTGCATGCGTTGTCATTAACAGCGTGTAGGAATCGCAACACTACAACGCGCAAAATCAGCCAAACCACACATTAGACCTGGATCCATCGAGAAGTTTCGCACTTTGGTGCACCAGAAAGTCCAGTGTTCTTCAAAAAAAAAACTGATTGGCGGTTGAGCGCTGCTAAGAACGAAATATTGTGCGAACACACATTTTTTTTCCACGAAGACACCATCACTACTTACATCAAAACGTAATTCAAGTTTCCGCTCATGCAGGTATGCAGTTATGCGTCTTTCCTTTCCTTTTCTGACTCTTTAAAACCCTTTGTGAGACAGCGGGACTCATACGTCCAACTTTTTTCATGGTAATGTTTTGCTTTTTGAGCTGAAAACCGATGAATTGATTTCTCTTAAATTTTCACTGCAACCTCCTGGATGTCCAAGGAAGCTGTTTTAAAAGCAATGTTGTATTGAGTGGCGCACTTACCACACAGGCGTGCGTCTCAAGCGAACTGTTCTACTTGCGCGCGGTGCATGCTGTTTTCAGCAGATTTTGGCACTCTGTCCAGCCGGTTGATTATGAACGACAAGTTTCAAAAGTTCTCTTTTTACTCACTAGTTCTTAAATGTGCTTTATACATCATTGTCGTTTGTCCTGTGTGTACTGTTTGCAAAAAAAAATTTGCATAGTCAAATTCAGCATTCCTCATCCATATATTTCGGGAAGCATATCCAGTCTAAAGCTCTTTTGCCGCTCATCGGTGGATGGGAGTTTCATTCTCTTTCATGCACGGAAGTCTCTGTCCATGCAGGAAGTAGTTGAGCTGGAATTTAGACTCCTGGACGACTTACGTGGTAATGAAATACATGCCGACAGGGCGGAGAATTAGGATGATGCAAATCCATCGTTAGCGACTCATATGTCCCACTTTTTTCGTGGTTACACTGACTTTTGTGGTTAAAACCGCTCGAATCAATTTCGTTTTTGCTTTTACTGCCATCTCGTGGAGGTTTAAAGAAGCTGTCTTGATTGCTCTTTACAAGAGCGCCGAGCGGAGGCAGCACATACCTGTGCATCAAGAGAACCGATCCCCTTGCGTGCGTTGCGTGCGGTTTTCAGTAGATTTTGGCGCGCTTTTCAACCGGTATTCGCCACGAAGGGTAAATTTCAACCTTTCTTTTTACTGACGAAATCTGCTAATAATGCCCTTTTGTGCTATGCCCGTTTGTGCTATGTTCATTCTCTGAAAGTGACTGAGTGCTGGACATAGATCGATATTTTTTAGATTTTTTATCATAGAAAGTAGGCTTTTGTATTCTCTGTACTTTGTTGTTGGTATGCGCACCCTTCTGTACAAAATAAAATTACTTTTTTTCTTGAGCGACCGTGCTTCAGAGGTCAGCGGGACACATATGTCCCACTTTCTCAAACGCACTCATGGTGCGGTGGGACTCCTGTGTCCCACTTTTATCTCGAAAACCGCGAGCTCTAGAAAACTCAAAATTTGCATATTTCGTAAAAAGCTGATAAGAACAAGAATCACGCCCTGAACAGCCGGTGTGCATTGCTCACAACTTTATGTCTCATAAAGGGTTAAGACGCTTTACACAAACTGTGCGATAGTGCGGGGTAGAAGGCTAATAGTATTTTCGTAATAAAAGAACACAAGTGTACGCGAAATATACCCGCCCAAGCGACGCGGCTTGTGCGATACTACTATCGTACGGAAGTACGCAGGCCAAATAGGTCGCTGTCTACATTACCAAAAATGCGAGCACATTTTCTCGTAAAAGAGACAGGAAGAATACACTGCAAAAAAATTCCGTGAATGTTACGTACAAACTCCCCATAACAGAGCAAACGCTTGCTCTGTTGCATCTAAAATGGAGGGTCCATCCGTAACACATTCTTGAAGGTCGCTGGCCGTATTATTCATTTTCTGAAACGTATTACTCGCCGTAACTGTTGGCCGCCGGACTAGGCACCACATGACGTCCCATTTCCGATCTGTCTGGTTTACTCTTGTTCAACAATGTCCACAATCTAGCATGGCGAAAATGAGATTAACCCCATGTGCAAAGGTGAAGATCCGAGGGGGGGTGATAATCAAATTAGACCGAAGTGACGCATAATGTTGCTTCAACGTTGAGGGATTGCTACAAATTGTGAGCAACATTAAATAACAAAGGACTTACTTTGCTATAACTTTAAAAGAAGGTTGACTTCATAAAAAATATTTTCCCCACGTTGCTAACCACATGACAGCGTAACAATTAATAAATGCATTTAATAAATAATTTAGAAATGCAGCATAATGAGGTCAAAAGTTAAAAAACATTTAGACACAGACAATGGTTACACAACTTCTCTAAATTGAAACTGAACACCAGCTGAAAATACATTACAAACATGAAAGTGCACAAGGTGAAAGCCGAATTTCCGTCTGCCGTTTGATAAGGAAACGAACCACTGAGAAAGCCAAAAGCATGGGCAAACAAATTTGTGAATGCAGTGCAATGTAGCAGCCACATCTTTGCTACACAACGATCAATCAAAAACGCTAACTCCTTCACGGATAACAAAAGCACAGGCGCAACAAAATATTGCTCATTGCAATGTTCAATTTATTAGGTACCTATAGCCGGCCATTAATGCCTGGTCTTCCTGCGGATAAATGAAAAGCTGCAAAAAAAAACAGTGAGCAGCCATAATTGCTGTAGTGACAAGGAGGATGTGCACCGTCGGTGCTGCTCCCTCATCCTGAGTAGGAAATAATAGCTGTTTTTTCTGGAATGTACTATGGAAGCATGAATTTCCTATCCACCTTTATTTAGCTTGCACTGACACGAGCCATCATGAACTCTGCAGCTTTGAGAAACATGCGGGCCAGTCGACAGCTGCAGAAGACTGTAGAACCCTGCTAACTTGCAAAAAAACCAGTGCTCAGAAAGAAAAATTATAAAAAAATGAGGAGTTCCTTATACGCACTATGTTTTATATGGTACTAAGAATGCGGCTAAGACATTGCATGAATATTGTTTTTTTCTGCTCAGTTATAAACTTTCTCGCCTGTGCTAACATATTACTGCAATGTAAATAATGAAACATGCCAGCATTTCACAACATGCTGTAAGACTTACAAAATACACCCCCTGCAAGGCTACCACATGCCTCTTACATGTGGTAATGCTTATATCTACCAAACTATCTAGACTAAAATAAGACACCAAGCCTCTGACATCTGGAGACGTGTACCTCCCATGCAATTAGAGTGATTGGAGATGCTCCTCCTTGATGGCATTTCAGCCGCTAGGTGTAGAAAGACCGGATATGAAGGTGAACAACTCGACACCAACTTTTTAAGCAACGTCACAATGAGCAATGTGCCTTGGCTTTTCTTCCATCCAAAAAGTTTTATGTTCCATGTTTACGTAACTGCTTGCATGTCCTCAGTTTGGCTTGCTGAGAGGTTCTTTTCTTTGTTAAACTAGCTTTAACTCTGGCCTCAGTCTTCTGCACCTTCTTATTTTTTTGCTAGTGTTCACCTTAAGTCATGTGTAAGCTCACGCAGATCTCTACTTTTCTATGTTTCCAACTGTCACATCTTCTCTGCCTTCGTCATGTCCATCACTGCATCCGACGCCTTCAAGTATGCTGTGTATAATCACCTTAACTAATCTGCCTATTACACATGTATTTTTGTTAGCCACCCACTCCTCTATCTGGCGCCGATAGGCCCTGAGAGTAAATAAATGAATTGTAGTCTAAGCTAAGTCCCAGCAAGCATGCATTATGTTCAATTTATTTTACCATGTTGACCAGTAAGGAGTAGAGCGAAAAAAGCTGCTAAGTGGAGCTTGACATGCCTCTCGCCCCTACACTGGAAAGCAGCAGGCAAGGCATACGTAACCACTAACGACAACAGAACATGCCAAGTGTGAAGTAAATCAGTAATGTTCCTCGCATTTATCACAGGGCACACTCTCTGCTCAGTAATTTATTACCCCCTTAGACATTCTGCAAGGAGTGCATACAATGATGTGTCACCACAATACAATGAGAATCATTAACCCTCTGCCAATAGAACAGCAAAGAAATTTATGCCCAACAAATGCATTGCTTACATGCAACCAAGGGGCAAGAATGGGCCAACCTGGCACATATATGGAAAATAAGCTCAAAATAATAAAGAATGACATTTGATAGAGCAGCCGCTCATTCCCCCACGCCCTCCCACAAAAAAATATGAAAAAGGATCCTCTTCACACGGCACGTTTGAAAGATGCAGCTGTAATATTTGCGAAAGTTCAACTACGTGTGAAATTCAGATATAAATAACGCCAACGCATGCGGTTGGAAGCGAGGCGCCAGGGCGCGGACAAACAGTAATCGTCTTCAGGTATCGACTGGTTCCACCTCCTGAGGGCCGCTGCTCGACGAATACCACTCATGGCCACGTTCACATCCAACAAGCTTGTAATAAACTTTAGACAGGTGTTTATCATGACGCAGCAGCAGCTCATCAGTGCTATTGGCCAGTGCTGAATTTTTTAGCTTGATAAACGCAATCATCCACCGAAACCCGTGTCGACTGTTCCTCGCCAGATTATTGCAGTCCCACGAGGGTGAGCAGCTTTTCCGCCGGCTTTAAGTCTCCTCTTTCGTGCAGGGCCACTGACATTGTAACGCACATTCTGCACGGTCGTTTTACTATGCATCGATGCCGCATGGGACAGCAAGCGGTTGTACACTCCAATGCAGCGTACGGGCCGCACACACACACACACCGTAACGACAATACAGGGGGCAGGACGCACGCAGCGAACACGGAAGAACAAAAACCGTTCTAAAGCACCTTTTCACTCAACACCACACATACTCCGCGCATGGTTCCGACTGCGGGCTTGGCTAGCGCTTCGACTCGTCACGGCCAAGCTGCATGCACTGCGCTATTGTGGTAACAACACTCATGAAACGAAAAGAAAATTTTAATATGTAAAACCATTCAAGTTGTCAGCTAAAAAAGCTACGGTAAAATTAAATATATCTGATATGTTTTCAAGGTTGTGCGCTTTTGCGGCGTCAGCAACGTAAGTATGGACGCGAATACGCGAATGACGCTATGAATTTCCCGTGCAGCTCTGCTAGCCACAATAGCTACCATAGCTCTGCAAATGGCATCGTGCTCGGCGTTTTGCGCGGCTGACTTGCCCGCATAAATTTTACTTCCTCCGTGCACACATGCTTGGTGAGGTGGACGGTGGTCGGTGCGAACAGTTTGAGGTTTAATCGACTAAAAATTGCTCAAGGAAAGTCAGCGGCATTGCATTTTTATTGTTTCTGTGCATCGCGAGTGACTGGCGGCAGCCACACGGCGTCGTCTCCGGTTTGGTGAACTTGTGAGAAGGTGAGCAATTTGTTCTCAGATTTTGCTAGCGGTTTTTTGTTTCTATTGCAAACCAGTGTCTCGTCGCATGTTATGTTCACGGTAACATCAGCACAACGTGCATGCGCTTTCTGTCTCTATTTGAAGTAACATTGGTCGATCAGCGTAAACTTTTGGATTCAATTAAGCACAGGCTGTCCATGTTGGTAGTGCGTTTCAAATGTGCTTTGAGATTATTCTGCGCTCGAGATGGTCTTGTGATAATTTATTTATTACCAGGTATAGTCTAGAGATTTGGAACCGTTCATCCCCATTCAACAGTGCTGAAAAGCTGTTTTGTGTTCATGCATCTGCTGTCCTTAAACTTTTCGGTAATCATTCGCGTGGTTCCTTTGGATCTGGACAACCGGCTACTGTTGCTAGGGACGCCTCGCAGCAGAACCCTTGGGGACGCCCAGTGGGTCAGCTGTTTGTCCAGGTGCCAAGTTACCTAAGGTACCATTCCAGACCTTTTTTTTCTGTCCATCAACCTCGTATTCCTTGAAAAAATTACAGTATGTAATTAGGCACTAAAAAATTGGTAACACACATTTCAGGACAGTTGAGAGAAATGAAATTAAAATTGGTTTTTGAGGAAAGGAAATGGGGCAGTAACTGTCTCTCGGTGGACTCCTGAACATAAGGGAAGGAATAAACGAGGGAGTCTAGAGAGAAATGCACATGCAGCATCAGTATTCTCTCTGTAGACTTCTCGAGACCTGGATTCATTCCTTCTAGGACAGTGCCAAGCAGTAGGTGAACTGCACACAAATTTATTTTCCTCTGGTGAAAAGTAAGAAGTGAAAATGTTATAAGACAAGTCTCTAGTCTGTTTCATTCTCACTGCATTTGCTCAAAGCATAGTATCAAATGCTGTATTGCTTATACCCTGGTTTCCTTTACTTTGAGCAGTAGGTATTGACAATGAACATCAAGGCAACTCCACTCTCATTGCTTGTTGCTGCTTTTAGGTTTCCTCCATGATTTTCTGTTTGCTCAGTCCTGGCCTTAACATATTTTCTTCTGCTGCTTAGCTTCGAAATATTGGCTAGGTTACATGGTTCTGCTACTTCTATGTTCACTCTGAGGTTTGAGAGCTTGTTGCTTTGTTCTTTTTTTATCAGCATCTTTGTCTTCTCGAGGCTGATTGGCACTCCGGAACAGAGACCACATGCATTGTTTATGTTAAGATGATGACATGATAGCCTAACACATCGTATCGTTGCCATTCGAGCCCCCTGTGTACTTGCTTTGTTGCACTGGGAGCAAAAAAGTTTAGCGGAAGTTGCAATGAGGCGCACTTTTGTTTAGACTAGTGGCAAAGGTTTACTGTTGGTTCGCAGTAAAGTGCTCCCACCTGTTCCGCACGAGCATTTAGAAGGCTGTAAAATACTACTATCAAGGATTTAGCCATTGTAATGTCGCAGGTATGTTGTGTAGGATTTCAGATCATTCTCTTGCACTGTCCCCGAAGCTTGTTGTGTGTCAGTTACGCCACTATGCTGTTGTATTTCTGTCCAGTGTAAAAAAAAATTTTCTGTGATTATGCTACACGCACAGGTTCATGGGGAAGTAAATATTTTGTGTCGCTTAAACCGGGTAATGCTTCAGAATGAACACATGCAAAACCACATGCTGTTAAAAGCCTTGGCTTGTGTAACCCAAGTGTAAGGAGAATACTATTATGGCAGGGATTCTTGCATTGCAACCTTTTAAATTCTGTTTTTGTAAAAAGAATGACGTGAGGTTTCATGAGTTACAGCTCTCTTTCATTGCTTGCTCAGAGGAAGCGTTTATTGTAAGTAAGCAGTAGTCGCTTTCTTCTATTGTTCAAGTAGCAGCATCAGCTTGCCTCATCATTTTTGTCTTGAATGACTGAAGGTGCTTCCAGAGCATTGCCTTCTTTTTTTTTCTTGTTGTTTATTCAGCATGCAATATTGTGTCTATAGATTGCACTTTAGCATTATTTTGCGTTCTCCCAAGCAAATTTTAGGCGGCCAAATTCAGAAGCACCTTGTATTGGCCTTACATTATTTTATTTGCAGATACTGCAGACCATACATATACATGGCCCATGGCCCAGGCAGGAGGGGAATCCGCGGCAAAAACATGAGTACACATTAACAAGCATGCAGCTGGTCAGAAACAAATTTCACACAAAAATTTCATAACGAGCGAAGTACAATTAACAGTGCAAGAATTGACGCTCCAGTTCTTTAACAAAGTCGCTGGCTGCGAAAGTGTGCGAAGGCAGGGAATTGCACTCACTGGTAGTCCTGGGAAAAAAACTCTGCTTATAGGTATTAGTTCGTGCAAAAATTGGAGCCAAGGAGTGAGGGTGTGTGTGTCGAGTTAACTGGTGCAATGTGGCTTAACACAGTCTGGCATGTTTAACCTCAGCGTACCTGAGACGCAGTTATGCAATAAAGCGAGCCGACTAATTTTTCGACGGGATTCCAATGTTGCTATACTATGTTGCCGCATCAATAAGGAAGGAGAATCGTGCCTTTTGTATTTGCTAAAAATAAACCGGACAGCCTTTCTTTGGACTCGCTCGAGTTGCAATATGTCCTTCTTATTGTGCGGATCCCATACAATGGAGGCATATTCGAGCTTGGCTCTAATGCAGGCATTATAAGCTAATAGCTTAACTTCGACAGGTGCACCTTTAAGTTTCCTCTTTAGAGACCACAGCTTATTAATAGCGGAAGAACAAATGGCGGATATGTGCGGAGACCAAGTTAGTTTATTTGTTAGCGTCACACCAAGATATTTATGCCTGTCTACTTCTGTTATAATATTGTTGTTAAGCAAGTAAGAATAGGTGCTGATATTTTTCTTCCTTGTAACTCGCAACAGAACTGTTTTGTGTGCATTTAGTTGCATTCCGCATCGAATGCACCACTCATGAATAGCCTCTAGGTTTGCTTGTAATATTGTATGGTCATTTGGTGCTGTGATGTTCTTAAAAAGCACACAATCATCCGCGAACAATCGGATAGCAACACCACCATGAACGACATCAGACAAATCATTGATATATATCAAAAACAATAGCGGCCCCAAGACGCTGCCTTGGGGGACACCAGAAGTCACAGACAGCATTTTAGACGAGCAATTCATAATTTCAACAAACTGCTGCCTATCTCTAAGGTACGCGCAAATCCACTGCAAAACGCAGGAAGGAAGACCAATGCATTACAATTTGTACAGCAACTTTCCATGCGGCACTTTATCGAAGGCCTTCGAGAAGTCTAAAAGCAGCACATCTAGCTGGCCATTCATGTCAAGAGCTTGTGCGAAATCATGAACAGTACAGACAAGTTGGGTAACAGTTGACATGTGCTTCCTAAAACCGTGCTGGTACTGTGATAGAAGGTTGCAGCTTTCCAAGAAATCTCTGATGTAGGTGGCAATGACGTGTTCTAAGAGCTTACAGCACGTACTCGTGATTGAAATGGGGCGGTATTTTGACACAGATAAGCGATCACCATTTTTGTAAATGGGAACCACACGTGCTTTCCTCCAGTCATGTGGTATTTCCCCTGTGGCAAGTGATAAGTTGAAGATATCTGTCAAGAATGGAGATAGTTGTTCCGCGTACCGTCGCGGAAAAGAATTCGGTATATCGTCAGGCCCAGAAGGTTTTTTAGTATCGAGTTTTAAAAGCATAGCTGTGACCCCTTCCCTAGAAACCACGAGATCATCCGCGCCTGCTGAGTGTGTACTGTGAACCCTGAATTCTTCTGCGGCAATGAATACACTCTGGAAGTAACCGTTGAAATGTTCGGCGATTTCAGGGCGATCAGATATTGTTGCATCTCCGATTTTAATTTTCTTAATTTCCTTTTTGCTTTCATTTAGGTGACGCCAGAATTTTTTGGCATCGCTCTTTATGAAGGCAGTAAGACGATGACCAAAGTAATTACTTCTAGATTCCCTAACCTTTGCCAATAACTCTTGCCTTAGTTCATGGAAGCGTGTAGTTGTCGTGTTAATGCAGAAGTAATTATATGCCACACTAAACACCAAATCTACATCTTTCAGAGTGGGTCTAGAACCTTGTCTCCAGACTCTTGCCTTCAAGGAGTTCTCACAGGTTTCACGTATCCACTTTGTGTTGGAAGTGACAGCCTTGACTGATAATGATATGCATTAGACACACGTTATGCATTAATAGTTAGGCCGGAACGAAATGCGAACATACATGTGCGTTACTTTTCTACTTTGCAGCGAGGTATACATTTAGAAAGGGTTCATATATGTGTATTAGGTAGATCTCTTATCCTGAAACAGGAATCAGGGTAGCTGCATAGTCAAGCTGAAATCACACAGGTGAAATATTTTGTCTTGTTCATAGGTGCTGTTTGCATTTCATTCCAGCCTGATTGTGCACTACTGCCATAGCAGGTACCCCATCTAAACGATACACTCTCTTGTGGCAAATCATGCGCATATGTTTCAGACAGGTGTGTGAAGTAATGTGCAGCTACAAAAATTGCATACTTGGTTATTCATAATGCTTTTTTTTCTCATGTGCATAGAACAATGTTCAGCTATATTGCTTGCTTTGTTGTTACTACTTCTATTTTTCCGCTAATATTAAACTACATATTAATCACAGAGACCCGATGTTCAACTGAATGATCCTTCTGTGTCCCACCAGGAAGGCAAAAGCATCACGCCTAGGGCTCATTCACCGCCCTTCATCCCTGTTTTGGTTTCACTCGGCCAGTTATGCTATTAATGAATATAATCACTTTATAGCACAAGTATATATGAAAATATATTTTGGACTAAATGAGGTTAACAAGTTCTCCACTCTGCACAATGGTATGGTTGGTCTTGTACATCTTTACTTGGGTGTTAATGTTTCTTTTGTGGTTGCTGTCTAAATAACTTTGCCTGCCTGTTGTATCCTAAGTCCTTTTATGCCTGTCTTCCTTCCTACTGGCTCTCTCCCTTTTCAGTCATTCCTTTTTCCTTTAAACTGGCGATTGGTCACAAGCCTGCTGTGGGAATAGCAGCTAGCACTAGGCCCCTTTTTTTCATCGAACCTGCACTGCTAATATTAACACTGATAGTACTGTATCAGTATTTCTGTGATACTGCATCTTTTGTTATGCATAAATAGTTGGCTAAGCCACTGGTAGCAGTGTTAAATGTCACAATATATCATGCATATACCTTGCATACAATATCAGTATCAGTTTATTCACTTTGGATGAAGGTTATAGAAACAGGGTGATAAAAGCATCTGGACCCTCATCAAGCTGCTAGTTCGGGCCCATGCAATAAGTGCACAAATAGCGTACCCAGGCGTCAGCATAAGAAACAAAAGCGTACATTTTATATGAATAGAAGATGTTACACAAAACTATATCAGTATATTCACTATTACACTACCCTCTATTTCTTTCAGCTCGGCCGTGTGGCTGTAGATATTTTGTGCTTCTTCCCTAGTTTAGTCCACTCAAACTAAAACTTTGCGTTCTGTGTTGCAGGTAGAATCTACAATGAATGCCGCACTGTGTCTTGTAAGCAGGAGGCGGTGTTAATGGAGCCATGAACCTTTCTTGCGGATGACTAGCGTTGGCCTTATTATGTACTGAACCTCAAGTGTGAAGAGGAAAATGTCCTGTTGGATTTCTGCAGAGGTGAGACATAATGGTGAATCTACCAGTGCGAAAGACGAGACAAGAGACAAGACAGTCGCTGAGTCGCGACCAAAGTTTATTGAAGTGAATAGGGAATACATGAAGAAGCCAAGCAACACCCCAAACCACACAATTACAGATAAGCATACATGACAACAACAGTCAATCGCCCTGAACATTCCCCTGATCGAGATAGTCCAACTCATTGCGTGTTAGTGCGGTAGACAACACACTTGCACATTAGTCACCGAGTCGTAAGGTGTGTCTAGCCTCAATAATCTTCCATTTAATCTTCTCTGAATTTACTGCCAAAATGTGTGCTGCTAAACGGAAAGGGTAGCAGCCTTCACATCCCTTGCAATATACAGAAAAGTTAGAACCCCTACCCTCTTGTGCTCCTATAATCTTACATTGACACACCTTCCAGTTTGACCTATATAGACCCGACCACAAGATATAGTGTATGATACCATGTTCATTTTACCAGGTACATATACATTTCACTCCACATGTGTACTTTTCTCGAGCCACAGTTACAGAATTATTTTTAACACTTTTACATATTTTAGAAAACTTATTAGGGGCCGAGAAAATCACTTCTGCATCATACCTTCTGGCCACATTTTTCGAATTGTGCGACAATCTATGTACGTGAGGTAACACAACCAGTCTTTTGGCATCTCGCTGGCTGGCCCCGGCCTGATTGCGCCGGTTGCCGCGAAAAGCTTTCGGCTCCTTTAACAATTTATTGTATGCTCTTGCAATAACAAGGTTAGGAAATCCTGCGTTCAGTAACCTAAAATGTGCTCTTGGAAACTAGTTGTCATGCTGTGAAAGCATGACTTCATCAATTCCGAGCCCAGGCTTGACAGTCCAATGCTATCTTTCACTAGCTTGGATTAGCCAACCTGTGTCCAAGTGGCAGCTTAACACTCCTGGGTGAATATCACCAGCGAATATGGTGTGTGCAGATCATCAAAGTAAGGTCCAGAAACCGCAGCTCTTTTTGTGGCGACATTTGCTCCAAGTTAAACCTAAGACAAAGGCCTTGCTCCTTAAACAGCTTGAGAATATGTCCACGTCACAAACTATCAAAACCTTTGTAAAAGACCAGAAAATCATCAACATAGCAAACGATTTTTCCCCCAGTCCATGCAAGTCCTTGACATTCATTCAATCCACCCTGCTTAAAATATCTCTTAGCACAAGGCCGATCTTCAAACCACTACATATACCCGTTTTTCTAACACATACCACACTACAATACTCTATAACCATGCTCTTAAAATAAATGCTATTCACTAGCATGCTCTTCAGATAAATTTCAGAAAAGGGTTCTTGCAAAATTTTGTCTGGTTATTTGCAAAAGCATCTGTCTACTTCGCATCTTGAAGATCCGTTTCTTGTACGCAATTCGCAGCGTGGTTGAGTATATGAAGAATGGCAATCCAGCGGATTGTCTGGCGGTTAGTGTCGATGTAGAACAATTTTATTCCATCCCGTATGAGGATCTCATGAAAAGCTTGTGAATGTGTATATCGGAGCACAATTATGAGCTTGTGTTTAGGAACAGGTGCGTAATAGTCTTTTTTTTTGGACTTACCTCCTTTTATTTGAAGAGCATGTTTGTGAAGTATGGCTGTGCGGCATATGTTCAAAAGTCTAGTGTATGTATTGATTGAATGCCCCTGTGCTAAGTAATATTCTCTTAAGCAGGGTGGATGGAATGATTGCCAAGAACTTGCATGGGCAGGGGGAAAATCTTTCACTGCGTCTGATTTTCTGGTCTTTTACAAAAGGTTGCGATAGTGGGGGACCTGTGCATATTGTCAAGTTGTTTAAGGAGCAAGGCCTTTCTTTGTCTTAGGTTTTCCTTGGAGGAAATGTCCCATCAAAAAGAGCTGCGGTTTCTGGGCTTCACCTTGATCTTGTGCACATGCCATGTATGCTGCCGATATTCACCCAGGAGTGTCAAGCAGCTACTTGACTATTGGCCGAACCATTCTAAGCTAGTGAAAGATAGCATTGCGTCATCTAGGCTAGGCTTGGTATTGATGAAGTGATACTTTCACAGCATGACAAGTGGTCTCCAAGAGCAGATTTTGATGCTTACGAAAGCATTATTCCCCAACCATGCTATTGCAGGAGTGTGTGATAAATTGTTAAATCTGAGGGTATAAGATTGATAAAATTGGCCAGACATGCTAAAGGTAAGAATGGCGCAGCATCATGTAACGAGGACAGCAGGAGAGGACACACGGATTAGTGCCAAGCTTGGAGCGGATACAGAATCCAAGAGCGTGTGCTTGACATTCGGCGTTGGCAGTCAACAATCGGGCTCATTCAATCTTGAATGTTCAAATCAGTGTTTTCTCATTTCCTTGACTGTTAGTGCTGACTGTCAAGCACGCGCTCTTGGATGCTGTATCCGCTCAAAGGTTGGCACTTGTGCGTGTGATTGCTGTCCTGTTCTCCTTATTACTTGATGCTGCGCCATTCTTCCCTTTAGCATGTTAAAGCTAAAACCCCTTCACAGGGATTGGCAGGATACGACCGGGGCCGGCCATCGAGATGCCAAAAGATCGACTGTGTTACTGCACATACGTAGATTGTCGCACAATTTGAAAAATGTGGTCAGAAGGTACGACGCCGAAATGGTGCTCTTGGCTCCGAATAAGTTGTCTACAATCTGTAAAATTGTTAAGAATAATTTTGTGAATTTGGTCCGGGAAACGCATATGTGCCTTGTAAAATGTGTGTGGTGTATCGGATAATGTGAAGGCTGCTAGCCATTCATTTTGGCAACACTCATTTTGGCGATACATTCGGAGCAAATTAACTGGAATATTATCGAGGCTAGACACATCATATGACTCGGTGACAAATCTGTGAGTATGCCGTTCATCGCGTTAATATGCAACGAGTTGGACTATCTAGATGAGAGGAAAGTTAAGGGCGATATTTTACTCATGTTGTGGTATAGCTTATCTGTAACTGTCTGGTTTGTGGTGTTGTTTGGCTTTTCTGTGTACTCCCTGTTCACTTCAATAGACTTCAGTTGCGAGTGAGCGCCTGTTTTTGTCTCCTTTCTTGTCATTGTCTCGTGCTGGTATGTTCACGTACTTGCAGAGTAGATTCACTGAATTGTGTACTTGCCGAGGCTTGTGAAGAAAAACAAGAGGAATTTTCTTTCCTTTGTCTGGAATGGAAGTTAAATTTTTTTTTTTGCGTAGCTATATGTTTGCAGCATGAAATTTCATTCTGAAAGGTGAAACCCACTAAACTGTACATTTTGTGTGCAAGGGTACTGATGCTTGCATGAAACTGAAAATATTCGTCCAGGCTATCTGGCTAGCTTCCTTCTTCCTTGTGCCCAGATTTTTTTAAACAATACTTTGTCTGATTTATTTTGACCAGAATTTCTAGCATGGTAATTACACCACATTTTGTGATCATATACAACAAAATTCAAAACATGATGATCACTGGTATGGTTTAGTCTGGGGTAGAATGATGGGAAGTACTTAGTATATAGTAAAATTTAATATTACTAGTCTAACAAAAACAAAATTGCTCTTTTTTTAGTGGAAAATTTTCCTACCAGAGAGTTGGACCGGCATGGCATGATGAAGACTTGCACAGTGTGCATTCCAAAGTACCTGTATTCATGTCGGCACGACAACTTGCGCACAGTGCTTCAAACAGTTGGTGAGTACCTTGGTGCTGTGCTTCTGCTTAAATAGATAGGTAGATATTTTATTTTAAATGGGCCTCAACAGCCAATTGGCCTAAACGAGTGCACACTAAGTCAATACAAACACCATGACGTGAACAGACATAATACAGAAAAATGATCACAAATATGATGTTAATAATAGTAAATAAAAACAAGCATAATGAAATAAACAATGAAAAAAGCAAATTAGGGACATATCTGTGTCATAAAAAGTTGAATTGTATTATTTGCAAACGAGTCATTGGTGAAATGGCATGCATGTCAGGATAAAATCTATCATAGCATTTGGTGGTTTTTCCCTGAGGCACACGAAATCGCAGTGACATCAGTAACTGCTCACAGTCAATAGAGCCGAGCACAACTTTATGTAGAAAATGCATGTCACGCGTGAGTCACCTGTCATAAAGAGTAGACATACCAAGGTATGCTAGAAGAAAGTCGTAGTCTTAGAAACGACAGCGCCCAATATATCTATCACAAAGGATGCATACAATCTTCTGCTGAACATTTTCGATTTCATTGCCTGAGGTAACAGAGGCACTATTCCAAGCTACTGATGCAAACGAGAGTACAGTAGCAAAATTGTTTTAATCTGAATAAGAGTGTGTATCTGAAAATTTGAGCAAAAATTGAGTGCATTTAGAAATTCTTCCACGAAATACCACTGTTAAAATTGGTTATAAATGATGTGTCTCACATGTACACTTATCTGCTAAATATAGTTAGCATAGCTTGCGACCTGAGTGCCTCAGATGTATCAACAAAATGGCCAGGTTACTGCATGACGCGTGGAGCAACCCAGTGTAGGACATTCAGGCTTCATGGAGTGGAGAATGAAGGCAGTAATAACTTTAAGAACAGAAAACACAGGACCAGGAAGCTGACAAAACACACTGACACTCGGTGCATGAAGGGCATTATGGAGTTGCCTGTCGTGTCGTGCAAGATGGAGGTCGCACAGACAGATGTTAAACATGAGTCGATGCAGATACCTTCTGTCATTACGTAGTACTCACTGCAGAACTCAACAAGCAAGAAGCAAAGGTAACAGCTGAGCATGGCCAGACTCTTGTGCTTTCCTCCGCAAGCAATCTGGAAGCGCACTTCTTAGAAATATTTTATGCTTTCGCTCGACATATACATCATCGCTGCATGGGTCGAGGAAAAGTACATACCCTTGATGTCAAGTGACAGAGCACTCACAGCGCCCAGTAACAGCTCACTGAGGTGTTCTGATACATCTACAGGGCGCCTCATGAGAGATTCTTAGTCTTCAGAGCACTCAATCTACAGGGCGTCTCATGAGAAATTCTTAGGCTTCCGAACACTCAGCCCTTGCAGAAATTGTTTCAGAGTTTGTTGCCACATGGACCTCTTCGTAATAATGGCCCTAAAAGGCGAGCCTTCCTTTAGTGTCACAAAAAAAGGCCTAGGACATGGGTCTTTTTTGCTCCTTCATTAGAACCAAAATGTTTGCGAGCGAGATCTTTCACAGATATGGAATGATTTCACGAAATGTCAAAGAGAAGACTGAAGCTGCGCGAAGCAATACCAGCAACAGCCCTGCCGCGGTGGCTCAGTGGTTACGGCGCTCGGCTGCTGACCCGAAAGATGCGGGTTCGATCCTGGCCGCTGCGGCCGAATTTCGATGGAGGCGAAATTCTAGAGCCCCGTGTGCTGTGCGATGTCAGTGCACGTTAAAGAAGCCCAGGTGGTCAAAATTTCCGGAGCCTTTCACTACGGTGTCCCTCATAGCCTGAGTTGCTTTGGGACGTTAAACCCCAATAACCAAACCAAACCAAGCAATACCAGAAACAAACACATCACAGCTGTTGAAGAAGCTGAAAGATTCATGCCTTCATCCTTTTTCTACATCAGACACATGACGACACTTCGTCTTTCTGGGCCATCACTTTGGAAAGGTTTACATGGCAGCGGCCTTCGGTTAAATTTCTGCAAAAGCCCTTTGTGGAAGCTTAAGCATCTGTTCCTCGGGAGGCACACTGCAGAGATATTTGAATACCTTAGTCAGCTACAACCAGCAACTGTAACTGCATTTTCACTGACATCAGAGATTAGTACATTTTCTTGCAGATGCTGAGATAATGGAAACTATGACTGAAAGCATAAGGTTTCGGGGAAGTATGCTTCCTGATTGCTTGTGGGCAAGTGCTGGGTAACCACCAATACAGTGGGTACAAGCTTTCTGCTCACCTGGTGCTCGTCTTCTTTAGGGTGAAATGCCTGCCAAATGGTTCGTTGCCCCACCTTGAGATGAAGAAAATACCTTGTGCCATGGTGCTCTTTGTTCTCCTATTCCCTTACGCCATCGAAAATCACAATCATCATCATGCTTGTGGGCAGGTGTCTGGCCTTTTCCAGATGTTACCAATGTTCCTTGCTCGCTAAATTATGCATTGAATACTGTGTAATGAAAGGCATCTGCATTGAATTATATTTGGCACCCATCCTTTGCTACTTTCTATTTGCACAAAATTGTACAGAACCGTAAAGACTTTCATGCACACAGTGGTGTCCGAGTAAGCGCATTTTATCTTCTTCTTCCTGGCCCTGTGGTTTTTGCTGTTTACTCTTATGAGAAATGAATTTTAGGCAATGAATCATATTGGTTTGGTTCTCAGTAAATGGTTTTTACAAGCTTCTACGAAAGCCGATTGTTCAATAGCGGATGGTTTAAATGTATTTGCGAAAATTTATAATTGGTGTTGTGTGGCAGCTAAATGAGGTTTTTTTATCTGTTCAGATGAACCCGACAGCAATGTTTAGA
Source organism: Amblyomma mixtum (assembly GCF_055824585.1). Lineage (NCBI taxonomy): Eukaryota > Metazoa > Arthropoda > Arachnida > Ixodida > Ixodidae > Amblyomma > Amblyomma mixtum. The sequence goes on along the minus strand of NC_143020.1, from coordinate 21,074,758 downwards.
GGTACAATGCGTGCAATTTGTCATGAAAATAAAACGTATGTATTGTACTCGCCCAAACAGTTGCCACTCTTTGATTCTAAGCTGCATTCTTTGTGCATGTGCAATACATAATATGCATGAAAGTCTTGTACATAATACTTATTTCCTCGGCCTCTGGACTGCTATATCTGTAGTGAACATTCTGGGCAGAAGCTATACACAGATGCATGTGCATGTACTACTGAAAGTACTATCGAGAGCAAAAATAACAGACCTCTGCCAACGCGTGCTGATCTGTGCCAAACTGCATGCAAGCGCCGCTCTACGAAGCACTCCAGATGCTGAGACGAGCGTAATGGCACGCAATGCGTAGCGCTCCTCAAGATGGGCGCACGCCACTGCGCTGGTCTCGGCACTAGGAGCGCTTCGTCAGGCGGTGCTCGCATGCAGTTTGGCGCGGACCAGCACAAGCTGGCAGAGGTCTGTTATTTTTGCTCTCGATAGTACATAATTACAATGCAGATTATTTCCGTTCTAGATCAGATGACTGCCAAGTGAACAGAGGAAGTATGCCTACACATTACGGGACCTTTAATAAGAACACAACAGAAGTATTCGTTGCGAAAAAAACGATTTCATTCTCGTGCATAGCATAGCGTAACATTCCGTTACCAAGAATGCGACAACCGTCAGACGGAGTCGCTGTATTCATGTTGCGAAAAACCCTCCTGCAACGCTTTACCAGCGGGTTTCTCTGTACTGTGAACCATTGTTTTTTACAGTGAGCGTAGAGGATGCGAGAAAATTATCCACGAATGAATTTTTGTCATCGAAGTCTTGTATTCACGAAGTCTTTGGTTCCATATGTTTATCATTTTTTTCCATAAATTTTTTCAATAAAGACAAGCTGCGCTGGCAGGTGCAAGTCTGCACGTCATCTCCATCCATATATATAGAGTGCAGCACTCTCGAAGAGCACCGTCTAGATCACACGGAACTGAAAGTCCATACGTTGACTATAAGGGGAAAGGGTAAGGGCTGTCGGGGAAATTCCTACCGGTTCACGACTGTCGGAGCTCTTAAATGAATCGCTTGCATAGAAGTTAGGACTATAAATGGAAGCGAAAGCAAGTGCACCACTTGGAGACAAACTGTCAGGCTCCACCGCTACCTGCTCCCGCAGCTCGTGTAAAGGGGTAAACACAGCGGGCCAGTATAGGCATATGTTCAGATGACCTGGTTTTTTGGCCTTGACCTAGTTTTTCAAGCCTACCCTGCCGGAACAATGAGCGACCGGAAGGCATCAATGATCCGCACGTGTCTTGTGGTGCTTTCGTCCCTGTCGGGTGTTGTTCGAACCCAGCAGCGTGACCGAATTTCGGTGGAGGTGAAACGTAAAAGGCACTCGTGTGCATTGCGACATCAGTGTGCGACAAAGATTCCATGACAACAGCCAACGCAAAAATTGGCATGCATTGGCACGTGTCGAAAAATTTCAATTTGGCAGATGGGCAAAAAATGTCTCCAAACCTAATCGAAAACTATCCAGGCTTTTTTTTTTTCACTTATAATCCACTTTTGTTAAAGCGCAGACTTGGTTACGGAATGATATGAGTGATAAACATGCTTTTTTCAATTCCTTTGTAGTGTGTTGCTGCATTGGAGGAGCACGTGCGCGGGGAGCTGCAGTTTAGATTAGCTTCAGTTGAGGGAGGTTTAAGGTCCACTGTGACTCCGGATATGAGGGACGATGTAGTGAAGGGATCCTGTATTTTCGGCCATCTGGTTATATATAACGTCCACTGACATCGTAGAGCATGCGGCCACTAGAATTAAGCCTTGATCGAAATTCCACCTCCGCGTCTGGGATCGAACCCGCGTTTTTCCGGTCAGCATCCAAGCGCTGTGACCACGAAGCCACCGCGGCAGCTGTGGGAGTGCGATCCTTTCTCAAGCAGAATATAAATGCAACCACTTGAAAACAGATTTATTGCCTTGAGAGTCTCTCTTTAAAACTGTCGTACGCCGCAAATCTTTTTTACTATTGGATGCATAATGAAGTAATAACACTTACATCCTTAATTATTCGGTAATTAGGCTGACCCCTTGCGCAATTTCGAGATGCATAAAAACTTCATGTGTTTTTTTAAATATCAGGATAGGACCGAGACTCCTCCTTCCCTGTCATTAGACTTGGAATGAATTTTTCATGCATATGTGGCATCTTGCTGAATCCTAATACGCAACAGGCAGTTAAGGAGACAGTTAACGCCTTCTCTTCGCCTCTTCAGGGTTTCTTAGTGTACGATATTGTCGTGGACTCACAGTTCCTTTATCTGCGACAGTGGGGGAAGTTGAGGCTGCTGGACCTTCTGGGGAACCTGGTGGGTCAGCCGCTACCATTCAGAGGAAATGTCTCGACCTACCGAATGACACAATAAGTGAGGCCACAGTGCTGTGCAGCCGCTAGCAATGATTCTTTGGCTGATGACGGCTTCAGCACTGTTATGAGGAAGGAGGCTAAACGAGGACTGCGCAGAGGCGGGTACTCGTCGTCATCGAGTACGTCCATTACCACTGCGGAGTGAGGATCGTCGGCGCCTACTGTCCTGCTTGTGCCAGAGACTCCGACCGGTAATCTCAACCACATCAACAGGCAAACTACGTATGCGTTCCTGGAGGCTCGCGTCCCGGGAGCATTTAAAGAAGTTACGGTGAATCATTATAGGAATGTCATTGCCAGTGATGTCACAGACCGGAACGCGCTTGAAAGTTTGAGCAACATCAAAACGCCCGGCGGCATCAGCGTTAGTGTTCCCTAGTCCTTCAAGGCAGCAGCACTACGGCAGGCGTCAATTACGACGCCGACATTATCATCTGCGACTCCGACCTCCCCATTTTGATACAACCAGCTACCAACAGCACAGCATTACTGTAAGCTAGCTCCTTGAGAGGACAAATTGCATGAAGTTCACTCTCCAAGGGGATTGCATTCCAATGTACACGAAGGTTGACCACTTCCGACACATGGTTAGCTCTTTATTCCTGAATCCTTTCCAGTGTCGGAAGTGCATGAATATCGGGCACGTCAGTAGTGTGGGCCATTTTTCTATTTCTCTATATCTGCGACGTTAGCCATCCAGCGGCCATGCTTGCCAGTCAACAACCTAAAAGTGCGGCAACTGCCGCAGCCCTCCTGACGCTGCCTCAAAAGATTGTCCCCGCTTGAAAGAGCAACGGGCAGTACAAACAAATGAAAAGAGACAATTCAATACATAGAAGCCGCCGCTAAGGTGCGTCAATGTCGTCACCCTCGTTCAAGGTCTTCTAAGAATGCAGTGGCCATTGGGAAGGATGATCCAAAAGTTCGGCTACTTGTCCTCCGTTTCCACCCGCTACTGTAATGCACGGGAATCATATGACGGGCGCAGTAGAGACGGTTGGCTCAGGCGTGCCTTGGCCATCTCTACCGGAGCTACAAACACCTGCCATTAGCAAACATGTACTGCAAGGCCGAATTCCAAAGCCTATTACTAATCAAGCACAAGGCCAAACTCTGCTCCAAGGCCGAGGCCTGCAAGTACCACGGCCATCGGTACTAAAGCACTGAACGCCGTCATTGACGAAGCTCGCACCACGCACCCAGTGTCCTGATTGTAATGCTTGTCCGGGACTAGACCAGGAACCGGTGCAGGTCGAAGACGGGAATGTGACTGCAAAGCTGAAGACCTTAACACTATGCATGCACTTCATTCCAGCCTGCACAGGCCAGCTGCACGCAATGCAGTGCAGGTGTTGGATGTGTTCAATCATGTCCTTGCAGTTCTTCTGATGCTGGCACATTGGCTCCTCCAGCCTCATTGTTCCGTGAAGTCGGGGTGCCTAATTTTTTCATCCTCATCATCAACCGCAACGGCAAGCAGGCTTGTTTCACGGTGGAATATCTTCGCTGAGGGACAGCCTTCTGTTTAAGCATGAAGTACGGTCGCTGTGCTGTACAAGGTCGGAACACTTAGGAGTCCTCAAATTGTGCCGGCCGCTGCTGCGGCAGCCCGTGATTCTGAGCGCCTGCGTCTCTGCTTGCTGCGTTTGCTCCATACCGCATTTCTGTGATTCCTGTTTTCCTTTCGCACCTCCTTATCCCTCTCTGCCAGCGCAATACAGCCAACCCGATCAACCTTCTGTTTAGCCTCCTTGCCTTTCGTCTATCGCTTTTCTCTTCCTCTCTCTGCTCAGCTGGGCAATGCATTTTTATGCGAAGCATATTGCTAGAGCTACCACTCACGCCGTCGGCGTGGGACCCCTAGACGTCACATCACGTGACACCGTGACGTCACACCACGTGACATCGGATGAGAGAGGCGGCCTCCACCTCGCGCCGTCGCCGTGGGACCCCTAGCCGTCACGCCACGTGACACCGTGACGTCGTCGTGACGATGCCATCGCACAGACGCCGGAATGTCCTCGAGCGGCATTCCCGCGCATTTCGAACGCGCGTTCACACTCGGTGTAGGTGAAACGCTCGCTCCACCGGGCAGGCAGACGCGGCTTCCGTGGCAATCCAGGCGCTCACCCACCGCGCGTCTCGTGGTTAGTCGGCGTTCCGCTGTAGCCATGCCGTTGTCTTCCCCCACGACGAAGGCTTCCCTATTGAAAAATCCGGTATCGCGGCAAACCGGATTTTACCGGAACATATCGGTTTCATACCGGTCCGGTATCACTCTCATACCGGCGAGACCCGTCCGGTTTGATGGCTATACCGGTTCATACCGGTCCGGTATCGATCCCAAACCGGACAGACCGCTCCGGTACGGAGCTCATACCGGACAGTCCATTCCCGGTTCGAAGCTCAAACCGGACAAACCAGTCCGGTACGGAGCTCAAACCGGACAGACTAGTCCGGTACGGAGCTCAAACCGGACATACCAGCCTGTATTCAGAGCGATATGTGCCGCGGTTTTGGTGCTTGGTCTGCAGATTGACTGTTGTACGCCAGCAGATATTTTTTAGGGGAAAGGGGGGGGGGCAGCGCGAGCATAGGTGCGATAATCAACACATACACGGTTTTGTTGAAAGGGCTAGGAAAAGAAAAGGGCTAAGCATGAGCTTCGCAGTGGCAAAACATGCAGTTTGTGCATGATTTGGTGATTTGAGGGAAACCGCCATATTGGCTTCCCGTGCAGCACCCTGACAAAGTCAGGGCGGCTGTGTGCGGGCACACGGCTAGTATATATCCGCCAGCAGCCTTCGTAAGTCTTGCGCAGATTACTCTGGATTTCACAGTGCAGAACTTCACGACTGGCTGATAAACATGGCGAGCCTCCGGTGACTGCGCCAGAGGCTCCAAAAGGTTTGTTACTGTCGCGTTCATTGCAGCAGCTTTTTTAATGTTCGCTAGCGGCAGTCTGTAGCCACGCATCGCTGAAGAAAGAAAATTCTTGGTTTTCGTGCAGGAATTCTTTGCACTTCTTCTTCGCCAAGTGATTGCCCATTGATAACGCAACTTGTCCAAATGCCATCCCGAGCGGCCCCACCCTTCCCTTTATCAGGAAGGCATACTAATCACAAATCGCCCAGAACATTTCTATCGACGAACAAGAAAAGGTTAATTCAACGGAGCCGGCAGCTTGCGGTGTTCCCTTAAGGGCGACGCTTCGTGCTAGCTAGAAGATACAGCGCTCGAGAGAACAAAATAAAAACAAAAACCACCTGTAGAAACCTTACATGAGTAACCCGTCTTTACGCAAATTTTTTAAAGCTTTTTTTTTTCTCTCATCACCGCCTTGTCTGCTTTTCCTGGGTCCGTCACAACAAAAAAAAAACCTGCGCATTCCTGGTTTTTCTGTCGGGCTTTGTTCCTTCCCTTCGGGCTCCTCTGTGTCTGTCAACCCACGACCGAACATTTTAAGCCGCCCTCCCGACCACGCTCCTCGCGACTTCCATGAAGTGGCGAGGAGGTTCCGATTCTGCTTGTTCACTGCCCCGGCCGCTTCGCGGTGACTTTTTGCAAAAGTGCCCCCCCCCCCCCCCCACCTTTCCTGCGTTTGTTTGGAACAGGTTTTTACTTCTCTCCTGCGGCTGGGTTGAGTGTCAAGCGATGAAGGTAGCTGGGAAAACACGCTGGCACTCGCTCGTTGGCGTTGAATTTGTGTTATACAATTTTTTGCGCCTTTCTTCGTGTTGCCTTGATCAATCCATGATCAAAGATGACATCGCCTTTCATGCGTACGTCCAGTGCAAATATGGTGGAACCCTATCATCCTTGTCTCAGTGATGAATGACTTCGCTCCGAAAGACGTGAGTGGTGAACATTTGACCGGTGGAGGCCGGTGGTGAACATTTGACCGGTGGAAGGCGGATTTTATGACGGCGACGTCGTGCTGCTAGGACGTAAGTACGCATTTTAAATCACTCTGTTCTTTAAGTACTGCCTCCGTCTCGGTTATATGCTCGGCGTCAAAAGAAACGTTCTAACTGTTCAGTGTCTTTTTAACTAAAACTTTGTAGACTGCACAGCGTAGAGGGACGAAATAGCGCAAAATTTTCTTTCAATTACATACCGAAATTTCTTGTCCTTCATGATAGCACGACTAAAATTAGTCTTATAGTTTGTATTATTTCTTTACAGAGGCACATGGTGTATACGTGCGAGAGCAATCATTGATAAGCGTCCTGAGGGGGCGCGGCTCAAGACCTTGAGCAAACATTACGCATCGCATCGATGCTGCGGTATGTGCCGTAAATAATGGAGGATGACCACGCAAGCATCGCAATCGTCTGAGCAACCTGTTTACACACCAACAATGTTACGACGCAAATTTGCAATACGTTATTGATTCAAATATGGAAGGCGGGAGGTGCATTCACGATACTGAGCATTGCCAATGCTCAGGGCCTGGCGTCTTGAGACGCCTGGCTTGTCTGTGGCTTGTCTGGGCCCACGGGGGCCCACAATTCAGAGCCCCGTTTGTGCTACTGGAGTATGCATTTGTTATTGCATACAGGTCCACCTCGGGAATGGAATTTTTATTCCTTCGGCAACGTGCGCAGCAGTTATGGTGGCACCCAAAGATTCGCGTTTCTGTAAAGACGCAGCCTTTGGACGACTACACAACTCCTGGAAAGGGGCGTTACAGGGCAAGCTTGCCATCGGTACCTGAAGTCAGAAGCCTCCACAGTGGGCAGAAAGCCAATGACCCCTGAAAAGCTACAAGCCATTGGCCGTAAGTTGCATGTCACAGTGCTCAATGTTGTGTGTCAGTGCGCAATTAAATGATAAGGTGGGGGCATTATGTACTACCAATCATATTTTCTTTTCTGCAGGTGCTTTTGACTACTTCATTGGCCAGCACCCTGTAGAGACCCCAGCGCCGGTAGATTGTCGCAAAGAGTTAAATTATTACCTTAGTGAGCTGGTTCAAGACATGCGGAAAAAATAAACATCTTTTGGAGTTTTTGATGCATTATAATACTCACCAAGCTACCAATACTTTGGTAAAAGGTGGGAGCAAAGAACACAATGGCACATCGACTGCAATGCGAGTTGCTGATAATCGCAGATTACCAGTTTCTGAGGCTCTGTATATTTCAGCATTTGGAATGTACACTTATGGCCCCAGTTTTTGTGCAGATTTAGTTCAAGTGGGATATATTTGAAGCATTTTATTCTGCCTTTGTCCTGTGATACAGGGCCAACCTGTATAATACGGGCCTAGCCTGTTTAATACAGGACTGTCCTGTATTCCGGTATGAATTTTAAACCGGAACCGCATACCGGGTTATTGTACAGGATTTGCGATACCGGAGTATCCTGTACAAAACAGGAGAGTCCTGTATTATACAGGACTGTCCTGTTTTATACAGGATATTCCAGTAATCCGGTATCGCAAATCCTGTACAATAACCCGGTATGCGGTTCCGGTTTAAAATTCATATCGGATTATTTGGCATGTGCAAAAGCTATTTCTCTGAGAAATCTCGGCAGCAGGCGGTTGAAGTGGGCTAGAATACCTCAGCTTATGCCGTGAAAAATTTCACGGAAAAAGCGTTGATAAGTGTGAGATTAAAGAAATATGTACATACTGAATTGCCTCTATTTATAACAAACAGAAACTTGCTAGCGAACACCATGGATAACCCCTAAACTCTTGCACTTAATAGGAAAGATTAAACGCCTTACGCTAAGAAGCGTCTGTCCAAGCATAGTTAAATGAAATCATATCAAACTGAGAAGGGCACTGCGGCACGCTAAGCGTGATTTTCTGTCCACGCCGCATTTCCGACTGAGCGCGAAAGTTTTGTAGATTTACCTCAAAAACAAAAATGTGTTATAAAAAAAAGAAACTGTGTTATAACTGTACCCCTGCGTACTCTGTCTTCTCACTACTGCACGTCATGGTTTCCTCATCCGTGGAAATTTCTGGGCTACTTTGTCGCAAAATTACACTGTTCCCTAGCCCTCAGGAACACCAAATATTTGGTGGCTGCGTTATGCACACGGGAGTCAAAACTTTTTGTTTAATTTTCCGCAGATAGAATTCAGAGGTAATGTTTCATCTTACTCGAAAACGCAATATTGCCGTGCTGCAAAAAATACTGGGGACACTTCAGAAGCCGTAATATTATGATGTGGTAGCGTTGCTAAGCGGCATGAGGCTACGTAAAATGTTTAGGAGTTATTGATCAATTCGCTCTCGCCCTACCATAAGCTTAGCTCAGGGAGAAAGAAGAAGACGTTGTTCGAAGCGGACGCCTTCCTCGATGTTCTCCGCACAAAAGGTTCGATCGGTCTCTGGCCGAGGTACTGCTCAGGCTTTTGCCGGCAGTAATGACTACCGTATCGTTCTGCCCTGACTCCCAACCGGTAAGCTTGTGACCGACTCCGTTTTCCTGCATGCAGATCTTGCCGGACGCCCGTACAGGGCACAGGATTTCAGAGACTCGCTGCGAAACGTCGTAGACCTCAAAGAAATTAGCTCCATCGGACAATTCCAGATGTCTCACGTCTAGATGGTGACTTGCAAATCTGCGCAATCAAAAGAAAAGCTCGAGTTGTGCGGCGACCTCCTGGTGAAGAGCCGCCGCGGCGTTGTTGTTGACCCGGAACCGAAGGAGGTGAAGCTGAAGCTTTTGTGGCTTCCCGAGCGCTTGGAAGGTTGCTTCATTCGTGAGGCACTCCAGGCGTACGGGAAGGTGACATCTATCTCGGCGGAAAATTGGAAAGTTTCAGACATGGAGCAGATGAGAACTCTAAGCCGTGATGTCGTCCTGTGTCTTGCTGATGGAGTTGGGGTTAGTGACGTTCCGCATCAGCTGACTGTGTGCGGCGTTCAGAGCCTTGTTCTAATTCCGGGCAGACCACCTCTGTGTTTACGTTGCAACCGCGTTGGCCACATTCGTCGGCACTATCGTACGCCGCGGTGTGACGACTGCCGGCGTTTCGGCCACACAACGGAGGAGTGCGTCGTGACGTATGCTGACAAGCTGCGGCATCGTGCGCGGCCCCCTGACGACGCTCTACAGGAGCACATCATGGACGCTACAGGTGTACTTGACGCGACTGGGGACTTGCCAGCCGCCGTTGTAGCTGAGCCTTCGAGTGTCAGTGCACCGGTTGTTCCCTAAAGTGCTGCCGCGGAGTGTAAAGAGCCGGCGGATGACCATGCAGCGCCGCCTTGGTGTGAGGCGCCGGATTCTGCTGCTGGTGGAGAACCAGTCGCCGTCCTTGAGGCCACTACGGATACCACAGCGGACACTTCGCCTCCTCCTGTCAATGCTGGCCAGCAGCTTCCGGATCAGGGCCTTCTTCCAGCGGACGCTGAACCTGGTTCCGCAGACGAGCCGCTTCAGAAGCGCCGTGCGTCCTGCGCTTCCGAAACGAGTGGCGATGAGGACCAGGTGCGCAGCACTCATCGCCGTCGGCGTCGCGCGTCGAGGCACAAGGAGCAGTGCCGACGTTCGCGGTCCAGGAGGCCTGGCGGTGGTTCTCAGGCGGCTTCGCCGTCTACCGACAAGAACATGAAACTGTAGGCATAATTAGTTACAATCATCATGGCTGCTTCCGCAGAGTTAGTATTAGCAACACTGAATGTACGTGGCCTTAGGTCTCGCCAGAGGCAGGTGCAACTCCGCCGACTCTTCTGCAGCAGGCACCTTGATGTTATCGCCGTCCAAGAGACGAAAATTGAAAGTGAGGAGGATACTGAGCTGGCCCTGCAGCCCTTTTTCTCAGAATATAATGTTCTCGTAACGCATGCTGTGGGCTTGTCGGTGGGTTGCAGGTTGTTTCTGCGCAAGACACTCCCCTGTTCGGGCTTGACCTATAATGTCGATAATGAGGGCCGGTTGTTATGCTGCGATTTTCTCCTCTATGGAAAGCCATGGCGACTAATGAATGTCTATGCATTTAATACTGTGCCACAGCGCATTACTCTTTTTGAATGCATTGCCAGCTTACTGGACTGTGACCGGCACGTTGTGCTAATGGGTGACTCTAATTGTGTGTGCGACCCAGTTGATCGCGCCGGTCCTGATACACCCAGGGATAGGAGCGGTGAATTTTTGTCTGTTGTTACGGAAGATGCAGGGCTCATTGATACCGGAAGTTCATGTCCTGGTTTCCGCTTATTCACACGCATTCAGGGCCATTCTCACGCTCGCCTAGATCGAATTTATGCATCTTTTTCGCTTGTCTCCAGAGGATTGTTCTGTGAGACTGTACCAGTTTCGTTCTCTGATCACTGCATAGTGGCTGCTCGCCTCGGAGGCAGTGTTTGTTCAAAATTTAGGCCGAAATGGGCGCATTGGAAGCTGAACACTTCAGTAATTAATGATGAGTTTGTCATTCGTGTCCGCTCGCAACTGGAATCCTGTCTCTCGAGCAAGATGCCGTTGTTCGCCGACTGGGAAATGCTTAAGCAAGACGTGCGTGCTACAGCTATAGAAATTGGTTCCGTGAGGTCCTTTCACAGGAAACATCAGGAGCAGACACTCAGGAAAAATTTGTACAATCTGTATGAAATGGAATGCGAAGCACCAGGTTTATATACGGATGAATTAGCTAGTATCAAAAGTGAGTTACAAAGATTTGATGCAGAACGTTACCGGGGTGCCCGTGTTCGATCTCGTACCAAGCGTGATCTGCAATTTGAGCACCCGACACGACAGGCTTTGCTTGATGAGCGCCGTCATGCGACTGCAAAGTTTATTTCGGGGATGATGTCCAATGGCACACTAGTGTCCAGTACAAATAAAATGATGACCCTATTTGTAGATTGTTACACAGACTTGTTTAGTGCTTCACCTGATGTGCATAATTCGGAAATTTTGGCGTATTTCAGCACCTTAGTGAGCCCTTTATTAGAAGGTGATTGTTCAGTTATTAGCGGCTCTTTCACGCAGGAAGAGGTGGAACATGCAATTGATCAGTTACCTGTCTCAAAAACGCCTGGTCCTGACGGCATTTCAAGCGAATTTTACAAGGCTTTCAAAACTATTCTCACTCCTGTCCTGCGTCGGGTCTTCAAAGTGGGGCTAATATAGGAGCCCTTCCTCAGTCTTTTACAAAAAGCCACACAGTCCTAATTCCGAAAACTACGGATGAAGGAAAACTGCGCTGCGTAGAAGGTTATCGGCCTATTACATTGGCAAATATGGATTACAAACTTTTTGCTAAAGTCTTGTCAAATCGCCTGCAATTTGCAATGTCGGTACTCATTGGATCTCACCAGACTTGTGGTTTGAGAGGCCGCTCCATTCAAAGTAATGTTCACATTGCGCGGACAATACTTGAATATTCCTCCAGCTGTCATGAGCAGCTTGCCCTCCTTCAGATTGACCTTGCGAAAGCATTTGACCGCGTTCACCATTTATTTCTGTTTTCACTTCTGGAGCGAACAAACGTGGGTTCTACTGTACTTAAAAGGGTGCAACTTTGCTACAGCAACTGTTCAACACGATTGATAATTAATCGCCAGCTCTCGAACCCTGTGCCAATCCGCTCTTCTGTGAAGCAAGGCTGTCCGATGTCTCCTCTGCTTTTTGCTCTTTACCTGGAACCGCTTTGTTAGAGTGTTTTGCGTAACAGTAATATCCATGGGTTCTCTATTTTGGGTAATGAAGTGAAATTGCTGGCATATGCTGACGACCTTGCGTTTTTGTGCATTGACAGCCCAGCATTGATGATGTGTTGTCCACAATAGATCAATTGGCCATCGTTTCTGGTGCTCAAATGAATCGCTCCAAAAGTTCTGGCCTATGGTTTGGTTCATGGGGCACAACTGCACCTCTGTACGCTGGCATAGAATAGTCTTGTGTGCCTCCTAAATATCTTAGTGTTCCACTTCACGCCTACAAATCCAGTGCCCATTACTGGAGAGAGCGAGTTCCGGCTGTTGAGCGTTATGCTCAGACGTTTGTACCGCATCGCCTCTCAATTTTTGGTCGAGCCCAGGCTTGCAACACCTTTCTGGAAACAAGGATTTATTACGTATTCCAGGTCCTTCACTGCGCCAGACATTACATACAGCGTTTCCATCGTATATTTGCGACGTTTATTTGGTCCTCCAAATTTGAGCCCATGCGGCGTGATAACCTTTTCAGGCCTGTTTGTGCAGGAGGCCTGGGCCTAGAGCACCTGTATGTGGGACAGTTGGTTGCCCGTTTCTTCTTTTTTCATGCTTGTTCCCTTCCAATTATTAGAGCATTCTTGCAGGTTAACTTCATGACTCTACTTCCGAACTTAGTAGTTTCTTCCAATTTTACTGAACGACCCCGTTTACTAAGCTTTATGCAGGAAGTTTATGCCTCCGTGCGTTTTTTGACAGTTCGGTTTTCAAATGAATACTTATATTCTGTTTCGCGCAAAAATCTGTACCGGGATTTCCCCCCCTCCCCCCCCCCCCCCTGTATCGTTCCGTCTACTTTGGGCTCATGGGTCATGATGTGTTAAAGCGAGTGCGTAAAATGCCAATTTCTCCTTGCACGAAAACATTTTTCTATAAATTACACACTGAAACTCTACCTGTCAAGACGTGGCTCGATAGGAAAAACATTTTTGTGTCTTCTGTAAACTGTCGCTTGTACAACGTGCCTGAAACAATTGAACACAATTGAACATTGTTTTATAGAATGCAAAGACGCGATTTTGTTTTGGGATGTGTTGCAAAGGACGCTACAGAAAGATTTTCTCCTAAATTCCTACAGTGTGCGCTACCTTGTTGTTTCCCAACCTGACTCGAATCCCTATGATATGATTCTTCTGATTGGACTTTGTTTGGAAAACGCGCATGCAAGATCGCAACGTTGAACCTGTTGTTTCGCCCAGAATTCGCTTTAGCCGAATGTTGCTGCAGGTAACGGACGTTTACAAAAAATTGGACTTTGTACCTGATTGGTTTCCTCTCCTGACGCGCTGTATATCCTTACCGGCCTTTTAGTTATAATATGTTACTATTATGTTTCTGCCACGTAGCGCCTACCTAGGTGCTCTGTAAATAGTTGTTTTTGTGTGTGTGTATACACACACGCATATGTATATATATGCTTTGTATACAATACCATGTAAATAAATACCATGAATGAAAAAAAAAGTCCCGGTTAGCTCGTTTGGTAGAGCGACTGCTCCGGTAAAGCGGTGGTCCTGGGTTCGAAACCCGGAGCAGGACCAATTTTTTTTTAACTGCGAAGTTTTTTGAGAAAGCTGTATAGCTTTCCTTTGTAGCCGTATGGCTGCGCTAGGGTGGATGCCCATGAGTAATTAGTCCCTTATGTCATGAGGTTACCTCATTAACCTCCGAAACAATCGCACTGAACCAACGTACTTAGAAGGCCTAGGGTAGCGTGCCCGTCCCGTGAAGCAAGGGGCCGCGGCTCGAGTCCCGGCTGGATCATTTTTCTTTACAGCGTAGTTACTTTTCTTTCTTCACACGCACTACGTTTTGATGGTGGGAAGACGACACGGCTATGTAGAATTGGGCGCGGCGGCACTGCAAGCATGCGGTACGATAATCCGCTCGTCTACTTTTTGCAGATAGCTGTCACCTTGCTGCTGGTGCCAGCAACCTACGGACCGCAAGACTATGCGACACAATCATCGTTAACTCGACTCTTCGATGAATGTGAACACCACGTGCCGACGGCTTTACCAAAGCTGGATTGCCGCGGCATCAACCATGACTACCCATCTCCTGGAACACAGAGCGCAGACTCAGAATTCGGCGCACCCCTGGCGGCAAACCGGACGCGTATAAAAGAACACCACAGGCATCACGGCACCATTGGGCGCGGCGGCACTGCAAGCATGTGGTACGATAATCCGCTCGTCTACTTTTTGCAGGTGAGCAAAAAATTTGGCAAATGTATTCGTTCAGACGATCCATTCTTGGTAGTGCTGCCGTGCCCAAGGCTGCTGTGTCCTTTGCTGTATGATTTGGCATCTTATGTACGAAAACAACTTCTGTTGGCTGGAGACATCGAGTCAAACCCTGGCCCCGACATGGCCCAAGTGATGAAACAACTTCAAGAAATAGCGACGGACCTCAAAGAAATCAAGGAGAAACGTCTAACTTCCATAGACGAAAAATTAGAAAATCTTGCTATCCTCGATAACAAGATCTCGCGCTGTTTGAACGAGGTGGCCAGCCTGCAGGGGGTGATTTCAGACCTTGAACTGAAACTTGACGATTTAGAAAATCGCTCTAGAAGAAACAATTTGATAGTTTACGGTCTCCCGGAGGATTCTGAAGAGAGCGACGACTCTCTTGACAAATTAGTCAACCAAAAAATCTTTAACAAGCTCCTCAAAATTAAACCTGTAACAATCGAAAGGATACATAGGCTAGGAAAGCCGGGAAAGAAAAAGAGCAGACCAATAATAATGAAACTCCTGAACTTCCGGGATAAAGCCCGAGTGCTGAAAAATTGCCACAAACTAAAAGAGAGTGACTTTTCAATTTGCGAAGACCACTCGGTACGGGTACGCGATATCAGGAGCAAACTATGGCAGTGTGCAAAACCAAATAAGGATAGCGGAGACAAAGTAAATTTGGTATACGATAAAATACGCATAAACGGAAAACTTTACCGTTGGGATGACACAACAAACGATAAGGTACTCATTGAAACAGATTCTCAGGTTCCACAGGAGCCTGATTCACCCCCCAATGAAAAAAACGAACAGGCAGATGCACCGGCGTCGCGCACCCGTCGCCAAGCGAACCGTCCGAAATAAGCTTCCTAAACATAAATGCCCGCAGTATTATAAACAAGACAGACTCACTGGAATCCTTGCTACTGTGCCTGGAACCTGATTTTGTTGCCGTAACCGAAACGTGGCTATCATGCGATGTCCGTAACGCTGAGATTACGCCACCTACGTATTCTGTCATACGAAAAGATAGAACAACACGTGGCGGCGGAGTGGCTATCTTCATCAAAAATGAAATACCGTACACAGTCTTGCCGGACGTCGAAAACGTCGAGGCGTTATTTTGCAAACTAATCTTTGGCTTACGTAGCATTACCGTTGGATGTGTTTACCGCAGCCCTACAGCCGATCGTGACTGTATGTTGTCTCTATATAATTACATGCGTCGCTATGCTTTTGGGTCCAGATAATACTACTCGGCGATTTCAATCTCCCTGACATCAACTGGCAGACGTTAGAGTTTAATTCTCCTTCCTCCGAAATAATCATTGATTTCATGCTCAACTTCAACCTATCACAAGTAGTAAATCAACCCACACGATCACAGGGACTCGCATCGAACATCCTTGACTTAATATTTCTCAGCGATCATTTTCCTACTGACAAAGCTCAAACTGAAACCCTAGACGTGATATCTGATCACAAATTGGTTTTATGCAATGTCCCCGTTCATGATACCGTAATCTCGTCTCAAACGCAAATTTTATAGCCTGATTTTTGTAACGCAGACGACACCAGTATTCTAGATCACCTGAATTTTGAATTCTCACGTTTCGAGGTTTTATCTTCCAACGCTTCAACAGACATTGAAATGTTATGGCTTAGGTTCAAAACAATTGTATTGCACTGCATTCAATGTTTTGTTCCAACTAAAACAAAGAAAACAAAGAAACAAAATCCATGGATTACGCGGGACATCATTCACGCCAAGAGGAAGGTGAAAAGACTGCGAAAGCATTTGAAGTCAAATCCACAAGCCAAAAATCAACTTACAATAGCCATCCAAACAATGAAATCAAAAATCAAAGCAGCCAGAACTAACTACTTCGCAAAAACCCTACCTAAGCTTTTGGAACGCGCGCCCCGGAAATTCTGGGATTATATAAACCCTAGAAAGAGAACCTGAAAGCTCAAGAGAAGTACACTATATTACTGCCAAATCCCTAAACAACTACTTTCAATCGATTTTTACTAAAGATAACGGTTTTGCTCCACACCTAAACTACAGCAACGAAAAACAGCTAGAACCACTCACTGTGACCGAGTCAGGAATACTAAATTTATTACTTGCTTTAGACACAAAGAAAGGACTAGGCCCAGACAACCTGCCGAACTCATTTCTTAAGAGGTATGCCGAATGGACAGCCAAATATCTATGCATAATCTTTAACAAATCATTGTCATCCTGTGCTCTTCCGAATGAGTGGAAAATTGCAAAAATCATACCGATACACAAATCCGGAAACAAGGATGATGTCGCAAACTACAGGCCCATCTCACTCACTTCCACGACTTGTAAACTCCTGGAACACATCATCCTAAAACATATAACTACATACCTGGAACGGGAACACATCTTATCACCATTACAGCACGGATTTCGAAGGGGGTTGTCCACAACTACGCAGCTAATTGAATTAGTGCATGATTTATCCTCCAGTATCGATAATCAAAGACAAATAGACCTATTACTATTAGATTTTTCGAAAGCATTTGACCGCGTATCCCATTGTAAACTAATAATGAAGCTGGAATCTGCATTAGGTAATAGCCCCATAGTTACTTGGATCAAACAGATCACAATACGTCTCACTTAGCCTGGAAAACTCGAACTTAGTGCCTGTAACATCCGGAGTGCCACAAGGTTGCGTATTAGCCCCTGTCTTGTTCCTCATCTTTATTAATGACTTACCATCAAATATTAGTTCTAACATTAGGCTCTTTGCCGATGATTGCATTATTTACCGCGAGATCAGTTCAGCCGCAGACAATGTAGCTCTGAACGACGACCTTGAAGCAGTAAATAAATGGTGTAACGATTGGCAAATGAACCTAAACGTAAAAAAATCCGCCGCGTTATCAATAACCAGGAAAATACAAAAATCAGCATCTCAGTATGTCATTAACAATATCGTACTCCCCCAAGTTGTGGAACACAAATACCTCAGTGTAATCATATCCCATGACCTTAGATGGAGCTCCCATATAACTCACATTACATCAAAGGCTCTAAAAAGACTCTTCTTCCTGAGAAGGCGCCTGAAACTAGCACCATCAGAGACAAAACTATTAGCCTATAATACCCTTGTAAGGCCAATACTTGAATACTCTAATACTGTCTGGTTTCCCTCTACTAAACAACATGTAAGTAAACTAGAACAAGTACAAAGGAAGGCAATCAGATTCATTTTTAATAAATATAGCCAAACTGACTCACCAACTGACCTACTCCATAAAACTGGTATGCTTACCTTGCAGAAGAGAGCCAAACTAGCACGTCTTAGATTCATGCACCAGTTGCTCAATAATCAGCTGCATATTGACACTTCCAAATATTTATCCTTTACAGATAGATACCAGGCCCACACGCCATAAGCACTCTCATACTTTAAACGAGTACACTTTCCGGACCGACTGCTTTAAACACTCATTCTTCCCACTAACCATACGCGAATGGAATACCCTTGACCCAACCATCACAAGCTGCTCATCATTAAATACCTTTGTAGCCCTCGTCGAACACCAACTGGGTTCGGAATAAATGCTTGACGTACTTTTCATATGTACCCGCCTTCCAGTCAGGCACAAATCGTGTTCATTGTGTGTGCTTTCCTATATGTTCTTCCGTTGCATTACCTTCCATTTTTGCCTATTATTTTTAAAATATTGATTCATTGGCTTCCAGTGTCTCTTCTGTTCCATGATTACTGTTTTCTGTTCCGTCCATTTGAAAGTTTATACCCCTTTACTTCTATTCTTGAGTTTCTTGTTAAACATCTTACCCCCACAACGCTGTGTTTACCTTTGTATTATGCTTGCTTGCCTTATTCAGCTTTCGACTGTTCAACTTATGCCCTTCCTGTTATAATCCCATATGGGATTGACAGTATGTACCAATAAATAAATAAAATAGCCTCTTCGCTTTTTCACTGTGTGATCATTAAGGGGTGTTTGAAATACCCACGTGTCCTCGTGTGGCTGGGACGTCACGTCCCGCATGACCAATTCGAATTTTGCGATATCACGGAATATCTAACGCCATCGCGTTAAACGGGAACCGTGGCTCAATTGCTAATTGCTGTGCAATACTCATCGACTTGAAATGTTGTGGACTTTGTGAACGTATCATAGCTTGCTGTGGAACACAATTTCGTAATGAATCAAGGTACTATCTCCTCTTCAGCACGGCTTTCGACATTGTTTTTCAGCAGCCACCTATTTCACATCTATTATCGATAGCATTCCGAAAGTACTGAACAAGTGTAACCAGGTGGGCGTGATATTTATAGACTTTGCAGAAGCTTTTCACTTCATTTTTAATGTGAGACTAATTAACAGTATAGAACTCGCCATTCATCTTAACTTCGTTGGTGATATTCGTCAATTCGTTAGATGCATTCTTGCCTTTCGAACAGCACAGACTTCGTTTGCCTTGAAGGTTACTACTAGGACCACATTCGTGTTAATTCAGGCATCCGGGAAAGCGTTTTTGGATCAGTGCGCGATCTAATACATATATATCATTACATTAATAATTTTAAAGTGAACGCAAGTTGAAGTATTTCCAGATGAATGCGTTATATTCCATCAACTTACTGCAAAGATAACAATGTTTTGCTAAACTCTAATCTTGTTAACATACATGCATGGGGTAAAGATTAATATATCAAATCAAATCAAACCAAATGCAGTTTATTTTCCGTCAGAAAGAAATCAACGGAGGAGGCTCGAGCAAAAAGTGAAACATGTTCACTTGATTGCGCTCAAGCCCCCTTTTACATGGCATGCAGTGACGACGCACAGGTGGACATTATATAAAACATACTCGTGGAATATGGAAATATGAAACAAAGCAAGCAAAACGTACAAGGTTAAACAATATAGAGTGGTTTTGCAAAGCTCTCTTGTGGAACTTAAACAATTTTTTATATGTACAGCAAGTACGAAGACAAAACAAAATAAACTGTAGTAATTTACAAACAGAATGGAAAGTGCATAGGTACATATTCATAAAGGCAAACGGTTTTGCAACAGAATTGCATGTTATTATTTCAGGTGCACTAATTAGTATGGGTTGTCTGATGCTTGCTCCGACAGGAAATACCTAATTTTTGAAATACTAATGTGGTTAATGTCAATTCCGTTATGTTCAAGATTGTTTAAAAGTGTCGGTAATGAATGACGTAGCATTTGTTCCCCATAATTTGTCCGGGAATAAGGAACTTTTCAAGGTTCTGAAAAGCGTGTATCACGTACATGTGTTGTTCGAGTTAACTGTGCCATATATTTTAATTCTTGCTGGCTGTTACGAAGTTGTTGTTTGTATCTTTTTGCCAATGTATATAGGTATAGATTATGTACACTTGTTACATTAAGCTGCATAAAATATTCGCCTGTGTGGGCTTGCGAGTCGACCCCTACGATATGCCGAATAGATTTCTTTTGGAGTACGTGCAAACGATTTAGATTTGTGACGGTTGTTCTCCCCCAAACACGAAAGCAGTAACTTATATGTGATAGAATCAAGGCATTGTATATGTGCAGTTTAATTGCTTGTGGTAGGAAAGAGTGGAACCTCGCTAGTATTCCGACAGATTTAGATATTTTTGTTATAGCATAATTAACGTGAGTGTCCCATAGCATATTTTTGTGCAGATATACGCCAAGTGTTTTAACTGAATCAACAAATTCTATTGGTTCGGATCCTAATGTGATATTTAAGAAGTGTGGTGCTTTCGATTGCCTGGGAGTGAACATGACTGCCTTTGTTTTTTTCGTATTAATGTCCAGGGAGTTCGCTTTACTCCATTGGTAGAGATCTTGAAGGATCGCGTTAATACCAGCCTCTAAGGATTGAAAGTTACGCTCGTGGAATAATAAGGTAGTGTCATCTGCATAGGATATATAATGTGGAACAGGGCTAACAGATGTGATATCATTTATGTATATATTAAATAGGAGGGGGCCAAGTATGCTTCCTTGAGGTATGCCGGTGGTTACAGGTCTGTATGATGACATGTTGTTATCTATTGAAACGCTTTGCCTTCGATGTTGTAGATATGAAGTTATGAGTGCTAGTGGTGTTCCCCTTACTCCATATATTTCTAGTTTCTTTAGTAATGTTATGTGATTAAGACGATCAAAAGCTTTAGAAAAATCAATGTAGATGCCAACTACTGCTTCTTTTTCTTCAAATGCTTTTAGTATAATTTCTTTCTGTGTGAGCAATGCTAGTTCTGTGGATTTGCCTTTGCGAAAGCCGAATTGTGTCGGTGTTAACAAATTGTGCTTTTCAAAAAAATTGATGATGCAGATATGAATTACTTTTTCAAGTCCTTTTGAAAAGATAGGTAGCAAGGATATTGGGCGATAGTTTGATAAATTGTTGCGATCACCGCCTTTGAAAATTGTTATTACTTTAGATATTTGCATCTTTGCTGGGAAAACGCCTGTGGAGAGAGCTAAATTGTAGATATGAGTGAGATGTGGTGTTAGCAAGTCAAGTGCACCTTTTACAGGCCTTAGCTGAAGATCGTTTATGTCCCGCGCCGAACTGTTACGAAGAGAACTAAATACATCATGGACTTCACTTTCACTTGTGGGAACAAAAAAGATGCTGTCTAAATTTCTAGCAATATTTCCCGTTGCTTCTACACAGTGAGCACTAGCAACCTGGTTGACTAGATGGTTGTTAAATTCTTCAGCTAGCACTTGTCCACAAATAACTTTGTCATTTATAATTAATTCATGTGTATTCGGACTATGAGGGTTTCGATTAAGTAGCTCATTTAATTTCTTCCACATTACATCAGATTTTATGGTATGACCCGTCTCAAAGAATAGGAAAAGATACCGCTGTTTTTCTTTCCGCAGTATGGCATTTGTTTTGTTTCTATATTTTTTGAAGGCTTTCCAATCTTCTGTATCGCGCAATATTCTGTATCGCAATATTCTGTAATCTTAGTATTCTGTATATACTAAGCTGAATGCGAAAAAAGTACATATGAAAGTAACTAATAGGAAGAGCTTCTCTTCTTTCCCTTCAAAGTGTCATTTAGGCTCCTGACAGCAGTTAACGGGTACAAATATCTCGGCGTCACTACAGCAAATAAATTATAGTGAAATAAACGTGTATCAAATATTTTATCGGGATAATTTCTTAAGCTATGCTTTCATAAAAAAACACCACAATTAGCTCTGTTTTTACCTTGGAATATTTAATACTGAGCGCGTACCCAAAAGACAAGCACTAGAATAAGCATGTGCCTTCTGGAATTGACACACTAAAATTATCATTGCAGCACTGGAAATAATGCAACGTAAAAGCGTCCACGTTATTTTCTCTTTGTGTAGTTTACCTTTCTCGCCTACCAACCTCACAACTGGAATTTAGACCTTACAGCTTCTGCAAAAGATCCAGAGAAGAACAGGCTTTCTCGTTAAAAAAAAAAGAAAAACCATGCGCTCTCCACAAGTGGAGGCCACTTCCTGAAAAGTTTCACATGCCGAGCAAGGCATCGTCATACAAAGTCGCCAGCTCCTTTCGCAGCTGGAGGTAAGCGTATAAATCTCCATTTTTTGCGTGGAGTATAGATGACTGGGACAAATGGCCAAGAAACCTTCTAAACAGGGCTCATTACATTGATACAATTGATATTTAACGGCTTGTATTCGCTTATGTTTCGTCATGTGGGTATTTTATATTTTTCGTGGTTTTGTATTTTTTTACATTTTTTACAGTTCACCTTTCGTTTCTATTTTGTACATTGCTGGCTGCATAGGTTTTGTAAGCGCGTGGAGCGGTACATTTAAGCGCTTTTTGATGCTGTCATGAACGGGGTGCACACCAGCCAAAGAAGATTAAGGCGCAGATTCGATCGACCGGGATGACCACGGTGGCGGTAACAGTAGCGGTAATTTCGACATGTCGTTTGACCCCACGATGGCCCAACCAAGAAAAAAGGACGACTGGCTTAGAGGTAGCTTGTGGAGTTCTTCCCACGCTCGGCTCGGTGCAAACGACCTGTTCAGGATTTTGCGGGGTCGCAGCGGAGCACCAGACAGAGACGACCAGCGTGGCAGGCTTCTAGTTCCGGACTGCGCGTGCCGGGCGTGCGCTCCGAGCACGCGCTGTCGTTCTTTATTTTCTTCTCTCGCGGGAACGCCGATCTCAGCGCCTGCGCTTTATAGCGGCGCCGGGCGCTACAGGGCCCCCCGCCTAGACGGAACGTCGGAATGTACGTGCCGACGGGGCAGAGAGGGAGTAGCCACGGCAGGCAAGCAGGCAGCTAGAGTAACAGTGTCCCCACGGGGTCGCTACAAGGTCCGGTAAGTTCAGGTCAGGGGCCGGGACGAGCAGGCGGGTGGAGTGCGCGGGCTCAGGTGGACGAGCCTGGCTGCTTCGCAACGGGCGAATGATGCTGGGTGCCGAGTTGACGAAGGACATGGGGGCAGGGAAGGCCATGGTTGGGCCGTCACCGACTGTAGTGCTGCCCGCTGGCACAAGTGTCATTGGTGCTGGACCGTTGCAGCTGATGTCGGCGGGAAGCTGGCACACAGAGTACGCCGTCACAAGCAAGGGAGCGGTCGAAACGGCTCCGTGGACAGATGTGGTCTTTAGCGTGGTGTCGTGTCGCTCCTGTAGCGCCAGCTTCAAGTCGGCCAAATAGGTGGAAATGGCTGGCTTACATGACTCAGGTGCCCCTGATGTAGGGCGCGAGCAGTGCGGTCCGGCCACTAGGGTTGGCACAGGTGTGACCGACGAGACAACGGAGACAGCTGTGGTGATGACGGAGGAAGTTGCTGGGTTCAATTCCAGGTGCTGGGGTAAAGCGGGAGTGGCCGTCCGGAGCGACTGGCCAGTGCTGATGCGCGTGTGGGCATGGTCGGGCTTGAGAGCAAGCGCTGACACGGGGTCAGGAACTGGTTCAGGCAAAGTGGGGCTGGAGGCGATCGGCTTGCTTGTTACTGCTGTCATCGGGTTGGCTTTCTCATCCGGCTCCTGATGACGAGTAGTGCTCTGCGGACCTTCTGAGGGGCTGGGAGTGTGACAAGCAGGCTTGGTTGTTGTAGAGGGCTCTTTAGCATCAGCGGGCAACGGCTCCAACCTCACAGAAGAGTCCTGCAGAGCTGTTGGCGGTAGTGACGAGGTAGATGGAGATGCCGGAAGCCTCGGCACGGCTGCTGCCGCAGAGTCGTCTTTGGCTGCAGGAGGCTCTGGCGACAACGCCACTGAAGCGCAAGGAGGCAGAGCCAGAGACGCGGGTAGGAGAGTAGTGGGAGAAGGACGCGAGGCTAAGCTCGTGCGGATCCCACCTGGTGTGGCGTCGAGAGAGACAGCCGGGCTGGAGACGCTGGACGGGAGTGGCGGCGATGCGGCGAGGGGCTGCTGAGGCGGGCCGGGTTCTGATGAAGGCTGCGTGGGCGCGAGCGAGGCCGGTCCAGGGACAGAGGCTGGCGGCGGCGAAAACGGGTCCGCTGCGTCGTAGAGCGGCGGCGGAACGTAGTAGGCGCCGAAGTCCGCCAAGACGGCCGCACGCAGCTCATCGTATGGCCGGCCGCCGAAAGCAGAGTAGGTGAGCCGACGCAGGAGGTCGGCCGGGAGGATGTCACAAAGGACATCGTGTTTGAACGGCTGGATGGTGATGCCTTTCAGGTACATCGCAGCCTACAGTTGGGCGAACCACCCGCCGACGCCTGCAGGCCGGAACGCCGGGAGCGGCGGGTCGAAACTTGGGTGCTGCCAGTACGCCATGCTGGAACGCCACTGAGATAGAAGGCACGGTTCGCCAGGTCACCACTGTTCTGGATTTTGCGGGGTCGCAGCGGAGCACCAGACAGAGACGACCAGCGTGGCAGGCTTCTAGTTCCGGACTGCGCGTGCCGGGCGTGCGCTCCGAGCACGCGCTGTCGTTCTTTATTTTCTTCTCTCGCGGGAACGCCGATCTCAGCGCCTGCGCTTTATAGCGGCGCCGGGCGCTACAGACCTTCCCTTCGGTTCCCCGCAAGAAGCGACCTACGATGGACAGACGACAGGGGAAGAAGGGATTAACCGAGTCTGAGAGGAGCCGGCTCGAATTGGAGGCAGCCAGTACAATTGCGGCCCGCGGCGCACAGCACAGCAAGCGAAGGCACTCGTTGCAGAATCTACGCGTGGGAACTGGCGAGAAGGGAACGCAACTTCGCAGCTTTTATGCGAAGCATACTACTTTAGCTACCACTTCAGCCCTTCACCGTGGTTATGCGCCTCCAAATCACGTGATACATGACGTCACACCACGTGACACGATGGCGTCACGACAGTAGAGAAACGGGTGCCCACCTCGCGCCGTCGCTGTGGTTGTGCGCCTCCAAATCACGTGATACATGACGTCACACCTCGTGACACGATGACGTCACGACAGTGGAGAAACGGGGGCCCACCTCGCGCCGTCGCTGTGGTTGTGCGCCTCCAAATCACGTGACAGGATGATGCCACACCACGTGACACGATGACGTCACGGCAGTGGAGAAACGGGGGCCCACCTCGCGCCGTCGCTGTGGTTGTGCGCCTCCAAATTACGCGACACGATGATGCTTCGCATTCTCCACGCTTAACCAAGTTAAGCCTCAGCCATTTTTTCGCACTGTGGTGCCACCTTACTGCAAGCGTCACGTGCCTACCGAGCACAGGTGAGGCGCGCGGCGCCGCGCGCCTCACACAAAAGAAGCAGCCTCAGGGAGAAACTCAGGGGCAACGGGGGGCGGGTTATCTAATTAATGGAAGTTTTTCCCCCGACAGGGCGATTGAAGGCCGACGGACGCACCGCTTTAAGTTTCAAACACGAAAGACCACAGAACAAAGGAGAATCTAAACGCGTTTCTAGCGTAGGAGATGGAATGGAGGGGGTCTAATGGCAGAACGAGTCACTGACTCGCCAGCGCGATGGCTTGGTCCACGAGCTTTTTTACAAAGTTCATTCCGGAAAAGCAAGCACTACGCCGTGGCAAACCTCGAACTGATTAGAAGAGTTGTGGGCACCCG
This sequence comes from Amblyomma mixtum, assembly GCF_055824585.1. Lineage (NCBI taxonomy): Eukaryota > Metazoa > Arthropoda > Arachnida > Ixodida > Ixodidae > Amblyomma > Amblyomma mixtum. The sequence continues at coordinate 21,049,331 of NC_143020.1, read as the reverse complement.
GCGGCACAGCGGTTCGAACACACCACATCCCGAACGGGGGGCGGGTGCGCTTCAACATGGCCCCGCTTCGCTCCTCTAAAAATGGCCACAATTGGGATTCAGTGCATCAGACGAATTAAGTTGTTTGACTGCGCAAGGAATCAATGAACGATCCACTCAATGGCTTGGTCCATGAGCCTGTTGTCAAGCATCTCTGCTCAGCAATGGCGAGTACAAACCGAAGGTAAACACTGCACCCATTTGAACTCTGGTTGGCACATGCCGGCTGCGGAGATCCGACCAAGCGCCTCTGGAATGCAAGGCGAATGCTAAGCCCAAAGGCCAATAATTCCGCTGACATCCTTCAGCTCCAATCTGCGCATGTTGTCCCGTCCAGTTTCTCTGCTGTTTCAGCATGAATATTCATCAGCTATCCCAACCCTGTGCTCTGTTAAATAGCTTACCACATTCGGCGAGGCCAACATCAGATAAAACTGAGAAGCTTTGGCCCACGCATTATTTTTTTTTTTGCTTTGCCTGCTGGGAATATAAATATTAATTATTTGCCCAAACTTTATGTAAAATTTTTCCGCTCACTCTGAATGGTTTTCTATTCTGCATGCATCTTCGATTTCTAGGCACTATCCTCAACAAAACTGCGACTTCAATGAGAAAAAGACTCGAAAGGTAGGCTAACGGATTTCCTAGTTATGTGCACACTTCGCGCTTTTTCTCACCCAATGTTTCGCACTAGGGGCCCTTGTTCCGGTTTGCCCACAACAATTTTGATCGTATGAAATTGTGAATAGTTTCCCTGCTCCAAATTTTATAGCGTAAAGAACGCTTAATATCGGTCGCGTCAGAACAGCGTACGCTTTTTGAACATGAAGCTGTCAAAGCAGCATATCGTAGTGCCTGGGCACTAGCACGAAACGGCAGCGCCTGCGCCGATAATAAAAGATGTGTGGGGGCACCTGGCACTAACGGCACTATGGTTTGGTTTGGTTTATGGGGTTTAAAGTCCCAAAGCGACTGAGGCTATGAAAGACGCCGTAGTGTAGGTCTCCGGAAATTTCGACCACCTGGGGTTGTTTAACGTGCACTGACATCACACAGTACACGGGCCTGTAGAATTTCTCCTCCAAAGAAATTCCAGCGGCCACGGCCGGGATCGAACCCGCGTCTTTCGGGTCAGCAGCCGAGCACCATAACCGCTGAGCCACCGAGGCGGCCCCAACGGCACTATGTACGAGCCACTTGAAAGGAAGGTTTTCAATTGAATGAAAGCCAAATTATGGGTTTTCGCGTTGACGCGTCCGCGCTGTTCGTTCCAGGCCGTACTGTTTCTCTTGTTGTAGGAAGTACTATAGGTGCCAGAGGGCTTTCAGAGGAGCTACTACTGCCTTCTTCAAGTATAACAGTGCTGGTCTTGACCGTGACCTGACAGCAGCTACCAACTACGGGCTGTAAGCAGAGTCTCGAAATAATGTGATCATGGAACACTTTGTGTTCCGCCTGTCTTTCTGAATGCAGGACAAAGGGCCACCTGTACGACTGAGGTTTTTGCTCAAGTATACGACAATGGTTAGCATTGTTCTGAGCAGAGGTCTATTGGCATTAGTGATATCAAGTGTGATGTGAATTAACAATGAATTCTTTAGAATATCTAGTGGCCCAAACATTATTATAGCTCTTGTTTCCCATTTAATAGAGCGCGAATTCATGGCGCTCCTGGCCAGTGGTAGACGATAAGTTTGGGGATACTGTTACTGGTTGCAAAAGATAATACGACCTATGACCAACTAGAGATTGCCGTATCCGGGTTTGTCTGGGCTAAGGGCGTTGGTGAGAAAAACACTCCTCATTCAGTCAAGATATCCTGTTAATCAGCATGAACGAAAATGCATCATTTTTTTCTGAGCCAGATTTTCAGCTATGCATTATTCTTTTACCTCGTTGACAGGATAGAAATCGAAGGCAGTGTTCGACGCAGCATTTTGTTAAATAATTATGAGCCACAGTCAGCGGTGACAAACTTCGCTTATAAGTTGGACGCAACGTAATTCACTAAAAACGATATTGTTGGTTTATTTCTACATCGTGTGGCGTCAGTATATTAAATTGAAGCAGTAGTTACCATGAGTTGATGCGGCTTCAAATACCGAAATATTGCCTTCTCAGAAGCACAGACGTCCGTTTAAGATGCAACGATATCTCATGGCTCCGTGCAGGTGGTGAACCATGGTGCAACTCTTGGTGGGATGGCTTCATATGAAATGCCCTCGCGGCGCAGAAAGTAGGATTAACTACGACTTTCTACACCGACCGCAACCAACAATCCAGCCAACGATCCCTTCTATGGTCATGATGACTTGCACGGGAACCTTGCCGGCTTCGGCAGAAGTGGAGCCACAGAATATGGTCTACTTCCTGATAACATACGCGTATAAAACTTTCTACTCTAACGCTAACCGGGGAGGCACCGTTGTCATTCTTCCTGACTTTGATAGAATTCAAGCACGGAAGAAAACTTCTCCGGTTATGGCCCACATTCTGCTTTATTGTCCCGGTTCTCGCTGGCAAGGTTTGCATGAGAAATTCGTTGTTCAGCAGGATGTCAGATTAATTTATGTTCTGCTAGCATCTTTCTCGCTACACATTTACCTATGCCTCGCTTGAGACTGTGGACCGAGTTATTCTGCGTAATAGGTAGATTTTGGTTATTTTGTCTTCTCCTATTCTCGAGCTATATGCGAAGGGAGCTAATTTCCAGGCTCTCCATGCGTGTTCTTTCATATGCGACTGACACACTGTCGGAACTGAAGGCAAAACTCTACAACAAAACTGAACAGAGATCGCAGAAAGCTGGTAGTTAATCTCTGGTCTGCATATCTTCACTACGCTCGCGACAGAGACAGTGTCTGCTTCTCATCGAAAAGCAGAAACACGTCGCTTTTGAAATGATGTTTTTGTTTCATTATTGGGGGGGGGGGGGGGGGGGGGGGAATGTTGAAATTCATGAAGCGAATCAGGCTACGATTGACGCCGTAGTGAAGGCTTCCGGAAAACTCCTCCGCCTGTGGTTCTGTACCGTGAACTGACATCGCTCAGCACACGGACCTCTATATTTCGCCTCCATCGAAGTGCGACCGCCTCGGCTGGGGTTGAACCCGCGTCTTTCGGATCAGCGGCCGAGCGCCATAACCGCAGAACTACCGCGGCGGCTACTAAAATGGTGTTCCATGTCTTGACATTCATTTCATTGATGCGCTTTTATTTTCTACACAAAGTGATGAGATCATGTGAGCGAAATGAAATGAAGAATGCCTCTTTAATTATTTTTTGTATGTACTTTTATGGGCCGTAATCTGACGTTTCACCCTCATCCGGCAACAGCAGTACCGAGACTTCTTCCTTGCGTCACAATCGTGGTTGGTCTGCAAAACCTGGTTTGGGTTGACAGCCCTTCGTCATCTTTTAGTTGGCTGTAATCTTATTGTTAAGCTGTTATTTCGATGCCTAGATTCACATTACGAACAGTTTCTGAACATGCGTATTTAAGGCATCAGACATGTTCTGCGTGGACATGTGCTTTGGTTACCAAGCGAAATCATTTGTAGAAGCAAAAGGAGTAAAGGAAAATTCGAGGACGCGCGAGTTTTTCATGGCTACGAAAAGGCGCGAACATTTAGCATTTTACCTTTTTCATTATAAATCATTTGAAACGTGCACTCAGAAGTAAACAAGTTGCAACAAGTGAACCAGTAAAAAAGTAAAACAAAAATTAAAAGCAGCCATTCAGCTATGGGAAGCAGTTGCAACTCGTAGCGCCGCTGTCACGGAAAATGCCAATAACGAGAAGGGGAGCCCTCCCTCATCATGTAGTCTTGCGTTAAATTCAACAGACAGTCTTCCCCTGCAAAGGAGTTAGTTTTTCTCCCTTCCTTCCACCGCGGCAGTCTTCGATCATTTTCGCTCATCTTTTCTACTTGTCTCTTTCTTATACGGCGTTCCGAGTACATGCGCGGGTAGTCGCGATATGTACCTTCAGTTAATTGCGTGCTATTAAAATTACGAAGTGCACTTAACACTTACGTACTTTGAGGCCGAAATCATTGTCTCATAGTGACCTCTGTTGCGAGGATCATTCAGGATTGCTTCTTTTCTAAAGAAACACCTACTCCTTCGCATACCCTGGTAAGGAAACACGTACACTACGTTTACCTTTGTACGCCAAGAAGTAACGCTGTTTCGTGGCTTATGGATGGCATGCCTGCCTCGAAATCTTAATGTCTTTGGTTCAGTTCCCCGCAGGTTTCAAAGAAATTATTAAGGCGAAAGCCTTTAATGCCTCATCGTTGTCGACAGAAGGTTGTCAGCAGAGGTGTCACGCTTTTTCTAGTCAGACCGGACAAAAAAAAATTGTGCGTGACGGGATTCGAACCACCATGCTTCCGTTCCCCAGCCGAGCGTGCTAACAGCTACGCTACTTTTTTTTCTTTCTTTCATGGTATTTGTTTACATGGTTTTGTACAGAGAGGATATATATACATGTGTGTGTGTGTGTGCGTGTGTGCGTGTGCGTGTGTGTGCGTGTGTGTGCGCGTGTGCGTGCGTGCGTGCGTGCGCGCGTGCGTGTGTGTGTGCGCGTGTGTGGGCGTGTGTGCGCGCGTGTGTGTGTGTGTGTGTGCGCGCGCGTGTGTGTGCGTGTGTGCGCGTGTGTGTGCGCGTGCACGTGTGTTCGTGCGCGCGTGTGTGCGTGCGCGCGTGTGTGTGTTCGCTCGTGTGTGTGTGTGCGCGTGCGTGTGTGCGCGTGCGTGTGTGCGTGTGCGTGTGTGCGCGTGTGTGTGTGCGCGTGTGTGTGCGCGTGCGTGCGTGTGTGTGTGCGCGTGTGTGCGTGTGCATGTGTGTGTGTGTGTGCGTGTGTGTGTGTGGGTGTGTGGGTGTGTGTGTTTGTGTGTGTATACACACGCAAAAAAACTATTTACATAGAACCTAGGTAGGCGCTACATGCCACAAACATGATAGTAAGCCTATTGGAACTAAATGGCCGGTAAGGATATACAATGAATCAGGAGAGGAAACCAATCCGGTAAAAAGTCCGATTCTTTGTAAATGTCCGTTATCTGCAGAAATTCGGCTAAAATGAATTCTGGGCGAAACGACAGGTTCAACGTTTCGGTCTTGCATGCGCAGTGTGCGCTGCGCTACCTTGTTGTTTCCCAACCTAACTCGAGATACGCTACTTCCTGCCAACGCATATATAGTCCTCCTTGACTAGGACGCTGGAGAGTGCTTGTAGAAAGGCGCCGAATCAGACAGATGCCCCCAAAACGCCCTCTAGTGTCTCCAGCATTTAAGATTCACAAACAATTGTGTACTTAATTAGCATCTTAACCACACATCAGTGACACAAGCAGCAGCACCGCGCTTAAGGCTTTCGTCTCACCGCAATTTAAGTCTACAGAGTGCCCCCTCAATTTTTCTTCTTCTTTGCTCTAGACGTGATTGTCTTGTGGCATATTGCTGACATGAGCAAAAGCATGGTGGCGTCGCTAAGGAATTCTGTCGCACGTACCGCAAAGGATGCTGGCTTTTGTGCTCACGGGACATATAATCCTTTCGCATCAAAATTTTTACTCGCTTCTACTTCTCAAGCTGCCAACCGAACATAGATATGACAAAAGCTGTGAATCAGCTTAAAGCCGAGCTTCATTACATAATTGTGGTGACCGTAGATCGAGTAAGCTGGCCTAGTTACGGAGGACCGAGCTGGGTTTTTTTTTGTGAGGAAAGCTTCATAGCCACTTGATGTTTCCCCGCAGCCATTTATTGTAAAACTCGCAAGAAAAACATAACAGCCCAAAACAAATGTGAGAAGAAGCCCACACCAAAGAATAGGTTATCTCAGGAAAAGCCGATTGAAACTAAAAGAAAAGGCCAAGTGTCTAGAGGAACTTTAAGGAAAACCAATCAAGAGATGAAAACAAATTGGATCCAGGGTGCCTAGGAGCATCAGGAGTGCTCGTAGGTGGTAGGTGTCCAGGAGGAGGGAAGATGCGGGCGCTTTGAGAAAGAAGAGAAGGCGAGAAAACAAGAGGAGGAAAGAAAACGAAGATAAATGGGCTAAAAAAAGCATAAGAGGTGTAAAAAAGAAAGGAAGGCTTCCACTCGCAACTAAATGCGTCCACCATGTGTGCGAAGCGAGCATTCAACAGCTGATCGAAATCACGAAGGAAACAATCCTGACAGCCTGCAAATATCAAGGTTAGAGTGTAACCAATTGAGGAACATAGAGAGCAGAGTTTTGAAAATTAATGTGGGCGAAAACCGTTCTGGTATGAACGAAAAAATTGTTGGCTTTTAAGATATACTGAGATAAAGAACAGCAAATAAATGACAGTAGATTAGAGGTGAATTTCATACCTGGTTTGTAGAGTGCAGTGACCTTCTCAACTTTCCAATCTTTCGTATTAGGACCAGCGAAAAGTGACTGGAAAATATTGTAATTCTCATCTTTCAGCAGTTTGATTTCAAGTGGTGTTGAAGCAGCCGCTAGAGGCGTTAGTAACTATGCCACCCTCGTACGACACAGCACTTTTAGGGCCACACTCTTGCCGGCAAAAGACAGATTCTTCGCATATATTGTGCGGTTAACTCATTTCCGGTTTATGACGTTTATCGGTCAAGTGGTTTAGGGTCCCCTAAACCATTTTACCAACACCGTTCCCACTTCGAGTTATTGATCGATTATTTCTCGCCCTGCCATAAGCTTTGCGTCCCGGTTAGCTGAATTGATAGAGCGACTGCTACAGTGAAGCGGTGGTCCCGGTTTCGAACCCCGGACCAGGACGAAGTTTTCTTTAACTGCGAAGTTTCTGAGAAAGCTGTATAGCTTTCCTTTGTAGCCGAATGGCTGTGCTCGGGTGGATGTCAATGAGTAATCACTCCCTTATAATGACGTTTCTGTTAAAAATTTTTTCTATATGTCATGAATTTGGTCTAAATATTTCCCTCAGCATCCCAAAGCATCACGCTCGCTCGTTTCGGTTCTGTCAGAGGATGCCGATCTGAGTGATAGCAAAGGAATCGCTTCGCTGAGTAAATAAAGTAAACTTAAAGTAACGTAGAATACAATTTATGAAATTCCAGACTCATGCCAGTTTCCCAGGCGCATTCAGGCACTTGTCCTGGTCGCTCGCTAAAAATAAATCTGCACATCGGTTTTTGTAGTGTTTTGGATCACATTCGCTACTTTAATATTCGAGTGCCATGTTGTAATTACACTCAACTCAGGATTCACTTGGCGGTATTGTTCAAACTGCTTTAAAATCTTCTTCTTGGCAGGGAACTACTAGCGCACATTCTTGCGTTAAAGAAATACTTCGCAAAAACGATGTCAAATGCGGATAGCAGCTTGAAGTCCATGGTAACTTAGCACATGTGGCCGTTGTTTGCGGAGGCTTCATAATTTTGTATGCGCAAAGAGAACAGATATTTCTGTGCCGTCGGTGACAGCGCTGATGACTTTATATTTTGCCATGTTTTATTGAATTCGCCCTGATGAGTGGCAGGAAAATAGATATAACAGTGCCTTGCAGTTTCGTGTGCAGCATTAGTAATCGATGCACACTACTCCATATCTACTCCATATCCTTTGCCTGCAAGTCCATGTGATTTTCTTTCGCAACTTTTTTCCTGATGACAAAAATGAAAGAGAAGGTGTCTCCAAGCACAGAGACATGTCATAGCGAAGGCGGCAGTTGTCTGGTGTAAAGTACATACCAACAAATACCTCATAGGCTTTTACGCTAATTCTACCCGGTAACATACATTAGTACAGGTTCCCAGTGAAATGTACACCTGGATTACAAGCGAAAGCTATTGGACCGCGCTTTGCAAGCTGCACTAGCCGCGAGGGCAATGGAAAAGGGCTCCTGTCGGACGGTGACAAGATTCCTTCAAATCTTTGGGTATAGTTTTTTCTGCTTATCTTCGTAGCTGCACTGCTCGGCGTATTGACCATTTGCGACCATTGCAAGGGCCATCGCTAGGGCCGCTGCTAGCGGCTTCTCTAAGAGATGCCGTACTGGGCCCGTTAGCAGGCATTTAAAGCAACCTCCAAAGCATGTTTTACCATGTGTATCATTATCGGCACGGCACGGCGCAACGCGGGACAAAACTGCATGACTGCTTTTATGCTGTGAAAATGAACAGAGTTGGAGCAAGACGCATTCTTCTGCGATATATGCTCATACCCTATCTACACGTAATATGTGCCTCACAGAAAACTACGAGATGTGGTAGCTTTTCACATCGCGCATGATATGTAATCTAGCGCTGGTGTTACGTTACTACTTATGAAGCTTAAATGTTTACTGGCGATAAATATTTCCGCACTCCTTGTTGTCAAGCTTTGGTTATCCAAAAACGATCAATGCTTAAAAAAAAGTACGAACTCAGATGGCGACTTATGATAATGCCTGCAGTGCTATCTGCACTTCGGCGTAAAATTTTGCATGCACATATTACGCACGTTTGAAACGGAATGTTACCTATCGCGGCTGTAGTAGAACCTGCACAGGTTTCCTACCTGGGGGCGCACTGCTGTGAAATGTGAACACGGTCCATCTTGTCAGCGTGACTGTTCCTTCAGAAGTGTCGACGAACTGCGGCGGAGCCACGCACGAGCTTGACGCCTCTTCTCCCTGCCTAGCTTTTCATCCCTTAGGCTGCGCCCTACCATCGACGATGACATCCAAAGACCTGAGCAACCTGCGCCGCCTTCTGGTGCACGAGCTGACCCCAAGGTCCCTGAGATGCCTCGACGAAGTTATAGTTTCATGGTTTCCGCACTTGCAAGGGCAGGAGCGACGCAACGTAGGAAACGCAATCGCAGACGCTGTGGAAGCACACCCATTGGTGGAAATGCGCCTCTGGTTCATCGCTAGTATCCACTGTACGCTGCTTCCTATGGCCTGGATCCCAATGTGGGAATTTTACAGCCTCGCTGCAGCACAGGGGCTATATGAATGGTATGGACTGCTCAGGAGCATGGCAAGAGGGCTGCGACTTCGCCATTCCGCCTCTCACACCACTTTTGGTCATAAAGAGCGCGGAAACGCCGTGTACTGCTGCTTGATGGCGGAAGAACCGGAGTGCCTCTCAGAGGAGCACAGTGTGGTGTACGTGGTGGTCTGGCCCGGCCACCACCTGCTCGCTTTTCACGCTTTAGGGAGCAATCTCAAGGGTCGAGTGGACGCCTGTCTGAGGGAGTCGCTGGGCGGAAACGTCGAGTGGTTAAGGACCGTTCCTCATGGAGACGTCGAAGCTGCGTTCCGTACCACGGCCAGGATAGTGGCGGGTTTATGAACACAACAGCAAGTTAACCGGCCCCTTCAGACACCGGCAAATTCATATGCAGGTGGCCTGGCGTCCCCTTCGATATCATTCAGTATACTGCCAGGCAAGTGTCTTTTTCTTAAGATATGTTGCTTTTGTGAGAAAAGAAAATTGTTTGGGAATATGCCGGCGGTTGTTTATGGGCCGTGGTGCCTGTTTTTGTAGACGTACTTCTCCCTATGCTCGCGGGCAATTTTGCCTCGAAATGAAACGAAGGCCTCCAGGGCGGAGCGTCATCATGCGTGCCATTGCGCAAAACAATTGGAAAACACGATGGCGTGCCAGGCTGTCTGCTTACGCAGCATGTTCATTCAGTCACAGGGCAGCGCCGCCATGCATGAAATTTTTCGTTTAAGCAGCGTTCTCAGTGAATTAGCAGTACTCAAATGTTTTTTCGTCGACTTCCATGTTAGGAAGTCCGGAGTTATGTTCGAAAAACGTCTGTAACCACGAATGCTAACACAACAGTGTTTTTGACGAGAACCATCCTCTACAAACGGGAATAGTATAGTCCTGCATTCTGATTATGCAGTGTTCTCTTTAAGATATCATATTTAATACATTTCATTCTTACTGTGACGAATATAAGCTGGAGGGAATCACAGTTCACCGGAATATTTGGAACGACTAGTTGGTGAAATAAGCGAGTTCGAAAAATGGAAAGTCTGGTATACAGCAGACTCAAGTTTCCTGGAACCGTGCAGCTTAGTCTGATTTGCACAGGTTTTGCTCGTTAGCCTTCAGTACGTTTTTAACTGCACAATCTGCCGTGTTGCTCTAACGCTATTATGTCCCAGGCAGACAGACGTAGAGGCCCACTCGGAAAATTTTTGCGTGGAAGACACCAGCCAGTCTCTAATCGCTAGCTTTCTCTTGGCGTTTGGCAAATGAATTCCAGCATTCTTTCTGCTAGCATTTAAACTCACAAAGGTCACACCTGAGGCACTGCGTGGAAACACGCGAGACAGGGGACTGTTGAGCGTACATAACAAGATGCTGAAGTTACTTTAAAAAAAAAGCTATTAGATACAGGGTGTTTTTTTGGGCAAGTCAGTTTGACAGACTGGAATAAGCGGCACTGGCAGAAGACGGACGATGAGAGGACAAGACGAAGAGCTGCCGCTATAAAAACAAGGAAAACCTGCCACGTCGCTTTTTGACCTCATCAAATTCACTGAATCTCGGGTTGTGCTGGGCGATCGTTTCTTTTACATTTAGATTTAACCACACAACAGCTAAGCGTCACATTTTCCTCTTTTTATGCTTACAATTGCTTTGCCCACTTTGATTTTACGCGAATGTCTCTAAAATTTACCGAGGAACATTTTTTTTTCTTTCGCACTAACTATACTGTGTTTAGGTTCACAAGCTTAACCTAATATTAAGCTTGCTGTAAATTTCTGAATCTTCAGAGCATAACTTTTTGGGCTTCAGCGAGAAGTACAATATGTTTAAGAGTATTCTGCTTTATAACTTCACGTGCGTAACGCAAATACCATATCACATGCCTGTCTAAACACAAAACACAAATAGCAGGGCACAAACCGGGAAACGCCCGCACTGACTGTGCGCTTTATATGCGCCAAAAGATGATTTACAAAATGTAAGAAAATGCAGCGATTAACCAGAGATGATGAAACAAGATCAAGGAAGAAAAATACGCGTGGTACCTAGCTCGCTATCTACTAACGAAGCCGCACTAAAATAAGCGCGCCTTTTTATGTGGCACGTGGTTCCAAAGCTCTTAGATATTGCAACAATTTTTAAATTAAAGAACAGCTGCTTGCTGCAATGTATGCGCCAGGCGATCAGGTGTGTCAGTAAGATGCAAGATGCCGCATGCCGCATTTTAAGTTGCAAATGCATTCTGGCCTTCGTGCTGTTGGTCATTCACTCTATATTGCGCGTGCACATGAAAGCACCAACTTATTGACCTTATCACTTTGTAATGAAAATACTCTTGTTACGTTGGAAACAGAGTGGAGCAAAAACACAGCACTGCTGCCCTGCCGATGCGCGACACTTTTGAGTTGGTTAAAATCCGATGACCCTAGGAAAATCAGGCACACTTCTTTGGGCATTGGTTAATTTTGATAACCAGTCCCGTATCTTATAAATTATCGAAATTAATTACGAAATATTTCGCACTTGATTGGCAAAGTTTATAGGGTAACCAGCTTGCTGTGATCTTATCATCTAAACCAAAACATTAAGGCGACATCTGATTACATGGCCTCTTGAATGCCACACGGAATGACAATTATTACGAATCTTTTTCTGTTTTTCATTTACAATGTTACAACTGATAACTCACCAGCGCGTCGGGTGCATGCAGATTGTCTTTTAAATGGTCTCGGTACTGCCGAGAAAAGCATACAAGAAGAAGCGCGAATAAGGTTCAAGGTTGTTTACAAAGTTTCCGGAGCAGGAGTAACGCATCTCTATTGTATGCTGAATGTGTGGTAATTGCCGCCTTTTTATTTGATGTTTTCAGATATAGCACTATCGGGCGAGGACGACAACTCAGTTGAACCAACCTTCTTCTGTGAGGAGTGTAAGAGGACGTTCACTAAGAAATTCAGCTTCACAAGGCACCGCCGGGAGAGACACGGTGCGGACTGAAAGGGCCTGGTATGCTGCCATCAACGCATTATCACAGAAGACCAGGTGATTCTTTATTCCTGGAATTTCCACGCACGTCACTAGATTTTGAGCAAAAAAACGATGATTGCGTTCGCGTTTTTAAACCACTGCTTTCATTTTTTCGAACGACGAGGTAAGGGGCTGAACAGCTTCATTTAATTGCAATAAAAAGAAGATCTGGTCTTAATTTGTTGTTATGACCTCTCACAAAACCTCTCTGGGTCAAGCTAATGGCGAAGATGAAAACTGGATATCTAATACCAGCAAATGACCTCACCATAAATGCTCAGTCGTTTAAGGGCAGCTACGAGAAATTGATCAACATAAATGCATCCCGGGTGCTCCATACGGAGGGATGCGAGAGTTAGCCTAGCGCGTATAGCTTCTCCGAAGTCAATATCAGAGTTTGGTCCCTTTTACTTACTCTCGTCAAGCTGGTATGTGCTTGTGAGAAAACTGTCTTCAGCTGGCAGTGACGCCGTCAGCACAAACTGAAGTACAGTTTAACCATGGTATGACCACTCTATTCATTCTGCCATTGCGACGGATAAAGCTCAGTGTTTCCATGTAATTTCACACCCTCACTGCGGAAAATTGATGAATAGATTTGAAACTAGCCGTATCGGCATGCTAATAAAGTTTCAGCTGTGCTTAACCACAAAAAAAAAAGAAAATGAACACAACGAACGAGCTGAGCGGTTGTAAGTGGCGAAAGTTAAATGCCTTTAACTCTGATCTTTTGATGCAGTGAACGAATATTTCCAAATATTTAATGCAAGCACATAATGTGCAGTTCTAGAGAGGAAACGAAAAAGGGGGAATATATTTGCAGCACGTTTCATCTGAGTCCTATGTTGCATTGCACACAGCATTAGTAATGAGGGCAAAAAATAAATCCAAGTGCACAGGACCTGCGTAGCCACCTTCAAAAAGCAGCAGCTGTCTAGAGGTGCAATATTCGTCTATCGATTTCTTGACATCGTTTCATACGACGTGCTGCGATTTGTAACAGTTCTGGGCGTCATGGAAAACCGAACAAATTGTCAAAAAACACATCCGGCGATAGACACCGGTGAGCACAAGGACGGCGACTCAAAAGGCTGGTTGATCGCACAGGCACAGGACTTCTGTCGTTCTCAATACAAACGTTGCCTGTCAAGATCGCCCGCGCATGCCCCGTAATGTCAGTTTCTTCCGAGACGCGTTCAGAGGATAGTTATGGCCTTTTTCGCACTTTTTATCTGACACTCAGATAGGCATCGTTCTATTTCGATAAATGTACCGAAGAAACATTTAGGTTCGTTCATTGTTCTGATTGTTTAATGTTTGTGAAGTTTCCTGCTCTTATCAGATCTTTCCCAACCATAGTCAATGAAACGTTTGAACATCGGCTAAGTTTTCAGGTCCGGCAATAAAGCGCAAGATGCCTTACCTAGGCCGCGTGATGAGGTGTTTTATGTTCATACAATCAGTGACAGCACAGTTGTCTAACAAACGAATTTATCCTTTTTTTTCAGTTCTTCTACTTGTTTGAACTTCGACCGCGGAATGTAAAATGTCCCCTTGAGATTCCTGACTCGGATTTTTTATTCCATGATTATAACCGCGTTTTGTAGATTATTTTTACCTATGACGAATAAAGCTGATGCCTAATGATTCAAACCATTATAGAGGTGTTCAAGAAGCGGTGTAGCGTCTGCTCCTTTTCTTAGCGTTCCGCACAAGCGCTGCTTATATTGCATGACGTGCAGCCCAAATGAGTGGGCGGAAAGGTTGTTCGACGCTGGTTTCCTTTTGTCAGTCCCGCCGGCTATTTCAGCATTTATGTGTCAGCAATATGAAGAATTTCACAGTGGAAATAAGGCGCTTAGCCGAAGGTAATGACTTCAACATAAGTGCACTGAGTTGATAATATTGTTACGAAGTAGATGACGAAAAAGCGGGCTGTGGCGCGGGACGGAGCGCTCGCGCTAGGACCGCAGCCATTAAAATCATATTTCATTGGTCATCATGTCGTTCTGTTCCTTGGCTTGCCACCACGTATCAATATCCTCAGCAGCCGCAATGTTATTCGCCTGAGCCTGAAGCCGCACAGGAGCATAGTGAAGTCAGTGCCAATGGAAAACGGCCCTAATTCCTTCGTTAACAATGCACTGAGAGTTTCTCGAAATAAGTATGCTAAGGCCAGCTGAGTAAGCGAATGTGCTCGGGTCAACTAGACTGCAGCGGTGGCTTGGTAGCCGTAATCATACACCTCTCATGGTGGAGTTTTCGAGTACGATCCCATGTTCCGCTTTGTACCCATCGGCGATGCCTTGGCTGCAGCATTTTCCTGGCGGGCTCGGCTTCTCTGGGGTGAAATACTTGTGAAATGGGTGCTTAATCTCACCTTGAACTGGAGAAAACTCTTTGCGCCATGACGTTCTTGTTTGGCCGCAAATCGCCTTGCACCATAAAATTATGTGATCATCGAAAACTACCAGGGCAGCCGCAAAGGATTAGAAGTTTGCTTAATTGCAAATAACAAATCATGTTGACAGTGATGGAGGTTGATTTGCATTCGCAAATATCTCTATCAGTAATCGCTACAGTATAAAATTTGAATTTGCGGATTAGATGCCTGATCTTGTAGACCGTGTTTCTACTGAAGAAGAATCTAACACAGTTGCTACCGACACACCTGTTTTAACGACCCCTTCTTGTGTTGCTCTGAGCCCAACCCTTGAAGAAGCGGGGAAGACTGCTGTGACGTCACCGCCAAGCCCCAAAAGCAGCGCTTGGCTTGGGCAGTGAAGGTCGCAGAAGACGGGATGCGCCTTCTGCAAAATTCAATAGCTTTTGACGGCTCTTTTGACTACACGTTGTTGGTATTCCTTTACTGTGGCTGATTTGCAGCAGAGCAAAAGGCCCGGGCGTGTCGTCTCTGGAAACGTTTTTCTTAATTTCATTTCTAAGGCAGTAGTGAGCTATTGCTGGTTACTGTTCGAGGCACTCAACCTTCCCTCTTACGACTTCAATGGTAGTAATGCAGCATTGTGAACTCTCTACAACGGGCGCCGAGTAGGACATAGAAAGCTGCTAATCTTCGGCTTAGATCTGTGTAGTCTATTGGGTGCACTACATAAGCACCATTGTATTGAAATAGTATTATTGTTGCACTCTTGTGGTCTGTAGTCAGCATGCACTGGTAACTGCATAATTATCCTCGGCCAAACGTAAGGGATGCCACTGCTCATTCAGTCTACTCAAGGACACCATTGACTCGCGGCTTTACAATTGCAACAGTATAAAAATCATAAAAGAAATTAAAGTGTAGAAACAGCAATAAATATGAAAATTGAACCACAGAAATGAGACTAGTGACTGACTCATGAGCTATCATATGTGATGAATTCGTTGCATTCATTCAAGTAATTCATTCGATATTTCTTGTCATTATCTTGTATGAAGTTTTTCAGCCCAGTATGTGTGTGTGTGTGTGTGCGTGTATATATATATATATATATATATATATATATATTATGCACTTTTTCGACTCTAGAGAAAGAGAGTTGGTATTTAAGAACTGCGGGAAGTTGAAAGGCGGCCCGATAAGTGTAAGCCCAGACTATGCGAAGGAAACAGTAGCAGTAAGAAAAAAAATTGTGGCAAAGTAGTAAAGCCGAAAGAGATAACGGAACAAAGGTCAAACTGATACATGATAAACTTAAGATTAACAACACCATTTACGCATGGGATCATGAGCGACAAGAGCGTTGTCTGTACCGAACCCACCAAGATAAGATAGGAGGACCCAAAGTTAACGATGAGTCTGCTGGTCATAGTTCGCTATCCTCGGCCAAATCAACTGCAGATTCTGATGATCATAGCGATTGCTCGCAAATATAACTCAGAATTATTCTGTTAAACGCCCGCAGTGTAGCAAACAAAACAACTGATTTAGAACATTTGCTAATTTTCGAGAACCCTGACTTATTGTTAATAACCGAGACCTGGTTACATGAGGGAATTAGTAACGATAGCATTTTCCCACCAGGCTACCATGTTTTTAGATGGGATAGAAATTCTAAAGGAGGGTGGGTGGCTATTGTTATGAAAAGCACAGTATCTGCAGTCGCTCTTAACTGCAGCCTTTCTGAAATGGTGTGGTGCAAGGTTTCTTGTGGGAACCTTGTACATTTAGTAGGTGTTGTGTACAGGCCGCCTTCTACATCTCCTGAATTTTTGGATGAATTGCTTTTGTTCCTTAACTCTCATGTAAATAAGAACACCAGACTGATAATGGCTGGCGACTTCAATTTGCCACATATTAATTGGGAAACTTTGTCAACAGGTAATGTAGAAATAAGCAGTGCGAATAAAGTAATGGAAATTATGTTTACTCATAACCTTAAGCAAATAGTAAAGGATTTTACAAAGGTTACATCAAGGTCCCAGTCATTGTTGGACTTGGTTTTCTTATCCCCTAAAGTGGCAGACCACACTATATCTGTCAAGCCGGGTTTATCTGACCACAAGATGATCTGTTTGAATGTGCGGTTGAACACACAAGTCCGCAAAAAATCGCATGTTTTAATACGGGTCAAAGACTACAGCCGGGCAGACGATACGTCTATCTTAGACGTCTTAGAAGAAAACTTGAATCAGTTTGCAACATCATCACACCATGAAAGTGTCGAGGAATTGTGGCAACGTTTTAAGGGCACACTAAAATATTGCATTGATAAGTTTGCTCCCACTCGCTCAAAGAAATCGAAGCAGCTCAATCCTTGGATCACTAGAGAGATCATTCAGTTAAAGCGCAAGGTAAAAAGGCTACGAAAGCAAAAAAATAGAGCGACAGAACTTTCAAACATCAAAAAGAAGCTCAAAACAGTGTTATTGGATTCGAAAAAAACTTTCTTCAATACAACACTGACTAATTTTCTCACAAGCTCACCACAAAAGTTCTGGCGATATTTTTCAGCGAAAAAGAACGCAATCACACAGGTAATGGTAGGGAACGATGAGGTGACTGATAAAACTGATATTGCAAATCTGTTGAATGATTTCTTCCAGTCGGTCTTCAGTAGGGATGATAATGACATTGAGAGTGATCATACAACAATTTACACGTTGCCATACTCAATGCACGAGATTCGCATCAATAGGGAGGGCATCTGTCAGCAGCTGCTGTCTCTGGACCCGAAGAAATCGAGCGGTCCCGATGAAATACCGACGGAATTCCTTAAACGGTATGCTGAGTGGTTATAATATTATTTGCAAATTTTATTTGAAAAGTGATTGCGGGATCATTCTTTACCTCGTGACTGGCGCAGCGCAATAGTAGTTCCGGTATTTAAAGGCGGTAATCGACTTCTTGTAAAAAACTACAGGCCAGTTTCACTCACTTCCGTATGTTGCAAGGTTTTTGAACACATAATAGCTAAACACATCCTTCATTTTTTGGAAGTAAATTACCTATTGTGTCCATTCCAGCATGGTTTTCGGACCGGCCTTTCGACAGTGACGCAGTTAATTGAAACAATGAACGACTTTTGCAAGGCTATAGATGAACGTCAGCAGGTAGATGTGGTCTGTGTAGACTTCTCGAAGGCTTTCGATAAAGTTCCGCATCATAAGCTTCTTCTTAAACTACGCAGATTAGGAATCGCTGAAAATATAGTACTTTGGATTCAGGCCTATCTAAGTAACCGCTGTCAAGTCGTCAAAATAGAAAGTGCAGTATCGAATAGGCGTGAAGTTCTGTCGGGGGTGCCACAGGGCTCCGTTTTAGGTCCGCTTTTGTTTTTATTGTATATAAATGATATTTCTGCTATCGTCGAGTCGCCTGTCAGAATGAAACTTTTTGCCGGTGATTGTTTAATTTACTCTCCTGTGGCTTCCCCGGCAGATCAGATGAACATAAATAGATGTCTTCAGTCGTTAAACTCGTGGTGCCTGAAATGGGGTATGGAAATAAACTACCAAAAATCTGATTACATGCAAGTAACAAGGAAGCAGAATGTTATGATGTTTCGATACAATATCGGTGAAAATTCCTTAGATCAAGTAAAGTGTCTCAAGTACTTGGGAGTGACATTAACAAATAATCTTGACTGGCGCACCCATATTGAAAATGTCTATTTAAAAGCCTACCAGAAGGTCTGTTTCCTGAGGAGGAAGTTGCCGAATGCGACTAGAGAAATTAAATTGATTGCGTACAAGACGTTCGTACGGCCAATAATAGAGTACGCAAGTGCAGTGTGGAGTCCTCATCAAAAGGGTGTAAAACGGAAACTGGAAAGATTGCAAAGGATGTCAGCACGTTTTATATGCTCTAAATACCGCCGCACTGATTCAGTCACAGCAATGCTAAAAGAGTGTCAGCTAGAATCACTAGAAGTAAGAAGACTAAAGCAGAAATTGAAACTTTTTTTCTGATAATGAATGATAAAGTCAAAGTTAATAAACATCACTATGTTGCACCTCCCCTGAAGCGTTGCCCTCGGAAAAATCACAGTAAGGTATTACAACCTATTATTACACGTACTGATGTCTATCGCTACTCCTTTTTTCCCGATGCTGTAGAAATTTGGAATCAACTACCAAGTGACGTTGTGGACCAAACAGATGTAGACAAATTTGTGATAGGTGTGAACGCGTTCCTGGAAGAGTGCTGTGCAAATCTGTAATTCTGTGCATTTGAGTGTTTCTTTTTTTAGCGAAGAGAATTGCACTTGTGTCTGTATATGTTTCCCTCCCTGTAATGACCCTCATGCAGAGGGTTAACAGTATGGATAAATAAATAAATAAATAAATATATATATATATATATATATATATATATATATATATATATATATATATATATATATATTCTAAATTGATCAACACCACCAAATTAAATAAATTAATTTTAAAAAATCCCCTGTGTCCCTTGGTTTCTGTGGCTGTTGGCTTCTCTCATATTCATAACGAGCCCCTCATTCCTCTTCTCTTGTTTGCTTAATTGTTTAGCAAGGGCCTCGGTTCTGGCAGCCTTGACGCCATAGGAAAGCATAACAGGGTTCTCACACAGCTTCCACCCTCGCCGTTCGATGACGTTCTACGTCACACCAGCGGTAACTGAGGACGTTCTACGTCCGCCGCTTACGAACGTGGTTGGCGCTGATGAACACTATCAAAGTTATTTGTGAACATAAATACCCCCGAAAGCAGAGGATTTGACAGCCTTCGCCGTAACTCAGAGGTAGAGCACCGGACGCGTAATTCGGAGGTCGTGGGTTCGGATCCCACCGGCGGCATGTGGTTGTTTCTCTTCTGCTTTTCCAATCAATTAGCTTTTGGCGGTAACATTTTCAGTAATATTCTAAATTGGTCAACACCACAAAATAAATAAACTAATTTAAAAAATTCCCTGTGTCCCTTATTGGTGTCTGTGGCTGTTGGCTACACGCACGCACGCACGCACTCACGCACACGCACACACACACGCACACGCGCGCACACACACGCACGCACACACACGCGCACGCGCAGACATACACGCGCACGCACACATACACGCGCACACACACACACACAGGCGCACACGCACGCGCACACACGCACACGCACGCGCACACACGCACACACACACGCACGCGCACACACACGCGCACACGCGTACACTCACACACACGCGCACACGCGTACACGCACGCGCACACGGGGGCGCGCACACACGCACAGACACACGCGCACGCGCACGCACGCACACACGCACACACACGACTCTCACACACACGCTGTACGATTCACACACACACACGACTGTACGACTCACCAAAATAATTCTTAGCAACAGCAAAGCACTGCACACGCTACACATTGTTTGGTAGAGAAAATCTATTTGTCCGAGATCGGTATATTTTTTTCTGTGGTCGATGCTGGATTTTTGAATCAGTGGGGACTGCTAAGTATGAGTTACTGGCGCCCCAAAACCCGGTGCGCCGGCAAAAAAATAAATAAATAATTCCTTCGAAGGTGCGTGGAATTCAAGTCATGACTCTTTCATCGTGATGCAAACACGCGACGCATGAGCCACAGAACCCCTGTTTCTTTCTTGGCAATCAGCCACTGAACCGCTTTGGTTCTTGGGCAAGAAAGGTATAATTAGTGCAATGAAAAGAGTGGAGAAAAGTGAACAGGAAATATATAAAAAAATAAATGCTTTCGCTTTGAAAGCAGGTAAATCAATCTTCAGTGCCCTCCGCAATATTTTTTTCTCGTCTGTCAGGCATGGTTTAGAGTCACGAAGCACCCAGGGAGCCCTTTCTCTCTTTCCGCTATTGATGCAATTGCCGGAACGAGTGCTGAAGCCCATTATAACGAATGCTACTTTGTAGCAACAAACAGAAGCGCTCCAACCGTCCGAATA
Source organism: Amblyomma mixtum (assembly GCF_055824585.1). Classification (NCBI taxonomy): domain Eukaryota; kingdom Metazoa; phylum Arthropoda; class Arachnida; order Ixodida; family Ixodidae; genus Amblyomma; species Amblyomma mixtum. The sequence goes on along the minus strand of NC_143020.1, from coordinate 21,028,906 downwards.
ATTAGCTGCTCGGCATCACTGCGAACATATCTACGGCCGTCATTTCACGTGGCATCATCAAGTCAGATCTAGATGTCGCAAGCCACCTTCAAAAAAGATTAGGGGGAAAATTAAGCTCCGCCTTATAGGTATGACGGGGCAGCGACTGTGGTCCTAAGTAAACAAATACTCCCCAGCGTAAACTCGCAAGATGCCAGTGTAAGTGAAAGACAACATGGCGTAGACATAAACTTCCGCTTGATCCCCACCAACATAAACTTGTCCTCAGTGTCCTCACGGAGAGTATATATGGGTCGCAACCGAAGGGTCAAGGGTTCGAACATCGCCGAAAATATTTGAACATTTTCTTTAACGAAAATATATTCCTTCATCGCGTTAAATATGTATCAGCAGCGCGAACACCACACAGGAAGAAGAAGGAGAAGAAGGTAAAGAGCGCTGAACTTCCAACTTTTATTTGAGCAAAAATTGTGGTGTTCGCGCTGCTGATACATATGGATCGCAACCAACTAGCCCGACAGATGGTGTTATCGCGTTAAATATTTTCAGCCATGCGGTGACCTTTAATAGGAAGTACATGTGATCATTTAACTGCCTTCATTCCACGCGTGACGTCACATTCTACCTTAGTGATGTAGGTTACATGAAATTCTCGTGCCAAGGGATGTGGCTGCGAGGTCGTGGCCCTATCAATCAACCAAGATTTCTGCGTAACTACGCCCCCGACGCTGGCTTTTCAGCGACACGAACCTCTTTAAGCTGTGGCGTTGAAATCCGGCCTTTAGGCTTTCGCATAATTCACGTGAAGGACAGGTAACCAAACGAGCCGCCTGAATTCATGAAGAGCCAAAAAAGCTCCAAGTAAGGATGCAGAAATCGACAGGCAAAAAATAAATGATATTACTCATCTGCTCATGTTCCTACCGGGGCTCCGGACGCCAAGAGATTTTCACTGCCGTCGTAGATGTCGACTAGAATCTCTAAAATTGTTTTAAAACAACGAATTCTCTGCGCTTTTTTGCCTGTGGGCGCCTATTGTGCTCTTCTTTTAGCACTTATCGCGGCAACGTCTCGTCCGCTTATTTACAATTTCAATCTTTGAATTCAGAAAAATTGATTGTGCCTCATGTCCTCTACTGAGAGTAGTCGTATTATTTTCGTCGCATGCTAAACACAAGTATGAAATCCTCACTTACGTATCAGATTCGATGAGAATAATAAATTTGTAATGCAACGTAGAGAGTAGTCCCTAGGCAAAAAAAATTCGTTCGGGACAGTTGGGGCACTTGTAACAATACTCACGCTTTATAAAACACTGATAGGAGACCCCTGGAAATACGGCCACAAGGTCATGAGCCAACTAAGAACTTAGGCTTGATTTGATAAACGGTTTCGCAAACACGTTGCACAGTACCGCAAACTGAAAGCATCCTACGTCAGCTGCAACCCAGATACGCAGGAAAAAATGAGGTACCTTAATTTTTTCAAAGCAGAGCGAGTGTCTTTATGCTGAAGAGGTGAAATATCACGCTTGAGAACAAAATTGCTGTTCTGAAGAGCATATTTTACCTGAATGCTAGCTTGCATTGAGTAAAATCGCAAACACAATCCTGCCACGAAGTAATGCGATCCATGGTTCTGCTGCCACTGCATGGAAAAGGGTTTTCGCGCAAGATTGCTGGCACTAATCGCTGTCTCGACATCGAAAGACATTGCCTTGTGAAGAAGCTAGTTATGAAATCCTGGAGCCGGATGCATTGTCGTAATATTGGTTATGGCTTCACTGAAGCCAGTCTGCGCAGCTGTGTGCTAGATGAAGCAAGCAACAGCGAAGGTAACGTGGACGAGTCTTCCTTTTGCTCAAAGACAGCTTTTTTTTCGGCTCCAGCCTGCATCATATTGTCACGTTGTAGTGACGGCAGTCCAGCGGTCAGGAAGACACCAGAAAAAGTTGCAAACGAAGTTCTTTATTTGGGCTGACTTGCGCCCGCAAAACAACTGAATCACTCGGTAGCGGCGTAAGCAACAAGCGTGCTCGTCAATCGTCGAACTACGAATGTCCGCCGCTCGCGCCATCGCTCAATTTAAAGCCGACAAAGAAACTTCCAGACAAAAGGGCATGAAAATACAAATACAAATACAGCATGAAAATACAAAAGAAAATGCAGCATATTAATTGTGACACGTTAGATACTTTCAGAAGTGCTGTTATCAAGTTTGACTGGGGGCCTGTACCGAAATATAAAAATGCTGATGAAGCATTCCATTTTTTCTTAGCACAGTTCATTTTAATTTATAGAGAATGTTTTTCATACAAGACGGTTAAAGCAGCTAAAAAGGCTCGCAAGCCCTGGGTCACGGCCCATATTCTTAAAATGATTTCAGCGAAAAACAAACTGTATCAGAAATTCCTTAAAAGTCGCGACTCAGATGACTTCTTAGTCTTCAAACGGCATCGGAATAAACTAAATGCTGTCCTAAAGAAAGCGAAAAATGACTATCACATCAACCTATTTTATGGCATCAAAGATCAAAAGATCGTTTGGAAAAGACTAAACACACTGTTGTGTAAGGAGCAGTCTAATGTGCCTAGCAGTTTAATTATTGATAACGAAACATTTACCGGTAAAGACCTAGCTGACAAATTCAATGACTACTTCGTTTCGCTTGTAGATTCTGGACATGATCCTAGTGCTATTGATTACATAGACAATTATAAGTCCAATACTCTATTCCTTACTTCGTGTGATGACACGGAGGTACTGTCAGCCTTCAGGCGTATGAAAGTCAGTAAATGTGAAGACCCTTTTGGAATTAAAATGCAACCAGTTATGCATGTTATAGATATTATTTGTCCAATTTTAGCTCACATTTATAACTTAGCTCTAGATACAGGTGTATTTCCTTTTGAAATGAAAAAGGCAAAAGTGATTGTCTTACACAAAGGCGGTTCTAAAGGTGTTCTCAATAATTACAGGCCTATATATATTTTGCCAATATTTTCCAAGGGCTTAGAGCGAATAATTTTTGTACGCCTGTCTGATTTCCTTCAAAAATATAATGTCATTACATTGAAACAGTTCGGATTTAGGCAGCACTCATCTACAGAACTGGCACTGCTCCGACAAAAAGAATTCATTCTCACGAACATCGAGAACAAAATGATCACTTTAGGAATATTTGTAGACTTCTCAAAAGCCTTTGACAGAATAAATCATACTACCCTTCTCTTAAAACTTTCTGCATACGGTATTAGGGATAAGATGCTTAATTTAATTTCCAATTACCTCAGTAACCGCGAACAGTTTGTCACTGTTGATAATTTTCACTCTGCTTACAGGCCTCTTAAACATGGAGTTCCCCAGGGAAGCTTACTGGGTCCGCTGCTATTCAATATATATATTAACGATCTAATAAATATAGATAAAGAAGTTGAATATGTAATGCATGCAGACGACACCACTTTCTTTTTAACTGGCTCAGACGTAAATGACTTAGTGGCAAAAGGAAATGAAGTCTTGGATAAACTGCATCTGTGGTCTATTAAAAATTCTCTCTTAGTTAACTCAAGTAAAACAAAAGCTGTATTTTTCAGAGCCAAAAACACGAATTATAACATAGAAAATCCTCTGAGATTGGGAGTGAATGACATAGAAATAACTAAGGTAGTCAAATCCCTGGGTGTTTACTTTAATGAATACATGCTGTGGGATGCTCATATTGAGCATCTACAGACCAAGTTGTCTCGTACAGTCGGAATTCTTAGAAAACTGCAATATATGCTACCTGAGAGAACCAAGCTTCTTTTGTATATCGCACTGTTCGAATCCAATATAAGATATTGTAACTTAATCTGGGGCAGCACTACAGCCACCAATAGAAACAAGCTGTTAACGGTACAAAAAACCGCGCTGAAAGCAGTAGCAAATGTGCCTTCTTTTTCGTCTTCTGGGCCTTTATTCTCAAAATATAATATAATTAAAGTTTCCTCGTTTTATGATTTTCGCCTCCTCCAACTGTACAAATCCTTGTCCGAACGTCGAATGCCTTTCTTAGAAGAAACTATCAATTTACGCGAAAATGGACACTCCCATCTAACTCGCCATCATGAAGTTTGGTATGTTCCACGTCCTCGCACTAATTACGGATTTCAGACACTAAATTACGCCTTACCTACTTTGCTTAATCAATTTCGCCTACCCAGCTCTTCCGTTCGTTTACCTTCGAACCAACAGATGAAAACTTTATTTTTATAATATTTGCTAGCCTTGCCGTTGCGATCCCTTGATTTCTCTCTGTGTTGGAATGTGTTTGCTTTCAAATGCCTTTTCTTTTTGTATGTCATGTAAGTTATATTATGTTCATTGCTTTTCCGGTTGCGGATAAACCGTACTTTCTTATTTTTTCGATTTCTTTTTTGTTATGTTCAAATTGTCAACTAAGTGCTTTGTATGTTTGTATGTACGCTTTACACGCTTCCATTATCCCTGCCACCGATGTAGTTTGGGGGAAGGGAACGTTGTCAAGCCGCAATATTGCGGCTTTTTTTCCCTCCTCCTCAGCCATGTGATTTTCTTTACATGTCTGGAATAAAGTTGACATGACTTGACTTGACAGTAATCTGGAAAAACCTAGATGCAGCCTTTCATGGCTGCGATCAATCGAGATTAGTCTGGTCGCTTCTCGCGTCACGAACAAAAGTGATAACAACCCTTTCCTGCAGCCTTGAGCGTGAGCGAACAAACACTACAATGATACGTGGCATTACCCCCTTCCAAAGAAGCATCGTCTCGACGCTTTAAAATGAAATTAAACACGGAGAATGCTTCGAGAACTTAGAGTCCTTTAGCATTCCAAATAAGGTGTAAGGGCAGCGGAAAAAGCTTCAAGTCTCGCCGTGTCGTCGTCGTCGCCGGTGTTGTCGTCGGTGTTGTCGTAGTTTTTGTCGTCGTATTTGCCGTCGTATTTATCGTCGTAGTAGTCGTCGTCGTCGTCGTAGGGATCTTGGTCGTCGTAGGGATCGTCGTTGTCGTAGGGGTCGCCGTCGTCGTAGGGGTCGTCGTCGTCGTAGGGGTCGTCGTCGTCGTAGGTTGCATGGTCTTCGGTTTTCGTCGATGGAGGATCGTAGTTCTTGCGCTCAGAAGCAACCTCACCTCCAGAGGCTGCTTTATTCAGTTTAACCTTCGGGGGCTGGGGAAGTGTACACGCACTGCGTAGCCTCGGCTAGGAGATACTTAGCGCGGTGACGATGGCGACGGAGAACGCGATAGGCGGCTCGGCGATGAGTATCCTTCCCGACGCAAAAAAATCCTCGATTTCGGCTGGTCGCTGGCCGGGTCGGGGTCGTGGGGCGTCGTAAGGGAACCCTCGGATGGCCATTCTCCTGTACGGGCAGTACCGGAGAATGTGGCCGGCTTCTCCCCAGTGGAAGCATTGTGAGCGGCGCTGGTGGGGTGTTCTCCACTCGACGCATTTCCTCGGCCGTGTACGACACTCGTAGGACGGGCGAGTTGGAGCGAGAGGGCGGCGCTCCAGCGCAGCTGGCTAAGTGCGATAGGGGCTTGGGTCCCGTCGTCGAGGTACAGGACGGCGCACTGCTGCGGCGTAAGTCATGGCTGGAGGCTCTAGAGGCTGCGTGGTAGACTGGAATCAGGTCTTCCGCGAATAACTCAAAGGGCTGGCGTCACGACTTGCAGGGGTTGTCCGGTACCTGGAAGGCTACCCAGCACCTCCACCAGATGTCACGTTGTAGTGACGGCAGTCCAGCGGTCAGGAAGACACCAGAAAGACTTGCAAACGAAGCTCTTTATTTGGGCTGACTTGCGCCCGCAAAACAACTGAGTCACTCGGTAGCGGCGTAAGTAACAAGAGTGCTCGTCAATCGTCGAACTACGAATTTCCGCCGCTCGCGGCATCGCTCAATTTAAAGCCGGCAAATAAACTTCCAGATAACAGGACAAGATCATCTACAGTAATCTGGAAAAACCTAGATGCAGCCTTTCATGGCTGCGATCAATCGAGATTAGTCTGGTCGCTTCTCGCGTAACGAATAAAAGTGATAACAACACTTTCCTGCAGCCTTGAACGTGAACGAACAAACACTACAATGATACGTGGCATTATTATTCATCATCTGGACACGCATTTTAAACCACCAGTTGCGCATCGTGCTCCTGCATACTATTATCGCATGCAGGCATAGTATAAATTTTTATTTTGTCGGCACCATGTGAACACAGGATACAGAGTTGTATACCGGAAATTACGGCAGATAAACTAGACCTGACCTGCAGGGCATTTAGCCAGAGCCAGAACTGAAAACAAACCCACTCTGTATCTCCAGCGGAAGCTGCAGTGGCTATTCAGGTCTATGCGACCAATCTCTGCTATAGGTTTCTTCCGTCGTGATTATTTTTATTGCTCACTGGGTACATATGATGAATTCTTTTCCTTTTTGGCCTAGTGGAAAGTTTCTGTGAAATATAGTGAAAAGGGGGTTATCTACCGGTAACGGCGAACAAAACAGACAGCAGCATGTGCGCAGCAGGTAGAAGAGTGAACGGACGGAGCAGCTTCAGCGTGAGACTCGCATACTGGCCAGCAGCGATGACGATGAAGCGCAGCAGTGGTGAATGGTCCCCATCTTCTTCCTTGCAATGGTCTCGGAGTGAAAGAGTAACAATCCTGGCGAATTACGGTGAAGAGACGGCCTGACCGTTAGTACTGCTAACGTGGGTTGCCTCGTCACCACGGCGGTGTTGGTGCGAGGAAGGCATGACTAGTGGAGTGGAGTAGTTCAAGTGAGAGGCACGGTGAACGACTCGAAGAGGGCCATGGTACTTGACGTAAAATTTGCTGCGGAAAGGAACCCAAAGGCAAGCGAAGCTGTACAACGAACGTCGGAGCAGGCTGGTCGTGGTCTTGGTAGCCTTGGGTCTCGGAGGTGAAGGTACGGGCCAGCTGAAGGGACTCCTCAGCCTTATATAGAGGAGTGTACCGAGCAGCATCACGAATATAGGGTAAAATTGTGTCGAGGGTAAAGGAGCTTAACTGCCGTACACGAAGAAAATAGAGAAGGCCTTGATGGACGGCATTTTAATCAGAAGTTACAAATTGCAGCACCTTATCGAAGTTGTAACTATCAGATTCAACGTACGTAGCCAGCACATACCCTATAGAGGTGTAGAACCGCTTCTAGATGCCGTTTGTTCGCAGGTGGTACGTTGTGGTCGAACGGTTAACGGCTAGGCAAGCTGGGTGCATTTCCTAAACCACCTTCGATATAACGAAGTTCTATAATCTGCCTGTGGCACCCAGAAGCTACCTACGTCACCAGGCGCTTCCGAGGTGTGCATTGACCCAGGGCGAAGCAGTGCAAAGAGGAGTAACCTGCGTCAAATATGCCGTGCGCGGAGTGCGGCGCTCTCCGCATAACGTGTTAGGCGATCGAAGGCTACACTGACCCATCGATTACAGGCATTCGAAAGCGCGAACGGCACACGGCAAATGCTGCAACGGGATGGCCGAGCCGCAAAGCGGTGCCTTCCGTTATTCATAGCATATACACGAGCGAAGCTAGCGTCGTTGAAAATTTCGCATCCCACGCCAGTAGCATTAATAACGAATTTTTTATGCACGCCGGCATGAGCGCTTCCCGGGTCAGCGTGATGGCTGGCAAATATTTTGGAGCCAAACGACGGAAGTAGGAGCCTACGAAGCTTCGGAGCTAATTTTTAGACGTCGGTTTCGAAAAGTCAGCGAAAGCGCACAACTTAATAGGGCCACGTAGAAATACACATTTACACACGATAAGCCCATGGATTATATACTTGCGGGCACCAAGGAGACATTTTTTGCGGCTGAGTTGAAGATATTGACGTGTGAGGCAGGCCTGGACCAGGCGCACACGACTCACGAGGTTTTTAAATTGGTTGAGAAGACGACGGCGCCGTTCAGATAGCAAAGGCAGATATTATTGTTCATGCTGCACAATGCGTAGTCCATCATTCACTCCAACTTCACTGGGACGTTAAAGAGTACGAACGGCATAACGCTCAATTCATTGATACCCCCCAGGGCGACACCGGTGGTCGGTTCGCGAGTAGCCACAGCCATAGAAACTTGCCAAAACCTGGAGTGCAAATGCAGGAAAGAAAAAAATATTTCCTCCTTTGAATCTAATGCATCGCCGGTGCGCTGGAGCGGATACACATCCCTACGCGTAATTTTCTTGTGACGCTGATATCCCTAGCAAATTCGTATGAACCCTTCTCAAAATGAAAAACAACAAACTACCTGGAATTGCAGGATTCCAGAATATCACCACATTGCAGCATGTCGTCGAGTGGTTCGGCGACTACAAGGCGCGCAGATGGTGACACATGGTGCGGACACTGGTGGATAAGTTGTTGAGGTAGGATGTCGATGAGATGAGAGAGAACCGTCGTCCGGCCCCGGGAAGCTTGCCGTGTGTCGACCAATGAGAGGAATTGGTACAGTAGGTCCAGATGCTGCCAGCGGCGACGCGGCTTCAGGCTGCTATCAGCAGTATGGTGGAAAGGGTCTGGGTGAAGCGGATTGGATGCCACATGAGAAGGGGTCAACACGGCAACTCGGCAGCCAGGTGAGTTACTGGAAGCATCGCGGTCACGCATGAGGTTCGCAGCCTAAAGGCTGGAATACATGGAGCGATTTTACCGAGGAATGTCGGCGATTTTCGCCCGACGACGCGCACTTGACGGCCGGCGTCGAGGAAAACGCCCGCCGCTACCGATCTGGACCCGCCGGATATTGACGCGCGGCTCCGGGTGAGACCGGAAGCGGCGGCTGAAGCGAGCCAGTCGCAGCGCAGAAAGCCCGCTCTTCTGTTTTGGCCGCCTCTGCCTACTGCCACCAACATGGCCGCCATGGGCGACGATCTATGAAGTGACTTTGGCACGGAAATGTTATTGTCGTTAAAATAAACGCTCGAGCATACATGAAGTGTTGCCTTTTTTTCGGAGAACACGGCCGAGTCTTGGATCGGAATGCCTCCGTTTACTCCCTGAAACGAATGTGTGTCGAAGTAAACCGCAGCCGCTGGTGTCCGCGGCTGAGCGGGCGTTCAAAGGTTCGCGACGACATGCATTCGAACACGCAAATCTTTGTAGATACCTATGCACGCGTGCTAAAGTTCGTACAGTGGTGTCGAAGTGAACATTTGCGTGATTTTGACAGAATGGTCAGTGTCGCTGCTCTCATAGACCTCCTTGCTGAGTGTTGCTTGCCACTAGTTGATCACGTTTGCGTCCGCGTCGAGAGATACGCGGCGGCGCGCCGCGGCTTCTACGCTCCGTGTATCTTCAGCCGAGCGTCGCGCCGCTGCGTCATTTTCTGCCACGCGAATATCGTCGAAAAAAATCGTCGCACGTATTCGGTGCTTAATACGGCCAACACACTTCCCACGAAGCAACGTTGCGGGACACGAATGAAGAGTGCCCACCAGAACGACGCATGAGCCATAGCACAAGTAAAGGATTACGAACCGCAAAGAGACCTGGCAGCAGCGGGAAAGGACGTTGGAAGCAAAAGCAGACCTGTGTCCTCGGGGGAAGAAGGTGCAGAGAAACCACTCAGAACTGCGCTGATGGGTGGTATAATTATGTCCTGATTGATAAGGAGCTTGGGGTGCTGAACCACGACCCGTCGCGTAAGGCATGGCATGGGGCGCCACAAGACACGGCACGGAAGGTTCCATTTGAGGACTGGCGCAGTAAATTACGGCCTGATGATAATGCGCCAAACTCCAGCCCAGAATGAAGCCATTATATGAAGTGGAGATGATGACGAATTCGATAAAGTACAGAGCACTGACGATTACAACTCGGGCGGTGCAGACAGCTCTCGTCTGTAGATATTGAGCGTTGCCGGTACGCTGCGATAGGCCTGCAGAAGCGGCATCACCTTACTAATCTAGGCATGCAGTTTCAGAGCGGCAGCTGTGCTAGATTTTTATGAAACATTTAGGCGGCACAACAGTAGCTTTAACACCTTACCCGTTACGCTTTTGATGCTGAGGCGTCAACCGTGAAGCGAGACCATTAATGCGCGGTTCTTTTAATCGATACTAACCGGCGGCTCTAACTCACTTCTGAACAAACCAGTGCAAAAACACAACGGGCAAGAAAAAGGCGGAACACGACGGACAGGAGCGCTGAAGCGCTCATAACTCACGCAATTCACGGTCTCTAATCGAATTCAAAAAAACACACGGGCGCCTTTCGCCTCTGTCGAAGCGCGGCAAGCGCGCTCGGCGTCTAACTCTGGTACTCCAGCTCAGTATCAGAGAGCACTTACCACTGAACCACAGCGACGGACAAAGCCTAATGGTAATATGTAGTTAAACTAACAAACTCCATCATTTTCAGGCACATTCCATGAAGCCGCGGGCTTCCAGTTTCCAAAACCTCCGCGCGTTCTTTTACGACCCGCTACATGCCCATTATGTTGGATAACGGGTTGCAACCAATGACGTTTGCCGTCTGTTCTGACTGTCAATTCACTTTACCTCTGATGCCAATTAAACATCAGTTAGTGCTACTTAGAAGAACGAAATTGCGAAAGCGGGTACACGGAGAACAACTTTGTTGGAGTTTCTTGGCTCTGTAGATGGGTGTCCTCGACCCCAGCGGAACACAAAACTGGGCGGCCGAATAGGGCGTCAAAGGTGAGGCAGGGATGAACATCGGCATGCGGTGTCGGCAATTGTGTGTGATGTGTCCAGGGGCTTTGTAAAGAAAATGAAATGGTGGGACTGTCTGGTGTGCGCCCTTTATATGCAGCCAAGGGCCCGGGTCCAGCTAAACTGCAAAGGTACCACACCAAGGGCGAAGCATATGCATAAGGCGGTCAGTGAGATGGACGAGACAGTGCTTCTGCAAATGACAACAAGGCAGCGACAGGCGCGCGAATAAAAAAGCAGGCCCACTAGCGACGGGGTCAGGTGGCAATGAAATTAATTGAAATGAATTCTGTACAACTGCCACCTGCCCACCGTGTTACTGCACATCGGTTCATTAGTGGAGTGATAGCCCGCCCCTCCAGAGAACCATATATGCGAAAATTAGCTTTACGCGAGCTCGGGACGAATTACGTGAGTCTCGTATTTGTTACAACTACATGCCGGGGAAGAAGGAAATCGCTCAACGGATGCAGCACTCAACCAGGAGTTCCGCGAGGGCTCCGCGGGATTTATGAATATATGAAAGATGGTCGGTCGGTCGGTCGGTCGGTCGGTCGGTCGGTCGGTCGGTCGGTCGGTCGGTCGGTCGGTCGGTCGGTCGGTCGGTCGGTCGGTCGGTCGGTCGGTCGGTCGGTCGGTCGGTCGGTCGGTCGGTCGGTCGGTCGGTCGGTCGGTCGGTCGGTCGGTCGGTCGGTCGGTCGGTCGGTCGGTCGGTCGGTCGGTCGGTCGGTCGGTCGGTCGGTCGGTCGGTCGGTCGGTCGGTCGGTCGGTCGGTCGGTCGGTCGGTCGGTCGGTCGGTCGGTCGGTCGGTCGGTCGGTCGGTCGGTCGGTCGGTCGGTCGGTCGGTCGGTCGGTCGGTCGGTCGGTCGGTCGGTCGGTCGGTCGGTCGGTCGGTCGGTCGGTCGGTCGGTCGGTCGGTCGGTCGGTCGGTCGGTCGGTCGGTCGGTCGGTCGGTCGGTCGGTCGGTCGGTCGGTCGGTCGGTCGGTCGGTCGGTCGGTCGGTCGGTCGGTCGGTCGGTCGGTCGGTCGGTCGGTCGGTCGGTCGGTCGGTCGGTCGGTCGGTCGGTCGGTCGGTCGGTCGGTCGGTCGGTCGGTCGGTCGGTCGGTCGGTCGGTCGGTCGGTCGGTCGGTCGGTCGGTCGGTCGGTCGGTCGGTCGGTCGGTCGGTCGGTCGGTCGGTCGGTCGGTCGGTCGGTCGGTCGGTCGGTCGGTCGGTCGGTCGGTCGGTCGGTCGGTCGGTCGGTCGGTCGGTCGGTCGGTCGGTCGGTCGGTCGGTCGGTCGGTCGGTCGGTCGGTCGGTCGGTCGGTCGGTCGGTCGGTCGGTCGGTCGGTCGGTCGGTCGGTCGGTCGGTCGGTCGGTCGGTCGGTCGGTCGGTCGGTCGGTCGGTCGGTCGGTCGGTCGGTCGGTCGGTCGGTCGGTCGGTCGGTCGGTCGGTCGGTCGGTCGGTCGGTCGGTCGGTCGGTCGGTCGGTCGGTCGGTCGGTCGGTCGGTCGGTCGGTCGGTCGGTCGGTCGGTCGGTCGGTCGGTCGGTCGGTCGGTCGGTCGGTCGGTCGGTCGGTCGGTCGGTCGGTCGGTCGGTCGGTCGGTCGGTCGGTCGGTCGGTCGGTCGGTCGGTCGGTCGGTCGGTCGGTCGGTCGGTCGGTCGGTCGGTCGGTCGGTCGGTCGGTCGGTCGGTCGGTCGGTCGGTCGGTCGGTCGGTCGGTCGGTCGGTCGGTCGGTCGGTCGGTCGGTCGGTCGGTCGGTCGGTCGGTCGGTCGGTCGGTCGGTCGGTCGGTCGGTCGGTCGGTCGGTCGGTCGGTCGGTCGGTCGGTCGGTCGGTCGGTCGGTCGGTCGGTCGGTCGGTCGGTCGGTCGGTCGGTCGGTCGGTCGGTCGGTCGGTCGGTCGGTCGGTCGGTCGGTCGGTCGGTCGGTCGGTCGGTCGGTCGGTCGGTCGGTCGGTCGGTCGGTCGGTCGGTCGGTCGGTCGGTCGGTCGGTCGGTCGGTCGGTCGGTCGGTCGGTCGGTCGGTCGGTCGGTCGGTCGGTCGGTCGGTCGGTCGGTCGGTCGGTCGGTCGGTCGGTCGGTCGGTCGGTCGGTCGGTCGGTCGGTCGGTCGGTCGGTCGGTCGGTCGGTCGGTCGGTCGGTCGGTCGGTCGGTCGGTCGGTCGGTCGGTCGGTCGGTCGGTCGGTCGGTCGGTCGGTCGGTCGGTCGGTCGGTCGGTTTATGGGGTTTAACGTCCCAAAGCGACTAAGGCTATGAGAGACGCCGTAGTGGAGGGCTCCGGAAATTTCGACCACCTGGGGTTCTTTAACGTGCACTGACATCGCACAGTACACGGGCCTCGAATTTCTCCTCCAAAGAAATTCAGCCGCCGCAGCCGGGATCGAACCCACGTCTTTCGGGCCAGCAGCCGAGCACCATAGCCACTGAGCCACCGCGGCGGCGAATATATGAAAGAAAAGGGGTGTTTGTACTTACATGTGCGGGGGGGTGAGGTATCTAAGGCTTCCGTGTTATACTCTTCATGGTAAGGAAAGCACCGCCCACTTTTTTTTAGTCATTTATGCTCAGCACATTACCGAGATAAAGGTAACGCTTGCGCTCTTAGTGACAAAGCTACTGTCATGAATATTAAGATATGACCTTTAAGCGTTGTCTAAAAACGCAGTTTCATTGGAGAAGACGATAAGTCACAATGATCTTGTCCTCACTGATGCGGGCCGTCCTCAGTTTTCCCTGCCGTATGTGGAAGATTGGAAGTTGTATCGCAATACAGGCGGCTCCTGATCGTCCACTGGGATTACTGCGTCTATCTTTATGCATGCAGTCGCATTATAAAAAAAATGAGAGAAGCCATACCAAGCATAAAGTTGCGTAATCTCGCTCTTACATTTTATCTGCGCTGTTTTGCTTGAAAGTGTGACCGCTGTTGCATTTTACATTTCAGGTTCTTTAACCATAGCCAAAGTAATTTATCAAGATTAATATTTCTGAAGACAGCAGAAGCCCTCGAGGGCATGTCTAGTTGGCATGGTCATTAATTTTACATGATTAACAACTCACCTTCATAACAGTGGCTTTTTTTCGTGCCACTGCTCACTGATAACAGTAATAATTCTCCCCGAATGCTTAATAAATAACTCATTGAATGATGTACTGATAATCTACTGATTCATATCTGAATCTGTTCGGCAAAGTGATGCTATAGAAAAATTTACATCTTTAATTAATTGTTCGCAGCGCTAGAAGACTACCCTATACGGCTGGATACAGACTAGAGGCTCAGCATGTGTTAATATGGCAGAGTTAAGCTACGCCTATTGTACACAAGTGTGGAAGGTACTGTATCTTCATTAACAAAGCAGCACTCACTCAGGGTAATTGAATTTGGCGTGTATCTACACATTAGAGCTTTCTAATGTCGAAGGCGTTAATTGAACAAAAAATAAAATGTCTTAAGCCATAAAATGTTAAAACAAAAAAGATGGTGTCGCGATCATCGGCTAATTTTGAAGTAAAGTGCTTGCGTCAACAGGATTTGTAGCGTGGATTTCAGGGATTCAGCTGCACAGCATTTCATTTGAAAACTGTGATTACGCATATCTTTTCGACGGGAAACGTAAACTTTGAATCGAGTGACTATAAAAACTGAAACAGGATTTTCTTGTTGAGATATACATATTTTCTAACGAGAAAAACATCGACGTCCCCTAAAATGGTCGTACGGTTGATATTTCCGATAGCAAATTTTTCAATCAGTTTCTCCCAGTGTACCTCTAAAGGAGCTCTGGTAAGGGCTCTCAATAAAGTCAGTGTGCCCAGAATGCCAAAAAAGGCCGCTTGAAGAGTATCCTTGGGCTATATATTTTTTTTAATCCACTTTGCAGAAGCTGAGTTTTCAGAAGTGAAAATTCGAATTTCGGCGTCTTGAGTCCTTTCTGAGCCGTAGGAAGGCGCGAGGATGAAAAAGCCAACGGAAAGATCTCGCCAACTTTCACTCGCAATAGTGAGTTTTCTGCTGCATGTAGAAGGGTAATATTTGCCTCATGTATTCGCGACAACACAGCGCAGTGATTGAGCAGGCTTATGTACTCTCTTCAGAAGATGTTTCAGAGCTCTTTAAAGATTTCTGAGCTTGATTAAGAGTCACTCCTATTTGAAGAAGTGCTATGTGGTCTCCTTGGCAGTAGCTTGCCTGACATGACTCCTTGCTTTCGCGCCAGCAGCACGTATAGCCAGATATTGCTGTCCACAATGTCTCTGCTGCGGTTTGCTGCAGCACCAACGCTGCTATGTTTTCTCAGCCCACTACACGGGGTCTTCTATATGTACAGGAGCGGCACTTTCTTTCAGAACACTGAGCTGGCCGCAAAAAGCTCGTTCCTCAGCAGAGTATCCCTGAAAAATATTCTCTTGCGTTCTTAATTCAGAACTCCGTCCTTTCCGTGAGCCTCTTTGTCTCTTTTTGTCGCCACTGACCTTTGCAGGGAAAGGCGCATCGCATCGATCGAGGGATTCGAGTGCCGACTCGAACAGGAAGACGACGAAACTCGCTCTCACCGATTCCTGCTACCACCAAGCGGTACAGAGCTGAGTTCTGCCTTAATTTTTTTGTGTTCAACATCCCAAAGCGACTCAGGCTATGAAGGGTGCCAGTAGTGAAGGGTTCCGGAAAATTCGACCACCTGGGGTTCTTTAATGTGCATTGACATCGCACAGTACATGGGCCTCTAGAATTTCGGCTCCATCGAAATTGAGCCGCCGCGGTCGGGAACGAATGGACAGTGCGTTTCATTCTGCAATGCAATAGCGGAAATGATTCTTCTTTCAGGTGGCGGAACCGACCGCCAGGCAACGCCTTCAAGTGAACGCTCCTACCTCCCTCAGGCTTTCTACTGAACTGTTCTCCACTGTGAGGGAACGCGGCACCAGCCTCTCAATTGGATTTAACCTTTAAGACCGTGATACAATATTCTTCACAATGAGGATAGAGGGGATGGGCCGCTTTGCTCCAAAACGGCATATTTTAAAACCATTCATTGCGTCCATCAGTGAAAGGTTCTCTCAGTGCAAAGGCACTGATCCGGTGGTTCTGAGCCTAGAAAAATCGACAGTTTCTGATGTGTATCCGCATAGAAAAACAGGCAGAAAAAGAAATCACATCAATATCCACGCCTGGGACTCCGCCTTGCAGCGGCGCGAACGGACCACTCCAAAGGTCACTGCGCGAGGTCAGTAGTCTATCGCCACAGTTTATTTATTGCATGAAAATAGTGCCGAAAAAGAGAGAGGGAGAGAGAGGGAGTAATTTATTTAGAAGAGAGTAAGTAAATCTCAGGCACCGGCTGGTAGGTGACCCTAGTCCAGGGGTCCGCTGGCGGCAGCTGACTTACGGACTAGCTGGATGACACAGGCTTGCTGGTCCAGGGTGTCGCTGATCAGGGCCTCCTCCCACTGCTGGTGTGGCGGATGTGGCACTACTAACGCTCTGTCCGGTTGGTCCTGGCATTGCCAACATGTATGGTAGAGCACTTGGGCATTCTGTTGCTATGATAATGTGCGAAGACTTGGACATGTCTTCACATTTCAAAAAAGGAGAAGCCCAGAACGCTTATAGTCGATTTCACAACCCCAGCCTTGTACTATAGGCAACCGAAGCAGCCGAAGACGCCTCGTGTTATACAGCACCATACACTAGCGATGATCATGATGATGTTCTCAGGCTTAATGGCACTAGCGCTCTGCACTGCGCGGCGTCGTCTTCATCAACTTCCAACTCCTCCGCCTGGCGACAGTGCCCGATCATCACCTTCTACATAGCACAAATCTACGTTTTCGCAAATTCTCTGTAGTTTTTTTTAAAGCACTAAGCTTCCCCTTCAGCATTGTATCGATTGCTTCACTACTTCACCAGCATAACGTTGTTTAAAAGAAAACCTCCTCTTTTCTTTGATTGCCACCGTCATGTCCAATTGATGTACAGGCCTATGCACCTGACTGTTGCGTTTTATGTAGCTGTAAAACTAACCCTTGAGCGAATTAGCTGCATTTTTGAGACCTAACTGCTGCTCATGGTAGGTCTGCGGTGGCAGTTGAAAATTTCTCATGTTCAGCTCACCTTGTTGAAATAAATCCTTCGGGAGTGCAGCGATCGTCCTTGTATGGCTCCGTCCTTCCTCAGGTGAGTGCTCTTTTTCCCTGCAGTTGTCTCAAGAATGCAACCACCCAGTACAATAACCCATTTTCCTTAAGTATATTTCTTTTGCAATTTTCCATTCTTTCTATGTACACCAAGGGATTCTTTTCGCCATTTCCTTGACTACCAATATCGTCTTCACGACATGCTGTGACAGCAACGTCGTCGTCTGCCTCAGAAAAGGCCGAATACCAGGGCCCGAGATAGGTGATATCGTGCCGACGATATTGGTAGCCCATCAACTGGCGAAAAAAAAAGCTTAGTTCACAAACAAACAAAACCTACTGCAAACGAAAAATTCTTGGTACTGGTAGGGCTTCATTAGGGCTTGTGATAGTGGCACAAAAATTTTCGTTTGGAGATATCCCTCCGGGCGCGTTTGTACCAAGTAATGATGTTGGAAACGTGCACAGCTCGGAATTTCTTCTGGCTGACGCAGTCTTAGCTGCGCTACCTGAAAGGTTTGGTTTGGTTTTGTTTACGGAGTTTAACGTCCGAGAGCGACTCACTCTATGAGGGACGCCGTAGTGAAGGGCTCTGGAAACTTTCGGCCACCTGGGGTTCTTTAACGTGCACTTATCTCACACAGTACACGGTATCTAGAATTTCGCCTGCACGGAAATTCGACCGCCGCGGCCAGGCCCGTACCTGAAATGGCTGCTGGGGTTACTCATTGACCTCTGATGGAGGTGCTACCTTAGGCAAGCCCTAAAAGTTCCGGAGAAGGTGAAGCGGAAGGGAGAAGGCAATGGAAACCTCTCGGTAGATTTTCCCAAGATTATACGCGGATTTCATAACAAAGGACCTATGTATATGTATGACGTACCGCTGTCTGCTCCGATTCAAGATTTGACGCCACTGATTCGTCTAAAAGAATGCGGCGCTGGAGCACTCGGCGAGATGCTGGCTTGATATTACAGGCTGTCCTATGAAAACAGCTGTTTCGTTCAGAGTGTCGTTTCTTTGGAGAGGTTGGAAACGGGTTATGAACAGCAACCGCTGTCGCTTTCACAAGCCGACAGAGCAGGAGGCTCTGCGGTGTTCATGAAAGGACTGTTCCAATGGAACGGCCAGGAGATATAAGAAAAGCAGTTATCTCTCACACAAATTCCTGCTAGAAATTCAAAACCAATATCCGCTGCTGTGGCTTAGTGGTTATGCAGCTCGGCTGTCGACCCGACAGACGCGGGTGCGATTCCGGCCGCGGCACTGACATTTCGGTTCAAGTGAAATGCTCGTGTAATGTATGATGGGAATGCACATTAAAGAACTCCAGCTGGTCGAAATTACCCGGAACCCTCCACAACGGCGTCTCTCATAGCCTTAGCCGCTCTGGAACGTTAAACACTATAAAGCAATATCAAAATCAATAATTGCTTACACCCGCAAAGATGCTGTAAGCGACAATTTTTATAAACAGATAGTGAAATGTAAAGGCAATGCGTTGAAAGCATTTTTTAGTGCAAAGATGTATAAGCCTGTGATGCGGCTTCCGGTTACAGCGAGTAAAAATGGCACTTGTCAGTAGCCTCTAAAACAGCTACTACAATGATCTTTAAAATAACGGATCAAGAGTGACCATTTGCCTGTAAATAATTCTAAGCAAGTAAATAATTGCCTGAAAACAGAACGGAATGTGCGCTTCGCCTTTTTTCTAGCCATAGAGACGTAGCTATTTCATTGGATAGTTCATTGGGAGCTGTTCAAAACACATAAGAATTGCAATGATTAACCTGGCGTTGTACTTTTACAGAATACTGCTAGAATATCTATTGATAGTGGTTTACCGCTTTAAAAATTTTGCCTTGAAAGCTATCCTATGACTTTTCAGCAACCAACAGTATTTAAAGCTAAGCGATATGCATCCGGTCGTCCATCGTAGCGATTTTAAGTGCCATTCATTCAGGAAGCACTGACCAGATTCTAGTGTGTGTTTGTCACATGGACAAAGCTATAAAATACAGCGATATGTTTGCGATTGTTTGATCATTTTGTACAAGCTGAATCGTTTACATTACTGCTCTACTGTTATTATTTATGACACTTTTAAGAAACATGGAAAGGGACTTTCTTTCACTTTTGAAACACTTAATCTGAAAGAACTTTAGTTTTTGGAGGTGGGTGCCAAACTTTCGTGAATACCACGTCTGTTGGACGTACGTACCTCATGCGCGAACACTCTTCTTGCCCTGTGACTCGGAACACTACGAAGCATGAATAGAAGCATGATTATCTAGTGCCAAGAATTTTTTTTATTATTCTAGATGTTTGCCATTAGGCATAATTAGAAACAGAGAGAAAGTTAGAAGGAGTTTAAAAAGCATCGCTTAAAAAGTGGCAAAAGTTCCCAATAAAGCGATTATCAAGTGTCCACTTGCAAAAATCGCTTCGAAAATCCTATCGGAAGCCCACCTTTCATCGAAAGCATCGTCTCACGTAGGCTGTAGCCGGGCAAGTCCACAGCAAGTGTTTTTCGTCACGCGGGTCTGGCGCAGCAAATCAATTGTTACACTTTTCAGTCAGTTCTTAACGTTTGTCATGCTACCGGTGACGCACAGAAGGAGTCAGAGCTACTTCTGCCCGAATCCGGCGCACAGATACCTCCTCCACCCGAGTGAGACTACGGAGGAGATGGTGGGAACACAGTGGAAGCAGAGTGCGTATTCACTGATGCAAAGCCTGTTTGCAAAACCCTTGCGTGTTGGCTATGGTAACGAAATATTACCGAAGACACTTTGGAAATTCGAAAGTGTGCTTGGCGAAAGCCTTGTGGATATAAAATGTTGTACATGGCGCCCCAGTGGAATTGCCACAGTGTCCGCCGACATCCCTTTAAATTACTCATCTGCGGTAGCATGCTAGGCGCGTAATCAGGCAGATCTCTCCTTTATTCATTAAAAATTCTCTCTATCTCTTTTTGAATTACCAAAAGGTGCTTGAAGTAAACTAGGGACTCTCCGGACAACTTCGGAGCCATGCGTCCCACTCACTCGACAGCAATTAGATAGATGTCTGGCGAAGGAGGGGCGGTGAAGCTGCCACCGCCGACGCGCGCGCGCTCGTTCTGCCGCTACTGTGCGACGTCATGGTTGCTATGCACAGCTGTGCCCACTACCGGCACATCGGTTGCTAAGGAGGGGAGGAGGTCGAGCCGCTGCGTGGAGGAGAGGCCACAGTTGCCACGATTCCAGCTCACGGACAGACGCTGCCGCGAGCATGAGCCATTAAAGGCTTTCGCCTTAATAATCTTGCTTCAAGAGCTACAGGTAGCAAAAAATTCTGGGCATATTGGAGAACCCTGCGCCGCGGGGAGGCAATCTCGCCAGTGCACGTCTCGAGAACAGGGGAGAAGAGCACCTAGACTTGCGCGTGGCGCTGCCCTTTCCACGTTGCTCGCCAGCGCAGCGCCAAATGGATGATGTCAGCGTGCGTCGTCGACTGTTTGGGAAGGCTTGCGTAATTTCTACTCAGTACTGACGGAAAGGGGGAAGCCTTGAGCGTGCTAAGTGATGTCCTCTCCTCTTCATTCGTGCACCGGCGACGGCGCAACACAAGAAGCATCTGGAAGGTTCTCCAAGCCAGTCTCCGCGCCTGACCAGTGGAGGCGCACGTACTGCTAAGAAGGAGAAGGAAACTGTTTAGCTGATATTGGACGTATGTGCCCGCCTGGCTTGGCGCGAAGAACGAACAGATGCGAAGCGCATCGACATATGAAGCGCGCTGACTAGCGTCGTCGCTTCGGCGGACGCGGTTGTTGCGACGCGCGTCCGTTCTTTCAATCTTTCCAATTATATCTTTCAACTCTACTCTATCTGCACGTGGCAGCGGTTGTGGCCCAGCACGAGCCCATATGCAGGCTCGTGCAATTTCTGTTTCATCCTTCCATCTGTCGCAACAACTACAACGCTGTCTGTCAGTCCGAGCCGCCGTTCAAGCTTCAGACAAGCGCAACCGCTCGACTCAGGGGTCAACGCCACCCGGCGAGCCTCGGATCAGCAAGGCAGCGTGCGCAAGCCTGCGGAGGGGGGGGGGGGGGGGGGATCCGTCGGGAACCTGTGGTCGTCGCACTGTCGCAGTGGCCGGTGAACAAATTGTGTTTTGTTTGTTTGTCTCTGCCTTGTGTTACTGCACATTATATGCAATATTTCTTTTTCATTCTAATCTCTCTCAAGTGGAACACTGTACGACTTACACTGCACTGTAGATAGCTTTGTATCCGTTCGTACGAGTGATTGTGAAATCTTCTGTATCGTCGCTTTGCTGTAAAAACATTGTTTTGTTTTCGAATCTTTGGCTCTAACCCATTCTCTGACCAGAGACCGACGAAAGCTGAGCACCAAGCGACCTCCCGACTCGTCACTAGGTAGCTGGTTTCTGGATCACCTTTGACACCGAGACCGCTACCCCCCATGCTCTAAGGATATCTGGGAACGCACGATTAAGTGCGCGAAGTGACTACAGGTGCCTGAGCAGAATCGTCGTGCCACATTTGTTCTCAGTCAGCTTCACGACTCCGATTAATCGTATTGCAACAAAGACAAGAAAAATTCGTTGCAGTTAAGAAACCGCTCCCGAACCTTTTCTTTCCGAATATAAGTCGCTTTCCTGAACCCCTCAATCAAATATAGAAAACATCCTCCCAGATCGCATATTATAAACTCTGCGAAAAACAGCTTGCGCTGCAGTGTGGGATTCACAGCGCCTTATCGGCCTAAGGCGCTAGATGTTCCGAAAGCAATTGACTGGAAGCGCCACAAATAGTGGTTAGCGGATTCATTGCATTGGATCCTGCCACATGTAAGACTAATCCAAGAATTTTTTTTTCACACAGAACAAATTTTTCGCTGTCACTGCTTCTACCACACGTCAATATCAGCACTACTTATCAAAGGACCCATGTTACGTTCTGCAGTTTGCATTTTATCAACCACACTACGAACTACGCCGCGGCTGCGCCATAAGAAGGTCACGCATGAAAATAACTTTGAAGCAAGGATACAAGGCTGCTTACAAAGGAACGTTTTTTTTTTGCGCCCAGATGTGCCGCAACGGCACGTATAGCGATAGCAACTCGGGTAAGGGGAGGTTTCTGAGTGATCAGAATAGCACGTTGTGGCGGCCGCACTGCTCCGCCCAGACTGAACCATCATTCACAAAATGTTTGTAACTTTGCGAAAAGGATTCAACACTGAGATACAGCTTTCAGTGATGCAAAGTAGTACACCAATAATTCGCGAGATAACCTTTTATTGATCACTTATATTCCGAAGCCGGTAGTGGTGATACGCACACAGATGTTCGCTATGGTTCGGCGTTCTGTTACCACAGTAGGAGTTATCGTCATTGATAAAATATGGTAAAATTCCGTTAAACAAAGGATCAACATGGTCACGACGAAAAGCTAAGAGCTGTTCAAGCGATTCTGCACATAAAAAGTTTTCAAGCAGTCTAAAAGACATTGTAAAAATGGCGATTCTCAAGGTCACAATGCCGATAAAAGCACTGCTCCCTGGAATGCAGCTTCAATAGCTGCGAGAATCGTTGCTTGTAGCACCACAGAAAACGCAGAGGATTCACTACTTCGTCACCCAACCAGCCACCGCTTCGACGCGCTACTGGTGCTGTGGAGGTGCATATGGTACGCCCAGCAAGCGTGATGCAGCACGGACGATGGTGCTGAAGTCGCCGTGAGGCAAACCCTCCACCCGCACGCCGCTGCCACTCACCGCGCCACGCAGAGCGAGATGCACTCGCTACAAAAGGTTCCTGCCCAAAGAGTGGAAAGCCACCATGGGCTGTCCGGGCCACAGTACTACGTAGAGGACTTGCGGCTCCGAGGACGTGAATTCCGGGTTTTCCGTCAGCAAGCAGGCGTAGATGGTGCCTCCACGCACGGTCCATGCGACGGTCGCGTCGCGTTCTCCCAATCGCAGAGCGGACGCCACGCCGCCCAATAGGGCGGTGCAAGATTCCACGTTCGGTTCGATGCGGAGGCGATAAAAGAGCCAGATGCGGACCTTCTGCTCCGGGATAAGGAAGCTGCGAATCCACGCTATGCTCCACAAGCCTTCCTCAAAGGGCAGGTCATCGAGGATAGCTTCGCAGACCGCACTGGGGATGATGTGCAGGGATAGCTGTCGTAAACCCGGGAGCCGCAGAATATTTGCATCGCGTAGACTGTCCAAGTCCTCGGGCGGCATGTCAGTAAGCAGCAAATACAGCTTCCACGCCTCTTTCGCCATCATCGGAGCTAGCAGGGGGTCGCGGAGCATTTCAAAGCTGGGCCGGTGAAGGGGGCGCACTGCTGCTGCCGTAAATCTTATCGAGGGGAACGCAGTGCGTGGAAAGAGGCTGTCCGGTCGATGAGGAGCTACGCACTAGGTATTGGCTGGCAGATTAAAATTGCAACTTTCTAAGCTGTTCCGACATGCGGACGGTTTTTATACAACTTTGAAAGCGTCCTTACGTCAGCAATGTCATGCTTCGTACTTTTCCGTCCCAAATACACGCGCTGATAAGAACCTGTCGTCACAAAGCCCCAATGCGAATAAGATATTGTACATTATCAGGCGTTATATTGACGCGTTATGCTCATTTTTACTGAGATACATGCGCCTTTTAGAGACTAAAGGTGTAGAACCGGGGAACATAAGGCAATACTGCGCACTAAAGATAAGCAGCGTGAAATATATATATCAAGCGGGACCCTGGAATCTTTAGAGGCCGAAAAGATTCAGTAAAACACGCGCTGTTTCGTATTCGTTACGTTCGGAGACGTGTCCTGCAGTGAGAGTGCATTCAGGGACGCTGCCCCCATATTTCAATTGCTCGCTGTGCATGTAGTGTTACGCAACCGCTGGTGTTTCTCCGTAATAATGCACGCAAAAATTTTTGGTAGCCGACTTCAGGAAAACTTTTTTTCAGGAATTAGTCTTCTTTTGCGCGTTCCTTTATTTCAACCACCATAAAAGGACACCAAAGGCAGTAGTTAGCAGCAGAAGAAATATTTTTAGCAATTGGATCTGAAAATAAGATATCTTCTCATTATTCTTTCAGGCTAGCAGCTGCGATGAAGACTTCCGAATTGGCATATGTTAAGGGATGGCGGACCAGAATCGCATCGCGGTAACGTCAAACTCACAGGTATGCGTAAAAAGCAGTGACATCCCTGTGGTTTGCATGTGAAAACACTCGTGTGCAGCAACAACAGAGTTTCAATTCTTGTGCTCTTCTAACGCGAAGAAGATTCTTAAATGTTTTAAGCAGCCTCTTTAAAATTACACCCGTATCAACCGATATAAGCGCACATCTCTTCGTTCTTAGTGCCCCCGAAACTGGCCTTTATAGGCCACCGCGATGAAGACATCTCTGATTAAGTGTGATGAGCGATCAAATTTCATTTTAGTGCCTTCACTGCGTCCCAAGAGAATGGCGCAGTAAAGTAAATGTTGATCTGGAATATGCATGCAGAATAGTTGCCACACAAGGCAAGCTATTTCTTAAAGCAGAAAATTCTTTCAGCCCCAGGATGCTATCAACACAAGGTATAACACATAGATGCCCTTTATTCAATGCCGGTGTTAGGTATTCGACCTTGGCTTCTAACCACTCGTCTATAATGTAAACAACGTTCGAGACTTCTCTATACCGAAAAACAACATTTGTGCCTAACTTGAGGTATCACTGCTGAAAATGTTTGTGCGAAATCTATGAGATAGCTGTTTGATGTAAATCTTGTATATGAGATTTTCACGAGATATGCGAATGGTACAAGAATACTACGAGGTCTCGTAGAGCTTCTAGGATGTGTCATATAGCTGTACAAGGATTCTACGTCGCCTCTTAGAGATGTGCCAGATATAAAAAAGCTGGCAAGGGATGTCTTGCAACTCGCGTTGGAACACGTAGACAGACTCGTACGGCCCAGACAATCACGGAGGGGTCTTGCACAGAGTCGCAGGAGACGTCATGTAGCTTGCGTAAAATCACGTGGACGCTATGTACAGGTTCGTACACCACAGTCTCAAAGGCTCAGTGCGTGCGAGATCACAATTAGCTCACCGCAGATCTCTTGCACTACCCGTCCGTGACAGTAAGGAAATCTGTTAAAAATCGTAATGACCGTTCCCCATCGCAAGACCTCGCATGTTTCAGTCTTGTGAGAAGCTGCTGTTTGAACATAAAAAAATAATCAATAAATTATTCCTTTGCGTATGATATTTGAAGATATCACACATTTGACTATATCACACTGTATTCTATCAGGTGGTCTACGGTTGCCTCGCAGAAAGCTCTTAGTGCAACGTTGCCTTCTTGTTTTCGTCGCATCTGTGCGAAAAGTGCCACATGACATTTAATTGTGTTTATTGAGCACAGCAAGCCTCCGGTGACTGCGCCAGAGGCTGCAGAAGCTTGGTTAGTCCCGTCGTTCATTGTAGACACATCGATGAAGACACTGCAAATTCTTGGCCTTCGTGCAGGCATTCTTTCAGCTTCTTCTTCGCCAAGCCATCGCCCATTGATAATGTACCTTGTCTAAGTGCAGCTAACACGCACCATAGGAAAAGGCCCAACCAGTCACCTTAAAGGAAGAGATACTAATTAGAAATCACCGGAACTCTTTCATCGATGAACTAGAACACCCTAACTCAACGGTGCTGGCAGCTTGATATGTATGCAAAGGATTTTTTGGGCTAGCGAAGTGACACAGCGCGGCCGAGAACAAAAACCAAAAACATAATAATCCAGGAAGAAACGTCACAGGAGTGACATGTCCTTGAGTAAGTTATGCTTTTCAACATTTTTTTCTTTCACCCCTTCACCGTCTTCCCTGCTTTTCCTTGGTCGGCTCGCAACAAAAAATGAGCTGATCTCTAGTTTTTTCTGCCGGCTTTTGTTACACACCAAAATGCGCCTCCGTGTTTCTACTAGCGAACTACCGACTACACCCCACTGCCGAACGTATTAAACATTCTCCCAGACCCCCCCCCCCCCCCCTCCATTCAACATGTTTCTTTAACCATTAATTTGTACTTTGTGCAGGGGAGAGGGTCTTAACATTCTAGTGTGAACATTTTATGGTTTCTATTTTTTTTTACCGCGCCATATGTTGAGTATATGCGAGGACATCCCATCGAAAAGTTTCCTGCGGAGGAGCAGCTCAATGCCCTAAACAAACACCTCGCATTGGTGCTTTGGGGATATACTGGAAAACAAGAGTCAACGCACGGACGCCTCGCAGGAAGGAGCACACACACACGAGGCTGCGTGTAGTTTCCAGTATGTCTCACCAGCTGGCCCAGACTGAAGTCCACTGCGGGATATGCCTTTAATAAAGGAGGATGATTCCGCAAACATTAGTATATTCCAAGCTAAATTTTAAAGCAGCGACCTCTTTCATGTTCAACATTCTCGAGCAAAAATTTCTGCTATAGAAATAGACACTGCTATAGAAATAGTGAATGAATTGTTCTATTCTTCTGATATGTTGCAAAATCTATTTCTTATAGGGTTGCATCGATCGCATCGAACAGCGAACACTACCATAGAAAACCTGCGGAGAATGCTTTTGAAGACAGGAAAAACGTTAATAGAAAAAAATACAAAACTCTTCGGATGATCTGCAGATATATTGGTTGTTGTAGTGAAATCTTACATTATATAAAACATTGAGCTGATGAACTGTTTCCCGCTCAAAAATGCGTTTCTCCGCAATTGCTGGGTATGACAAACAAGTGCTGGTTCGGTGTTTATGTTGTACGGGTGCTGACCCGAAAGACGCGGGTTTGATCTCGGCCGCGGCGGTCGCATTCGATGCAGGAGAAATGCTAGAGGCCCATGTACTGTGCTATGACAGTGCGCGTTATAGAACTCCAGATGAGCGAAATCTACTGGAGCCATGTATTATTGCGTCCGTCATGCCTTGTGTCGCTTTTGTACGTAAACCGCATAAACCAAGGTTACGATTGAGATTTGCGAAAAAATTCTGATTCAAATATCAAAAGTTTAAAGTACACACATTCACAAGGGGGAGCATTGCCGATGCACAAGGCCAGGCGTCATGTGATGTTCAAATTCCGCTCCGTGAGCCTCACAAGCGAACCCTGATGTTGGCGAATGTTCAGGCGCGAAAGACCGCGAGCATGCGTAATGTGCTTATTGCATCTTGCCAAGGTGAAGGTCGCATCAGCCGGCGATAAGCGGATTATTTTTTATGCGCGTGGCATTTCTGTATGCTCAGGCCGGGCGCTATCCGCCCAAAGCGCAAACAAGCTGGACGACACATGACACCTGATACATATGGTTCAACGATGCGTCATGTGTAGCAATCTTTTGAGCTAATATTTGCAGTACATCATGGAATGTAAGCCTGCCACAGTTAATTACTCATAACTGTGTGATTATATTTGATTTGTTTTTGTGACGTAAGATTAGGTAGTCATGTACACCTCGTGTATGTGTACTACACTTCACGTAGATCTGCGATTGCGTAGACCCACGATCCCCGATGTCTACAATGTCGTAGGTCTACGGTCCTTGCGAAACCAGCTCAAAGTGAACTTATAGGACAGCCGTTCTTATTTAGCGGTCTCCATGAGAAGTTACATAATGGTGGATTTCAACGTACCCGTTTTTGGAAAGGAATATGCAGTGGCTTTTATTACAGCTATAGCCAGAAAGATGAAGTGTAATTGCCATTTAAGCACACCCGAGTTATGCAGCGGCTGACAGCCACTTATCCATCTTAGCTGAAATCCAGCCGTTGTATTTGCGAAACGCCCACAGCTTGTTTCGTACGGCGAGGACTTAAACGCGTGCGGTTTTGGTGAGACGGGTGGGCTGGATCACTATACAGATAAACTTGGACGCCACGTAGAAGGTAATTCAAGTGGGTTCTGCTGTGCGTGCAGGAGCTGCGCGGGAAGGGTACACGAAAATGTAATTGAAAATTTGTGTGCGGAAATAACAGTATAATAATTATATAAAACTGCCAGTATACCAGGTCCAACTAACTGGTTCGGTTTGGTTTATGTGATTTAATGTCCGAAATCGACTCAGGCTATTACAGACGCCCTAGTGATTGGCTCTGGAAATTTCGATTACCTGGGGTTCGTTACCGTGCACTGACACCGGCAGTACAGGGGCCTCTAGAATTTCGCCTCCATCGAAATTCGACTGCGGCGGCCGGGATAGAACCGGCATCTTTCGGGTCAGGAGCCGAGCACCATAGCACTGAAAAAGAGAGCCTTTCAGCGCTGCAGTGTTTAAAAGCTTGGTCGAATTTTAGCCCGATAACTTTAAGTGTCCCGTTCAGCTTTTTCGCAGTTGGCTAGCCGCGAAACTCGGGATTGGTAGAAACGGTGATGATGTCATACATGTAGCTGCGGAATTTCAAACTGAATAAAAAAGCAGGTAGTTTTAATTTTGACTCCCAGCTTTCAATGACTCAAGCGAGTCAACGCCCCCTAAACTGGTTTGGCGTTGACGGCGTTGGCGCGCCGAACCAATGATGACATTTCGCTGCTGGCGTAAAGAGCGCTACATGACGCAATGCGCGCGGATTCGGGCGAAAGCTCGCCACCGCTGGTCGCTGCGAGGCGCGGAAGCGGGAGTTCTTAAATTTGTATTGTAAATTATCGACTCGCTTTTGAGGCCTTGTACGCGGCAGGAACTCTCGGCGGCCTGTGCTCTACATAATGCAAGCATTGTATAGCCAACCTCCAAAACCCTTCTCAGGGACCCTTTAAGAAGAGTGTCGCACTGCAATAGAGTACGAAGCCTTAAACGTTATCAACGGGTTTGCTATAGCGCGCGTACTCAGCTTTCAGAGTACGGCAACATAATTCTGTCACAATGACCTTCCATCAGCTTTTACTGCGCGGACTGCAGCTGTCAACATCAATTTGCTTCCTGTACTCACAGTACCAGGGTGAACCGGGCGCAGTTTCCCTAGATCTTAGAAAGCGAATAATAGACGACGCCATAGTGTTAAGCGATAATTTTTCCTCTTCTTCTGAGGTACTCTTGGGCCTTGCCACGTTCTTGTACAAAGTGAGAGAAAAAAAAGCTCTTGAGCGCGTTACAAGGAACGCTAGATCTGGAGTGGCATTTGCCCATGCGAGCGTAGAAGCATAGGACGGAACTGAGAAGCTTAAGAGAAGGCTTGCTTTTAGGTTGAGAACAGCGTGCAAGCTATGGAAAGAGAAATCACGAGCGTAACTTTATGGGACGGGAAATGATAAAAGTCGTCCTGGGAGCAAGCACGTGTTAATGACATCCTAGTTGAAAAAATTCAGGGGTCACTTTGACTGTCTAAAGTGGGTAGAGGCGGAAGTGTTTTCCGCACCACCTTCGCTGTTTCTGTGGCTCTGGTGGCGTCACATATATTTGAGTACTAATTACTAAGTTTTGGCAAATCACTAATTAATTGTTAATTACTGATTAATGCCGGAATGCTAATTAACTGCTAATTAATGACGCTTAAGCTTCGCCTTTAGGAGTGGAACGCGACAGCGCGTTGTAGCGCTGCCTGGGAGTCCACGGAACGCCACCACCTGTTCGGCGCAATGCCTTGCCCTTTGAACGCAACGCTTTTTGAGGAAAGGAAATGGCGCAGTAATTCTCTGTCATCTCGGTGGACTCCTGAACCGCACCGTAGAGGAAGGGAGGTGGGAGTGAAAGAATATAGATAAAGAGGAGCCGTAATGAAGAAAATGAAAATTGTATTTGAGGAAAGGAAATTACGCAGTAACTGTCTCACATATCTCGGTGGACACCCGTCAAAATTCAGGGGGGCACTTTTTAGACCTAAAGTGCGTACACTGATGTGTGGTTAAGATGTTAAGCTTCGCCCCTAAGAGTGGAACGCGACAGCGTCTTGCAACGCTGCCAAGGAGTCCATAGAACGCCATCGCCCATTCGGTTCTACGCATCGCTCGTCGGTAAATTGGTTTTTGAGGAAAGGAAATGTATCTGTCTATCATTTGTCGGTGGACACCTAAACCTCGCCGGAAGGCAATGGAGGAGGATGAGAGTGAGTGAAGACACCGTATTCACTAGACGCGCCTTTGTTCATTCCAAAACCAACGAGCTGTCATGGCGGAGTGGATAGCGTGCTCGTCTCTCACGCCGAAGACCGGGGTTCGATTCCTGAGCTCGACAGATTTCTTAATCGCTTTTATTTATTTATATGGCCTGACTAGTAAAGATAGTTAGGCTAATTGGGTAATTAAGCAATTAACTAAGCTCAGTCCCACTTGGAGCATCACTATACGATCCCTTCAATTGGTTGCATGGTTACTAGCCAAAGTACAATTGGCCCCGTTTGAAATTCGCGCACTGTGACGTCACGACCGTTTCCACCAATTGAAAAGCGTGACATTTTCTGTCGACAACTGCTGCTTACAACGATGAGACATTAAAGGCTTCCGCCTTAATAAAGAAAAAGCGGGCATATGAAAGGCCTTAACGCAAAGGGAAGCTAACCAATGGCCTTTGAAGATTGCGGAGCAGCTTCCATGAAAGGGCAGGCGTTTCTGCGGTTGATGAGAGTCCGTTGGAGCAGCCCTATTTGTGGTGTTTTGGCCGATAATGTGACATTCATTGCTAAACAGCGCGGTAATACGCGGCACAGGAAACAGCGGCATGCAACACAACCGCGGACGTTTTCGTTTTCAGAGAAAAAACAATAAACGCGAGATGTAAAAGAATAAAAGACAATACTACTTCTCACAAAGGACGATTAAAAGAAAAACACCGCATAGCAGATGTACAGATGCACATGAATGTTTGACGGCTTTTTGGGATTAAGAGGTGATTGAGGGGGATTGCGTGCAGTTAGTGGATCACTAATGCAGACGTCTTTCTTATCGTGAATGCAGAAGGCTTGGAGAACTATGAGGTTCAGGCTATGAGGTTTGCTGTAGTGAACGGCTCCGGATCACCTGGGGTTCTTTAACGTGTACTGATATCGCAGAGTACACGGGCCTCTAGAATTTCACCTTCATCGAAAATCGGCTGCCACGGTAGAGATCGAACCCGCGTCTTTCGGGTCAGCAGCCGAGCGCCGTAACCACTGAGCCACTGCGGTGGGGCGGCAGGCAAAAATTACATGAACAATCACTTGCATGGGAATTATTGCGCTCACCTATAAGAACGTTTATGCACCATCCCGTCCGGCCGATGCAAACAGCTCTGCAACTACAAAGTATGATGCACCCCACTCCGACATCACATGATACAAAGCGATTCTTATGGTTGATCTGACAGCCCTCCGTCTTCTGTTTTGCATTTTTTGCTATCGCTTTTGCTTCCACTTCTCTCCACCCACCGTGAAAATTACTCGGCGTTGAAAAAACCACGTCAACGTTCTATATCGCCCAGCTACGTTGTTCAAACCAAGCCGCCGCGGTGGCATAATATTATGGCGCCCTGGTGCAAACCCGAAAGACGTAGGTTCCATCACGGTCGCGGAGGTCGCATTTCGATGGAGGCGACATGCTGCAGGTCCGTGTGCTGTGCGATGTCAGTGCACGTTGAAGAACCCCAGGTGGTTGCCTAAATTTCCGGAGAACTTTACAGCCGTATTCCTCATTGCCCGAGTCGCTTTGGGACGTTGAACTCTCATAAAGCAAACATACCGTAAAGCATGCGCTATACCATGTGTGGATGGCATTTACGCAACTTTTTTTGTGGTTTTCTTTTACCACCTCTCTTCGTCCGTGCAAGAAGTTTATCGCATGCCCTATAGTTTTACCGGGCAGACTGACAGGTCTCACTTTCATTAATTCCTCCTTCACATAATTTGTTTTTGCCTGATTTTAGGCATGACAAAATATTGCCATTTTTCACCAGCACCATGGTGCGCCTCGGGGTGCAGTCTAGTATGCTGCCTCAGATCAGAAATCAAAGCATTAATTGGAGCGACTTGCGAGGCGCCTTTGACGAGCAGCGGACGTAGTTATGCTAGGGATATGTAACAGAAGCCAGAAAATGGGTCTTTCCGTGAGGTGTTTCAATGATAGTGAAATAAAATCAATTGTCCTATTCAGGTATTCGGTCTTTGGTGCATGTCCCTGCTGCAGGTGCCGTTTAAATTGCTCTTGCTCTTGAATTGTAACAGAAGAAAAGCTCTTGCGAACTGCCAACTTCCTATTGAGCGTGCCCTGTAAGTGAAAGAAGAAAAACATTACAATTATGAAAGTGTTAAGCATGCGAATCTAGAAAAAAATGCAATTATTGCTAGAAGCATGCATACACCATTCATTTAGTCTCATCCAAGAATTACCGCACCCTTATGTACAAATTTCCGGTTTCTGGAATTAGGTTTTGTAGCGCAGCCCCTTAAGATGTGGTTGATATATTCAGGCATCCAAAGGCCTCACGTGTTAACACACCGGATCCTGAAATCAGGTTGCGCACTGTAACATGGTAGCATGACCTTGAAACGACACATTGGTGGAGAGTTTTTGGGCTTGGATAGGAAACATACAGAAATATAGCGGTGCTCAGCGCGTACCAATGCGAGTGTGAAAGGTTGCTGAAAGTGTTCCAAAAAAGAGACACACGACGATGACGAGGATGCTTTTGCGGGCTAGTGGATGAAACATGACGAAAAGGGAAACAGCGCAACCACAAGATAGTAACGTCACAGAAATGAAGTTGACACAGGTGATAACTCGCCGCAAGAATATTTATTGTATGTGCATGTTCGAATAAACTAGTTTTTATTCAGCGGCTTTGTCGTTCTTGTTGCTTGGACCTGCGTTCGCTTTATTTTCCTTGCTGACATGAAGAAAACGGCTAAAATAAAGCATACAAATATAGAGTAGTATTTATATCTTGAAAGCTTGTCGTCTTTTAAACGGGGAGCAATTGTAGGTTAGATTTTATGCATACTCCTTAAGGTAGAGCATATTTGTACTAAGGAAGCAATTACAGACGACTGTTCTCCCAAGCGCAGCCATACGGCTTTAAACGAAAGCTATACAGCATACACAGAAACTTCATTGTGGAAGAAAAATTCGACCTGGTCCACGGGGCGCATAGATACGGTATGAGGGAATGCTTTTTTTGTGTGTTTCTAATTCAGCAGGAATGTTTTCACAACGGATGTCTGGGTATTCGTAAATCGTAAACATGAAACCTCTATGGGAAGAAATAGGGACTAAGCTGACTACTAACACACACCCTTTCATAAAGAGCGCCCTATCGGGCAACTTACTATCTTCTTAGTCCTTTGTGTTTAGAGTGCAGGAAAGGCTGCGTAAATCACCCCAAAAACTAAGCGATTTGCATAAACAAGCTTTTTTGATGCAAGCAGCTAATGAGCATGAGGATGAATTGGTAACTTCGCTGGCTGTTCCCCACGCGCGAATGCATGACGACCATCGTAATATACAAACCGACATGCTTTTTATTGTATTTTATCTCTGTCGTGCATTTGAATGCTATTTTCTCGTTTTATTCCAACACACGTTTATTGTGCCCACAATTATAGGCCAACTATATAAGTTTAACATGCCAGCCACACACAGACGCCGCCGAACCCATATTAGCGAAATGGCCGAGAGCCAACGCTCCTTAGTGCTGTTGCAGCCTCACTATTGAAAGCTGATGAAGTGTTATCTTCAGGCATCTTTTTCTAGTCCCAATTAATGTTTTCTTTGCAGCCTAATTGGTAAATCACACTACTCATAATTGATTTTCAATCAAATCTTAAGTGGCTCACCAACAATTCATTCAGGTTCCAGAACAAACCAGAAACAAATAAAAACGCTTTCAGGGCAAAATAACACGAACTTTGGAATTTGATCCTCTTTCATCGTGGAAGGCTCTTCAATGTTTTCAGCTTAAACAATTAAACACAATTCCACACACTATGAAAGCCAACTCCAATTTCGAACACTTCTCTGCCGTTCTCCTCCATGCTGTGCCATTTGTGTCCAAGGAAGAAAAGTGCTCTTGAATTTTGTCACTAGGGTAACCCATTTTCGCAGAGCAGTCACTAATCCCTCACAAAAATTTTTCGCCATTCCCTGATTGGTCGTGAGACGTCATGTGATTTTGTAACGTTTTTACTATCTCCCGCAGTGACAATGGGCAACCTTCCCATAGGTTTGTGCCCATAATGACCATCGTTGCCAAATTCAATGCAATTGGCAATTGCAGAGGGTGGCACTGCGCATGAGACGTATTGGAACTCCAGAAGACATATTTCGGTCTCACGAGCCCAGTCATTGTGTGCACTTGAAACAGCCGCCTGCCGGAACAGTGGGACATTGCATAAACTCGGCACCACTATTGGTGTAGGGAAGGAGTATCACCCCTCCCCCCTAATCTGTGAGTCTCATTGAGAGGGTCAGGATGTGGTCACATCGCGCGACCATCTGTCGATTACTCACAGGCGCCAAAAAATATGCAAATTTCAGGACCACAAAATTTTTGAAGTTTGGTTACCTATGAGAACTCCAAAAGGTGGCACAATTTCGGAAGTAGGAATGTACCAGATAATGACTCAAGGGTTATTTATGGAAATTAGTGGGCGAATTTCGTTGAATAATTCATGGCATTTGTATAATCCTATATGAGAATCTAATAGAAGGTACTCGAACATTCTAGAAAGTGATGAAACGCGTGACACAAAAGAGCGATGGAGCAGGTTAGACCATACGTTCTTAGTCATCATCATCATCATCAACCTGACTACATCCACTGCAAGGAAAAGGCCTCTCCCATGTCTCTCCAATTAACCCTGTCCTTTGTCAGTTCCCGCCACTGTATCCCCGCAAACGTCTTAATCTCATCCGCCCACCAAACTTTCTGCCGTCCCCTGCTACGTTTGGTTTCACTTGCAATCCACTCCGTTACCCTTAAGGACCAGCGGACAAGTTCTTGGCGCTTAGTCGGAAAAAAACAACTCTTTAATAACAGGCAGCCCAAATGCAACCGCATTTTCTCTTGTAATATTGGGCTTAAGAAGGTTCCGAAATTTTTTTATGTGAGGTGACCGTGGTTCAGCTCGTCTTCTGATGCACGAGCAGTCCCCAAGATCCCTGAGATGCCTCGACGAAGTTTCATGGTTTCCGCACTTGCAAGAACTGGAGCGACGCAACGTAGGAAACGCAATCGCAGACTCTGTGGAAGCACAGCAGTCGGTGGGAGTGCGTCTGTGGTTCATCGCTCGTATCCACTGTACGCTGCTTCCTACGGCCTGGATCCCAATGTGGGAATTTTACAGCCTCGCTGCAGCACAGGGGCTGTATGAATGGTCTGGACTGCTCAAGACCATGGCAAGTGAGCTACGACTTCGCCAGTCCGCCTCTAACCCCACTTTTGCTCATAATGAGCGCGGAAACGCCGTGTACTGCTGCTTGATGGCGGAAGAACCGGAGTGCCTCTCAGAGGAGCACAGTGCGGTGTACGTGGTGCTCTGGCCCGGTCAACACCTACTCGCTTTTCACGCTTTAGGGAGCAATCTCAAGGGTCGAGTGG
Organism: Amblyomma mixtum; assembly: GCF_055824585.1. NCBI lineage: Eukaryota > Metazoa > Arthropoda > Arachnida > Ixodida > Ixodidae > Amblyomma > Amblyomma mixtum. Next base: position 20,993,520 of record NC_143020.1, on the reverse strand, counting down.
ATGCCTGTCTGAGGGACTCGCTGGGCGGAAACGTCGAGTGGTTAAGGACCGTTCATCATGGAGACGTCGAAGCTGCTTTCCGTACCATGGCCAAGATCATCATCATCATCATCATCATCAGCCTGACTACACCCACTGCAGGGCAAAGGCCTCTCCCATGTCCCTCCAATTAACCCTGTCCTTTGTCAGTTGCCGCCACTGTATCCCCGCTAACTTCTTAATCTCATCCGCCCAGCTAACTTTCTGCCGTCCCCTGCTACGTTTGCTTTCTCTTGGAATCCACTCCGTTACCCTTAAGGACCAGCGGCTATCTTGCCTTCGCATTACATGCCTTGCCCAAGCCCATTTCTTTCTCTTGATTTCAACTAAGATGTCGTTAACCCGCGTTTGTTCCCTCACCCACTCCGCCCGCTTTCGATCTCCTAACGTTACACCTATTATTTTCCTTACCTTAGCTCGCTGCGTTGTTCTTAACTTAAGCTGAATCCTCCTTGTTAGCCTCCACGTTTCTGCCCCATAGGTGAGTACCGGTAGGATACAGCTGTTGTATACTTTTCTCTTCAGGGATATTGGTAAGCTACCATTCATGATCTGAGAGAACCTGCGATATGCGCTCCACCCCATTCTTATTCTTCTAGTTATTTCCCTCTCATGATCCGGATCTGCGGTCACTACCTGCCCTAAGTAGACATATTCTCTTACTACTTCCAGCACCTCGCTACCAATGGCGAACTGCTGTTCCCTTGCTAGGCTGTTGAACATTACTTTGGTTTTCTGCATGTTAATTCTTAGCCCCACCGTTCTGCTCTGCCTGTCTAACTGATTGATCATGCTTTGCAGTTCTTGTCCTGAGTGGCTTAGGAAGGCAATGTCATCAGCGAATCGCAAATTACTCAAATGGTCAAGATAATGGTGGGCATATGGACACCACAACAGCACGTTGAGCAGCTCCTTAAGGCACCGGGAAATTCATATCCAGGTGGCCTGGCGTCCCCTTCGATATCATTCAGTACCCTGCCAGGCAAGTGTCTTTTTCTTAAGATATGTTCCTTTTATGAGAAAAGAATATTGTTTGGAAAAATGCCGGCGGCTCTTTCTGGGTCTTGGTGCCTGTTTTTGTAGACGTACTCCTCACTATGCTCGCGGGCAATTTTTCCTCAAAATGAAACGAAGGCCTCCGGGGCGGAGCGTCATCATGCGTGCCACTCCACAAAACAACTGGGGAAACGATGGCGTGCCAGGCTGTCTGCTTACGCAGCATGCTCATTCAGTCACTGGGCAGCGCCGCTATGCATGAAATTTTTCGTGTAAGCAGCGGTCTGAGTAAATTAGTAGCACTCAAGTGTTTTTTCGTCGACTTCTAACTTACGAAGTCCATAATTGTGTTCGATAAATATCTGTAATAACGATTGCTAACACAACTGCGTTTTAGCACAGAACCAACGGCTACAAACGGGAATAGTATTTCCCTGCATTGCCATTACGCAGTGTTCTCTTTAAGATATCACATTTAATACATTTCATGCTTACTGTGATGAATATAAGCGCGGGGGGGGGGGAGCAATAGCTCACCGGAATTTTTGGACAAACGAGTTGGTGAAATAAGGGAGTTCGATCAACGGAAAGTCTGGTATACATCAGACGCATGTTTCCTGGAGCAGTGCTGCTTAGTCTGATTTGCACTGGCTTTGCTCGTTAGCCTTCAGTAGGTTTTTAACTACACCATCTGCCGTGTCGCTCTAACGCTATTATGTCCCAGGCAGACAGACGTACAGGCCCACCAGGCAAATTTTTGCGTGCAAGCAACCAGCTAATCACTAATCGCTAGCTTTCTCCTAGCGTCGCCAGTCTGGTATTAGTAACATCCATTTTGTTTAGTTTTGCAAATGGATTCGACCATTCTTTGCGCTAGCATTTAAACTGATATAGCTCACACCTGCGGTATTGCGCGGAAAGACGCGAGACAGGAGATTGTTGAGCGTAGATAAGATGCTGAAGTTATCTTAAGAAAAGCTGTTTGCTACAGGGTGTTTTCTTGGGCAAGTCGATTTGACATACTGAAATAGGCGGCACTGGCAGGAGACGGTCGAAGAGAGGAGAAGACGAAGAGCTGCCGCTTGAAAAAATAGAAAAAGCCGCCACGTCGCTTTTTGACCTGATCAAAGGCACTTAATCTCGGGTTGTGCTCGGCGATCGTTTGCTTCGCATTTAGATTTAACCACACAACAGCTAATCGTCACATTTTCCTCTTTTTATGCTTACAATTGCTTTGCCCGCTTTAATTTTACGCGAATGTCCCCAAAATTTACCGAGGTGTGATTTTTTTTCTTTCGCACTAACTATACTGTGTTTAGGTTCACAAGGTTTACCTAACTATAAAGCTTGCTGCTAATTCTTGAATCTTCAGAGCATCACTATTTGCGCTTCAGCAGCAAGTACAATATGTTTCAAATTATTGTCCTTACCAACCTCACGTGCGGAGTGCAAATATCATATTACATGACCGTCTAAACACCCAAAACCAAAAGCAGGGCAAAACCCTTGAAACGCAGGCAACTTACTGTTCGCTTTGTATACACCAAAATATGATTGACAGCATATAAGAAAATGCAGCTATGCCGCCGCGGTGGCTCAGCGGTTATGGTGCTCGGCTGCTGACCCGGAAGACGCGGGTTCGATCCCGGCCGCGGCGGCTGGAATTTCTGTGGAGGAGAAATTCTAGAGGCCCGTGTACTTTGCGATGTCAGTGCACGTTAAAGAACCCCAGGTGGTCGAAATTTCCGGAGCCCTTCACTACGGCGCCTCTCATAGGCTCAGTCGCTTTGGGACGTTAAACCCCATAAACCAACAAACCAACCAAGTGCAGCTATTAAGTGGAGATGACGAAACATGATCAAAGAAGAAAAATACGCGCGTTACCTAACTCGCCACATACTTACGACGGCGCACTAAAATAGGCGCGCCTTTTTATGGGGCACGTGGTATTAGGTGTTGCGACAATTTATAGATTAAAAAACAGCTGCTTGCTGCAAAGTGTGCGCTAGGCGATCAGGTGAGTCAGAAAGATGCAAGATTTTAACATATGCCGCATTATTAGTTGCAAATGCATTCTGGTCTTGGTACTGTTGGTCATTTAGCCGGTATATATTGCGCACGCACATGAAAGTACCAACTTATTGACCTTATTCACATAGCAACCCCTTACAGCATACTTAACTTTGTAATAAAAATACTCTTGTGGTGTGGCAAGCAGAGTGGAGGCAAAAACTGAGCACTCCTGCCCTGCCGATGCACGACACTCTTGTGTTGGTCAAAAGCCGAAGGCCCTACGAAATGCAGGCGCACTTCTCTACGCTTTGGGTTGATTTCGATAACCTGCCTTTTATTACCTAAATTACCTACATTAATCTGGAAATAATTCACTCCTGATTTGCTAACTGTATAGGATAACCAGCCTGCTGGGATCTTATCATCAATCAATCCAGCAGTCAGGAAGACAGCAACAAAACTTGCAAATGAAGCTCTTTATTTGGGCTGACTTGCGCCCGCAAAAGAACTGAACCACTCGGAGGCGGCGTAAGCAACAATCGTGCTCATCAGTCGTCGAACTACGAAAGTCCGCCGGTCGCGGCATCGTTCAATTTAAAGCCGGCAAGGAAACTTCCCAGATAGCAGGACAAGATCATCTACAGTAATCTGGAAAAACCTAGATGCAGCCTTTCATGGCTGCGATCAATCGAGATTAGACTGGTCGCTTCTCGCGTCAAGAACAAAAATGATAACAGCCCTTTCCTGCAGCCTTGAACGTGAACCAACAGACACTACAATGATACGTGGCATTACCCCCCTTCCAAAGAAGCATCGTCTCGATGCTTTAAAATGAAAATAAACGCGGAGAGTGAAAACTTCGAGTCCTTTAGCGTTCATAATATGGCTTCTGGCGTACGACATGTACGACTTCCGGGCGTGGGCGGCGTCGCTGAGATGCTGTCGTGCCGTCGGGGATGACTTCATAGTCGAGGTCACCGATGCGACGGAGAACCCTGTACGGGCCAAAGTAGCGTCGCAGCAACTTTTCGCTCCATCCACGGCGGCGAACTGGCGTCCATATCCAAACCCGATCACCTGGCTTTTAATGCGTGTCTCGTCAGCGCAGATTGTAGCGTCGGGCGTCGGTGTGCAGCTGGTCTTGAATGCGAAGCCGCGCAAGTCTTCGGGCTACCTCGGCGTGATGAAGGTAGGCGGCGACGTCCAGGTTGTCTTCGTCGGAAACGTGCGGGAGCATTGCGTCGAGTGTTGTCGTGGGCTTCCTGCCGTATACCAGCTGGAATGGAGTAAACCTGGTTGTCTCCTGGGCGGCAGTATTATAGGCGAAGATCACATAGGGCAGAATAGAGTCCCACGTCTTGTGTTCGGCGTCGATGTGCATGGAGAGCATGTCTGCGATGGTCTTGTTCAGACGCTCTGTGAGTCCGTTGGTTTGCGGATGATAGGCAGTTGTCCTCCAATGGCTTGTCTGGCTGTACTTTAATATGGCTTGCGTCAGCTCCGCTGTAAATGCCGTCCCTCTGTCTGTGATGAGCACTTCGGGGGCGCCGTGTCGCAGGAGACTTTGTTCGATAAAAAATTTTGCGACTTCTGTTGCGGTACCATTAGGCAACGCTTTTGCTTCGGCGTATCGGGTCATGTAGTCGGTGGACACGATGATCAATTTGTTACCTGATGATGAAGTCGGAAAGGGGCCGAGGAGGTCCATTCCTATTTACTGAAAGGGCTTAGTTGGAGGTTGTATGGGGTTCAGGAGTCCGGCTGGTCTAATCGGAGGCGTTTTGCGTCGCTGACAAACACGGCACGTTTTCACATAATGGGAAACGTCGGCAGCTAGCCGCGGCCAATGGTATCTCTCCTGGATGCGGTGCAACGTGCGAGCAATCCCGAGATGCCCCGCAGTCGGCTCATTATGACATGCCTGCATAATTTCTTGCCTACGATTCTTGGGCACGACAAGAAGATGTACTGTTCTCTTCGACGCGAAGTTCTTCTTCAGGAGGACATTATTGCGAACGACGAAGGACGACAGTTGGCGCTTGAATCCTCGAGGGGGCGATGCAGTCTTGCCTTTCAGGTAATCAACCATGCTTTGCAACTCAGGATCGCAGCGCTGCTGCTGCGCGAAACTTCTGGCGCTTACCCGTCCTAAGAAAGCATCGTCGTCTTCTTCTTCGCTTGCTGCGTCGACGGGGGCTCGCGACAAGCAGTCTGCGCCGGAATGCTTGCGGCCAGATTTAAAGACCACAGTTTTGTGGAATTCGTGAAGACGCAGGCTCCAACGAGCAAGGCGGCCGGAGGGATCTTTCAAATTGGCTAGCCAGCACAGAGCATGGTGATCGCTCACAACCTTGAATGGTCGTCCGTACAGGTAGGGGCGAAATTTCGACGTGGCCCAAATAATCGCCAGACATTCTTTCTCGGTCATCGAATAGTTGGCTTCGGCTTTCGGCAGTGAACGGCTAGCGTACGCGATAACTTTTTCCTCTCCATCATTTTTCTTAACGAGCACCGCTCCTAAGCCCACACTGCTTGCATCGGTATGGATTTCGGTTTCGGCGTTTTCATCAAAGTGCCCGAGCACAGGAGGGGACTGTAAGCGGCGCTTTAGCTGTTTGAAAGCTTCCTCTTGCGGCATCTCCCATTTAAAAGGCACGTCCGCCTTGGTAAGTTGGGTCAAAGGCTCAGCGATGCGCGAAAAGTTCTTGACGCATCGCCGGTAATAAGCGCACATTCCAAGAAATCTGCGTATAGCTTTCTTGTCACTAGGCTGTGGAAACTCTGCGATCGCAGCCCTCTTCTGAGGGTCTGGGCGAACTCCATCCTTGCTTACGACGTGACCAAGGAACAGCAGCTCATCGTAGGTGAAGTGGCACTTCTCTAGTTTCAGTGGTAGGCCTGAAGACTTGATTGTTTCCAACACTGCCCGAAGCCTTCTGAGGTGGTCTTCAAAGCTTGTGGAGAAGACAACAACGTCATCTAAGTAGACTAGACAAATTTGCCACTTCAAGCCTGCGAGCACCGTATCCATTACTCGCTGGAACGACGCTGGGGCAGAGCAGAGGCCGAATGGCATCACCTTGAACTCGAAGAGTCCGTCTTTTGTGATGAACGCAGGATTTTCGCGATCTCTTTCGTCGACTTCAATTTGCCAGTAGCCGCTCTTCAGGTCCATCGATGAGAAGTACTTAGCGTTGCACAGCCGGGCCATTGTATCGCCGATGCGGGGGAGGGGGTAGACATCCTTCTTCGTAATGCTGTTCAGGCGGCGGTAATCGACGCAAAAGCGAAGGGTGCCGTCTTTCTTTTTCACTACGACGACTGGTGCTGCCCAGGGGCTCCTCGATGGCTGGATGACGTCTTCACGAACCATCTCCTCAACTTGCTTGCGGATAGCTTGGCGTTTTAGCGGCGATACGCGGTAGGGACTCTGTCGCAGTGGTCGGGCGCGTTCGTCTGTGACAATGCGGTGCTTGGCAAGCCGGGTTCGTAGCACATTCGATGCTGATGAGAAGCAATCGCTGTACTTTTCAAGAAGATTGCGTATTTGGTCTTGTCTGCTCCGTGGTAATGCTGGGTTGATATCAAACGTTGGTTGATGGCGTTGGTTAGATGGTTCTACGGGTTGGTCGGGTAGGGCAAATATGTCTCTGATGTCTGCCAGCTCGTCGAGGAAAGCGATCGTCGTACCTTTGTTTAGATGCCGGTATTCTTCAGTGAAGTTGGTTAGCAACACCTGGGCTTGACCATTTCGGATTTGGGCGACGGCCAGTCCTCGATCCAGGAGTAGCTGGGTGTTCCCCTCGATGACGCCTTCGGCAGTTCCGATGTCTCCAGTACCTATGCAGGCGAGGACGCTCGATCGGGGCGGCACGCTCAATGCTTCGTCGAGGACGTTTAGGACAACGTTATGAGTTGCACTCGTCGCAGCAGGTATGGCGTTCTCTGTGGAAAGCTTGATCGACTTAGATCGAAGGTCGATGATCGCACGATGTTCATTCAGGAAGTCCATTCCCAAAATCACGTCTCGCGAGCATTGCTGTAGGACCAGGAAGGTTTTAGCATAGGTTCTCCCACTTACAGTAACTCTCGCGCTGCAGCGTCCTGAAGGCGTAATCAGGTTACCACCTGCGGTGCGGATCAGCGGGCCACCCGAAGTTGTTGTCACTTTCCTGAGTCGAACAGCGAATCGCCCGCTCATAACGGAGTAGTGAGCTCCCGTGTCGATCAAGGCAGTAACTGCGTGACCGTCGACCGTAACTTCAAGGTCACTTGTTCGCGTTTTTGTATTGCACGTTGTCTTTGGTGTCCGATCTCGGCTTCGTCGGGTATTGAGGCTGCGGTGGGCGTACTCCGACGTTACTTCTATCGGAAGCGGTAAAGGCGTTAGGTCTGGCCGCGTCGTCGTCGCTGTCGGTGTTGTCGTCGGTGTTGTCGGTGTTGTCGTTGGTGTTGTCATCGGTGTTGTCGTCATAGGTGTCGTCATAGTTGTCGTCGGAGTTGTCGTCGGAGTTGTCGTCGGAGTTGTCGTCGGAGTTGTCGTCGGAGTTGTCGTCGGAGTTGTCGTCGGAGTTGTCGTCGGAGTTGTCGTCGGTGGAGGATCTTTGTCCTTGCGCTTAGAAGCAACCTCACCTCCAGAGGCTGCTTTATTCAGTTTACCCTTCGGGGGCTGGGGGAGCGTCCACGCACTGCGTAGCCTCGGCTAGGAGATACAAAGCGCGGTGACGATGGCGACTGTGACGATGGCTGGGTGGTGAGCATACTTCCTGACGCAAAAACTTCTCGATTTCCGCTGGTCGCTGGCCGGTTCGGGGTTGGTGGCACCAGGGGCTCCTGAATAATAATTGGAATCGTCGTCTGGGGCAAGCTCATGGTGGACGTTGCTACTTGCTTTCGCTTCCGGGTAGGGCCCGGCCGAGTCCCGAACTCAGGTGCGTCCCCTAGCAGACGTCGGCTTGCGCGGTGAACTGGAGTCAGGCCCTCCGGTGAATGACTCAGAGGGCTTGCGTCATGACTTGCTGGGGGTGTCTGGTAAATAGAAGGCTACCCCGCACCTCCACCAGATGTCACGTTGTAGTGACGGCAATCCAGCAGTCAGGAAGAGAGCAACAAATCTTGCAAATGAAGCTCTTTATTTGGGCTGACTTGCGCCCGCAAAGGAACTGAATCATTCGGCGGCGGCGTAAGCAAGAAACGTGCTCATCAGTCGTCGAACTACGAAAGTCCGCCGGTCGCGGCATCGCTAAATTTAAAGCCGGCAAGGAAACTTCCAGATAGCAGGACAAGATCATCTACAGTAATCTGGAAAAACCTAGATGCAGCCTTTCATGCCTGCGATCAATCGAGATTAGACTGGTCGCTTCTCGCGTCACGAACAAAAATGATAACAGCCCTTTCCTGCAGCCTTGAGCGTGAACGAACAGACACAACAATGATACGTGGCACTATACACCAATACATGAAGGCTATATCAGATTACATGGCCTCTCGAATGCCATAAAGGATGACAATTATTACGGATCTCTTTCTGTGTTTTTCATTTCCAATGTTATAACGGATAACTCTACTGCGCGTCGGATGCTTGCAGATTATCTTTTAAATGGCTACTGTACTGCCGAGCGAAAGCACACATGATGAAGATTGAATTAGGTTCAAGACTGGTTACAAAGTTTCCGGAGCAGGAGTAACGCATCTGCATTGTGTGCTGAATATCTGGTAATTGCCGCCTTTTTTCTTCAGTCATAGCACCATCGGGCGAGGACGACAACACAGTTCAACCAACCGTCTTCTGTGAGAAGTGTAAGAGGACGTTCACTAAGAAACGCAGCTTAACAAGGCACCGCCAGGAGAGACAAGGTGCGGAATGAAAGGGCCTGGTATGCTACCATCAACGCATTATCACAGATTACCAGGTGATCCGTTATTCCTGGAATCTCCACGCGCGTCACTAGATTTTGAGCGAAAAACGATGTTTGCGTTCGCGTTTTTGAACCATTGCTTTCATTTGTTACGAACGACGTGGTAAGGGCTGAGCAGCTTCATTTAATTCCGGTAAAAAGAAGATCCAGTCTTAATTTGCTATTATGACCTCTAACAAAACCTCTCTCCGTCAAGCTAATGGCGAAGATGAAAACTGGATATCTAATATCAGCAAATGACCGGACCATAAATGCTCAGTCATCTAAAGGCAGCTACGAGAAATTGATTGAAATAATTGCATTGCCTTCGCATTACATGCCCTGCCCAAGCCCATTTCTTCTTCTTGATTTCAAGTAAGCTGTCATTAACCCGCGTTTTTTCCCTCACCCACTCCGCCCTTTTCCAATCTCTTAACTTTACACCTGCCATTTTCCATTGCATAGCTCGCTGCGTTCTTCTTAACTTAAGCTGAACCTTCTTTGTTAGCCTCCACGTTTCTGCCCCATAGGTGAGTACCGGTAGTATACAGCTGTTGTATACTTTTCTCTTCAGGGATATAGGTAAGCTACCATTCATGATCTGAGAGAACCTGCCTTATGCGCTCCTCCCCATTCTTATTCTTCTAGTTATTTGCCTCTCATGATCCGGATCTGCGGTCACTGCCTCCCCTAAGTAGACATATTCTCTTACTACTTCCAGCACCTCGCTACCAATTGCAACTGCTGTTCCCTTGCTAGGCTGTTGAACATTACTTTGGTTTTGTGCATGTTAATTCTTAGCCGCACAGTTCTCTTCTGCCTGTCTAACTGATTGATCTGCTTTGCAGTTCTTGTCCTGAGTGGCTTAGCAAGGCAATGTCATCAGCGAATCTAAAATTACTCAGGCATTCCCCATTAACTCTTACCCCAACTGTTACCATTCCAATTCCCGGAATACCTCCTGTAAGCAGGCAGTGAAGAGCATTGGCGAGATCGTGTCTCCCTGCCTGGCACCTTTCCGAATTGGAATTTTATTGCTCACTTTATAGAGAACTATAGTAGCTGTGCAATCGTTATAAATATATTCCAATATTTTCACATAGCACTCTTCCACACTCTGATTCCGCAATGCCTGTATGACAGCTGAGGTTTCCACTGAGTCAAATGCTTTCTCGTAATCAATGAAGGCTATATATAGGGGTTGGTTATATTCTGCGCATTTCTCTATCACCTGATTGATAGTGTGAATGCGGTATATTGTCGAGTATCCTTTACGAAAGCCTGCCTGATCCTTTGGTTGACTGAAGTCCAACGATGTACTGACCCTATTAGCGATTACCTTAGTAAATACCTTGTAGGCATCAGACTGTAAGCTGATCGGTCTGTAATTCTTCAAGTCCTTGGCGTCTACTTTCTTATGAATTAAGATAATGTTAGCGTTTTTCCAAGCTCTAGGTACGCTCAAGGTCACAAGGCATTGCATGTACAGGGTGGCTAGTTTTTCGAGCACAATCTCTCCTCCATCCTTCAATAAATCTGCCGTTATCTGATCCTCACCAGCTGCCTTCCCTCTCTGCATTGCTCCAAAGGCCTTCTTTACTTCCTCCTTCGTTACTGGCGGGATGTCCCATTGCTGTGCTCGACTGCCTCCCTCAGTAATTTGATGATTACATTCGCTACTGTATAGATTTGTGTAGAACTCTTCGGCTAATTCAACTATCTTATCCATATTGGCGATGACTTTGCCCTGTTTGTCTTTTAGCGCATACATCTGGTTTTTAGCTGCGCCCAGTTTCTCCTCATTGATTTTAGGCTACCTCCGTTCCTTAGAGCATGCTCGATTTTCTCCATGTTAAACTTTCTTATGTCGGCTACCTTGCGCTTATTTATTAACTTCTATAGCTCTGCTAGTTCTGTCCTGTCTCTGGAGTTAGACGTCCTCATGGTTTGGCGTTTTTTAATCAGATCTTTAGTCTCCTGAGATAGCTTGCTGGTATTCTGTCGAACCATCCTACCACCTACTTCTGCGGCGCACTCTGTAACGATAGCTGTGAGAATATCAGTCATTGTTTCAACACTACGGTTGTCTTCTTCAGTTAAAGCGGAAAATCTGTTCTGCAGCGACATTCTGAATTCCTCTACCTTCCCTCTTAATGCTAACTCGTTAATAGCCTTTCGCTTCACCAATTTCCTCCGTTCCCTCTTCAAATCTAAGCTAATACGAGACCTTACCATTCTTTGGTCGCTACAACAGACCTTACCGAGGACCTCCACATCCTCTACGATGCCAGGGTGAGCGCACAGTATGAAGTCTTCATTTTTAGTCTCACCATTGGGGCTCTTCCACGTCCGCTTCCTGTTTGCTCGTTTGCGGAACGAGCTATTCATAATCCGTAAATTATTTCTATCTGCGAACTCTACTATTAACTCTCCCCTACTGTTCTTAGAAACTATGCCATAGTAACCTACCACGTGGTCTCCAGCCTGCTTTTTACCTACCTTTGCATTAAAGTCGCCCATCAGTACAGTGTACTGTGATTTTACTTTGGTCATTGCCGACCGCTGGTCCTTAAGGGTAACGGAGTGGATTCCAAGAGAAAGCAAATGTAGCAGGGGACGGCAGAAAGTTAGTTGGGCGGATGAGCTTAAGAAGTTTGCGGGGTTACAGTGGCGGCAACTGACAAAGGACAGGGTTAATAGGGGAGACATGGGAGAGGCCTTTGCCCTGCAGTGGGTGTAGTCAGGCTGATGATGATGATGACGACGAATTGCATTGTGGGTGCTCCATACGAGGGATGCGAGAGTCTGCCGAGCGTGTAGAGCTTGGCCGAATTCAATATCAGATTTTCGTCCCTTTGATTTACTTTTGACAAGCTGGTATATGCTTGTGACAAAACTATCTTCAGTTGACGGTGAGGCCATCACTACAAACTGAAATAGAGTTGAACAACACTATGGCAACTGTATTATTTGTCTCCTATAGACATGTCATTGCGAAGGTTAAAGCTCAGTTTTTGCATGTAATTTCACACCGTCACTGCGGAAAATTGATGCTTGATGATTTGAAAATACACGTCTCCGCATGCTAGCAAACGTTCATCTGTGCTCCAAAGCAAAGCAAATGAACAGAACGAAAGAGCTGAACGGTTGTAAGTGGGGTAAGTGAAATGCATTTCACTGTGATCTTGTGATGCAGTGAAACAATATTTTCAAGTATTTAATGAAAGCACATAATGTGCAGTTCATGGAGAGAAAACAAAACGGGGAATATATTTGCGGCATTTTTCAACAACTGAGAATTCTGTGTGGTACTATACACAGCATTGGTGACCAGGGTAAAAAAATTAATCCAACTACACGGGACCTGCGCAACCAACTTCAGAAAGCAACAACTTTCCAGATGTGCAATATTCGTCTACCGATTTCTTGACATTGTTTCACAAGAGGTGCTGCGGTTAATAACGGTACTGGGCGACGAGGAAAAACTGAACAAATTGTCAAAAACGACATCCAGGAGTAGACGCAGGTGAGCACAAGGAAGGCGAGCCAAGAGAGTGGATGATCGCATAAGCACAGGACTTATGTGGTGCCCTATAGAAAGCGTGCTTGTCAAGACCACCCACGCATGCCTAGTAATGTCAGTTTCTTCCGAGACGCGTTTTTAGAATAGTTATGCCCTTTTTCTTACTTTTTATTGGACACTCAGATAGAAACCGTTCTGTTTCGGTAAATTTCAGGTGCGGCCATAAACGCCAGATCCCTTACCTAGGCCGTGTGATGAGATGTGTTATATTCATGCAATCACAGACAGCAGAGCCATTTAACAAACGCATTTATCCTTTTTTTTTCAGTTCTTCTACTAGTTTGAACTTCGCCTGCGGAATGCAAAATATCCCCTTTGGATTCGTGACTCGGATTTCTTATTCCATGATCATAACCACTTTTGCTACAATATTTTTACCTGTGACGAATAAAGCTGATGCCTAATGATTCAAGCCATTATAGAGCTGTTCAAGGAGCGGTGTAGCGTCTGTTCCTTTTCTTAGCGTTCCGCGCAAGCGCTGTTTATATTGCATGGCGTGCTGACCCAAGGAGTTGGTCGAAAGGTTGTTCGACGTTGGTTTGCCTTTGTCGGTCCCACCGGCTATTTCAGCATTTAAGCGTTAGCATTATGACGAGTTTCACACTGGAAATAAAGCGCATGGCCGAACGTAATGACTTCAACATAAGTACACTGAGTTGCTGAAACCCTCAGCAGCAGCAATGTTATTCGCCTGAGCCTGAAGCCGCACAGGAGCATAGTGAGGTATGTGCCATTAGAAAACGGCCCTAATTCCTTCGTTAACAATGGACTGCGGGTTTCTCGTAATAAGCCCAGCAGAGTACGCCAATGTGCTGGGTCACCTAGACCGCAGCGGTGGCTTGGTGGCGTGGTCATCCACCTCTCATGGAGGAGTTTCCGGGTATGATCCCCAGTGCCACTTTGTACCCATTCGCGATACCTTGGCTGCAACATTTTCTTGGCGTGCTCGGCTCCTCTGGGGTGAAATACTTGTGAAATGAGTGTTTGACCTCACCTTGAACTGGAGAAAACTCTTTGCACCATGACGTTCTTCTTTGGCCGCAAATCTCCTTGCGCCATAAAATTTAGTTATCATCAAAAACTACCAGGGCAGCCGCGAAGGATTACAATTTTGATTAATCGCAAATGGCAAATCATATTGGGAGTGATGCAGGTTGATTTCAATTCGTAAAAAGGAAATGAATCAGTAATTGCCGGCGTGTAAAATTCTAATTTGCGGATTGGATGCCTGAACGGGTAGACCGGGTTTCTACTGTGGAGAACCTAGTGCAGTTGTTACAGGCACAGCTGTTTGAACGAGCCCTTATGGTGTTGTTCTGGGCCCAACCATTGAAGAAACTGAGCATGGCTTTAGGACTTCATCGCCAAGCCTCAAAAGCAGTGCTTGGCTTGGGCAGTGAAGGTCGTAGATGACGACATGCGCCATCTGCAAAATTCACTAGCTTTTCTGACTGCTGTTATGAGTACACTTTGGTATTGCTTTACTCTGGCTGATTCGCAGCAGAGCAACAGGCCCGGCTGATGGTCTGGGGAAATGTTATTCTTAATTTTATTTCTAAAGCTGTAGTCAGCTATTGCTGATTACTGTTCGAAGCACCCAAACTTCCCTCTTACGACTTCAATGGTAGTAATGCAGCATTGTGAACTGCTTACAACGGGCGCCGAGTAGGACATAGAAAGCTGCTAATCTTCCGCTTAGATATGTGTGGTCTATATGGTGTAGTACATAGGCACCATTGTATTGGAATGGTATTACTGTTATACTCTTGCGCGCTGTAAACAGCATGCACTGGTAACTGAATAATTATCCTCGACCAAACGTAAGGGATGCCACTGCTCTTTCATTCTACCAAAGGGCATCATTCACTCGCAGCATTGCAATTGCAACAATTTAAAGATCATCAATGAAATTAAAGTGTTGTTTGACTCAGAAAAGGATGAAAAGGAAATTGCACGGGCCTGCTACTGGCTCGAGCCAAGCCACCACCGCTGCCACGTGCAGATAGAGGAGAGTTAAAAGATCAGAGGAAGTAGAGAGAGGAAAGGAAAAACGCGCGTCGCAGCAAGAACTGCGTCCGCCGGAGCGGACGCTGCTCAAAAAACAAATAAGCGGCCGGAGCCGCGCTCGCCAAAGCGAGAACAGATACACACAGAAATGAAAGTGTAGAAATGGCATTATATATATGTGGGCGCGCGCGCGCCGTGCGCGTGTGTGCGCGCGTGCGCGTGTACTCGCGTGTGTGTGCGCGTGTCTGCGTGCGCGTGAGCGTGCGAAATTGAGGAAAGTTTCATTTAGGTATATTTTGCGAGTCGACGTTTCGGACAAAGAATGTCTTTTTTCAAGTTTTGAAAAAAAAAAAACAGGCTCTGACCGAAATGCGAGTGGCAATAAATGTTTGCCTAAATGAAGCGGTTCTCAATGTCGCATTTTACCTCTAGCAACCAAGTACGTTTACCTTTTTGTGCTCGCTCTCTGTCTCTGTTTCTCTCTCTCTGTATATATATATATATATTGCCACGCGCCTAACGCGCCGCGCGGCCTCCGCGCTGAATCGAAGACGACGACGAAGCGGCGGTGGACTCTCGCGACGCGCTTGTTCTGTTTGGTGTCGTGGAAGCTGGCTCTATAATTAAAAGAAGGCTCCCAGTCTTGAGTTCTTGCCGACGCCTACCTTCGCGGCTCCTCTGGTCGTGACACTGGTGGAGGTGCGACCGATGCTCCCTACTCCTGAGGACGACTCGACGCGCCCGCCTCTTGTGACCACCCCCGTCCATCGTGCCAGCCGGAGGATCCGAGGCCTGTCCCCCGAGCCCTCCCTGTTGTCAGCGCGCCTTCAACTACCATTCCACTCATGGCGACGCCACTGCCCGCCCTGCCTACGACCGTCCCTGCAGCCTGCCCCACCTATCTCCCCCTTCAGACTCCACGCACGCCTAAGCCCTTTCACGGTGACCTGTTTGAAGATGCCTAAGACTGGTTGGCTCACTACGAACGGGTCGCGACCTTTAACTGGTGGGACGACGCTACAAAGCTGCGTAACGTGTACTTCACCCTTGAAGACTCCGCACGAACGTGGTTCGAAAACCATGAGACTACTTTCTGTACGTGGCCGGACTTTCGACGTCAGCTCCTGAGGACGTACGCCAACAGCGACCGCCGGGAGAGCGCAGAGCGTACACTGTCCTCTCGAATTCAGCTTCCCAATGTGGGTGTTGCCATGTACGTCGAGGATGTGACGCGTCTTTGCCTTCGCGCCGATCCGGCCATGCCTGAAGAAAAAAAGCTGCGGCACCTGATGCGCGGCGTAAAAGAACAGCTCTTTTCCGGCCTCGTGCGGAACCCGCCCAACACCGTCGCGGAGTTTCTGGCCGACGCCGTGCACATGGAGAAATTGCTGCAGCAGAGATCCCATCAGTACGACCGGCAACTGCGTCAAACTCCGACTCTATCAACGTTGGACCGGTTCGACCATGAACCCAGGCCGAATCCGGACTCCCTTCGCAAACTCATCCGTTCCGTGGTCCGCGAGGAGCTGCAGCACCTTCAAGCCACCTTTGCCCCTCGCGTCGATTCCGTCACCAGCGTCCTCCGCGAGGAAGTCCGGCAGGCACTCAGGGCACAAGACGCTGCAGCTGTGCCGGCGCCGCAACCGACCCCATACGATCCCGCGCCGTACCCGACTCCTGTCCAGCCAGTCACGTACGCGGACGTCGTGCGCCGCGCGGCCCCACCTCCTGGGCATTCGCCTTACACCGCACCATTGGTCGCGGTGCACTCTGCCCAGCCGACTCCTTACTGGGCGGATCGGCGCCAGGCACCGCGGAAGACTGACCTCTGGCGGACTCCGGATCAACGCCCGCCCTGTTACCACTGTGGTGAGGCCGGCCATCTCTACCGGCGGTGCCCCTATCGCGAAATGGGACTACGCGGTTTTTCCATCGACAGCCCCCGTCCACGCCCTGGAGAGCGCCCTCAAGACATCGCTGAGTATGTCACCCGCCAGCGTAGTTCACCGTCTCCCCCGCGCCGCGAGTCGCGATCGCCCTCTCCACGCCGGTCTTCGCCCTCTGGGTCCCGTTTCGCCCCAGGACAACGTGGTTCCTCGAGCCCTCGTCGGGAAAACTAGCTCCGGCGGCCTTTGGAGGCGAGGCCGCCGAACGCCGTTCCGACGCAAAGCTTCCACCGCCGCAGCAACTGAATCGCCCCGACGTCGCACGCCGCATCGCTGCACAGTTTTCCCCGACGCGCCTTTCGTATCGCCGCGATGCCGCAACCCCGATCGCCGACCCGCTTCCGCCGCCGCACCGACCCAATCACCCCGACGCCGAACGGCGCATCGCCGAAGAGTTTCCCCCAACGCACCACTTGAATCGCTCCGACAGCGCAACCCCAGTCGCCGACCAGGTTCCGCCGCCGCACCGACTGAGTCCTCCACAACAGCCATCGACGGGCCGTGCTGAAGGCAGGGTCTCCTTCGATATCCCCGTTCTCGTCGACACAAAGGAGGTCAGTGCGTTGGTCGATACGGGCGCAGATTACTCTATCCTTAGCGGACGGCTTGCGACGGCCCTGAAAAAAGTGACGACACCCTGGGACGGCCCCGACATACACACGGCAGGCGGACATCTGGTCGCACCACTCGGCATGTGTGCGGCCCGGGTTACGGTTCGAGGCTGCACATTCGTTGCCACTTTTCTCGTTCTCCGCGAATGCTCTCGCGATGTCATCCTTGGCATCGACTTTCTTCGCGAGCACGGTGCTATCATAGACCTGCCGAACCGCTTGGTGACGTTTTCTACCGCAATGGCCACAGAAGAACCTGCGCACCAGGGTTCTCGGTCCGCCCTGCGAGTCGCCGACGATAACGTTACGGTGCCACCACGTGCCAGCATTCTCGCTAGAGTTACCTGCGACGAGCCACATAGGGGACTCCGGGTTGTCGAGCCTAATGTCTCCCTCGTACTCACTAAGGGGGTTGCGGTGGCACGGGGCCTTGGATCCCTTCATGACGGTTGTACAGAGATCCTTGTCACCAACTTCTGCAATGAGCAACGACATCTGTTCCGTGGCACAGCCATCGCTTACGTCGACCATGTTCAGGAAGTGGCCGAATGCTTTGCTTGTGCGGAGGACACACCTGGAGCTGACGCCGAAGCGGTCACCAACGTAGACATAAATCCAGGCCTTCCACCGACGGAAAAGAGGCAACTCCAGGACCTCTTGCGGCAGTTTGGTGCGTGTTTCACGTCGTCGTCTAAAGTGCGCCAAACGTCGATAGTTAAACACCGCATTATCACGCATGAAGGAGCCCGACCCATCCATCAGCAGCCCTATCGTGTGTCCCCTCGTGAGCGAGATGCTATTCAAACACAGGTCGAAGAGATGCTCACAGACGGCGTCATCCAACCGTCAAGCAGTCCGTGGTCGTCTCCTGTCGTCCTCGTGAAAAAGAAAGACGGGACACTACGGTTCTGCGTAGACTACAGGAAGCTGAACAGTGTGACCAAGAAAGATGTGTACCCGCTCCCGCGTATCGACGACTCCCTCGACCGACTTCGTCAAGCCAAGTACTTCTCTTCGGTCGACCTCAGAAGTGGTTATTGGCAGATAGAAGTTGATGAGAGGGACCGCGAGAAAACCGCCTTCATCACACCGGACGGGCTGTATGAATTTCGTGTCCTCCCATTCGGGCTCTGCTGTGCTCCTGCCACGTTCCAAAGAATGATGGACACCGTTCTCACCGGTTTGAAGTGGCAGACCTGTGTTGTTTATCTTGATGATGTCACCATTTTTTCCGCAACGTTCACGGAACATCTGCACCGCCTCAGGACTGTCCTCGAAGCCGTTCGATCCGCCAACCTCTCCCTCAAACCAGAAAAATGCCACTTTGGGTTCACCGAATTCAAGTTCCTCGGGCACGTCATTAGTGCTGACGGAATCCGCGCTGACCCAGAGAAGCTTGCTGCCGTTGCTGCCTTTCCGGTTCCCGCCCACAAAAAAGCAGTCCGACGCTTCCTGGGCCTGTGCTCCTACTATCGCCGCTTCATTAGAAACTTCGCCCAGCTCGCCAGCCCCCTGACACTCCTAACCCGTGATGACACGTCATTTTCCTGGGGCAACGAACAGCAGACTGCCTTCGACGAGTTACGACGCCGACTCCAATCACCGCCCATCCTGGCACATTTCGACGAAGATGCTGACACGGAGGTGCACACGGATGCGAGCAACGTCGGTCTTGGCGCTGTTCTAGTACAGCGGCAAAATGGCGTCGACAAAGTAATTGCCTACGCCAGCCGCGCACTGTCGCGCGCTGAGTTGAACTACTCTACTACGGAAAAAGAATGTTTGGCGGTAGTCTGGGCCGCCGCTAAGTTCCGCCCATACCTGTATGGTAGACCGTTTCGTATCGTCACCGACCACCACTCGCTGTGCTGGTTGAAATATTTAAAGGACCCTTGCGGCCGCCTAGCACGTTGGGCATTACGCCTGCAGGAATTCGATTTCACCGTCACCTACAAGTCAGGCAGGAAGCACACCGACGCTGACAGCTTGTCACGCGCTCCCGTCGAACCTCCTCCAGAAGGCACCACCGATGATGATAGCTTTCTTGGAGCGGTCAGCACGTCTGAGCTCGTTTCCAGACAGCGTGCCGACGCCGAGCTGGGTCTGCTCATCGAACATCTCGAAGGCGGGCGCCCTACAATACCACGCTACCTAGCTCGTGGACTATCATCGTTCTGCCTGCGGAGAGGGGTGCTTTATAAAAGAACTCTACTTCAAGTCCGACAACTTACCTGCTCGTCATACCGTCCGATCTCCGGGATGCAGTCCTCCTTGCCTGCCATGATATTACTGGCCCAACCTAACTTCAAGTGTCAAGCATTATGTCCGGACATGCCGGCAATGCCAGCGGCGGAAAAAACCCGCGCTCAAGCCTCCTGGACTGCTTCAGTGCATCGAGCCACCACAAATACCATTCGACAAAGTCGGCATGGACCTTCTGGGGCCATTTCCTCTCTCGTCGTCCGGCCACAAGTGGATCGTAGTCGCCACAGACTACTTGACCCGCTACGCTGAAACAAAGGCCCTTGCTCGAGGTACTGCCGCCGAAGTTGCCCACTTCTTTATGCACGACATCGTGCTTAGACACGGCGCCCCATCGGCCATCATTACTGACCGAGGCAAGGCGTTTACAGCCCGACTTCTACGAGACGTCTTAACGCTTAGCCATACTGCGCATCGACCAACAACAGCGTATCATCCCCAAACCAATGGTCTAACGGAACGGCTCAACAAAACATTGGCGGACATGATCTCGATGTACGTCGACGTTGAACACAAAACCTGGGATGAGGTCTTGCCGTACGTCACCTTCGCATATAATACCGCGACGCAGGAAACCACCCAGTTCACCCCGTTCCGTCTCGTGTATGGCAGAGAGGTCCGCATGATGCTAGACGCCATGCTGTCGTATGGCGACGCAGAGCTCCCCCCTGAAGCAGGCCACTTCGTGGAACAAGCAGAGCAGGCCCGTCAGCTGGCCCGTTTGCACATCACGGACCAGCAATCCGCCGATGCCCGACACTATAACCTTCGGCACAGGGACGTGCACTACGAGCCCGGCGATCACGTGTGGGTGTGGACACCCGTGCGCCGCAAGGGATTGTGCGAAAAGTTTATAAATAGGTACTTTGGCCCGTACAGAGTCCTGCGCCGCCTGAACAGTGTCAACTACGAAGTTGTACCCCATGGCACTGTGATCGTCGGCCCTCCGCGTCAACGGCCTGAAATTGTGCATGTAGTGCGCTTAAAGCCGTACTTTTCGCGTGACTGAGCGCTGCGTTCACGCTGCGTTTCTTACCTTTTTCCCCTTAC
This sequence comes from Amblyomma mixtum, assembly GCF_055824585.1. Classification (NCBI taxonomy): domain Eukaryota; kingdom Metazoa; phylum Arthropoda; class Arachnida; order Ixodida; family Ixodidae; genus Amblyomma; species Amblyomma mixtum. The sequence continues at coordinate 20,973,116 of NC_143020.1, read as the reverse complement.
CCCACGTGTGACCTTGACTCTCGCCGAATTTCATTTAGCGCACGTTGTATAGTTCACCTCACCCCTATTCTTCTTGTTTTTGCTCCTCCTCCTCTCACTGTACATACCCCATTCTACATCGAGACGATGTTTTCTTTCGCGGGGGGGGATAATGCCACGCGCCTAACGCGCCGCGCGGCCTCCGCGCTGAATCGAAGACGACGACGAAGCGGCGGTGGACTCTCGCGGCGCGCTTGTTCTGTTTGGTGTCGTGGAAGCTGGCTCTATAATTAAAAGAAGGCTCCCAGTCTTGGGTTCTTGCCGACGCCTACCTTCGCGGCTCCTCTGGTCGTGACAATATATATATATATATATTGTCACGTGCTGCGCATGGGCTCCGAGGAACAAAGAAGACGTGCGGCGGCTAGAAGAAGAGAAAGTCCAGTATCCCGCCGCCGGTGCACCAGGCTCTTCTCGACCTGCCTTGTAAATAGTATTTGTAAATAGAACCTGTAACAGTGTGGTGCAGGTGCTGGGTCGATCACCACGGACCCCTCTCGCAACCGCTGCAGCCGAATAATCGCCGGATTGCCACCGTTGCCCGTGCAAATGCCCAAGGAAGCCGACGCACGTCCGACCGGCGCAGCAACGTCCGCTTGGCAGCACTACCGTGAGCCGCGGACGTTTTCCGGGAAGGCTGGCGAAGACGTGGATGATTGGCTCACCAATTACAAGCGGGTGAGCAAATACAACGGCTGGGATGCCACTCTTCAGCTGGCCAATGTCGTCTTCTTTCTCGATGGCACCGCGCTAACTTGGTTCGAAAACCATGAGGCATCAATAACGAGTTGGGACCGCTTCATGGAAGAGCTCCGCAGCTGCTTCGGGGATACTGTTGCCAAACGAAAATGCGCTGAGCAGTCTTTGCTTCAGAGAGCGCAAGTGCCTGGAGAGACCTGCACGCCTTACATAGAAGAGGTCTTGAAGCTGCGCAAAGTCGTTAATCCCAGTATGTCCGACGAAGATCGCGTTGGTCATCTCCTCAAGGGCATCGCAGAGGACGTCTACAGCTTTCTTATTAGTAAAGAAAATTTAGACTCGCCCACGGATGTCATCAAGCACTGCCGCACCTTTGAAGCTCTAAAACTGCGTCGAATTACTCCCAAGTTCGGTCGCCTGCCTAACGTCACCACCGTCGCCAGCGTGGATTTCCACGAGCCTGTGAATGCGGCGACTCTCCCTGACGTCATTCGTCAAATCGTGCGTGACGAACTCTCCCGGCATCAAGATCTTGCGCGCCACAGTGAGGTCCCGTATGAGAGCTGTTCTCTGCAGGCGGCTTCCGCCTACCGCTCCTCCCCTTGGAGTTCTTCTGTCCAGGCCCCTACCAGTGCTACTCGCATTGATTACAGCGCCGCTCCCCGGATCACCCGCCCCGGCCCCAGGGCGCCAGCTCGTCCGCAACGCCACCTGCGGCAGCCGGAGTACGATGGTCGTTTCAACACTGGCTACGAGGAGTGTTATCCCGAGTGCCCCCCCCGACCCACCACTTTGTTACCGCTGTGGTATGATCGGTCACATCTCTAGATTCTGCCGTCGCCGGGGCCAGTATTCCCGCTCCCAGCGCCAATGGTCGTACCCTCGCCCGAGTTTCAATGCGCCTGTTCATGACCGTGTCTTCACATCGTCTCAGCGCCCATCCAGTTACGCGCCACCACGGAACGACTCCCCTGCCTCTGACCGAAGTCTGACTCCACCTCCGCACCGCTCTCGCCGCTCGCCTTCTCCCCAACGTCGTTCCCCACCGTCCCCGGGAAACTAGCGTGTGCGGCCGATGGAGGTGCGGTCGCCGGATCATCGATAGTGCCAATTCCTCTGCCCATTGTTATGTTAAGGAACCGCCTTGAAGTTTTAGTGGACGGTATTTGCGTCATGGCCTTAGTCGACACTGGTGCCACGGTGTCAGTGATGAGTTCAACTTTCAAGAAGCGTCTGGGTCGTAAAATAATGTTCGCTTGGGATCGTGCTGTTATATTCCGGGGTGTAGGGGGAGAATCATTGGTTCCGATTGGTATTTGTTTTGTGAATTTAGTGATCGCTGGCCACATGTTCCGAACTGAGTTCACGGTGCTCCCTCGTTCTACGCATGACATCATCCTCGGTATTGACTTTTTGCACCAGTGCGGCGCTACTCTCGACTTCCGCAGTGGTGGCATATCGTTAAGTCCTGGCCTTCGGTCAGCTCTCATAGAAGACTCGCCAGTGGTTGCCCAAGTGTTTTCTGTCTCTGAAGATACCGTCGTTCCAGCAATGTCTGCCATATTCGTTCCCGTTGTGTCCTCGAGCACGATTTCTGATGCCTTCGATGCTGTGGTGGAACCTTGTTCCCTTAACTGTGCAAAGAAAAGTGTGCTAGTACCCCGCAGCGTCGTCCATGTGACCAAGGGCCATGCCACTCTTTGGACTGTCAATCACTCCAACGAACCTGCAGTATTGCCATGTGGTTTAAAACTTGCTGGCTTTGAAGAACGTTTTTCTGTAGCAGTTGCCGCGATCACTGACAACGTGTCTCCTCCAACTAGACGCCGCGATCTGAGCGACTCTCAATTCCTAGCAATGGTCAACAAATCCCTACCCACTAGCGACCGCCAGGTACTAGTGGCCGTTCTTATGAAGCATGCTGACGTGTTTGACTTTGGTCGCGACCAACCACCGCCGATTCCAGCTTCCCGTACCCATCACATGATCACTACTGGATCTGCACAGCCGATTCGACAGAAGCCATACCGCGTCTCGCCTTCCGAACGTCAGATAATCGATGAACAAGTCCGTGACATGTTGCACCACGGCATCATTCAGGAATCTTCAAGCCCGTGGGCTGCTCCAGTGATCCTTGTCAAAAAGAAAGATGGCACTTGGCGATTTTGTGTCGACTACCGCCGGCTTAACACTGTCACAAAAAAGGATGTTTACCCGCTCCCGCGCGTCGATGATGCCATTGACTGCCTCCACTCAGCCTCCTACTTTTCCTCGGTGGATCTACGGTCCGGGTACTGGCAGATCCCGATGCACCCGCAAGACAAAGAGAAGACAGCATTCGTGACACCTGGCGGGTTGTATGAATTTAATGTTATGCCTTTCGGCCTTTGCAACGCTCCTGCCACTTTTGAACGATTTATGGATACGCTTTTACGTGGCCTGAAGTGGCAAGTTTGCATGTGTTATCTGGACGATGTTGTTATTTTTGGTAGGACCTTCGCCGAACATAACAGCCGCTTAGTCATAGTCCTAGACTGCATAGAGAGAGCGGGCCTCGTGCTGAACTCGAAGAAGTGTCGCTTCGGTGAACGCCAAATTACTGTGCTTGGTCATCTCGTTGACAAGGATGGCGTCAGACCCGACCCGCAGAAGGTTGAAGCTGTAAGCAGTGTCAAAGAACCCAAATCAGTGAAAGAGCTCAGGAGTTTTTTAGGACTTTGCTCATATTTTCGGCGTTTCGTTCCCAAGTTTTCTGATTTAGCCTACCCGCTTACAAGTCTCCTGCAGAAAGACACCCCTTTCCACTGGACTAACGAATGCGACTCCGCGTTTCGGCAGCTCAAGTTTCTCCTCACCTCACAGCCAATATTGCGTCATTTCTGCCCGACAGCACCGACTGAACTCCACACTGACGCCAGCGGCATCGGCGTGGGTGCTGTGCTTATCCAACGCCATGAGGGCAATCAACACGTTGTCGCTTATGCAAGTCGCACCCTCAGCAAGTCGGAACGCAATTACACTGTAACAGAGCAAGAGTGTCTCGCCGTTGTTTTCGGCGTACAACGGTTTCGTTCGTACCTTTATGGACGTGCTTTTACAGTCGTCACAGACCGTCACTCTCTGTGCTGGCTGGTCAATCTACGCGACCCCTGCGGTCGGTTGGCCCGCTGGGCGTTACGCCTCCAAGAGTTTAACTTCAAAGTGTCTTACAAAAGTGGCCGCCAACACGCCGACGCAGATTGCCTCTCGCGGCTGCCGCTCACGGTTACTACTTCCGATGATGAAAACTTCGACGACTATCTCGCTGCCGTTTCCCAAGAGTTTCCAGATCTTGGCACTTTCCAGACGGAACAACGCAAGGATCAGCACTTGGCGCCGCTTTTTGCCGAAGCCCGTGACCCGACATCCGCAAGCCCTTTCTGCATTCGCGACGGTTTACTCTATACAACGAATTACTCGCCTGGAGGTGCGCGCTTTCTCCTCGTCGTTCCGGCTACTCTGTACTCCTCTGTTCTGCAGGCAATGCACGATGACGTCACGGCTGGGCACTTGGGGTTTGCCAGGACCCTTAACCGCATCAAAGAACGTTTTTACTGGCCAAAAATGCGTCATATGGTTCAGCGCTACGTGGCCACCTGCGTGCAGTGTCAGCGGTTCAAGCTTCCCACGACTTCTTCGCCTGGACGCCTGCATCCTGTGCCACCTCCAAGCACGCCATATGAACAAGTTGGACTCGATCTGCTCGGCCCGTTTCCCCGCTCGTCCAACGGTAACCGCTGGATTATAGTGTGCGTTGATCACCTCACCCGTTACTGTGAGACCACCGCCCTACCTTGCGCCACCGCTGCTGAGGTCTCGCTCTTCCTTCTTCGTGCTGTCATCCTCCGGCATGGACCTCCTCGAGTTGTTATCAGTGACCGCGGTCGCCAGTTTACGGCAGACATTGTGGAAGAGCTTCTGCGTCTTAGTTCATGCCATTTTCGCCACTCGACGCCGTACCACCCCCAGACTAATGGACTGGTTGAACGTACCAATCGGACACTCACGACCATGCTGGCCATGTATGTCGATTCCCGCCATAAGAACTGGGACGACGTGCTTCCCTTCATTACATACGCCTATAACACGTCGAGGCATGAAATAACTGGTTACAGCCCATTCTTCCTCCTTTATGCCCGTCCGCCTCGAAGCTCCCTCGACAGCATCTTACCTTTCTCTCTCGACACCGAGCCTTCTATTGCCAACACTCTGTGTCGCGCTGAAGAAGCCCGTCGGATTGCCCGGATACGCACCTTGGCATCACAGCATCGCTCTAAGCAGCGTTATGACCGCCGGCGCAAGGATGTCTCCTACCTGCCCGGTGACGTTGTATGGTTGTGGACGCCCCTACGCAAGCGTGGTTTATCAGAAAAGCTGCTATCCCACTACACAGGCCCGTTCATCATTCTTGCTCGCCTCAATGACCTCAACTATGTCATCTCTCCCCAATCAACGCAAGGACGCCGCTCAAGGACAACCCAGGTCGTGCATGTCGCACGGCTGAAGCCATTCCACTCTCGGGACCCCGATTGATTGACTGGCCCAGAGGGCTTCGTCTGCGAACGGGGAAATGTCACGTGCTGCGCATGGGCTCCGAGGAACAAAGAAGACGTGCGGCGGCTAGAAGAAGAGAAAGTCCAGTATCCTGCCGCCGGCGCACCAGGCTCTTCTCGACCTGCCTTGTAAATAGTATTTGTAAATAGAACCTGTAACAGTATATATATATATATATATATATATATATATATATATATATATATATATATATATATATATATATATATATATATATATATATATATATATATATATATATATATATATATATACAGAAGCGAACCGCCGCAGAAACCAAAGAGCAAAGGGGAATTTTTAGTATTTATTTTTATGTGGTGTTGATCAGTGACGCATATCACTGAATACGTTGTCGTTTAAAGATAATTAATTAGGAAAGTACAAGACAAAACAATCACATTTCGCCGGTTGGAACCGAACCCGCGAGGTCGTGGGTGCTCCTCTTTTATCACTTATCGCTGCAACGTCTAGTCCGCTTATTTACACTTTCAATCCTTAAATTCTGGAAAATTGATTGCGCCTCATGTCCTCTAATGAGTGTAGTCGTATTATTTTCGCCGCATGCTAAACGCAAGTAGGAAATCTTCATACTTGTCAGATTCGATAAGAATAATAAAACATTATTGCAGCACAGAGAATAGTCCCAAGGAAAAAAAAGATTTTGTTTGGGACAGTTGGGGCATTTGTAACGATACTCACGCTCTAGAAAACGCTTATGGGAGACAAATGGAAAGACGGCCATAGTGTGATGAGCCAACTCAGAAGTGAGGCTTGGTTTCATACGCGGTTTCGAAACAAGCTGCACAGTATAGGAAACTGAGAGCATCCTACCTCAGGTGCAACAGGTTAGCATTATAGAAACCCAGATACCGAGGACGAAATTAGGTAATTTAGTTCCTTAAATGCACACCGAATGTCTTTATGCAGGAGAGCTGAAATTTCGAGCTAGGCAACAAAATTGCTTTCGTCTATAGAGCACATTTTATCTGAATACTGCCTTGCATTCAATATAATCGCATACACAACCATGCCACGAAGTTATTCGATGCATGGTTCTGCTAACACTTCATGGCGAGCGAATTTTGCACAAGATTGTTGGCAGTAGTTTCTGTTTCGATTTCGAAAGACATCGCCATATACAGAAGCTGGTGATGAAATCCTGGAGCTGGATGCATTCTCGTAAGATTGGTTGTGGCTTCGCTTAAGGCAGTCTGCGCACCTGTGCGCTGGATGAAGCATCCAACAGCGAAGGAAACGTGGACGAGTCTGCTTTTTGCGCAAAGACAGCTTCTTTCGCGTCTCGAAACTGCATCATATTATTCAGCACCTGGACGTGAATTTAAAGGACCGGTTGCCGATCGTGCTCCTACGAACTAGTATCGCTTGCAGGCATAGTATTCTTTGTATTTTGTCGACACCATGTCAAAACAGGATGCAGAGTTGCATACCGCAGATTACGGCAGATACACTGGACTTGATGTGCAGGGCATTCAGCCGGAGCTGAAAACAAACTCACTCTGTATCTCTAGCGGATGCTGGCACGACTATTCAGGCCTATGTGACCAATCACTGTTATTGGTGTCTTGCCACGTGAATATTTTTATTGCTTATAGGGTGCATAAAACGAATTCTGTTCCTTTATGGCCTAGTGGAAAGTTTCTGTGAAATAAAATTATGGCTGAGGCTTAGCTAAGGTTAAGCCTAGTCAGATGCGAAGCATATTGGTGGCTAGGCTTGGTAATACATGGCTTTCCTTGGTTGCATACTTGGTCATTTTAATACAACCACTAGAAGCCTTCGTCGTGGGGGAAGACAACGGCATGGCTACAGCGGAACGCCGACTAACCCCGAGACGCGCGTTGGGTGAGCGCCTGGATTGCCACGGAAGCCGCGTCTGCCTGCCCGGTGGAGCGAGCGTTTCACCTACACCGAGTGTGAACGCGCGTTCGAAATGCGCGGGAATGCCGCTCGAGGACATTCCGGCGTCTGTGCGATGGCATCGTCACGACGACGTCACGGTGTCACGTGGCGTGACGGCTAGGGGTCCCACGGCGACGGCGCGAGGTGGAGGCCGCCTCTCTCATCCGATGTCACGTGGTGCGACGTCACGGTGTCACGTTGTGTGACGTCACGGCGTCACGTGGTGTGACGTCACGGTGTAACGTGGTGTGACGTTACGGTGGCACGTGGTGTGACGTCACGGTGCACGCGGTGTGACGTCACGGTGTCACGTGGTGTGACGTCTAGGGGTCCCACGCCGACGGCGTGAGTGGTAGCTCTAGCAATATGCTTCGCATAATAGTGAACAGGGGATTATCTGCCGGTCACGGTGATCAAAACAGGCAGCAGCATGTGCGCAGCAGGATAGAAGAGCGAACAGACGGGCCAACCTCAGCGCGAGACTCGCATACTGGTCAGCAGCGATGACGATGAAGTGCGGCAGTGCTGAATGGTCCTCATCTTCTTCCTTACAGTGGCCTAGGAGGGAAAGAGTAACAACCCTGGCGAATTACGGTGAAGAGACGGCCAGACAATTGGTACTGCTACCGTGGATTTCCTCGTCACCACGGCGGTGGCGGTCCGAGGAAGGCATGACCAGTGGAGTGGAGTAGCTCAAGTGAGATGTACGGTGACCGACTCGAAGAGGTCCAGGGTACTTGGAGTTAAATTTGCTGCGGAAAGGAACCCAAAGCCAAGCGAAGCAGTCAATGACGAACGTTGGGGCAGGCTGGTCGTGGTCTTGGTAGCCTTGGCTCTCGGAGGTAAAAGTATGGACCAGCTGAAGGGACTCCTCAGGCTTATGGGCGATCTAAGATGGAGCAGTGTACCGAGAAGCGTCACGAATGTGGGGTAAAATCGCGTCGAGGGCAGCGGCGCTTAACGGCCGTATACTAAGAGAATATAGAGAAATCTACTGTGCATTGATGGACGGCAGTTTAAGCAGAAGTTACAAACTGCAGAACCTTGTCCCTGTTGTAACCGTCAGAAGCAACGTGCGTAGCGAGTACGTACCCTAGAGTGGTGTACAATCACTTCTAGATGCCGTTTGTTTGCAGGTGGCACGTTTTGGTCGCACGGCTAACTGCTAGGCAAGCTGAGCGCATTCCCCCAATCACCTTCGACATAACGAAGCTCTATAATCTGACTGTGGCACACTGAAGCTACCTATATCCCCTAGGCGCTCTCGAAGTGGGTATTGACCCCGGGCGAAACAGTCTAAATAGGAGTAAGCGACGTCAAACCTGTCGGGCAGGATGTGCGGCGCTCTCCGTATAACGTGCTAGGCGGTCGAAGGCTACTCGCCGCGGTGGCTCAGCGGTATGGTGCTCGTCTACCGAGCCGGAGTACCCGGGTTCGAACCAGACCGCGGCCTCCGCGTTTCGATGGAGGCGAAACGCAAGAAGCGTCCGTGTGCTGTGCGATGTCAGTGCACGTTAAAGATCCCCAGGTGGCCGAAATTATTCCGGAGACCTCCACTACGCATCTCTTTCTTCTTTCACTCCTACCTTCCTCCCTTCCCTTACGGCGCGGTTCTGGTGTCCGCCGAGATATGTGACACAGATACTCCTCCGTTTCCTTTCCTGAAAAACTAATTCACCAATTTATCGAAGGATACACTGACCCATCGATTACTGGCACTCGAAAGCGCAAACGGTACATGGCAAATGCTGCAAAGGGATTGCCGAGCCGTAAAGTGGTGCCTTCCGTTATTAATAGCCTATACACGAGCGAAGCTACCGGCGTTGAAAATTTCGCATCCCACGCCAGTACTCATGGTGACGAAGTGGATATCAGGTTTTGAGGACGCCGGTATGAGCGCTTTCCGGTTCAGCGCGACGGCAGGCAAATATTGATACGTGGCGGCAATCCAAGGAGTAGAGCGACATGATGACCGATTAAATATGATTTGATTGGCTGCGGGCCTAGCGCGAGCGTTCTGTCCCGCGCCACAGCCCGCTTCTTCGTCATCTACTTTGTAACATTACCCTGGGCCACCGAGCGATCGTCCCGATCGATTGCGCGAATTCTGAAGCATGAGCTCACAGTGAGAAAGGACAGAAGGAGAGGAAACGGTTGCCACCACGATGGATGAGATGGTCTGATGAAGAGTTGCCCCCGGAGCTTAAGGGCTAGAGGTTCGGTCGCCCAGGGCCGAAGGTCAAGGTTTATAGACTCGCCGTGCAGCTTGGGCGGGGGTGCTCTCTTGGTTCTTGTCGTCGTCGGGTCATAACGTGTCTGGTACTGGTCGCCGTCGGGTCATATCGGGTCTGGTACTGGCCGCCATGTCTTAAGTTCGGGGCTGGGGACGGGGCTGGGTGGAAAAGTGGCTGATTAGTTCTGGTGAAGTAGAGCTGGGGAGAGCCGGGCGGCGGAGTCCATGTCCCTTAGGCCGACGACCAAGGCGAGCAGAAAGCGGCGATGCTCCTGGGACTGAATGACGATGCACCCAGCACCTGCACCAAATGATACGTGGCGGCAAGCCAAGGAACAGAGCGTCATGATGACCGATGAAATATGATTTTAATGGCTGCGGGCCTAGCGCGAGTGCTCCGTCCCGCACCACAGCCCGCTTCTTCGTCATCTACTTCGTAACAATATTTTGGTTCGAAACGAGAGAAGGAGGAGCCTACGAAGCTTCGCCATTAATTTTTGACGGCGGTTTTGAATACTCAGTGAAAGTGCGCAGCTTAATAGGGCCAGGTAAAAATCTACGGTTACAGAAGATATGGCCTAGTCTTTTCTACCTGCAGGCACCAAAGCGACATTTTTTAAGGCTGTGTGAAAGATACTGGCGTGTGAGGCAGACGAGGAACTGGTGCACGCGACTCAGGTGGTTTTCAAATCGGTTGAAAAGACGACGACGCCGTCCAGATAGCAAAGCTGATATACATTAGGCCGAACAATGCGTACTCCATCATTCTCTCTAACTTCACTACGGCGTTACAGCGACCGAACGGCATAACGTTCAATTCATTGATATCCTCTAGGGCGACACCGGTAGTCGGTTCGCGAGTAGCCGCAGCCATAGAAACTTGCTAAAACCTTTAGTGCAAGTGTAGGAAAGAAAGAAATATTTTCTCCATTGAATCTAACGCATCGCCGGTGCGCTGGTGCGGATACAAATCCCTACGCTTAATCTTCTTGTGGCGGGGATAGCCCGAGGAAACTCGTATGGACCCATCCTTCCTAAAATGAAAAACAGCAAACTACCAGGAATTGAAGGATTCCAGAATAACACCACATTGCTGCATGTCGTCGACTAGTTTAGCGATTACAAGGCGCGCAGATGGTGGCACGTGGTACGGACACTGGTGGAGTAGTACTCCGGTGTCGATGACGTGGTAGAGGATCGTCGTCCGGCCCTGTGATGCTTGCCTGGTGTCCACCAACGAGCGGAATTGGTACAGCAGGTCCAGATGCTGTCAGCGGAGATGCGGCTTCAGGCTGCTACCAGCAGTGCGGTGGGAATGGTCTCGATGAAGCAGATTGAAAGGCACATGAGTAGAGGTCAACACGGCATCTTGGCAATCAGGTGAATTATTGGCAGTATCAAGGTCAAACATGACGCTCGCAGCCTAATACGGCCAATGCACTTCCCACAAAGCAACGCTGCAGGGCACGAAAAAAATTGGTTACAAGAACGACGAAGGCGCCACGGCACAGGTAAAGGAATACGAACGGCAAAGAAACCTGGCGGCGGCGGCAAAAGAGGTTGGAAGCCAAGGCAGACCTGTGTCCTCGGGGGCAGAAGGTGCAGAGAAAGTACCGAGAACAGCGCTGATGGGTGGTATAACTGTGTCCTGATTGACGAGGAGCTTGGGTGCAGAACGACGACCCGTCGCGTAAAGCATGGTATCGGGCAGCACAACACACGGTACGGAGAGTTCCATCTGAGGACTGGCACAGTAAATTACGGCCTGATGATAAGGCGCCAAACTCCCGCCCAGAATGACGTCATTAGATGAAGTGGGGATGATGCAGAATTCGATAAAGTACAGAGCGATGACCATTACAACTGGGGCTGTGCAGACAGCTGTCGTCTGTAGATACTGGGCGGTGGCGATACGTCGTCACCTCACTAAAGAAAGGATTCAGTTTTACAGCGGAAGACCTGCTAGCTTTCTATAAACCATTTAAGAGGTACAATAGCCGCTGCAACGTCTCACATGCTACGCTTTTGATGTTGAGGCGTCAACTGTGAAGCGATACTATTAATGCGCGGTTCTTTTAATCGATACTAACCCGCGGCTCTAACTCACGCCATTCACGGTCTCTAATCGAATGCAAAAAAATACACGGGTGCCTTTCGTCTCTATCGAAGCGCGGCAAGCGCGCTCGGGGTCTAACTCTGGTACTCCAGCTCAATATAAGAGAGCACTTACCACTGAACCACATGGACGGACAAAGCCCAATATTAATATGTTGTTAAACAAGCAAAGTCCATCATTTTCAGGCACATTCCATAAAGCCGCGGGCTTTCAGTATCCAAAGCCTCCGCGCGTTCCTTTACAACCCGCTACTTGCCCATGATGTTGGATAAACGAGTTGCAACCAATGATGTTTGCCGTCCATTCTGATTTCAATTCACGTTATCTCTGATGCCAATTAAACAACAGTTAGTGTTTTCTTAGCACAACGAAATTGCGAAAGCGGGTACACCGAGAATAACTTTCTTGGAGCTTCTCAGCTCTGTAGATGGATGTAGTCGGCCCCGGCGGAACACAAAACTGGGCGGCCGAATAGGGCGTCGAAGGTGAGGCAGGGATTGACATTTTCATGCGGCGTCGGCAGTTGCTTGTGATGTGTCCAGAGGCTTTGTAAAGAACTGAAATTGTGCGACTGTCTGTTGTGCGCCATTTAAATGCAGCCAAGGGCCCGGGTCCAGCTAAACTGCAAAGGGAACGCTCCAAGGGCAAAGCATACGCACAAGGCGGTGAATGAGATGGCCGAGTCAGTGCTTTTGCAAACGACAAGGCAGCGAGAGGAGCTGGGTGAAAAAAACAGTAGGACCTCTAGCGACAAGGTGGCAATGGAACTAATTTAAATGAATGCAGTAGAACTGCCACCTGCCCGCCGCGTTACTGCTCATCGGCTCATTGGTCGAGTGATAGCCTGCCCCCCCAGAGAACCATCTATGCAAAAATTAGCCTTACGTGAGCTCGGGACGAACACCTAGGTCTTGTATTTGTAGCAGCTATATGCCGAGGGAGAAGGAAATCCCTTAACTGCTGCTGCACTGAGCCAGGAGTGTGGCGAGGGCTCTGCAGGATTTATGAATGTATGAAAGAGAAGGGGTGTTGGTACTTGTGCGGGTGGGGGTCTCTAAGGCCATCGCGTTATACTCTTCTTGGTAGGAGAAGCGCCGTCCAGTTTTTTTAGTTATTTATTATTAGCGCAGTAGACGCTTACGCACTTAGTGAAAAAGTAACTGTCGTGAATATTACGGTATAAGCTCTAAGTGTTGTCTAAAAACACAGTTTCATTGGAGAAGACAATAAGAGTCACAATGAGCTTGCCTTCACTGATGCGGACCGTCCTCAGTTTCCCCTGTGGTGTATGGAAGATGAGAACAGTTTCCCCTGCCGTATGCGGAAGATTGGAAGTTGGATCGCAATACAGGCGGCTGCTGATCATCTACTCTGATTCCAGCGTTTATCCCTGTAAATAATTCCTTATACGTGAATGCGCGCCGTTGGAATATAAAAAAAAATCGAGAGAAACCGTACCAAGCATAAACTTGCGCAATCTGGCTCTTACGCTTTATATGCGCTGTTTTGCATGAAAGTGCGTCTGCTGTTGCATTTTAAATTTCATGATCTTTAACCAAACCTATGTAATTTATCAAGATTGTAATATTTCTGACGACAGCAGAAGCACACAAGGGCACGTCTACTTGGCATGGTCATTCATTTTACATGATTAACAACTCACCTTCTTAACAGCTGCTTTTTGTCTTGTCAACGCACACTGAAAACAGTAATAGTTCTCCTCGAATGATTAATAATCAACTGATTGAATTATCTACCGGTAATCTTCTGATTCATATCTCAATCTGTTCGTTGAAGTTACGGTAGACAAAAATTTACATCTTATATTAATTATTCACAGTACTAGCAGACTACCGCGTACTGGTGGATACAGTCTACAGGTTCAGCATGTTTGAACATGACGCCGATTGTCCACAAAAGTGGAAGGTTCTGTATTTTTATTAACAAAGTAACACTGACGCAGGGTAATCAAATTTTGCGTGTATCTACAGATTAGAGCTTTCTAACGTCGAAAACGTTACTTTAACAAAAAATAAAATTTAATGAGGCATAAAAAGCCAAAACAAAGAAAGGAGGTGTCAGGATCATCGGCTAATTTTGGGAGTAACGTTCTTGCGTCCACAGGATTTGTAGAGCAGATTTCAAGGCCTAAGTTCCACCTCATTTAACTTGAAAACTGCAATTACGCATACCTTTTCGATGGGAAACGCCAACTTTGAATCGAATGAATACAAAAATTGAAATAGAGCTTTCTCGTTTAGATATGCGTATTTTGTAACCAGACAAGCATCGACGTACACTGAGAAGGCTTTAGGATTGATATTTAGGACAGGAAAAGTTTCGAATGAATTTCTCGCAGTGTACTTCTAAAGGAGCTCCGGAAGTGGCTCTCAGTAAAGTCAGTTTGCCTGGAATGACAAAGAAGGCTGCTTGAAGAATATACTTCAGCTATAATTCTTTAATGCATTTTGCAGAACCTAAATTTTCAGAAGTAAAATTTTGAATTTGAGCGTCGTCGAGCCTTTCTGAGCGGGAGGAGGCGCGAGGGTGAAAAAGTCAACGGAAAGGCCTGGCCAACTTTCACTCGCGATAGTGAGTTCTCTGTTGCATGTAGGAGGGTACGACTTTGCTCAGGTACTCGTGACAGCAAAATGCAGTGATTGAGAGAGTTTGTGTACTCTCTTCAGAAGATGTTTGAGAGCCGCTTTAATAAAGACTTTAAAGCTTGATTAAGAAAGAGTGACTTGAATTCGAACAAGTGCTATGTGGTATCCTTCGCTTCGACTGCGTGACACGATTCCTGGCCCCTCGCGTCAGCAGCACTTATCGCCGGATATTCCTAACCACGGTGTCTCTGCTATGGTTTGCCGCAGCAACAACGGGCTATATCTTGTCAGCCCTCTGCACGGGGTCTCGGCTTGGCGCTGCCCTCTATAGGGACCGAATCGGCACTTTCTTTCAGAACACTGAGCTGGCCGCCAGAAGCTCATGCCTCAGCAGAGCCTCCCTGAACAATATTCTCTCGCGTTCTTGATAACCAACTGTATCCTTCCTGTGAGCCCCTTTGTCTCTTTTCGTCGTCATTGACCTTCGCAGGGAAATGCGCACCCCATCGATCGACGGCTGCGAGTGCCGACTCGAACAGGAAGACGACGAAGCTCGATCTCACTGATTCGTGCTACCTACAACTGGTACTGAGCTGAGATCTGCCTTAATTTTATTGGGGTTTAACTTCCCAAAGCAGCTCAGGTTATGAGGGGCGCCAGTAGTGAAGGGCTCTGGAAATTTTGACCACCTGGGGTTCTTTAACATGCACTGACATCGCACAGCACACGGACCTCTAGATTTTCGGCTCCATTGAAATTCATCCACTGCGGCCGGTATCGAAGGGACAGCGCGTTCCATTCTGCAGTGCAATAGCGGATGTGGCTCCTCTTTCAGGTGCTGGAACCGACCGCAACGCAACGGCTTCAACTCAACGCTCCTTCCTCCCTATTCTAACCTCAGCCTTTCCACTGAACTGTTCTCCACTCTGAGGGAATCCGGCGCCAGGCTCTCAAACAGATTTCACTTTTAAGACTGTGATACAACGTTCTTCACAAAGAGGATGGACGGGATGGGCCGCTTCGTCCCGAAACGGCATGTTTTAAAACCATTCATTGCGACTACTTGTTTTATTGGTGCAAAGGCAATAATCCGGTGTTTCAGAGCTTAGCAAAATCGACTATTGCCGATGTGTGTCTGCATAAAATAAGATGCGGAAAATGAAATCGCATCAATATCCACGACTGGGGCTCCAACCCGCGGCGACGCGAACAGACCACTCCAAAGGTCACTGCGCGAGGCCGCTGGTCTATTGCCACAGTCTATTTATTCATGGAAATAGGGCCAAAAGGAGAGAGACATAGACGGGGGGAGTAAACATTCATTAAGAACAGAGTAACTCCCAGGATCGGGCTGGTCGGGGCACCTAGTCCAGCACTCCGCTCGCAGCAACTGACTTGCGGACCATCTGGATGGTCCAGGCTTGCTGGTGCAGATTTGCACCGATCAGGGCCTCCTCCCACTGCTCGGGTGGCGGGTGTGGCACTACTAACGTTTTGCCCGGTTGGACTTGGCATTCTCAAGATGTATGGTAGAGCGTGGGGCTTGCTCCGCACCAAGGACAGTAACTTGGGCATTCTGTTGGGCTGATAATCTTTAAAGTGCGAAGACGTGGACGTGTAATCACATTTCGGATAAGGAGAAGCTGAGCATGCTTGCAGTAGTCTTGGGCTATGGGTACCGAAGCAGCCGAACACGCCTCGTGTTATGCTGCACCACACACTAGCGATGCTAATGATGATGTTCTCAGGCTTAATGGCACTAGCGCTCTGCATTGCGCGGCGTCGTCTTGATCAACTTCCCTCTCTTCCGTCTGGCGGCAGTGCCCGATCATCGTCTTCTACATAGCACGAATGCATGTTTTACGCACATTCTCTATAGTTTTTTTTTTCAAGCACTAAGCTTCCCCCTCACGATTCTATTGATTCCTTGACTACATTACCAGCATAACGTTGTTTAAAAGAAGACCCCACTCTTTTCATTGTTTGCCACTATCCCGTCGAATGGATGTACAAACCTGCCCTTGATAAATCATTAAATGACTTTCTTTACAAAGTCCAATGACTTTTGACATTACGATCCTATGCCTTTCTCATGACTTTCTGGCGATTTTTTAATGAATTCCTAATGGCTTTGAAAAACGCATTGGCCACCGTGGTTCTAGTGTGTTCTTAATGCATGTTTTTCTAATGGTTTTTTCATGACTCCTTTATGTCCAACCTGCAGTTGCCAAATCCGATCCAAAAATGGGGTTGAGTATTGCAACATAAGAGGCAAAATAAAAAATTGAAGCCAAAAGAAAAGGAAAAAAAGTGTAGAAAAAACTGGCGGCCAAGACGGGGATTCGAAACGCCCTCCTCCAACGGCCCATCTGACCACGCTGACCACTACACCACACCACCACTTTATTTTTTTTCTTCAACATGGTATTTATTACAGGGATGTAATGTTCTATGTACATAAACTATATAAAAGCCATTATGAAAACAGTGTTAAACAATACATATTGAAAAGACCATGCACTAGAAAAGCGGCAATGCAGAGCACATCACTAATAGTGAGGGCCACTCCGGTTCGTACTCAGTCTGGGCATACACGTCTCTTAGATGAACAACCATTCGACTGAAGTGATCCTTTGTAGACACAACAGGTTCACAGTGTCTGTCCATCATGCGGGTTTTCCAGAGGCTGTGCAGTCCAATCAGAAAGAACATGTCCAGGGGTTCATCAACAAATGGCAGCGCACTGAGATAGCGAACAGAATGTGGAGTCAGATGAATTGTTTTTTTCTAAATGTGCGTTGCAGGATATCCCAGAAGAGTACTGTGTCTTTGCAGCTGATGAAACAATGCTCAATTGTTTCTAGTTCATCACAAAGGCGGCAATTAACGGTAGACACAAAAATGCCCTTTTTCTCTAACCATGTTCTAACGGGAAACGTACCGGTGTGTAACTTAAAGAAAAAGGTCTTTGTACATGGCGAGACTGGCATCTTACGTACTCTGTTGAGCACGTCATGCCCAGGTAAACCAAAATACAGAGAGCGGTACATGGGCGGAGGGAAGAGCATACTAATCAAATCCTTATACAACTTTTTCCTCGAAACTAAAAAAAGGAACTCAGGAGAAAAACGAACAAGTAGGAAACGGACAGCCAAATACACCTCTTGCATTATGCCCCACAAACACGGACGGTCACAAACATTGGAAGACACAATGAGGTTGGGTAAAACATGAACTAAATTTGTTTGCTGGAATCAACGTACTATTGGGTGTGTAGTGTCACGGAAAAACATGAAACGTGACACTATCTGTCGGACATACAGGTGAACTAGACCAAGGCCACCAGCGCTTACAGGCCGAAAAAGGTTAACACGCCTCATGAATTCAAAAGACGAATCCCACACAAAAGTAGCGAAAACCCTGTGAAAACGCTGGATAGGAAGTCTTGCGCAATGAATAATTTGCAGTACATAATATATTTTAGTGGCGAGAAACAGATTACAGGTGGTCGCCCTGCCAAAAATTGAGAGGCCATGGGGGACAAACGTTTGAGCATAGCGCTGAAGAGTTGACACGTGGTCTTTCCAATAATGTGCGCTATGCTTATAGGCACTCAAAGGGACGCCAAGGTACTTTGGTGGCCTGCATGTCCATGTTATACCAATGTCCTCCGTTAAACGAATAACCTCATCGATGCTTGGCTTATCAGTACAAAAAAACGCAAGGTCATCTGCATAAGCCAATACCTTCACTTCGTGGCCCACTATTCGGAAACCATTGACAGCTCTACTTTTTATAACAGTTATGCAAAGTGGCTCCAAATATAATGCGAACAAGAGCGGAGACAGTGGGCACCCTTGTTTCACCGTAGACTGAATTGGGACTTGTTGCGAGAGACAGCCATTAACAATCAAGCGCGTGGTACAGAATTTGTAACAAAGGCGTATGCCAGTAGAAAGTATTGAACCGAGATTGACGTGATTTAAAAGTGCAAAAAGAAATGAATGGCACTCTCGATCAAATACCTTTGCCAGGTCAATTTGCAGCATTGCTAATTGTTCTTGAGCGTCACTGCAATACTGCAACACCGTACGCGCTACATGTAGGTTAGATTGTATTGATC
The DNA here is from genome assembly GCF_055824585.1 of Amblyomma mixtum. Taxonomy (NCBI): domain Eukaryota; kingdom Metazoa; phylum Arthropoda; class Arachnida; order Ixodida; family Ixodidae; genus Amblyomma; species Amblyomma mixtum. Next base: position 20,954,766 of record NC_143020.1, on the reverse strand, counting down.
GTCCCCGCAAGCCACGTATTTGATGAGGCCCAATCAAAGTAGACATTGCAAGCTGCAGCCGATTCGTCAGTACTTTAGAAAAAATCTTATAATCTACATTAGAAAGCGTGATTGGTCTGTAGCCATCTACAAATCGATGTTTTTCCTTATCCTCGGTCTTTGGTATAAAGACAATATGACTTTTCGTAAATGACTGAGGCAGAAATTCAACATCAATACTTGTCTCAAAAATTTGGAGCAGGACAGGGGCTAGAACGGATTTAAATGCCTTGCAAAATTCTCCTGAGATGCTGTCAGGCCCCGGGGTTTTCGAAAGCGGCCAATGATCAATAGCATCTTGCAATTCACCCAAGCTTAAAGAGCCACTTATTGCCTTGCACTCATCCTCATTGAGTGGTTTTATCATGGACACCAATCGCGCTATATGATCATCATCAGCAGTGCTAGACGTGGCAGCAAACAGAGAGCTATAGTGGTTTTCAAAGTCAGTAACTATGACATCTGTACTTGTGACCAGGGCACCACCACAGTAGAACTCAGAAATTTGCTTGGCAGCCACATGACGACGCTCATCTAGCAAGGCCTGTCTAGTAGGCTCCTCAGAGTGCAGAGCACGGTTGCTGCGGGATCGTAAACGGGCCGCACGATAGCGTTCTGCACCAAACTTCTGAAGGTTGCACTTAACAGCACCAATTTCCTCTGTATAGAAGCCAGGAGCCTCACATTCAAGTGCATGCAGATTATAAAGACTCTGAAGTAACCGTTTCTCCTCACCATGCTTAAGATAAGACTTCACGGAGCCGATCTTAATAGCTATGCTTCGAACTCCTAGCTTAAACATCTCCCAAGCTGCAAATAATGGGACATCCATGACGAAGCAAGATTCCAAAGCGTTCATAACTCGCTGCTCAAAATGCTCATCATTTAGAAGCTCGGAATTAAGCTTCCACAGTTCCCACTGCGGCTGCAATTTGGGACGGGCGCATTCTCCAATCCGCGCAATGACCATAGCATGACCTGAAATAGAAACAGGCCTGACGTCACATGAAATGTGCCGTTTAAGGAGATTTACGGAAACGTAAATGCGATCAAGGCGTGAATGTGAGGCTCCTCTAATGTATGTGAAGGCGGATGACAATCCGGCATCAATTAAACCTGCGTTTTCGGTAATAGACAATAATATACCAGAGCTCTTATCGGCGTTTTAGTTAGGACCTGTGCGATCGCGTGGGTCGCACATACAGTTCATGTCCCCATGAAAACGTCATAACGATCACGTCCTAGGAGAGTTGCAATTGCATGAAAAAAACTGCTCGTTCAACCGGATTATTTCAAGCATACTCATTGGTAACCCTCCACGACTCGCCACAAACATGATAGTAAACCTATTGGAACTAAAAGGCCAGTAAGGATATACAGCGCATCAGGGGAGGAAATGAATCCTGTAAAAAGTCCAGTTCTTTGTAAATGTCCGTTACCTGCTGTAACATTCGGCTAAAATGAGTTCTGGGCAAAACGACAGGTTCAACGTTGCGGTCTTCATGCGCACTGTGCGCTGCGCTACCTTCTTGTTTCCCAACCTAACTCGAGCTACGCTACTTCCTGCCAACGCATATATAGTCCTCCTTGAATAGGACGCTGGAGAGTGCTTGCAGAAAGGCGCCGAATCAGACAGATGCCCCCCAAACGCCCTCTAGTGCCTCCAGCATTTAAGATTCACAAACAATTGTGTACTTAATTAGCATCTTAACCACACATCAGTGACACAAGCAGCTACACCGCGCTAAAGGCTTTCGCCTCACCGCACTTTAGGTCTACAAAGTGCCCCCCCTCAATTTTTTTCTCTTTCTCTGCTCTAGACGTGATTGTCTTGTGGCATACAGCTGACGTGGAGCAAAAGCATGGTGGCGTCGCTAAAGAATTTTTGGACATATAATCCTTTCGCATCAAAATTTTTACTTGCTTCTAGTTCTCAAGCGGCCAACCGAGCATAGATATGACAAAAACTGTGAATCAGCTTAAAGACGGGCTTCATTACTTAATTGCGGTGACAGAAGATCGAGTAAGCTGGCCGAGTTACGGAGGACCGAGCTCGTTTTTTTGTGAGGAAAGGTTCATAGGCACTTGATGTTGCCCCGCAGGTATTTATTGCAAAATTCGCAAGAAAAACATAACAGCCCAAAACAAATGTGAGAGGAAGCCCACACCAAAGCATAGGTTATCACAGGAAAAGCCGATTGAAACTCAAAGAAAAGGCAAAGTGTCTAGAGGATCTTTGAGGAAAACCAATCAAGAGATGATAAAAAATTGGGTCCAGCGTGCCTAGGAGCTTCAGAAGTGCTCATAGGTGGTAGGTGTCCAGGAGGCGGGAAAATGCGGGAGCTCTGGGAAGGAAGAGAAGGCGAGAAAACAAGAGGAGGAAAGGAAAAGAAGATCAATGGGTTAAAGAAAGCAAAAGGAGTTAAAAAAAGAACAGGCTGCAACCCGTAACTGGATGGTTCCACCATGTGTGCGAAGGAATCATTCAACAACTGATTGAAATCACAACAGAAACAATCCTGCCAGTTTGCATGCATCAGGCTTAGTGTGTTACTAATAAAGGAACATAAGGGGCCGAGTTCTGAAGATTAATGTCGGCGAAAACTATTCTGGTATCAACGAAAAATTGTTGGATTGCCCGAGATCTACTGTGATAAAGGACAGCAGGTAAAGGACAGAAGATCAGAGTTGAATATCACACCTGGGTTTTAGCGTGCAATGACGTTCTCAACTTCCCAATCTTTCAAAATGAGACCTGCGAAAAGTGACTGGTGAACTATTGTAGGCCTCATTTTACAGCAGTTTGATTTCAAGTGGCGTTCAAGAAGCCGCTATAAGCATTCCTGACTGTGCCACCCTCGTACGACACAGCATTTTTAGGGCCACACTCTTACCAGCAAAAGCCAGATTTTTCGCATATATTGTGCGGATAGCTAAGTTCCGGTTTATGACGCTTATCGGTCAAGTGGTCTACGGTCCCCTAAACCATTGCCAACACGGTCCCCACTTCGAGTTATTGATCAATTATCTCTCGCACTACCATAAGCTTGCCGTCCCGGTTAGCTGCTTTGGTAGAGCGACTGCGCTGGTGAAGCGGTGGTACTGGGTTCGAACCTCGGATCAGGACGAAGATTTCTTTACACTACGAAGTTTCTGAAAAAGCTGTATAACTTTCCTTTGCAGCTGTATGGCTGTGCTCGGGAGGATGTCAATGAGTAATTACTCCCTTATTATGAGGTGTGTGTTAAAATTTTTTTCTGTCATTAATTTGGTCTAATTATATGCCTCAGCAACCTAAAGCATCACGTTCCCTCCTTTCAGGTCTCTGAGAGAAGGCCGAGCTGAGTGATAGCAAAGGAATCGCTTCGCTTAGTTAATAAACTAAACTCGGAGTAACGTAGAATACAATTTACAAAATTTCAAAGACTCATGCCAGTTCCCCAGGCGCACTGAGGCACTTGTCCTGGTCGCTCGCTAAAAATAAATCTGCGCATCGGTTTTTGAAGCATTTTGGATTCCATTCGGTAGTTTTCTGTTCGGGGGCGATGTTGTACCTACACTCAACTCAGCATTCACTTGGCGGTATTGTTCAAACTGCTTTAAGATCTTCTTCTTGGCAGGAAATTCCTAGCGGACATTCTTGCGTGAAAGAAATACTTCGCAATAATGACGTCAATTGCGGATAGCAGCTTGAAGTCCATGGTAACTTAGCTTATGTGGCTGTTGTTTGCGGAGGCTTCATAATTTTGTATGCGCAAAGAGAACAGATATTTCTTTGCCGTCGGTGACAGCGCTGATGACTTTAGTTTATTCAATTCCCCGTGATGAGTGCCAGGAAAATAGATATAACACTGCCTTGCAGTTGCGTGTGCAGCATTAGTAATAGATGCACACTACTACATATCTACTCCATACTTCCACAGGCAGTCCTATTTACATCCTATTCCTGGAAGTCCATGTGATTTCTTTTCGCAACTTTTTTCCTGATGACAAAATTGAAAGAGAAGGTGTCTGCAAGCACAGAGACACCTTATAGCGAAGGCGGCAGTTGTCTTGTGTAAAGTACTAACCAGCAAACACCTCATAGGCTTTAACGCTAATTCTACCCAGTAACATACGTTAATACATGTTCCCACTTAAATGAACACCTGGATTACAAGCGAAAGCCATGGGACCGCGCCTAGCAAGCAGCACTAGCCGCGAGGTCAAAGGAAAAGGGCTCCTGTCGGAGGGTAACAGAATTCCTTGAAATCTTTCGATATAGTTTTTTCTGGTTATCTTCGTAGCTGCACTGCTCGGCGTATTGACCCTTTGCGACCATTGCAAGGGCCATCGCAAGGGCCGCCGTCAGCGAACGCTCTAAGAGATGCCGTACTGCGCCCGTTAGCAGGCATTTAAAGCAACCTACAAAGCATGTTTTACCATGCGTATCATCATCGGCATGGCACGGCGCAACGCGGGACAAATCTGCATCACTGCTTTTATGCTGTGAAAATGAACAGATTTGGGTCAAGACGCATTCTTCTGCGATACATGCTCATACCCTATCTACACGTTATATGTGCCACACAGAAAACTACGAGATGTGGTAGCTTTTCACACCGCGCAAGATATGTAATCCAGCGCTTGTGTTACGTTACTACTTATGAAGCTTAAATGTTTACTGGCGATAAATATTTCCGCACTCCTTGTTGTCAAGCTTTGGTTATCTAAAAACGATCAATGGTTGAAAAAAAAGTATGAACTCAGATGGCGACTTATGATAATGCCTGCAGTGCTATCTGCACTTCGGCGTTAAATTTTGCATGCACATATTACGCACGTTTGAAACGGAATGTTAGCTGTCGCAGCTGTAGTCGAACCTGCACAGGTTTCCTACCTGGGGCCCACTGCTGTGAAATATTAACACTGTCCATCTTGTCAGCGTGACTGTTCCTTCAGAAGTGTCGACGAACTGCGGCGGAGCCACGCACGAGCTTGACGCCTCTTCTCCCTGCCTAGCTTTTCATCATTTAGGCTGCGCCCTACCGCCCACGATGACATCCAAAGACCTGAGCAACCTGCGCCGCCTTCTGGTGCACGAGCTGACCCCAAGCTCCCTGAGATTCCTCGACGAAGTTATAGTCTCATGTTTTCCGCACTTGCAAGGTCTGGAGCAACGTAACGTAGGAAAGGCAATCGCAGACGCCGTGGAAGCACACCCATTGGTGGAAATGCGCCTCTGGTTCATCGCTCATATCCACTGTACGCTGCTTCCTACGGCCTGGATTCCAATGTGGGAATTTTACAGCCTCGCTGCAGCACAGGGGCTGTATGAATGGTCTGGACTGCTCAGGAGCATGGCAAGAGGGCTGCGACATCGCCAGTCCGCCTCTAACACCACCTTTGGTCATAATGTGCGCGGAAACGCCGTGTACTGCTGCTTGATGGCGGAAGAACCAGAGTGCCTCTCAGAGGAGCACAGTGTGGTGTACGTGGTGGTCTGGCCCGGCCACCACCTGCTCGCTTTTCACGCTTTAGGGAGAAATCTCAAGGGTCGAGTGGATGCCTATCTGAAAGACTCGCTGGGCGAAAACGTCGAGTGGTTAAGGACCGTTCCTCATGGAGACGTCGAAGCTGCTTTCCGTACCACGGCCAGGATAGTGGTGGGTTTATGAACACCACAACAGCAAGTTGACCGGCTCCTTCAGACACCGGCAAATTCATATGCAGGTGGCCTGGCGTCCCCTTCGATATCATTCAGTATACTGCCAGGCAAGTGTCTTTTTCTTATGATATGTTGCTTTTGTGAGAAAAGAAAATTGTTGGGGAATATGCCGGCGGTTGTTTATGGGCCGTGGTGCCTGTATTTGTAGACGTACTTCTCCCTATGCTCGCGGGCAATTTTGCCTCGAAATGAAACGAAGGCCTCCGGGGCGGAGCGTCATCATGCGTGCCATTGCGCAAAAGAAATGGAGAACACGATGGCGTGCCAGGCTGTCTGCTTACGCAGCATGTTCATTCAGTCACGGGGCAGCGCCGCCATGCATGAAATTTTTCGCTTAAGCAGCGTTCTGAGTAAATTAGTAGTACTCAAATGTTTTTTGGTCCACTTCCATCTTAGGAAGTGCAGAGTTGTGTTCGAAAAACGTCTGTAACAACGAATCCTCACACAACAGTGTTTTTGACGAGAACCAACGTCTACAAACGGGAATAGTATATTCCTGCATTCTGATTATGCAGTATTCTCTTTAAGATATCATATTTAATACATTTCATTCTTACTGTGACGAATATAAGCTGGAGGGAAACACAGTTCACCGGAATATTTGGAGCGACTAGTTGGTGAAATAAGCGAGTTCGAAAAATAGAAAGCCTGGTATACATCAGACGCAAGTTTCCTGGAGCCGTGCAGCTTAGTCTGATTTGCACAGGTTTTGCTCGTTAGCCTTCAGTACATTTTTAACTGCACAATCTGCCGTGTTGCTCTAACCCTATTATGTCCCAGGCAGACAGACGTACAGGCCCACTCGGAAAATTTTTGCGTGCAAGACACCAGCCAGTCTCTAATCGCTAGCTTTCTCTTGGCGTTTGGGAAATGAATTCCAGCATTCTTTCTGCTAGCATTTAAACTGACAAAGGTCACACCTGAGGCATTGCGTGGAAACACACGAGACAGGGGACTGTTGAGCGTAGATAACAAGATGCTGAAGTTACTTTAAAAAAAAAAAGCTATTAGATACAGGGTGTTTTTTGGGCAAGTCGGTTTCACAGACTGGAATAAGCGGCACTGGCAGAAGACGGACGAAGAGAGGACAAGACGAAGAGCTGCTGCTTGAAAAACAGAAAAACCTGCCACGTCGCTTTTTGACCTGATCAAATCCACTGAATCTCGGGTTGTGCTGGGTGATCGTTTCCTTTCCATTTAGATTTAACCACACAAAAACTAAGCGTCACATTTTCCTCTTTTTATGCTTACAATTGCTTTACCCCCTTTTATTTTACCGGAATGGCTCTAAAATTTACCGAGGAAGGATTTTTTTTCCTTTCGCACTAACTATACTGTGTTTAGGTTCACAAGCTTTGCCTAATATTAAGCTTGCTGTAAATTTCTGAATCTTCAGAGCATAACTTTTTGGGCTTCAGCGGGAAGTACAATATGCTTAAAAGTATTCTCCTTTATAACTTCACGTGCGTAGCGCAAATACCATATCACATGCCTGTCTAAACACACAAAAACCAAAAGCAGGTCACAAACCGGGATACGCCCGCACTGACTGTGCGCTTTATATGCGCCAAAAGATGATTTACAAAATATAAGAAAATGCAGCGATTAACCAGAGATGATGAAACAAGATCAAGGAAGAAAAATACGTGTGGTACCTACCTCGCTATCTACTAACGAAGCCGCACTAAAATAAGCGCGCCTTTTTATGTGGCACGTGGTTTCTAAGCTCTTAGATTTTGCGACAATTCTTAAATTAAAGAACAGCTGCTTGCTGCAATGTATGCGCCAGGCGATCTGATGTGTCAGTAAGATGCAAGATATTAACGTATGCCGCATTTTAAGTTGCAAATGCATTCTGGCCTTCCTGCTGTTGGTCATTCAGCCGGTATATATTGCGCGTGCACATGAAAGCACCAACTTACTGACCTTATCACTTTGTAATGAAAATGCTGTTGTTACGTTGGGAACAGAGTGGAGGCAAGAACACAGCACTGCTGCCCTGCCGATGCGCGACACTCTTGAGTTGGTTAAAATCCGATGACCCTATGAAAATCAGGCACACTTCTTTGGGCACTGGTTAATTTTGATAACCAGTCCCGTATTTTATAAATTATCGAAATTAATCACGAAATATTTCACACTTGATTGGCAAAGTTTATAGGGTAACCAGCTTGCTGTGATCTTATCATCTAAACCAAAACATTAAGGCGACATCTGATTACATGGTCTCTTCAATGCCACACGGAATGACAATTATTACGAATCTTTTTCTGTGTTTTTCATTTGCAATGTCATAACTGATAACTCAACTGCGCGTCGGGTGCATGCTGATTGTCTTTTAAATGGTCTCGGTACTGCCGAGAAAAGCATACAAGAAGAAGCGCGAATAAGGTTCAAGGTTGTTTACAAAGTTTCCGGAGCAGGAGTAACGCATCTCCATTGTATGCTGAATGTGTGGTAATTGCCGCCTTTTTATTTGATTTTTTCAGATATAGCACTATCGGGCGAGGACGACAACTCAGTTGAACCAACCTCCTTCTGTGAGGATTGTAAGAGGAGGTTCACTAAGAAATCCAGCTTCCCAAGGCACCGCCGGGAGAGACACGGTGCGGACTGAAAGGGCCTGGTAGGCTGCCATCAACGCATTATCACAGAAGACCAGGTGATTCCTTATTCCTGGAATTTCCGCGCACGTCACTAGATTTTGAGCAAAAAAACGATGATTGCGTTCGCGTTTTCAGACCACTGCTTTCATTTTTTCGAACGACGAGGTAAGGGGCTGAAAAGCTTCATTTAATTGCAATAAAAAGAAGATCCGGTCTTAATTTGCTGTTATGACCTCTCACAAAACCTCTCTGGGTCAAGCTAATGGCGAAGATGAAAACTGGATATCTAATACCAGCAAATGACCTCACCATAAATGCTCAGTCGTTTAAGGGCAGCTACGAGAAATTGATCAAAATAAATGCATCCCGGGTGCTCCATACGGAGGGATGCGAGAGTCAGCCAAGCGCGTAGAGCTTCTCCGAAGTCAATATCAGAGTTTCGTGCCTTTCACTTACTTTCGTCAAGCTTGTGACAAAACTATCTTCAGTTGGCGGTGAGGCCATCAGCACAAACTGAAGTACAGTTTAACCACGCTATGACAACTCTATTAATTCTGTCATTGCAAAGGATAAAGCTCAGTGTTTCCATGTAATTTCACACCCTCACTGCGGAAAATTGATGAATATATTTGAAACTAGCCGTCTCGGCATGCTAGCAAAGTTTCATCTGTGCTAAACCACAAAAAAAAAAGAAAATGAACACAACGAACGAGCTGAGCGGTTCTAAGTGGCGAAAGTTTAATGCCTTTAACTCTGATCTTTTGATGGAGTGAACGAATATTTCCAAATATTTAATGCAAGCACATAATGTGCATTCGTAGAGAGGAAACGAAAAACGGGGAATATATTTGCAGCACTTTTCATCTCAGAATCCTATGTTGCATTGCACACAGCATTAGTAATGAGGGCAAAAAATAAGTCCAACTGCACAGGACCTGCGTAGCCACCTTCACAAAGCTACAGCTGTCTAGAGGTGCAATATTCGTCTACCGATTTCTTGACATCGTTTCATACGAGGTGCTGCGATTCGTAACAGTTCTGGGCGTCATGGACAACCGAACAAATTGTCAAAAACCAGATCCGGCGATAGACACCGGTGAGCACAAGGACGGCGACTCAAAAGGCTGGTTGATCGCACAGGCACAGGAATTCTGTCGTTCTCAATGCAAACGTTGCGTGTCAAAATCGCCCGCGCATGCCCCGTAATGTCAGTTTCTTCCGAGGCGCGTTCAGAGGATAGTTATGGCCTTTTTCTCACTTTTATCTGAAACTCAGACAGGCATCGTTCTATTTCGATAAATGTACCGAAGCAACATTTAGGTTCGTTCATTGTTCTGATTGTTTAATGCTTGTGAAGTTTCCTGCTCTTATCACATCTTTCCCAACTATAGTCAATGAAACGTTTGAACATCGGCTTAGTTTTCAGGTCTGGCAATAAAGCGCAAGATGCCTTACCTAGGCCGCGTGATGAGGTGTTTTTATGTTCATGCAATCAGTGACAGCAGAGTTATGTAACAAACGAATTTATCCTTTTTTCAGTTCTTCTACTTGTTTGAACTTCGACCGCGGAATCTAAAATATCCCCTTGAGATTCCTGACTCGGATTTCATATCCCACGATAATAACAACTCTTGCTAGATTATTTTTACCTGTGACGAATAAAGCTGATGCCTAATGATTCAAACCATTATAAAGGTGTTCAAGGAGTGGTGTAGCGTCTGTTCCTTTTCTCAGCATTCCGCACAAGCGCTGCTTATATTGAATGACGTGCAGCCCAAATGAGTTGGTCGAAAAGTTGTTCGACGCTGGTTTCCCTGTGTCGGTCCCACCGGCTATTTCAGCATTTATGCGTCAGCAGTATGAAGAGTTTCACAGTGGAAATAAAGCGGTTGGCCGAGTGTAATGACTTCAACATAAGTACACTGAGTTGACAATATTGTTACGAAGTAGATGACGAAGAAGCGGGCTGTGGCGCGGGACTGAGCTCTCGCGCTAGGACCGCAGCCATTAAAATCATATTTCATTGGTCATCATGTCGTTCTGTTCCTTGGCTTGCTACCACGTATCAATATCCTCAGCAGCCGCAATGTTATTCGCCTGAGCCTGAAGCCGCACAGGAGCATAGTGAAGTGAGTGCCATTGGAAAATGAACCTAATTGCTTCCTTAACATTGCACTGCAAGTTTCTCGAAATAAGTATGGTAAGCCCAGCTGAGTAAGCCAATGTGCTCGGGTCAACTAGACCGCAGCGGTGGCTCGGTGGCGTAGAAGTTGGCTTAATTCCAAATGGTAAATCATGTTGACAGTGATGGAGGTTGATTTGCATTCGCAAAATATCTGAATGAGTAATCGCCAGCGTATAAAATTTGAATTTGCGGATTAGATGCCTGATCATGTAGACCGTGTTTCCACTGAGAAGAGTCCAACACATTTATTACCGACACAGTTGTTTTATCGAGCGCTTCTCGTGTTGTTCTGCGCCCAACCCTTGAAGAAGCGGAGCATGACTGCTATGACGTCACCGCCAAGCCTGAAGAGCGGTGCTTGGCTTGGACAGTTAAGGTCGCAGAAGACGGGATGCGCCTTCGGCAAAATTCACTAGCTTGTTTGACGGCTCTTTTGACTACACTTTGGTATTGCTTCACTGTGGCTGATTTGCACCGGAGCGATAGGCCCGGGCTTGTCTCCGGAAATGTTATCTTTAATTTCATTTCTAAGGCATTTATCAGCTTTTGCTCAATACTGTGCCAGGCACCTAGGTTTCCCTCTTACGACTTCACTGGTAGAAATGCAGCATTGCCAACCCTTTACAACGGGCGCCGAGTAGGAGATAGAAAGCGGCTAATCTTCAGCTTAGATGTGTTTGGTCAATTGGGTGTGCTACATAAGCACCACTGTATTTAAATGGTATTAATGTTAAACTTTCGCGCTGTAGTCAGCATGCACTGGTAAATTAATAATTATCCTCGACCCCACGTAAAGGATGTCGCTGCTCCTTCATTCTGCTCAATGATTGACTAGCACTTTACAAGTTCCACAATATAAAGATCATAATCGAAATTGTAGAATATAAACGGCAATCAAAATAAAAATTTAACGTTAGAAATAATCTTCATGATCTATTTATGAGCTATCATATGTGATAAATTCGTTGCATTCATTCAAACTATTCATTCCATATTTTTGTTATTGTCTTCTATGCTGTTTTTCAGCCCAGTTAAAGACAATTCATTCCTTCAGCCTGTGTATTTATGATACCTTATTTTATGGGTATAATCCAGACCATTTGATTTAAACACTATATTTGCCGCGAGATTTTCACTGTTCTTATTTATTGTACGAGTCACAAACATAATTCTTAGCAAATTCAATGTACTGCGCACGCTACATATTGTTCTATAAAGAAAATCTATTTGTCCGAGATCGGTGTATTTTTGTCCTGGGGTCGATGGTGGATTTTTCATTCATTGCGGAATGCTATCTTGGTGCGCCAACGAATAAATATTTCTTTCGCTGGTGAGGGGAATTCAACGCTGGACATTCACGTCGTGATTGAAACACGCAACGCGCCAGCCACACAACCTTTTTTTCTTTCTTTGCAATCAGCCACAGAACCGCTGTGGTTCTTGGTCAAAGAAGGCAAATTTAATACATAGAAGGGGGAAAAATAAAGAGGGAACAAAAAATCAATGCTTTTGCTTTTAATTTTTGCGTCTGTCGGGCATGGTTTACAGTCACGTAGTACCCATGGAGCCCTTTGTCTTCCACTGTGATTATAGTCGGCGAGAACGAGTGCTGGAAGCCCACTGCCACGAATACTGCTTCGGAGCAACGAATAGATGCGCTTCAACTGCTGCGACAATAAGCCGCTCGGCATCACCGTCAACATGTACACGGCATTCAATTGAAGTGACATCCCCAAGTCAACTCTAGATGTCGCGAACCATCACAAAAAAAAAAAAAATTGGGCGGACACTTCAGCTCCGCCTTAAGGGTATAACGCGGCAGGGCCCGCGGTCCGGTCTAAGTAAACAAATAGTCCTCAGCATAGAATCGCAAGATGCCATTATAAGTGAAAGACAACATGGCGCAGACATAAACTTCCGGTTGTTCCCCACCAATATAAACCCGCCGTCACTAGCCTCATGGAAAGCATGTCTAGGCCGCAACCGAAGGGTCCAGTGTTTGAATACCGCCGAAAAGTTCTAAAAATTTCCTGAACAAAAATATGACCTCACTGGGTTAAATAATTTGACCTTTAATAGGCAGCAGGTATGATCATTTAACTGCTTTCGCTGCACGCGTGACGTCACATTGCACGTGAGTGATGTGGGTTCTTTGAAATTCCCGTGCGAAGTAAGGCGGCTGTGATGTCATGACCCTATCGAGCAATCAGGACATTTGCGTCACTACGCCACTGACGCCGGCTTCCCCTGCGACTTTGCTTTGCGCGCTCGGCTCCGCGGGCCCGCTTTCGGGTGCTACGGCGGGGCTACGGGTTGCACCGAGGTCTGGGGATTAGTGCAGTGTTATGTAATGCAGCTTTCTGCGTAATAAACACTCGTGCTTTCGAATAACTGCGCCTTCCTTCCTTCGGAGCGAGGGCGCAGGCGCGCACCAAAAGCTGGCAGTGCCCTCAGCTTGCTCCGGCCCGAACCCGCGATATGTGGGCGAAGTGCTACCTAATTAGCACACCGTCACTCTGGTGTTGGCGATGCCACAAAGTAAGGATGCAGAACTCGGCAGAATGAAAAAAAGAAATGATATAACTCATCTCCTCTTATGCAGTAAGTTCCCACAAACGTTAGGGGCATCGAAAGATTTTCACTGCCATCGTAGATGTCGGCGAGAATCCCTTAAACTGTTTCAAAAGCAACGCATCCCCTGCGCTGTTTTTTCTTGTGGGCACCTATTGTGCTCCAGTTCTGTGACTTATCGCTGCAACGTCTATACCACTTATTTACGCTTTCATTCCTTAAATTCAGAAAAATTCATTGTGCCTCCTGTCTTCGACTGCGATTAGTAGCATCATTTTCGTCGCATGCTAAACGCAAGTAGATAATTCTCGCTTACGTACCAGATTCGATAAAAAGAAGAAAATTGCAATGCAGCGCGGATAATAGTCAATGAGAAAAAGATTTCGTTTGGGACAGTTTGGGAATTTGTAACTATACTCACTCTGTAGAAAACACTAATAGGAGACCCATGGAAAGACACGGCCAATGGGTGATGAACGAACTAAGAATTGAGGTATTTTGGTGCGCGGTGTCGCAAAGAAGCTAGCAGTACCGCAAACAAAGCATCTTACGTCAGGTGCAACAGGTCAACATTACAGAAACGCTGATACGAAGCACTAAAAGAGGCATCTTAATTTTTTCAATGCACTCCGACTGCCTTTATGCAGAGAAGGTGAAATTTTGCGGTTGCGGACAAAATTGCTGTCGTCTATAAAATATATTGCCACGAATGTTTGTAGTGTTTGTTTGTTCATTCTTCAAAGCTGCCGGCACGCTACTTTATCGCTTTGTGATGCAAGCCGCGCTTAGGTTTATCTCGATTGATCATATCCAGGCGGAGCCAATTCTAAATTGTTCCACAGTGTTCTAGTAAATTTCCAAGCTTTATCTCGAAAGTTCACTTGCTTTAAAATGAGCATCACCGAGAGCGGCCGGCATTCTGTTCGACGACGACTGAGCTCGCTTCGCTTGTTGCTGCGCCAGCGCGGAGTGATTCAGTTCTTTGTGGGTATAAGTCAGCCGAAATAAAGAGTTTCGTTTAGGAGCCATTCTCGATGTTTTGCTCTTCGCCGGACTGCAGTCACCACAGCGTGACATCTGGTAGAGGTGCTGACCTGCTATCCAGCTACGATGGAACCTGGTGCAGAGCCAACGCCCGTCGAGTTTCGCCAGCCCCGTGAGCCTCCGATTTTCCGTAGAGAACCACACGAAAGTGTAAAAGACTGGCTGGACATGTAGGACCGTGTGGCAGAGATGGACGCCTGGGACGATAGCGCTAAGCATCCAAACGTTTATTTTGCATTAGACGGCCCTATTTTGCATTGGACGGCCCTATTTTGCATTGGACGGCCCTATTTTGCATTGGACGGCCCTATTTAGTACGTTCACAAATTCAACACTCAAACGAGATCGTGACTGCGTATGTGGAAAATATGGAACGCCTTTTCAGGCGCGCCAAGCACGATATGAATGAAGAAAAGAACCTCTCCTTCCCTTATGTAATACCCCGCGAGGGGTCATTAAGGGCCAATAAATGATGATAATGATGATGATGATGCGTGGCGTGAAAGAGCAACTCTTTGCCGGCCTGATCCGGGATCCCCCAAAAACCATCGCCGAGTTTGTAGATGCAGACCATACAAAACGTCCATTGACGCCCGGACCTGTCACTACAATCGACCACTTGAAGTGCTGACGTGAAGCCCACAGGCGGTACCCTTGAAAGCGGGCATATCTTTCGAGATCTGATACGCGAAGTTGCTCGCGAAGAACTTCGCTGACTGCTGCCATCCCCAACACAAAAGACGCAGGAGACTCAGGTAGCGTCGCTCACGGACATTATCCGTGACGAAGTACAGCTGTTCATGATGAAAATTTGTGGGCGCGAACAAACAAAAGACACAGAAGAAACCACAGGACAAGCGCCTTGTCCTGTGGTTTCTTCACTGTCTTTTGTTTGTTCGCGCCCACAAATTTTCATCATGAACAACCTACAACTAGCCCAGCTTTCCATTCTGTTGAAGAAGTACAGCATGGACTTGGCTCTCCGTCACCAACGACACCAACGGAAGCTTCAGTCATGACCTACGCCGCAGCACTACGCAGTCCTCCCCCTCGACGAGACCCCCCAAGCCCTCTTCGCCAGGCAGGAGCTCTACAAGAACGACGGCCCCTAGCTCTCGCACGCTCACCTTACGAGCGACGCAACGGAACTAGGAAATGCGACCAGTGGAGGACGCCCGACAACCGCCTACTGTGTTTCCATTGTGGCCATGCAGGGCACATACTTCACCACTGCGCGTACAGACTCATCGGCCTACAAGGTTTCGCTATCGACGCCCCACGACCACGGTCAGCGACCACTGGAAATCAACTACTACCTGTGCAGAGAAGAGTACGTGTCGTCAAGCCGTCTTTCCCGCTCGCCGTCGCAGTCTAACGCACGTTTTGCATCACCGGGCCGCAGCTGCGCCGCGGCTGTCCGAGGAAGTTCCTAGCCCCGTAGGGGAACTAAACAAAGCAACCTGTGGAGGTCAAGTTGCTTGCCGAAGAAACGACGAACATCCTCCAGCGACCACGCCGTATGAAGACGTCGCACCCACTACACCACGACTTGACCACGACGCGAACCGCCTTCAAATGGACGCCGCCATCAAAAAAATCTTCAACCGCACGCCCCACCCATGATTCACATACCCGACGAAGCTGTGACCCGACGCCGAGGACAACGTGCAACGCCATAACCAGAACATCCGACTTCGAAGTGGTTATCGACAGCCGAAACGTCACCACTCTAGTCGACACAGGAACGTTTATTCGGTGATGAATGGGCCATTCGCTAGGAAAGTACTGACCGCTGCGACAGCCCATAAATTCGCACTGCAAGGGGCCCCTCATTGCGCCATCAGGACTATGCACAGTTGGAGTGACCCTCAAAGGACATACCTAACCCGTGACCTTGGTAGTGCTACGGTAATGTTCCCGCAAAGTGATCTTGGGGATAGATTTCCTTAATGAGCATCAAGGGATCATCGACCTACGATCGAAGCTGATCACAATTTCAACGGACGAGACCACCCCTTCGATGAGAACTCCGGAATATAACGTTGCACATAGTGTATGCAGGAACAAGTGAGTGTCCCACACGGCTCAAGCGTCATTTTCACCGCAGGCGGTACGGAAGCCAATAACACTGAAGCATTTATCGAAGGGAACATGCAATTGTTACTCGACCGAAGAATCGGCATCGCAAGAGGCATTGAACATTTCCGCAAAGGACAAGCCGAAGTACTGCTCACTAACTTCAGCGAAGAATACCCGCACCTTAACTGGGCAACGACGATTGCTTTCATGGACGAAATATGCGGCGTACGAGACTTCTTTGCCCTCTCCGATCCATCCGTAGAAAATTCGCCGGCACAAAAGAACTCGCACACTTTCGACATAAACCCAGCCCTGCTCCGGAACAAGCAAGACCAGATCCGCTATCTCCTTCGAAGCTAAAGCGTGTGCTTCTCGTCATCGGCGAAGGTTCGACAAACGCGGACTGCCAAGCATCGAATTACACCAGCACGCCCGACCACTCCGTCAGAGCCCCTACCGAATGTTGCCACGAGAACGCCAAGCCATCCGGGACCAAGTGGAAGAAATGCTTCGCGATGACGGCATCCAAACTTGAAAGAGCCCCGGGCGGCACCAGTTCTATTGCGAAAGAAGGACGGCACACTTTGATTCTCCGTTGATTACTACCGCTTGAACAACATCACAAAGAAGGACGTCTACCCCCCTCCCCCCCCCCCCCCATCGATGACACACTGGACCGGCTCTGCAACGCTAAGAATATCTCATCGAAGGACCTTAAGAGCGGCTTAAGACCTTAAGAAATCGCGAGAAGACCGCATACATCACTCCGGATGGCCTCTTCGAGTTCAAGGTTATGCCGTCTGGTGTGTGTTCCGCACCAGCATCATTTCAGCGAGTAATCGGTACAGTGCTGACAGGCCCTAAACAAACATGTCGCATTGGTTCTCCTGGATATGCTCGAAAACAACAGCTAACCTACGGACGCCACCCAGGAAGGTGCACTCACACACACGAGGCTGTGTGTTTTCCAGTATGTCAGACCTACTGTCCCAAGACTGAGGTCTCTCTGCGGGATAGGTTTTTAATAAAGGATGATGACTCCGTAAGCATTAGAATCTTCCAAGGTGAATTTTATAGCAGCAACCGCTTTCATGTGCAACATTCTGGAACAAAAAAAAAATTGAGAATACGAAGATTGTAAGATAATGCCATAGAAATATTCAATGAACTGTTCCGACATGTTGCAAAATCTATTTTTAGAGTGTTCCATCGATCGCGTCGAACAGTCATCACTGCCTTTAAAAACCTATGGGGAATAATTTTGAAGACAGAAAAAACTTCAATAGAAAAAATTACGAGACTCCCGTCCGGTGATCTACGAATATATTGATTGTTATAGTAAAATCTTACATTATATTGCCACGCGCCAGACGCCAGAAAGCAGTCGCAGAGACTCAAGGCTCGAGCTGTTGGGTTGCGGCTAAGTACCAGGTAGTGCTGCGTTATTCCTTGAATTTACGCTTGATTTCTTGTGTTCTCTTCCTATTTTCCAGGGTGACTGAACGCGGGAACGTGGGCTGATGTCCACAAGCTCTCGAGGCCAGGGGAACCCCCCCTGGTCAGCTTGCCTCTCCCCAGATGAGCTGCCTCTTGGTTGTTTCATCCGTGGCAGAGTAAGCAGCATTCCGGTTGCTCTCGTCCCCGCGGATGAGGGCTCCATCAAGCTGAATAACCCCGAGTCTGTACAGGTAGCTCTTAAATCGACCATCCCTCATTACATGGGGATCACTGACGTCCGGCAGTTCCGCCGTGGTGGGATAGATTGTAGATCGCCAGACCAGGCATGCGTAGCTGACCTACTAAAGAGTTCGTCGTTTGCCAATCACCCGGTGATCGCGTTCATACCTCCTCATCTGGCGTGTTCGAAAGGGTTAGTCCGTGGCGTAGACCCACGGCTAAGCGCGCCTGAGACACCAGAAAAGCTCACTTCGGCTGGCGTGATCGCCATTCACCGATGCAGTCGTGTGGTGGACGGAACAAAGATACCGACGGAGACGGTTATAGCTACATTTGTGGGGCTGACCTGTCCATCTGAAGTTAAGGTGTGGCCTTTGGTTTTCCGTGTAGATCAATTTACATCTCAGCCCCTTCAGTGCTGTAATTGCTGCAGGTTTGGCCATAGTGCGAAGGCCTGTAAATCGACTTTCCGTTGCTGTGGGTGTGGAGAGAGCCACGACCCCGCTCGGTGGTCTTCTCAACACGAGAAATGCTGTTTGTGTGGTGGTGGACACTCAGCAAGCCATTCCAAATGCCCAGGGCGGGGTGAGAAAGTTCAATTGCTAGAGATGATTGACAAGCGCAGGTGCTCAAGACGTGAGGCAGTTGTAATCATCAAAGATAGGGCATCGGGCTATGCAAGTGTGGCGGCGCGGCATGCAACCATTGTTGATTCCTCCTTGTCGCAAGCGATGGCTTCGGCGGTAGAGAAAGCAATGGTGAGTGCCATGGATCGCATACTCGAAAACCTGTCCACGTGCATTTCGCAGGTCATGGCATTCCATATGTCCGCTTTGTTGCAAGCTTCTACTGAACCTCTTTGTGGCACAACCACTTCTCCGTTGGTTGCACCTCCCCAACCTTCTGTGCCCTTGGCTTCCAATCCACTGAGTAAGACTCAATCACAGCCTTCGTCTATTCCTTTTACAACTAGTTATCCACATCACAGTGCGACAGAAATCTCATCTCCAGAGTGCGTTGACATGGAGACTGATATGCGCGCTCAAAAGCGCAGTGCGTCTCCGTTAGGTGTTGCTGTTCCGTCTTGCTCTCAGAGGAAGAAAAAAAAAGAATCACCCTAAATCTACACCCAAAGACAGTATTTTGGATCAGGCGGTCTCCGCTGTGGCACTTCCGGCGATATAGGGTCGTTGAAGGTGTTGCAGTGGAACTTCCTGTCAATTTTTTCTGCTTCAACAGATTTAGTTTGTTTAATCAGTGAATTAAGTCCAGATTTAATTGCTCTTCAGAAAACATGGCTCACTAAAGATTGTAGGTACCACTTATAAAATTATCGCTCTTTCAGGCTAGACCGGCCCTCAAGGGGTGGTAGCTTGCTGTTGTTCATATCCACAAAATTTTGCTACAAGGCAACTCTGTCATTTCAATATATAGACAGGCAGTGCGAAATTCAGGCTCTTGATCAGAATATTACTGGATATCAGCCACTCGCTCTGGCTAATGTATACGAGGGGGTACCCAAAAAAAACCGAACTGAGAGCGCGCTGCCACTCGTAGACGTAGTAGAGAGTTCTACCGCTAGATGGGGTTAGTAGAGGCCTTCACGAAACAGCTGTGCAGACGACATAAGTTTGTAGGTAAAAATTTGAGTGTAGTGTTGTGTTTCGCTTGCAGTCATTTTGTTCCGCCTGCGAAATCTTTATGGCAAATTTAAAATAACAAAGAGTGTGTTGGAAGTTTTGTTTCCTGCTTGTAAAATCGGCGACAGAAGCTTACCAAATGTTGCAACACGCTTTTAAAGAGGATGCTATGAGCCGCACACAAGTTTTCGAGTGGTTTGGGCGCTTCAAACGTAGTGAGATGAGTGTCAAAGACCATGCTCGTTCTGGGCGTCCTTCAACGGCTCGAAACGATGAAAACGCTGAAAAAATGCGTCAAAAAATGAACGAAGATCGTCGTTTCACGATCGACCAAATTTCAGAAGAGACAGGTGTGGGTTGGAGCTCGTGTCAGCGAATTTTGACTGAGCAGTTGCAAATGAGACGTGTTTCCGCTAAATTTGTTCCTCGCATTCTCACACAGGATTCAAAGTACATTCGATTGAATTTGAGCCGGGATTTAAAAAAAGAGATTGAAAGTGATCCAGACTTCTTGACCAAAGTCATTACAGGTGATGAGAGTTGGTGTTACGGGTATGACCCAGAAACTAAGCAAGCGTCAAGCCAGTGGAAATCTCCCAACTCTCCGAGACCGAAAAAAGTAAGACTGTTGAAGCCGAATGTGAAGACAATGATCGTTGTCTTTTTTGATGTTCGCAGAATTGTGCACCAAGAATTTGTTCCCCCTGGCCAGACTGTTAACCAGCACTTTTATTTGGAAGTTTTAAGACGTCTGCGAGAGGATGTGCGGAGCAAACACCCCCAACTTTGGCGATCAGGTGACAAGTTCCTTCATCACGACAACGCCCCGGCGCACACGGCCTTACGAGTGACCCACTATTTGGCCTCTCAGGGATAGACTGTCGTTCCCCACCCTCCATATTCACCAGGCCTAACGCCGTGCGACTTTTTTCTCTTTTCGAGAATGAAGAAAAGTCTAAAAGGGAAGCGTTTCTGTGGTGTGGAACCCATACAAACAGCTTCGCAAAGGGCACTGGACGATATCAAAGTTGAAGAGTTCCAGAGATGCTTCAGACAGCGGTAAAAAAGACTTGACAAGTGCATCGCATTTCATGGAGAGTACTTGAAGGAATTTTGTGCAAGAGTTATTAATTATAGTTTTTATGGAAAAAATCCGGTTTCTTTTGGGTCCCCCCTCGTATTTTCCAACAGGTGTGCATGACATTCGGCCTCTTGACTCGATTTATCTAGTTGTAGGAAACAAGTTTTAATTGTTGGAGACTTCAACTCGCATCATTTTCGTGGGGGCTTCGAACAACTCGCTGAGGTACGCTCTTATGGGAATGGGCTTGTGTAAATAACCTCATCTGTTTGAATTCGGGTCTCCCCACATTTGTCTGTGGTCAGTCTCACTCAGCGTTAGACTTGTCATTTTCTTCCCCTGTAATAACTGTGTCCTCTTGGGCGCCAGTTGACTGTGCCTCCAATAGTGATCACCTTCCGATCAGTTTCCAAGTTATGTGCCAGTTGACCTGTCCTAACAGCACACGGCGACAATCATAAATTACGGCATTTTTAAAAACGTCCTCAAAGCAGACCTCCAGGAATTATTTCATTCCAACAGTGGAGGTAATGACATCCGCGTTTGTTCAATTTTAGATGCAGCTCGTAAAAAATCTTAGTTCTTGGTCCAAACACATAAGGGAACATCGCCATGCTTTTGGTGGAACGCAGAGTGCACTCGAGATTATAGGGGCCGAAAAGCTGCTTCGAAGAAACTTCTCCACAATCAGTGTCCCCAAAACTGGATCGATTATAACTTCATTGCAGCTACGTTTAAGCGCACCGTATTTCGTGCAAAAGAGTTGTACGATACTGAACACTACGAATTCCTTTCAAAATCTGGTAATAGGCGTGCTTTATTCTATTACCTAAAATCCAGGAAACTAATCTCGACCTCCATGAACGCTGTCTCCCTAGTTCAGTCACCAGCTGAACTTTCTCAGTCTCTAGAAGAGATAGAGAGAGATAGGTCGGTTTACGGCTCTTCTTCCTTCTCCTGAGATATTTCTTGCCACATTGGCCGATTTCGAGGAGGTCACCCTCACTGAGCTCTCGAACACTATATCCTGCCTTCCACCAGCGGCCCCTGGCCCTGATGGTGTGACTTCTTCTATGATTAAAAATTTGTTCAAGGAATCTCCCACCGACTTACTGGCACTTATAAATATATAAGTGGCGTCTAGCAACGATTATCCTTTTGCTTAAAAAGCAGGGAGATGGTTATGTGTTAGACAATATCAGGCCAATTTCTATAACTTCGAATCTCGTAAAGTTAATTTAGAGGGTGTTGCATGGTAGAACAATGTCCGTAATTTCAGAGACTGGGTTTTTGAACCCTTGCCAGATATCTTTCAGGCCAGGATGCTCGATATGGTGTGCCCATAGAGTTCTGGAGAGACACATGCAGTTAGCTCGTCGCCCAAACCAATGCGCAGCGCTTCTTACCTTAGATGTGTCTAAGGCTTAAGATAACGTTGAGCAGAACGCTCCTGCAAACACTACAGGCAGTAGGACTTCCGAGATACTTTGTGGCTTGGGCTGCTGAATTTCTTGCTGACAGGGAATTGTACTGCTTCCAGAACGGTGTTTCATCCAGCAGATTTCGACAAGCGAGAGGAGTTCCCCAAGGCGCGGTCCTCTCCCCTGTACTTTTCAACATATAACTCAGCAGTATTCCCTGCAGTCTTAAGGTGTCCGCCTATGTGTATGCTGATGACATTGCCTTTTTTGCTTCAGAGAACGACATTTCCTCTTTGTACCAGTCCTTACAGTACTACCTGAATGTCCTGGGCCAATGGTTAGGGGGACATTAATCTATCCCTTAATGTCAATAAATGTGCTTTATTGGTTTTTCCGCTCTCTCATCCACTTAATATCTCTATTGTTTATCAGAACCATGTAATTACTCAAGTGCAAAGTATCAAATGCATCGGAGTAATTTATGATCCTTCTCTTTCCTGGCGGGCCCATATAGAGCACATCACTGCGAAAGGAGTCCGAGGAGTCGGTATGCTGCGCAGGCTGAGCAATGTTCGTTCTGGCATGAGCAGGCACACGCTTCTTATGATTTATAGAACGTACGTCCGTCCAGACTTAGAGTTCGGCTGTGCTTTATTCTCTGGTGCACCAGCGTATAAACTTCGCCCCTTGATTCTCTTGGAGCGGGAGGCGTAGCGCCTCTGTTTGGGCCTTCCAAAATTTTTGGCCAATTCAGTTTTGTACCTGGAAGCGCGTATTCCATCATTTCCTTCAAGATTTCGGCTCTTAACGGTGAAAACGTTTGTAAAAATGTGTGATTCGTCGCTTCATGCCTCCATTTTGATCTTCCTTCGTCAGCCTCGGCCATTTTTCAACAAAACCTGGTCAAGTTTCCGCACCCCTAAGATTTGTTTTGTGCAATCCCTCCTTGACCCCTTAAACATCCGCATTTCGGACATCATTCCGCTATGCGCCAATTCTTCATCTATTCAGATTGTCTTCGATGACATCTTTCTTAACATGCAAAGTTAATGCCTTTTCATTTACTGATCGGTTTGTTACAGGATTATTTGCTGCGTTTTAAATCTTATGTGTTCATAGCGACAGACGCCTCACAGTGTGAAGAAAAGGCCGGTGTTGGCATTTTCTCCATCTCTCTTTACTGGTCCTTCTCACTCCGCCTTCCCGATTACACCCCTGTTTATTTGGCCGAATTTCTAGTAGTAGTCTTGGCCTTGCGCAAATTAAGCAGCTCTTTGTCTTCTGTTATAGTTATGACGGATTCATTATCTTTGTGTTCCTCTCTCGACGCGCCTACAACATCTCTGGCTCTACACTTATTCAAATGTTTGACTCCTCCCCACGTGTGTTCGTTACGGTTGGTCTGGGTGCCTGGGCACAGAGGAATCCATATGAATGAGGTTGCTGATACCCTGTCGAAGGCATCTCTTCAATGCCCAGTCGTATCTGTGCTTCCACCCAGCGCATATATTACTGCGGCCAGATTTCGCAGGTATCTGCTCTTGACAGAATTCGCAGCATCAGCTCTGACCTCCTCTCCCGAATTCCGGCATCTCCTTTACCCGTGGAGCAGTAAAGGATGGCGATCACGCAAGCTTGAGGTTTCCTTCACGCGTCTACGTTGTCGCGTGCGTCGCTTAAACTTCTACCTTTACAGATCTGGTCTGGCGGTCTCCCCATTGTGCCCGTTCTGCGGAGAACATGAAACGATAGATCATCTTTTGCGGACCTGCCGCCGTTTCTCTTCTTTACGGAGCTGCCTGCTAGAACATCCGTTACCACAGCAAGGTCTAAGTCTGTCAGCGGGGGTTGTTCAGTTTCTTGCGGCTTCCTTCCTTGGGCACAGTAACTGGAATGTGCTCTCCGCTATGCAAAACTTCCTTACAGACACTAAATGGCTGTTATTTAGAAGACAACAACAACAGCGACGGACGTGGACGTGTTCTGCTGGCTCCCCGAGTTCCCAGGCCTGGGCCTCAGCCGCAGACGTCCGGGTGACCAGACCCGGACAGCCGCCGTCAGGAGCCTCAGATATGAGATCCAGGCGCCTTTCTCCCCGCCCAGCCGACAGCTTCTCGACACGGGCCGCCTCTGACATCTCTGCTGCATACCCAGGCTACCCGACCTGGGGGCCGTGCCGGAGCACACCGACGCTGATTATTTTCTACGGCAGCGTTGAGACCGCCGTGGAGAACGCCGCCAACCGGGTGTCAACAAAGGGAACACGATACGGGCCTAAAGACTGCCCCGATGCCCAGCCCCGCCTCCTCGCTCGACGCACCGGGCTCATCACTGGGACACAAAGAAATTTAAGTGTGACTCTCCTTTTTGACTCTCTTCTCGCGAGTGTTTTGTGTTCCTGTTCTTTTTCCTCCTTGTTCTCTTATGTCTTGTTTTCTTTTTCCAGTTTGGTTTCAATACTTAAAATTAGAGTCTCCTTTCCTGCAAATGCCGCCTCGTTAATTTCTTTCCTTTAACTCATGAATTTTAATGCGTAAATTCAACCTGCAGTCTTTCACTACCTCACAGAGGTACTCTAGGTGCCAGAGGGCTTCCAGAGGAGTTGCTACTGCCTTCTGCAAGTGTAACAGTGCTGTTCTTGACCGTGACCTGACAGCAGCTTCCAACTACGGGCTGTAAGCAGAGTCTCGAAAACATGTGAGCATGGAGCACTTGGTGTTCCACCCTATTTTTCTTAAAGCAGGACAAAGGGCCAGCCACGCGAAAGAGTTTTTCGCTCAAATGTGCGACATAGATAAGCAGTTGCTACATTGCCACGCACTAATGGCCGCGTATTGGGTGATTATCAACGCCATTGAGATATTGGTGACAGCAACATTGAAAGGCAGCTAGCTCATAGGGTACAACGGGCTCGGTCTCTTGTTCTCGAGTAGTGCTCATATTGAAGATGCAGTGCTCACAGTAGTGCAGTAGTGCACGGAAAAATAAGAATATGTATGAGGCAGTGCTTTTCAGCATAAGTTGCCCAGCATGCAGCATGCAGTGACGGCTGTTCTTTTCGTCATGTGTTTCTTGAAAATAACAGGAACGTCTAATCTACGACGAAGAAAAGTATAGCTGGTTTTTAAGAACAATGAATTATGCGTTTGTAAAAAAAAATGGCGGAAAAAATGCTTGTGTCAAGCTGGTTTCCAGTGCAAACCCATTTATTGACGTCAAACCGACAGTTAAATATTTTGTGGCACTGTTACCCTAAACATGGCGTAAGCATTTGATCTGATATTTCTTTGTTCTCAATACCCGAGCTGAGAGTATTGACGTTTGACACTCGGAGAAAAGGTTAGGGTTAGTTTGAGTAGAGGGCTATTGGCGGTAGTGATATAAAGTGTGACGTGAACCAACAGTGAATTCTTTAGAATGTCTTGTGACACAAATGTTAATATATCTCTTATTTCCCACATAAAAGAGCCTGAAGTCGTGGCGCTCATGACCAGTGGTAGACGATAAGTTTTGGGAGACTATTAGTGGTTGCAAAAGCTTAAGCCACCTGCGACCAACTGGAGGTTGCCGTATCCGGGTTTGTCTGGGCTAAGGGCTTAGGTGAGAAAAACACTCGTCATTCAGTCAAGATATTCTAATACCCAGCATGAACGAAAATGCATCCTTTTGTCTAAGCCAGACTTTCAGCTATGGATTATTGGTTTACCTCGTTGATTTGACATAAATCGAACACAGTCTTGAACGCAGGACTTTGTTAAATAAGTATGTGTCAAATTCCGCGGTGAGAAACTACACTTATATGTTGGACGCAACATAATTCATTAAAAACGATATTGTCGGCTCATTTCTAAGCCGTGTGCCGTCGGTATATTAAAGGGAAACACTAGTTATCACGTGTTGATGCGGCTTCGAATAACGAAATATTGCATTCTCAGAAACACAGATATCCGTTGAAGATGTGGCTCCATCCGGACAGGTGGTCGACCAAGCTGCAACTTTAGAAAAACCATCCAAAAAGACGGGGATAAAGGAGAGACGAGGCACAAACAACGACTGGACTATCAACTGTGCTTTATTGAAAAACAGCCAGTCTCCCAGAAAACCTAGCAGAGCATGCGCAGCTCAACGGCACCGCAAAACCAGCAGAAAAGATCGCGAGCTCGTAAGATAGTCAAGCTGCAGTGTCAACGGGACAAGTATCCTAATTCCTTGTATCCTAGTATCCAAACTTGCCTCGCCATTGCCGCGATTGCGGGTGCTACCCGTTGTTTTCGAATGTCACTTTTCTCGGTAGAGGCTAGGGTAAGGTTGAGCGGGAAATCCTCGAAGCATTTCACATTAGTAATCATGGAGATAACTGTATTAGCACGGCGTCTATCACGTTCATGCCGAAAGAATTAGTATGCTTGTCCCGTTGACACTCCAGCTTGACTATCTTGCGAGCTCACGGTCTTTTGTGCTGGTTTTGCGGTGCCGTTGAGCTGCGCATGCTCTGTTAGGTTTCCTGGGAGACTGGCTGTTTTTCAGTAAAGCACAGTTGATAGTCCAGTCTTTGTGTGTGCCTCGTCTCTCCTTTGTCCCCGTCTTTATGGCTTGTTTTTCTTAAGTATCTACCAACTAACCCAGATTTCAACTCTTCTGCAAGCTGCAACTCTTGGAGAGCTGACGTCATAAAGATGCCCTCGCGCTGCAGAAAGGAGAATTAACTAAGACTTCCTACACCGACGGCAACAAACAGTCTTGCCAACGGTCTCTTCTATGGTCATGATGACTTGCATGGAAACCTTGCCGCCTTCGGCGGGAGTGGAGTCACAGAATATGGTTTACTTCCTGATGACAGACGCATATGAGACTTTCTATGCTAACGCTGACCGGGCGGTACCGTTGACATTCTTCCTCAGTTTGATGGAATTCAAGCATTGAATATTACTTCTTGGGTTATCGCCCATATTCTGCTTTATTGTTCTGGTCCTGGCTGACAAAGTTTGCATAAGAAATTAGTCCTTCAGCACGATTAAAGATTCAAATATGTTCCTGCTAGCAACTTTCGTGCTACATATTTTCCTATGCCTCACTTGAGACTGCGGAGCGAGTTATCCTGCTTAAGAGACAGTTTTTGGTTATCACCGCTTCTCCTATTCTCGAGCTATATGCAAAATGAGCTAATTTCTAGGCTCACCATGCGTTCTCTTCGAGATGCGACTGACACACTGCCGGAGCTCGAGGCGAAGCTGTAAAACAAAAGAATCACTCCATGCGTCATCGAAGACATGTACTTGACTGACCGTCTAGAAAGCGGCACTATATCTGACGGCGTTCATCAAACGCTGAGCTTGGCTTTCCAACTGAACCGAGACACACGGAAAGCTGGTAGTTAATCTCTGGTAAGCATATCTTGACTACGCTCGCGAAAGAGAGAGTGTCTGCTTTTCCTCTAAAAGCAAAAAAACCTCGGTTTTGAAATGACGTTTTGGTTTTGGTTTATGCGGGGGGGGGGGGGGGGGGGGAGGGGGATGTTTAAAGTCATTAAACAAATCAGGCTACGAGGGACGCCGTAGTGAACGGCTCCGGAAATTTCCACCGCCTGCGGTTTTTTACCGTGCACTGGCGTCGCTCAGCACACGGGCCTCTATAATTTCGCCTCCATCGAAGTTCGACCGCTACGACTGGTGTTGAACCCGCGTCTTTCGGGTCAGCAGCCGAGAGCCATAACTACAGAGCTACCGCGGTGGCTACTGACATTGTGTTCCCTTTTTTGATATTCATTCCATTGATGCGCTTGTATTTTCTACACGAATGGTTGAGATCATGTGAGCAATGTGAAATGAAAAAAGCCTCTTTAAATAATTTCTTTCGATGTACTTTTATGGGCACTAATGTGACGTTTTACCCTTATCCAGCCACAGAAGTGCCAAGGCTTCTTCGTTGTGTCAGAATCGTGGTTGTTCTGCAAAACCTAGTTTGGGTTGACAGCACTTCGTCATCTTTTATTCGGCTTTAACTCTAATTGGGAAGATATTATTTCGTATGTCCAGATTCGCATTACCAAGAGTTTCTAAATGTGCCTATTTAATGAATCACACAAGTTCTGCGAGGACAAATGCCTTGGTTACCAAGCGAAATCATTTGTAGAAGCAAAAGGAGTAAAAGAAAATTCGTCACGCGGGAGTTTTCCATGGCTACGAAAAGGCACGAATATACAGTATTTCACATATTTCATTATAAATCATTTGGAAGGTGCACTGACGAGTAAACAAGTTACAACAAGTAAACAAGCAAAAAGCAAAAAAAAATTGAAAGTCACCATTAAGCTGTGGGAAGCAAATGGAACTCGCAGCCCTGCTGTCGCGGAAAACGCTAATAATGAGAGGAAGGCCCTCCCCCATCATGTAGTCTTGCCTTAAATTCAACAGACAGTCTTCCCCTGCAAAGAAGTTAATTTTTTGTATCCTTCTTCCACAGCGGCAGTCTTCGATCATGTTCGCTGATATTTTGTACTTGTCGCTGTCGTATATGCCGTTCCGAGGACATCCAGGGTGGTCATTTTGCGCGAAATATACTTTCAATTCATTACGTGCAATTAAAATTACGGAGTGCACTCAACATTTATTAGGTACTTTGAGCCCGAAAGCATTGGCTCCTAGTGACCTCTGTGGCAAGGATCATTAAGGATTGCTTTCTTTCTAATAACACACCTACTCCTAAGCATATCCCGGCAAGGAAACCCGTACACTATACGTTCACCTTTATTCGCCTAGGAGCAACGCTGTTTCGTGTCCTATGGGTTGCATGCCTGTCTCGAAATCTAATATCTTTGGTTCAGTTCGATGCAGGTTCCAAAGAAGTTATTTTTTATTCCTTACTCTAGACGTGATTTTTGTACCGCATACTGTTGACGACGAGCGAAAGCATGGAGGCGTCGCTGCGAAATTTTCTGCAATGGGCGGCAACGGATGCTGGCTTTTGTGCTCACGGGATATATAATTCTTTCGCACTAAAATTTCTTCTTGCTTCTTAATCTGCTAAAGTCTAGGTAAAATTCAGAGCCGCAACCCAAACATACATGTGACAAAGGCTGTGAATAAGCTTAAACGCGGGCTTCAGTGCTTGATTGCAGAGACAGTAGGTCGAGTAAGCTGGCCGAGTTAGAGCAAGCCGAGCTTGGTTTTTCGTGAGGAACGGTTCCTAGCCACTTCATTTTGCACTGCAGCCGATTATTGCAAAACTCGCAAGAAAAACATAACTACCCAAAACATATGTGAGAGGAAGCCCACACCAAAGCAAAGGTAATCGCCGGAAAAACGGATTGAAACTCAAAGAAAAGGCCAGGTGCCTTGAGGAACTTTAAGGAACACCAATCAAGACATAAAAAAAAAATAGATCCAGCGTGCCCAGGAGCTTCAGAACGGTTCGTAGATGGCAGATGGCGAGCAAGAGAGAGGAATAAGATATTTGGGAAGGAAGGGAAGGCGAGGAAACAAAAGGAGGATTGCAAAAGAAGCTACATGGGCTAAAGAAACGGAACGGGTCTAAATAAAAGACAGGCTTTCAAACGCAACCGAATGCTTCCTCCATTTGTCCGGAGCAAGCATTCAACAGCTAATCGAAATCCCCGCGGAATCAATGTTGCCAGTCTGCATGTATCAAGGTTAGTGTGTAATTAATGCTTTGCACTTCATTGCCTTGCTAATTCTCTCAGGACATGAACTGCAAGCATGATCAATGAGCTCGACAGGCAGAGCAGAACGATGGGGCTAAAAATTAACACGCAGAAAACCAAATTAATATTCAACAGTTTAGCAAGGGAACAGCGGTTCGCAATTAGTTGCGAGGTGTTGGAAGCAGTAAGAGAATATGTTTACTTAGGGCAGGTAGTGACCTCTGATCCGGATCATGAGAGGGAAATAACTGTAAGAATAAGAATGGTGTGCAACGCATATTGCAGGTTCTCTCTGATCATAAATGAGTTTAGCAATATCCCTCAAGAGAAAAGTATCCCTGTTGAAAATTCCAGAAAAAGTCACGATGGAGAAAACGGTGGGCCGAATGGAAGGGTTGGTTTCCATGTTGGAGAAAACGGTGGGCTGATTGGAAGTGTTGGTTTCCGCGCTGGGTGCTGTTGGAGCGAATGGGAGAGATGTTGGATGCACTAATGGCGACTTTGGGCCACCCTGGATTGAGTGGAAATTGTGGTGGCTGCACTGGCACTTTCAGTAAACAATATTGGGCTGAATGGAAACCACGCTGGACACTTCAGTGAACACGATGGGACGGGATGGGCTTGGTGGTATCCATCGTGATTATCTCGGTGGGCCTGGCAGGCAACACTGGACTATGTGGAAACCACGGTGGGAGCCTATGGATGTGTACAGTCGCGAGCAAAAAATATTAGCACAGATCACTGGCGATCAGAATTCGTATATCTCACCACGCGGCGCTGCGGTAGGCAGAACTGCCTAACGGGCCGTTTCCATGTTTGCAGCCTAGGGGGGGGGGGGCGGCAGGAAGTAAGCTTTATCAAGCGTGCACCGCCCGAGCGTTGAAGTGCCGACCCTACGTGACTGTGCTTGCGGAATTTATTTTGGCTCGGTTATCATGAGCACAGATGGCTTCTTTTTATTACTGTTTTTTTATGTCCGCGATGGTTTGTCAAAAGGAACTCGCGGGAACAATATATGATAACGCTGCCTTTAGGCAGCAGTTTTGCTGTCCGTGGCAGTCCGCTAATTTGCTGTCCGTGGCAGTCCGCAGTAATTTTACTGTCCGTGGCAGACCCCCTTAATACTGTAGAATGGGAACGGCCCGGCACTCCCGTTATCAGCCTCTCCGCCACCCGCAGTGCCAGGCGTTGTCATTCCGGCGCTCTGGTGTTCCGTCATGTGTGCTAATCTTTTTTACCCACGACTGTACCTACTTGTTTGGCATGGCACAAACCATGGCTGTATTTGAATGGCCGATGCTGGGCAGCAGATACTGCATGCATGTGCCTATATGGTTGACAAAATGAAACTCATCAATGCACTAACAATCTCAGTGGGTCAAATCCATCAAACGTACAGTCTTTGTCAAAAGTAACCAGGCTGCGTGGTTTGCTTCTAGCTCGTACAGTGGATCCCTCACAGCTTCCCTAAAGCTGGAATGGTAGCTAAAGGTAAGGACTGAGGGTCTTATTACCTTCCAACACGTTTTGATCCTTAGGAATAACACAAGGGCTCCACTATACAAGCTAGAAGCAAACCATGCAGCCTGGTTACTTTTGACAAAGACTGTACACTTGGCACTTTATGCTGTTAGAATAAAAACTGCAAGACAAATTTCTCTTTTTTACACGTGCATTTGTTGACTTGACAGTTTCAGAAAATTTTTTTAAAAAGTAACGACTTATATACTTGGGCTTAGATTATCATTAGCAAAATATTTGAGAAAAAGTTTAACTTCATTGTTCACAAAATAATAAATTGCAGGTTTGCAGAGCCCTGCATGCCTGAATCCGAACACTCAATTTCATTCAGAAAATTTTATTGAGCGTGCATTTCAAGACATATACTAATTCAATTAACAAATTGTTAACCACATAGCTGGCCACACAGCTTCTTTGTAGAAGGGTTACGAATACAAATATATACACAGAATATTTCCACAAGGCTGCACTCTTATACATGCACCTCGGTACACAATTACAAGTACAACACTGTTTTTCAAAATAGAAATGCAGATATATATAAACACAATATGAGGATATAAATTACACAGCATATTTCATACTAAGAATTGATTTGGTTTTCACGTTGGATGAGAGAACTCCACTATAAAAAATGCACACCTTCACTGTAGTCTCAAGAAAGCATATACCGTGGAGGTTGTTCTCTCGACGCGCGTTTCAATGCTGCCGCCTCTCACGTCGTGCTGCCGATCAAACAGCGTCACCATGTTTTTACGACAACCTACTCTCTATGACTGCTACGTTGGGTATTTTGTTAGCCTTGCTGATCTCCCATCAATATAAAAAAAAACTTCCCCATACAAACAGAAATCGGCATGTAATTTCGTGAATGAGCAAAGCAGCAATCCATACTGCCGTGAGAACTCAGGCATTTTTCAACCGCAGCGCAAGCAACAGGTCGTTAATTCGAGCGTTTCTACCAGTGGTAATTGCTCGCAATCGCTGCAATTTCTGTGGATGCCGATACGTATGAATATACCAAATAAAAATACCAAAAAGAAAATAAAAAGTAGGATACAAGCTGTTTCACAACGAAACCGAAACAAAAACTGGTTGTCACCGCCAGGTGGCTGCCGGTAGCTGTTTTTCTGTATAACCCTCATGGCGGTTCGGGTGCTGCGTCGCGTGCATCGCGCTTCGGCGCTTGCTACAATTCGCTACTTGGTTGTGAGCCGTCGTGAACTGTGTTGTGGTTTGCGTGTGTTTCTTCTTGCTCAAGGGTGCACAATCGCGCAGTGCTGTCGACGTAGCCTATTCGAGGCAAAGTGTCATTTTTCTGGTCTCTCTAACTTTTCAGTCTGTGCGCTTCTTTGTGTAGTCCAGGATGGGTGTCCAGGCACAAAGACGCGCGGGCAGTGTCGCGGTGGAAATGTTCCAAATAAGGCCCGGAATATTTTCTTCTGTGTGACTACGTGGTAGAGAGTGCCGGCTACGTAGCACTCGTGCTGAAATCTCACTGGTTGGTGTAGTGCCCGTGACACGAAGGCAAACAGCGTTCTGCACGACTACGCAATCATCTGAAAAGGTAAGCAGTACTCGTGCATTATCCGAAGCATATAATGCTGGAACGGTGACCTGTCGTACTGCTGCAGTATTCGTGTTCAATGCTATAAAAAGCGTTTAAGGCGCTTTTGTTGTCGCCGCGGTGAGTTGCTCTGCCAAGAATTGTCGCTGTCGGTACTTGTTTTGGCGAAGGGGATGCGACCGTGCGTGCGCTAGCTTTGCATGATTTTGGTATGCGCATGTTTGCGCGTTTTGTTTCTTGTTGAGCACAGATTTGTCCTCGTATATGCCTCGTTCTACGCGTTTCTGCCCATGCTTGTTCACACCACCGCGCACGTTTCAAGGACCGGCACTTTGGCTGTGCGTAAAATGTATGATTGTCTTTCAAGATAGCGTTAGCACTTTGAGGGGGATTGAAACACTTTTTATTCGCCACGGTTTTTGCTTGGCCCTAGACTGTTGAACCTTAGGTCGTGGAGTCGATCCTGATGGCAGTAGCCGCATTTCGATTTAGGTGAAATGAAAAAAAGAATGCCCCTGTGCTGTGCGATGTCAGCTCACGTTAAGAAATTCTAGGTGGTCTAAATTAATCCGGAACCCTCCAATACGATCAGTGCCCATTTTCCGCATCTGAATTCAAACCCCACTATAAAGAAAGCACTGTCTCAGGTTGCAGTTACCAACGAAAGTTAATTTCTGGCCGTCAGGATCTAATTTTTAAATGAGTATGTGAAGATTTTTTTTTTATGATACCGATAGCGTTTCTGGCTACCCAGAGTATAGGATCTTGCATTTCGATCACTCTGCTGTTTGAAAATTGGTTTCTGAGGAAAACAAGTGACCCAATAATTGTCTCAGTTATTACGATGTTTATCTACGCTTTCGATCGCAGATTTGTTTTGCTCATAGCAAGATTCCTTTACTAGTGCTAGGGGAACTGGCAATTTCCTCACTGGCGTCCCAGCACCCTCCTCGCAGCGCCGCCTCTCCTCCTCCGCTCTTTTCTCCCTTCTCCTCTTTTTTTCTTTCACGGCTGTTGCGCTCTTCGGTCTATTCCTCCGGCGAGTCTGCCTCCGCGCACCGCCGCCGCGAATCTGCGCGTCTTCTGGACCTTGGTCAGCGCGCCTCTCAATGTGCTGACGCATGAACACGTAGGTGGTGGTGGAAACGTTTATTGCCAATGATGTAAATCGTAGGGGGCGCCTGGTTTGCCGCAAAAGTTTGCATGATTACGAGAATTGGTCTGGGTATCGGGCATGCAGCAGTATTAGGTATTGAGCAGTCCGGGTTTGTAGTTGTCGCCAATGTGCAGCCTGCGCTATGGTGAGGGACGGAGCGGGGGGTGCGTATTCCCTTCTTTTGTCTCGGTAATACGAGAGAATATCACGGAAGGAGACCAGGTAGTGCATTCCCTGCTCACGACAGTATGAGGCATTAAAGGCTTTCGCCTTAATAAAGCGATTCTGCTCGTATTGTCTTTCACAGCTGTTCTGCTCCTGGCGAGCTTCTAGGGCGGCCGGCTCGCGATTTTCGCGTTGCCCTTCGAGCCATTTGTGTGGCCGGCACGTTCCTCGCGCTAAGAAGGCGACTGCGCACGTACTTAAAATGGCGTTAAAGGGCGATTCACACGACGGTCCGTTCGTCCGCGGCCCGCGCACTACCTGGTCTCCTTCCGTGATATTCTCTCGTATTACCGAGACAAAAGAAGGGAATACGCACCCCCCGCTCCGTCCCTCACCATAGCGCAGGCTGCACATTGGCGACAACTACAAACCCGGACTGCTCAATACCCAATACTGCTGCATGCCCGATACCCAGACCAATTCTCGTAATCATGCAAACTTTTGCGGCAAACCAGGCGCCCCCTACGATTTACATCATTGGCAATAAACGTTTCCACCACCACCTACGTGTTCATGCGTCAGCACATTGAGAGGCGCGCTGACCAGGCCGCGGTTCAGAAGACGCGCAGATTCGCGGCGGCGGTGCGCGGAGGCAGACTCGCCGGAGGAATAGACCGAAGAGCGCAACAGCCGTGAAAGAAAAAAAGAGGAGAAGGGAGAAAAGAGCGGAGGAGGAGAGGCGGCACTGCGAGGAGGGTTCTGGGACGCCAGTGAGGAAATTGCCGGAACTGGGAACTGATGCATTTTAAACAGGGTAGTTTTCCTTTGTATTGAGGCGTATACTTGGGCAAGTATATTTTTCCTGATCTTTTTACATTCATGTGATATTCACTGTTGGACCGAGTTCGCATGCTTGTTTTTGTACTCCTGTCATAGTGATAATGGGAAATTGGTATCCGCAGGTGGCACATCTGTCTTCCAGTCCGAGTCAATGGCATGGATTTTGTGGCCACCAGATGAAGTCAAAAGCTGTGTTGTAAGTTGTTACTGCATTGTGCTTTGTTCTTGTGGTTGCCATGAAATGTTCTCTTACTTTCATTGCTCTTTTCCTTAATGCTACTGCTTGGAGCAGTTTGGATAGCTCTGGCCTGATATGTTTACATGTTTATATGAGTAATATTAGTTGGCTGTCACAATGGGCCGGTTGCAGGCCATTTGAAGTTTTACATTCAATATTGCTCGTCTTTTAACCGTTGCATTCTATGCATGAAGTGCGAAATGTCTGCATGTTTTTGGCTGCATTATGTGATACTATTTAACTACGAATATTAACATTATGATGCATGTGTGTTAACTTAAATATGTGTTTTTATGCCACTCATCGCAGGTCACAGATGTAAAAGAAAAAGTGCACACATGAGAACTGGTTTCATTACTGCTGCCTTGTTTTTGCTAAGCATGGAGAGCTGAGCTAATTGGTTCTGGGTAGAATTATGAGACATCATTCCAGTGTACAAAAACACATGAACGAAGAGAGTAGACTCCATAGACCCCATACTTCAACTGAGGTTGATTCCACAACATGAGCTTTTTACATGCAAAGTGGTACTAGTGACCCCTGTGGCTGAAAAGTGTTTCCTCGACCAGGTAACAATTATTCAATGTTGCAAAAACAAAAACATAGGCGTAAGGTTAGCTTGTCACTCAAGTTGAATGCATTGGCGTGACTAAACATTGCCTACCTGGCTGACCCAACACACATTTGCGTTGAGATAATCTATTTCTTTTTCTGCCTGCCTGCTCCAGTCACCCTACTTCGGCATTGACGCTGTCACGACTCTGTGACAGCATCAATGCGCAAGTAAGGAGACTGGAGCAGGCAGTTTTCACAGGAGAAATTGTAGCCTTAGTGGTAGAAAGCCAGGTTCGAGAGATGAAGTGTGCTGGGCAGCGCAAGCCGGAAGACAGCGCACATTCGCAACAGTGACCTGTCATTGTGCCCTATTGCCATCAGGTGTCACACCGCCTCAAGAAGGCCAGTGACAAACACGATGTACATGTCGTATTTTCAGCTTGGGAAAGCTGGGATGCATGTGCCACCTGATAAATGACGTTACGAAAAAGCCTGCCTACAAAACTAAGCACACCAAACCCCTGGTTAAACATGAGGTTGACATGGTGTACAGCATCCTCCTTGCCTGTGGCAAACATTACATTAGACAGACGAGGCTTTCATCAATGAACGCTTGCTTGAACATTGCAGGACAGCTGATTCATTAAGTGGCAGAGGTCATTTAGCTGAGCACATTCGCCTTTGCTCGCACAAGCGAGCATGCGAGGCGTTTTTGAAAGAAACACATGCCTTGTGCAAGTTTAGCACTTGAAAGGGCTGGGAAATTTTTTAAGCCTTTTGTATCTCTGTTGAAAAAGAGAATTACGTCAGCAGCCCTTCTGCAGCGCTCCAGAAAAAGAAATAGATTATCTGGAGGCAAATATGTTTGTTGGGTCAGCCAGGTAGGTGATGCGTAGGCGTACCGATGTGTGTGTTTAATGTGAGTGGCAAGATACCTTTACCCCTATGTTTTTTTGTGTTTTGGTTTTTGCCGTCCTGAATAATTGTTATCTGGTGGCGGAAATACTTTTCAGCCCCAGGGATCACTAGTACCCCTTTGCACATAAAAAGCCTGTGTTGTGGAATAAACCTCAGTTGAAATATGGTGTCCATGGAGTCTACTCTCTTCATCCGTGTGATTTTGTGTGCCGGAATGATGTCTCATAATTCTCCCTTGTTTTCAGTGAATAAGGAGGGCTTCTGGTGTCTCTTTTTTTGTATGTGATGGTTATAACAAAGTGGCTACCCATAAACTGTCATTTTGGGCTTAATTGAAGGATCCTTGGGAATTTGTTTGACAGCATATTCCATGGGCACTTTCTTGAGAAAAATCAGTTATTTGTTACCCATTTCACTGCATTAACCATTGCTTCTCATCATGTCTCGAAAGTCATTGATAAGCACAAGCTTTCGAGTACCTGAGGGCTGTGTGAGAAGCCTTCTGACATACTTTAAACTACTGAGGATATCTGAAGACAGATTTTACCAATAATTGTTAGCCAATCCAAACCTCTTGGTTCTATCCCTGACAACCTGAAGCTGACCTGTCAATAATTAAGGCTGGAAACCGTTCTGATACCCAAACTGTTCTCCTAATTTATTGATGTGCATTTTGCATGAACTGTTAGTGCACGAAATGAGTCCGCATATTACTTGCCACCATAATTCAAACTAATATTTCTATACCAGTCATCACGGTTCCCATTTTCTTTACTAATGTGCAATCCAACTTTTTGAATTCACTACAGATTTTCACCCAAATTTAGATTCTTTATTTTAGGCAAGTGTCATCGACTTGAATTTCTCCAAAGCTTTTCATGTTTGTCATTATAACCTTTTAGCTACACTCTCATGCTTGAGCCTTCATTCTTTGATATTAGTGTAGATTCATTGCTTCCTGTTCTACGGCTGGCCTTAAAAAACTATTGTACTTCTTCTCTTATGAAGCCCAGCATATCAATATGCAAAATCATAAGGCGTCCCTCATCCTGAGTCACTTTGGGATGTTAAACCCCCATAAACCAAACCAAGCACATTACTAAAGTACATTAATATTAGCCATTCAATAACAGTCTTTGTCTTTATGTCCCAACCTTGTCTTTATGACTGCATTATTCTGAAGGATGCCCCAACTATCTCAGCTACTCTGACTGTATTGACTTTTGCAAGACAGATGAATAGGCTTGTTTGTAATTCATCGTGTCAAAACAGCGCAAAGAAGAGAAAGATGAGGAAGGAATGCGACGGTGCGAGTGCTGACTTTCAAGAAGGTTTATTGGAAAGCACATCAAAATATTTACACTGTGGCCTAAAAAAAGAATGAAGAAAGGGCGCCTTGTAACATTCACTTTGGATCTGTCAAAAACAAAACGAAAGTTGAATATGAAGCATTTAAGAGCATGAACTCTTTCTTAGGGAGCGATAAAGAAGGTGTGTTAACACATTGATTTCGTTTTTTCTACAATTTCAGTGGCCTCGATCACCTCATGCACAAACTTTTCTGTGTCTGTCTAGCACAATGCAGCACAAGAAATTACGCCTCACAGCATAAAGGATGTGGCAAACGATCGCAGTCGCGACAATGAAACATCAGATTCCCCCTGCTAGCTTTGTTCACATCGTAACGGTGGTCTTTTGACCTCTCATTGGCACCTCTGCTAGTTTCTTGCTGAAGTTGATACATTAGCCAGATGGTTCAACTTTAGATTATTACATAGTTTCTTGGCTCTGGACATTGCTATTAACAAATCAGCTGTTGTGTGACACTTGAACTCAGAATTAACTGCCTCCGTTGCCTTGGACAGAAAGACGCCTTTAGACATGACCACAAAACCACCTTCTTTATCAGCAGTTGAATGCGATAGGGCCCACCGTCTTAAACCCGTTACAGTTCAGCCTGCGGGAAAGTTCCTGGCATGGTTCAAACCACGACACCCCATCAACCAACGCCCCCTGAAACACACCTGTCACGCTCAGGTCCAGGCACAGGAAGGCAAGACGTCAAAGTATGGCAAACAGCTCCAGAATAGTCCTCTTCGAAGGAACAATGGCAAATTTTGGCCCATATATGCTTCAAGCAGCAGACGAGGCAGCAACTCATTGTCGACATTGTGCACCTTGTTTTCAGACACTCGTGCCTTGGCTTCTCTGCTCCGGGCTAGTGAGCGCAAAGTGGCTGCAAAGTGGCATTCCAGATGGCTTTCACCTGGTCAACGGTGCGTGACACCGTCAACCAGCCACTCCCTGGCTTGTTTTCAGGCACAAGAGTTTGACAACAAGGTGCGCACCTTCAGCTTGGAGTCGCTGCCTCCTCTGGTCCTTGAAGTGCTTATGGACCAAAATTTTCCGTTCCTCCGAAGAGAACTATTGTGGAGATGCTTGCCATGGTTTGACGAGTTGCCTTTTCCACGCACAGACCTGAGTGTGACAGGTGTGTTTCGGGATGTTTTGATGCAGTGTCACGGTTTGAACCCTCTTTAGGAACTTGCCCACAGGCCGAACTGTGTCGTATTTAAGAGGGTGGGCCCTCTTGCTTTCAACTGCTGATAAACGGTGGTTTTGTGGTCGTATCGAAAGGCGCCTTTCAGTCCAAGGCCACAGATGCAGTGTATTCTGAATTTGAGTGCCACTTACTATCTGATTTGTTAAAAGCAAAGTCCAGTGCCAAGAAACATTAACAATCTAGAGTTTAACCATCAGGCTAATGCCATCAACTTCAGTAAGAAAAATTGTCCAGCTATCTTCTTTACCGCAAAGACCCATAAAGGTGACTGCTCCTTGAGGGTTGTAGTTTAAGAGAATGGAACCTGTCAGAAACAAATCGCCTTCTCTTTGCGACATAAAATTAAGTTGCTGAGCATTGATGACTCCTCTCGTGTAAGATCTGCAGAGAAAGTAATGCAGTTTCTACACAATAACTCTCGCACCAGTTTCATGGGGTGCTATGTTGACATAAGGATTTATATTACGCCATCCCTCAATCAGGATCAATAATGTGTTGAAGAATTCATTAACTTAAATGAAGCAGTGGCATTGCAAACGTCTCAGGCGTTTTGGTGAATAATTTTGTCGCACTTTTAAGCTCATACCTTCAGTCCACCTTTATTACATTTCAGAATATCTTGTTTTTGCAAAAAAAACTATTAGCGCCGCTGTTACGTGGCTTATTGCAGGATCTCCAATCCTGACGAAGCATTGTCTAAGGTGAGAGAGGAGTTCAGTCAAAGCCTCAGTCCACTTTGAATCACCACTGAAATTATAGAGGATAATATGTCATCACATTTATTGGATCTCAATCTTGGGTGGTTACACTTGTTGGGCTTACGAGCCAAGGGAAAACAAGCTACTTTTACCATTTTCTTCGGTTCAGTCTAAGCTGGTCAAGAGGTGTCACTAACCTTTGCTTCAAAAATTCCTTACTGAAATCCTGTTTGATTGCCATGACATCCAGTTTTGCCCAGCTCATATGCCGTTTGTCCTTTACTGGATATTCAGAACCTTTGTCAGTGTCTTTAGCCGATTGCTTTAAGCAGAAGTTGAAACATTCTTTTTGTGCCCCCGTCGAGACTGTAACTCCCAAAAGGAAGTTTGTACGTACCTTTCCCTACATCCACAATTGGTCGCACCGGTTAAATAGGCAGTCGAGTTGGCGTCGATATTGTTTTTCTAACCCTATGAAGTTTCAGTACCTGTAGTCAACCGAGATTATCCATCAGAGTCTCTTCGTGCACTGCACAGAAGACATAGTGTGTTCGAACGCCTTGAAATGCGGCTATGTTTACATTGGGAAAACAGGCAAGTGTGTCACTGAGAGGTTTAAAAGACCACCACGACGATGTGAACAAAGCTTGCGGGAGAACTTTGATGATTCACTGTCGCAATTGCAATTGTTTGCCAGATCCTAAACGCTGTGAACCGGAATTCATGTTCTGCATTTTGCCTGACAGACACAGAAAAGTTTGTGCGTGAGATAATCGAGGCCACTGAAATTTAAAAAAAAACCGCAATCACTGTGTTAGCACACCTTCTTTATCGCTTCCTAAGGAAGAGTTCATGCTCTTAAATGCTTCTTTGTCAGTTTTTGTTTTGTTTTACACTCATGCAATGTGGTTGACACAAAGTGCCCTTTGTTCGTTGTTTTTTTAGGCCACAGTGTATATATTTTGACGTGGTTTCCAATACACATTGGCGATAGTCAGCACTCATGCCATCATATTTATTCCTTCGTTGTCCTTGTCTTGTCTGCATTGTTTTGTCATAACGTATTGACCTCCTTTCCCACCTCTAGGGTTAATGGTATGGAGAAACCTTAACCAGATGCAGCCCCACATACTTGGAGCATGTCACGATACATGCTGCTGGCACCACAAGGGCACTCGGGTTTATCAGGAGATGTCATGATCTGTGTTCTCTTGCCATGCTGCGCAGTTTATGCATAAAAATTTTATTGATTCCAAACTGAAGTATTCCCTAGCTCTTTCAATTTTGCACCAAACTGTTTGATGCTACGCCACCAACTCCCTTTAATTCAACAGCGACACTTGGTACAGCATATGTGTAATCAGTCATCTCATTTGACCACCAGACATCACTGCATAAAAGGGGAAACGCTCGTTTAGGTGTGTTCCATATACTCTACAATACTTTTCCACAACTTAATGTTAAATGTTGCTGCCCCGCTTCAGACCAGGATGCCATCACAACTAAATCAAGAAATTTTTCCTGTTCCCATTGAAGAATAAATCAAATCAAAGTTTATTTCCCATCTAGCACTACAGATTGAGGAATCGTAGAAAAAAGCTGCCCTTGGGCAGCTTGACGAGTCTACAATCCTTATTATTGACAGGGAGGCAACACAAGAGTTTATACAATTTAAAAAAACAAGCACATCAAGGAAGCACCGGAGAATACACGAAACAGCAATATGTATACATAATGAAACTTAAACAATGTTATGCAAAAACAAATTATGTAGTTCATGACGTGAAAAAGAAAACAAATCGAGGTTAATGTGGATATACCTATTTAGAAGAGATGGAAGTGTGTACTGAAGGCATTCCATACCAAGATTTAGTCGAGGTGTTGGCACTGTCCATTCTTCGCCACGTCTTGTTGGATAGACTGATTCTTTTTTCCTTAGTTCTGCAAAATTTTTAAGATTTGTTACATTCTTCTTGATTTCTGTTTTAAAAGTAACACTGAGGCGATATTTATAAAGATTATGTGCTTTAATAACTCTGGAATGACAAAAGAAAGCTGCACTGGGATGTCGGAACGGTAAATTATATGCATTTCGGAGATATCTTTTTTGCATTAAATGAATACGTTCAAGGTTAGTGAATGTTGTAGTGCCCCACACCAACTGGCAATAGTTTAAATGCGAGTTGAATATTGAATTGTATACCAGCATCTTAGTTTTTGTGGGAAGTATGTATTTTAGACGGCCTATAACACCAGTGATTTGAGCTATTTTTTTCAAGATATAATTGACATGATAATCCCATGACATACTGGCAGAAAATATGACCCCAAGGCATTTAAACTGCTCAACAATTTCTACAGCCCGCGAGTTTAATATAATATTCTCGTGCAGTGGGATAACTTTATTTTTCGGCCTAAATATGACAGCTTTGGTCTTACTCTCATTTATTTGCATCAGGTTAACTGCAGACCAGACCTCAAGAGGCATTGTGGCATTACATTGTTTGATAAGTTCATGAACATTTTCACCCGAAAAAAATACGCTCGTATCGTCTGCATAGATGGAAAACTTTGTATTATCGCTAATGTTGACAATATCGTTTCGGTAAATATTGAAGAGTAGAGGCCCTAGCGTACTGCCTTGGGGGACACCGTAGAAGAGCGGCTTCGGTTCAGACTGTATACCATTTATGTACACCACTTGCTGTCTAAACGACAAATAAGAACTTAACAATGAGAGCGCTTTTCCTCGGATACCATAGTAGTGTAATTTATTTAGTAAGATTTTATGATTTACCAGGTCAAAAGCCTTTGAGAAGTCCACAAATACACCAATGACAATAGATTTGTTTTCAAGTTGCTTTATTATATATTCCTTTTGTTGAAGTAATGCAAGTTCAGTGGATTTGCTTTTGCAGAAGCCAAACTGAAATGGTGTTAGCAAGTTAAATTTATGGATGAAATTTGACATTCTTAGGTGCAGCATTTTCTCAAATGCTTTCGAAAACACTGGCAAAAAAGAGATTGGTCTGTAGTTGGCGAGGGCGTTGCGATCTCCTTTTTT
Organism: Amblyomma mixtum; assembly: GCF_055824585.1. Lineage (NCBI taxonomy): Eukaryota > Metazoa > Arthropoda > Arachnida > Ixodida > Ixodidae > Amblyomma > Amblyomma mixtum. The sequence goes on along the minus strand of NC_143020.1, from coordinate 20,911,771 downwards.
GTAAAGAACAACAACTTTTGCTAATTGCATTTTTTTCGTAAAAACTGCAGTTTCTAAACAGATGTTAAAGATGTGAGCAAGTATGGGAGCAATTATGTCAACTACATGCTTGACTGGCCGTATTTGGATATCATCAATGTCACAGCTACTGCTATTGTTAAGATTTGTTATCACCGACACTACTTCGTCTACCGTGACTGGGTGCAGAAAAATTGTTTCATCATTCTGAATTCGAACATATTTGCAAGCGTCAGATCCGGCAGCACGGGTTATAGCACGGGTAGCCAAGCTCGTTAAAAAAGTATTGAATACATTAGCCAGTTCGACGCCAGAAACTTCCTTTCCATCAATATTTAATTTTGGTAATGCAGTGCGTGAACTGTCCCGCTGTAGAAGTGTATTTAATCTCGACCATAGTACACCATTTCGAGCATTGTTAACATCTAGAAGTGACACGTGATAGGCTGTTCGTGCAGACCGCAGTTTTTTAGTCAATTTGTTCCTATATTTCTTAAATACCGCAAGGTCCTCAACCTTCCGGCTGCTCAAAAATTTTCTGTACAGCTTGTCTTTCATTTGTATTTCTCCGTGAAGCTCTGGCGTTACCCATGGCTTGCGGATTCTGCGACTTTTCACGCGTGTTACAAGAGGAAAGCAGTCGTGATATATCTGTTTAAAGCAATCGACAAACGTATTATAGGCAACATTTGCATCATGAAGTTCAGCTATCTTACTCCAATATACTTTCATGAGCGCATCCCTAAAGGATTTCAATGATGATTCTGTAATAGCTTGGTATGTGATTGATGTGGACTTACTTCCTATTGTACTAGCGTTCTCAATGCAAGCAAACACAGGAAGATGGTCACTAACACAACAAGATAAAACACCAGAAAAAGCATTCAGCTGCATAGAGTTAGTAATAATTAAATCGAGAACAGAATGGCCTTCGCTTGTGACTCTACCTCACCACATTTTCATTGCATGTGGTCCCTCAAAATTATGGAAATAAGTGATATCGCTTGGAGCATTGACAATGGTTTGTTTTACCTTTTCTTTGCTGCTGTTTTTATTTTTTGCAACTGATGTATCAATGGATTGTATGCCTCTTTTCGTAGTGTATCGTCTGCGATATCTCAGCTGTGCTACTGCAGTCACCCTTCTGATGTTACCTTTATATTGTCCCTCTTATTAATACCCCACTAAAAGCCTTCAGAGGACAAAAAACGATGGCTTTTTTATTTTGCTCATTATGGCACACGTCAGGCTTATGTTTAGGGATATAGGAGAGGCCTTTGTCTTGCAGTGGTGCTAGTTATGCTGCTGATGATGGTACTTAATGACGAGCATATGATATATTGAATAAGAACCTCAAATTATTTTTCTTTTTGAGTGCGAATAGCTTCAGTAGTTCTTGATTTAGGTTCACTTTATTCCTGTGGCCACAATACGGAGTTTACTTTTTTAGCACTCTAATACTGGCAAGAATAAAAACTTGTGGATCCTAATTCTTTCATTTCAATCTTTTCTGCAGAGTGCATCGCCCAGTTTTCCCAAGCCCTCATGCACCGGTTGTACATCAACAAGGCTGTTTCATGGGGCCCAGCTGCATTGACAAGTGGCTAAAGAAGAGCAAGAGGAGCATGAACACAAAATAAAACTGGCTGTAGGAGTTTCATCTATTTTGAAATTTGCTGTCTCATTGCGACAGACATAACATTGCTGCATGGCCCCTGCCCCAACATCTCCCAGTCATTCCAACATGCCCAGTCATTCCAACATGCCCAGTCATTCCAACCTGCCCAGTCATTCCAACCTGCCCAGTCATTCCAACCTGCCCAGACATTCCAACGTGCCCAGTCATTCCAACGTGCCCAGGCATTCCAACGTGCCCAGTTATTCCAACGTGCCCAGTCATTCCAACATGCCCAGTCATTCCAACGCATTTTCCATTACCATAATCCACCAAGGTTTCCAGTGTTGGTTTCCAATATTTACATCATTGCCTTTTTTCCAATAGGGATACAACAGTTGTATCTTACCGGTAATCACCTACGGGCAGAAACGTGGAGGCTAATAAAAAGGGTTCCTAAAGTTATGGACAACGCAGCGAGCTATGGAAAGAAGAATGATAGGTGCAACGTTAAGAGCTCGGATGCGGGCGGAGTGGGTGAGAGAACAAACGCGGGCTAATGACATCCTAGTTGAAATCAAGAGGAAGAAATGGGCTTGGGCAGGGCATGTAATGCGAAGGCAAGGTAACCGGTGGTCTTTAAGGGTAACGGAGGGGATTCCAAAAGAAGGCAAGCGTAGGAGGAGGCGGCAAAAAATTAGATTGGCGGTTGAGATTAAGAAATTTTGCGACGATGCGGTGGCGGTAACTGGCGAAAGACAGTGTTAATTGGAGAGCTATGGGAGAGGCCTTTGCCCTGCAGTGGGCGTAATAAGGCTGATGATGATGACATAACTAATTGGGGAACACAGGGGCAGAGTTCTGAAGATTAATGCCGGCAAAAACCATTCTGGTATGAACAAAAAATTTGTTGGTTTAGTGAGATCTACTGTGAAAAAGGACAGCAGGTAGAGGACAGTAGATTACAGGAGAATTTCACACCTTGTAATAGAGTGCAGTGACGTTTTCAACTTTCGAATCTTTCTTAATGACACCTGCGAAAAGTTACTGGCGAACTATTCTCTCATCTTTCAGCAGTTTGATATCAAGTAGCGTTGAAGCAGCCGCTATAAGCGTTGGTAACTATGTATGTATGTTTATGTATGTATGCATGCATGTATGTAAACTATGACAGAATATTTAGGGCCGCACTATTACCTTAAAAAGACAGATTCTTCGCATATATTGTGCGGATAACTTAGTTCCGGTTTATGACGTTTATCGATTAAGTGGTTTATTGCCCCTAAACCATTTTACCAACACAGTTCCCACTAAGAGTTATTGATCAATTATCTCTCGCCCTGCCATAAGCTTGCCGTCCCGGCTAGCTGAATTGGTAGAGCAGCTGCTCGGGTGAAGCAGTGGTCTCGGGTATGAACCCCGGACCAGGACGAATTTTTCTTTAACTACGAAGTTTCTGAGAAAGCTTTATAGCTTTCCTATGCAGCCGTATGGCTGTGCTCGGCTTCGCCCGCGCCGAGCTCTTCTTCGCCCGAGTGCTTGCTCGCTAGTCGGTTAGCCGGCCGTTTCCGCTGGCGCTTGGACGTTGTGGCAAATATAAACCTGCCTACCTGCTTCTGTGACATTTTGGTGGAGCTTGCTGGGTACATCCCATGTCCGAAGAGCTTTTGGGTGCCTCCGAAGCCCCGCTACACACCGTGGACACACCTGGGCACAAGGCCAGCCGCCGCTTGAGAGGCTTATCCCCCGAGTGTGGGCCCCTTCTTTCCTTACCGCGAACCATGACGACTACAGAGGCAAGCCAGCCCATTCACCTTGCAGTGAGTGCCCAGCCGCTGTTATTCCATGCTCCGCGTGTAACCACGCCGTTCCATGGCGACAAATTTGAGGATGTTGAGGACTGGTTGACCAACTACGACCGGGTCGCTGCGTTTAATGCGTGGGACGAGGAGCGAAAATTGCGGAAAATTTATTTTTCACTTGAAGACGCCGCCAAGATGTGGTTCGAAAACCACAACACTACCATCACCACCTGCCAAGACTGCCGACAAAAGCCGCTCAGCACATTGGGCAACGACACAAGAAAAGAGATGGCTGAACTGGCTCTACAGTCCCGAGCGCACCGGCCCAATGAGAGCGTCTTCATGTTCATAGGAGAAATGACGCGGCTTTTCTACCGCGCGCATATGTTCATGTCGGAGGCAAAGAAGGTGCGCCATCTTATGCGTGCCGTTAAAGAAGAGATCTTCGTCGGCCTTGTACGTGACCCTCCACGCACTGTGGCTGATTTTGAGAAGGAGGCGACCAGTATGGAGCGTGCCCTACAACAGCGATTCGTACAATTCGATCGTTCGGCGAACATCACTGCTGTGGACTTCCGCTTGCCGATGAACGGCAACGAGAGTGGCACCTTTCGCGAGCTTGTCCGAAGCATCGTACGTGAAGAACTGCAAAAGCTGCCCTTTCTGGAGCAACACCCGCGTGTTGGAGGCATCTCGGATGTTATACGTGAAGAGCTCCGGCAAGCAGTGGCATCAATGCCATCCCTCCAGCCGCCTGCGCCGCACGTCATGTCTTACAGCGACGTGTTGCGTACCCCTGCGCCAGCCGGCACCCTACAGGCCCGCTCCTCTCGTCCGTCCTGCACCCCGACATCCAGCTCCGGCTGATGCGCCCGACACTAGACCGCCCGTTCGCAAAGCACACGTGTGGCGCACGCCGAATAATCTACCTCTGTGCTTCCACTGCGGCGAAGCCGAACACGTACATCGCCACTGTCCATACCGTCAGATGGGCTTGCGCGGATTCTCACCGGATGCCCCTCGGCCGCGCTATGGTGAACGACCTCGGGACATTGACCAGTACCTCAGCGCCAGCGTCCCACCTGCGTGCCCACCGCGACGCCAGTCCAGGTCGCCATCGCCGCGACAGTTTTCCCCCAACCGGCGTACTTCCTTCAGGCAGTCCCCAAGTCCGCGCCGGGAAAACTGAGGACGGCGACTCTCGGAGGTAGAGCCGCCGTCGATGAGCACTACGACCAACATCCTCCATTCGCCGATTCCACCAAACATTCCGACCTCCGACCCCCCGCACCGACCAGCAGTCCGACCATTTTCCAACTATCGCCGCAGTTTTTCTCCGACGCCCCCAATCGACGCACCGAACAACCAACGAGTCCGGCGACCTCCCGACGATCACAGAAGCTTACCTTCGACGCAGAAATTCGACGCACTGAACGACCCGTCAGTCCGACGATCCGTGATACGGCGCACTTCGTCGACGGTGAGCTTCTTTCCGCTGACATACCGATCGTCGTTGACAACCACCATACGACTGCCCTTGTAGATACCGGCGCTGACTTTTGCGTTATGAGTCGTGGCCTTGCTACAATCCTTCGCAAAGTCCTGACTCCTTGGCACTGCGCGCCGATAAGGATCGCCGGAGGGCATGTGCTGACGCCGCTAGGAGTGTGCTCCACCCGATTCGAGATTCGCCACGTAACTTTCTCTTGTTGCTTTGCTGTGCTGGCGGAGTGCTCCAAGAACCTGATCCTCGGTCTTGATTTTCTTCGAGAAAACGGCGCAATCATCGACCTCCGTGACCTCATGGTGAATTTTTTTTCCGGGTATGCGATGATCATGTCACACTACCTCCACGCACCAGCATGTTTGTTACAGTGCACTGCGACAACCCTCCCGCCCTTCAAGGCCTCGCGGAAATGAATGTGAATTTATTGTTGAGCCCACAAGTCTGCGTCACTCGTGGGGTCTTTTCCTTGAGTAATAAGCGAACTGAACTGCTTTTAACGAACTTTAGCGCCGAATACCGCCATTTACCGCAATGGGCAGCCATCGCTTACTTTGATGAAGTCGGCGAGCCCTCAGCCTACTGCGCCCTATAGTTGCTCAACAGGAACCCTCCCGAGAGCACTGGCCACACAGTTCGAACTGACGTGAATCCTGGTTTGCCTTTTGACCGGAAACGCCACCTACAAGCAATTCGTGACTCTTACCATGACTGCTTTGCCGTCACGTCCAAGGAGAGACAGACGTCAGTAGCAAAGCATCGCATTATAGTTGGCCCCACCGAACGCCCTATCCGCCAACGCCCCTACCGAGTGTCGACTAAGGAACGCGAGGCTATTCGGGCGCAAGTTGATGAAATGCTTCGCGATGATGTGATCCAACCGTCCACAAGCCCATGGGCCTCGCCTGTTGTGCTGGTCGCTAAGAAGGATGGAACACTCAGATTCTGCGTCGACTACAGGAGGCTCAAAAAAATTACAAAAAAAGACGTCTACCCACTGCCTCGAATCGACGACTCGTTCGACCGACTCCGCCATGCCCGATACTTTTCATCTCTGGATCTACGCAGTGGCTATTGGGAGATTGAAGTCGATGAACGTGATCGTGAAAAAACGGCGTACATTACTCCTCACGGCCTCTACAAATTGAGGGTGCTTCCCTTTGGTTGGTGCTCCGCCCCCGCGACCGTCCAAAGAATGATGGACACTGTCCTAGCCGGCCTCAAATGGCAGACGTGCCTCGTCTACCTTGACTACGTCGTCATTTTCTCTGCGACTTACGACGAGCATCTCAAGCGCTTGACGGCCGTCCTAAATGCCATCCGCGCGTCGTCATGTCGTCAGCGCCATGTCGTCAGCGCTGAGGGTATTAGCCCTGATCCAGAGAAGACGGCTGCCGTAGGTGCTTTCCCGACTCCTACTGATAAAAGTTCTGTTCGACGGTTTTTGGGCCTCTGTGGATATTACGGACGCTTTGTCCATGACTTCTCCCGGATAGCCGAACCACTTACTCGTCTAACAAAGGACGACCAACCTTTCATCTGGGCCGACGAGCAGCAAAGGGCTTTCGACGACGTTCGCACACGCCTTCAAACAACGCCCATACTTGGCCACTTCGACGAGGAGGCGGATACAGCATTGCATACCGACGCCAGTAACGTTGGCCTCCGAGCAGTTCTCGTTCAGTGGCAAGATGGTGCTGAGCGGGTCATTTCTTACGTCAGTCACACCCTCTCTCGTGCCGAAGCGAATTATTCTACTACCGAAAAGGAGTGCCTTGCAATTGTGTGGGCGGTGACAAAATTTCGGCCGTATTTGTATGGTCGGCCGTTTAGAGTGGTCAGTGATCACCACTCTCTCTGCTGGCTGGGAAACCTTAAAGATCCTTCTGGCTGGTTAGCCCGCTGGAGTCTCCGCTTGCAGGAGTTCGACGTCACTATTGTGTACAAGTCCGGCAGGAAACACTGTGACGCTGACTGTCTATCCCGAGCCCCTATACCGTGTTCTTCACTTGAAACAGATGACTCCGTTTTTCTCGGCGCTCTCACGACGCCTGATCTCGCTCAACAACAGCGAGATGACACCGAACTGCGGCCCCTCATCGATTACCTCGAGGGAACCGCCTCATCGCCACCTCGCCTTTTTACGCGTGGCCTATCGTCGTTCTGCTTGCGGGACGGCGTCCTTTACACGAAAAACTACGCTTCCACAGGCATTCAGTACCTGCTGGTGGTCCCAACGCCGCTCCGTCCCGACGTTTTGCAGGCATGCCACGACGAGCTTTCTGCCAGCCATCTCGGTTTCTCACGAACCTTGGCTCGTGTACGACAAAGGTACTACTGGCGCAAGCTTGCTGCTATTGTCCAGCGCTACGTTAAGACGTGCCGTGATTTCCAACGTCGGAAGATGCCGCCTGTCAAGCCGGCCGGCCTGCTGCAGCCTATTGTTCCTCCTCGAGTACCTTTTCACCAAGTCGGTATGGACTTGCTCGGGCCGTTCCCTACGTCATCATTGGGCAACCGCTACATTATAGTCGCCACTGATTACCTCACCCGCTATTGTGAAACAAAAGCTCTTCCCAGCGGCACTTCTACTGATATTGCGAACTTTTTCATCTTTAACATAGTCCTTCGTCATGGTGCCCCTGGGGTCGTTTTAACTGACAGAGGCACTGCATTTACTTCAGCTCTAACCCAGGAAGTTATGCGGCTCAGTGGGACTTGTCATCGCAGAACAACAGCTTACCATCCTCAGACGAATGGCCTTACTGAGCGACTCAATAAGGTCATCGCCGATATGCTTTCAATGTACGTCGACGACGACCATAAGAACTGGGACCAGGTACTACCGTATGCAACATTTGTGTATAATACCGCAGTCCAGGAAACGACCCGCTTCACCCCGTTTCGTTTGGTGTACGGTCGCGAAGCCGTTACCCTGCTGGATGCAATGTTACTGCCCGATGTCGCCCTGCCATCAGTTGCCGGCGCTGACCAATTCGTCCAGCACGCTGAGGCCGTCCATCAGCTAGCTCGAATGAGACTCCGGACGCAGCAGGTTACAGACGCTCAACGCTATAACCTTCGTCACAGGGAGGTAATTTACAACCCTGGCGATGAAGTCTGGGTGTGGGTTCCTGTTCGCCAGCAGGGTCGCTCCGAAAAGCTTCTGCGCCGCTACTTCGGCCCGTACGAAGTGCTGCGCAAACTCAGCGACGTCACCTACGAAGTGACTCCGCAAGGAACTGTTCGTACGTCCCGACGGCATACACAGTCGGAAGTCGTACACGTTGCCCGGATGAAGCCCTTCCACGCCCGCTAGGTCAAGCCTACGGTTCTGTTTGACCTCGCCACGCAGCATCGGGACGATGCTTTTTCCACCGGGAGGGGCAATGCCGCAACGCATTACTGGCGCCGCCTAGTAGTCGCGCTCAGGAGGCTGGCACGCGCTCTTCTTCGCCCGAGAGCGCACTCGCTAGTCGGTTAGCCGGCCGGGCTGTTTCCGCTGGCGCTTGGACGTTGTGGCAAATATAAACCTGCCTACCTGCTTCTGTGACAATATTGAGGGCCTGGGAAGCTTTTTGCTTTAAGCTGTTTATATGTGGCAAGAAAGTGAGCTTTTATCGAAAGTTATTCCTAGAAATTTATGCTCTTGTTTGACAGGTAATGGGGTTTGGTTTAGATTTAGTCTGAGGTCGGCCTGTAGGCCTCGTCTCAAAGAGAACCGAACCGCTACTGTTTTCTAGGGGAAAATCTAAATCCGTTTCTATCTGCCCAGGAAGCCAGTTTTTTTATTGTTAGTTGTATCTGTCGCTCACAGGTAGGTATGCTGGAAGACGTGCATGCTATTTGGAGGTCGTCTACATAAACTAAGTACATCATGGATTTTGGGATTACTTTCCCTATGGAGTTCATTTTGATGATGAATAAGGTCGTGCTGCGGATGCACCCCTGGGGTACGCCAGTTTCTTGAATAAAAGTGTTGGAGAAGGTTGCGCTTAGGTGGACTCTGAACGTGCGGTTGGTTAGGAAGTCGCTCAAACAGCCCAGCATCCTGCCGCGGATACCTAGGTCCGCTAGGTCACGGAGGATACCGAACCTCCACGTGGTATCGTAAGCCTTCTCCAGGTCGAAGAGGACTCCGATGCAGTGTTGACTGTGGATGAACGCTTCCCGGACTGTGTTCTCAAAGCGAACTAGGTGATCGGTTGTGGAACATGTCTTTTTAAACCGAATTGGCACATATCTAAAAGTTGCCGGGACTGAAGTATTATGGTTAGTCTGATGTTTATAATGCTTTCGAATGATTTGGTTTGGTTTGGTTTGGTTTTATGGGGTTTAACGTCCCAAAGCGACTAAGGCTATGAGAGACGCCGTAGTGGAGGGCTCCGGAAATTTCAACCACCTGGCGTTCTTTAACGTGCACTGACATCGCACAGTACACGGGTCTCTAGAATTTCTCCTCCAAAGAAATTCTAGCCGCCGCGGCCGGGATCGAACCCGCGTCTTTTGGGTCAGCAGCCGAGCACCATAGCCACTGAGCCACCGCGGCGGCACTTTCGAATGATTTTGCTACACAACTAGTGAATGCTATTGGCCTGTAAATGGTGGGACTAGTTGGTGGTTTGCCAGGTAATAGAAGAGGAGGTGTCTCCAAGCACAGAGACACCTCACAGCGAAGGCGGCAGTTATTTGGCGTAAAGTACATAGCCACACATACGTCATAGGATTTTGCGTTAGGCACGGCATTGCGGCACGGCATTGCGGCACAGGGCACGGCGCATAGCGGGACCAATCTGCATGACTGTTTTTATGCAGCGAAAATGAGCAAGACGCATTCAACTGCGACATATGCGCACACCGTATATACCCGTATTACGTACATAACAGAAAACCACGTAATGTGGTCGCTTTTAAGATCGTGTATGATATGTAATCTAGCGCTGGTATTACGTATCTACTTGTGCAGCTGATATGGTCACTGGAGATAAATATTTTAGCACTCCTGGTTGGCAAGCTTTGATTATCTAAAAACGCTGAATACTTCAAAAAAAAGTATGAAATCACATGGCGACTTATGATAATGCCTGCAGTGCTATCTGCTCTTGGGCGTTAAATTTTACATGCTCATATTACGTACGTTTGAAACTAATGTTAGCTGTCGCGGCTGTAGTAGAACGTGCACAGGTTTCCTACCTGGGGCCCACTGCTTTGAAATCCGAACACGGTCCATCTTGTGAGGGTGACTGTTCCTTCTGAAGTGTCGACGAACTGCGGCGGAGCCACGCACGAGCTGGACACCTGTTCTCCCTGCCTAGCTTTTCATCCCTTAGGCTGCGCCCTACCGCCCACGATGACATCCAAAGACTTGAGCAACCTGCGCCGCCTTCTGGTGCACGAGCTGACCCCAAGGTAACTGAGATGCCTCGACGAAGTTATAGTTTCATGGTTTCCGCAATTGCAAGAACTGGAGCGACGCAACGTTGGAAACGCAATCGCAGACGCTGTGGAAGCACATCAGTCGGTGGAAATGCGTCTGTGGTTCATCGCTCGTATCCACTGTACGCTGCTTCCTACGGCCTGGATCCCAATGTGGGATTTTTACAGCCTCGCTGCAGCACAGGGGCTGTATGAATGGTCTGGACTGCTCTGGACCATGGCAAGTGAGCTGCGACTTCGCAAGTCCGCCTCTAACCCCATTCTTGCTCATAATGAGCGCGGAAACGCCGTGTACAGCTGCATGATGACGGAAGAACCGGAGTGCCTCTCAGAGGAGCACAGTGCGGTGTACGTGGTGGTCTGGCCCGGCCACCACCTGCTCGCTTTCCACGCTTTAGGGAGCAATCTCAAGGGTCGAGTGGTTACCTGTCTGAGAGACTCGCTGGGCGGAAACGTCGAGTGGTTAAGGACCGTTCATCATGGAGACGTCGAAGCTGCTTTCCGTACCACGGCCAGGATAATGGCGGGTTTATGGACACCGCAACAGCACGTTGACCGCCTCCCTCAGACACCGGCAAGTTCATATGCAGGTTGCCTGGCGTACCCTCCGATATCATTCAGTACCGAGCCAGGCAAGTGCCTTTTTCTTAAGGTACGTCGCTTTTGTGAGAAAAGAAAATTGTTTGGGAAAATGCCAGCTGCTCTTTCTGGGCCGTGTGCCTGTTTTTGTAGACGTACTCCTCACTATGCTCGCGGGCAATTTTTCTTTAAAATGAAACGAAGGCCTGCAGGGCGGAGCGTCATCATGCGTGCCATTCCGCAAAACAACTGGGGAACACGATGGCGTGCCAGGCTGTCTGCTTACGTAGCATGTTCATTCAGTCACTGGGCAGCGCCTCCATGCATGAGTTTTTTTGTGTAAGCAGCGTTCTGAGTAAATTAGTAGTGCTCAAATGTTTTTTCGTCGACTTCCAACTTACGAAGTCCAGAATTGTGTTCGAAAAACATCTGTAATAACGAATGCTAACACAACTGCGTTTTAGCACAGAACCAACGGCTACAAACGGGAATAGCATTTCCCTGGATTGCCATTACGCAGTGTTCTCTTTAAGATATCACATTTAATACATTTCATGCTTACTGTGATGAATATAACCGGGGGGGAACAATAGCTCACCGGAATATTTGGACAAACGAGTTGGTGAAATAAGCGAGTTCGATCAACGGAAAGTCTGGTGTACATCAGACGCAAGTTTCCTGGAGCCGTGCAGCTTAGTCTGATTTGCACAGGTTTTGCTCGTTAGCCTTCAGTACGTTTTTAACCACACCATCTGCAGTGTCGCTCTAACGCTATTATGTCCCAGGCAGACAGGCGTACAGGCCCACTCGGCATATTTTTGTGTGCAAGCAACCAGCTAGTCACTAATCGCTAGCTTTCTCCTAGCGTCGCCAGTCTGGCATTAGTAACATCCATTTTGTTTAGTTTTGCAAATGGATTCGAGCATTCTTTGTGCTAGCATTTAAACTGATAAAGCTCACACCTGCGGTATTGTGCGGAAAGACGCGAGACAGGGGATTGTTGAGCGTAGATAAGATGCTGAAGTTATCTTAAGAAAAGCTGTTTGCTACAGGGTGTTTTCTTGGGCAAGTCGATTTGATATACTGGAATAAGCGGCACCGGCGGAAGACGGACGAAGAGAGGAGAAGACGAAGAGCTGCCGCTTGGAAAAATAGAAAAAGCCGCCACGTCGCTTTTTGCCCTGATCAAAGGCACTTAATCTCAGGTTGTGCTGGGCGATCGTTTGCTTCACATTTAGATTTAACCACACAGCAGCTAATGGTCACATTTTCCTCTTTTTATGCTTAGAATTGCTTTGCCCGCTTTAATTTTACGCGAATGTCCCTAAAATTTACCGAGGTGTGATTTCTTTTCTTTCGCACTAACAATACTGTGTTTAGGTTCACAAGCTTTACCTAATTATAAAGATTGCTGCTAATTTCTAAATCTTCAGAGCATCACTATTTGGGCTTCAGCAGGAAGTACAATATGTTTAAAATTATTTTCCTTACCAACCTCACGTGCGTAGTGCAAATATCATATTACATGCCCGTCTAAACACCCAAAACCAATAGCAGGGCACAAACCGGGAAACGCCCGCACTGACTGTGCGCTCTTTATGCGCCAAAAGATGATTTACAAAATGTAAGAATATTCAGCGATTAACCAGATATGATGAAACAAGGTCAAGGAAGAAAAATACGTGTGGTACCAAGCTCGCTATCTACTAACGAAGCCGCACTAAAATAGGCGCGCCTTTTTATAGGGCACGTGGTTTGAAAACTATTAGAAGTTGCGACCATGTATAAATTAAAAAACAGATGCTTGCTGCAAAGTGTGCGCTAGGCGATCAGGTGAGTCAGAAAGATGCAACATTTTAACGTATGCCGCATTTTAAGTTGCAAATGCATTCTGGCCTTGGTACTGTTGGTCATTTAGTCGGTATGTATTGCCGCCGTGGTGGCTCAGTGGCTATGGTGCTCGGCTGCTGACCCAAAAGACGCGGGTTCGATCCCGGCCGCGGCGGCTAGAATTTCTTTGGAGGAGAAATTCTAGAGGCCCGTGTACTGTGCGATGTCAGTGCACGTTAAAGAACCCCAGGTGGTCGAAATTTCCGGAGCCCTTCACTACGGCGTCTCTCATAGCCTTAGTCGCTTTGGGACGTTAAACCCCATAAACCAAACCAAACCTAAACCAAGTCGGTATGTATTGCGCACGCACATGAAAGTACCAACTTATTGACCTTATTCACATAGCATCCCCTTACAGCATACTTAACTTTGTAATGAAGATACTCTTGTGGCGTGGGAAGCAGAGTGGAGGCAAAAACTGGGCACTCCTGCCCTGCCTATGCGCTACACTCTTGTGTTGGTCAAAAACCGAAGGCCCTATGAAGTGCAGGCGCAATTCTCTACACTTTGGGTTGATCTCGATAACCTGCCCTTTATTTCCTAAATTACTTAAATTAATCTGGAAATATTTCACTCCTGATTTCCCAACTGCATAGGATAACCAGCCTGCTGAGATCCTATCATACACACGAATACATCAAGGCTATATCAGATTACATGGCCTCTCGAATGCCATAAAGGATGACAGTTATTACGGATCTGTTTCTGTGTTTTTCATTTCCAATGTTATAACGGATAACTCTAGTGCGCGTCGGATGCATGCAGATTATCTTTTAAATGGCTACTGTACTGCCGAGCGAAAGCACACATGATGAAGATTGAATAAGGTTCAAGATTGGTTACAGTTTCCGGAGCAGGAGTAACGCATCTGCATTGTATGCTGAATGTGTGGTAATTGCCGCCTTTTTTATTTTTTTCTTCAGTCATAGCACCATCGGGCGAGGACGACAACACAGTTCAACTTCTGTGAGAAGTGTAAGACGACGTTCACTAAGAAATGCAGCTTAACAAGGCACCGCCGGGAGAGACATGGTGCGGAATGAAAGGGCCTGGTATGCTACCATCAACGCATTATCAGAGAAGACCAGGTGATCCGTTAGAATCTCCACGCGCGTCACTAGATTTTGAGCGAAAAAACGATGTTTTGCGCTCGCGTTTTTAAACGATTGCTTTCATTTTTTACGAACGACGTGGTAAGGGCTGAGGAGCTTCATTTAATTCCGATAAAAAGAAGATCCGGTCTTAATTTGCTATTATGACCTCTAACAAAACCTCTCTCGGTCAAGCTAATGGCGAAGATGAAAACTGTATATCTAATATCTGCAAATGACCGGACCATAAATGCTCAGTCATCTAAAAGCAGCTACGAGAAATTGAATCAAAATATTTGCATTGCCTTCGCATTACATGCCCTGCCCAAGCCCATTTCTTCCTCTTGATTTCAACTAAGATGTAATTAACCCGCTTTTGCACCCTCACCCACTCCGCCCTTTTCCAATCTCTTAACTTTACACCTGTCATTTTCCTTTCCATAGTTCGCTGCGTTGTTCTTAACTTAAGCTGAACCCTCTTTGTTAGCCTCCATGTTTCTGCCCCATAGGTGAGTACCGGTACTATACAGCTGTTGTATGCTTTTCTCTTCAGGGATATTGGTAAGCTACCATTCATGATCTGAGAGAACCTGCCTTATGCGCTCCTCCCCATTCTTATTCTAGTGATTTCCCTCTCATGATTCGGATCTGCGGTCACTGCCTCCCCTAAGACGACATATTCTCTTACTACTTCCAGCACCTCGCTACCTATTGCGAACTGCTGTTCCCTTGCTAGGCTGTTGAACATTACTTTGGTTTTGTGCATGTTAATTCTTAGCTCCACAGTTCTGCTATGCCTGTCTAACTGATTGATCATGCTTTGCAGTTCTTGTCCTGAGTGGCTTAGCAAGGCAATGTCATCAGCGAATCGCAAATTACTCAGGTATTCTCCAGAAACTCTTATCCCCAGCTCTTCCCATTCCAGTCCCCGGAATACCTCCTGTAAGCAGGCAGTGAAGAGCATTGGCGAGATCGTGTCTCCCTGCCTGACACCTTTCTGTATTGGAATTTTATTGCTGACTTTATGGAGAACTATAGTAGCTGTGCAATCGTTATAAATATCTTCCAATAATTTCACATAGCACTCTTCCACACCCTGATTCCGCAATGCCTGCATGACAGCTGAGGTTTCCACTGAGTCGAATGCTTTCTCGTAATCAATTAAGGCTATATATAGGGGTTGGTTATATTCTGCGCATTTCTCTATCACCTGATTGATAGTGTGAATGTGGTCTATTGTCGGGTATCCTTTACGAAAGCCTGCCTGATCCTTTGGTTGACTGAAGTCCAAGGTTGTCCTGACCCTATTAGCGATGGCCTTAGTAAATACCTTGTAGGCATCACACAGTAAGCTGATCGGTCTGTAATTCTTCAAGTCCTTGGCGTCTGCTTTCTTATGAATTAAGATAATGTTAGCGTTTTTCCAAGCTCTAGGTACGCTCAAGGTCACAAGGCATTGCATGTACAGGGTGGCTAGTTTTTCGAGCACAATCTCTCCTCCATCCTTCAACAAATCTGCCGTTATCTGGTCCTCACCAACTCCCTTCCCTCTCTGCATTGCTCCTAAGGCCTTCTTTACTTCCTCCTTCGTTACTGGCGGGATGTCCCATTGCTGTGCTCTCCTGCCTCCCTCAGTAATTTGATGATTACATTCGTTACTGTATAGATTTGTGTAGAACTCTTCAGCTAATTCAACTATCTTATCCATATTGGTGATGACTTTGCCCTGTTTGTCTTTTAGCGCATACATCTGGTTTTTACCTGCGCCCAGTTTTCTCCTCACTGATTTTAGGCTACCTCCGTTCCTTAGAGCATGCTCGATTTTCTCCATGTTAAACTTTGTTATGTCGGCTACCTCGCGCTTATTTATTAACTTCGATAGCTCTGCTAGTTCTATCCTGTCTCTGGAGTTAGACATCCTCATGCTTTGGGGTTTCTTAATCAGATCTTTAGTCTCGTGAGATAGCTTGCTGGTATTCTGTCGAACCATCCTACCACCTACTTCTACGGCGCACTCTGTACCGATAGCTGTGGGATATCAGTCATTGTTTCAACACTACGGTCGTCTTCTTCAGTTAAAGTGGGAAATCTGTTCTGCAGCGACATTCTGAATTCCTCTACCTTCGCGCTTAATGCTAACTCGTTAATAGCCTTTCGCTTCACCAATTTCCTCCGTTCCCTCTGGGGAACGTTGTAGCGACCATTCTGGGGTCGCTACAATGGACCTTACCGAGGACATCCACATCCTCTACGATGCCAGGGTGAGCACACAGTATGAAGCCTATTTCATTTTTAGTCTCACCATTGGGGCTCTTCCACATCCACTTCCTGTTTGCTCCTTTGCGGAAGAAGGTATTCATAATCCGTAAATTATTTCTACCTGCGAACTCTACTAAAAACTCTCCCCTACTGTTCCTAGAACCTATGCTATAGTCACCTACCACGTGGTCTCCAGCCTGCTTTTTACCTACCTTTGCATTAATGTCGCCCATCAGTACAGTGTACTGTGATTTTACTTTGGTCATTGCCGACCGCTGGTCCTTAAGGGTAACGGAGTGGATTCCAAGAGAAAGCAAACGTAGCAGAGGACGGCAGAAAGTAAGGTGTGCGGATGAGCTTAAGAAGTTTGCGGGGATACAGTGGCGGCAACTGACAAAGAACAGGGTTAATAGGGGAGACATGGGAGAGGCCTTTGCCCTGCAGTGGGTGTAGTCAGGCTGATGATGAATTTTATTGCAGGTGTTCCATACGAGGGATGCGAGAGTCTGCCGAGCGTGTAGTGCTTGGCCGAATTCAATATCATATTTTCGTCCCTGTCACTTACTTTTGTCAAGCTGGTATATGCTTGTGAGAAAACCATCTTCAGTTGACGGTGAGGCCATCACTACACACTGAAATACAGTTGAAGAACACTATGGCAATTGTTTCATTTGTCTCCTATAGACATGTTATTGCGAAGGTTAAAGCTCAGTTTTTGCATGTAATTTCACACCCTCACTGCGGAAAATTGATGCATAGATTAGAAACTACAAGTCTCCGCATGCTAGCAAAGCTTCATCTGTGCTCCAAATCAATACAAATGAACAGAACGAAAGAGCTGAACGGTTGTAAGTGATCTTGTGATGCAGTGAAAGAATATTTTCAAGTATTTAATAAAAGCACATAATGTGCAGTTCATGGAGAGGAAACAAAAGGGAGAATATATTTGCGGCATTTTTCAACAACTGAGAATTCTGTGTGGTACTATACACAGCATTGGTGACGAGAGCAAAAAAAGTAATCCAACTGCACGGGACCTGCACAACCAACTTCAGAAAGCAACAACTTTCCAGACGTGCAATATTCGTCTACCGATTTCTTGACATTGTTTCACAAGAGGTGCTGCGGTTAATAACGGTTCTGGGCGACGAGGAAAAACTGAGCAAATTGTCAAAAACCACATCCAGTAATAGACGCAGGTGAGCACAAGGAAGGCGACCCAAGAGAGTGGATGATCGCATAAGCACAGGACTTCTGTGGTTCTCTATAGAAACCGTGCTTGTCAAGACCACCCACGCATGCCCAGTAATGTCAGTTTCTTCCGAGACGCGTTTTTAGAATATTTATGCCCCTTTTCTTACTTTTTATTGGACACTCAGATAGGAACCGTTCTGTTTCGGTAAATTTCAGGTGCGGCTATAAAGCGCAAGGTCCCTTACCTAGGCCGCGTGATGAGATGTGTTATATTCATGCAATCACAGACAGCAGAGCCATTTAACAAACGCATTTATCATTTTTTTCAGTTCTTCTACTAGTTTCAACTTCGCCTGCGGAATGCCAAATATCCCCTTCGGATTCGTGACTCGGATTTCTTATTCCATGATCATAACCACTTTTGCTACATTATTTTTACCTGTGACGAATAAAGCTGCTGCCTAATGATTGAAACCATTATAGAGGTGTTCAAGGAGCGGTGTAGCGTCTGTTTCTTTTCTCAGCGTTCCGCACAAGCGCTGTTTGTATTGCCTGGCGTGCAGCCCCAAGGAATTGCTCGAAAGGTTGTTCGACGCTGGTTTCCCTTTGTCGGTCCCACCGGCTATTTCAGCATTTATGCGTCAGCATTATGAGGAGTTTCACACTGGAAATAAAGCGCTTGGCCGAACGTAATGACTTCAACATAAGTACACTGAGTTGCTGAAACCCTCAGCAGCAGCAATGTTATTCGCCTGAGCCTGAAGCCGCACAGGAGCATAGCGAGGTATGTGCCATTGGAAAACGGCCCTAATTCCTTCGTTAACAATGGACTGTGGGTGTCTCGAAATAAGCCCGGCAGAGTAAGCCAATGTGCTCAGGTCACCTAGACCGCAGCGGTGGTTTGGTGGCGTGGTCATCCACCTCTCATGGTGGAGTTTCCGGGTATGATCGCCAGTGCCACTTTGTACCCATTCGCGATACCTTGGCTGCATCATTTTCCTGGCGTGCTCGGCTCCTCTGGTGTGAAACACTTGCAAAATGCGTGTTTAACCGCACCTTGAACTGGAGAAATCCCTTTGCGCCACGACGTTCTTCTTTGGCCGAAAATCTCCTTGCGTCATAAAATCATATCATCGAAAACTACCAGGGCAGCCGCGAAGGATTAGAATTTTGATTAAATGGAAATGGCAAATCATTGGGAGTGAGGCAGGTTGATTTCAATTCATAAAATGGAAATGAATCAGTAATTGCCGGCGTGTAAAATTCTAATTTGCGGATTGGGTGCCTGACCGTGTGCACCGTGTTTCCACTGAGGAGAACCTAGTGCAGTTGTTACAGGCACATCTGTTTGAACGAGCCCTTCTCGTGTTGTTCTGCGCCCAACCAATGAAGAAACTGAGCATGGCTTTATGACATCACCGCCAAGTCTCAAAAGCAGCGCTTGGCATTCGCAGTGAAGGTCACAGGTGACGGGATGCGCCATCTGCAAAATTCGGTGGCTTTTCTGACGGCTGTTATGACTACACTTTTGGTATTGCTTTACTGTGGCTGATTCGAAGCAGAGCAACAGGTCCGGCTGATGGTCTGTGGAAATGTTATTCTTAATTTCATTTCCAAGGCTGTAGTCAGCTATTGCTGGTTACTGTTCGAGGCACCCAAGCTTCCCTCTTATGACTTCAATGGTAGTAATGCAGCATTGTGAACTCTTTACAACGGGCGCCGAGTAGGACATACAAAGCTGCTGATCTTCCGCTTAGATGTGTGTGGTCTATTGGGTGTACTACATAAGCACCGTTCTATTGAAATGGTATGACTGTTATACCCTTGCGCGCTGTAGCCAGCATGCACTTGTAACTGAATAATTATCCTCGACCAAACGTAAGGGATGCCACCGCTCTTGCATTCTACCAAAGGGCATCATTCACTCGCAGCTTTGCAATTGCAACAATATAAAGATCATCAGTGATATTAAAGTGTAGAAACGATATTACATATATGTGTGAGTGTGCGCGTGTGTGTGTGCGTGCGTGCCTGTGTGTGTCTGCGCGTGTGTGTGCGCGCGCGTGCGCATGTGTGCGTGCGCGTGCGAAATTGAGGAACGCTTCAGTTGGTTTGGTTTTGGTTTTAGGAGGTTTAACGTCCCAAAGCGACTAAGGCTATGAGAGACGCCGTAGTGAAGGGCTCCGGAAATTTCGACCACCTGGGGCTCTTTAACGTGCACTGACATCGCACAGTACACGGGCCTCTAGAATTTCTCCTCCAAAGAAATTCAACCGCCGCGGCCGGAATCGAACCCGCGTCTTTCGGGTCAGCAGCCGAGCACCATAACCACTGAGCCACCGCGGCGGCGAACGCTTCATTTAGGTAAATATTGCGAGTCGACGTTTCGGACAAAGAATGTCCTTTTTCAAGTTTAATGTCGACTCGCAATAAATGTTTGCTTAAATGGAGCATTTCTCAATACATATATATATATATATATATATATATATATATATATATATATATATATATATATATATATATATATATATATATAAGATGCGAAATTGAGAAACGCTTCCTTTATTGGGAGTCGACGTTTCGGACAGAGCCTGTCCTTTTTCAAGACTGAAGTTACATGGTTCTTGCTTCTCTTCTTAAAGGGTCTTCATCTGTACAGGTGTTCGACACCTGAGCCAAAACAAGCCGACGCTGCAGAAGGACGAACGGCTCAGGGAAGAGAAAAAAAGAAAACATTAACAAAAAATACACAAATGGGACAGGGAGTGGGGAGGGTAAATGTCGTCGCCCGCCACCCACGTATGCGGTCGCGGGGAGAAAAGAAAAAAGGAAAAAAAGGGGGAGAAAAAAAAAGAAGAAGAGCGCGAGGGGAATATGGACAGAGAACTGAGTCCTAACACAGCGGACAGCTAGCAAAGTGTATAGAGACAAACAGTGGCCGACGCACAGCATAGATTTGAGATGCACTCAAATGTTGTCCACTTAAACGAGTAAACAAGATACAATGGAGCAAAAGGGCGGGGGAAAAAAAAAGAAAGACTTCCGCCATGTGCAACTTCTTTGGCAAGGTGAGTCAAGGTGGGCAGAGTGGAATTTAACGAGACACACGTGGAGTGTACCTGCACACACCCACATAGGCAACAAAAAAAAGGAAAAGAAAAGGCCGGAAACGGAGGCGACTTTGGGGAAGAATCGTCGCGTGGGGCCACTATGGATGGCGGGGGTGCTTAGGTTCTTTGACGGCGCCGCTCACGTCAAGATGGTCGAACGGGGGAAGGTAAGAACGCTGTGGACGATGAGGCCATCGGTGTAAGCGTATGGGAGAAAGCTTGCGAGGCCTGTCAGGCCGGCACTCCATGGTCAGTACTGGATTTGAGGGGGCGTATTGAAGACAAAGCGCCCAGGTTCTCATTAATGCCTTGGGCAATTGTTCCAAACTTATAAATAAAGTACGACTCGCGTTGCTCCCGTTCCCGGGTGTTGTTGAACCCACCCTGTAAGACTGTTAATTTAAGTGCTTCAAATGGGTGTTTTTTGTCATTAATGTGTTTTGACAAGGGGAGGTTAGCTTGAGATAGGGCATGAGCGCGGTGGTTATTAAAGCGAAATCGTAGAGGGTTAACCGTCTGCCCAATGTACTGCATACTGCACACACCACATTCTAGGAGGTAGATAACGTTGGAGGAGTCACAATTAAAGTCGCCATTGATTTTCCATTTAAAGCCTGAGGCTGTGCTTATCGCACAGCTGGTTGTTTGCATATGTTTGCAGACGTGGCATCTACTTTTGGCGCAGGGTCGGCAACCCAACCCAAGGTGGTTATGTGTTTTTGAGTGTACGAGAATGTTTTGAATGTTTTTCGGTCGTCTGTAGACTACGTGAGGGGGAGTAGTGAAAATTTTTGCGAGGCGCTCGCTTTGTTCGAGAATGTTGAAATGTTTTTTAAGGATTTTGTTTACGTTGGGGGGATTACCTGTGTAGGTGAGTACCAAGTTTGCCCGGTGATCTGTTTCTTCGCTGCGTCGACGTCCATCTAGTATTTCATCTCGGTTGAGTTTAGATGCCCTTTCAATTGCATCGTCGACAATGGCGGGGGGATATCTTTGCTTGGTGAGGACCTCTCGCATGCGCTTGGAATTTCTCTCGAAGTCTTGATCTTGTGAACAGATTCTTTTAAATCGGTGTGCCTGAGAGTATGGAATACTTGTTTTGGAGTGGCGAGGATGACAACTTTGAAAGTGTAAGTATTGTTGACGGTCCGTCGGTTTTCTATATACGCTGGTGTTAAGTGAGCCTTCCGTTACCGAAATCTCGACATCTGGGAAGTTAATTGAGGTGTGGGAGTACGCGTGAGTGAATGATATGTTGGGGTGGACAAGGTTGAATTGTTCAATAAAATGTAGGAGTTCTTGCTCTGTGTCAGTCCAAATTAGAAAAATGTCATCCAAATAGCGTTTGTATAGGATGGGCTTGATGAGAGAATCTTGCAAGAATTTAGATTCAATACTATGCATGAAGATGTTGGCGTAGGCGGGGGCCATCCTTGTACCCATGGCTGTGCCATTAATTTGTAAGTAGTGTTGATCGTTGAATTCAAAGTTGTTGTAGTCGAGTACGATTTTCGCAAGTATTTCTAGAACATGTGTGGCAGGAGACTCCTCTTTTCTATCTTGTCTGTACGCTTCGGTCAGAGATCTGATGCCATCAGAATGAGGAATATTAGTGTAGAGTGAGATTACATCTAATGTTACCAGAAAGGCACCTTCCGGAAGTTTAAGGCCCGCTATTTCGCGAAGGAAATGGTTTGTGTCTTGTATGTAGGATGGGTGTGTTGTTGGAATATGCCTGATTAATGTGTCAATGTAACCGGAAATTGGTTCTGTAATCGTGCCAATGCCAGATACTATAGGGCGGCCAGGATTATCCTTTTTGTGGATTTTCGGTAGTAAGTAAAATCGACCTGGCGACGGGTGTGGTGCGATGAGGGCTTTAGATAACATTAGGGTTATGTCCCCTTTTTGCGCAAGCTGATCCAGAGTCTCTGCTATATATTGTTGGTATTGTGGAGTTGGGTCTTTTTCAAGAAGCTGGTAGAAGCAAGTGTTAGAGAGTTGTCTCAAGCCTTCCTCAATGTATGCTTCACTATCCATTACTACTATACCGCCTCCTTTATCTGCTGGCTTTATGGTTACATCTGTCCGTCTGCTGAGAGCCTTCAATGCGTCCCGTTCTTTTTTGGACAGGTTCCGTCTCCCTGGAGTGTGGCTTTTGTAAGCGTGAATTATGTCGTTCTGGACCGCATTAATATACATATCCAAGTGTTTGTCTCTTCCCATGTTAGGAGTCCAGTGTTGGTTTGTAACGCAGAATTCTCTGCTGTCTGCACTAAGTTGGGGCCTATCACAAAAGTATTCTTTCAGTCGCAACCTTCGTGCAAAATTGTCGAAATCTTTTAAAACTGAGAATTCATTGTATTTACTTGTGGTGGGGCAGAACGTAAGACCTCGAGAAAGAACTGATTTCTCGTCAATTGTTAGGGCGCTGGATGATAGATTAATAATGCTATCCTGGAAACCGGACCCAGAGCATTGTAGCAACAGGTTTATCATTAGTGGCTGCTCCCGCTCCAGAGCGTTCTGCTTGTGTTGTCGGTATTAATGTCGTTTGTGTCGTTGCGTTGAATTTGTTGTTGGGGCTTGCCGTAACAGTGGGGTGATTATTAGTAGCTACCTCCGTTTCGGATTCTTCGCGTTCAGCTGGGTTTGTCCACGCGAGGTGTGGAATCCCGTCCCTAATGAATTTTTTGCGTTTTATCTCGCGTACCTCGCGGGTTCTTTTTTCCTCAAAGAGCGTAAGTTCGGTGGCCTCAGGCGCGGTTAGGGGAATGTGTTGACGAGCACGACTCTCTTCTTTTTTCAGAGCCCCCAAGACCCTCTCAAAATGGCCAATCGTAACTCCAAGCAAATCCAAAGAGGCAGATTCTAGTACACGATTCCAATTATCCTTTTCCTCATCACACAGGTTACCCATTGATGGTGTTAGTGAAATTTGTAAACCTTTTGGTGCGATTTTTGATTGCATATAGATCTTTAGGTTATGGATATGGAGTTCGTGCCTTATTCGTTTATCCACGATTTTTCTCAACTTTAAAAATTTGGAATTATTTGAGGAGGGTTGTCGGTAGGGTGAGAAAGAGAGAGTCGGCGTACTCACGCGGCCTGATTGTCAGTGTTGACGAACGCGTTGTGCGGAACCACATCGCTTTCGGAGATCGTAGCGAGACAGAGGGGTGCTTGGGATTTCCGGTCTCGAGCTGGTGTCGGCACCCATGTGGCCTTCCACCGTGGAAGGCGTTTGTCGCTGTGCCTGGTCTGGATGGCCTGAGGCTGCGCCGGGGCTTGCTGGAGTCTTCGAGCTGTTTTCGGTGGGTTTCTGTGCTGTGCTTCGGGAGGTTGGTGTATCTTGGTGGTTATCCTTGGATGGAGGTTGCTGCTGGTGGGGTCCGGAGCGTAGGACTCTTGTTAATTCGGGTCTCTCGGTGGTTCTCTTTCGTGTCGCTTCCCTGGAGGAGGTAGCGGGTATCGTGTTGCTTTCCACATTGGGAAAAGGTGGCCGCGTTGGTGTTGGAAGTAGGGCTCGGCGGTGGGTCACGGATGATGTCGCACTGTCTCCATCGCGCGAAAGCCTTGGGTGCTGTAGTGGCATCTTGGCCCGACACCCAGGTGTTCGATGCTCCTCCACCTGTCGATGCATCTGAGGTGTGGTTGGGGAGTTTTCACCTTGTCTGTCCTTTTTTGGGTGGCTGGTGAGGACCTCCGAGTAGCTAGGAGCTGCTCGATGCTCCATGGTGGGGTGAGTATACTCATCTGTTGTCATTAGATGGTCCTGCCACTCTGTCAGGCGATGCCGATGGTAGTCGAGTAGCAGGTTGTAAATCTGCCACGCCAACACCGAAACCCCACGGAAACTAGGATGCACTCCATCTGCAGCGAGTACACTGATTGGGGGAAAGACCTCCAGAGAGTGCTTAAGAAAAAACGAAGCGAACGGCCGCAGAAACCAAAGAACAAAGGGGAATTTTTAGTATTTATTTTTGTGGTGTGTATCAATGACGAATAGTACTGAATACGTGGCCGCTTAAAGATAAATAATTAGCAAAGTACAAGACAAAACAATCACATGTCGCCGGTTGGAACCGAACCCGCGAGGTCGTGGGTGCCGCTCTTTTATCACTTATCGCTGCAACGTCTAGTCCGCCTATTTACACTTTCAATCCTTAAATTCAGGAAAATTGATTGCACCTGATGTCCTCTAATGTGAGTAGTCGTATTATTTTCGCCGCATGCTAGATGCAAGTAGGAAATCTTCATTCATGTCAGATTCGATAAGAATAATAAAACATCAATGCCGCATAGAGAATATTCCCTAGGAAACAAAAAATTCTTTTGCCACTGTTGGGGCATTTGTAACGATACTCACGCTCTAGAAAACACTTACAGGAGACCCATGAAAAAACGGCCATAAGGTGATGAGCCAAATAAGAACTAAGGCTTGATGTCATACGCGGTTTCGACACAAGCTGCACACTACCGGAAACTGAGAGCATCCTACCTCAGGTGCAACAGGTTATCATTATAGAAACCCAGATACGGAGGACGAAATTAGGTAATTAAGTTTCTTAAATGCACACCGAGTGTCTTTATGCTGGAGAGCTGAAACTTCGCTCTGGCCAACAAAATTGCTTTCGTCTATAGAGCACGTTTTATCTGAATACTGCCTTGCATTCAATAAAATCGCAAACACAACCCTGCCACGAAGTTATTCGATGCATGGTTCTGCTACCACTTCATGGCGAACGAATTTTGGACAAGATTGCTGGAAGTAGTTTCTGTCTCGATTTCAAAAGACATCGCCATATAAGAAGCTGGTGATGAAATCCTGGAGCTGGATGCATTGTCGTAATATTGGTTATGGCTTCGCTTAAGGCAGTCTGCGCACCTGTGCGCTGGATGAAGCATCCGACAGCGAAGGAAACGTGCACGAGTCTGCTTTTTGCGCAAAGACAGCTTCTTTTGCGTCTCGAAACTGCATCATATTATTCAGCACCTGGACGTGAATTTAAAGAACCGGTTGCACATCGTGCTCCTACGAACTAATACCGCGTGCAGGCATAGTATTCTTTGTATTTTGTCGACACCATGTCAAAACAGGATGCAGAGTTGCATACCGCAGATTACGGCAGATACACTGGACCTAATATGCAGGGAATTTATCCAGAGCTGAAATCAAACTCCCTCTGTATCTCCAGCGGATGCTGGCACGACTATTCAGGCCTATGTGACCAATCTCTGTTATTGGTTTCTTCCCTCGTGATTATTTTTATTGCTTACTGGGTACGTATAACGAATTCTGTTCCTTTATGGCCTAGTGGAAAGTTTCTGTGAAATATAGTGAACAGGGGGTTATCTGGCGGTCGTTGTAGTCAAAGCGGGCAGCAGCATGTGCGCAGCAGGATAGAAAAGCGAACAGACGGGGCAGCTTCAGCGTGAGACTCGCATACTGCAATCAGTTTCCGATTTTGGGTATGGGGACCGAGATAGAAAGTTTCAAGCGCGAACTTCGGAAAGAAATTAGGGAGCTGAAAATTAGCCTGGAATTTATAAACGACGAGTTTGAAACCCTCAAGACCGAGTGTAGTGATGTGAAGAGGGAAAACTCTGAGCTACAAGCGTCTAACAAGTTACTGATGCAAGAAATTGAAGCTCTGAAAAAACAAGTGCAAGAAAATGCTTTGAAGATCACTGCCCAAGACCAGTATTCAAGAAACAGAAATATAGAAATCAAGGGAATACCACTAAACAAAAATGAAAACTTGATATAATTGGCAAAGTTGGCGACACTCTTGGTGAGCCAATAACGCAGGAGGATGTTGAAGCATGCCATCGCGTGCGTGTATGGAATCCATCTGAGGGCCAAAACATTGTTGTGGCTTTCAACCGCAGAGCAAAACGGGATGCGGTTGTCGAGAAGGCAAAAAAGACGAGGTTCACGACTGAAGACTTGGGATTTTCCCCCACCCAATCAGTGTTTGTAAATGAGCACCTGTGCCTGCAACTGAAAAAAGTGCTCGGAGAAACTATCAAAAAGAAAAAGGAAATGGGCTGGAAATTTGCCTGGTCGAAGGGCGGAAAGATTTTTGCGCGGAAAACAGAAACTTACACTGTCGTCCCAATCACATGCGAAGCTTACTTAGCAAAGACATCTTGAAGTGCCACCCTCAAATGTGCTAGCCTATCTTACCGATTTTCGCGATGACCGCAACACGCGATGTCACACTCCCAAACAAAAATGGCTATCTTAGTTTTTTGCACTGCAATGCGCAGTCTGAAAAAAATAAGAAAGACGAACTGACAGCTTTCTTTGACAGCTTTAGTTTCAAATTTGACGTCATCATGGTAACAGAAACCTGGTACACTTCACAAGAAGACGTACTTAGCATGGATGGCTTCAACAGCTTCTACTTAAACAGATGCCGACGCCGAGGTGCCGGCGTATTGCAACTTGTCTCCAACCGCCTTGCTTGCAATATGCTCTCCGAATTCTCTGCTATGACAGCTGATTATGAAGTGTTAACACTACAAAGCCAAAACACGGTTTTTTTCGTTATATACCGCCCACCGGACAGTAAACCTGACCTCTTTTTCACGTTTCTAGATAAGTTATTAAGCTTTACATGTTCCAATCAATTGAATCTCATTATTGGTGGCGACTCTAAAATAAATTTTCTTGAAGATACTTCCAGCTCCCATGAGTTTCAAACACTTCTAGATTCCTTTCACTGCAGTAACGTCATAACAGAACCCACACGCATCACCTCCTGTTCTGAAAG
Organism: Amblyomma mixtum; assembly: GCF_055824585.1. NCBI lineage: Eukaryota > Metazoa > Arthropoda > Arachnida > Ixodida > Ixodidae > Amblyomma > Amblyomma mixtum. Next base: position 20,884,491 of record NC_143020.1, on the reverse strand, counting down.
TCTTCTTGACTTGCTTATCACAAACAAAACAACGGAGTGCGCCAAATCAGGTGTCGTTGCTGCACAGCTAAGTGATCATTTGCCAATTTATCTGATCTGCAAACAAAATGGTGTTTTGAAAAACTGTGCCAATCCCCCAATGTCTTTTCTTACACGAAATATTAACCTGGAAACTCTCAATCTTTTTCGAAGTCGGGTGGAATGCACAAACTGGACCTCTGTATATGAATGCACAGATGGAAATCTAGCATATGACACGTTTATGACTGTCCTTAAGAATGTTTACGATAGTTGTTTTCATGTGAAAAGAGTAAAGATTTCAAAAAAAATTCGCAAGCCATGGCTCACAGATGAGTGCCTCGAAATGATACGCGAAAAAGATGAAATGTACTTTCATTTCGTGAAAACTCGAAATCCTGCAGACTTTTCTGCTTTTAAAAAATACAGAAATAAAGTGACGAAGTTCTTGCGGAAATCTAAGAAAGATTACTACGAACATATTTTTAATGAGGCATCTGGCCGCAGTGACCTCATATGGCGTGAAATAAATCATTTATTGAAACCAGGTACAAAGCAGAATGATAGTCTGAAAATAACAATCAACGATCAGCAATTAACTGGTACGCAATTGGCATCTCATTTTAACGAATACTTCACAACTCTTGCAAATAGCAACTATAATGAAAATGCAAAACTCTTTTTAGGTGCACCTAATGCAAACTCTGCTTTTTTCTGAACCTATTACACCACAGGAAATTCACTCAGTTTTTATGTCCTGCAAAAACAGCAAAGCACGAGATATAGACGGGCTGGAAATCAGGCCTATTAAGTTTGTTGTCGACCTCCTGGTAGACGTTATTGCCCATATTTTCAATGTGTGTCTAGCCACCGGTGTCTTTCCAGAGAACATGCAGAGGGCTAATGTGACTGTCCTGTACAAATCTGGAAACAAAAATGAGCTTTCGAACTACCGCCCAGTTTCGGTGCTGCCAGTTATCTCAAAGGGATTTGAAAAAGTCATCTGTAAAAGGATTATGTCATTTTGTAATAAGCATAATGTTTTGTCGGAGCGCCAGTTTTGTTTCCGCCAAAATATGTCTACGGAACTGGCTCTTCTAACCCAAAAAGATTTCATTATCAAAGGATTCGAAGAAAGAAAAATAACATTAGGTGTTTACGTTGACTTTTCAAAGGCTTTCGACAGAATTAATCATCAAACTCTTTTCGCTAAATTAGAGCACTACGGTTTTCGTGGCATTGTCCTTGCTCTCCTAAGATCTTATTTAGAAAACAGAAAACAATGCGTTTCTATCGGAGAAGAGCAGTCCACATTACGAAGCATAACATGCGGAGTACCACAGGGCAGTGTTTTCGGACCGGTACTCTTCAATATATACATTAATGATATAACACGGGTATCCCCAGAAGCCTCTCTGGTAATTTATGCAGATGACACGAGCTTTTTCATTCAATGTGACGATACGACGGAACTCGAGAAATTAGGAAATGTTACCCTGAATAAATTGTCAGAATAGAGCAAAATTAATTCTTTAGCAATAAACAATAAAAAAACAAAGGCTGTAATTTTCTCGCCATCACAAAAATTTGTTGACCATAGTCTTAATCTCTATTTAGGATCTGAGAAGATAGAAATAACAAAGGAAGTGAAAACGCTCGGTGTCACCTTTCACGAGAACTTGATCTGGGATATCCATGTAGGCTGTGTGATTAAATGTCTGGCCAGGGCTTGCGGGATACTTTGCCGATTTAGACAAGTTCTTCCACTCAAAATAAAGCTGCTACTTTATAATGCTATTTTCAATCCTCACCTAAACTATTGTAATCTTGTATGGGGAACTACATCACTAACGAACATCAACAAACTCCTTCTTTTACAAAAAAGAGCTCTCCGTCACATAGCAGATGTTCCATACGACGCTCACACAAGTGACCTGTTCCCCTTACTTGGTGTTGTTCCTGTGACACATATGTACGAGCTGAATGCCCTATTAAAATACAAATATTCCCTGAAATTTAATCGGATGCCTTTTCTACGATTATGCAATTTAACAAAACCACCCGAGGTGCCGTACAATATAAGAACAAGAGAAGTATGGTTGGTGCCGTTTTCCCGCACGAATCATGGTCACAACAGACTACAATACATTATGCCTACTTTACTTAACAACTATCATAATTCAAACACGGACATCCACACACTATCGAAACAACACCTGAAGTGTTTGTTCACTCACAATTTAGGGAGGTAACGTCAATGTTTTGAAATCTTGTTTTATTATTGTAGCCTTTTGTGCACGTATTTTTAATGGTGGCTGCATTACACTGTCTGTGGTAAAATTGTGGTCTGTGCTTCTATGCCTGCAAATGTAGCAATAAATGTTTTTAGTCCTGTATAGCCATATATCAATTTCGCCGTTAGATGTTCTTCAGTGTGCAAAATATTGGTGATTAAGTATTAGTATTCGTCTTATTGAATCCATGTCTATCAGTTACATTGAACCAGTATTATTACTTTTTACTAATATGCAGCATTTTTGTTTGGAATTACTATGTATATTATGTATTTTGCGTTTACTGTATATTTTGTGTTTACAGTTTCCATGTATACTTGATGCTCTTATCTTCGTACAATTTTAATCGCAGTTTTGTATTATTTCTGCTGTTATCCGTTGCCAAGAGAAAACAAGGGGTAAGAACCGTTGTCAAGCTGCTCGAGAAGCAGCTTTTTGTTCTTATCCTTGCATTTATTTCTGTATTGAAAGAAATGCTAAATAAATTGATTTGATTTGATTATTGCAGTGATGACGATGAAGCGCAGCTGTGGTGAATGGTCCTCATCTTCTTCCTTGCCATGGTCTCTGAGGGAAAGAGTAACAATCCTGGCAAATAACGGTGAAGAGACGGCCAGACCATTATTACTGCTAGCGTGGATTTCCTGGTCACCACGGTGGTGGCGGTCCGAGGAAGGCATGACCAGTGGAGTGGAGTAGTTCAAGTCAGATGTACATTGAATGACTCGAAGAGGTCCAGGGTACTTGGAGTTAAATTTGCTGCGGAAAGGAACCCAAAGGCAAGAGAAGCAGTCGATGACGAACGTTGGAGCAGGCTGGTCGTGGTCTTGGTAGCCTTGGGTCTCGGATGTAAAGGTATGGGCCAGCTGAAGGGACTCCTCAGCCTTATGGGCGCTCTAAGATAGAGCAGCGTACCGAGAAGCGTCACGAATGTAGGGTAAAATCGTGTCGAGGGCAGCGGCGGTTAACGGCCATATACGAAGATAATATAGAGAAATCTACTGTGCCTTGATGGACGGTATTTTAGGCAGAAGTTACCAACTGCAGAACCTTGTCCCTGTTAGAACTGTCAGAAGTAACATACGTAGCGAGCACGTACCCTAGAGTGGTGCACAATCACTTCTAGATGCCGTTTGTTTGCAGGTGGCACGTTTTGGTCGCAAAGTTAACTTCTAGGCAAGCTGAGTGCATTCCCCCAACCATCTTCGATATAACAAAGCTCTATAATCTGACTGTGGCACACAGAAGCTACCTACATCACCTAGGCGCTCTCGAAGTGGGTATTGATCCCGGGCGAAACAGTGTAAATAGGAGTAAGCGACGTCAAACCTGCCGGGCAGGATGTGCGGCGCTCTCCGTATAACGTGCTAGGCGGTCGAAGGCTACCCGCCGTGGTGGCTCAATGGTAAAGTGCTCATCTACCGAGCCGGAGTACCCGGCTTCGAACCCGACTGCTGCCGCCGCGTTTCGATGGAGGCGAAACGCAAGAGGCGCCCGTGTGCTGTGCAATTTCAGTGCACGTTGAAGATCCCCAGGTGGTCGAAATTATTCCGGAGACATCCACTACGCACCTTTCTTCTTTCACTCCTACCTCCCTCTCTTCCTTTACGGCGCGGTTCAGATATCTGACACAGATACTGCGCCGTTTCCCTTCCTCAAAAACTAATTCACCAATTTATCGAAGGCTACACTGACCCATCGATTCCTGGAACTCGAAAGCGCGAACGGTACATGGCAAATGCTGCAAAGGGATTGCCGAGCACCAAAGTGGTGCCTTCCGTTATTAATAGCCTCTACACGAGCGAAGCTAGCAGCGTTGAAAATTTTGCATCACACGCCAGTAGACATGGTGACAAGGGGATAGCAAGTTCTGAAGACGCCGGCATGAGCGCTTTCCGGTTCAGCGCGATGGGAGGCAAATATTGATACGTGGCGGCAAGCCAAGGAAGACAGCGACATGATGACCGATGAAATATGATTTTAATGGCTGCGGGCCTAGCGCGAGCGCTCCGTCCGGCGCCACAGCCTGCTTCTTCGGAATCTACTTCGTAACATTACCTGGGTCCACCGAGCGATCGTCCCGATCGATTGCGTGAATTCTGAAGCGTGAGCTGACGGTGAGGATGGTTAGAAAGGACAGAAGGAGATGAAAGGCTTGCCACCCCGATGGACGAGATGGTCTGATGAAGAGTTGCCCCCGGAGCTTCAGGGCCAGCGATCGGTCGCCCAGGGCCGAAGGTCAAGGTTTATAGAGTCGCCGTGCAGCTTGGGCGGGGGTGCTGTCGTGGTTCTTTTCGTCGTCGGGTCATAACGGGTCTGGTCCTGGTCGCCGTCGGGTCATATCGGGTCTGGGCCTGGTCGCCGTCGGGTCATATCGGGTCTGGGCCTGGTCGCCGTCGGGTCATATCGGGTCTGGGCCTGGTCGCCGTCGGGTCATATCGGGTCTGTGCCTGGTCGCCGTGTCTTATGTTCGGGGCTGGGAACGGGGCTGGGGGAAAAGTGGCTGGTCAGTTCTGGTCAAGTAGAGAAGGGGAGAGCCGGGCGGCGGAGTCCATGTCCCTTAGGCCGACGATCAAGGCGAGGGGGACAGCGGCGACGCTCCAGCGACGGGATGACGATGCACCCTGCACCTCCACCAAATCATACCGGGCGGCAAGCCAAGGAAAAGAGCTACATGATGACCAATGAAATATTATTTTAATGGCTGCGGGACTAGCGCGAGCGCTCCGTCCCGTGCCACAGCCCGCTTCTTCGTCAAGTACTTCGTAACAATATTTTGGGTAGAAACGAGAGAAGTAGGAGCCTACGAAGCTTCGGCGTTAATTTTTAGACGTCGGTTTCGAATAGTCACTGAAAGTGCACAGCTTAAGAGGTCGAGGTAAAAATCTACATTTACACACGATATGGCCGAGGTTTTTCTACCTGCAGGCACCAAAGCGACATCTTTAAGGCAGAGTTGAAGATATTGGCGTGTGAGGCAGACGCTAATAATAAACTGCGCTAATAATAAATAACTAAAAAAATTGGACGGCGCTTCTCCTACCAAGAAGAGTATAACGTGATGGCCTTAGAGAGCCCCTCCCGCACAAGTACCAACACCCCTTCTCTTTCATATAATCATGAATCCCACGGAACCCTCGCGGCAATATTGGCTCAGTGCTGCAGCAGTTAACGGATTTCTTTCTTCCTCGGCCTATAGTTGTAACACATACAAGACCTAGGTTGTTCGTCCCGAGCTCACGTAAGGCTAATTTTTGCATAGGTGGTTCTCTGGGGGGCAGGCTATCACTCGGCCAATGAGCCGATGAGCAGTAACGCTGCGGGCAGGTGGCGGTTCTACTGCATTCATTTAAATTAGTTCCATTGCCACCTTGTCGCTAGTGGTCCTACTGTTTTTTTCACCCAACTCCTCTCGCTGCCTTGTCGTTTGCAGAAGCACTGACTCGTCCATCTCACTCACCGCCTTGTGCGTATGCTTTGCCCTTGGAGCGTTCCCTTTGCAGTTTAGATGGACCCGGGCCCTTGGCTGCATTTAAATGGAGCGCAACAGACAGTCGCACAATTTCATTTCTTTACGAAGCCCCTGGACACATCACACGCAATTGCCGACGCCGCATGAAAATGTCAATCGCTGCCTCACCTTCGACGCCCTATTCGGCCGCCCAGTTTTGTGTTCCGCCGGGGCCCAAGACATCGATCTACAGAGCTGAGAAACTGTAACAAAGTTGTTCTCCGTGTACCCGCTTTCGCAATTTCGTTGTGCTAAGTAAACACTAACTGATGTTTAATTGGCATCAGAGATAACGTGAATTGACAGTCAGAATGGACGGCAAACATCATTGGCTGCAACTCGTTTATTAAACATAATGGGCAAGTAGCGGGTCGTAACGGAACGCGCGGAGGCTTTGGATACTGGAAGCCCGCGGCTTTATGGAATGTCCCTGAAAATGACGGAGTTTGCTAGTTTAACAACATATTACCATTGGGCTTTGGCCGTCGCCGTGGTTCAGTGTTGAGTGTTCTGTGATACTGGGCTGGAGCACCAGAGTTAGACCCCGAGCGCGCTTGCTGCGCTTCGACAGAGGCAAAAGGCACCCGTGTATTTTTTTTTGCATTCGATTAGAGACCGTGAATGGCGTGAGTTAGAGACGCGGGTTAGTAGCGATTAAACGAACCGCGCATTAATAGTCTCGCTTCACAGTTGACGCCTCAACATCAAAAGCGTAGCATGTGAGGCGTTACAGCGGCTATTGTACCTCTTAAATGGTTTATAGAAAGCTAGCACGTCTTCCGCTGAAAAACTGAATCCATTCTTTAGTGAGGTGACGACGCCTCTTGCAGGCCCATCGCAGAGAATCGCCACCGCCCAATATCTACAGCCGACTGCTGTCTGCAGAGCACCAGTTGTAATTGTCATTGCTCTGTACTTTATCGAATTTTGCATCATCCCCACTTCATCTAATGACGTCATTCTGGGCGGGAGTTTGGCGCCTTATTATCAGGCCGTAATTTACTGCGACAGTCCTCAAATGGAACTCTCCGTGCCGTGTGTTGTGCAGCCCGATCCCATGCTTTACGCGTCGGGTCGTCGTTCTGCACGCAAGCTCCTCGTCAATCAGGACACAATTATACCAATCATCAGCGCTGTTCTCGGTACTTTCTCTGCACCTTCTGCCCCCGAGGACACAGGTCTGCTTTGGCTTCCAACTTCTTCTGCCGCCGCCGCCGCCAGGTCTATTTGCCGTTTCTAATCCTTTACCTGCGCCGTGGCGCCTTCGTCGTTCTTGTAACCAATCTTTTTTCGTGTCCTGCAGCGTTTCTTCGTGGGAAGTGCATTGGCCGTATTAGGCTGCGAGCGTCATGTTTGACCTTGATATTGCCAATAATTCACATGATTGCCGAGATGCCGTGTTGACCTTCTCTCATGTGGCTTCCAATCTGCTCCATCGAGACCATTCCCACCGCACTACTGGCAGCAGCCTGAAGCCGCGTCTCCGCTGACAGCATCTGGACCTGCTGTACCAATTCCGCTCGTTGGTGGACACCAGGCAAGCTTCACCAGGCCGGACGACGATCCTCTACCACGTCATCGGCCCCGGACCAGAACTACTTCTCCACCAGTGTCCGTACTTCGTGTCACCATCTGCGCGCCTTGTAATCGCCCAACCAGTCGACGACATGCAGCAATGTGGTGTTATTCTGAAATCCTTCAATTCCTGGTAGTTTGCTGTTTTTCATTTTAAGAAGGATGGGTCCATACGAGTTTCCTCGGGCTATCCCCGCCACAAGAAGATTAAGCGTAGGGATTTGTATCCGCATCAGCGCACCGGCGATGCGTTAGATTCAATGGAGCAAATATTTTTTTCTTTCCTGCATTTGCACTCCAGGTTTTCGCAATTTTCTATGGCTGCGGCTACTCCCGAACCGACCACCGGTGTCGCCCTGGGGGGTATCAATAAATTGAACGTTATGCCGTTCGGTCACTGTAACGTCCCAGTTAAGCTGGAGTGAATGATGGACTACGCATTGTGCGGGCTAAGATATAATACCTGCCTTTGCCATCTGGATGGCATTGTCTTCTCAACCCATTTAAAAACCACCTGAGTCGCGTGCGCTATGTCCTCGCCTGCCTCACACGCCAATACCTTCAACTCAGCCTTAAAGATCTCGCTTTGGTGCCTGCAGGTAGAAAAGCCTCGGCCATATCGTGTGTAAACGTAGATTTTTACCTCGACCTATTAAGCTGTGCACTCTCAGTGACTATTCGAAACCGACGTCTAAAAATTAACGGCGAAGCTTCGTAGGCTCCTACTTCTCTCGTTTCGACCCAAAATATTGTTACGAAGTGCTTGACGAAGAAGCGGGCTGTGGCACGGGACGGAGCGCTCGCGCTAGGCCCGCAGCCATTAAAATAATATTTCATTGGTCATCACGTAGCTCTGTTCCTTGGCTTGCCGCCACGTATGATTTGGTGGAGGTGCTGGGTAAATCGTCATCCCGTCGCTGGAGCATCGCCGCTTTCTCCTCGCCTTGGTCGTCGGCCTAAGGGACATGGACTCCGCCGCCCGCCTCTCCCCGGCTCTACTTGACCATAACTAACCAGCCTCTTTTCCCCCAGCCCCGCCCCCAGCCCCGAACATAAGACACGGCAACCATACCCAGACCCGATATGACCCGACGGCGACCAGGACCAGACCCGTTATGACCCTACGACGACAAGAACCACGACAGCACCCCTGCCAAAGCTGGACGGCGAGTCTATAAACCTTGACCTTCGGCCCTCGGCGACCGACCGCTGGCCCTGAAGCTCCGGGGGCAACTCTTCATCAGACCATCTCGTCCTCGTGGTGGCAAGCCTTTCATCTCCTTCTGTCCTTTCTGACCATCCTCACCGTCAGCTCACGCTTCAGAATTCACGCAATCGATCGGGACGATCGCTCGGTGGCGCCGGGTAATGTTACGAAGTAGATGCCGAAGAAGCGGGCTGTGGCGCTGGATGGAGCGCTCGCGCTAGGCCCGCAGCCATTAAAATCATATTTCATCGGTCATCATGTTGCTCTGTTACTTGGCTTGCCGCCACGTATCAATATTTGCCTCCCATCGCGCTGAACCGGAAACCTCTCATGCCGGCGCCTTCAAAACTTGCTATCGCCTGGTCACCATGTCTACTTGCGTGTGATGCAAAATTTTCGACGCTGCTAGCTTCGCTCGTGTATAGGCTATTAATAACGGAAGGCAGCACTTTGGTGCTCGGCAATCCCTTTGCAGCATTTGCCATGTACCGTTCGCGCTTTCGAGTGCCAGTAATCGATGGGTCAGTGTAGCCTTCGATAAATTGGTGAATTAGTATTTGAGGAGAGATAACAGCGCAGTATCTGTGTCACATATCTGAACCGCGCCGTAAAGGAAGGGAGGGAGGTAGGAGTGAAAGAAGAGAGGTGCGTAGTCGATGTCTCCGGAACAATTTGGACCACTAGGGGATCATTAACGTGCTAGACATTGCACAGCACACGGGCGCCTCTTGCGTTTCGCCTCCATCGAAACGCGGTGGCCGCAGTCGGGTTCGAACCCGGGTACTCCGGCTCGGTAGACGAGCACCTTACCACTGAGCCACCGCGGCGGGTAGCCTTCGACCGTCTAGCACGTTATACGGAGAGCGCCGCACATCCTGCCTGGCAGGTTTGACGTCGCTTACTCGTATTTACAATGTTTCGCCCGGGGTCAATGCCCGCTTTGAGAGCGCCTGGGTGATATAGGTAGCTTCTGTGTGCCACAGTCAGATTATAGAGCTTTGATATATCAAAGGTGGTTGGGGGAATGCACTCAGCTTGCCTAGCAGTTAACCGTGCGACCAAAACGTGCCTCCTGCAAAGAAACGGCATCTAGAAGTGATTGTACACCACTCTAGGGTACGTGCTCGCTACGTATGTTGCTTCTGACAGTTCCAACAGGGAGAAGGTTCTGCATTTGGTAACTTCTGCTTAAAAAACTGTCCATCAAGGCACGGTAGATTTCTCTATATTCTCTTCGTATATGGCCGTTAAGCGCCGCTGCCCTCGACACAATTTCATCCTACATTCGTGACGCTTCTCGGTACACTGTTCTATCTTAGAGCGCCCATAAGGCTGAGGAGTCCCTTCAGCTGGCCCATACCTTTACCTCCGAGACCCAAGGCTAACAAGACCACGACCAGCCTGCTCCAACGTTTGTCATCGACTGCTTCGCTTGCCTTTGGGTTCCTTTCCGCAGCAAATTTAACTCCAAGTACCCTGGACCTCTTCGAGTCATTCAACGTACATCTGACTTGAACTACTCCACTCCACTGGTCATGCCTTGCTCGGACCGCCACCACCGTGGTGACGAGGAAATCCACGCTAGCAGTACTAATGGTCTGGCCGTCTCTTCACCGTAATTCGCCAGGATTGTTACTCTTTCCCTCCGAAACCATTGCAAGGAAGAAGATGAGGACCATTCACCACTGCTGCGCTTCATCATCATCACTGCCGTCCAGTATGCGAGTCTTACGCTGAAGCTGCCCCGTCTGTTCGCTTTTCTATCCTGGTGCGCACATGGTGCTGCCCGCTTTGATCACCGTGACCGGCAGATAACCCCCTGTTCACAATATTTCACAGAAACTTTCCGCTAGGCCATTAAGGAACAGAATTCGTTATATGTACACAATAAGCAATAAAAATAATCACGAGGGAAGAAACCAATAACAGAGATTGGTCACATAGGCCTGAACAGTCGTGCCAGCATCCGCTGGAGATACAGACGGAGTTTGTTTTGAGCTCTGGATAAATTCCCTGCATATTAGGTCCAGTGCATCTGCCGTGATCTGCGGTATGCAACTCTGCATCCCGTTTTGACATGGTGTCGACAAAATACAAATAATACTATGCCTGCACGCGATATTAGTTCGTAGGAGCACGATGGGCAATCGGTGCTTTAAATTCACGTCCATGTGCTGAATAATATGATGCAGTTTCGAGAAGCAAAAGAAGCTGTCTTTCCGCAAAAAGCAGACTCGTCCACGTTTCCTTCGCTGTCGGATGCTTCATCCAGCTCACAGGTGCTCAGACTGCCTTAAGCGAAGCTATAACCAATATTACGACAATGCATCCAGCTCCAGGATTTGATCACCAGCTTCTGTATATGGCGATGGTTTGGTTTGGTTTGGTTTATGGGGTTTAACGTCCCAAAGCGACTGAGGCTATGAGAGACGCCGTAGTGAAGGGCTCCGGAAATTTCGACCACCTGGGGATCTTTAACGTGCACTGACATCGCACTGTACACGGGTCTCTAGAATTTCTCCACCAAAGAAATTCCAGCCGCCGTGGCCGGGATCGAACCCGCGTCTTTCGGGTCAGCAGCCGAGCACCATAACCGCTGAGCCACCGCGGCGGCTATATGGCGATGTCTTTCGAAATCGAGTCAGAAACTACTGCCAGCAATCTTGTGCAAAATTCGTTCGCCATGAAGTGGTAGCAAAACCATGCATCGAATAACTTCTTGGCAGGGTTGTGTTTGCGATTTTATTGAATGCAAGGCAGTAATCAGATAAAATGTGCACTATAGACGAAAGCAATTTTGTTCGCAAGCGCGAAGTTTCAGCTCTACAGCATAAAGACTTTCGGTGTGCATTTAAGAAACTAAATTACATAATTTCTTCCTCCTTATCTGGGTTTCTATAATGCTAGCCTGTTGCACCTGAGGTAGGATGCTCTCTGTTTCCGGTACTGTGCAGCTTGTTTCGAAACCGCGTGTGATATCAAGCCTCAGTTCTTAGTTGGCTCATCACCTTATGGCCGTCTTTCCATGGGTCTCTTATAAGTGTTTTCTAGAGCTTGAGTATCGTTACAAATGCCCCAACAGTCCCAAAAGAGTTTTTTTGTTTCCTAGGGAATATTCTCTATGCTGCATTGATGTTCTATTATTCTTATCGAATCTGACACGTATGAAGATTTCCTACTTGCATTTAGCATGCGACGAAAATAATACGACTACTCTCATTAGAGGACATGAGGCGCAATCAATTTTCCTCAATTTAAGGATTGAAAGTGTAAATAAGCGGACTAGACGTCGCCGCGATAAGTGATAAAAGGGGGGCACCCACAACCTCGCAGGTTCGGTTCCAGCCGACGACATGTGATTGTTTTGTCTTGTACTTTGCTAACTATTTCTCTTTAAGCAAACAACGTATTCAGTACTATTCGTCATTGCTACACACCACATTAAAATAAATACTAAACATTCCCCTTTGTTCTTTGGTTTCTGCGGCCGTTCGCTTCTGTTTATATATATATGAGAGAGAGAGAGAGAGAGAGACAGAGCGAGCACAAAAAGGTAAACGTACTTGGTTGCTAGAGGTAAAATACGAAATTGAGAAATGCTTCATTTAAGCAAACATTTATTGCGAGTCGACATTGGGGTCAGAGCCTGTTTTTTTTTTTTTAAACGTGAAAAAGGACATTCTTTGTCCGAAACGTCGACTCGCAATATTTACCTAAATGAAGCGTTCGCCGCAGCGGTGGCTCAGTGGTTATGGTGCTCGGCTGCTGACCGGAAAGACGCGGTTTCGATTCCGGCTGCGGCTGTTGAATTTCTTTGGAGGAGAAATTCTAGAGGCCCGTGTACTGTGCGATGTCAGTGCACGTTAAAGAACCCCAGGTGGTCGAAATTTCCGGAGCACTTCACTACGGCGTCTCTCATTGCCTTAGTCGCTTTGGGACGTTAAACCTCCTAAAACGAAAACCAAACCAAATGAAGCGTTCCTCAATTTCGCACGCGCACGCACACATGCGCACGCGCGCCCACACACTCAAGCGCAAAAACACACACACGCGCGCACACGCACACATATATGTAATGCCGTTTCTACACTTTAATATCAGTGATGATCTTTATATTGTTGCAATTGCAAAGCTGCGAGTGAATGAGGCCCTTTGGTTGAATGCAAGAGCAGTGGCATCCCTTACGTTTGGTCGAGGATAATTATTCAGTTACCAGTACATGCTGACTACAGCGCGCAAGGGTATAACAGTCATACCATTTCAATAGAACGGTGCTTATGTAGTACACCCAATAGACCACACACATCTAAGCGGAAGATCAGCAGCTTTCTATGTCCTACTCGGCGCCCGTTGTAAAGAGTTCACAATGCTGCAATACTACCATTGAAGTCGTAAGAGGGAAGCTTGGGTGCCTCGAACAGTAACCAGCAATAGCTGACTACAGCCTTGGAAATGAAATTAAGAATAACATTTCCGCAGACCATCAGCCGGACCTGTTGCTCTGCTTCGAATCAGCCACAGTAAAGCAATACCAAAGTGTAGTCATAACAGCCGTCAGAAAAGCTACCGAATTTTGCAGATGGCGCATCCCGTCATCTGTGACCTTCACTGCGAATTCCAAGCGCTGCTTTTGAGGCTTGGCGGTGATGTCATAAAACCATGCTCAGTTTCTTCAATGGTTGGGCGCAGAACAACACGAGAAAGGCTCGTTCAAACAGCTGTGCCTGTAACAACTGCACTAGGTTCTCCTCAGTGGAAACACGGTCCACACGGTCAGGCACCCAATCCGCAAATTAGAATTTTACACGCCGGCAATTACTGATTCATTTCCATTTAATGAATTGAAATCAACCTGCACCACTCCCAGTATGATTTGCCATTTCCAATTAATCAAAATTCTAATCCTTCGCGACTGCTGTGGTAGTTTTCGATGATGATATAATTTTATGACGCAAGGTGATTTTCGGCCAAAGAAGAACGTCCGAGCGCCAAAAATTTTCTCCAGTTCAAGGTGAGGTTAAACACGCATTTCACAAGTATTTCACCCCAGAGGAGCCGAGCACGCCAGGAAAATGTTGCAGCCAAGGTATCGCGAATGGGTACAAAGTGGCACTGGGGATCATACCCGGAAACTCCACCATGAGAGGTGAATGACCACGCCACCAAGCCACCGCTGCGGTCTAGGTGAGCTGAGCACATTGGCTTACTCTGCTTGGCTTATTTCGAGAACCCGCAGTTCATTTTTAACGAAGGAATTAGGGCCGTTTTCCAATGGCACATACCTCACTATGCTCCTGTGCGGCTTCAGGCTCAGCCGAATAACATTGCTGCTGCTGAGGGTTTCAGCAACTCTGTGCACTTATGTTGAAGTCATTACGTTCGGCCAAGCGCTTTATTTCCAGTGTGAAACTCCTCATAATGCTGACGCATAAATTCTGAAATAGCCGTTGGGACCGACAAAGGGAAACCAGCGTCGAACAACCTTTCGAGCAACTCCTTGGGGCTGCACTCCATGCAATATAAGCAGCGCTTGTGCGGAACGCTAAGAAAGAAACAGACGCTACACCGCTCCTTGAACACCTCTATAATGGTTTGAATCATTAGGCATCAGTTTTATTCGTCACAGGTAAAAAATAATCTAGCAAAAGTGGTTATTATCATGGATTATCAAATCCGAGTCAGGAATCCTAAGGGGATGTTTGGCATTCCGCGGGCGAAGTTCAAGGTAGTAGAAGAACTGAAAAAAAAGGATAAATGCGTTTGATAAATGGCTCTGCTGTCTGTGATTGCATGAACATCAAACATCTCATCACGCGGCCTAGGCAAGGCATCTTGCGCTTTATTGCCGCACCTGAAGAACATGTCATGTAAGCCAATGCTCAAACGTTTCACTGATTGTGGTTGGGTGGATGTGATAAGAGCGGGAACCTTGACAAGCATTAAACTTACAGCGACGCGACCGAACTTAAGTGTTGCGTCAGTACATTTACCGAAACAGAAGGGTCGCTATCTTAGTGACGAATAAAAAGTAAGAGAAATGGCATAACTATTCTCAAAACGCGTCTCGGAAGAAACTGACATTACTAGGCATGCGTGGGTGGTATTGACAGGCAAGGTTTATTAGAGAACGACAGAAGTCCTGTGCTTATGCGATCAACAAGTATCTTGGGTCGCCTTCCTTGTGCTCACCTGCGTCTATTTCTGGATGTGGGTTTTGACAATTTGTTCGGTCTACCATCGACGCCCATGACTGTTACAAACCGCAGCACCTCCTGTGAAACGATGTCAAGAAATCGGTAGACGAGTATTGCACCTCTAGAAAGTTGTTGCTTTCTGAAGTTGGTTGCGCAGGTCCCGTGCAGTTGGATTCATTTCTTTACTCTCGTCACCAATGCGATGTACAGTTCTACACAGAATCCTGAGTTGTTGAAAAATGCCGCAAATATATTCCCCTTTTTGTTTCCTCTCCATGAATTGCACATTATGTGCTTTCATTAAATACCTGAAAATATTCTTTCACTGCATCACAAGATCGCAGTGAAATGCATTTAACTTTCCCCACTTACAACTGTTCAGCTGATTCGTTCTGTTCATTTGTTTTGCTTTGGAGCACAGATGAAACTTTGCTAGCATGTGGAAACGTGTAGTTTCATATCTCTGCATCAATTTTCCGCAGTGAGGGTGTGAAATTACATGCAAATACTGAGCTTTAACATTCGCAATATCATATCTAAAGGAGACAAACAATACAGTTACCTTAGTGTTGTTCAACTATATTTCAGTTTGTACTGATTGCCCCACCGGCTACTGAAGATGGTTTTGTCACAAGCATATACCAGCTTGACAAAAGTAAGTGAAAGGGACGAAAATCTGATATTGACTTCGGCCAAGCTCTTCACGCTCGGCAGACTCTCGCATCACACGTATGGAGCCCCGCAATGCAATTATTTCAATCAATTTCTCGTAGCTGCCTTTAGATGACTGGGCATTTATGGTCCGGTCATTTGCTGATATTAGATATCTAGTTTTCATCTTCACCATTATCTTGACCCAGAGAGGTTTTGTGAGAGGTCATAATAGCAAATTAAGACCGGATCTTCTTTTTATTGGAATTAAATGAAGCTGTTCAGGTCCTTGCCACATCGTTCGATAAAATGAAAGGAATAGTATAAAAACCCGAACGCAGTGATCGTTTTTTCCCTCTAGATCTAGTGACGCGCGTGGAGATTTCAGGAATAACGGATCACCTGGTCTTCTGTGATAATGCGTTGATGGTAGCATGCCAGGCCCTTTCATTCCGCACCGTGTATCTCCCTGTGGTGCCTTGTGAAGCTGGATTTCTTAGTGAACGTCCTCTTACAATCCTCACAGAAGAAGGTTGGTTCAACTGTGTTGTCCTTCCCCGATAGTGCTATGGCTAAAAAAAACAAATAAAAAAGGCGGCAATTACCACACACTCAGCACACAATGAATATGCGTTACTCCTGCTCCGGAAACTTTGTAAACAACCTTGAACCTGATTGGCGCTTCTTGTATGCTTTTCTCGGCAGTACCGAGACCATTTAACAGACAATCTGCATGCACCCGACGCGCAGGTGAGTTATCAGTTATAACATTGCAAATGAAAAACACAGAAAAAGATTCGTAATAATTGTCATTCCGTGTGGCATTGGAGAGGCCATGTAATCAGATGTCACCTAAATGTTTTGGTGTAGATTATAAGATCCCAGCAAGCTGGTTACCCTATAAACTTTGAAAATCAAGTGTGTATTATTTCGTAATTAATTTAGGTAATTTATAAAATACGGGACTGGTTATCAAAATTAACCTAATGCGCAAAGAAGTGTGCCTGATTTTCATAGGGTCATCGGATTTTAACCAACTCAAGAGTGTCGCGCATCGGCAGGGCAGCAGTGCTGTGTTTTTGCCCCCACTCTGTTTCCAACGTAACAAGAGTATTTTCATTACCAAGTGATGTATGCTGTAAGGGGATGCTGTGCGAATAAGGTCATTAAGTTGGGGCTTTCATGTGCACGCGCTATATATACCGGCTGAATGACAAACAGTACGAAGGCCAGAATGCATTTGCAACTTAAAATGCGGCATACGTTAAAATCTTGCATCTTACTGACGCATGTGATCGCCTAGCGCACACATTGCAACAAGCAGCTCTTCTTTAATTTAAAAATTGTCGCAACAACTAAGAGTTTTGAAGCCACGTGCCACATAAAAAGGCGCACCTATTTTAGTGCGGCGTCGTAAGTAGGTGGCGAGCTAGGTACCACACGTATTTTTCTTTTTTTATCTTGTTTCATCATCTCTGCTTAATCGCTGCATTTTATTATATATCCTAAATCATCTTTTGGCGTATTAAAAGCGCACAGTCAGTGCCGGCGTTTCCCGGTTTGTGCCCTACTTTTGGTTCTCGATGTTTAGAAAGGCATGTAATATGATATTTGCTCTACGCACGTGAAGGTATAAAGGAGAATACTTTTAAACACATTGTACTTACCGCTGAAGCCCAAAATGTGATGCTCTGAAGATCCAGAAATTTGCAGCAAGCTTAATATTAGGTAAAGCTTGTGAACCTAAACACAGTATAGTTAGTTCGAAAGGAAAAAAAAAATCATTCCTCGGTAAATTTTAGAGACATTCGCGTAAAATCAAAGGGGGCAAAGCAATTGTAAACATAAAGGAGGAAAATGCGACGCTTACCTGTTGTGTGGTTAAATCTAAATGTAAAGGAAACGATCGCCCAGCACAACCCGAAATTCAGTGGATTTGATCAGGAAAAAAAGCGACGCGGCGGCTTTTTCTGTGTTTCAAGCGGCAGGTCTTCGTCTTCTCTCTTCGTCCGTCTTCTGCCAGTGCCGCTTATTCCAGTATGTCAAACCGACTTGCCCAAGAAAACACCCCGTAACTAATAGCTTTTTTTTTTAAATACCCTCAGCTTTTTGTTATCTTCGATCAACAGTCCGCCATCTCGTATCTTTCCACGCAATACCTCAGGTGGGAGCTTTGTCAGTTTAAATGCTAGTACAAAGAATGCTGGAATTCATATGCAAAACTAAACAAAATTGCGCTTACTAACTCCAGGCTGACGACGCCAAGAGAAAGCTAGCGATTAGTGACTAGCCGGTTGCTTGCACACAAAAATTTGCCGAGTGGGGCTGCAAGTCTGCCTGGGTCAAGATAGAGTGACGCGCCAGATGGTGTGGTTAAAAACGTGCTGAAGGCTAACGAGCAAAACCTGCGCAAATCAGACTAAGCTGCACGGCTCCAGGAATCTTGCGTCTGATGTATACCAGGCTTTTCATTGTTCGAACTCGCTTATTTCACCAACTAGTTGGTCCAAATATTCCGATGAACTGTTGATCCCTCCAGCTTATATTATTCACAGTAAGAACGAAATCTATTAAATGGGATATCTTAAAGACAGCACTGCATAATCAGAATGCAGGAAAATACTATTCCCGTTTGTAGCCATTGGTTCTCTGCTAAAACACGGTTGTGTTAGCTTTCGTTATTACAGATGTTTTTCGAGCACAACTCTGGACTTCCTAAGTTGGAAGTCGACGAAGAAATATTTGAGTACTACTAATTTATTCAGAACGCTGCTTACGCGAAAAATTTCATGCATGGCGGCGCTGCCCCGCGACTGAATGAACATGCTGCGTAAGCAGACAGCCTGGCACGCCATCGTGTTCCGCAGTTGTTTTGCGGAATGCCACGCATGATGACGCTGCGCCCTGGAGGCCTTCGTTTCATTTCGAGGAAAAATTGCCCGCGAGCATAGGGAGAAGTACGTCTACAAAAACAGGCACCACGGCCCATAAACAACCGCCGGCATTTTCCCAAACAATTTTCTTTTCTACAAAAGCAACATATCTTAAGAAAAAGAGACTTGCCTGGCAGGGTACTGAAAGATATCGAAGGGGACGCCAGGCCACCTGCATATGAATTTGCCGGTGTCTGAGGGATCCAGGCAACGTGCTGTTGTGGTGTTCATAAACCCGCCATTATCCTGGCCGTGGTACGGAAAGCAGCTTGGACGTCTCCATGATCAACGGTCCTTAACCACTCGACCTTTCCGTCCAGCGAGTCTCTCAGACAGGCATCCACTTGACCCTTGAGATTGCTCCCTAAAGCGTGAAAAGCGAGCAGGTGGTGGCCGGGCCAGACCACCACGTACACTGCGCTGTGCTCCTCTGAGAGGCACTCTGGTTCTTCCGCCATCAAGCAGCAGTACACGGTTTTTCCGCGCACATTATGTCCAAAAGTGGGGTTAGAGCCGGACTGGCGAAGTCGCAGCTCACCTGCCATGGTCCTGAGCAGTCCACACCATTCATACAGCCCCTGTGCTGCAGCGAGGCTGTAAAATTCCCACATTGGGATCCAGGCCGTAGGAAGCAGCGTACAGTGGATACTAGCGATGAACCAGAGGCGCATTTCCACCAATGGGTGTGCTTCCACAGCGTCTGCGATTGCCTTTCCTACGTTACGTTGCTCCACTTCTTGCAAGTGCGGAAAACATGAGACTATAACTTCGTCGAGGAATCTCAGGGAGCTTGGGGTCAGCTCGTGCACCAGAAGGCGGCGCAGGTTGCTCAGGTCTTTGGATGTCATCGTGGGCGGTAGGGCGCAGTCTAAGGGATGAAAAGCTGGGCAGGGAGAAGAGGCGTCAAGCTCGTGCGTGGCTCCGCCGCAGTTCGCCGACACTGCTGAAGGAACAGTCACGCTGACAAGATGGACCGTGTTCACATTTCACAGCAGTGGGCGCCAGGTAGGAAACCTGTGCAGGTTCTACTACAGCCGCGACAGCTAACATTCCGTTTGAAACGTGCGTAATATGTGCATGCAAAATTTAACGCCGAAGTGCAGATAGCACTGCAGGCTTTATCATAAGTCGCTATCTGAGTTCATACTTTTTTTTCAAGCATTGATCGTTTTTAGATAACCAAAGCTTGACAACAAGGAGTGCGGAAATATTTATCGCCAGTAAACATTTAAGCTTCATAAGTAGTAACGTAACACCAGCGCTAGATTACATATCTTGCGCGATGTGAAAAGCTACCACATCTCGTAGTTTTCTGTGTGGCACATATTACGTGTAGATAGAGTATGAGCATACATCGCAGAAGAATGCGTCTTGCACCAACTCTGTTCATTTTCACAGCATAAAAGCAGTCATGCAGATTTGTCCCGCGTTGCGCCCTGCCATGCCGATGATGATACGCATGGTAAAACATACTTTGGAGGTTGCTTTAAATGCCTGCTAACGGGCGCAGTACGGCACCTCTTAGAACGGCCCCTAACGGCGGCCCTTGCGATGGCCCTTGCAATGGTCGCAAAGGGCCCATATGCCGAGCAGTGCAGCTACGAAGATAAGCAGAAAATCTATATCGAAAGACTTCAAGGAATCTTGTCACCGTTCGACAGGAGCCCTTTTCCTTTGCCCTCGCGGCTAGTGCTGCTTGCTAGGCGCGGTCCAATGGCTTTCGCTTGTAATCCAGGTGTACATTTCAGTGGGAACATGTATTAACGTATGTTACTGGGTAGAATTAGCGTTAAAGCCTCTGAGGTGTTTGCTGGTAAGTACTTTACACCAGACAACTGCCGCCTTCGCTATAAGGTGTCTCTATGCTTGGAGACACCTTCTCTTTCGATTTTGTCATCAGGAAAAAAGTTGCGAAAAGAAATCACATGGACTTCCAGGAAAAGGATGTAAATAGGACTGCCGGTGAAAATATGGAGCAGATATGGAGTAGTGTGCATCGATTACTAATGCTACACACGCAACTGCAAGGCACTGTTATATCTATTTTCCTGCCACTCATCACGGCGAATTCAGTAAAACATGGCAAAATAAAGTCATCAGCGCAGTCACCGACGGCACAGAAATATCTGTTCTCTTTGCGCATACAAAATTATGAAGCCTCCGCAAACAACGGCCACATGTGCCAAGTTACCATGGACTTCAAGCTGCTATCGGCATTTGACATCGTTTTTGCGAAGTATTTCTTTAACGCAAGAATGTGCGCTAGGAGTTCCCTGGCAAGAAGAAGATTTTAAAGCAGTTTGAACAATACCGCGAAGTGATTGCTGAGTGGAGGGTAATTACAACATGGCCCTCGAACATTATAGTAGCGAATGTCATCCAAAATGCTTCAAAAACCGATGTGAAGATTTATTTTTAGCGAGCGACCAGGACAAATGCCTGAATGCGCCTGGGAAACTGGCATGAGTCTTTGAAATTTCATAAATTGTATTCTACGTTACTCCGAGTTTACTTTATTAACTAAGCGAAGCGATTCCTTTGCTATCACTCAGCTCGGCACCCTCTGACAGAACCGAAACGAGCGAGCGTGATGCTTTAGGATGCTGAGGGAAATATTTAGACCAAATTCATGACATAGAAAAAAATTTTAACACAAACGTCATTATAAGGGAGTGATTACTCATTGACATCCACCCGAGCACAGCCATTCGGCTACAAAGGAAAGCTATACAGCTTTCTCAGAAACTTCGCAGTTAAAGAAAACTTCGTCCTGGTACGGGGTTCGAAACCGGGACCACCGCTTCACTGTAGCAGTCGCTCTATCAATTCAGCTAACCGGGACGCAAAGCTTATGGCAGGGCGAGAAATAATTGATGAATAACTCGAAGTGGGAACGCTGTTGGTAAAATGGTTTAGGGGACCCTATGCCACTTGATAAACGTCATAAACCGGAACTGAGTTTACCGCACATTGTATGCGAAGAATCTGTCTTGCCGGCAAGAGTGTGGCCCTAAAAGTGCTGTGTCGTACGAGGGTGGCATAGTTACTAACGCCTCTAGCGGCTGCTTCAACACCACTTGAAATCAAACTGCTGAAAGATGAGAATTACAATAGTTTCCAGTCACTTTTCGCTGGTCTCAATACGAAAGATTGGAAAGTTGAGAAGGTCACTGCACTCTGCAAACAAGGTGTGAAATTCAGCTCTAATCTACTGTCATTTATCTGCTGTTCTTTATCTCAGTATATCTTAAAAGCCAACAATTTTTTCCTTCATACCAGAACGGTTTTCGCCCACATTAATTTTCAAAACTCTGCTCCCTATGTTCCTCAAGTACTTACACTCTAACCTTGATATTTGCAGGCTGTCAGGATTGTTTCCATGGTGATTTCGATCAGCTGTTGAATGCTTGCTTCGCACACATGGAGGACGCATTCAGTTGCGAGTGGAAGCCTGTCTTTCTTTTTTACACCCCTTATGCTTTTTTTAGCCCATTTATGTTCGTTTTCTTTCCTCCTCTTGTTTTCTCGCCTTCTCTTCCTTCTCAAAGCGCCCGCATCTTCCCTCCTCCTGGACACCTACCACCTACGAGCACTCCTGATGCTCCTAGGCACCCTGGATCCAATTTGTTTTCATCTCTTGATTGGTTTTCCTTAAAGTTCCTCTAGACACTTGGCCTTTTCTTTGAGTTTCAATCGCCTTTTCCTGAGATAACCTATTCTTTGGTGTGGGCTTCCTCTCACATTTGTTTTGGGCTGTTATGTTTTTCTTGCGAGTTTTACAATAAATGGCTGCGGGGCAACATCAAGTGGCTATGAACCTTTCCTCACAAAAAAAAAACAGCTCGGTCCTCCGTAACTAGGCCAGCTTACTCGATCTACGGTCAACACAATTAAGTAATGAAGCTCGGCTTTAAGCTGATTCACAGCTTTTGTCATATCAATGTTCGGTTGGCAGCTTGAGAAGTAGAAGCGAGTAAAAATTTTGGTGCGAAAGGATTATACGTGGTCTGTTCTGAAAGTTGTAGGACTCATTTTTTTAAACAAAATTTATTCAAGAGAATAGTACAAACGATTACAATTTTTCAAGGTAGACCCCTTCCGCACCTACACGCTGCTGCCAATGAGTTTTACAGTTTTCGTACGCCTCCAGGAACGCCTGGACCGGAATGCTCTTTAGCTCCCTCGTCACGGCCTGTTGAACCACCTCTACCGATCCGTGATGTTACCCCTCGAGCGTCGATTTTATTCTCGGGAATAGAAAAAAGTCTGGCGGGGCCAAGTAGAAGCTGTAGGGGGGCTGAGGCAGCGTTGCAGCCTTGTGCTGGGCAAAAAATCCGGGTCCTCATTCACATGATGAAGAAGATCCTACTGGTTGGCCTTTTCCTCCTCTGACAACACTCCCGGCACCAACTTCGCGCACGCTTTCCTCATGGATAAGTTTTCTGTCACGATCTCAAAAATTTGGGTTTTAGGAATGCTCAAGTCATCAGCAATCATTCTGATACTCATTCTACGATCACTGTTAAGTAAATGTTTCACTCGCTACACATTTTCGTGGGTCTTGCTGGTGGAAGGGCATCTGGAGCGATCGTCTTCCTCCACTCTTTCCTTACCTTTTCGGAAAAGCTTGTGACACTCAAAAAACCCCTGATATACCCATGGAAGCGTCAGCGTAGGCCTCCTTAATCAAGTTGGGAGTCTCTTTGCCCGTTTTACGAAGATTTACTCAAAATTTGATCGCGTATAGCTGATCCAGTAAACGCTCGACGATTCTGCGTGACGAGACGCTTCGACAGGGGTTCACATTACAAGCAACCTCCTCCCTTCAACGGCCGAGAGCCGACTGCCGATTTTCCCCAGGATTCCCAATATCCCCCTTCAACAATCCTGCACGCGCAGACCACCTCTCATCTGCCCTTTCGCCCAGGAAAAAACCAGTCCTACTACTTTCAGAACAGACCCTGTATGTCCCGTGAGCACAAAAGCCAGCATCCTTTGCGGTACATGGGACAGATTTCCTTAGCGACGCCACCATGCTTTTGCTCCACGTCAGCAGTATGCCACAAGACAATCACGTCTAGAGCAAAGAAGAAGAAAAAATTGAGGGGGCACTTTGTAGACTCAAAGTGCGGTGAGGCGAAAGCCTTAAGCGCGGTGTTGCTGCTTGTGTCACTGATATGTGGTTAAGATGCTAATTAAGTACACAATTGTTTGTGAATCTTAAATGCCGGAGACACCAGAGGGCGTTTGGGGGGCATCTGTCTGATTCGGCGCCTTTCTACAAGCACTCTCCAGCGTCCTAGTCAATGAGGACTATATATGCGTTGGCAGGAAGTAGCGTATCTCGAGTTAGGCTGGGCAACAAAACGGTAGCGCAGCGCACACTGCGCATGGGAGACCGAAACGTTGAACCTGTCGTTTTGCCCAGAATTCATTCTAGCCGAATTTTGCTGCAGATAACGGACATTTACAAACAATCGGACTTTTTACCGGATTGGTTTCCTCTCCTGTTCGTTGTATATCCTTACCGGCTTTTTAGTTCCAATAGGTTTACTATCATGTTTGTGGCATGTATCACCTACGTAGGTTCTATGTAAATAGTTTTTTTGCGTGTGCATACACACACACACGCACATACACACGCACACGCACACACGCACACACACACACGCACGCACACGCACGCGCACACACGCACACGCACACACACACACGCACGCGCGCACACGCGCACGTGCACACACACACACGAGCGCACGCACACACGCGCGCACGAACACACGCGCACGTGCACACACACGCGCACACACACGCGTTCGCGCGCGCACACACGCGCACACGCGCACACAAACGCGCACACGCGCACACACACGCGCACACACACGCGCACACACACGCGCGCACACACACACACGCACACCCACACACACACACCCACGCGCACAAGCGCACACCCGCACACACGCGCACACACACACGCACACACGCACACGCACACACACACACACACACACACACACACACACACACACACACACACACACACACACGCACACACATGTATATATATCCTCTCTGTACAAAATCATGTAAACAAATGCCATGAAAGAGAGAAAGAAAGTAGCGTAGCTGTCCGCACGCTCGGCTGGGGAACGGAAGCACGGTGGTTCGAATCCCGTCACGCATAATTATTTTTTTGTCCGGTCTGACTAGAAAAGCGTGACACCTCTGCTGATAACCTTCTGTCGACAACGATGAGGCAATAAAGGCTTTCGCCTTAATAACTTCTTTGAAACCTGCGGGGAACTGAACCAAAGACATTAAGATTCCGAGGCAGGCATGCCATCCATAAGCCACGGAACAGCGTTACTTCTTGGCGAAGAAAGGTGAACGTAGTGTACGTGTTTCCTTAGCAGGGTATGCGGAGGAGTAGGTGTGTCTTTAGAAAAAAAGCAATCCTGAATGATCCTCGCAACAGAGGTCACTATGAGACAATGAATTCGGCCTGAAAGTACGTAAATGTTAAGTGCACTTCGTAATTTTAATAGTACGCAATTAACTGAAGGTATATATCGCGACTACCCGCGCATGTACTCGGAACGCCGTATAAGAAAGAGACAAGTAGAAAAGATGAGCGAAAATGATCGAAGACTGCCGCGGTGGAAGGAAGGGAGAAAAACTAACTCCTTTGCAGGGGAAGACTGTCTGTTGAATTGAACGCAAGACTAGATGATGAGGGAGGGCTCCCCCTCTCGTTATTGGCGTTTTCCGTGACAGCGGCGCTACGAGTTGAAACTGCTTCCCATAGCTGAATGGCTACTTTTAATTTTTGTTTTACTCTTTTACTGGTTCACTTGTTGCAACTTGTTTACTTCTGAGTGCACGTTTCAAATGATTTATAATGAAAAAGGTAAAATGATAAATGTTCGCGCCTTTCGTAGCCATGAAAAACTCGCGCGTCCTCGAATTTTGCTTTACTCCTTTTGCTTCTACAAATGATTTCGCTTGGTAACCAAAGCACATGTCCACGCAGAACATGTCTGATCCCTTAAATACGCTTGTTCAGAAACTGTTCGTAATGTGAATCTAGGCATCGAACTAATAGCTTCCCAATTAGATTACAGCCAAATAAAAGATGACGAAGGGCTGTCAACCCAAACCAGGTTTTGCAGACCAACCACGATTGTGACGCAAGGAAAAAGTCTCGGCACTGCTGTTGCCGGATGAGGGTGAAACGTCAGATTACGGCCCATAAAAGTACATAGAAAAAAAATAATTAAAGAGGCATTCTTCATTTCATTTCGCTCACATGATCTCATCACTTTGTGTAGAAAATAAAAGCGCATCAATGAAATAAAATTCAAGACATGGAACACCATTTTAGTAGCCGCCGCGGTAGTTCTGCGGTTATGGCGCTAGGCCGCTGATCCGAAAGACGCGGGTTCAACCCCAGCCGAGGCGGTCGCACTTCGATGGAGGCGAAATTATAGAGGTCCGTATGCTGAGCGATGTCAGTTCACGGTAAAGAAAAACAGGCGGAGGAGTATTCCGGAACCCTTCACTACGGCGTCAATCGTAGCTTGATTCGCGTCATGAATTTCAACATCTCCTCCCCTCCCCCCCATAAACTGAAACTAAAACATCATTTCAAAGCGACTTTTTAGTGCATCTAAATGAGAAGCAGACACTGTCTCTTTCGCGAGCGTAGTCAAGATATGCAGACCAGAGATTAACTACCAGCTTTCTGCGATCTCTGTTCAGATTTGTTGCAGAGTTTTGCCTTGAGCTCCGACAGTGTGTCAGTCGCATATGAAAGAACACGCATGGTGAGCCTGGAAATTAGCTCCCTTCGCATATAGCTCGAGAATAGGAGAAGACCAAATAACCAAAAACTGCCTATTACGCAGAATAACTCGGTCCACAGTCTCAAGCGAGGCATAGGTAAATGTGTAGCGCGAAAGATGCTAGCAGGAACATAAATTAATCTGACATCCTGCTGAACAACGAATTTCTCATGCAAACCTTGCCAGTGAGAACCGGAACAATAAAGCAGAATGTGGGCCATAACCGAAGAAGTTTTCTTCCGTGCTTGAATTCCTTCAAAGTCAGGAAGAATGACAACGGTGCCTGCCTGGTTAGCGTTAGCGTAGAAACTTTCATACGCGTATGTTATCAGGAAGTAGACCATATTCTGTGGCTCCACTTCTGCCGAAGGCGGCAAGGTTTC
This sequence comes from Amblyomma mixtum, assembly GCF_055824585.1. Taxonomy (NCBI): domain Eukaryota; kingdom Metazoa; phylum Arthropoda; class Arachnida; order Ixodida; family Ixodidae; genus Amblyomma; species Amblyomma mixtum. Next base: position 20,857,881 of record NC_143020.1, on the reverse strand, counting down.
CGTGCAAGTCATCATGACCATAGAAGAGATCGTTGGCTGGATTGTTCGTTGCGGTCGGTGTAGAAAGTCGTAGTTAATCCTACTTTCTGCGCCGCGAGGGCATTTCATATAAAACCAGCCCACCAAGAGTTGCACCATGGTTCACCACCTGCACGGAGCCATGAGATATCGTTGCATCTTAAACGGACATCTGTGCTTCTGAGAAGGCAATATTTCGGTATTTGAAGCCGCATCAACTCATGGTAACTACTGCTTCAATTTAATATACTGACGCCACACGATGTAGAAATAAATCAACAATATCGTTTTTAGTGAATTACGTTGCGTCCAACTTATAAGTGAAGCTTGTCACTGCTGACTCTGGCTCATAATTATTTAACAAAATGCTGCGTCGAACACTGCCTTCGATTTCTATCCTGTCAACGAGGTAAAAGAATAATGCATAGCTGAAAGTCTGGCTCAGAAAAAAAATGATGCATTTTCGTTCATGCTGCTTAACAGGATGTCTTCACGGAATGAGGAGTGTTTTTCTCACCAACGCCCTTAGCCCAGACAAACCCGGATACGGCAACCTACAGTTGGTCATAGGTCGTATTATATTTTGCAACCAGTGACAGTATCCCCAAACTTATCGTCTACCACTGGCCATGAGCGCCATGACTTCGCGCTCTATTATATGGGAAACAAGAGATATAATAATGTTTGTGCCACTAGACATTCTAAAGAACTCATTGTTAATTCACATCACACTTGATATCACTTCAGCCAATAGACCTCTGCTCAGAACAATGCTAACCATTGTCGTATACTTGAGCAAAAACCTCAGTCGTGCAGGCGGCCCTTTGTCCTGCATTCAGAAAGACAGGCGCAACAGCGAATGTTCCATGATCACCTTATTTCGAGACTCTGCTTACAGCCCGTAGTTGGTAGGTGCTGTCAGGTCACGGTCGAGACCAGCACTGTTATGCTTGCAGAAGGCAGTAGCAGCTCCTCTGGAAGCCCTCTGGCACCTAGAATACCTCCTACAACAAGAAAAACAGTACGGCCTGGAACTAACAGCGCGGACGCGTCAACGCGAAAACCCATAATTTGGCTTTCATTCAATTGAAAACCTTCCTTTCAAGTGGCTCGTACATAGTGCCGTTGGGGCCGCCGCGGTGGCTCAGCGGTTATGGCGCTCGGCTGCTGACCCGAAAGACGCGGGTTCGATGCCGGCCGCGGCGGCTGGAATTTCTTTGGAGGAGAAATTCTAGAGGCCCGTGCACTGTGCGATGTCAGTGCACGTTAAAGAACCCCAGGTGGTCGAAATTTCCGGAGCCCTCCACTACGGCGTCTCTCATAGCCTCAGTCGCTTTGGGACGTTAAACCCCATAAACCAAACCCAACCATAGTGCCGTTGGTGCCAGGCGCCCCCACACATCTTTTATTATCGGCGCAGCCGCCGCCGCTTCGTGCTAGTGCCCAGGCACTACGATATGCTGCTTTGACAGCTTCATGTTCAAAAAGCGTACGCTGTTCTGACGCGACCGATTGTAAGCGTTTTTTACGCTATAAAATTTGGAGCAGGGAAACTATTCACAGTTTCATACGATCAAAATTGTTGTGGGCAAACAGGAACAAGGGCCCCTAGTGTGAAACATTGGGTGAGAAAAAGCGAGAAGTGTGCACATAACTAGGAAATCCGTTAGCCTATCTTTCGAGTCTTTTGCTCATTGAAGTCGCAGTTTTATTTACGATGGTGCCTAGAACTCGAAGATGCATGCAGAATAGAAAATCATTCAGAGTGAGCGGAAAAATTTTACATGAAGTTTGGGCAAATAATTAATATTTATTGTCCCAGCAGGCAAAGCAAAAAAAAAATAATGCGTGGGCCAAAGCTTCTCAGTTTTATCTGATGTTGGCCTCGCCGAATGTGGTAAGTTATTTAACAGAGCACAGGGTTGGGATAGCTGATGAATATTCATGCTGAAACAACAGAGAAACTGGACGGGACACAAAGCAGACGGAAGATACAACATGCGCAGATTGGAGCTGAAGGATGTCAGCGGAATTATTGTCCTTTTTTGGCGGCCTAGCATTCGCCTTGCATTCCAGAGGCGCTTGGTCGGATCTCCGCAGCCGGCATGTGTCAACCAGACTTCAAATGGGTGCAGTGTTTACCTTCGGTTTGTACTCGCAATTTCTGAGTAGAGACGCTTGACAACAGGCTCATGGACCAAGCCATTGAGTGGATCGGTCATTTATTTATTTATTTATTTGATTATTCATTTATTTATTTATTTATTTCAGTACCGTCAGGGCCCGAGGGCATTACAGAGGGGAGTGGGGTACAATAGACAAAATGACAAAAGAACAACAGTTACAAGTAACACAAAATGAACAAAAATATGGCTCGCGCAAATCAGTAGGTTACAGCAAATACAATCAAACAAATTAACAGTCATTTAACACGAAATTATGAGCAAAGGATAAAAGTAAGCATACCACGCCAACAAAAAAAAACGCGAGGAAGTTGTTGAAAATGGCAGGAAAACACTGGTGCACATATTCTGTCATGCCCTTAAACAGCAGAATTTGTGAAGGAAAAAAAACAAAAATAAAACACCAGGTCTGTTTGAACTACAACATATGCTGAAAAGAATAAATGGCAGGGCGCAAGAATTACATGTACTATGTTACCATCAAGTTAGTTAAAGCCGATTTAAACCCAGAATGGTCACTTATTTCGAGGACCGGTCGGGGAAGGTGATTCCATTGTGCCGATGTGCTGGGGATGAATGAGTTGTAAAAGTGGTTTGTTTGGCATGAAAGAATACCAACTTTATGACGATGATCGATCCGAGCTGAAACGTAGCAAGGTGGCGTTATAAATTTTCTCTTAAGGATGGGGTTATCATAGTAAATCTTATGGAATAGACAAAGGCGGGATATATTTCTACGTTGCGTCAGTAGTGGGAGTGATAAGCTTGATTTCATGGCACTGACGTTAGAGTTACGGTGATAATTCGAGAGAATGAAACGGGCCGCACGGTTCTGTAGAGATTCGAGTTGGTATATTAGTGTCTCTTGGTAGGGGTCCCAGATAGATGCAGCATATTCTAGTTTACTACGAACCAACGACTTGTAGAGAAGCAGTTTTACGGTGCTAGAAGAAAGATTAAAGTTACGGCGTATGTAGCCCAGCATGCGGTTAGCGTTATTGCTTACATGGTCTATGTGTACTTTCCAAGAATGATTATGGGAAATGAAGACACCTAAATATTTATAAAAAGGCACAGACTCAAGGCTGCAATTATTAAGACGATATGAAGGCAATGTGGTGTTACGACGAGAAACCCGCATGTGCTTGCACTTTTTTATATTTAGTTCCATGTTCCATTTGTTAGTCCATTCAAGAGCATGATCAATATCCGATTGAAGAAGAGCTATATCAGAGTCACTGTTAATTTCGCGGTATATGACGCAGTCATCAGCAAAAAGATTTATTGTTGAATATAGATTGTCAGGTAAGTCATTGATATATATAAGAAAAAGCAGAGGCCCTAGAACAGAGCCTTGTGGCACTCCAGATTCAACTGGAGAAGTGAAGGAAGAATCATCATTAGCGGTGACAAATTGAGAACGATTAGTGAGAAACGAATGCAGCCACCTAAGAACGTTAGGGTCGAGGTTAAGTTTACTAAGTTTAAAAAAAAGCAGTTGATGAGAGACCTTGTCAAACGCCTTTGAAAAATCGAGGAATATGCAGTCGACAACGGAACCCCTGTCGAGGAATGAGTTTAGATCATGCGTGAAGGTTAAAAGCTGCGTTTCGCAAGAAAACCACTTCCGAAATCCATGTTGACTGTCAGTAAAAAAGGCATTAGAATCAAGGAACGATGCAATGTGAGAGTAAATAACATGCTCCATAATTTTACACGGAATTCTGGTGAGATGGGTCGATAATTATGCGGGGAATGTTGATCACCAGATTTATGCAAGGGAATCACCTTCCCGACGTTCCAGTCATCAGGTATGCATGCTATTTCAAGAGATTGCTGAAATAGGTTAGAGAGTATTATTGCGCTGTACACTTTGGTTTTAATCAAGAACTTAGAACTAATGTTATCAACACCCCATGATGAAGAAACCTTTTGTTTTTCGATTATTTTTTCCACTCCAGCAGCATCAAAGATAATAGAATCCATCGGTAAAAAGTCGGCACTGTTATATGCAGGGGTTACCGAACACTGATTTTTGGAAAAAGCTGGAACGAATACACTGTTTAGAACATTTGCACATTCATTAGGATGGATTAGTTGGTCACTGGAGTCTTTAAGGCTGATGGATGAATTGTCTTTTTTGTTAACTACGCTCCAAAATTGCCTAAGGTTATTTATCAAAAGGGAAGGTAATGTGTCATTGAAAAACAAATGTTTGGCATCCTTCAATGCACTTTTATATTCAAGGGCCGCGGCCTGATAAGCAGTCCAACGTTCTTGGGAACCGGTTAGTTTTGCAGAGCGGAACATGCGTTTTTTCTTATTACAGAGCCGTTTTAACGATTTAGTGAACCATGGTGATTGACGGTTAGAGGGGATGACTAAGCGTGGAACATATTTTTCAGTGAGCGCAGCAACTTTTTCTTTAAACAGGCTCCAGTTAGCATTCACGCTGCGATCATGAAAGCTTAGCAAGTAATGGTCTAGAAAAACAGACAGTTCATGGTTAATAGCATCGAAATGAGCATTTTTGTAATCATGGATATATTTACTGTGGTTGCGTTGATGGGGAACTGCGCAGGTCAAAGCAAAATGAAGGAGTAGGTGATCACTTAACCCTGGCAAGTATGATATGGGCTGGAAAAAATCAGCCGATTGATTCCTTGCGCAGTCAACCAACTTAATTCGTCTGATGCACTGAATCCCAATTGTGGCCATTTTTAGAGGAGCGAAGCGGGGCCATGTTGAAGCGCACCCGCCCCCCGTTCGGGATGTGGTGTGTTCGAACCGCTGTGCCGCCGGGTACCCACAACTCTTCTAATCAGTTCGAGGTTTGCCACGGCGTAGTGCTCGCTTTTCCGGTATGAACTATGTAAAAAAGCCCGTGGACCAAGCCATCGCGCTGGCGAGTCAGTGACTCGTTCTGCCATTAGACCCCCTCCATTGCATCTCGTACGCTAGAAACTCGTTTACATTCTCCTTTGTTCTGTGGTCTTTCCTGTTTGAAACTTAAAGCGGTGCGTCCGTCGGCCTTCAATCGCCCTGTCAGGGGAAAAACTTCCATTAATTAGATCCCCCCCCCGCCCAGTTTCCCCTGAGTTGCACCCTGAGGCTGCTTCTTTTGTGTGAGGCGCGCGGCGCCGCGCGCCTCACCTGTGCTCGGTAGGCGCGTGACGCTTGCACTAAGGTGGCACCACAGTGCGAAAAAGCTGCAAACTTGCGTTCCCTCCTCGCCAGTTCCCACGCGTAGATTCTGCTACGAGTGCCTCCGGTTGCAGTGCTGTGCGCCGCGGTCCGCAACTGCGCTGGCTCCCTCCGATTCGAGCCGGCTCCTCTCAGACTCGGTTAATCCCTTCTTCCCTTGTCGTCTGTCCATCGTCGGTCGCTTCTTGCGGGGAACCGAAGGGAAGGTCGTTTACACCGAGCCGAGCGTGGGAAGAACTCCACAAGCTACCTCTCAGACAATCGTCCTTTTTTTTTTTTGGTTGGGCCATCGTGGGGTCAAACGACATGTCGAAATTACCGCTACTGTTGCCGCCACCGTGGTCATCCCGGTCGATCGAATCTGCGCCTTAATCTTCTTCGGCTGGTGTACACCCCATTCATGACAGCATCAAAAAGCGCTTAAATGTACCGCTCCACGCGCTTACAAAACCTATGCAGCCAGTAATGTACAAAATGGAAACGAATGGTGAACTGTAAAAAACATAAAAATACAAAGCCATGAAAGATACAAAATACCCACATGGCGAAAGATAGGCGAATACAAGCCGTTAAATACGAATTGTATCAATTTAATGAGCCCTGTTTAGATGGTTTCTTGGCCATTTGTCCCAGTCATCTATACTCCACGCAAAAAAATGGAGATTTGTACGCTTACTTCCAGCTGTGAAAGGATTTAGTGATTTGGTATGACGATGCCTTGTTCGGCATGTGTACCTTTTCAGGAAGTGGCCTTCACTTGTGGAGAGCGCATGGTTTCTCTTTTTTTTTAACAAGAAAGGCTCTTCTATTCTCTGGATCTTTCGGAGAAGCTCTAAGGTCCAAAACTCCAGTTGTGAGGTTGGTAGGCGAGAAAGGTAACCTACACATCGAGAAAATAACGTGGGCGCTTTTCCGTTGCATTATTTCCAGTGCTTCAATGATAATTTTAGTGTGTAGATTTCATACGGCGCATGCTTATTCTAGTGTTTGTCTTTTGGATACGCAGCCAGTATTAATAAAACGGAGAGTTGAGCTAGTTGGTACATGTTGCTTGGAAAAAAAGCGCTAAGACGAAGGGCGAAGAAAAGAGGACTACAGGACCGGCGGTTACTATCAACAGAAAGCTTTATCAGAAACAACACGCAATATATACTCCATCGACAACCAAGAGCGCATGGCAACACCAAAAGCTACAAATATACATCAATCACCTGGATCAGGATACTTGAGTTCACAGTCATGAACTGTTACAGAAGGCACGCTCACGCACGAGTCACTGTTTTTTTTTTATATGAAAGGCTTCACTGATTTCCCGTGTTAGTTTATCTTTGTGCTTGTACAGGATCCTAGTTTCATTAAAAAATGGGGGTACATGATTTTTCAAAAAAATCAGGTTGGTTATTCTGGGAACAGTTCCTGTAATGCAAGGCCAAGTTTGACGACGGAGCCCCCTTTAAAGAAGTGTTGTGGTCTCTTAAGCAGGTGTTCAAGCACCTTCCTGTTTGATCTATATAGGCCTTCCCGCACGTGAACGGCACTTCATACACAACCCCTTCAGCACAAGGGACAAACCTCAGGTCATGCCTAATCTCTGAACCTTTTTTGTTTTTCTTCTTTTCTTTTCCTCTTCCCTGGCCCTTCTTTCTACAATGGCGCACAATTTGCGAGCTTGTTTGGTGCCGAAAAAAGAACGTCAATGCCATATCTGCTCCCTACTTGCTTCAAACGGTGTGACATTTGGTGTGGGAACGGTACAACAACGAACTTCTTTTTTTCCTTTTTTGAAGGTTCCTGTGGTTCGTGCCTTTTGACCCTTTTAATTATCTTACTGCAAGCAAGTAATAAAACACCATCTGGAAAGCCCGCACTTCTTAGCCTCTGAAACTGCTGATTAAAACTTGTACTGATAGCATGCACGCATGACTTGGCTAGGGCAGCACCTAAGCAAGAAACTGCTATCCCTTGGAATCCTAACCTTGGAATGCACTGAACGAAAACTGAGCAAAGGCTTCTCTAATCTCTGAAGGAAGGACCAGCACACGTGATCTTGCTTCGTTTCCAATCTTATATCTAAAAACTGCAGCTCATTGTCGTGAGATTTTTCAAAGGTGAAAGTTAGTCCTTGTCCGCTATCGTCGAAAATCTTTAACACCTCATCGGCCTGCCTATTGAAGTCATGATGTTCGACAAGATAATCATCCACATATCTAAAGATGCGTTTTATACTGACGCCCAAATTACTTTTAATAGCCTGATCTACATAACTGAGAAAGATGTTACTTAGTACTAGAGCCACTTTTGAACCAATACACACCCCCTGTTTTTGAGTGTACAACTTCCCTTCCCATTCAATAAAGGTGGACCTAAGATAAAAAGACAAAAGCTCCAAAAAGGCACCCACAGAGATCCCGCATTGCGAAATGAAATCACTTTCATCATTATCATCTTTTATTCACTTGCTAGCATATTCAAGCAGGCTATTGTGAGGAAGTGAATATAATAAGTCCTGAACATCTGTGCTGAACATGCTGCACAAACCCGGATTGTGATACTTCAAATAGTAAACAACAGCCAGGGAATTAGACACAAGAAACGGATCAACAATTATTAGTGAACTAAGGTTTTTCTGTAAGAAACTTGACACCTCATATTGTCATGTTGCTCTGTCTGTAACAATACAGCGGAATGGAACATCGGGCTTGTGCGTTTTTGCTGAAAAAATACATCCAGACAACCTTTTTTAGCATTTTTAACAGACGAGTGGAGCAACTGTAGATTCATTTCCCCCAGTAACTTCAAGGCTTCTCGCTTTTGCTGGTTAACATTTGCAGACAATGGTTTAAAGTTCTTTGCGATGCCTAAACTGACTTTTTCAGTAAACAGTTTTTCCGGAAGAATGACAAAATGCCCTTTTAATCGGAAATAGTCAGCCTCAACTTTTCAGACTCCAGAAAGCCAACCAATGGCGCTAAGTTACGACTTCTTCCCGGCACGCCCTGAGTCCTTTTCAGAGCATCAACACATTCAACGACGAACCTGGGCCGCTCCTCTTGTCGGACAAGACGTGAGATGGACCTTCCAAGAGCCAGTTTTTCCTCTTTGTCAAGCGTCGGCTGGAAGCAAAACTTCGGACCGACCTTCAGCACCTCCTGGAATCTTTCTGGCACTCGCTGCTCACCCAACACCAGTAGCTTCTCTTCAGGATTTGTGGGCTTCATTTTCGTAGGCGTCCAAGGGCGGGACGAGTACCAAAGGAAATCCGGGTGCTTGTTCGCCACTTCACATCACTCACGGAAACGCCGGGCGCGAAGAGGATCCTGGCCGCATGCTACTCAGAGGCAGTCCTTGCAAAAGCGATTCTGTCACCACCACTCCGAAGATATTATCCGGCACATCCTGCGGCTGTGGCCCTTTGAAGGAAGCATCCCGCCGCACAACACCTGGACCTCAACCGGGCACAGCGCACGACTCGCATGCCACGAGGCTAGCAGTGCCTTGAAAGCTCAAAGAGCGATTAGTGAAGCCAATGGAGACTGGTTGTCAAGTGGAGCGGGGTTAACACAAGGAATAGGGCTCAATGTACAAGAAATAAACTTCAATAAAACGGAGAGTTGAGCTAGTTGGTAGATGTTGCTGGGAAAAAACAGCGCTAAGACGAAGGACAAAGAAAAGAGGACTATAGGACCGGCGCTGACTACCAACTGAAAGCTTTATTAGAAAAACACGCAATTTATTTATTTATTTATTTGATAAATAAATAAATAAATAAATAAATAAATAAATAAATAAATAAATAAATAAATAAATAAATAAATAAATAAATAAATAAATAAATAAATAAATAAATAAATAAATAAATATACTCCATCGACAACAAAGAGCGCAAGGCATCACCAAAAGATACAAAGTTCACGTGCGGGAAGACCTATATAGGTCAAACAGAGAGGTGCTTGAACACCCGCTTAAGAGACCACAACACTTCTTTAAAGGGGGCTCCGTCGTCAAACTTGGCCTTGCATTACAGGAACTGTTCCCGGAGTAACCAACCTGATTCTTCTGAAAAATCATGTACCGCCATTTTTAATGAAACTAGGATCCTGTACAAGCACAAAGATAAACTAACACCGGAAATCAGTGAAGCCTTTCATATTGTCACGGACGCCGGTTGAACGTTCTATCACTGGCGAGCACACTGGGCGGAGCGCAGCCGACCGAGCAGAAGAGGACGAAGTCCGGCGCGAGATAAAGGTCGAAGACAGACCGCACGGGGGCGCCGGTAGAGTGTGGCATTGCCCCTCCCCTCTGGAAAGGCATCGACTCGATGGCTGAAAGTGAGGGGGAGCCACGTGTGTGCGTGAACAGAGCCCCAGGCACTGAACGTGGTGAGAGTTGTTCAAGCCGGGCATGGTATGGCTTTAGTCTTGCGACGTGCACAATTTCGGATGTCGGCGGGCGTCTTGAAGAACGAACACTCCCTTGCGGGCGCTCTTCATACGTAACGTCGCTGAGTTTGCGGAGTATCTCGTAGGGGCCGAAGTAACGGCGCAAAAGCTTCTCGGAGCGACCGCGCAGACGAATGGGGCTCCAAACCCACACTTGATTGCCAGGCTGGAAAATGACTTCGCGATGACGAAGGTTATAGCGGTGAGCATCGACTTCTTGCCGCACGCAGGTTCGTTGCCTAGCCAGCCGGCGGGCAGCTTCTGCATGGCGAACGAATGCATCAACGTCGGCAACGTATGGGTGCGCAATATCGGGCAACAACATCGTGTCCAACATAGTCACGACTTCACGACCGTGTACCAAACGAAATGGCGTGAACCCCGTCGTCTCTTGAAGGGCAGTGTTGTAGGCAAACGTGACGTACGGAAGTATATCGTCCCAGTTCTTGTGGTCATCATCGACGTACATAGAAATCATATCAGCGATAGTCTTATTGAGGTGCTCGGTTAGGCCGTTGGTTTGAGGATGGTAAGCTGTGGTCTTACGATGACTTGTGCCACTGAGCCGCATAACTTCCTGAGTAAGCGCGGACGGGAACGCTGTGCCTCGGTCAGTTAAAACAACAGAAGGGGCGCCATGGCGGAGGACTATGCTGATGATGAAAATGTCAGCAATTTCAGCAGCAGTACCGCGGGGAAGGGCTTTCGCCTCACAATACCGGGTGAGGTAGTCGGTGGCATCTACAATATACCGGTTACCCAATGATCACGTGGGAAATGGCTTGGCTTATTGGCTTATTGGGGTTTAACGTCCCAAAGCGACTCAGGCTATGAGAGACGCCGTAGTGAAGGGCTCCGGAAATTTCGACCACCTGGGGTTCTTTAACGTGCACTGACATCGCACAGTACACGGGCCTCTAGAATTTCGCCTTCATCGAAATTCAGCCGCCGCAGCCGGGATCGAACCCGCGTCTCTCGGGCCAGCAGCCGAGCGCCGTAACCACTGAGCTACCACGGCGGGGCTTCTCACAATACAGGGTGAGGTAGTCGGTGGCAACCACAATATACCGGTTACCCAATGATGACGTGGGAAATGGGCCCAGTAAGTCCATGCCGACTTGGTGGAAAGGATTTCTCGGCGGAGCAATGGGTTGGAGCAAGCCAGCCGGCTTGAAAGGTGGTTTCCTCCGACATTGACACTCGCGGCAAGTGCGCACATAACGCTTGACAGCCGCAGAAAGCCTGGGCCAGTAATAACGGTGACGAACTCGTGCCATCGTTCGAGAAAATTCGAGGTGGTCGGAAGGAAGCTCGTCGTGGCACGCCTGCAAAACGTCAGTGCGGAGCGCCGTTGGAACCACGAGCAGGTAACCAGAGTCCGTCGGGCCGTAATTTCGTTTGTAGAGGACGCCATCCCGCAAGCAAAACGACGACAAGCCACGCGCGAATAGACGAGGTGGTAACGAGGCGGTACCCTCGAGATAATCGATGAGTGGGCGCAATTCCGTGTCGTTCCTCTGTTGTTGAGCGAGGGCGGACATGGTCAGAGCACCAATAAATAGAGGGTCATCTTTGAGGTCATCAGAGCTGGACGGAATAGGAGCACGGGACAAGCAGTCTGCATCGCTGTGTTTGTTGCCCGACTTGTAGACAACTGTAACGTTAAATTCTTGCAAGCGAAGGCTCCAACGAGCTAGCCGGCCCGAGGGGTCTTTAAGATTCGCGAGGCAACACAGTGAGTGGTGGTCACTCACGACCCGAAACGGGTGACCATACAAGTAGGGCCGGAACTTCGTTAGCGCCCACACAACAGCTAGGCACTCCTTTTCAGTGGTTGAGTAATTTGCCTCGGACCGTGACAGTGTGCGGCTGCCGTAAGCAATCACACGCTCAACACCATCTTGCCACTGGACGAGGACTGCACCGAGGCCAATGTTGCTGGCATCGGTGTGAAGTTCCGTGTCCGCATCCTCGTCAAAATGGGCAAGAATGGGCGTTGTTTGTAGGCGTTCGCGGAGCTTTTCGAAGGCGTCCTGCTGTTCCTGTGCCCAGACGAAAGGCTGACCGTCTTTTGTCAGCCGTGTGAGAGGCTCAGCCAGCCTGGAGAAGTCTTTCACGAAGCGTCTGTAATATGCGCAGAGGCCAAGAAACCGGCGCACAGCTCGCTTATCAGTGGGAGTCGGAAACGCAGCTACAGCGGCCGTCTTGTCGGGGTCGGGGCTGACGCCCTCAGGTGTCACAACATGGCCCAAAAACTTAAGCCCTTGGTACGCGAAGCGGCATTTTTCGGGTTTTAGAGACAGACCGGCTGATCGGATTGCCGTCAATACTGCACTGAAGCGTTTGAAATGTTCTTCGTAGGTCGCAGGAAAAATAACCACATCATCAAGATAGACGAGACACGACTGCCATTTGAGGCCAACCACGACAGTGTCCACCATTCTTTGAAAGGTGGCAGGAGTGGTACACAGGCCAAAGGGGAACACCTTGAACTCGTACAAACCGTCGGGGGTTATGAACGCGGTCTTTTCACGGTCACGTTCATCGACTTCGATCTGCCAGTACCCACTGCGTAGATCAAGAGAGGAAAAGTACCGGGCATGACGCAGGCGATCGAATGAGTCATCAATTCGGGGCAACGGGTAAACGTCCTTTTTAGTAATCTTGTTGAGGCGACGATAGTCGACGCAGAATCGGAGAGTGCCATCCTTCTTGGCGACCAACACAACGGGCGAAGCCCACGGGCTTGTTGACGGCTGGATAACCTCTTCGCGGAGCATTTCCTCAACCTGCCTCCGAATCACCTCCCGTTCTCTCGCAGACACTCGATAGGGGTGGTGTTGTATAGGCCTCTCGCCTTCATCAACTACAATGAGGTGTTTAGCGACCGATGTTTGTCGAACTTTAGAAGTGGTCGCAAAGCAGTCACGAAAAGATTCGAGGATCATGTGGAGGCGGTGTTTCTGATCGGCCGTTAGGTCGGGGTTCACGTCAGTCATAACGGGGGCGTCAGACGTCGATGCATGGGTATCGTTGAGGGACAAGGCGCAGTGGGAGACTGAGTCACTAATTTCATCGAAATAGGCTATGCCTGTTGCTTGCTGCAAGTGGCGGTATTCGGCTCTAAAGTTGGTAACAAAAAGCTACGTTCGCATTCCTCGGAGGGAAGTAACACCGCGCGCAACGCAGACTTGTTGACTCAGCAGTAACGACAGGTTACCTTCCGCAACCCCGTGAGGCGTGCGTGGGTTGGAGCATTCCACCGTAATAAACAAACTGGAGCGTGGTGGTAGCGTGACATTATCATCACACACGCGAAAAACAGGCCTGTCGGGCTCGCTGCTGTCGGCTACGGCACACTGAGGTGAGAACGTCACGACAAGTTCGCGGAGGTTGATTATCGCACCGTGTTCCCGAAGAAAATCAAACCCGAGGATGAGGTCCTTCGAGCAATGAGCCAACACAGCGAAGCAGGCAGTGAAGGTGACACCACGAATCTCCATTCTAGAGGTGCAGACGCCAAGCGGTGTCACCAGATGGCCTCCAGCTGTCCGGATGTGCGTTCCAGGCCAAGGTGTCAGTACTTTCCTCAGGACAAGCGCCAGACCACGACTCATGACGGAGAAATCGGCGCCGGTATCTACGAGAGCAGCCACGCAGCGGCCACCAACGATGACCGGGATTTCAGCCGAAGCTTGGTCACCTTCAGAAAAACGCTGTGTGGGGGAGGCCGGACTAGGGGATCGTTCTCGCGGTCGGGTTGGGGCGTCAAGCGGAGGCGTCTCTGTTCGTCGAAAAGTCGTCGGACTTAAGGGTCGTTCAGATTGTCCAATTGAGGCGTCAAGTGAAGGCGTCTCTGGGCGTCGAAAGGTCATCGTGCCGTGGGGTCGGAGGTCGGGTCGCATGCTTACGTCGGTGAGCGGAGGATTATCGTCATTATGTCCGGTGACGGCGGCCCTACCTCCGGGGGTCGCCGTCCTCAGTTTTCCCGGCGCGGGCTGGAGGACTGCCGGACGTAGGACTGGCGGGCTGGTGAAGAAAACCGTCGAGGCGACTGTGACCTGGACTGACGTTGGGCAGTGGGTGCAGGTGGGACGTTGGCCGCTAGGTACTGATCGATCTCGCGGGGTCGTTCACCATAGCGTGGCAGGGGTGCGTCTGGCGAAAAGCCGCGCAAGCCAATCCGGTGGTACGGGCAGTTACGACGGATGTGGCCTGCTTCGCCGCAGTGGAAGCACAGGGGCCTGTTGTTCGGCGTACGCCACATGTTTGCCTTCGTGACGGGTGGGTGGTCATCTGGCAGCGCTGTCGTATACGGGAATCGGTGGGACGGCGCGGTAGGGGCAGGAGAGTAGAACGCCGGCGGTGGTGGCGCAGGACTTCGCAATGCCTCGTTGTATGTCATCACATAGGGCGCTGGCGGTTGGGGAGGTGGAATGGGCTGCACCGTGTGGCGTATTTCGTCACGGACAGCGTCCGAGATGGCGGTCACACTAGGAGGCTGCTCCACAGAGCGAAGCTTCTGCAGCTCTTCGCGAACGATGCTCCTGATGAGCTCTCGGAGGGAGGTGTTCTCACCCCCGGGCCTCGGCATGTGGCACTCCACAGCAGTGATGTTTGATGTACGGCCGTAGTGCGCAAACCGCTGTTTCAGAGCGCGCTCCAAGCCTGCCGCTTCCTTTGCAAAATCGGCGTCTGTAGCCGGGGGATCACGCACGAGCCCAGCGAACAATTGCTCCTTCACTCCCCGCATCAAATGGCGCCCCTTCTTGGCTTCCGACATCGAAGGATCAGCGCGGTTGAAAAGCCGGGTCATGTCCTCCACGAACATCGCCACGCTCTCGTTTGGCTGCTGCGCTCTCGATTGCAGGGCCAATTCAGCACGCTCCCTCCGTTCGTTGCTGCTGAACGTATCCAGCAACTGCCGCCGGAAGTCTTGCCAGGTGTGGATGGCGGACTCGTGGTTTTCGAACCACGTCTTGGCGGCGTCCTGGAGGGCAAAGTAGACGTTGCGAAGCTTGTGGTCCTCGTCGCACAGATTAAATTCAGCCACCCTGTCATACCCGTCCAACCAGTCCTCCACATCCTCAAACTTGTCACCATGAAACGACGAGGGCGTACGAGGCGTATGAAGGAGCAGCGGTGGCGAACTCACAGATTGCTGGAAGGTCTGGCTGGCCACCGTAGAGGACATCTTGCGGGATGGCGCGGTGAGGGGTTTGTACTCGGGGGCTAAGCCTTTCAAGCGGCGGCTTGACTTGTGGACAGGTGTCGTGTCCAGGGGGTGTGACGGAGCGCTGGAGGTTCCTGGGACCTCTTCCTACATAGATCGTACCCAGCACCTCCACAAAAAATGTCATGGACGCCGGTAGAACGTTCTATCCCTGGCAGAACAGTACCTGGCGAGCACACTGGGCAGAGCGCTGCCGGCAGGCCCTAGCATCAGGCAGAAGAGGACGAAGTCCGGCGCGCGACAAAGGTCGAAGACAGACCGCACGGGGGCGCCGGTAGAGTGATGTCTAAACTAAGTGCGGCATTATTGTCATGCAGGTGTAAACAACTGCTAAATTCTTTCAGTTGAAGAAATGAAATGTGAAGAATAATCCCAGTGCGCTGCGTGGTCTATGTGTTGATGCGCCTCCTTATGTCATGTCATGTTTGCCTCAATAGAAGCTGTCGTAGCATTGTTTTGTATACTTTTCAATTTCCTACCTGGCAAATATCGTGGAACTTCAAGACTTTTTCCTATCCGCGCTGTGACCACTGAGATGAATAGCCAGGTTTATAAAATACTGCTTGAGCTGCCTCTGACGTCCATTTTTTGTTGGTGTGCTTTATCACTGTATTTGTTTGGTTGCTGTAATAAGCCATGAATATGAAAACAATATTTGCAGTACACTGTATTGCAAACTGTGGACTTGAGCCTGTGCTTTGTGCATCATACCTTGATGTACTCAAAAGTACTAGCACCAGTATTTTCACCAAGGTTTCCACTACGAATCATGCATGCTAAGCCAGCGTCTGAAAGTGTTGTTACCTTTCTATGCAGCCTTCTTTGCCAGTTACTTTCATTGGGTTCCCAATTGCATACGTATGCATACGTATGCGTGACGTCATCGAACGTCACTCATACGTAGTTTGCCCACCAAAATGGGGGCGCGGGGGTGACCCATGAGCCGCCATTTTTTGAACCAATGGGCGTCTATGGAGCCTTCGCTACCATGGTATATCTACCTTGGCCTAACTCCCGCTCCTTCCGCTAGGGGCGCTGACGTCACAACAGCTGTGAAAGCTGGGGCTCAACTCGTGCGCTCACTTGGAGACGCGCAGCCTCCGCCGGCGGTATGCTTCGCATCCTAGGCTTAACCTTAAGCTAAGCCAGGCCACTTTTTTGCCTGCGAATCAAGTAGACTTCCCCAGAAATATTTCTCTGATTAGTGTCTTGCGAAGCTTTCCTTTCCTTCTTTCTGCATGCTCATAGCCAGCGGCATGAGGTGTTATCACTGTTTTTGCGACGCGAGACGCGCCCAGATTTATCTCAAATCTTCGATGCCGCTCGCAACTGCTTCGACGTTGTTCTATTGTAGTTGTTTTTAGCCCTTTCTCGAAATTTTCATGTCGACTTAAAATTGAGCCGTGCCAATAGCAGCGAGGATTCTGTTCTCGACGACCGCCGAGCACGCTTGCCGTCGCCTCCACCGAGTGAGCAGTTTCTTTGTGGGCCCACAAAAAAAAAGGTAGCTCTATCCCATACAGAACGAAGAAAATGTTGTGGATCAGGCTGACTGAACTGATCAACGCTCACTTTGGAGGTTCGCTGACCGTGCTATAGGTTCAAAACAAATGAAAAATTTTGGAGTGTTGCTACAAGAAAACCAAAATAATAAATAACTCGTCCGGACACACTCGGGCCACCTCCGACTATGAGAAGTAAGTATTAGTTCCGTGGCGATTCTTCGTATCATGAGTGCTTTTGCAACATGTTCTTATAATTTCCAGTGAGTTGGCCGATGGCTTAGAGAAGCAACATCATATTACGCCAACAGTGCTTCTCACTCAAGGGCGAGCTATGGTGCAGCAGGGAGGAGAGCACACAAGGTCGGAATAAGTTGCTTTTTTTTGTGACATCCCGAGCAAACACTTATTTACACGTAATTTATAGGGAAGAAGGCATGCCAGAGGAGCCACTTCAGGAGGAGAAGCAAGCCGAACAAACTCCTAGGAAACGGCGCCGCAGGGACACGCCAGTGGAGTCGCTGCTGCAAATAATGAAAGATGCGGAGGCTGCAAAAGAAAAGCGCCACGCGGAGAGGATGGCCCTACTGCGGGAACTGATATGTTTCCTGAAAGAAAAATAAACACTCCCATTGCAGAACTGATGTTGCTGTTTAATTGAGTCATCAACCATGCGGAGCTTCAACACTGATGCTTTGCAATTGTTTGCCTCCGGATCTCACAGCCTGCTGGAGTATTAATGCCAACGTCTTCACCATCGGCGTTGCCAACGTCATCGACGTGAGGGGTGTCTGAAATTTCTGCCATGGAGTCCCTGTCGGCGTTGCAGATATTGTGCAGGACACAAGCACCTAGTACTATTCTGAAGCATTGCAGGATGCTCTTAGAATCAATCAGATAAAGCCTCCTGAATCTCTGCTTTAGAAGTCCGAGACTGTTTTCTATGACGACTCTTTGCTGGCTGTGGTACTTGTTGAAGTTCTTCTTCCATGAATAGAAACCAGTGCCGTTGTCTTTGTAAGGCGTCATTAGCCACGGAAGAAGGGGGTAGGCTGAGTCGCCCAGTATGTATCCGTCCCCGCATTTAGCAGTGGCTGTAGAAAAAAAGGGACACTCCTTGAGCACGCGAGCGTCGTGTGTAGAACCGGGGAACCGTACGAAGATATCAATGAATTTGTTTCGGTCGTCGCAGATGCCCTGCAAAATAATAGATGGCCATTTTTTCCTATTGATGTAGGAAGCAGTGGAATCTTCTGGCTCCGTTATTTCAATGTGACTACCGTCAACACAACCAATAGTATTTCTAGGTCCTTTTCCTCCACTTTTATCGAGAAAACGTGCCTTGCTGCGGGCCATCTCTTCACTGCTGGGCCAGCTGATCACCTCGGCGCTTATGGCGAAAAGAAAGTCCAACACTCGTCGAAGGCACAACAGATGATTCCGTGACGTAGAAGCGACCGGCCACAGAGTTCATGCTGTTTTGATTACCGAGGTAGGTCAGGGTGATCAGAATCGTTTCTTCCGCAGAAATTTGACGCCGTCCGTTTGGAGTTTTCGGATATGAGGAAGAAATCTTGAAGCGTTCGCAAAACACTTCAAAAGTCTCTCTTCATAATCTGAAAAGTTTCTTGAACTCAAACTCGAAATACCTCGACGTCACCGTTTCAAAGTATCCGGTTATACGGTTGTGGTCCACACGCAGCAGCTTGCACACTGCCAGGGCAAAGGCACCTTCGAACTCGTCGTCACTTTCGTCGTCGTCTACGATTTCCATGGCTATCTGCAGAATGTCAGCCATGTTCGTCTGATTCCCAGTACACAAAGCACAGTAGTCGCAGTCCCGCTTCGAACACTAGAAGGGTCGCAAACAACGTCAAAAACGCCGGTCGTGGAGCAAAGACAGCCAGCACAGGCACGTCCGGCGCATCCGTGGCCCTGTAGCAGACAACAAGGCTTGCACTTTTGGCACTTCTGCATTCGATTTGGTCGTGCCACACAGGGCGCTGGTGTCGAGCTGCACTCGCACTACTCGCACCTGCCACGAAACTTTTGTGAACTACGTGCCGAAAGTGCAGCCAAATCGAGGAGACCATGTGGCGCCTGTGACGTAGTTCGCTCCGCCCTACGCTTTGTGTCAGTGCGTTTTTGTTCCAACGCGGCATTCCGTGAGGCCGCGGAGCGAAGCGAACCAAGCAAGCGATAGCGCAGGCCGCCCGTCCGGGCTTCAGGTGACATCAGCCGTGTGGCGCAAAGCGCAGGGCGGAGCGAATACGTCACAGGCGCTCCCGCTGCTGAGTTACGGTGTGAAGATGCCTACCAGGGTGACTTTTTCGCGCCTGGTAACGTGCGTGAAAAATTTTTAATTCAAATTGTTGTTTCTCGGTTGGACTGTTTAGAGGACGATCTCCAATTCTGCGAATACAACATACCCCCTAAAATAAAAATTAGAAAAGTTCATTAACTTATTTAGTTAATCAGCGAGCTAATTAAAGCAGTTTTCCTCTTACCTGGCGCCCGCCATTGCCTCCAGTATAACCCCAGTGCTAAAATAAATCTAAAGCAATTTACCTTTCTTTAAAAATTGTGGACCTTATAAAAAAAAAACACCCGGTATAAACAAAACACGCATATGCGAGCGTACATAATTTATTTTTCCCCAAAAATCGCACTTCATGGTCGTCTTCTATTTCCTATGGAAATACAGACAGACAACCGCACATTAGATACTGCAACACTCCACCCTTTAACACTTTTGCTATCGATCGTAAGCGCCTACCAACACAGGCTTACCTCAAGCAGTTTTCTTCGATTTCGTGCCAACCACTCCTCGCAAGTTAGCTCAGCAGACACGTAGCCTTCACTGTCTTGATTCACATTTTTCTCCGCTCTTAGTTCAACCGCACAGTACCTTGATTTTCGACGCCGCAAAAAAAAAATGATATCAATGCGTGGAACAGCTGTTTTCATACAAAGCGGCTCGTTGACGTTTTTTACCGCCGTCAGCGCACCCCCGCGGCAGCGAAAGTTACCCATAAGAAAATTTAATAGCCTAACTTCGTACACTTCTTGTTTTCCTTGCTATTTTTCAGCTTTTAACATGTTTTTTGGCAGAATAAAATAACAATTATTTTTATCACTGTGCATTTCTTTACTCTTAAAAAAAATTTAGCAGACGGTCCCTCGTCGTGCGGACAAATGCCTCCGGGGCGCCGCTCTGCTGTAATTGGATTATTCCTCGTTGCGTCAATTTTGCGTCAAGCGTCGACGTCACATCGTTTCGTCATTTTGACGTCACTGTCAATAACTTTTGACAGAATTTTGACAAAGCTCCGTAATACGGTCGCTGAGTGTGGCTTGTGAGGACGGGTGGACATTCTCGTGCGGCATCTTTTGAGATCGCTCGGCTCTGGATTGCAGAAGATCGCGAAGGCAGGCATCCACTTTCAGCTGTATGCTGCTCTCCATTGTGTGAACAGCTAGCCGTAGACGGGTGCAGCAAATTCCTTCAAGAAAAAAAAACAAGTAGACCACATTTTCTTCCCCAGACAGCTACAATGATTCTTCCGTCATCAAGCAAGAGTACAAGACTGTCCCCACACGTTGATAGCATGGGCAACGCTGCAGGAGCCGGAGCAGCGTTTAATGGCATTGACCAGACGCCTCAGGAGCGCCACACACTCAGCAATCGTCATCAGAGAATCCAAATTGTAAAATTTCCATTTCGGGATGTACTGCCGCGGAAACAGCCAACAGCGGATGAAGGCAATGCAGCACATCGCTTCTTGCTTTGGCTGGACACCTCTCACAGCCTCGCAGATCGTGCTTCGAACGTCTTGTGTCTGCAGATCTCTCACCCGGAGCAGCCATGAAACCTTAACGTCATCGAGGCATATCAGGTCCTCTAGCGTCAACTCGTGAAGCAGACGACGCAGTCTAGTCAGTTCTACGAATGACATCCTGGCTGATCGGCTGTCGTAGAGGTGGCGATGACCTGGGCACTGATTTAAGACCCGCTGTTGCAGTGCCGCTGAACAGCAGGTAGTCGAATTTTGCTACTCGTACAGTTCTTTTGGGTGGGTGGGCGTGTTGTAAGTTCACAGACTGCTCTTCTACCGCTTCGGCAGCTTCCTAGTGATCCAATGTCTTCAAACTCGAAATCGACACCAGTCAGAGAAGATAGCGCGAATGAAGAGAACACAGCGTTTGCGATCTGGCGACCACTTTGTGGAGGTTCCGTGGTGGAACTCTAAACCATCTTAACTGTGTGACGAAACACTTCTTTTCATGGCTGAACAGTGAGGTCAAGGAGAGGGCTGAGTCGGGCTGGTTGGTTCATGTTGAATGGTACGGCAAAACAGCGCTGACGGACGCGACGGAAGAAGACACAGCGCATGTGTTTGTCTCATCTTCTTCCGTCCCGTCCGTCAGCGCTGTTTTGCCGTACCATTCAACAGTGAGGTACGAGTGGTTTCTGACTGCCGAGTGGGAAGCGCGCCGGAGTTCTATGTAAGCCGAGCCGGACGCGTGCCGGCGTTCTATGTAAGACAACGGAGACGCGTGCAGCGTTCTATGCACGCCGAGTGGGACCCATGCCGACGTTCTAAGACAAGGGAGACGCGTGCAGCGTTCTATGCACGCCGAGTGGGAGCCGTGCCGGCGTTCTAAGACAAGAGAGACGCGTGCAGCGTTCTATGCAAGCCGAGTGGGAGCCGTTCCGGCGTTCTAAGACAAGAGAGACGCGTGCAGCGTTCTATGCACGCCGAGTGGGAGACGTGCCGGCGTTCTAAGACAAGGGAGACGCGTGCAGCGTTCTATGCACGCCGAGTGGTAGCCGTGCCGGCGTTCTAAGACAACAGAGACGCGTGCAGCGTTCTATGCACACCGAGTGGGAGCCGTGCCGGCGTTCTAAGACAAGAGAGACGCGTGCAGCGTTCTATGCAAGCCGAGTGGAAGCCGTGCCGGCGTTCTAAGACAAGAGAGAAGCGTGCAGCGTTCTATGCACGCCGAGTGGGAGCCATGCCGGCGTTCTAAGACAAGGGAGACGCGTGCAGCGTTCTATGCACGCCGAGTGGGAGCCGTGCCGACGTTCTAAGACAACGGAGACGCGTGCAGCGTTCTATGCAAGCCGAGTGGGAGCCTTGCCGGCGTTCTAAGCTGAGCGGGACCTGTGCCGGCGTTCTATGTAAGACAAGGGAGACGCGTGTAGCGTTCTATGCAAGCCGAGTGGGACCCGTCTCGGCGTTCTATTTAAGCCGAGCGGGACGCGTGCCGGCGTTCTGCGTCAGCCCAGCACGACGCGGGCGCGCGTTTTTGAAGCGAAAAGCTTCACTAGGCTAGTCAACACTGCGCTTCGGTGAGCCGGCGGCCTGATTTGTCACTTCTACGCATGCGCGAAACGAGCGTCGTCACGCACGGCGCAGGTGGCCGCCGTCGGCGCCGCCGCCAGCGACTTCTTCGCCTGAACTTTCGCCGCCGTCACGCGCTGCTGCGCATGTGGGCCACCGCTTCTACTCCTCGCCACCGTTTGACCTTGCGCCGCAGCAGTGCGGAGTGTCCATTTCAAAAGAAGGGGATTATAAGGCACCCTTGCCCATCTACTGCGAGAGCGAGCCCGGCTTCGGCCGCTTATCTGTTTTTATGCGAAGCATACTAGCCCCACAACCGAGCTCTTCCTTGCTGCGCCGCGCGCGGCCGTGTAGCTACCACTTGACCTACATCGGCGCACCACGTGATATGATGTCACAACAGCTGTGAAAGCGGGGGCTCAACTCGTGCGCTCGCTTGCGGACGCGCAGCCTCCGCCGGCGATATGCTTCGCATCCTAGGCTTAACCATAAGCTAAGCCAGGCCATTTTTTCTGCAACGTCCGTTTCGGAGGACGCGGTTGTTGCTGCGACGCGCGTGTTTTCTTACCTTTTTCTCCTCATCTTTGAACTCTCCTCTATCTGCACATGGCAGCGGTGGTGGCCTACCTCGAGCCAGTAGGCAGGCCCGTGCAATTTCCTTTCATCCTTCTCCAAGTCACAACAACAACAACAACAGACGCGTGGAGGTGGTGACGAAGCGCGGCTACGGCCGCTTATCTGCTTTTATTGCGAAAGCAATACTGCTCGCAGTTTGAGCCCTTCAGCGTAGCACGACGGTGGACACGTTTGGCCTTTAGCGTGACCTTAGACGTGACATCATACTAGCTGCGAAAAACCAGGGCCCCAGCTCCGCTCGTCAGTGTAGAGCGGCGGTAGACACGGCGGGCGGTGAACCTCTCGCTTCTCCCACTAGAAGCGCTGCGGTAGGAGTGACGTCACACCATCTGTGGAAGAAAAGGGCTCCGGCTCGGCTCGTCAGCGTAGAGCGGGGGTAGACACGGCGGATGGTGAGCCTCCCGCTTCTCCCACTAGGAGCGCTGCGGTCGGAGTGACGTCATACCAGTTGTATAAACAGAGCTCCACCTCGTATATGTCCTCGCTTCGGCGAGCGCGGCTTCGGCCGCTTATCTGTTTTTTCGGCAGCGTCTGCTCCGACTATGGCTCAAAGAAACACGTTTTCTACGTCGAAACTGCAGGCCCCTACCGCTCCAGGGGGGAATGTTACACGGCTGCAGTCATACACGAGGGAAAACAGGTGGACGGCCTCTCGTTCAGAGCGCCCAACTCAACGCATGCGGAGGAGGTGGCGATCGCCCTTGCAGTCTCCCATCCCGACTCTAAATTCATCCTCACAGACTCTCGCGGAGCCTGTCGTAACTTTGAGTTCGGTTGGATCACTCCACTCGCTCACCAAATTTTACGCCTCAGTACTCGCGACGGCGATCCAACTCATCGTTCAGTCATATGGGTCCCTCTTGGTCGCTCCGCTCCCGCGTAACATGGCTTCACATGAAGGCAGACGACAAGCGCGGGTTCGCACGCTTGAGAGCCAATATGGCTATAAAGAGGGCGTCTATTACGTTGACATCACAGGGCCGTCGCCCGCGGGATTCTTCACGGCTGCCGTAGTCCACCGGGGAATGAATGTCGATGGGCTATCTTTTCGGGCCCCAAATTCAACACGAGCGGAGGAAGTCGCAATAGCTCTCGCTGCCGCCGATCCAAAATCGAAAACGGTTATCACAGACTCTCGCCGGGCCTGTGAACATTATCTTGCAGGCGAAATATCACCTCTTGCCTCGCAAATTCTAAGACGCGCTCTCGCCGATCCAACTCGCACAAAAGGGATTTGGGCTCCTGGCCACCAGGGTCTACGAGGCAATGAGGCCGCTGATGCGGCCGCCCGAGCGCTCACACACCGGGCTCCTCATCCTAGCTCTCAAGGCTCAGAAGCTCATAAACCGCTTCTGCGGTTCCGCGAAATCCTAATTTATTATTGCGGCAGCCACCGTCTCTACCCGGCACCTGCCAAGGGGTTGAGTGAGGCGGAGGAGCGAACTCTGCGGCGCCTGCAGACAGGAACCCTTCTCTGTCCTACATAGTAAAACACTTCGATCCGAACACAGATGGGCGCTGCCCGCACTGTGGAGAGATCTGCGATATCTTTTACATGGTGTGGGCATGTACTCAGAATCCTCACCTTCCCCCTCCCCCACCCCCACCCGAGAGGCATGGGAGACGGCCCTCCTCAACTGCTCCACACTGGAGTCCCAAAGGGCTCTGGTCAAGCGGGCACGAGACGGGGCCTCGTCATGCGGTGTCCCGGACTAAGGATACCGACCATGCAGCAGGGTTTTTTTTTAACCCTCAAGCTCTCTTTGATTAAGGTTTTTCACTACCACCACCACCGGCCACCAAGGCATGCCAGGTAACGAAGCCGCCCGTGAGGCAGCCCGCACCCTCACTCACGGGGCACCAGGCGTCCCTTGGGAGGAGCTTAACCCAGATCACAGCCGTTTCCTTTTTTTTAAAGACATTACTGAGCACTATCGGGCCGAACACCGGCGACACCCAGTTCCTATGAAAGGACTGGGTAAAGCTGGCGAACGAATTCTCCTCAGGCTCTTTACAAACACCCTGCTGTGCCCGGCGGTTCTCAAGCACTTTACACCTTCTTTTGACGGCCGCTGCTCATTCTGTGGAGAGGTGGCCGACACCTTCCACATGGTTTGGGCATGCAGAAAAAATCCTTCTCTGCCCCCCATCACCCCTTCCCCTACCCGAGAGGACTGGGAGGTGCCTCTGCTCAGCTGCCAGGACCTATCGGCCCAACAGGCCCTGGTTCGGCGGACTTGTGTAGCGGTCTCGACCAACGGGATCCCGGAATGAGGGACTCCACCTAGTATTGTAAGGGGTGAGACCCATTAGTGGCCTCTCCCCGAGCACCTGTCTATAAAATACTAAATAAATGCTTTTCACCACCACCACCTCCGGCGGACGCAGTTGTTGCTGCGACGCGCGTCTTTCGTTTCCTTTTTCTCTTTCCTCTGATCTTTTAACTCTCTTCTATCTGCACGTGGCAGCGGTGGTGGCTTGGCTCGAGCCAGTAAGCAGGCCCGTGCAATTTTCTTTTCATTCTTATCTCAGTCACAACAGCAACAACGTCGGCGCCGTGGGGAGGTGGTGACGAAGCGCGGCTACGGCCGCTTTTCTGTTTTTTCAACCAGCGTCCGCTTCGGCGGACGTGGTTGTTGCTGCGACGCGCGTCTTTTCTGTCATTTTTATCTTTCCTCTTATCTTTTAACTCTCCCCTATCTGCACGTGGCAGCGGTGGTGGCTCGGCTCGAGCCAGTAGGCAGGCCCGTGCTATTTCCTTTTCATCCTTCTCTCAGTCGCAACAACAAAAACGGCGCAGAGCGGCGGTGGACACGACGGATGCGGGCTGAAGAAACGGATGAAGTTGCGTTCGATATTTCCGCGCTTAATCAAGCTTAGCCTCTGCCACTTTTTTATTGCGAAGGCAATACTGCTTGCACTTTTCTGCCATCGATGGAGGTTCATCCTTTACTCCGGCACAGCTGCGGCGCGCTACCACGTGACCGCATGACGTCACGACAAGAGGAGAGCAGGGGCCCAACTCGTCTCATCGATCGAGGCTCATCCTTCGCTCCGTCGCAGCTGCGGCGTGCTAAAACGTGACCGCGTGACGTCACGACAAGAGGAGAGCTGGGGGCCCAACTCGTCTCATCGATGGAGGCTCATTAATTCAAACAATATAATTAATGAATAATTAATCAATTTTACTTAATGCCGAAGAAGAATCTATGAGTAGTGCGGAGCAATATAATCACAAGAGAAGAAAACGCCGTGCGGAAGAAACGCTGGAACAGAAAGGAGAGCAGCATGCTAAAAGAAGATTGCAGTATCCAGCCAAGAAGAAAGAGCAGAGCATTGTGGTTATTCGAGACGGTGACATCGTGGCTCAGCGAAGTGAAGAACCAGAGATAAGAGTTGGCGACTTCGAGTCTGCTAGGCGCTAATTCGAGAAACGAAACTACCGGCAGAACCAAGCGCAGCCAGGTGTTATTGCTTTCGCAATCAGCCAGGCTTAACCAAGCTGAGCCTCTGCCAATTTTTTGAGGCAGCGTCCGCTTCGGCGGACGCGGTTGTTGCTGCGACGCGCGTTTGTTGTTTTCTTTTTCTCTTTCCTCTAACCTTTGAGCTCTCCTCTATCTACACGTGGCAGTGGTGGTGGGTCGGCTCGAGCCAGTTGGCAGGCCCGTGCAATTTCCCTTTCATCCTTCTCTCAGTCGCAACAACAACAGGTTCGAACAGGCGCAGACACTCGCCATGCGAGGAGAAGAAGTAGCAACTGTCGGATGGCGCAGAAACATCGATTCAGAAGTGGTAGCTTGGAAGTTGGCTGAAAAGCAGCGAGAGCTTTCGCTTCGAAATATCCAGGCTTAAGCTTAGCTAAGCCACAGCCATTTTTCTTTCTCTGCGGCGTGCATGCTCGGAACCTGTTTGCCCTTTACCCTAGCTGGTTTAAAACGAACAAGAATAAACGCCATGCCACCGTTGTTGTACCGACCTGGTCCCGACTATTTGCTGACCCAACCGATAGGGCTTCTGCGATGGAGAATCCTTTGCTAACTTTGTATTCATGTAGATGCGGGCGCGCTCCAACAAACATTTGTTACATGCGGGGAAGTTGATAAATAGAATATTTTCTCCTCTTTTGCCAGCGGTTTGCGCTTGAGCGACTTATCTCGAGTGGAGTGGCAAACATTTTGCTTCGTCAAAAAGAGCTAGGTGATCGGATGGCCGTGTTAGGTGGCCCCTAGTACACGACTGTTGGCGACCTCGTTGGGCCACTCGACGGGACAGACTTGCGTCCTCGGGTCCGAAGTGGCCAGCACAGCCTCACACCGCCCGGGAGAAGGGATTTGTACCAGCTCCGGCGCAGGCTGCTCTTCGCTACAATCCCATAAGATGTGGTCGTAAGCGGCGCGTTCGTACAGAGGAAACATTGGGATTCGTATTGCGAGGGGTACATGAGTGACAGTTGCGCGGGTTTAGTCAGGGAGCGCGTCTGAAGCCGTCTCCATGTGGTTTCTTGTGCTTTGGACAGCGTTTTAGCCGGAGGGGGATAAACTCCTCTGCACAAGGTGTGATGGTGGGTAATGTCATGAAAAGAGGTGATGGCGTCTCTCGTAAACACCGGATGAATAGGCGAGCTCCCTGCCCGGTTGACGAAACCTCTGCTGATTTCTCGCACCATAGGACAGTACTTCTAAATTGCCCTTGTATCTTCCTGGGTAACGTCAATATATTTTCTGCCACGTCTCTGCGTTGAGTCATGAGGAAAGTAGTTCTGGTTATGCTGGTCTTGGTCTTCCCATTTTTGCTACCTTTCTGAAGCGATCATCAGCACTGGCCCTGTGGAATTCACAACTAACTTTGCAACACTGGCTTCAGTAAATGTTCACCAGCCATTTTTTTTCTGCACGTGATGTTACCGTGTCTCCTTCTAATTTTAAATATCTTTTCCTGATTAGCGAGCGGGTATTGTGATAACCGGTCACTGAAAAGTGAAAGATACTTCAGTAGTGGTTGAGAGCCAATGAGGTTATTTGTCCTTGTGACAGGTCTCTGTTTCGCATGGTTTTAAGCGTGTTTATTTTTTGTGCTTAATGATGAGTACAGCTCGCTGGTGGCCCCTCAAGTTTATCAAGCTGGACTTTAGACCTTTCCGCTTTCGATACGGTAGCCTCCAACTCCTCAAAGAGTTGAGGCTGAGGCATGTAAAAGCTATAACTCCAAGTTCCCTGTGTTCTCTTCAAGCCCGCCATGCAAACTTGCGAGCTCTACGAAACAGTTACGCGTAAAAACTTCAAAAATAGCTGGAAAGCTGCTGCTTCACAGCTGGAATGAAAACCTAGGGCTAACTTGGTCCTTTGTAAAATACCAAGTTTTCTTTTTCTATGTTCTCTCTGTTGAGTTGGCAACGCTGGGTTCCTTACGCTTTGCAGCTTCCAGACCAGCGATGTATTATGAAGTATTGTGTAGATTTCAAAATTTCAGCAACAGAAAAGAGGTTTATTTATTTATTTATTCATTTATTTATTCAGAAAAGAGGTTTGAAGTGTCCTAGCGAGCATATCGTTTCTTACATTCGTACCGTAAAATAAAGTGGCGGTAGTGGTACACAGACGTGCACTCACTTGGCGGTTGGTGGAATCGACATCCCTGACTATCAGCCCCGGTGTGTCGAAAGGTGCAGAACTTGCGGGGTATGAATATTATATCGAAAACGCCACATAGGAGATAATAAGTCGATATTGGTTCGTCATGAATATATCACTGATTGCTCGAGGCCGTGATATGTAAAAGGAATATAAAAAACTGAATCGTTCTGGCTGTGAGCTGAACACGAACCCGCGGCGGCATAAATAGATCAGCTCCGCTAACCGCTGCATTACACGCACGCAAACATTCCGCTTGTTGAGCTCCCAGCTTCTCGCGCTGAACTTAAGTTGTTTGGTTTATGGGGTTTAACGTCCCCAAGCGACTCAGACTATCAGAGACGCCGTAGTGGAGGGCTCCGGATATTTTGAACACCTGTGGTTTTTTAACGTGCACTGACATCGCACAGCGCACGAGCCTCTAGAAATTCTCCTCCAAAGAAATTCTGCCGCTGAGGCCGGGATCGAACCCGCGTCTTTTGGGTCAGCAGCCGAGCACCATAACCACTGAGACACCGCGGCGGCGGACTTAAGTTCTCTTCATCAAGCTCCGTCCGTGTGCAAACAAGTCTGAAAGCAACAGAATGCTGAAAATTTCACATGCGAGCCCAATTTCGAACGCGTAGGCGGCTTAGTGGCAACACAGAATGGTTGGATGAATAGATGGAAGGTACGAGCGCCATGTTTGAAACGGGGTGAGGGCATTGATGCGCCATCTGACGAGTATGCTCAAATAACCCGGAACAGAGGGAGGTTCGGACTCCGAACTTAAGTGTCAATTGCGTTAATTAACTCAGTAAAAAAAAAATATGCTAACAAATTGGAGCAGGTAACTGTAGTTAAGCAACCTTCAATTTTTTTCCTGCATGCCTATTTCCGAGCAATTATGATCACTGCGAAATTTGCTTTGCATGACTGCGGTTCTCCCCTACGCACCCTGACACACATGATCGCAGCGGCACGCATCCTATGAGATTGGTGACGTGTTTCACATCTCTATGCTTAGTTCTCGAGCTGTAACTTAATACAACTGTTAGATTGCTCCATCTGGCTGTGGAAGCGTCAACGCGATACTGCGAAAAGTTCGGTTTGGTTTCATCATCATCATCATCATCAGCCTGACTACGCCTGCTGCAGGGCGAAGGCCTCTCCCATGCCTCTCGAATTAACCCTGTCCCTCGCCAACCGCGGCCACCATACATCCGCCCACCTAATTTTCTGCCGCCCCCTGCTACGTTTGCCTTCTCTTGGAATCCACTCCGTTACCTTTAAGAACCAGCGGTTATCTTGCCTTCGCATTACATGCCCTGCCCAAGCCCACTTCTTGCTCTTGATTTCAACTAGGATATCATTAACGCTCGCTTGTTCTCTCACCCACTCCGCCCGCTTCCGATCTCTTCACGTTACACCTATCATTTTTCTTTCCATAGCTCGCTGCGTTTTCCTTAATTTAAGCTGAACCCTCTTTGCTAGCCTCCACGTTTCTGCCCCATAGGTGAGTACCGGTAAGATACACCTGTTGTATACTTTTCTCTTGAGGGATATTGGTAAACTGCAATTCATGATCTCAGATAACCTGCCATAAGCGCTCCACCCCATTCTTATTCTTATAGTTATTTCCCTCTCATGATCTGGATCAGCTGTCACTACCTGCCCTAAATAGACATATTCTCTTACTACTTCCGGCACCTGGCTATCAACTACGAACTGCTGTTCCCTTGCTAGGCTGTTGAACATTACTTTGGTTTTCTGCATGTTAATTTTTAGCCCCACCGTGTGCTCTGCCTGTCTAATTCATTGATCATTTTGGTTTGTTTTATGGGGGTTTAACGTCGCAAAGTGACTGAGGCTATGAGGGACGGCGTAGTGAAGGGCTCCGAAAATTTCAACCAAATAGGGTTCTTTAACGTGCACTGACATCGCACAGTTAAACCTATCATTTTAATTTTCATAGCTCGCTGCGTTGTCCTTAACTTAAGCTGAACCATCTTTGTTAACCTCCACGTTTCTGCTCCATACGTGAGTGCCGGTAAGACACAACTAACGTGTACTTTCCTCTTGACGGAGATTGGTAAACTGCAGTTAGTAATCTGAGAAAACCTGCCATTTCGCTCCACCCCATTCTTATTCTTCTAGTTATTTCCCTGTCATGATGGGGATCAGCGGACACTTCCTGCCCTAAATAAACATATTCTCTCAATACTTCCAGTACCTCCCCACTAATTGCGAACTGATGTTCTCTTGCTAGACTGTTGAATATTACTTCGGTTTTCTGCATGTTAATTTTTAGCCCCATCGTTTTTCTGTGCTTGTCTAACTCATTGATTATGTTTTGCAGTTCATGTCCTGAGTGACTTAGCAAGGCAATGTCATAATCGAATCGCAAATTACTTAGGTATTCTCCATTAACTCTTATCCCCAACTGTTCCCATTACAGACCTCGGAATACCTCCTGTAAACAGGCGGTGATTAACAAAGACCATATCGTGTCTCCCTGCTTGACACCTTTCCTTATTTTAATTTTATTGGAAACTTTATGGAGAACTATGGTAGCTGTGCATTATTATAAATATCTTCCAATATTTTCACATAACACCCTTCTACACCCTGATTCCGCATTTCCTGCGTGACTGCTGAGGTTTCTACTAAGTAGACTGCTTTCTCGTTATCAATGAACGCTATATATAGGGGCTGGTTATATTCTGCGCATTTCTCTATCACCTGAATGATAGCGTGAATATTGTCTATTGTCGAGTATCCTGTGCGAACGCCTGCCTGATCATTTGGTGGAGAGCGTCTGAGGTCGTCCTGACCATATTAGTGATTACCTTGGTAAATACCTTGCAGGCAACAGACAGTAATCTGATAAGTAATCTCCTTTCTTATGGATGTAGATGAGTGCTTGAGTGAGCTGGAGTAATGGCCCTCCTTATTGTCACGTAGTGGTGACTGCAATCTGGCGAAGAGGAAAAAAGCGAGAATGTCTTCAAAACGAAACTCTTTATTTGGGCTGACTTGCGCCCGCAAAGAACTGAATCATTCGGCGGCGGCGTAGCAACTAGCCTCCTCGGCGATCGTCGAACAGAATGCCCGGCGGTCTCAGCCGTGCTCTTTTTAAAGCTGATAGCGAACTCTCCGGATAAAGCTTGCATAATTACTGGAACACTCGGGAACAACGTAGTGTCGGCTCCGCCTGGAAGCGATCAATCAAGATAAATCTAGGCGCACCTTGCATCGTAAAAAAAGCGATAAAGTGGCATGCTGGCAGTTTTGGAGAGAAAACAAACAAATACTACAAACATTCTCGCCAGTATGATGACAGCTTCAGTGACTGGGCCGTGGCTTCTAGTAGTCGCCATGCTGAAGAGAATGCATCTTTACCGGCGTCCAGACGGTGCCACTGGATTTCGTGCGTACAATCGGCTGAAGGCAGACAAATGCAGTGGCATCGCACGGTTCTTCTATCAATGTTTTCGTTCCTCTCTCCTTATATCTGCAAGTTTTCGGTACGCTGCTCGCGTCCGTGGGATTATTAAGAAGTTTGCGGGGATCGAATGGCGGCAGCTGGTGGAGAAGAGCGTTAATTGGAGAAATGTGCGAGAGGCATTTGTCTTGCAATGGGCGTCGACACACTTGTGAAGATGATGACTTATGTCAGTGCTGAGCATTGACGAGCGCGCTTCTACTGCCACATCAAGCTAATTACCTTATTATCTTTACCGCCTCTGAAATAAAGACAACGACAGCCAGTAATGGCAAAACTTCCCATGAGATTGATGACACACGCTCCAAAATCAGCCGTTTTTGAACGAAACCAAAAAGAAGCCAAAGTATTCGAAGCAAGCATTGAAGGATCTTCGTTGCTCGTGGCTACGGACACCATTTTTGAGGTAGCTGAGTTCTAACGAAAACCCGGACTCGTCCACCCTCAGGCCAGATTGGACCGGAAAATACGCATTTTCATTCGGTCTGGGCCGGCCCTGGGTTTTAATGTATGTGAGATTAGTCAGACTAGATGTTGAAGCCGCGGGCCAGAGCCAGGCTCGGGCGTGTGCATAGCCGGGCCTGGACGAGATTGGGATGCTCGATTGTCAAGTCATGTAGAGCTGGCGCTATCTAACGACAATACTAGCCGCCAAGAAGAAAGGGTAGTCATATTGCGAATCATGAACTGAACACCTTTACCGTTCTTAATTTTGCACCTGTTCTGTGCTTCCTTTGTCTGAAGAAAGAGAAACATTAGGTATCTGGACTGGTTTAAAAATTTCTAGCAATATAAAAAAGTGGTGCAGACTAGTTGCGGCGATGCTACTTCGAAGAAAATGTAGATAGAGCTTCAGCTTAATTTTGGAACTTTTACGCTCCATCTTCCCATACTCATATACCGACATAGCATATAATGCGTTTTCATCAAATTTCTGTTTACTCTTCAGCTGTCTTTCTTCTATAATGCGAGCACGATTACACGATGGCAGATAATAATAGGGTCCTGTATCGTGTCTGTCACTAAACGAGCCAGGTAAGTTTTTAAGACACAAAAAGACCTGCAAAATGTTATTTGAGGCACTTCACAATAAAGATATAAGAGCATGTTACGCATCCCGCGACCACTGATATTAGGACTTTTCGTGCACGAGCAGGCATGCCGCACGTGCTTGGCACTAGCGAACAGCTTTCATGAAAGTGTTCATGACAAGACTTGCGCGTCGTCCACGATCAGCCGAACAAGCTGCGGAACTGGGTGGTGTATGTCAAAGGCAGTCTACGAGTTGAAAACTTACCAGGAATTATCTACAAGATTCCTTGCCTGAACAATAACCATGAAGAAATCGCAGACAGACGTTAAAGTTCTCGGCGGGCATAAAGGGCCATCACAGCGATGTGAAGATGAAGAGTGCCAGTAAAGATCTCGAGGGGGCACGCGCGTGAAACTGGCAACCAGGTTTACTGGGACAACAGCTGTCTATTATCCAAAGAAAGGAATCTGACGATCTGCCTTATGTTCTGGTCCCTGTTCATAAAACCATCCAAGCAAATTTAAACAAGTATGAAGGGCTCATTGCAAGCTTCTAAACATCAATATGACGTCATACTCTTCAAATATAAACTTCCCATCAGACCTGTCCTGATCAACGTGAACAAGCGATGAGAAACCAATGGGATTTGAAACTACTTTTCTTTTCGAACAAGGTCGCAAACAGTTCTTCATTTCCTCAGATGACCATTGTGTGTTGCACATCGGAACCACTTAAAAAAGTGATCTCGTGCGATGTCGGACGAGATAATGAAAATATTCAGCGTAGCGAAGTCGTGTTACCTGCGACATATGTCGGTGAAACGAATGGCAGCCGCACACGCGCAGTGGCTCCGCCTGTCCCCATCCATGGCACAGCGCGTGAGCAGGTGGTGTACAGAAAACCGGTGTCCGTGTCCGCTAGTACACACCCGGCATGCTAAAACGCATCATGGCGCATGACTATTCTCTGTGCAAGCTTATGATCTGATTCCATAACTTCGGCGATATCTCTTTTCTGGCTTCGACTGCAAAGCTTCAAGGCTGCAACAACGCTCGCATTTTGACAGCGTACGACATCACCTACCTGACTTTCAAGCCACATGATGTTAAAAGATAAAATCTGTTATCCTATTTTCCAAGGAAGCATCAGATATCCAAAATCTTACCAGATTTTTCATATCAAAGATTTTGCACATATAACTGAAGGACAACAATCGCCATCGATATTGGATACATTGTCGGTTTGAAACCACCAGTCCACTTGGAAGATACCGATGCGGTAGCAGCGCAATCTGCAACGTTCTAACACTCCCGCCCAGTCAAGAGAACGGCAACCAGTGCAAAAGTCGATTAGTTGCTGCTCAGCACCATTGCAACAGCGCATCTAAATTTAGAGACCAGGTGATCAACCTTGGTACGACAGCTGGTCAGCCGGGATGGCTTTTGTAGAACCGTCGGGACTGCAAATTCTGCTTCACGAGGTGACGCTAGACGACCTAAGATTCCTCGATGACTGTAAGCTTTCATGGCTGCCGCGGGTAAGAGGTCTCACGCCACAAGATGGTCGAAGAGCAATCTGCGAAGCTGTGAGAGGTGCCAAGAAGAAGAGGGACGCGTTGTTCCGCATAGCCTCGATCCGCTCTTACCTGTTTCCGAGGAAGTACATCCAGAAATGGCAATTTTACAACCTGGAATCTGTGCCGACGTTCGATGAGTGTATGGGGCTGCTGATGTGTCTGGTCAAAGCCACTTAATCCCACTTCGGCGACGGCACCGTAGCCTGTGCTGCCAGCACGCGTGGTACTGGCGTGTACTCCTGCTTGATGGCGGAACAAGTGGATCGCCTGTCCGAGGAACAGAATGTGGTGTACGTGGTCCTTTGTACCGCCCTTCCACTTCTGGCTGTTCACTCAATGGGGAACAGCATACATTCGCAAGTGGATGCGTGTCTTAGATCTCTGGTGGTGGAAACAGTCAAGCAGTCTCAAAACGTGCAGCACGACAACGCCCTGCCGGCCTCACATGCCACACCCAGTTGCCTCTGGCCATCGTCACCGGAAGGATACTGCGAGGTGAAGCTTGCAGCTCTTCCACAGCCTCCTGCGCATTCCGCTTCGGGTGGCCATGGGGAAGAAAACTCTTCCAGTGAGAGCGCACGAGGCAAGTTCTGTCTTAATTAGAAATTGTGTCCTTTGCGAATAACTCTGAAATTTGGTTATAACATGACGATCGCCAGATTGTCACATCGGTGCGGCTCTCTGCATTTTATGATAGAAGTTAACCAAAGTTATCCCACTAGTCATACCTAGGTTTGTATTTTCGGTTTTCTTTTCTGAATCGGAACACGGAAGAATGGTTCCGTGTTCAGACTATACAATTAGATTCCTCTTTTTATTCGTGGCGAATGTTTTTTGCAGGGAAGATATTTCGGGCTTTTCTTTTTCTATGAACGAACCAATATCCAATCGGTTTCATTGTTATACTGTGTCCATTTTGGTCAGTTTATTTTTAAGCAGGAGCTGCTTATGAGCTGCATTTGCCACAAAAATGACCTGTAGAGCAATTCTTGCAGCCACAAGGTAAACAAAACTTGGTGGTTGGCTAGTCGGTTAGACATTCTTCGAAATAGGTTAGCGCCAAAAAAGACGAGCACTGGGCGAGAGAACGACGACTCGACACAGACGAGAGCCCTTCTGTGTCGTTTTGTCGTTCTCTCGCCTTATGTTTGTCTTTTTTGGTTCTAACCAATTTCAAAGAAGGACAGCCTTACCATAAAGTAACAAAATCGTTACTAAATTATCAGGCATGCACACTGAAACGTAATGAGTCTAGTTTTAAATCATTGATTTCGCTGTTCTCGTGAAATCATGCGTTGAATTAGAAGACCAATAATTCATTAGGCGTTGTCCTGGTACCTGCGATTGGAACTACCCCGTAACCGGGGAAGAATCCCTAATACACTTTCTTGCCGCTCATGCATGGCGCCACAGTTCTAGTTGTTTGTTACGGATTTTAAAGACAACCTCTTTGCATGCAATAAAAAAAATGCTTTTCGAAACGATGGCCTTTATACGGTGATAAGGTTGAGCAGGCAGTACGAGCCAAGCGTACTTCGCCTAGTTGGGAACCAAAGCACTGCTTTCTTCGAAGACGTGTCTGAATTCAGGATCCAACGCCTAAAAATGCCAACCAGGGCAACAAATTACAAACAGGCTCTTCTCTCATACCATCGCCTGGGCATTTCACGTGTGACCTACTGTCATCCCTTATGAAAATGAAATTTGCCTTTTTACTTCCTTTGTTTTTCCTTCCTGTTTCCTGAACAGACTTTCTACAGACTTTTCCTTTCTTTTGACTAAAGGCAGTTCACTTTTAACTGACTTTGTTCAGACTTTCCTTTCTTTTGACTGAAGGAAGCTCACTTTTAACTGACTTTCTTTAGACTAGTTTCAATGCAAATACTTGTTACCTTCCTCCCTTTGTCCTTAAGTAAAAAGGAAATAAATTCAATTTTTTTCTTTGCATATTGTTTTGACCTCATGCTTCCTCCTTTATTTCATGAGTTCCCAGACATTTCTGTTCTTTCACCTCTGCATTTATGTTTTAGAATATATATATATATATATATAACTATCACATATTACACATTGAGCAAGAATACACATCACATTCGTTCCTTTATCCCCAAGTAAAAAGGAATTCAGTTCATATTCCTTTCTATGCATGGTCTTTTGACTTCATACGTCCTATGTTTTTATGCAATTACATGGCATTTTTTCTTTTGACCTCTGAATTTTTCATCATACAGGATGTTGTACCTGAGAATTTACATGTTTTAAAATTAGGCTTTTCGAGTTAGGCTAGTGTTTTTTTGGCATAGCATGGTCAGCGGTGAAAGACATGAGAATGCAGCTAAAGTGTGTTAACTAGTAGGCTGGTTAATCAATATTGAATAGTTAACTTTTATAGCTATTACTGTTAGGCTCCTTAATTATTAAAAGGCATGTAGCCCACCGTAAGTAATAACCACATCAGTTTTTACAATTTCAGAAATGCGGTTACCCTTTGTGCTGTGGCCCAACAAATTTTGGTTATTTCGACAAATTACGTGCACTGGAGAGGCTGCTTTGCATACAATCTTCTCAAAAGCCCCATGTATTTCGTCATGATGCAGGGAAAATTTGTTGGGCCAGAGCGCCGGTGGTAACCGAGTTTTCAAAATTCTAAAAACTAACATGGATATTACTTACGGTGGGCTACACACCTCTCAGTAATTATGAACCCTAACAGCAATCGTTCAAAAGTGAACAATTCAATATGAGTTAATTAGCCTGCTAGTTGCACGTCTTAGCTGTATTTTGATGTACTACACTGTTCACAATGCTATGCCGAAAATAGCACTCTTCTAACTCAAAAAGGCTATCTTTAAAAATTGAGTAAAACCTTTGGTGAAGCACCCTGTAAATATAAGTATTACATGTTGGGAATAAATATGCATCACCCTCCTTCCTTCCTCCTCGAGTAAGTAGAAAGAAAGTTCTTTTGCCCTTCTATGCATTCTCTTCCAACTTCCTGTTTATATGGTCACTTTGACTGTTTTTTTCCCCCGACTCAAACCCTGTTGGACAAACACATAAATTTTTTGTGCTCTTGTAAGAAAAATGATTCCCAGCTACAAAAAAAAAATGCGTGCAGTTCCAACTTTTCTGTGCAGACTTTAATTCCTCATGTATGCAGGTCTGAATAATATATATTTACAACCCTGCTTTTTTTGCCGAGGCAACAGAAAGCAATGCAATGGCTATCCCTTCCTGCTCTCTTTTTTCCAGTACATACTAGAAAAAAAACAGTACATGCACAAATAGCTCCATGTGGCCACATTTGTTTTTTCATTCGATCATCATGGGGCATACTTGTAAATTGTGAGGTTTAATGTCCTCAAGCGACACACTGGCTACCAGGGTCACCATAGTGGAAAGCTCTCAATTCATTTAGATCACTTGGGGTTTCGAACATGCACTGACACAGCACAGTACATGGGCCTCATTCTCACAGCCATTTAGGTTTGAACAAATGACATTGAATAGCGACTGGTATTTCTAGTGCAGTAAAATCATGAATTCTGGAATGGTTTTAATGACTACCAAAAACATTGAGTATTGCAGACTAACATCATGTCTACCATGACAGCCTTCATCCAGGCTACCCTTAATTGCTGCGTTGAAATCAATTGAATGCCAAAATATGTACCATACCACGAGCTGATTGACTGCAACAGTTAGGCCTTGCTTGCTCAGCTCCTTTCAAGTTACAGCATGCATAGAGTCACGCACACCAAACATGTGAGTGCATATTTGTCTAGTCTTACCCTCCCTACAATCTGTGAGCACTGATTAGTTCAGAGTTACATCATAAAGCTGCTCCACTTCAACTAGTGATACCACCATGCAGGCAAATTTGTGTTCCAAATATACCGGCTGTGACGTTTTATAAGTTAGCTTGCAAGTATGCTGTTTTGTACATGCAGCAAGTATTGACCCTCAGTTTGGGCTAGCCATTAAAATAGATAAAAATTTTCCTCATCAAAGGAATGTGGCTACAGTACCTCAGGAACTGGATGTAATAATACTGTCAGTGAAGACACCAAGACACTGCATTAGCAGGTTGGAATTTTGGTTTGCTTAGGTGTCAGTCAAATCACACATTTCCTGAGAATAAAGCCGGCAGACCTCACTAGCTTGCAGTCAGTGATTACTAAGTATGGTGACAAGCATACTTTTCCCATTTCTGGTTTGGTTTGGTTTATGGGGTTTAACGTCCCAAAGCGACTAAGGCTATGAGAGACGCCGTAGTGGAGGGCTCCGGAAATTTCGACCACCTGGGGTTCTTTAACGTGCACCGACATCGCACAGTACACGGGCCTCTAGAATTTCTCCTCCAAAGAAATTCCAGCCGCCGCGGCCGGGATCGAACCCGCGTCTTTCGGGTCAGCAGCCGAGCACCATAACCGCTGAGCCACCGCGGCGGCCCTTTTCCCATTTCTATTCAAAACCATAATTCCTTTAATACAGTTCCATGCCCGACACCAGCGACAAATTTGTTTGAGTGTAGACAGAGGGATATTCTTCATACTGCTCGCACCTGTATG
This sequence comes from Amblyomma mixtum, assembly GCF_055824585.1. Taxonomy (NCBI): domain Eukaryota; kingdom Metazoa; phylum Arthropoda; class Arachnida; order Ixodida; family Ixodidae; genus Amblyomma; species Amblyomma mixtum. The sequence continues at coordinate 20,819,024 of NC_143020.1, read as the reverse complement.
TCACACTAAGCTGCAAGTTCATTTAAAAAGTCTGCAGAAAATTTGAATATATATATCTATACTATAAAGAGGCCCCTGCAGTATGAAATGATGATTTCAAAGAAATTAACAAAATAGGCTTTCAGTTGAAAGCAACCATGGAATCCCATTTTACATCTCTGTAGCTCTATCCATAAATTGAATAAAAAGGACATTAAATGACATGTGAAATTATCATGAATACCTCAATAATTACATCCATGCTCTACTTCTCTTGCGGGACCATGCAAGCATTTATACTGTAGTGTGTTCTTTGTCAATGAAAGAAGACAATTTGCCACTGGGCGCTGTAGGAATGCAGTTTAACAACAGGCAAAATGAACATTTTAATCAAGTAAATGTCATGCTACATGATGATACAGTGACAGTAGCAAAACACATCTACCAAAGCAGTTCACACATTTTTACAAGGGCACACACACAATATACATAATACATATAAGTACAGTCAGGCCGGAATGAAACGCGAACAGCGCATGTCAAGGAAACAAAATATATTTCCTGCCTACTTTCAGCTGTAATGTACAACTAGCCTGATTCATGTGTCTGGGTGAAGTGTCTACCGAAGTGCATAATCATAAATCGGTTGGAGAAGAATATCTCGCTGCAAAGTAGAAGTGTACGACATACGAGGTCTGTTAGAAAAGTACCCGACCCTTGGCCGAAGAAAAAAAAACTGGCATAACTGGAGCGTTAGAAACCTAACCACCTTCAAAGTAGTCTCCTTGGGACTCCACACACTTCTCCCAGCGGTGCTGCCATTGTTGGAAGTATTCCGAAAAGGCCTCTTTCGGAATGGAGTTTAGCTCAGCTGTCGTTGCAGCCATAAGTCCTCTCTTGTCTGAAATCGCGCTCCTTTCAATGTCCTCTTGACTTTGGGAAACAGCCAGAAGTCGCAGGGGGCCATATCAAGAGAGTAAGAAGCCTGTTGAACTACAGGGGTCTGGTTTTTCGGCAAAGAAGTCTGAATCAAGTGCGAGAATGTGCAGGAGCATTGTCGTGATGGTTGCGCCAATTTCCTGTCGACCTCAACTCCGGTCTCTTGAGCCGCACAGCACCACGTAGGCGACGGAGGATGCCCCTGTAGTACTCTTTGGTCATTGTTTGACTCTGTAGGGTGCGTACTCGTGGTGTGCCACACAGAGGGAGTCAAAGAAAGCTGTCAACATCACTCCGACATTGCTGCGTACTTGGCGGGCCTTCTTTTTTCTCGGTGACATGAAATGCTTCCACTGTGACGACTGGGATTCGGTTTCCGGATCGTACCCGTACACTCAAGACTCGTAACCAGTGATTATGGTGTTTATGAAGTCGGGGTCACTGTTTGTAGAATCTAGCATATCCTGCGAGACTTCAACATGGAGCTGCTTTTGCTCCGCCGTGAGCAGCTTCGGCACGAATTTTGCCGCAACTCTCTCCATGGCCAAATCTTCGGGGATAATGAGATGTGCAGAAAAATTGCTGATGTCCACCTCTTCCACAGTTTCTCGGATAGTCACACGACGGTCCCGCATCACCACAGCGTTCACTTCGGCAATGACCTGGTCATTTCGGCATGTTGATGGCCGACCGGAGCGTGGCTCGCTCTCCGCCGATGTGCGGCCATCTTTAAACCAATTGTACCACTGTTTAATTTGTGTGCTGCTCATAGCATCTTCACTGAAAGCCGCACTGAATATTCCGAACAGTTTTCACTCGGTTGTCATCCCATTTCTGGCAACATTTGATGCAGTAGCGCTGCTCCTGTCGCTCCGCCATTTTCCTTGTAATGAAAAACCGACGAGAGCACTGCGCACTGCCTCACTTAAACGCTGCGTCCCAGCGACTGACGCTATCGGCAGGCCGGAAAATATTCATACATGCGCATGAAGGTTCAACATCGACTGGTGCAAGCGCGCTTGTTTCATATCCATCAAGTGTTCGCAAAAAAAAAATAAAGTCGGATACTTTTCTAACACACCTCGTATGCGTGTTCGCGTTTCATTCCGGCCTGACTGTACATACAAGGCGATGAACACACTTGAACAACATCAAACTAAAAAGACAATGTCAAAAATATCCCAAGCCCAGAACATACCAGGGGATCAGCAGATGCAAATCTGGTGCACTTCTATAGCAAATAAACTAAGTGCAAATGCTTTATGATTGTTGGAAACCCATTACAAAAGATGCTTCATCAGCATGATAAATATTATGGTTTGCAGCCTTGCACTTGCTCCCTTTCTTCACCACAGTTACTGTTAGAGCTTATCATAAACATGTTTAGCAAAGACAGTAACCTACATCCCTTCTCTGCATTAAGATGCTCCTTGCAAATGGAACGAGGGAAGCCATGGTTTTAATGAGATAACTTTGGAAGTTGCATCCAAAGCGCAAACTTCTCCATGCAGGGGGAATGATGACAGCAGAACAGATCACAACATATGGTATATCAAAATTATCAGCATAAGGAAAGCCATTTCCCTCTAAGCCTGAGTCCCGAATACACAAACAGCTTCAGTGAAATCATTTATTTCAGGCAAATTAATATACAATATGGTAACGGGATACTAAGCTCGAACTGTATCACTGCATCACAGATAAACACTAATAAAGAAAACCAAAGAAGATGGTATGAATTTGAAACTGCAAACAGTGAAATAAAACAAGACACAAAAAAACCCACAGAAAGATTTTGACTCACTCATGTTCAACTGAAGTTGCTGCTAGGTCAGACGGCTTGTTACTACCATGCTATAGTCGGATACAACTTAAGTCTGCAGTGATACCCGGCCCAAATTCCACCTTGCAACACAGAATTCCATTATGACAAAAGGCAGTCTGTTGTTAAAGGTTGACATGTTACATGAACAAGAACCTAATAACAAGAAAATGGCTAGCTCAACAGTTTTGAAGCCTTTGGGCTGTTCAGTATAGTACAACATTAAAAGCTGATTCCGTTTACTCTTCTCACTGTTCATCATAGTAACACAGGTCACCACAGACCGAATCGTGAATGGTCCGAGGTGACAAGCTACCACGTCATGCAAACGTGACTAATTTGAGCAGCCAGCATTAAGTTCTGGCCACTGAGCATGGCTCAAAAGCGACGTTAGCATCATGTGGTAGATGGCCCCTCGGGTCACTCGTGATCTGCTCCCCTCGGCTGAACCGAGCTTTAGCAACAGCTGTTTACAGCTGCTTTATTATACTACAGTTCCAGCAGCATGAAAGTGCCTGCGCATGCATTTCCATTACACTGCTTCAATGGCATAGCTACTGTGTAGTGGAGACAGAAAAAGCTTGTCTTCAAACTTCAGCGCAACACACTTGCGGATCTTGGCTGCATCAACCTTCAAAGAACGACAGGTTGCCTCAACACGAAATATGTCATTTACAGGACAATTTGTTCGTTGAACAAACATTGTCTGTTTGACACTGAGCTCTTTCAGAACCAAAAACACTTGGGGTTTGCAGCTGCAAGGCTCAGTATGCAGCTGGCATGCTGCACGGATGATTGAGGTGATTCGTCCAAACGTTGGGGAACCTGTGCCCACCTGAACATAGGAATTGGTCCTACGAGCCTTATCGAGTTTTTCTACACAGAGCACGTATGCATTTACAGCGACTTTAGAAAAGTGCCAACCTTGTTCTGAGTGCAGCCCTTTTCCAAAAAAGGTGTACTGCCCTGATGTACTGCAGTGCACTCTTAACTTGTAGCCTTTTAACATTGAGTTGATTATACACTTCACAGGCTGTGAAAGAAGATGTTTAGCACAAAGCCTAGGCATTGTTGACAAAATCAAAAATTTCTCGACAATTTGCAAATGGGCATGCCTTGTTCCATGAACAAACTTGGAAAGGCGTCCATTCATGTTTTCGTATGGGTATGCCGAAAAATTCCACAAGGGACCCCACTCTCGGACACAGTCCACAAGGTGGAGAAGGGAGTGCGCATTGAACGTCATGTGTTGCTTCCCATAAAGTTCCTGGTACTCCTTGAGGAAACTGACCATTTCCTTCTGTACTGATCTCAGCTGATCCGATGGAACTGAGTCAGCAAGAAGGAAATGCATCAGGCGCACAAACTTGAGCCAGTTTTTCAAGTATGCAGATGGAAGAATGCCATACAAAACAACTGGCGAGAAGTACAGAAGCCAATTGCGCCACTCAGACGACTTCCAATATTTTCTAAGGGTCAGCGATCTCGGTAAGCGTGACATTTCGCTGACAGGCTGCACCCTTTTCAGACGCCTGTCTAGCTCTCCTATGCGGCTCCCCAGGCTGTAGGGAAATGATGCTTTGTGCTCTAACCACATGCATGCAGTGGTCTTCACAAAGCCAGAGCACACTGCATGCATGTAGTCAACCACAAAGCAAAACGGAAATTTGAAAAAAGAGAGCATCATCAGGATGGTGCTCCCCTTGATGCCCTTTACTGGTAGCCCTTTCCTATCTGCTTGGCTAGCATGCAGTCTTACTGAACTGTCTGTCCGCATTGCTCCCTTTAATGGCTTGACCGGGTATGACCTGATGTGGCCTTCCCCTTTGCGAACTTCTCCTTTTTGTGTGCACCAAGCACACCCGTGTTCTCCATTGAACTGGTGCATGTTCAACACCATGGCTCGTGCAACAGTGTCAACAACACAGGGCCCTGAAAACACACGGGTGTGCTTGGTGACACCTTCCAGATCGGTGCAAGAAAAACCTGCACTTGACAAGAAATTCATTTCCTCAACAAATGGCTTTAAGAAGCACTCCACAACTGGCTTGCTCTCCCCAAACCACAAACCAGCAAGAACCACCTGCTTTACGCGTTCTTTGAATGGTAGCTCATTTATTTGCAGTTGGAGAGGCCAAATTGAATATTTCGACGACTTGAACAATGGTGCTCCATCTGTGTTCCAAGACACAGAGAGATCACCATCTTCAAGTCCGAGCTCACTGTATGCCTTGCTTTGAGTGATGTCGCAGACATCAATGGCTCGGTTCTGCTTTGTAAGCAATGGATGCAGACTCTGGTCTAGCAACATGTTTCGCAGTTGTGGCTCTATTCCAAGGTAAAAAAAATAGGAGCACTCCTCTGTCAAGTTCTTAATGCTGTGCATTGCACTGCAAGCAGGACACTGGATTTGTGTTTCACTTTCCTGCACTTTTCCCAGGTAACACTTGCCAGTTTTACAATAGAACATTTTCTGTGGCTGCTCTCCATCTGCAACGAACTGTTTAAAAAACAAGTATTTTGTCTTTGAAAAAGCTGTACCAGGAGGGAGGTGCTGGTCTATAACCTCTAAAAGGCTCTCTGTTGCCTCCCGGCTGTTGTGATGCCGCAGGATGTGGCCCATGAGGAGGAGTAGGCTTTCCTGTCGGGTGATCTTGCAGCCCGGGTACAGTAGTTCACTCTGTAAGAGAACAGTGGCATCATTCAAAGTATTGGCAATGCCAGGCACATGCTTCTGCTTTTAATACTTTGTGAGGTACTGGATGCTAAGGCATACGCGAGTATGCACTATCGTAGGAATTTTGGTCTCCAAGGTACTGGACACCGGTTGTGCTGCAAGAACATGCGCCAAGTACGGGAAACGATAGTGAAATGGTAAAGGCAACAAGGAGCTAACATTGGTAGCATTAAAATTTACTTCCTTGATAATTGACAAAGGAAGATTAACGTAATGCTACCAACCACAAATCTTCCGCGGCGCTACCAATGCCTGAAGTTTTTTTAGCGCTTCTGAAATCGAAAGCGGCCAGCGTTAGTCGCATAAATGTTCAGCAGTTAAATATTGTGAGGAAATCGCAAGCGTTATGTCGACGATCGACAGAACGCCCACTGGTCAGTTTCCTTGCAAACATCAGAAAAACATGCGTTGCGTACCGTCTCCGCCGTTCGTGCATTTAACAGCTGTGCGCTGCTGTTGTCCTCATCGCTTTCGCAGGCCGCTGCTTCGATGGCGATGCTTGCATGAGGTTCGGCGCAGGGCTGGCAAGGTTCTTCAGTAGTTGCGTCGGCACTGCAGTCTGGTGACTCTTGGCTGGCAGCGACGCTGTTTGACTGCGCCGTTTGCTTCTGTCGAGATTTAGTGCGTCTTGGAACGGCGACGCTAACGTCCCGCAAGTACTCTCTATACCGCTTCCGTTGCGGCATTTCTGACGCCATCCCGCGAGCACTCTTTAGCTGCGATGGGCAGGTGGTTAGAGCAGCACCATCAATAACGGACCGCTTCACAAACCTCTCAGGCGCCACCAAATGCGGCACGGTTCACGAATGTCAAGCTTAAATCTGCAGATTTAAGCAACACGCCGGAACAAACACACCACACGTGGACCAGCAGCGCAGGCTTGCAGCACGTAACCTCAGAGGGAAAAAAAATGAAGACGAGAAACCTGGTGAGATTGCAAAGAGAAGCTACCGTGCATCGCACGAATTCCGCATGTAGAACTAACGGCGCTGCAGTAGGTAGCGACAATGTTGCTTCTATGATTTTGCATTTTGGCAAACACTAACATTAACTAGCAAGATAATAAAAACATAAAAAATTACTGTTTTTATTATTTTGTTATTAAAAATTGGCACAGTTTTTAAGAAATAAGTTATAAAACACTTGTTTTCCTTAAACCGCACTTGCTACTTTAGCGCTATTCGCGTTTTACAGCAGTTGGCTTACTTCACTATATATTTCATGACCGCGGATGTGTTTTTTTGTCATTTCTGCGTGGGCAATATGGCTGATCACGTTGTGGTGAAGTGGGTGACGGCTCAGAAATGGGATGTGTACCCCATTAGACGCCTTCAATGTGTAAATCTCCAAACAAAATTGCTCGATGACCGCAAGCACTGGCGCAAGATACAGCATACTCCAGTGGAGGTTGAGTGGGAGAACGGTTCGTACGCACCAGCGTATATTCTTGGAGTGGGTAAGTAGTCAAACGTTCCCTGGTTCCTTTTCATTTCCGCGTTTGCATAGCGTTTATTTGTAAATTTAAACGCCTTCCTTTGCTACTTGCGGTGAGGCTTTTGTGTTGTGAAGTGCTTTGCATGCCCGCGGTCATTATACGACCGCAGTCGGTAAACCAGGTCATAGCAATGCACGTGGTGCTGGAGGTGGTCCTGTTGACTCGACTGTCGATACTGGCAGTTTCGTGATGCAAAATAATATGCTTAATGAAAACAATTCAAGGAAATAATGAGTCGATGATATGTGGCTGCTGTACTGCTACCGAAGGCTTGCACGGCAAAGGGCATTTTTTGGGCCTTTGAAATCGCGGTTTCCAAGGGCCTTTGTTTTGACAGCGAGCTTCGTGCGCTAACAGTTGCACGGCACTGTAATTGCAAGTATTTTGTTTGAATCTTCTTTGCGGTTTCTATTACAACCTGCAACGCATTGCAGCACTGAACTTTCGCAGTAGCCGCCGTGGTTATGCGCTTATTTGGCTCTGCGACATTAAAACCCAGTACTTGCCGCATCGTGGCCACGCTACAGGCATTGCCATTTCCTAATAAATGTATGTCCACAGAATAGACCTGTCAATGCTTGGAGCCCGTTTTGCATGTTGCACAAGCAGATTATCGACAGCTATTTAAGAAACGCCACGATTCCCGATGCGTACGTGTGGCAGACGAACTGCGGGTTTATTTAGTATCCATATTCCAGGCTCAGCGATTGCCATGGAAAAAAAAAAGACAACTCTGGCTGCTGAATGCCCATTGGAGACCGCAGGGGTGGCCACAAAAGGAAAGGTAACGTGCAGTGCATGTATACTGTGCATAGATGTACGGGGCCAGGAAAAATAGCAGGAATATGCTAATTGATACCCACAGCTATAGCAGCATAAAAGATAAATGGCAAGGATGTTCATAGTTAAGATCTTTGATTGCGATTCCAATAGATTCCGAGCGAAGGCAAATGTAGCAGCGGAGCAGCAAAGTTAGGTACGCAGGGAAGATTAGTTTCTCAAGTTTATAGTGGTGAACTGGCTACAGCTGGCACAGGACAGGGTTAATTGGAAAAGTATAGGAGGGGCATTTGGCCTGCAGTAGATAGATTAATGACTAACATAATGTGACCTTCTAGAGACTGTTTCTTTGACTAAGGGCTAAATTTGGTTTGATGTTGTGACTGCTGAAACCAACCAAACAAATGATCGTGGACTGCAGAAAGACTGCACAGGCACTGATTGTGCATGATGGCAGTTCTTGTGGAAATGCATTAATGCAATACTGTCCACAACTGCTGCACCAAGCCTAGAAAAGGTTGCATGGTTGAGGACCAGTGATGCTTGGTGATGCTAGCTTGCAGCTAAACATTGCAGTGTCCTTAAAATTGGCACTAACTTTCGGAACCCAGGGTTCCTTCGTAAGGAGTGTTGGCATTGAACCCGTGCCTAGAAAAATGGCGTCCGTGCCGCCTTTCTATTGTCTGTGGTCTTTATTTGTCACTATTTTACTGATCTTAAAGGACTATAGACTGCTGCTTGCATTATACTGCAGTTCTTTTTTGTGCCGCACCTGACCTAAAGGTCTACTTCACATCACTGCCATCGTTCAGTTGATGAAACCGAAACAGCATGAGAGAAGAAATTCAGTTCTAAATTATTTAGTGGCGGTAGGCGACTACCACACGGTGATCCATGTATTGTAGTATCTAATGCATCATTTGAAAAAAGAAAATATGCAACTAAATTCGGCTGTCTGTAGTCCTTTAGGTACTGAACCATTTTTGTTTGACCTGTTTGTGTTAAGTAGCTTTTTAGTGTACAGGCCGTCCCACATGTATTTGCAGGAGAACTGCAGCTGTGATGCTGTCTCTCTGCTCGCGGAAGCAAAAAAAAGAATCTCTGAGCTGGAGTCAGAATTGGAATCTGCCCAAAAAAAAATGAGGAAGTACAAGGCAGCAAGGAATGAAGCACGTCAGATGCTTGGTATGTGATTACTTTTTTCTTAAGTCACTCAGATGTTTCTTTCTGTTGCCATAGGACTGGCACTGCCATTATTTTCTGTGTCTACAAATACTACATAGAGCACAGTGTATTGAAGTGCTACCTTTTTGAATGAGCAGTTTGTTCTGTAGCGTGTTCTAGTAATAGTGCTAGTAACAGCATGTTGCTTCGATTAAGAATTCAAACTAGACTGAGAGTTAAGACTGATGCTCTTCTTGTGTGCACCTTTGCAACACATCTAGTCACAATAAGGTCTCCTCGCTTTGGCTACACTTTCTGCACCACTTCAGGAGGTGTCACACTCTTGCACTCTGTTTGCCAGTGAAGCTTGTGTCACCTGCACTTCGGCACTCGATTTGACTTTGTGCTGCATGAGTTCTGCACAAGCCTCTCGACGGGGCAAGGTGCTTGGCGCGCTCTGTAGCAGACAAGTAGCAGGCTGCTCCACGGCCATGCTTTTTTTTCATGGAGGAAGTAGAGCTACTTGTTTCTGTTAGCAGTGTTGAGACTGTCATGTACCCATGCTAGATGTGCCATCTCCTCCGTGCCTTCATCAAGCAGCTGAAATGACAGTGTGCGTGTGTCTGTGTAAGTGCATGTAAGTGACTGGCTGGCAGGCACACTGCATATGGGTCCTCTCTTTTCTGCCCAGCCTAGCTCGCATATTGTGTTACATTTCTCTTTTGTGTGCAAATATTTTTACACGCAGCACAATGTAGCACTTCTATAAGAGGCAGGTGGCGATACTTTTTTTTTAATGCATGGGTGAGCGCAGCGTTTATGATGACTCACTGTGACATCCGCACCTCCACTTCCGTAGCTTTGAGGTCACACTCAGCCTTCGCCTGCCAGTCAGTTTGATAGTCATTCGTCGCCACCTTCTGCCAACAGTGAACGAGAGTTGCTGACTTCAGACAAGTTAGGCAACTCTTTTCTGCTGTAATCGGTGGACAACCGTGGACACTTTTCAGATAGAACGCTAACAGCCTGAACCATGTGTATAAATTGTCAAAGGTCATCTAGAGCGACAGTTTGAATAACCTCTTGAATTCAAAGTTTGTTGCTTCTTCAAAATACTTCGTGATGGTTGCCCCATGACACTTTTCACAACACGAGCGTAAGAGTGGTGTCAAATTCATCACTTTTTGAAGTAACGAATTTCATGACCTCACTACGAGATGCACCTCTTCAAACAAATGCACAGCGTTCATTTGTTTCAATACAACTATCACAATACAATTATCATGTCATGTGACAAACAGGAACGCACGGCCACAGCAGGCGAGCGTTTCTGCACTTTTGCACTCGATTTGACCACTAAACCGAGAACACTAGTGTCAGTCTACACTCGCGCCGCACTAACTGTTACTGCACTGGCACGGCACTCTTGTCACCTAGTGCAGAATGCGCAGCCAAATTGAGACGACCTTTACATTAGTGGGACAGTGGCACATCATATATCCAAGCATATCTCGAGTTGCTTAAGCACCGTATGTACATCAAATCTGGCGGGATGGTGGTGCCATGCGGAGTGCACATGGTGAATTCTCGACAGAGTTCTGAGCTGCTCCGTTCACTCAGTGACCATGAGAGCCACATTCATTTTTGCTGGTGGCCTTAACGAGTTTTCAACCTCTTTTGGATTTTTTTTGACTTTATTCCCTAGCGAGGTGTAAAACTAGAGCTTAGCATCTTATGGTAGAAGCTGGGGCGGGTTGGTGGTTGTTCATTCTAAAACAGCGCAAAAAAGACACGGACAAGAGGAAGAGACGTACACACGGACGCCCGTGTGTAGAATGAATAGCATCTTGTTTTCATCTTAATTTCCTCCCCAAGTGTCCGTACAAGCCGCTAAGTGCTGGCAGAGCTTAAGTGTTCTTTCCAATTTGCTGTATGTCATGCATATTGGAACTGCTGTCGGATGGTTGTAATGCCACTTGTCACATTAATTTCGTCTGCAGTCCCCTCTGCCATGCAGGTCAACCTGTAGGGTATGTAGCAGAGTGGATTCCAAAAGAAGGCAAACATAAAGGGGTGGCAAAGAATTGTGTGTGCAGTTGAGGTCAAGAAGTTTATGGGTATAATGTGGTCACAGCTGGCACAGGACAGCTAGGGTCAGCTAGAGGGATCAAGGAAAAGCTTGTGTCGTTCTGTAGGTACTGCACGGTCTGCTGTTGCTCGTGACGAGGTAGTGGGTTTAAGCTTTTTTATTTATTTTTTTTTCAGACGCTGCAGAGTTGGTAAATCGGCTCACAGAGACTGTTAATGCTGTGCGTCCCAGAGAAACAGCTGTGTCGACACCTGAGGCTCAGGTTAGTTACATTAGTTTATTGTTCCTCTCGAATTGTTGCCTTTCTCACTCAAAATTTCACAAAGGATTACAGAGGAACTTGGCCTTAGATTTATAATAGCATTGTCATAAGTCATGCACTTTCAGTGTGAAGCATGCAAGAGTAGAGAACTGAGGACCTTATTATTCATGAGAGCGAAGTTTGGAGTAACTTAAAGTAGACAAGCATGAGATAATGCCCTTTATGAGGCTCTGTCGGTTACACTGAGTAATTAATAGCATAATCATTTTAAATGAATGACAATTTGCCAGAAAGTAGAAGAAAAGACTGCCATAATGTTTGTCAAACAGCAATGAGAAAAAAAATTCCCCTCTGCTTCGTTTGTTTTTAGTGCCAGTTGATTTCTTTGGTGGTTACTTTCATTAGGAAGAATGCCTCTGCCTTTGTTTGCACAGTACTGAAATATTCAACATCACATTTTAACTGCATAATAATCTTGCAGCAGAACGTTGTCAGCGGTAGCATGGTATTAAGATGCCGGAAAGACTGCCTGTCAGTCATTACTTGTGTTCTCGTCTTTTGAGTTGTCTCACACTTACTCCGGTTAAGTTATGCTGTGGTAAGGAACTGTTAAAAAAGGTTAATCATCCACAACTAGTTCAAAACTCCACTCGGGAACATGTACACATCCATAGTTTCTGTGATTTGACTTCGTTTTTTTTTTGTTGTCTTCTGCATTGCCAAAGTGCGGCTTGCTACATGCATTTTTTTTTTAAGAAGTCTGTTTTGGGTTTAACAATAGAAAAAAGTACTGGTTTTGACCCGAAAACAAAGTGCCCTGATTAAGAGCTGTGCGGCTTGTTTGAATCTGCTGAAACTGGCGGCAGTTTTTTTTATTTCCTGTGTAAAGGCGACTTATTCTTTATTCTTGTATGCATGTAAAGGAATATTGTTGCATGTTAAGATACTAAGCAGAGTGTTATTCCTTTCTTTTTATGCTTGCAGGTGGACATTGGCAATAATGTCATGATCAGCCAGCAGTTGCTTGACCGGATCAAGCACAGTGCGAATAATCAGGCTACAAAATTTGCCCGGAGCTTGATGAGAGCTGTATTTTCAGCAGAAGAGCTAGCAGAGAGCTCGTTATACGGGCGAATTTGCAATGCTAGGAAAGAGGAAGCACCGAAGAAGGCACTGGACAGAACAAAGCTGGATTCAGTTATCTGTAAGTCCATATGGGGCGCTCCTGCATTGCCCTGCAATCAAAAATGTGGCTTTGACAGCTGTTTATTCACGGATGGTCAATGCCATAATGCTTGCCTGAAAGCACAGCACTCTGGTGCCTCATGTTTGTGCTGTTTGTGCTCTGCAGATTTAATGTACAAAAATTAAGGAATGTTGTGTATGTTTCTAATGTTTCCTTTTTTTTTCTTTTTGCAGCCTACACGTGCTCGCTGTATGGAGTGCCTTCCCGTGTCGTCACCGGAACTCTTTCCACAATGCTAGCACGTGGTCGCAAAACTGATTAAATGTCGTTTCGAGAGTTACAGATAATTTTCTTGTGTGAAATGAAGTCTCTGCTGGCACTTCTGATGATAAGTGCACAGCAGGTGTGGGCAAGTCAATTAGTTTCATTGTGCATTCAGGATGTCCATGGGATGTGCATTCATATTTAGTTGGTGTGCAGTGAGCAGTTTTCTATTCACAGCAAGTTAAGAAGTAGTGTTTCCTTCGAACTGCCTTTGTACCAACGTTTGACACCTGCCTGTGAATTAAATCTGAATGGACTTCCTTTGACTGCTTTAGAAAGGACAGAGCAAGTACATTTAAATTGAACTTACACACCCTCAACTTTCCGTTCACAGGAAGTTCAAAGGAAGGAGTGCTTCCTTTGAACTGCCTTTGAACCAACAATTGGCCCCCAACTCTGAATTCACCATGAATAGACTTTCTTTGACCATCCTCCAAATGTACATCCTTTGTGCTTTGTGTGTCCTGAGGATGTAGAAGGGACAAAGAATGTACATTTGGAGGATGTTCAAAGGAAGTCTATTCACATTGAACTCACAGTTGGGGGCCAATTTTCAGTTCAAAGGCAGTTGATTCCTATTACCTTTTTTGAGTTAACTTTGAATTGAAAGGACGTTCCCATTTTCATAAGGGATTGTTATTGAGTAGGAAGCTAGTTCTTGGCATTCCCCTAAGGAAAGCTGACTTTCTCAGACTGTGTTTCTTTAAAATGAGGGCTCATAATGTTATCGCTGTTTCTTGTTTTAAACTGATAACGCCAACCACCGCTTGCTTGAAAATCGATACCCTTTCTGGAAACGTCACCAATTGTTTCTATTTTTTCCCATACATTCGCCACTTTCAGCCTGCACCATTTCAAATTTTATCAGCAGTGATAGTTTCGAAGTCGTAGAGTCGCGGGTAAAAAAGATTAACACACATGACGGAACACCAGAGCGCCGGAATGACAACGCGTGGCGCTGCGGTTGGCGATAAGGCTGATAACGAGATTGCCGGGCCGTTCCCACTCTACAGTATTAGGGGGGTTCAGCGGACTGTCACGGACAGCAAAATTACTGGCTGAAAGCAGCGCTATCACCTATTGTTCCCGCGAGTTCCCTTTGACAAACCATCGCGGACATAAAAAAACTGTAATAAAAAGAGGCCATCTTTGCTCACGATAACCGAGCCAAAATAAATGCCGCAAGCACAGTCACGTAGGATCGGCACTTCAACGCTCGGGCGGTTCACGCTTGATAACGCTTACTTCATGCCGTCGCCCCTTACGTTGCAAGCATGGAAACGGCCCGTTAGGCAGGTTTGCTTACCGGAGCGCCGCGTGGTGAGATATACGATTTCTGATTGCCAATGATCTGTGCTAATATTTTTTGCTCGTGACTGTACCTTTCAAAGGTGTTTCTCTCTACTCAGGCGAAGAAACAATTATCTCTGAATAAAATGGCGGTGTCAGATATCAAATATTAAAAGTCGAAAAACACAACCCTTCACATGTGGTCGAAATATCCGGAACCCTTCACTAAGGCGTCCCTTACAGCCTGAGTTGCTTTGTGACGTCAATACTCATAAACCATAAACCAACGTTTCACACACTGGCTTTCTTAATAGCGGTGTTTTTTTTTTCTCGGCGGGATCTTTACGCTTCTTCGAGGCACTCTGACACATTGCTAAGAATGAATACGTCGTCTGAGTATGCTTTTGCCATGTAGCCCCTAAATACATGGTGTGGTCTCGCAATAGCATTGTCATTTTTTATCGTTAATAACAGAGTGCAAAATTCAAAGTGGTAAGGAAGGCGTGTTTTACACAGTTTTACCTCACACGCCTAGGAAGGGCAGGGTTTAGTGACAGACGCCACGTTAATAGTATGACTAATAACGTGGACTGCATTAAGGTGGGTTGATTATACGCAAAAGTGACTGAAAGTGCACATTACGCAGGCATTGTGACGCAGTTTACTAAATACGTCCTCTTTGAACACTGCGGTTTTTATTCCTGCGCTCTTTACTACGTGCGCATCCCACATAGTTGTACTAGTAGTAGTAGAAGACCATTACTCGGCCATAATTTACAGGCCGAGGATGTCGACCGCCAGCCAGTCGAGTCAGGTGGTGATGGACAGAGAGGGTGTGTAGGGTAGGAACCCAACTGGTGATGCCGCCGGGAAATAGAAGAGGTAATGGGCCAGGTCCGCATAGATACAGGGCCAGTTCGGACAGGAAGGGTTCCTATCGATAGCGATAGAGAAAGAGACGGGACGGGATAATGACTGTATTCATTTGGATGTGCCGAAGAAGGCGAGCCTCCGGCACCGTGATTGACGGATGACGGGGAGGGTAAAGGCGTTTGTCGAGGCGGAGGTGGAGGTAGACTGCCGCTGATTCAGAATAGAGGTATGTGAAAACTATGCTGGCATTATCGGGGTTCGATTTGAGGAGTGTATTGAATCGACTGCCCTCTGAAACTACCTGAACATCAATTAGGTATACCAGAATGGCGAATTAAGCAATTTCGAATTAGAACAAAAAACACAGCTCCATTATACTTTTCCATGGTCACAGCGCCATGCAGCACAAGCATTTTGTTATTGTTTTCAAATATCTTCTCAATCTTCTCTTTCACGGCGCCAGACTGTCAAGGAACCGTTGTCGCACAGAGACAAGCAGTTCCAGCTATCAGTTTCTTGACTGCAGTCACCGGACCTGCACGGAGCAAGTTGTATGAGTAGTCATGTTGGTGC
Source organism: Amblyomma mixtum (assembly GCF_055824585.1). Taxonomy (NCBI): domain Eukaryota; kingdom Metazoa; phylum Arthropoda; class Arachnida; order Ixodida; family Ixodidae; genus Amblyomma; species Amblyomma mixtum. The sequence continues at coordinate 20,803,511 of NC_143020.1, read as the reverse complement.
CGGTAGGGAGGTTGATAATGGGAATTTTTTTAATATTACCAAATGAAGTCGAGCAGAGCAATTGAAACAGCTATTTATGGACCTCATATTTCAGCGATTCAGCAAGAAGGCGCGAAGGAGCTAGGCGAGCGAAGGAAGAAAGACTATGGTGAATTTAATGTAACCGCGGTCATTTGCCACGCGTGTAAACGTAAGACGCGGAAATATTCTTATTCTAGCTAAGGAAATTCACTAGTTCAGATAAGTAATCAGGACCTCTGAATCTTTTGAAACCCGCTGATATTCGTGACGTGGATGAACCCAAATTCCTTTCCAATTAAGAAGGGGCCGCGAGCTCGACAATCATTACCTTTGTGCCTGGTTAACAAGTTGTTTCTTCCTGTTGTCATGGTTTCCGCACTCTGTTGTTTTTTGCAACCGTCGCTTTCAAAACTTAACGTCTAGAATACCAATAACACCTTTGAAACGATGGGTTTATGTTGTAGAAGGCAGCATTCACCAGCAATCAGCACTCTTTCGAAGCCAACGAGACGCAAGCGCTCGGCGATATCATGTGGTTTGCCGCGTTGTCGAACCGTCGTTGTTACACATTATTTAATTTAAATTTATCCTGAAAAATAAAATTGAAAAACTTGGTCTGATAAAAGATGTTCTATGAAAATCTCTTCTTGAATCTTAAACATGTGGGCAGTACCAATAAATCTATATTTACCGGTATATTTTAGAAAAGGAACCGCTGTTTTGTTCGATAATCAGCAAATATAAGTTACCATATTGCCAGGTATCATTGTAGTTTAGGTTCGATGGCGCTCGAGGCCGCAGGAACGGGACGTCATCATTTCATATGTCACGTTGTAGTGACGTCAGTACAGCGGTCAGGAAAGCAGCAACAAGACTTGCAAACGAAGCTCATTATGTGGGCTGACTTGCGCCCGCAAAAAAACTAAACAGCATGGTAGAGGCGTAAGCAACAAACGTGCTCCTCAGTCGTCGAACTACGAATGCTTGCCTCTCGCTGCATCGCTCAATTTAAAGCCGGCAAGGAAACGTCGAGGTAACAGATCAAAATCGACAACAGTAACCAGGAAAAACGTAGATGCAGTTCTTCATGGCTGTGATCAATCGAGATTAGTCCGGTCGCTTCACGCGTCATGAGCAAAAATGATAACGCCCCGTTCCTGCGGCCTTGAGCGCGAACGAACGGGCACTACAGTGATACGTGATGCGTGCGGGAGCATTGCGCCGAGTGTTGTCGTGGGCTTCGAGCCGTACACAAGCTGGAATGGGGTCGACCTCGTTGTCTCCTGGACGGCAGTGCTATAGGCGAAGAACACGTAGGGCAGAATGGTGTTCGGCGTCGATGTACTACATGGGCAGCATGTCTGCGATTGTTTAGTTGAGACGCTCTGTGAGTCCGTTGGTTTGCGGATGATAGGCAGTTGTCCTCCGATGGCGTGTGTGTCTGTGCTTTAAGATGGCTTGCGTCGGGTCCGACGTATAATCCGTTCCTCTATCTGTGGTGAGCTCTTCGGGGCGCCGTGTTGGAGGAGAATTCGTTCGACGAAAAATTTTGCGACTTGTGTTGAGGTACCATTAGGAAACGCTTTTGCTTCAGCGTAGCGGGTCATGCAGTCGCTCGCTACGATGATCCACTTGTTACCTGATGCTTGTTACCTGGAGTTGGTATGCGGTTCAGGAGTTCGGCTGGTCTAGTCGGAGGCGTTTTGCGTCGGTGACACTGACGGCTTCCTGCAGGGGGGGGGGGGGCGTCTGCAGCAGGGAGACGTTGGTGAGTGGCGACACCACGGGGTTAACGCGAGCATCCGCAGGGACATTCCCGCAGGGGGATGATGGAGAACATTGCGTCACCACGGACCCGAGCATCCGCGCTTAGCCGTGCGTGGCATCGTTGTGTCCGGGGAAAAGGGGATCCTGGTGGTTGAGGCGATGCCGAGCATTAGGACCTTTAAGGCCCCTCTGCGGAGGCAACACACCACTTTCGCCCCAGCTTTCTGTAGACGGCACCTCCGGCCTGACCCGACTGGGGGAAAGCGGCAGTCGCCTTTTTCTGTCATCCCCTTCATCTTTCACTTTCCTATTTTCCTTCTCGAAACTTTCCTGTCCTCTCCTCCTTTCATGGTTTTTTCCTTTTTTCCTGGCGGCAAGGGTTAACCTTGTGTGACCAACTACCCTGAGTTGAGTCATATTGGGTTATAGTTGAGGTGCACAGCTGGCGTGGGCAGGGCTTGCGTGCAACTCCCTGTCCCGTCCCTGTGTTGGGCTCCATGGTGGGCGGCTGCCACCACAGCTGAATAACAACTTTCTTTTATGAATTCCTTTCCTCAAACAAATGATCGCCCTCAGAAACGAGGGCGGACCGACGTCACTGCGCAGTTCCTACAAAAAAAAAGAGATCTTCCGCAGATACCATGTTGTACATAGTGAGGTAGCCGAAAAGCAAGCAAGAATCATCTCTCCTTTCATAGTTTCCAAGTCTCTGACAGAATCACTGGACCTTGGCTACAGTGTTTCGAAATTAGCCAGTGGGGACCTACTACTCCAGATCAAAGACAAATCACAGTATTCCAAGCTCTCAAACATAGCAACCTTTGAAGAAGTACCCGTTTTTGTTGGTGCCCATAGATCCCTCAACTCTGTCAAAGGCGTCCTCTCAGAACAAGACTTTCTCACCCTGACCGAAGCGGAAATACTGGAGGGCCTCAAAGACCAGAATGTCACTAATGTCCAGCGCATAAAAATCCGAAAAGACGACAAAGAAATACCAACAAAACACTTAGGTCACTCTTTTGCGTCCAGCCAACTCCCCGACACCATTGAAGTAGGTTACATGAAAATAGCAGTCAGACCATACATCCCCAATCCTCGCCGGTGTTTCAAGTGCCATAGATTTGGCCATGGATCCCAGAGTTGTAGTGGCCGCCAAACTTGTGCTAAATGTGCATCCAATGAACATATATCCGATGTCTGTAACGCAGTGCCAATGTGCGCTAACTGTGAAGGGGACCACCCCGCATATTCCAGGTTATGCCCATCCTGGAAGAAAGAGAAAGAGATAATAACAATCAAAACCAAAGAAAACGTAACATTCCAGGAAGAACGTAAATTATTTGTACAAACCCAAAGAACGTTTTTGTTCACAGCAAAAACAAACTTCGCAGATGTGGTGCGAAGGGTAGGGGCATCACACGAGGCTTCGGCACCTGCCCAGGTCACACGCAGTGAGCCTGAGGCAGGGCCATCCGCGCCCCGGGCAGACGCAGCGAATGGTGTCCTGCCACTCTCGAAAGAGGGCTCGCCGGCCTTTGGTTCGGCCGCCCGCAAGGCTTCTCTCAGTCGGGAGAGGCCTCCACTTATTGCAACCGTGGGTTCTCTACGGCGCTCCAGAGCTTCCAGTGAGGCGATGGACGTAAATCCGAGCTCGCCTCCTCCGCAGCGGCGGCGGAGCTCTCTTGACCGCAAAAAGGAAAAAAATCCCAATAACTGGCCCTAAAGAAGTAGGTACCTAAGTTTCCAAAATACATCCCCAAAAATATCATAATGGCATTCCTAATACACTGGAATTGTAGGGGATTATTTAATAATTCAAATGATATCAAAGATATGTTAGCCACATTCTCACCTGTGGCCTTATGTGTACAAGAAACTAACTTAGGTCCCAAACACACAAATATACTCAGAAAACATAGTCTTCCGCCGCGACCGAGAGACGGGAAGCCGGCTCTCAGGTGGCGTTGCCGTCATAGTAAAAAATGATGTCCCAGCTCGTGAGCTTAGACTAAAAACTAAATTCGAAGCTGTAGCTTCCACATTGCTCACATACAAAACAATAACAGTCTGTTGTATATATCTTCATCCTCACGTAACAGTAACAATACAAGAACTAGACGATCTTGTAGAGCAGCTACCAGAGCCGTATCTGGTAAATGGCGATTTTAACGCACATTCATCCTTCTGGGGGAATGAGAAAACGGACAGGCGAGGTCAGATTGCAGAGGATTTTATTCTGAGCAATAATATTTGCCTTTTAAATTTCGATAAAACCACATACTGCTCCCCACCCACAGGAAAAATGAGCCGTCGGGATTTGTCTTTTACCTCCCCCTCTGTTTTTAGCGATTTTAAATGGCATGATATTGACAATCCATATGACAGTGATCACCTCCCCATAACAATCAGTTTAATATCCACACCCCAACTCATCCCAAACAAAACCCCAATGTGGGAAGCTTCCTTTAGCCAACTGGCAACTTTTTAGAGCAGAAGCCACATTAGAGAAAATAGCTTTAGAAAATATTGACATCAATGAGATCAATGAAAAATTCACGAATTGTACTTAGCTGCCGCACATTTAGCTATTCCTCAATCCTCTGGAATAGTAAATCAAAATCAGAAATACTGGCACACAAAAGAATGTAAAGATGCAGAAACGAAACAAAACATAGCCTGGGGCATTTTTCGGAGATATCCAACGCATTAAAATTTCATAAACTTCAAAAAAGCGCTGTATCCATCGCAGTGCTTAGAAGGCATCATGGCGAGCTTTTGTCTCTTCTATAAAGAGCTCAACGACATCAAAACAAATGTGGGAGCAGGTGCGGAAATTCACTGGAAATTTTACTCCTTTTACATTTGCAATGCTAACAACACCCGGTACTCAAACAACATTAGAAGAGCAGGCCAACATATTGGCTGAGCATTTTTCCACAGCTTCAAGCTCATCCAACTACACACACACATTCCAAAAGCACATAACAATAGTAGAAAAACAAAAACTTGCCTTCGGAACATGCATACATGAAGACTACAATCAGCTTATTACAATGCAGGAACAAAACACAGTACTAACATCTGGTAAAAAGACAACACCAGGCCCAAACAATATACCTTATGCCATGCTTGCCCACCTCTCTGAGACTGACATAAAGGCTCTCCTAAAAGTTTTCAATAAAATATGGATGAGTGGAGAAATCCCCCAAGCATGGAAAGAAGCAATTATAGTACCCTTCCTAAAACCTGGCAAACCACCGACTAGTCCCACCAGTTACAGGCCAACAGCACTCATTAGTTGTATAGCAAAATCATTCTAAAGCATTCTGAACATCAGATTAACCTTCATACTTCAGTCCCGGCAACTTTTAGATATACACCAATGCGGGATTAAAAAGGCATGTTAAACAACCGATCACCTAGTTCGCTTTGCGAACACAGTCCGGGAACCGTTCATCCACAACCAACACTGTATCGTTGGCTTCTTCGACCTGGAGAAGCTTACGATACCACGTGGAGGTTCGGTATCCTCCGTTACCTAGAGGACCTAGTTATCCGCGGCAGGATGCTGAGCTGTTTGAGCGACTTCTTGACCAACCGCACGTTCAGAGTCCGCCTAGGCGCAACCTTCTCCAAAACTTTTATTCAAGAAACTGGTGTACCCCAAGGGTGCATCCTCAGCACGACCTTATTCATTATCAAAATGAACTCCATAGGAAAAGTAATACTAAAATCCATAATGTATTCAGTCTACGTAGAAGACCTTCAAATAGCATGCACGTCTTCCAGCGCACCTACTTGTGAGCGACAGATACAAATAACAATAAATAAACTGGCAACCTGAGCAGATAGAAACGGATTTAGATTTTCTCCTCACAAAACAGTAGCGGTTCTGTTCTCTTTGAGACGAGGCCTAAGGGCCGACCCCACACTATATCTAAACCATGCCCCATTACCTGTCAAACAAGAGCATAAATTTCTAGGGGTAACTTTCGATAAAAAGCTCACTTTCTTGCCACATATAAACAGCTTAAAGAAAAAAGCTTCCCAGGCCCTAAATGTGCTGCAAATACTGTCAAGAAAATGCTGGGGGTCTGATAGGGCATGCCTGTTACATATATATCGTTCTCTCGTTCGCTCTAAGTTAGATTATAGGTGCATAGTATATGGCTCAGCAAAACCGTCGTACATAAAATGACTGGATCCTATCCACATCCTTGGTTTAAGGCTGTCTTGCGGTGTTTACAGAACATCCCCAATAGCAAGTCTGTATGTGGAAACTAATGAACCTGCCTTAGAAGATCGAAGAACTGCACTAACTTGTACATACATCCTCAAAATCCTTTCTCAGCCAATTGTCACGAAATGCCCATCCCGAATGCTCTTCAAAAACAAGCCTCACGCGATTAAGCCGTTCCTCCTGCGCTTCGAAGAAAAATGCCAAGCTCTGATCATACTAAACGAAATTAAAAGTATTGCCCCAACACACGAAGCGCTACCACCGTGGTACACTCACTCCACAGTGTGTGACGTCAAACGATCACGCTTTGGGAAAACTTGTACACCACATGACCATATAATACAAGAATATCTAGCACTACAAGAAAAATGCAGAAATTATACTGCATTTTATAGTGATGTGTCAAAAACTCAAGCTCATGTAGTAAGCGCAGTAATATAAGAAAAAAAATAAAATGCAGTACGACTGCCCTCATGTGCTACAGTTTTCACCGCTGAGTGTTATGCCATTTGTGTTGTGGTACAGAAAATAACAAATGAAAATCTCAAAAACAGCATTATTTACACAGATTCACTGAGCGTCCTTACAGCATTAAACTCCAAAAATGCCACGGAGCCCCTGATAGGAAGCATCACACATTATAGTAAAGGTCACAACACAAAAACATGTTATAAAATTCTGCTGGGTTCATAGTCACGTTGGCATTAGGGATAATGAGAGAGCCGACATGTGTGCTGCACAAGCCAGAACCATTGAAATAAAACATGTGAATTTGCCTCCTAGGGATTACATGAAGTTAGTGCATAGCAAACTATGAGCCAAAAGGCAAGCTTCTTGGGAAAACGAAGGAAACAACAAGCTGCATACTGTAAAGCCCATTTTGAAAGAATGGAAATCATGCCGCCATAAAGGGCGTTTTATCGAGGTAATTTTATGTCGTTTATGCATAGGTCACACACACATCACCCATAGCTTCTTATTAAAAAAAAAGACAAACCTGTGTGTGAAATGTGTTATGAGGAGCTCACAGTTAATCACATTTCAATTTCTTCTTCGCATCTCGAAGAACTTGGGAAAAAAATTTTTACTGTATATTACAATGAACACATTCCATTTCATCCCGCATTGCTTTTAGGCGAGCAAACACTCGTCGAGTTTTCGCTTGTTTGTAAGTTTCTAAAGAAAGCTAATGTTTAAAATCTGATATAATGTACTATCTATACACTTAATATAACATTATCTAACCTTGAGTTTGGCGCATGATAGCCATAGTTGCTTATGCGCCATAAAACCCAATATAACTAACCGACACTCGCGGCACGTTTTCACGTAATGGGAAACATCGGCAGCTAGCCGCGGCCAGTAGTACATACTTCTGGATGCGATGCAACGTGCGAGCAATCCCGAGATGCCCTGCAGTCGGCTCACCATGACATGCCTGCATAACTTCTTGCCTGAGGTTTCTGAGCACGACCAGAAAATGCACTGTCCTGTTGGGCGCGAAGTTCTTCTTCAGCAGGTGATTATTGTGAAAGGCGAAGAACGACAGATCACGATTTATTACTCGTGGAGGCAATGCGGTCTTGCCTTTCAGATAATCAACAAGGCATTGCAACTCAGGATCCGAGCGCTGCTGCTGCTGCGCGAAACAGCTGGCGCTTACCGATCCTATGAAATCGTCGTCGTCTTCCTCTTCCGGTGCTGCGTCGACGGGGGCTCGCGACAAGCAGTCTGCATCGGAATGCTTGCGGCAAGATTTGTAGACTACAGTTATGTCAATTTCTTGAAGACGCAGGCTCCAACGAGCAAGGCGGCCGGATGGATCTTTCAAATTGGCTAGCCAGCACAGAGCATGGTGATCGCTCACTACCTTGAATGGTCGTCCGCATAGGTAGGGGCGAAATTTCGGCGTGGCCCAAATAATGGCGAGGCATTCTTCCTCGGCCGTCGAATAGTTGGCTTCGGCTTTCGACAGTGAACCGCTAGCCTACGCGATAACTTACTCCTGTCTACCATTTTTTTCAAACGAGGACCGCTCCTAAGTCCGAACTGCTTGCATGGGTAAGAATTTCTTTTTCGGCTTTTTCATCAGTGCCCGTACACAGGAGGAGATACTAAGCGGCGCTTCAGCTCTTTGAAACCTTCCACCTGCGGCGTTTCCCATTTAAAAGGCACATCGGCCTTGGTAAGTTGGGTCAAACGTTCAGCGATGCGCGAAAAGTTCTTAACAATTCGCCGGTACTAAGTACACAATCCAAGGAATATGCGTATAGCTTTCTTTTCACTTGGCTGTGGAAACTCTGCGATCGCAGCGGTCTTCTCAGGATCTGAGCGATCCCCATCCTTGGTTACGACGCGACCAACGAACACCAGCTCGTCGTAGGCGAAGTGGCACTTGTACGGTTGAATTGTCATGCCTGAAGACTTGTTTCCAGCACGATCAGAAGCCTTCTGAGATGGTCTTCAAAGCTTGAGGAGAAGACAACAACGTCATCTAATTAGACTAGACAAATTTGCCACTTCAAGCCTGCGAGCACCGTATCCATTACTCGCTGGAACGTCTCAGGGGCAGAGCGGAGGCCGAATGGCATCGCCTTGAACTCAAGGAGTCCGTCTGGTGTGATGAACGCAGTCTTGTCGCGAGCTCTCTCGTTGACTTCAATTTGCCAGTAGCCGCTCATCCGGTCCATCGATAACAAGTACTTAGCATTGCAGAGCCGATCCAATGTGTCGTCGATGCGTGAGAGGTAGTAGACATCCTTCTCCGTAATGCTGTTCAGGTGCAGGTAATCGACGCAAAAGCGAAGGGTGCCGTCTTCATTTTTCACTAGGACGACTGGTGCTGCCCAGGGGCTCCTCGATGGCTGGATGACGTCGTCACGAAGCATTACCTCAACTTGCTTGCTGAGAGCTTGGCGTTCTAGCGGCGATACGTGGTAGGGGCTCTTTCGCAATGGTCGGGCGTGCTCATCTGTGAAAATGCGATGCTTGGCAAGCCGGGTTCCCCGCACATTCGATGCTGATGAGAAGCAATCGCTGTACTTTTGAAGAATGTATTTGGTCTTGTCTGCTACGGGGTAATGCTGTGTTGATATGAAACGTGGCTTGATAGCCCTGGTCAGATGGTGGTACAGGTGGGTCAGGGAGCGAAAATATGTCTCTGATGTCTGCCAGCTCGCCGAGGAAAGCAATCGTTTTGTTTAAATGCCGGTATTCTGCGGTGATTTCGGTTAGCAGCACCTGGGCTTGGCCATTTAGGATTTGGGCGACTCCCCTCGCGACGCCCAGTCCTCGATCCAGGAGTAAATGGGTGTTCCCCTCGACGACGCCTTCGGCAGTTTCGATGTCTCCAGTGCCTATGCAGGCGACGACACTCGATCGGGGTGGCACGCTCCATGCTTCGTCGATGACATTTAAAGCAACGTGATGAGGCACAATCGTCGCAGCAGGTATGCCTTTGTCCGTGAAAACCTTGCTCGACTTAGATCGAAGGTCGAGCATCGCCCGCTGTTCATTCAGGAACTCCGTTACCAAAGTCACGTCTCTCGAACATTGCTGTAGGACCAAGAAGGTTGTAGCATATGTTCGCCCATTGACTGCAACTATCGCGGTGTGAGCGTCCTGACGGCTTTATACGCTTATCGCCTACGGTGCGGATCAGCGGGCCAACCCAAGACGTTACTTTCCTGAGTCGGACAGCGAGTGGCCCGCTCATAACAGAGTAGTCAGCTCCCGGGCCGACCAAGGCAGTACCCGCGTGACCATCGACCGTATCTTCAAGGTCACTTGTTCGCGTTCTCGTATGCACGTTATCTTCGGTGTTCGATTTCGGCTCCGCCGAGTAGTGCGGCGGCGGTGGGCGTACTCCGAAGTTACTTCTCTGGGCAGCGGTAAAGGCTTCAACTCTGGCCGTGCCAGCGTCGTCGTCGGTATTGTTTTCGTAGTTGAGGCATGGTCTTGCGTGTTCTTCGATGGAGGATCTTTGTTCTAGCGCTTAGAAGCAACTTCAACGCCAGAGGTTGATTTATTCAGTTTAACCTTCTGGGTTTGGGGGAGCGTCCGCGCAAGGCCTAGCCTCGGTTAGGAGATCAAAAGCGAGGTGACGATGGCGACGGGGAACGGGATAGGCGGCTCGGCGATGAGCATTCTTCCTCACGCAAATACTCCTCGATTTCGGCTGGTCGCTGACCGGGTCGAGGTAGTGGGGCGTGGTAAGAACCCTCGGGTGCCCATTCTTCTGTATGGCCAGTGCCGGAGGATGTGACCGGCTTGGCAACAGTGAAAGCATAGTGGGCGGCTCTGGCCGGGAGTTCACCGCTCGTCGCATTCCCTCGGCCGTGTGCGACGCTCCTAGGACGGGTCGGCTGGGGCGAGAGGGCGGCGGTCCAATGCAGCTGGATGAGGGCTATAAGGGCTTGGGTCTCGTCGTCGAGGTGCCGAAAAGCGCACTGCTGCGTCGTAAGTCATGGCTTGGGGCTCCAGAGGCTGCGTGGTTGTCGGCGTCACACCCAAGGCCTGTTGAACCTCGTCTTGTATGACGTCAGTGAGCGATGTAAGCTGCGGCTGCGTTCCCGTTGGCAGCAATCGTCGGAGCTCTTCTTGCAAAGCTTGACATGTAACCTCCCGCAGGTTATCGTTGTTAGCGGTTCGGGCTGCTTGCTGAGAAAACGCGCCGCTGGCGGTCATACTGGCAGGCTCGGGCATCAAGAGTTTTTTTCCATCATGGATGCCTCTTCTACAAATTCAACGACGGTTTTCAGTGGGTTGCGGACGATGCCGGCAAAGAGTTGCTCTTTGACTCCTCGCATAAGAAGCTTTACTTTTTCTTCTTCTTTCATGTCTGCGTCGGCACGCCGGAAGAGACGCTTCATCTCCTCAGTGTACATTGCAACGGTCTCGTTTGGATGTTTTATGCGAGACTGTAGCAGCTGCTTGGCCCTCTCCTTTCTGACGACGTTTGTGTAAAGTTTCAGAAGCTGCTCCATGAAGGTAACCAGATTCTTCTGGGTGCCTCCAAGGCGAAGAAGACATAGCTAATTTCCGTGGCATCATCCCAGTTGTTAAAGTTAGTCACATGGTCCAACTGTTCCAGTTATTTTTCGGGGTTGGTGCCAGGCGAAGCGTCAAAGGTTTGTGGCTCCCGTGGCTGCTGCAGAATGATTGGATTGGACGTCTCGGGCAAGCTCATGGCCGACGCTGCTGTTTGATTTCCCTTCCGGGTAGACTCCGGCAGAGTCCCGAACACAGGTGCGTTCCCTAGCAGACGTCGGCTTGCGCGGTGAACTGGAGTCAGGTCCTCCGCTGAATGACTCAGAGGGCTAGCGTCACGCCTTGTAGGGTGTCGCAACATGGAAGGCTAATCAGCATCTCCACCGGATGTCGCGTTGTAGTGACGGCAGTCCAGCGGTCAGGAAGACAGCAACAAGACTTGCAAACGAAATTCTTCATTTGGGCTGGCTTGCGCCCGCGAAAGAACTAAACAGCACGGCAGCGGCGTAGAAAGAGAAGTTTATTTTTTTCTGTGTTGACATAGAAAATACAAAACAAAACGGATGAACTTAATGCTCTGATGAGTCAAGCACATGCGCAGTGACGCAGCACTGAGCACGTCAGTAATGCAGTAAGAAAGCCCATACTCGACCGCCACGCAGGACGAGAAAGAATGTTGACCATTTGCGCAAGAACTCAGCCTCGCTCATTGAGAGAGCGTCCACGCATGCTTGTTCAAAGAGGCGCGTGCGGAGGCGCTGCAACATTGGGAACATTGTTCTTTCCGGACGCCCATTTAAGGATGCCACTCACGCTGCCGCTACAGAACGAACATGCCAACACACAAGAGCATATTTTGAAACACTTCGGGAGAACTAGTGCGCACTTCCAGGCGGGTTAAAAACATGCGTGACACTAATGTCCAAAAGGTGCGCGCAACTACACACTCAAACATTGCGTGCCGCAAAGTTTCAAGGAGTCCGCACTGCGGGCATCGGGCGGAGGGCGCCACGCCCCACGCCGCAAGGCGGTCTCTTGTGGGCAGGACCCGCCAGCCTCGCAGCCAGCCGAAGTCCCTGACATCTGCAGGAAGCGCAGCTGAGGTCAGTTGGCGCCAGCGTGCCCGTCTCGTTTTCTGGAGTTGTTCGCGGGTCAGCGCAGCGACCGTTAGTGCTTCACACATCCTGGAGGGCGGGGTTTCATCAACATCCAGATCGGGCACGCTGGCAGTCAACGACGCAAGTGTGCGACGCACATTAACGAAAAATGCCGGCGGCTGCTCGGCTGTAGGGCCAACCACGTGTTGTGTAAAAAACACGTTACGCGCTGTACTCAGAAAGTATGTGAGGAGTGTTCTCCCGGGATAGTCTGGGTTGCGTACACGATCTCGTACTCCTCGCAAGGCGAGCACATTGCGCATGGTGCGGATACAAGGTATACCAAACCCACCCATGTACGATGGAAGGCGCATGAACATTCGTGACACAAGTTCGGTTTTGCCCGCCCAAACGAAAGAGCGACAGGCCGAGGTTAGCCTGCGATCAAACGTGCGCGGTGGGTTTGCGACGCAGGCGACAAAAAAACATGCGGTTAGCATTGTGGACTTAACAATATAGCAGCGCTCTGTCATTGAAAGGCGGAAAGTTGACGCCACCGAGAGGCGTTTCTCAGCGTTCGTGCGGAGGTTAGTCCAGGTTTCGCGGGCTACTTCTCCGCTGGCGATGAATACTACTCCCAGGACTTTCACTCCCTGCACCCACTCCACCTCGCCCGCAAGGTTCGGTGTGAAGGTGCCAAACCTTAGTGCCTTGCTTTTGTCCCTGTTCAATAGGGCCCCCGATATCTCGCTGTACTCGAGAAACAGCCGCGAAAAAGCGGCGTAGCTATCCTCGTCCTTGAGGAAAAGCGACACGTCATCGGCGTAGGCCGATACCTTGATTTGGCCCTGGCCAGGCAGAGGGAAGCCGCGTATGGATGGGCTGTCGTTAATGCGCCGGATGAGTGGATCCAGGCATAACACGAAGAATGTCGGACGGTAATTTAACGGAGTATCTTTGTTACCGGACTTAAAGACGGGAATGACCTTTCCCACTTTCCAGTCATCCGGTATGGAACCTGTAGAAAGCGACTGTGAAAACAATAACAATAAGTACATTGCAGAAATATTCTTAGTGTTGCGCAGTATGTTGGAGTTAATTTCGTCGACGCCGGCCGATGGTGAAGTTTTAGGGTGTTCAATGAGCGAGGAAATGCCGGCTTCATAAAACGCGATAACAGGCATGCTGGACACTATATTGACGGCGAAAGTTGAAGTTGGTGGATGAGTTTCAGTAGTGAACACAGATGAAAGGCGTTATTAAAAATGTCAGTGCACTCAATGTCATCAGCTTCTTCTCCAGACTCTTTAGTTAGAGTGATGGTATGTGCCGGGTGCTCACTTATGACCTGCCAAAACTTTCTGGGATTGGAAGTCAACAATTTGGGGAGGTCGTTGTGAAGGAAAGAGTATTTTGCGTTGCGAATTGCTAATAGGTAGGTGTGTTCGGCTGTATAGTATTTTTTCCATGGGCACTCGTCGTATTGCTTTAATTTCGCCGCACGGAAAAGGCGTTCCTTTTTATTGTCGAGCCTTTTTATCGTTTTGATATACCATGGTTTCTGGCGGTCGGAGTGGAAGCTTATTTTGGGGATGTGTCTATCGGTTAGTTCGCTAACGTTTTTCTTAAAACGGGACCAATTATCATTTATTGAATGATCGTGAAAAGATGCTTGAAATGTTGTGAGATATTGGTTTAATTCAAGACTAAAGGTTTCATAGATTCCTTTGTCGTAGAGGCGAATAGTTTTGCTTTGATTCTGGCGTCGTGATGGGTGGAACTCAAATGTGGCGTGGATTACTTTATGGTCGCTGATTTCGCGTAGATAAGTGATAGATTAGAGGGCTTCCGGGTAGGTAGTCAGGATTAGATCTAGGATGTTTGCAACGCGGGTCGGTTCAGATACCACTTGAGTTAAGCTGAAGTTTAGGCAGACCTCGATAAAATCATTCGCTTCCCTCTTGCCGACTGCTGTCGGTGTCTGCCAGTTGATTTCTGGAAAATTGAAGTCTCCAAAAAGAATGATATGCGCTTTTGGGTATTTCCTCGTTAACTGGCTGATCACGTCGTTAAGAAATCGAGAGAAATCGGAGTTGGTATTTCGCGCTCTATAACAAACGCCCAGCAGTACGGTTCTGAGCGCAGCGCGACAAAGTAGCCGTACTATCTCAAGGTCTGATGGAATATTAATAACTGTAAACGAGAACTGATTGTTAACTGCGATGAAAACGCCTCCACCTCGAGCGGATGTGCGATCTTTGCGAAAAAGGTTAAAATTCGGTAAGTCAGCAAGAACTTCAGTATTGGTGATGCCATTAGTGAGCCATGTTTCGGTAAGTATCAGCAAGTTACTAGCAGATGAGCACACAAGATTAGAGATGATTTCGCGTTTAGGAAGAAAACTTTGTATGTTGGTGAAAATCGCCGAAAAAGAGATTAGCCGCCGCGGTGGCTCAGCGGTTATGGTGCTCGGCTGCTGAACCAAAAGACGCGGGTTCGATCCCGGCCGCGGCGGCTAGAATTTGTTTGGAGGAAAAATTCTAGAGGCCCGTGTACTGTGCGATGTCAGTGCACGTTAAAGAACCCCAGGTGGTCGAAATTTCCGGAGACCTCCACTACGGCGTCTCTCATAGCCTTAGTCGCTTTTGGACGTTAAACCCCATAAACCAACCAACCAACCAACCTTGTGGTGGTGGGGGTGCAAACATCGTCGCGGAGGAATAGATGACCTGGCTCGTTAACTCTAGAAACTGTCTCGCAAATGTCTTACGGCGAACGTCAGTCTCTGCCTGAACTTATTTTCAGTAATCTGCATTACCGGGACTGTGAAGTGCTGGGCAGTACACACCGATGGAACATCATCATCATCATTAGCCTAACTATGCCCACTGCAGGGCAAAGGCCTCTCTCATGTCTCTCCAATTAACCCTGTCCTTCAACAGGTGTGGCCACTGTATTCCCGCAAACTTCTTAATATCTTCCGCCCAACTAACTTTCTGCCGCCCCCTGCTACGCTTGCCTTCTCTTGGAATCCACTCCGTTACCCTTAAGGACCGGCGGTTAACTTGGAACAGTTTATGCATATCGAAAGACAATACACGTTGACTAGGTAGTATCTAGTGCATGTAATATGACAGCTGCTCCTGCCACTAGAAGCGCTTCGAACGTGTCAATGATCAATTAGTATTATTTTTCGTGAAGATATCTGCTTTCTTCAGCTTCTTAGCATGCTCAGTTCTGTGCTTTAAACCTGCGTGCGCCGCCCCAGTATGAGCGCATTGTGCATTCGTCCAGATAAAAGGGTACTGTTTGCTCATGTCATCTTGTTTTTTTCTCTGAAATTTTCTTGCAGGTAAAGATGTTGTCTACATTTATAAGATGCTCCAAAAGCTAGCGTCGCAAGGAGGATGCTCTTCTAAACCCACCCTCAAGCCCCGATAATAACGATTCGAACATTGACTGGCCGTTCTGTTCTTCTCGGTCACATTCTATGTTCTGCGGATAAAGGGTTCAACGTTGAGCTGCTTAGGATTTCTGAGCGCGAGGAAAAGCTTAACTCTGTTTACCAAGAAAGGCTTGACCGACGGGCCAAATATGGCCAAAAAATTTCATTGCGTAGTTCTTACAAGAAAACTGCTGTTTACGAATTTTAAAAGTGGTTCCACAGCTTCGCATTTTTCATAAATCGACATTCCACATAATCTGAGCCGCAAGAACTTCGGCGGTTTCTATGTTGCGTCTGAGAACTCGCCAAGCTTGTTAGCGGTGTACAGTGCCTTCACAAAAACACAAGGAACACTAACAAAATATGAGCCAGACCTGTGTTTCTCGCCTCTATTCGTCACGACATTTCTTCTGGCCTCTCGAAATTTAGATGACGACTGTGACAAAACCTTCCGGATACTTTCGAGCGTTTGTATAAGACAATTTCGACTCTGTGGAATGCGAGCTTTCTCGATACTACGCTGATGATCTTTTCAGCTCAATTTTATTCTATTTTACTACTGACAATGCCTTCGTAAACAGCCACACAATCACCCAACAATTGTGCGAAATGGTCTGTATATCGTGTGCAAGTGTCAAGCATTTTGATCATTGTTTTTACTCGGTTTTTGTTTCCTGATGCCGTTTCGCGGCCTTGTTTTTGTTCGCAATGGGAGGAATGTAATCTTGCTCATGCATGCTGAACTGCTGGCTCTGACCAATTCTGATTCTGATTTTCTGTGTTCGGTACTGTTCGCTTTGATATACGTGAGGTGTTGAGGTTGTTCTTAGCGATACGCAAGGAGTGTCGCCAACACTCCGTCCATTAAAATGTGCTAAACTGCTTAATGTGCGATGTCCCATGCATGTACAGGCTCTGTCAAAATTAACTAGGCTGCAAGTTTTTCTCCTCTGTCGTATATTAAAGCTGTTACGCCAGCCCTCAAACTCTAAATGTCTGTATGGTAAGAAGAACCCCTGTTCTCACATTCAAAGAACTTTTTGATCTTTAGGGAAGCCGCGAGGGCTCTGCTATACGAATGAGAAGCAAATCATGGAGCCTGGTTACTTCAGACAACGACTGTACATTATTTTGCAGCCATTGTGGTAACAAATAGGTAGAAATTTGGTTGGTCTGTGGTTGTATCTTTAAAATTGTCCCTTTTAACTCAAACGGGAGGATTAAATTGCCCTGACGCAATTTCGGTTGTGCATTGCCATATATAGTTTTGTTTCAAGAAACCCCTAAAGTGCCTCGTCATGAGGGTAATACATAGGAGGATGGGACACGAGGAACTGAAATGAAAAAAAAAAACAAATACCTGAATAGTCTAGAAGTAACAAAGTTTGGCGGAACAACAAGAAGTAAAATGAACACAAGGAAAAAAATCAACGTAATAAACAGAACGAAAAAACAAAACTCAAACACACAACGGTGAGCAGAAGAGAACTAAAAGAAAAACTACATATCGCTTTCATTTTTTAAAAGTTCATGAAATGATCTCGTATTCGTTTCAGTGGCGATTGTGGAAGGCAGCCGGTTCTAATTAATAATGCTTTTGGGTAGAACGATTTGGTAAAAGTTTGCGTTGGAAGTGATGCGTTTGATGTGTTTTATCTTGAAAGCATGATCACGTCGTGGAAACAGTCCTAAGCGTGAGTGAAAGAAATCGTCGTGGAGCAACGGATGATGATCAATTTTGTGGAAAAGAGTTAAGCTAGTGAGTTTGCGATGATGGGAAAGGTTGTCAAGCCCAGCACGAGCTTTTAACGTGGTGACGCTAGTAGAACGTCAGTAGTCTGAAAAATATTGGCAGTGGTTTAGCTCTGGTTAAACCTGGAGGATTGCAAAACCAACGAAGATACAAAGAGAGAGAGAGAGAGAGGCGATGGAGAGCGCGCGGCAGCAGCGGCGGCCCCGGCACGCTAGCTATGCGCCGCTACTACACATTCACAACTGGCGAGCGCGGCGGCGGCACGTCCTAATCACTCGCGCAGCGACTGTGGCGGCGAGCCAGCTGTGCGCCATGTGACGTCACTGCTCCTCGCTGATGCGCAGTATAGCCTTTCGTCAGCTCCGCGAAATTGCTGGGCGACTCGCGTAGTGTTGCTTTCGCAACAAAAATGGAACGAGCAGTGCGCTTCTGCAGGGATTCGATGTCCTCTTTGATGCAGGCTTGATCTGGGTGCCAAATACCTGAAGAGTACTCAATTTTAGGTCTAATTATGTAATATAAACAAGTTTCCGCATGCGTGCCGGAGCATGTCGAAGGTAACTTTTTAAGAGACCAAGAGCGGTCAGGAGCTGCTAGAATGAATTTAGTATCATAGTTCCAGGTTAAGTCTGACCGAAGTTAAACTGCTAGATACCTGCATGGGAAGCTGTCGCTACTGTAATGTCAATAAGAAAGTGTCTGGTTAGGATACGATAAGAATTTCTAGTAAAAGATACGAGCTCTGTCTTAGAGAGATTTAGGGTTATTAGCCTGAACTGGCACCAAGTGTTAATAGAGTCCTCGTGAGTTTGTAAATATTGTCGGTCAGAGCCATTTGTAATGGATCGGTACTCAACACAGTGGTTAGCAAACAGTATATTTCGGGAAAAATTGGAAATTGGCAAGTCAGTAATAAATATTAGAGCAGGGGAGCAAACGCATTCCCCTGGGTTACCCTGGATGTGGCATAGGCCATTGTAGAGTTAGCACTATTAACACAACTGAACCGAAAGCGAGATCAAAGAAGAATTTAACCCATCCTAGCACCTAAAGCTGAATATTGAGGCGCGATTGCTTGAGAAGTATTCTATGATAGAAAGCCAGATCAAACGCCTTGGAAAAATCTAGATACAAAGCATCGGCTTGAATTTTGGCGTATAAAACTGTAACTAAATCGTCGGTAAAATCATGTCGGAAAACCGTGGTGATATATAAATATGACGCTATGACCTTCGAGATAATTACTGATCTGAGCGTGTATGACGTGTTAAATGAGCTTGGAGAACGTGCAAATCAATGAAATTGGTCTTTTAGTTTGAGTTTCAGAGCGGATGCCCGATTTGAAGACAGGTATTACCTTGGTTACACGCCAGTTGTGAGGAATGGAGCCAGTTTATAAAGGATGTGAAAGAAGTGCACACAATACTTGAAAATACAACAAAAAAAATAAGCATGACTCACATGAATGGAAGTCATCGTCTAAGATATAATGGGTTAGCCATGTTTCATTTAATGCTATTAAGAATGTTCTGGAGGAGTCGATAAGTGAGCAGAGGACATCACTTCTCGCTTCAACGCTTTCGATGTTAGTGCATAGGAAGTAAATGTTCATTAAAATTTTCGGTCCCGGCAAGATTGGCGGTACACAATCAGAAGCATAATCACGCTGTCAATCGGTAGAAGGCTCAGATAGACGCATGGCCCGATTACCGGCAATGTCCGAGAATAAACATCGTTATTCACATGAAGTTTATGACAATGTTCGTAGAATACCGTTATAGTCATTTACTTTCTTTTTCGCTTCTATAGTGCAAATTATTGTGAAGCACGGACTGCATATACCTTATCACTTGCATTTCTCACTTCCGTTCACTTTTGTTTCATGCATTGCACCTTGTATACAATGTCGCTGCTGCCAAGATGGTTCACTGGCCTTGTCAAGCTGTCTTCACAACAACACGTCTGACCAAGTGTTTCATTAAAGAAAAGAAACCAGGCTTGTCCAAACAGCCATCCCGTTGACAAGAAAGTGCCATGAGCAACAATATACGCATACATATATATTGGGTTCTCTTACCGTGAAGCGGTAATAGCTGTCACGCAGTGAATGTATATTACATCTCCAGTGACATATGCTGTCTTATCGGAACGTTGCACCGTTAATGGGAGCACGAATAACATTATACGGTCATGAGTTATGGACCTTCCACGTTACAGCTAGGGCTGAAATGAGCTGCATCTCTCATATTTCGGCCGAGGCAAGGGCAGAAAGTATATGGCAAGTCTCTGACACGGCTACCACATCATGAGAAAGAGTCGTTTAGAAAAAACTTTCAAGAAAAACACAAACACTTTCTGGCCAAACATACTGGCGAACACTTGGAAGGGCAACTGCATATCGTTTTTAAGAATTTCGCAATATTTAATGATTCAAAAATATATAAGCTGTAGGCGAAGAATGATAAATGTTTGTGGACTAGCATTTAAAATAGTGGCGTAATCTGCGAATTATTTTGCTCTTCTACTCACGACATCGTAGGAGTGCGGGCGAATTGAGCGTGACGTCAAGAAGCTATGATTACAAATTTACAAATAACCGCTGCCCTCAGCCACACCGTACCGCTTCTCGTCTCCCCGCCCCCCCCCCCCCCCCCCTCTCCTCTTGCCTTTGATCGTTACGAAGAAGCTTGAAGGCCTTCGCAATTTAATCGGCGATTACGTCACCACTTCAAATGTTAGCCCATCGGGCCTTCGCATGATTTACCTGCAAGTTTCACACACTCGACCATTATAGCTCGTCGATTTCTAAAACCTATGTAGTTGCTATTTAAGCTCCGCCTTAAGGGCATGGTGTAATAGTGTTAGTCTCTTCATCGGTTCGGGCTCATCTTTGCCAATCATTTCACCTATACCGAAATTGTGAGACAAAACACACATGGCCTCAACAAAGCCGAATACACGTGCCTTGACGACGCACGGTTCAGTTTAACGTCCCAAAGCGACTCAGGCTATCAGGAACGCCGTAGTGAAGGGCCCCGGAAATTTCAACCATCAGGGGTTCTGCAACGTGCACTGACATTGCGCGGCACACGGACCTCTAGAATTTCGCCCACATTCATTGAAATTCGATCAGCGCGGGCCGGGAACGAACCCGCGTCTTTCGGGTCAAAAGTTGAGCGCCATAGCCACTGAGCCACCGCGGAGACTAGAAAATTATCTTGAGACCTCATTACGCATAGAGAAAACCTCTACGCATCAATGTCTTCATTCACCGAGGGAGCTTACCACATTATGCACTTCAGGAGTCCTGGGAGGTACGAAAGAATTGCATGAGCAAAGGATTTTCCAGCGTAGCTATTATCCAGGCGTGCCACGACAGCCCACGGGTGGCTACTTTACATGATCACGCGAGCACCCTCTGCACGTGCCTTCTTCTTCTTCAGGGTAGGCGCGCAAAAGAGGAAAATGAAGGTGGGGGCTCCTGACAACCCCAGACATGCAACATGGCTCTTCGAGCGTTGTGCAATCTTTGCCGCCATCGGATGACACGCGTGGTTGTGAAGACGCCTTAAACACTTGGAAGCACCTCTCAGACACCGAACGTATGCGGGAGGCGGCAGCCTGGAGAGATGCAAAGGGTCCAACATACGCAGCATACGTTTGCACGCTTCCGACAAACGCGCGTCCCGAAAATATCCACAAATCTGCCCACACATTTGATAGAATGGGGCCGCATTTACTGCAGCCGGCGTTATGCGGAAGATGCAAACATTTAAATATCGTGTCTATTGGATTTATGCTGCTGCCAAACGGCCAATGTTCCTAAAAGTATATTTCCATAGAACTCACTGCCAGTGAAACACACACAGGCTTTAGCTTGGCCTTTGGCTTATGGGGGGGCTTAACATCCGAAAGCGACTCAGGCTATCAGAGACGCCGTAGTCAAGGGCTACGTACACTTCGACCGCAAGCCTTCAAGTTTGTTGTACTCCTGCTCTGCAATCTAGCCTGTCTGTGTGTGTGCAAGTCCGCAGCTCAGTCCGTATCCGCTTTCTGCCCTCCGTCGACCTGGATGAAATCATTCTATGCACTAAAGTTACCAAACCTACTGCATTGCACATAACTTCAGCGTCAGTTGCCTCCATCGCAGCCGTAACAGCTGGTCGTTGCTCATTAGCGCTCGCACACATCTACGGCCATCCCCGATAAATAATCGGGCTAAACGGACACGCGCACAAAGAAGTTACTCATCATCATCGTCATCATTTATTAACCCTTAAGGGTCCCGTGGGGACATTACATAAAGGGGGGGGGGGGGGGGGGGCGGGATACAAGTGTCCGACGGTCATACATAAGGAAAGGCAGAAAAAAGAACAAGAAGAGAGAAAAAAAAATAAAAACTAGAAAGGAAGCTAGACAAAGCAAAACAGTAAACAAATTATGAAGTCAATCAAAGACAATGTGAGAAACAAGCAAGATAGTAAATACATTAATATAGTCAATCAAAAACAACGCGAAAAAACATAGAGATACACACCACAGTAAAACAACGCGTCCAATAAAGCGATAGTTTTGTAGCACATCGCAGCTGATACATGGAAAGTTTTATTTTTCTTGGAAATGGTAGATGAGTAGCTGTCTAAAGCTGGAAGGATTAGTTTCAACGACAATGTTTTCGGGTAAGTTATTCCAAAATTCGATCGCGCAAGGAAGAAACGATTTGTTGAATGCATTGGTGGAGCCGTGCAAGCGCTGTATGCTAAATGAATTATATAAACGGTGAGATGATCGTACCGGAGTGCGCACAAGGTTTTCACGAAGTGCTGGAAAATTAAAGTACAGTTTGTGGAATAGGCAGAGGATTGAAATTTTTCGGCGAAGCGCTAATGGTTTGAGACCGAGAGATGATTTCATGAGAGTAACACTGAGCCAAGGTGTGTACTGCGAGGTGATGAAACGTGTTGCCCGGTTCTGGATGGCCTCGAGTGAGTCAATGAGGTAGGCTTGGTGCGGGATCTTGCATCACTTGTGTTAGGCAACTCAACCAAACGCAGACGAAGTAGCAAAAACACATAATTACATACTAGGAAGCTCATGTTTTAGGCGGAAATCTTTACGAAGCCAATCTCGGCTGATTTCAAAAAAGCACACGATGCATTGCTTTTGATAATATGGCTAGGCTTTCACTATCTACGGCGTCCGTGATGAATGTTTACCCCTTTCTGCGTTGCGCCAACACTATTACAATCTCTTCCAGCAAAAACATATCGAAGGCTGCTTAAACATTCACTGAAAACGGCGGAAATGCGACAGGTGCCACACTGTGTGATATAAAAGAGAGTTCGGTGGCGTAGCTTGTGTACAGAGTGAAGGACGCCGACTTATAGTAACAGGCTGAGTCGGGCTCGCCGCCCTCATTCATAAGACGGTGTTATTACTGAAAAACCAAGAGTTATTTAAAACCACTGCGCCTGTAACATGCGTGACTCTTGTCTTCCAGCGCCAAATCTTTCGATTACCACCAGTAATCAATAAGCAGTAGGGTGTAGTGCTCGGCGAGTCGGTGTATGATTGTCGAATGAAAACCAGCTCAAAGGACGGAGACACAGAACAAGGAACACAGTGCGCCGCTGGATTATCGGCCGCTTTATTTCAGTAACGGTCCCATTTATACCCTTCAGTGTCGAAACCACACATGCGCGCGCATAACAATTTCGATAAAAAGGTTTATTGCAGTATCAAAGATGACAGTTTCCAAGAAGCCTTCTTCAGTAAATGAGCACATCGAGAAATCCTTTGTGTCTGGCGCATCACTCACGCTAATATTTTTGTGGCACGTAGCAACATAATGAACAAACATAACCATCATCGTTATCATAATCCTGGCTTCGCCCACTGGAGGACAAATACTTCTCCCTTATCCTTACAGTTAAACTTTTCCTGGGGCCAGCAGCGGTCACCCTATCGCCTCAGACTTCTTAATATCATCCGCTAACCTAAATTTCTGCCGCCCCCTGCTACGCTTGCCTTGTCTTGGAATCCATTCCGTTGCCTTTAAGGACCACCGATTATCTTCCCTTCACATTACGTGCCCTGCCCAAGCCCATTTGTTCTTCTTGATTTCGTCTAGGGCGTCACTAACCCGTGCTTGATCCCTGACCCACTCTGCGCTGTTCTGGTCTCTTAAAGATACACCTATCACTTTACTTTCCATAGCTCGCTGCGCTGTCCTTAGCTTAAGTTGAACCCTTTTCATAAACCTTCACGTTTCTGCGCCGTACGATAAGATACAGTTGTTATATACTTTCGTTTCCTCTTGAGGGGTATTGGTAAACAGCCATTCATGACCTGAGAGAACCAGCCAAATGCGCTCTACCTATACTTTATTCTTCCAGTTATTCCGTGCTGTTTTGTGTGTTCCTCGTTGCCGACGTCCTCGTCTTTTGAGAAGTTTTAACCATTTCGCTCTCCTGATCCAGATCTGTTGTCACTATCTGTCCTAAGTAGAGTTATTCCTTTACCACGTCTAGCACCAGCACAAAGGCTAGCAGTCCACAGACGGCGGCGCTGGATTTGGTCTGGCGGTAACATGCAAACGGATCCCCACAGCATACAGCGGAAACGTGCAGGCTCGGGAAGAGTTTTGCAAGGGACCTTTCGGTTGCAGGCACTGATGCAGGTTTAGTGGTTTATTAGCTTAAAAAAAAAGGACGCGTCGCGGGGCTCGTTTTCTGCCTAGCGCGCGGCCCACCGCCACCTCTCCGTCAACAGTGTTATGACAACGAGCACTAACGCTATAAGCCAGAAAATTGCTCGCCATGCCAATTAGCGAAAACGACACGTCATCTTCGAGATGCGGCACATAGGTGCGGCGGCATTCAAGACTCGAAGGTCACGTGCAAAGCGGAAAGGAAGAAGGCATGACGCGAACAAGGTATCTGGAATGTTTCGTGGTGTATTCCTTTCTTTTTTTGAGCCAAGCCCTAGGTTCGAGATTGTACCCTACTTTCAGGGGGTGTGGCTACTTTGTAAATAAAAAGTTCATTCGTTAATGGAAGTCTAAGGCGGGTCTCAGAACATGGCCGCCCTGACTGACTTATTTATGAAACATCAAAATTATAGAAAAAGCATTTGGACGGCTTTGTAGGTAGATGCCCCGTTCTTAGCATGTAACTTTGAGAGCAACTAAGCTTTAGGTAATACATCTTGTCGATAAGTAATTCAATGTAGAGTTCTATCTTTGCGTCAGGATGTGTTTCTTTAAGTAGCAGTTTGCCCACTTTATCTGTGGGACTTTGAGTACGTAAGCTAAAGTTTTTACTGTAGTGAATTCTGTAATGCTTACGTAACCTATAGTTTTCACTGTAGTAAATTCTGTAAATATAATTTTTGTTTCACTATCTGCTCACTGATCGTCTCCTCCTTCATCACCACCAACTCACCTTGTTTGTAAAGGTCTGAACCCTTATGAGAAAGAGAACGAACCATTTAAAATTTATTGGCGCAGTCCCGACAGTATTCGGCGCCCTACCGAAAGTAGCACGCAGCAAGAGCTTGGCAAGCAGCGGAAACAAAAAGGCGGCTGTGAGAGCTGCAGTCGAGGACCACCAGCCGAGGCGTGAAGTCCGGGCTTTGAGCTACAACCTGCAGCAACGTCGGTGCCGGCTGAGTGGGATTTATTGCATCTGGCCAAGGTTGACTTGGCTTGAATTAGGGCCATTGATGGAATAGGCATTCAGGATACTAGAGATGTATGCCTGAACAAAATGGGCTTGTTTTCGTCGGCGCCTCGAGTTGTGGTACTCTATCGGAAGCATCCCGAAATCCTGTGACCGGAAGAAGGGATAATTAAGGCGCCCAAGCGTCGGCATTTGTTTGGAGGGCAGGCTACTACTGCGTCCGAAGCGCAGGAGCAGCGGCAGTCTGACCTAGGCGCCGTGGCTGTGCATTATAGTGAATTCGAGAGCCTGTTTCGCCATCCGATACAAGCAAAACTTTGAGTCGAGTGGGGCACTGACCTCTCGTTAGAGGCAGAGGGAGAGACAGACAGCACAATAGAGCAGGCTCAGCTAGAGGAGCCAGTTTCAAGGGAGTAGGAGCGCACCAGCATTTGCTAGCTGTGCGAACGTAAGAAAGGAGAGTCGCGAAGCTGAAAGTGCAATACCCACACCTCGGAAGTTGCCGGCGGGCCTATAACAGCAGCACCCAAGTGAGACCGCAACCCAAGTGCAGTCCATGGCTCGCCCTACCCTCACAGAGGAAGTGCAGCTTGAGACGGTTAGATGCAGTGACTCGATTTCCGCAGCCGGAGGTAAAGCTTCCTGAGGGCGAGGAAGTGAACCGTAAGAATGGAACGATACGTAAATTATCCTGAATTTTGGAAAAACCCTTACAAAAAGGGTAATAACTTTCTTTAGAATTTATATTAACATTCTATTTACTCTAGTAACCTTCTATTAACTTTTACATTTTATCAACTGTTGTTCATACAAAGGTAGTAGAAAGTTACTTTTTTGTATGTACTCCCCGTAATAGAAAGTTGCTATTAAGTAATTTTTGCTTTCTGTGCACTTTTGTTAATACAAAGCTCGTGGACTGTTACTTCTTTGTATGCACTCCTGTGTCAATATAAGTTACTAGAAAATCTGGGTGCACTTTGACATATCGAGAGAAACAAATGAACCGACTGTATGGTGTTTGAGTTGATTAAAACTGTCTTGTTCGCATAATCGTGACGACATCTTGCCTGATTGCATGGTGCAATCTGTTGCAACTATTCAACAATTTCACAATATCGAAAAGCGACCAATATTATTCGTAGCAAATTCACTTTAAATCAAATCATGGTATTTGAAAACGTTTTAAAAGAAAAGATATATTGCACTTTAATAATTGATGTAACTTATGTACCTGTGACTAGAAATGCACTACAAACTGAGAAAACACTTTTGGTCATGCGAATACATAGATGCCTCATATCATGTACTGTAGGCGAACACTTCAAAGCTATTAAAACAACCTTGAACACGAAACAAAACATTACAATCACATTCTATTAGCCGAGCATATTCTATTAAGATTTGTTGATAGCAAGTTCATGCAATTTCCTTACTGCTTTCTATGTAGTGCTGTTAATAGAAATGTAATAGAACCGACAACGTTTTCTCTTGGGAATAAATGCCTCAATTAATAATTAAGTGCTGTAGCCTAATATGTCAAAGCAACCAAAGCAACCCTGAACACGAAACAAACATTAGCAGTCACATTTTCGTAGCCGGGCATGCTATATTAACGCTTGTTGATAGGAAGTTCATACAATTTTCTTACGGCTTTATTTCCTGCTGTCAATAGAAGTGTACTAGAAACCGAGAAAGCATTTTTGGTCATGAGAAGAAATGCCTAAAGTAATCAAGTACTGCAGCCGACAACTTCAAAGCGAGAACTAAACCAACCTTGAAGACGAAACAAAAATTTGCAATCACATTAGGTGTGCGATGGCGACGCGCATACCTTTTTCAAGGTGGTTGCAAGCTTTTTAAGGTTGGACGTGCTGACTCCTGCAACGAATTTACATTAAGTCGTAGATTTAATCAAGCACAACAAAAAAAAATTCTCTGAGTTATATTAGGCTCAAGGACACCACCAGTGGCAGGAAAGAATATTGGGCAAAGATGCAGCTTCTACCGCCGCATTAAGCAGTCACATAGACTGCAGGAAAGTTCAAATATTTGCGACGTACTCATAGTGTAATGCTTTCCTTTCTTATTATTGCCGTGTCACTGGATGAATCCTTGGAAACATACGTCTGGATAAAATATATGGTCGAAAAGGGAAAGCAAGACTTTTGGACAGCTAGTGCAAACTGTATGCGAAAGACAAAATAACTACGCCAGTCATATATCGAACCTGATTCGACTGCTTAGAAAGCAGCTTTGCTAGCCACGAAATTGTGAGGACACTTGAGAGGTGGGAGCCGAGGACACTATGCCGTGACGACTTCCGGTGGATGTGACGTCGCACTGGTCCCGTGGTTATATCGATACCCAAATAATACATCTTTTGCGGAACTTAAGTGTTCATTACACTTAATACACACTTTTACATCGAATTTCACACAAATCAAACATTTTTCCGACCATTCTGCGACATCTTTTACTATGCCCTGACGAATTCCAGTAGATGTGACGTCACACCGTTTCCGTGGCTATATCGACGTCCGCGATATTTCAAAGCAATTTCGACATTTTTTGCCTGTAATTAACCAATTTATCTAAAGACATCAAACCTAGATTCTAGGTTTATTTGCTTCTCCTCTATCCGAAGCGACCATTAGTTTTCTTCCGCCGTTTTTAGTTCCCGAGTTAAGCGCGTGTGATGCACTTTGTTAACGGACGACAGTATGAGCCATTAAAGTACTTCGCCTCAATACCACCGACACCCGGCAGGAAGCGGAGTTACGCGGCCGCATTCTCGTTGTGCGTTATCAAACAAGTCGTCACTTTCAAGCGACAGCATGCATTCGCGGACACAAAGGCGCCCACTGCTACTGGGGCAATCATATTTTATCTGCTTATTACGGACAACCTACGCCTGCTAGTGAACGATGACTGTTGCGTCAGTCAAAACATAACATTCGAAAAAATACAGGATGCGTCGGCAGAGAACCGATGCCCGGTCAACATATTGAAAGGCTGCTATGCTAACCACTATACCACCGACGCCGACGAAGGGCCGAGCGTCGCCGGCGTCAGTTCATGTGCGCGATTGATGTGCTTCTAGGACTTCCCTTGCTGAAGAGAATGCTTCTTTGTCGGCGTCAAGATGGAGCCACTGGATTTCGTGCCCACATTGGGCTGAAGGCAGGCAAATGCAGTGCAATCGCATGGTTCTTCTATCAATGCTTTCGTTCCTCCCTCCTTTTATCTGCAAGTCTTCGGTATGCTCATCGCCTCCGTGGAATTATTAAGAAGTTTGCGGGGATCGAACGGCGGCAGCTGGGGGAGAAGAGCGTTAATTGGAGAAATGTGCGAGAGGCATTTGTGTTGCAATGGGCGTCGACACATTTGTGATGATGATGACTCACGTCAGTGCTGAGCATTGACGAGTGCACTTCTACAGCCACATCAAGATAATTAGCTTAGCATCTGTAGCGCCTCTCGAAATAAAGACACCGACCGCCAGTAGTGGCAAAACCTCCCATGAGACTGATGACATACGCTCTAATTTCAGCCGTTTTTCAACGAAACGAAAAGAAGCCCAAGTTTTCGGAGCAAGCATTGAGGGATCTTCGCTGTTTGTGGCTACGCACACCATTTTTCAGGAAGCTGAATTCTAACCGAAACCCCGGACTCGTGCACCCTCAGGTCAGATGGGACCGGAAAGCACGCATTTTCATTAGGTCTGGGCCGGCCCTCGGTTTTAATGTATGTGACATGATTCAGACTAGATGTTGAAGCCGCGGGCCAGAGCCAAGCTCGGGCGCGTACATAGCCGGCCCTGGACCAGATTGGGATGCTCGATTGTAAAGTAATGTAGAGCTGGCGCTGTCTAACGACAATGCTAGCTGCCAAGAAGAAAGAGGGTATTCATATTGCGAAGCATGAACTGAGCACCTTTAGTGTTCTTAATTTTGGACCTGTTCTGTGCTTCCTTTCTCTAAGAAAGAGAAACTATTGGGCTCCGGACTGGTTCGAAAAATTTCTAGCAAAATAAAAAAAAGTGGTGTAGACTTGTTGCGGCGATGCTACTTTGAAGAAAAAGTACATAGAGCTTTAGCCTACTTTTGGAACTTTTACGCTCCATCTTCCCAAACTCATATACCGACAGAGCATAGAATGCATTTTCAACAAATTTCTGTTTACTCTTCAGCTGTCTTTTTTCTATTATGTGAGCATGATTCCACGACGTGACATAACAATAGGGTCCTTTATCGCGTCTGTCACTAAACGAGCCAGGTACGTCTTTAAGACTCAAGAAGACCTGCAGAATGTTATCCTAGGCACTTCACAATAAAGATATAAGAGCATGTTACGCATCCCGCGACCACTGATATTAGCAATTTTCGTTCACGAGCAGGCATGTCGCACGTGCTTAGCACTAGCGAACTGCTTTCTAGAAAGTGTTCATGACAAGACTTGCGCCTTGTCCACGTGCAGCCGAACAGGCTGCGGAACTAGGTGATGTATGTCAAAGACTGTCTACGAGTTGAAAACTTACCAGCAATTATCTACAAGATTCCTTGCCTCAACAATAACCGTGAAGAAATCGCAGACAGACGGCACAGTTCTCGGCGGGCATAAAGGATCATCACAGCGGTGTGAAGATGAAGAATGCCAGCAATGATCTCGCGGGGCACGCGTGTCACACTGGCAACTAGGTTTACTGGGAAAACTCCCCTATATCATCCAAAGAAAGGAATCTGACGATGTGCCTTATGTTCTGGCCCCTGTTCACAAAACCATCCAAGGAAATTTAAACAACTTAAGGGCTCACGGCAAGCTTCGAAGCATGATTATGACGTCATACTCTTCAAATCTAAATTTCCCATCAGTCCTGTCCTGATCAATATGAACAAATGAGAAGGGCAGGAGCGATGAGAAACAAATGGGATTTGAAACTACTTTTGTTTTTGACCAAGGTCGCAAACAGTTTTTCATTTCCTCAGATGACCATTGTGATTTGCACATCGGAATCACTTAAGTGATCTCGTTCATGTCGGACAAGATAATGAAAATCTTCAGCGTAGCGAAGTCGTATTACCTGAGACATATGTCGGTGAAACGAATGCCAGCCGCACACGCACAGTGGCTCCGCCTGTCCCCGCCCATGACACAGCGCGTGAGTAGGTGGTGTACAGTAAATCGCTGTCCGTGTCCGCTAATACACACCCTGCATGCTAAAAACGCATCATGACGCATGACTATTCTCTGTGCAAGCTTATCATTTGATTCGATAACTTCGGCGATATCTCTTTTCTGGCTTCGACTGCAAAGCTTCAAGGTTGCAAAAACGCTCGCATTTTGACAGAGTACGACAACGCCTACCTGTTCTATCAAGCCACATGATGTGAAAAGATAAAGGCTGTTATCCTATTTTCCAAGGCAGCGTCACATATGCAAAATCTTACCTGATTTTTGATATGAAAGATTTCGCACATATAACTGAAGTACAACAATCGTATCGATATTGGGTACATGCCGAGTTTGAAACCACCGGACCACTTGGAAGCTATCGAAGCGGTAGCAGCGCAATCTGCAACATTCCAACACTCCCGCCCAGTCTAGAGAACTGTAGCCAGTGCAAAAGACTATTAGTTGCTGCTCAGCACCACTGCAACTGGGCATCTAAATTTGGGGGCCAGGTAATCAGCCTTTCTACGATAGCTGGTCAGCCGGGATGGATTTCGCAGAACTGTCGAGACTGCAAAGTCTGCTTGACGAGGTGACGCTAGAGGACCTACAATTCCTCGATGACTGTGACCTTTCCTGGCTGCCGCGGCTACGAGGTCTCACGCCGCAAGATGGACGACGAATAATCTGCGAAGCTGTGAGAGATGTCAAGAAGGGGGAAGCGTTGTTCCGCATAGCCTCGATCCGCTGTTACCTTTTTCCGAGGCAGTACATTCCGAAATGGCAATTTTACACCCTGGAATCGGTGCTGACGCTATATGAGTGCAGGGCGCTGCTGATGCGTCTGGTCAAAGCCATTAAATCCAACTCCGGCGACCGCAGCGTGGTCTATGCTTTAAGCGCGTATGGGACCGGCGTGTACTCATGCTTGATGGCGGAAGAAGTGGATTGCCTGTTCACGGAACAGAATGTGGTCTACGTGGTCCTTTGTACCAAGCATCCATATCTGGCTGTTCACTCAATGGCGAGTAGCATACATTCGCAAGTGGATGCCTTTTTTAGATCTCTGGTGGCGGGAACTGGCAAGCAGTCTCAAAACGTGCAGCACAACAACGCCCTCCCGGCCCCACAAGCCACACCAAGTTGTTCCAGTCCATCGTCACCAGAAGGATACCGCGAGGTTCAGCTTGCAGCTCATCCACAGCCTCCTGCGCATTCCGCTTCGGGTGGCCATGGGGAAGAAAGTTCTTCCAGTGAGAGCGCACGAGGCAAGTTCTGTCTTAATTAATTAGAAATTGTATCCCTTGCGAATCACTCTGAAATTTGGTGTTAACGTGGCGATTCGGTGCGGTTCTCTGAATTTTATGATAGAAGTTAGCCAAAGTTATCCCACAAGTCATACCTAGGTTTGTGTTTTCGCTTTTCATTTCTGAATCGGAACACGGAACAATTGTTCCGTGTTCAGACTACAGAATGAGATTCGTCTTTTTATTTGTGGCGACTGTTTTTCTCAGGGCAGATATTTCGGGCTTCTTTTTTCTATGAATGATCCAATATCCAATGAGTTTCAATGTTATACTGTGTCCATTTTGGTGAATTTATTTTTAACCAGGAGCAGCTTATGAGCTGCACTTGCCACAAAAATGACCTGTACAGCAATTCTTGCAGCCAGAAGGTCAGTAAAACTTGGTGCTGGGCTAATCGGTTAAACATTCTTTGAAATAGGTTAGCGCCAAGAAAGACGAACACTAGGCGGGAGAAGAACTACGCGACACACAAGAGCGCTCTTCTGTGGCGTGTCGTCGTTCTCTCGCCTTGTGTTTGTCTTTTTTGTCGCTAATCAATTTCAAATGAGGACAGTCTTACCGTACAGTAAACAAAATTGTTACTAAATTATCAGGCCTGCAAACTGAAACGTAACGGAAGTATAGTTCTAAAACATTAATTTCGCGGTTCTTGTGAAGTCATGCGTTGAATTAGAGGACCGAGCCTTCATTGGACGTTGTCCTGGTACCCGCAATGCGAACTACCGCTTTATTGGTGAAGAATCCCCAGTACACTTTCTTGCCGTACATGCATGGCGCCACAGTTCCGGTTGCTTGTTACGGATCTAAAAGACAGCCTCTGTGCATGCAATGACATAAATGCTTTTCGAAACGATGGCCTTCATACAGTGATAAGGTTGTGCAGGCAGTACTAGCAAAGCTGACTTCGGTTGGTTGGGAACCAAAGCCCCACTATCTGCAAAGACGTGTGTCAGTTCAGGATCGAACGCCTAAATATGCCAACCACGGCAACGAATTCCAAGCATGCTCCTGTCTCATACCATCGCCTGGGCATTTCAAGTGTAGCCTACTGTAAATGTTATTGAATAGGAAGCTAGTTTTGACATACGTCTTAGGAAAGCTAACGTTCTCCGTCAAGACCGAGTTGCTTAATAATAATGCACATGATGTTATCGCTGTTCCTTTTTTTAAACTGACAACACCAACCACCGCTTGCTTGAAAATCGATACCCTTAGTGGAAATTTCAGCAAATCTATTTTTTCCCATACATTAACATTTTTCAGTCTGCCTCATTTCAAATTTTATCAGCAGTAATAGAGTTGCAGAGTCGTACCTTTCAAAAGTTTTTCTCTCGACTCAGGCGAAGAAACAATTATTTCTGAATAAAATAGCGGTGTCAGATATCAAATGTTAAGACGATAATCCTAACCCTTCACATGTGGTCGAAATATCTCGAAGCCTTCAATACGGCGTCCCTTACAGCCCAAGTTGCTTTGTGACGTCAATACTATTAACCATAAACCAATGTTTCAAACACTGGCTTTCTTAATAGCGATGTTTTTCTTTTCGGCGGCATAGTTACGTTACGTCGAGGTACCCTAACACTTTGCTAAGAATGAATATATCTCCTGAGTATGCTTTTGCCATGTAGCCCCTAAATAGATGGTGTGGTCTCGCAATAGCATTGTCATTTTTTATGGTCAATAACAGAGTGCAAAATTCAAAGTGGTAAGGAAGGCGTGTTTTACGAACAGTATTGCCTCACACGCCTAGTAAGGGCAGGGTTTAGTGACAGACGCCAAGTTATTAGAATGACTAACGTGGACTGCATTAAGGTGGGTTCATTATGTGCAAAAGTGACTGAAAATGCACATTAGGCATGCACTGTGACGCAGTTTACTTAATACGCGTTCCTTGAACGCTGCAGTTTTTATTCCTGCGCTCTCTACTACGTGCGCATCCTTCATAGTATGTATTACAAATATCAAGCTCTCTGCCGCTGATTCAAAATGGCGGTATGTCGAAACTATGCTGGCATTATCGGTGTTCAAATTGAGAGGAGTATATTGAATAGGCTGCCCTCTAAAACGATCTGAACGTCACCTAAGTATATCAGAATGACGAATTAAGCAATTTCGAATTTTAACAAAAAAACCAGTTCCATTATATTACTCCACGATTACAGCGCAATGCAGCACAAGAATTCTGCTATCTTTTCAAATATCTGCACAATCTTGTCTTCCACGTCGCCAGACTGTCAAGGAACCGTTGTCGCACGGAGATAAGCAGGTCCATCTGTCAGTTTCTTGACTGCAGTCACCGAACCTGCACGGAGCAAGTTGTATGAGTAGTCATGTTGGCGCCGGTGGGGAGGTTGATAACGGGAATTTTTTGAACATTACCAAAAGAAGGCGAGCACAGCCATTGAAACAGATATTCATGGACCTCATATTTCAGCCACTCAGCTTGAACGCGCGAAGGAGCTAAGCGAGCGAAGGGAGAAAAACTATGGTGAAGATAATGTAACCGCGGTCATTTGCCACGCGTGTAAATATAAGACGCGGAAACATTCTTTTTCTAGCTAAGGAAATTGACTAGTTCAGATAAGTAATCAGGACTTCTGAATCTTTTTCAAACCTGTTGAAATTCGTGATGTGGATGAACCCAAATTCCTTTCCCATTAAGAAGGGGCCGCGAGCTCGACAATCATTAATTTTTTGCCTGGTTAACAAGTTGTTTTCTACCTCTTGTCATGGTTTCCGCACTTTGTTGTTTTTGCAACCATCGCTTTCAAAATTTAACAGGTAGAAGATAAACCCCTCGTTTCAAAGGTGAAACTAGGGGTTTACCTTATAGGAAGCAACGTTCACCAGCAATCAGCAGTCTTTCGAAGCCAACCAGAGGCAAGCGCATGGCGATATCACGTCGTTTGCCGCGTTGTCCAACCGTCGTTGTTACTCATTCTTATTTTAAATTTATCCAGAAAAAGTAAAATTTACAATCTAGGTCTGATAAAAATGTTCTATGAAAATCTCTTCTTCTTGGATCTTAAACATGTCAGCAGCACCATTAACTCTATATTTAGTGGTATATTTTTAAAAAGGAACCGCTGTTTTGTTCGTTAATCAGCAGATTTAAGTTACCATATTCCCACGTATCATTGTAGTGTCCGTTCGTTCGCGCTCAAGGAGGCAGGAACGGGGAGTTATCATTTCAGATGTCACGTTGTAGTGATGGAAGTAGAGCGGTCAGGAAAGCAGCAACAATACTTGCAAACGAAGCTCTTTATTTGGGCTTACCTGCGCCGGAAAAAGAACTAAACAACACGGCAGCGGCGTAAGCAATTAAGGTGCTCGTCAGTCGTCGAACTACGAATGCCCGCCGCTCGCTGTATCGCTCAGTTTGAAGCCATCAATGAAACTACTAGACAACCGGTCAAAATCAACTGCAGTAATCTGGAAAAACGTACATGCAGTTCTTCATGGCTGCGATCGATCGAGATTAGCCGGTCGCTTCACGCGTCATGGAGAAAAATGATAACGCCCCGTTTAGGCTGCCTTGAGCGCGAATGAACGGACACTATAAAGTTACGTGACAATATTTACTCGATTTGCGAGCGCATGTTTTTTCCAAATACAACAATAAATTAATGGGTTGATGCACTGAACGGGAATGAAGTTTCGGAAAACATTTTTAGAGGTAAAAACATCAAAAAGGGGACCGATAGAATGTACACTTTATTACGTACGAGTCACGTTTAAACTAGAACTAAATGGACCCCTCAGAGTTTCCGTGCTATAAAACATCGTCATCACGTTTAATCTCCAACCTGCGTATTTAATCATACTAGCAGCACAAAATGCCACTTAACAGAGAACACAGCTTGAGTCAACTCTATCTCAAAGAACACCGTTCCGCGCGAAGCCTGGCAGCGAGTTGCATTAGTATAC
Source organism: Amblyomma mixtum (assembly GCF_055824585.1). Classification (NCBI taxonomy): domain Eukaryota; kingdom Metazoa; phylum Arthropoda; class Arachnida; order Ixodida; family Ixodidae; genus Amblyomma; species Amblyomma mixtum. The sequence continues at coordinate 20,768,114 of NC_143020.1, read as the reverse complement.
TGCACGGGCTCGGACTGGCCCGAAAGCCCGGGCCCGGTTCGCGGGCCGGGCCGTGCCGGGCCGGGACATGATATGTTTTGCCGGGTCTTGGCCGGGTCCGGGCCTGAAGTTGTGGGCCCGGACTGGGCTCAGGCTTAAAGCTGCGGACCCGAGTCGAGGTTGGGTCCGTAAAGAAACGGCTGGTGTCCGACTATTCATTTACTTTTTCAGAGTGAAGTACACAACTGCGGCATTGGAGCAGCGACACGGAGGAGCTGTGGGTTATAGTACGCGCTGAGATATGAAACTAAGCTTTACTCATTGACTTATTTCTTTCCTTATTTCCACGCCGCGGTGGCTTAGTGGTCAAGGCGCTTGATTACTGAGCCGGGGAAACAGGGTTTGCACCTAGCCTCGGCGGCCGCATTTCTATTTAGGCGGCAAGCATGACAGACATGTACAGTCTTTGTCAAAAGTAACCAGGCTGCACGATTTGCCTCTCAGTTGTATAGTAAAGCTCTTATGCCAGCCCTCAAACTCTAAATATCTGTACGGTAAGGAGAACCCCTGCCCTCACCTTCAAAGAAGTTTTCGATCTTTAGAAAAGACGGGAGGGGTCTACTATACGAATGAGAAGCAAACCATCCAGCCTGGTTACTTTTGACAAAGACAGTACATTGCAGTATCCTTGCTCGTTAAAGAAACCCAGGTGGTCGAAATGATCCGGAGCCCTCTGCTTCGATGTCTCTCACTGCCTGACTCCCCTTGGGCCCTTAAGCCCCAAAAACATAGCTTTTATTGTATAGCTATATTTTTCTCATGTGAGAAAATTCACAAACTCAAGCGCGTTTTGTTTTCTTTTTGATCAGCCGACCGGAACGTCTCGTAGATGAAATAGCCACAAAAGCTCGCGAGACTTTCTAAATCTCATCTCATAAGCACATCTATCCCTCCTAGCTTCTTCAGCCTGGTTGTCATGACAAGTGTTTCTACCTGTAAGTTATCACGTGGTTCGCGCGTTATCTTCTGCTCATCCAGTGCGAGTAAAATTCAACCGGTTTTAATTGGCCATTGATCGTTCGTCATCCCAAAACATACCTATACTCTATCAAAATTGCATTCGGGAAGAACATATGAGTTTAGGACGCTTATAGTCTTCAAAACGCACACTATGAAACACTCAAGCCTTTTAGCTTTTCGTTTCTGCTGAAAGGCGACCAGTTCGTACATGAGTTCAACCTGTGAGATCGCGTTCACTAAAAAAATGTTATCCCACTGCTTGCTAGGCAGCTTTAATGTTTATACTTCCGGGCGGAAAAATATAACAGATTAAAATCATGGGGGAATGCAAAGTAGTCTATTACGCGCGTATGCAGCCATTGTTATTTGGCTCTCGGAAATTCCTTCTTTATCTTTGCGCACCTACACGAGATCACTGTTCAAAACACGGGCCTGGCGAGCACTACTCTTAATTACTTCCTTCTGGGTTAAAAAAAAAACAACTTTCTGCAAGTCAAACTGTGTTTTCAGAACCTTTGTCCGCCAGTTTATTTTCGGTCTAGTAGCCGTCTACTTTCTCAGAGTGAGCAGTATATCTCAAGCGGTACTGTGAAATGGACCGGGCCGGGCCTGGGCTGGGCTTCACCCCTGGATTCACGGGCCTGGCCGGGCCCGCTAGAGCGGTAATTTAGCGGGCCTGGGCAGGGCCCGGGCTTAAAGCCGCTGGCCTGGGCCGGGCTCGGGCTTCAGGTCCCGGGCCCGGGCCGGGCTTGGGCCTCAGATTGAGGCCCGTGCAGTGCTCTAGTTGCTATTACGCTTCACATGGCAGAGGGATAAGTGAAACCCTCTGCGACCTTACATGCTCGATTACAAACTCTTGATTTCCTGGCGGAAAATTCTTGGCTATTCCTGATGATATACAGTATGATATACAGTAGCTTTAATATATGTGATATGATGTTTTTTTTTTCTTACTACTGCGGAAGGATTATATGGATCATGCGAAGGAAAACCTGTCACCCGAAGTTGTCCGTAAAATGTGTTCACAGGATGTTGTACCTCTCACGTGACCTAAGCCGGAAAAGAAAATTCCCCGGCATTGTGGTTCTAACTCAGGTCCTCGGCGTGTCAGGCGGCCTTACGACGCGCATATCACGGAGGGTATTTTCTTTCTTTATTTCGTGGAATCCATCCCACTGAGCTACACAACTCTTTGTGTACACAGGTACTGTTCTGAAATGCAGAACGTTCTTCTGCATTGCAGAATGTTCTACAATGTTCTGCAAACCTGGCATATGCCAAGAAGAGTAAATGGTTCAAGCGTGTTCGAGGGGAACGAAGTGAGCCCGTGTTGGTGGGTATGATGGAAAAGTGTTTTGGGTATGTGCACTAATCTTAGACAACAATGACTTGCAAAAATAAGTTGCTGATGTGATCAGGGGTCGCGTGATAAGTGTCACGTGACAGAAGTGATGTTTTTGACTGCTACAGTTCCGAGTGCGTTCATTGTGTGAGGGCCTTCATCACTCGAGTAACGCGAATTTTGAATAAGGTGATTTGGGGCCTTGGTGTTTCCTTACCCATCGCCACTGCGGTGAATATGACGGTATTTCGTGGGTGCTCTTTAAATTTTTCTAGCCCAACTATTACGACGCTCACATTGAAAACAAGACATGGAATAGAAGGGAAATAATCGCAACTGTTTATAAAATGGGGTTCGTTAACGCTTTTTTCTCCCAATTTTATTTACGAAATCAAGGTTTTTAAATCAGGCATCGGTACGTTATTTTCTTTTTCAAAGCAGTCGCTGACTCAGGCGAAAGCGGCCCTTCGAAACCAACGAAGGTTGCGCCATGGATGTGTCGGGCTACTTCCTCATGATTTCTTCTCCCTCTCAACTAAATTATATTAATGAGGCAGCATTCCCTGGGCCACTGCTACCTCGATCGCCGACAAAATAAACAGTGGGTGGAGCTTAATCACGAGATCTGGGGTGGTATTCTCCCGGTGTCGCCTTTTGCGACATGTCGCATTACGGCGGGGCCTCAAAAAGTGCGTACAGTTGCTCGAAGAAACAAAAACGGCGCCGGCACTTTCGTCGGCGATGCTTTCATTCACTCCGAGAAGCGACAATTTACCACTGCTGATTTACTAGCAGCAGTAGTTTCGTATCTTTGATTGGTAGTTCTTAATTATAGCACAGATGATTATTTTTTATTTCAAGCAGCATAACGTATGCATACTACAGTCAATGATTACTTACTATGCCATCTCGTCGCTGCGTGCAACGTCTCCTTCGTCGTCTGTTTACGACGGCGCAAAGTAAGTTCGCATGGCAAGCGGCAGCCCGGCGCAGCTGACGGTAATTTGGCCGCGCCGCAAGAATCCCTGCTTCACTGCTGCTCGCTCCGATGGAGTGCGAAGAAAGGAGACCCAGTGTTGTCGTGTGTCGACTCGCGCGATAGCCGCGGCGACATCGAAAAGGTTCGTCGGTCAAAGCAAACGGGTCGCGGTGTCCGCGAACACGGCACTTTTCTTCGCGGCTCAAAAACCAGACAAGGAGAAAGACACTCAAAAGAAAAAATGGGGCGTTCTTACCACTAGTCTTCCTGCCATGGTCTCTACAACGAGTTTTTAATGTTCTTTTAGCGACTCTACCGCAGTAAATCGTGGTTGAACCAGTTCCGTCTCTATTGTATAGGACACGAATCATCACATTCTTGGATAATCGAGTACCTTCCATTGGATTCGCATAAGAAGTTGTGCAAATCCCATTAATTAATCCGCAATAATCTACCAACTAATGCCCAATTATTCACTCAGCCATTTTCCGGGGCGGCCTGCTTTGAAAGTTATGGGAACTTTCGGAGTTTTCGGGCGTTTAGCTGCTTTAAAATTTTGGGGGTCATAAGATTCGCGAATTTCGTAGTGCGTATGACAGGCTGTTATGACGGGAAACCCGCCCGGATTCCAAATCTGCAGGCCGCAAACTTTCTGCTGCGAACGCCCCTTTGACAAGCCCTGGTGCTGCGCCGCAAGGCAACACGCCCTAACGCTCCCTTGACAAGCCACGATGCTGCGCCGTAAGTCAGCAGGGTCTTAAGGAGAAGCATCGACGAGCAGCGTGCCTGGACACGTCGCTGGGTGCCAGACTACGAGGCGCCGGTTTCCCTTTCCTCACGGCGTCACCGCGCGCGGCAAAATTTGAAGCGGATGGCCGGCGCGGTCGCTGGTTGGTCCTTTCGGACTGCCGTCGAGTGCTGCCTTTGGATTGGCCAGTTCTGAGGGGCCGCCGTTCCTCAGGCTATATAAGCCCCACCGCTGCCGCTTGGGCAGCAGCTACAACTACCGGAGTGACGGAGTGACCGAGTGACCGACCCACCGTGAGTCGAGTGCTGCTCACGAGTGGAGTCGGATGGTGTGACGTGCTGGTGTCTCGCTGATCGTCGCTGTGCGAGAACGGTCGCGTTGTATAGCTCTCGGCCCCCGCGTGCCGATGTTGAACTATATTATGCCCTGTACATAATGTATAAAGCATTTTCTTAGTCTCACCGACGCCTGACTCGGAGTCTTCGCTACCGCTAAGAGAGCTGGCAACGCTCAGTCACGAAACGGGTGGCGAGCTCAACGGGACCACCTCTATGGCACATTGGTGGCAGCGGTGGGATGCCCCAAAGTCACAACAAGGCCGACTGTTGGTCACGTGGTGTTGATGATGCCATGACTCTCTGAATCGCATTTATAGATGGGGAGGGGCAGCCTCTACCCCTACTCGCACAGTTGTGCAGAGGTTAAGTGATACGGCGCTCCCGCGGCGTGTGGCTGATTCAAACACAGCCATCGATGGGGCTTGTGAGATTCAAATTTGCCTCCCCCAGTAAGGCGCACGCCAGGCTTTTTTTTTATTCATGATCCAAACCGTAGATTGCCAGCTGCCATGCTGGGTAGGCTCTGATAAAGTCACAACATAACGTGACACCTCTTGAATAATCAGGGAAATTTTTTTGTGATGCGACAACCTGAACACTGACGCATTGCTGATTGTTCTGCGGAAGTGAGATGTACTAATGCGAAAATTCAACAGCAGTTTTCTTCCTTAAAGGCAAATGACTAAGCATGGAGGTGGACACTGCAGAAGTGTGAAATTTTCCCGCATTCATAGCGGGATAAATGATCGGCACTAGGCGCGGTACGGATATGCTTAATCATCAAAAAAGAAGTAATGTGTGATTAAAGTGTTGGACAATTAGGAGCTATAAAAATGCATTGAAACAAAAAAAGCAGGCAGGAAGAAACATTTGAGTTAGCTTTCACTAATGAGGCTAATTATTGGAGAACACTAAGGAGCCTTGGCTTACACATATTTTGGTAATATAGGTAGGACGGCAAGTGTCTGTGGCTGGCATTAAAACTTCTACACTTTCCTTACATATGTGGGGATTCTTAATACCCTATGAACATCCAGATCTCTGTTATGAGAGCACCCCTGTAAAAATAGAAAAAAATTTATAGGTGCTTAACGTAGTTAAACCGAGTAGACCTGCGAAAGCAGGCGTTCAATCTTCAATCGGAGGGGGCACTTAAACTCCGCCTCAAGGGTGTGGCATGATATCTATACTGGGTTCATGCCTATGTATGCTGAATTGGTAATTCCTACTTAAGATTCAGAGACGGCGTCGAGTCCTCATATACCGCTACCAGCGCAGTGGCACAGCGGTTAAGCGATGCGCCGGTGCACTCGCACGGGGCTCTTTCTATTCCAGCCAACTGTCGAGAGTTTGCGGCCCATGTTGCTGTTCCCGAGCAGCCTCTCGCGCAGATGGGACGACGCTCGTCCGAAATTACCCGAGCTTACTCGAGTTACTACCGGAGCTTACCCGAGTAACTCGTGTAAGCTCGGGCAGTAACTCGGGCTGCTAGGCAACGGCACAAGATCGTACGTGCCCTTTTTGCCAATATGTTTGTGGTTAAGCGTTTGGTTTTTCTCGTGCCAACTCCCCGGCCGACACTACGCCGTCATGAGCTGTGAAACCCAGCGCCTGCTGGAGGGTGGTGCCCTCTGGGTGTGTAGGCGACAGGCGGCAGCGGAGCGGCGCCAACTGTTTAAGCGCAGCTGATATGGTCGCTAGGCAACAGCGACTCAAGGTCGTTTGGTAGCCGCACTGCCACGAATACACGCGATGAGCCGAGCTGGGCTAAAGTAGTGTTGCTTTCGCAAAAAAAAACCGCATGAAAAAAGTACTATGCTCATATCACATGCGTGCACGTGCTGGACCAGGGCGAATTGAAGTGCGAACGCACAAAATAACATGGTCCCAACAAAGAATCGCATGGAGTGTCGGAGTTATTCGGGTAAGCTCGGGTTAGTTCAGAGAAGTGTTTCGCCAGCTGTTGCCTATGGGCGGGTGATATTGAGGGAGACCTTGGCCTCACCTTTCGTTGCCGTGACTAGATTTCTAACCCGAGGCGGAAACAGATCAGCTTCGCTGTCCGCTGCACAAGAGCACAATGCTGTCGCCTGAGCCCATCACCCCTCATGTTAAACAGTAGCGCACTCTCGCACTGAGCATTGCACATCGTCGTCGTCACCGACTTTTATCTGCGACGCGAACCGATCAGATAAACTTATCTTCAATCAGAGCTTAAGCTGAGTATAATACTGTCGCCAGACCTGCCGACGACCCAGCAAAGCACAACGATGGCTAAGCGTATGCTTTCGCACGGGTACTCGGTTTAGCTATGTTAGAGCCGTACCCCTTTTTTCTTCCATTTCGGAGTTTAAGTTCCGGTGGAAGGTGTGTAGGCTTCCTTTCTAACCGTACGGCTACGCTTGGATGGACGAACGTCAGTGAGTAATCTCTCCCTTATTACCAATCTTCTCTACCTCGGAGAATTAGAGTAAAATCAGACCAATAATTGCTCCCTGATTAAAATTCGACAGTCTTCGAATCCTTAAACGTAGCGGGTTTTATATACTTTATTTCAGTGTTTATTTATTCATCTCTTCTCTTGAACACTTTCAACAACCTTTCACACGCGCTATACTGCGTGCTGTAAATCGCCAGGTTGCAGCATATTTCCTGTCCAGTACCAAGAGCATTCTGCCGACATGAGAGGCCCTTAGATGCTTAGAATATCTCTGCCACAATTTAAGGTGTCAAAAAACATGATTAATTCTAGAGACCCTAAATGCGTACAGTAGGTTGCTCTAGATAGGAGATCAGGAGAAAGTGATGAATGCATGCCGCAAACAAAGATAAGATGTTTACTGGGTAGTTAGCTCTGCAGTCTTCGATAATTCTTCTTTTTTTTTCACTCCCAGGGGAAGCTCACAAGGACGTGGCCACCCCTCAAGGGATTTTCTTCTGCTACAGTTGCTTCGAGGATTTTTCCGATATGGAAAACTTCAAACTGCACTTGAAAATGGTACATGCTCCTAAAAAGTGAGTGAGGCATTTCCTCTTACAGTAATGTTCAACCATTTCACGTGAAAATACAATTTCTGGCTTTTACTACAGACCCTTAGAATAAATACGTACGCTACATAAAAATGGGATGTTCCTTGTCGCTCAAATTAATCCTTTCTTTCTGACCTAAGGCCACATTATCATCCCAAACATCTCAGCCTCGGCTATTCCAACGAGCTCACCGCCTCCAGCAACGCCCAGGCTCCTTTGGAAGATGCTCCTCAAGCTTAAACGGCCGAAGGTTACATTTCCTTCACAATCATGCCTTCCATATACCTGATTCCAACTAGGATATAATTAACTCGCGTTTGCTCCCCGCCCCCGTTTTGTCTCTTCCCGTCTCTTGACGTTACTCATGATTTCTGTTTCCATAGCTCGCTGCGCTGTACCCAATTTAAATGCAAGCCTTTTCTTTAGCCTGTAGGTTTGCATGTTTCTACGCGCGCGTGGCAAATGGGGCTGAACGATTTTCTGTGCTTGACTGCAGCGCGCGCAAAATAACGTAGCAAGGTCCGAAGCGGCCTGAACAAAAGAATAAAACAATGCCTAAAACAGATATGCCCAAAACAAAGTCCTCGTTGATCATTCGCTTGCTAAGGTCCAGTGAAACCGCGCACGGCTCAACCTAGTACAGGTAATGAAGATGACGAATTGATTTGAAAGCTGCAGTTCGCGTAGCGTGGGCTGCTCAAATCTTCCTGCCGAAAGTTCGGAGAAATTAATTTCAAAAAGAACAGTCTTAAGAATGTAAAGTGATGATTCAAACAACCGACGAGCACAGGAAAACCATCGTGGGAATGAATAAGTGATTACCGTCGCGTGGATTAACACATTCATTAAGGTAGGTGATTGCGGCAGAATTAACTTTTCGTACCCAGAAAGCTGTACAACACGCGTTATAGCAACCCTAATGAGAAGGTTTAAGACTGTGTTTACGATTGCAGATTGAAACCCTTCTTAACGTGCTATATGGTCAAATTCCTATACCAACATTAACATGAAAATCAAAGTGTCATATAGGAAAAACTACTGGAATGAAAATGGGAAGAATCCTGTCGACTAACTAGCATGCGGCCTGAACGATTGAAGAATATATTCATCAGGAAGCTACCATTTCAGAGGTTTTGGAATAAGATGTACTTAAAAACCTGCAGATAAAATACTTCCGCGAGTTTTTCATACGAACCTTAATGAACGCAAAAAAAGCGAACCAAGAAAAACCATTGCAGTATACATTTTTTTTCTGCAACCAGAATTAGGCCAATGCCGGCGATCTCATGCTGTCTGCGCCGCTCATTTGATATGCTGTACTCGCGTTCATAACATGTGCAAAATGTTCTGTGAAACCACGTGAGTAATAAATGTCTTGAAAAAAGACATTAAAACTACAGAAACAATGCAATGAAAGAAACTCCGATGAATAAATGTTCTATGCATTGATTCGTTCATTTTCATTCACTTATATTACACATATTGCACGCGAGTTAGTTCCTTCACGAGGAAAAGCTAGCGGATACTATGGACTGCTATTTTTTTTTTCTAGACAGAAAGAAAATCTTGTGAACTAGGATAAACAGCAGCATATTGTTATTCTTCTCTAGCGAAGAAATTCAATGTTGGTCGCCTACGCTGAACGTTGTCAAATTATTTTGCTTTGCTGAAAAGGAAATCGCTCAGTTGAATTAACGGTGTGTAAGAGTGTAATTCTCAGGTGGGCGGAGAAGTTCCTTATATATTGCAAAAGATTCTTAAGCGAGTAAAATGTAATATGTGCTGTATATTATTTTCAATGTGTAACAACTACTCCTTAAAAAAATTTGAAACCACATCAGTGAAGTTGTGAGTTTAGTCTACCCTTGTTTGATTTTCAGAATGGAAGCTGGAATATTTTTGTTCCTTTTCTTTTGCATTGAAAAAGCGCAATCAAGTGGCACAGAAAGCTCGCGGAGAGAATTTACCGGACTACTTGACCCGGCACTGCTTGATCCGGCAAAGGATTCAGTTACAAAGATCATCTAATTAATTGACATCGTCGGTAGCATGCTTTGACGCAGCCTTTGTGGCCATGGCTTCAATATTTCTTCTGTCGGTGCCCATGATGCGAAATACTCGCACTGGCAGGTGCAAGAATGCTTGCTAGCCCGATGAACAGCACTGATTAAAGCGGCCTGCAAAGGCGCCATAGAGGTCACACGGTACTATTACTCCTTGTGTAGGTTGTGGGGCTAGAACAGGCTAATGCTGACAATTTGGTTTGCAGTAAATACCTGCCAGTTTGCGAGTCTCAGAGGTCTCAACGGGCCTTCGTTCCAGCAAGAAAGGTCATGAATCAACTAAAAAAAAGTGTACACCCTAAACAAGCTTTGTCAGAGTTCTTAAAACAACTAAGCACTTTAGTCAAGGTGTAAGGTGTCCGATGTCAAGGTGTCAAGGTGACCGATGTATGAGACAGGAATGCCCGTCACTATTGGGCAGGTTTATGAGCACAGATTATGGGACCAGTCGGTGACGCATACACGTAGAACCAAGAAAATAGCCCCAAAACAGCTTGAAGAGAGAGAGGGAGGAGGTCGATTATTTACAAATCTATATATTTCGCATTCGATCCATGCATAATGATAGTCCAACATAGCGGCGAGTGTCTGGTGCGGCAGTGTGAGGCGCTCATGATTGGCCGCTGTGCCTTTTCTCATGGGAAACCTTGTGATGGCGATGGTGCAGTTATCGTCGGCGAGGAACAGATCAGCTGGCTCGCTAACACAAGAAACTGTCTCGAAAAGGTCTGACGGCAAACGTCAGTCTCTGCCTGAACTTGGTTTCAGTAATCTGCATTGCCGGGATTGTGAAGTGCTGGCCAGCACACGGCCATGAAACATCATCATCATCATTATCAGCCTGACCACGCCCACTGCAGGGCAAAGGCCTCTCCCATGTCTCTCCAATTAACCCTGTCCTTCGACAGTTGTGGCCACTATATTCCCGCAAACTTCTTAATATCATCCGCCCACCTACATTTCTTGGAGTCCACTCCGTTAACCTTAAAGATCGCCGGTTATCTTGGAACATTTTATGCATAACGAAAGACAATAAACGTTGGCTAGGTAGTATTTTGTGCATGCAATATGACAGCTGCTCCTGCCACTAGAAGCACTTCGAACGCATCAATTATCAATTAGTATTATTTTTCGTGACATCTGCTTTCTTCAGCTTCTTAGCATGCTCAGTTCTGTGGTTTCAACCTGCGTGCTCAGCCTTAGTATGAGGGCATCGCGCATTCGTGCAGATAAAGGGTTCTGTTTACTCATGTTATCGTGTTTTTTTCTGTGAAATTTTCTTGCAGGTAAAGATGTCATCTACTTTTGTAAGATGCTCCAAAAGCTAGCGTCGCAAGGAGGATGCTCTTCGAATCCCACCCAACAAGCCCCGATTATAACGATGCGAACATTGACTGGCAGTCTCTGACTGTTCTTCGCGGACACATTCTACGTTCTGCGGATAAAGGCTTCAACGTTGCGCAGCCTGAGGATTTCCGAGCGGTAGGAAAAGCTGTAGTCTGAACCAAGAAATGTTTGACCGACGGACCGAATACATGGCCCAAAATGTTCATTACATGTCGTTCTTACAAAAAAGCCTTCGTTCACGATTTTAAACGTAGTTCCGCACCTTCGCATTGTTCTGAAATCGACATTCCATAGAGTCTGAGCCGCAAGCACTTCTTTGGCTTCTCTAGTGTGTGAGACCTCGCGAAGCTCGTTCGCGTCGTGCAGTGCCTTCACAAAAACAACACGAACACTAAAAAATATGAGGCAGACCTGTGTTTCTCTACTATATTCCTCACTACACTCAGACCTGTGTTTTTCTACTGTATTCCTCACTACACTACTCCTTCTGGCGTCTTGAACTTTCGGTGACGATTGTGACAAAGCCTTTCGGTATTTGCGAGCGTTTGTATAATACAAAATATACCCAATGAAATGCCGGATTTATCGTGACTACGCTGATGATATTCTCAGCTCAATTTTAGTGTATTTTACTACTGACAATTCCTCCGTAAACAGTTACATAATCATTCAACTATTCTCCTAAATGATCCGTATATCTCGTGATAGAGTCAAACGTTTTCATTATTGTTTTTACTAGTTTATGTTTCCTGATGCCGTATCGTGGTCTTGTTTCTGTTCGCCTTTGGAGGAACGTAATCTTGCTCATGCCAGCTGAACTGCTGGCTCTGATCGATTGTGCTGCTGATTTTGCTTTGTTCGGTACCAATCGCTGTGATATACGTTAGGTGTCAAGGTTGTTCTTAGTGATACGCAAGGAGTGTTGCCTACACTCCGTCCATTAAAATGTGCTGAAATGTGTCCCATGCATGTACATTACGTTGCGTTCATTGTTCATACAAAGAAGTACTAAGTTCGTCGGTTTGTGGTTGTGCCTGTCAAAATATTCCCATCTCACTGAAACAGGCAGATGAAATCGCCCTGCCGCGATTTGGGGTGCGTATTACCATTTTTATTTTTATTTCGAGAAACCCCTTAAGGCCCTCTTCAAGAGGGTATTACGTAGGGGGATGGCAAAAAAATTCTAACATGGAGATACAAGAAGGAACATCTCACATGAGGAACTGAAAAAAAACTAAACAAAACAAAAAGCCCAGTACCTGGATAGTCAAGAAGTATAAAAATTTGGCGGAAACACGCAAAACGAGCATAAGAAAAAAAATGCACGCAATAACTAAAACGAAAAACTACACATGGCTTTCATTTTTTAAAAGTTAATGAAATTATCTAGCATTCGTTTCAACTGCGGTTGTGGAAGGCAGCCGGTTCCAATCAATAATGCTTTTGGATAAGAACAATTTGGCAAAAGTTTGTGTTGCATGTGATGCGTTTGATGAGTTTGATCTTGAAAGGATGGTCACCTCGTGGAAACACTGCTCGGAGTGAGCGAAATAAATCGTCGTGGAGCAACAGATTATGATAAATTTTGTGGAAAAAAGTTAAGCCAGCGAGTTTGCGATGATGAGAAAGGTTGTCAAGCACAGCACGTGCTTTTAACGCCGTGACGCTAGTAAAACGAGAGTAGTCTGAAAAATGAAACGAGCAGTGCGGTTCTGCAGGGGTTTGCTGTCCCCTTTGATGCAGGCTTGATCTGGGTCCCAAATGGCTTAAGCTACTCAATTTTAGGTCTAATTAATGTAATATAAGCAAGTTTCAGCACGTGAGCCGGAGCATGTAGAAGGTTGCTTTTTAAGAGGCCAAAAGAACGGTTGGCCGCAGCTGCTAGAATGAAGTTAATATGATAGTTCCAGGTTAAGTCTGACTGAAGTTAAACTCGTAGGTGCTTGTAAGTGGAAGCTGTCTCTACTGTTACGTCATTAAGAAAGTATGTGGTTAGGATGCGTTAAGAATTGCTAGTAAAGGAGACGAGCTCTGTCTTAGAGGGATTTATGGTTATTGGCCACAACTGGCGCCAAGTGTTAATAGAATCCAGGTCAGTTTGTAAAGATTGTCGCTCAGAGCCATTTGTAATAGTTCGGTACGGAACAGAGTCGTCCGAAACAGTCTAATTTGAGAAAAATTCGATTTGACCAGTCATTAATAAATATTAAAAAGAGCAGGGGTGCAAGCACGCTCCCCTGGGGTAGCCTAGATGCTGCATGAGCGATTGTAGAGTTAGAAACATCAACACAACTGAACCGAACGTGAGATCAAAGAAGTCTTTAATCGATGCTAGTACTTGAAAGCGAATGTCAAGGTGCGATAGACTGAGAAGTATTCTGTAATGAGAAACCAGATGAAATGCCTTGCGAAAATCTAGAAACAAAGGATCGACTTGAATTCCGGCGTCTAAAAATGTAAATAACTCGTCGGCAAATTGTTTTGCGAAAACCGTGCTGATATGTAAACATGAAGCTATGACTTTCGAGATAATTACTGATCTGAGCGTGTATAACGTGTTCAATGAGCTTGGAGAACGTGCGAATCAATGAAATGGGTCTTTAACTTAGAATTTCAGAGCGGATGCCAAATCTGAAAATAGGTATTACCTTGGCTTGACGCCAGTGATGAGGAATGGAGCCGGTTGAAAAATGCAGAGAAAAAAGTGCACCTAAGACATCAAAATACTCTGAGATGTTGTTTATTACTTTGAAAAGTAACCGCCACAAGAACAGTAGCCGCCTCAATTGGTACAGAGTTCAGCTCTTGCTTAATCGTGAAAAGCACATCACCTCCTCTTCTGTTCCTTCTTACGCTAAAAAAACCTAAAACATGACACACTCGAAAGGACGTCATAGTCTGAGATATAATGGGTTAGCGATGTTTCATTTAATGCTATTAACGAGGTTCCGGGGGAGTCGATAAATGAGGACAGGGCTTTACTTTTCACTGAAATGCTTTTGATTTTAGTGCATAGGGTGCAAATGTTATTTAAATATTTCTGTCCCGGGAAGATTGGCGGTGAACAATCAGAGGCATCATGATGTTGTCAATTGGTAGAAGGCTCAGATAGGCGCATGGCGCGATTTCTCGCACAGTCCCAGAGATAAACATCGTCATTTACATGAAGTTTTTGACAATGCTCGTAGAACACCTTTATATTCATTCGCTTTCTTCTTTTGTTTCTGTGGTGCAAACTGTTTGATGAACGGAGTGAATGCACCATATTGCTTGCATTTCTCACTTCCATTCACTGCTTTTTTTCATGCATTCTACATTATATAAAACGTCGCTGCTGCCAAAATGGTTCACCGGCTTTGTCAAGCTGTCTTCACAACAACACGCCTGTCCAATAGTTTCGATAAAAAAAGAAAAACTCCAGATTGTCCAAACAGCCATCCGTTTCAGAAGGAAGTGCCCTGAGCAACAATAAACCGATACATATATATTGAGTTCTCTTATCAAGAAGCGGTAATAGCTCTCACGCAGTGAATGTATATTACATCTCCAATGACATATACTGTCTTATCGGATCTATGCACCGTTACTGCGAGCTCGTATCACATAATATATTCATCAGTAATGCAACGTCAACCTTAGATTTACGGCTGAAATGCACTGCATCTCTAACGTTATTCCGGCCGAGGCAAGGGGAGAAAGTATCTGCTAGTCTCAGACACGGCTTCCACATCATGAGACAAAGTCCTTTAGCAAAAATCGTTCAAGAAAAGCACAAAGCTCTTTCTGGCCAAACATTCTGGGGGACACATAAAGGGACACTGCATCACGTTTTGAGAATTTCGGAATATTTAATGATTCAGATCAATGATTCACTGTAGGTGAAGCATGATAATTTTTTGGGACAAGCGTTTAAAATAGCGACGTAATCTGCGAAGTATTTTGTGTTACTCCTCTGAGCGCCAGAGGAGTGTGGACAAGTTTAGTGTGACATCACAGAAGGTATGATTACAAATTACCGCTGCCCTCAGCCACATGGTGAAGCGTCTCGTTGGATGCTGCCAAATAACACTCTGCGGGCATTGCATTCTGTTGCGTTGTTTTTTATTTTCTTTTAATGTCTGCGATTATGCGTTGGAAATGTGCCAATACCTTCGATGAGGTCACCAGTACTTGGCTTTGATCGATGCAGAGAGGTTTGAAGGCCTTCGCACTTCAATAGGCGATTACGGCACCATTTCAAATATTAGCCCATAGGGAGTTCGCGCGTTTTGCCTGCAAGTTTCACACATGCGACCATTTTAAGCTTGCCGATTTCTAAAACCTATGCAGTTGCTCTTTAAGCTCCGCCTTAAGGGTGTGGCGGCATAGTGTTAGTCTCCTCAATGGTTTGGGCTCATCTCTGCATATCACTTCGCAGACACCGGGATTGTGCGACAAGACATACATGGCCTCAACAAAACCGAATACACATGCCGGGATCGCACACGGTTCCGTTTAAGGTCACGAAGCGACTCAGGCTATCAGGGAGGTCGTAGTGAAGGGCTCGGGAAATTTAGACCACCAGCGGTTCTTTAACGTGCACTGACATCGCAGAGTACACGGGCCTCTAGAATTTCGCCTCCATTAAAATGCGACCAGCGTGGCCGGTATCGAACCCGCGTATTTCGAGCCAACAGCCGAGCGCCATAACCACAGAGCCACCGCGGAGACTAGATAATTATCTTGAGACCTAATTACGCATAGATAAAACCTCTACGCTTCAATGACTTCATTCACCGTGGGAGCTGTATCACATTATGCAGTTCAGAAGTACTGGCGGGTACGAAAAAAGTCTATGAGCAATGAATTTTCCAGCGTACCTATGATCCAGACGCCCCACGACAACCCACGGGTGGCTGCTTTACATGATCCCGTGACCATCCTCTGCACGTGCCTTCGTCTTCTCCAATGGAGGCGCTCAAAAGCGGAAAATGACGGTGGGGGCTCCTGACAACTCCACGCATGCAACCTGGCTCTTCGAGCGCTGTGCAATCTTTGCCGTCATCGGATGGGACGCGTGGTTGTGAAGAAGCCTTAAACACTTCGAAGCGCCTCTCAGACACCCTACGTAACCGCGAGGCGGCAGCCTAGAGAGATGTAAATAAATCTGCAGTGGAAGTTAGCAAAAAGCGATTGGAGGATTGGTGGCTGAAAAGCAGAGAGGTGGCATAAGGTTAGAATTGTAGGAAACCGTAGGTAAAGATGATGGCGATTCTTAATGAGAATTGCGAACGCAGTAACCAAAAAAAAAAATAGAAAGAGAAAAGCTGAGCATGGTGGCAATTGCCATCACCCCGTTTAGAAGGGGGCGCTCCTATCCGTCCATCCATCCATCCACGGGTTCAGCATACGCAGCATACACTTGGGACTCTGCCGACAAACACGCGGCCTGAAAATACGCACAAATCTGCCCACACGTTTCACAGAATGGAGAAACATTTGCTTCCCATGGCATTTAGCGGAGGACGCTAAAACTGGAATATAGTCGGTTTTTGAATTTTGTAACTGCCGAACGCCAATGTTCCAAAAAAGTACATTTGCATAAATCTCACTGCCAGTCAACACACCCAGGTTTTGCTTGACCTATGATTAGAGGGGTTTAACGTACGAAAGCGACTCAGGCTGTGAGAGACGCCGTAGTTCCAGGAAATATATGAACTATAAAGTTTAAAATTTTTAGTGTTTTGTCAAAGTCGTCCTGTTTGACTCCAAAAGATGGCACTACAAGACCACTAAGCTTGGACGTACCAGCCGAACGGAACGATAAAATATGCTGCTGTACCCCTACTCCGATTGGCGAAGCGGACAATAAAAGCGGTCAGATTAAACAGTCTCATTTCGAAAACCTCGTGTTCTTCAGTTTTCACTACATCAAAATGAGACCGCCGCGTGCGGGATGTACTTGAAGTATGGAATGTATCCGTTTGCAAACCGAACAAAATAAACCCTACCACATGGGCACAAGGGGTACACCACAAGGCG
The DNA here is from genome assembly GCF_055824585.1 of Amblyomma mixtum. Classification (NCBI taxonomy): domain Eukaryota; kingdom Metazoa; phylum Arthropoda; class Arachnida; order Ixodida; family Ixodidae; genus Amblyomma; species Amblyomma mixtum. Next base: position 20,751,247 of record NC_143020.1, on the reverse strand, counting down.
CGAGAAATGTCGCCCGTCGTCTTTGCATAGTGTTTATTTATTTATTGATTTATTGTACCCTCAGGGCCAAAGGCATTACAGAGGGTAGTGGGTTAATTAGGATAAAGAACAATGAATATATACAGTGAAAACAGGTAGTACAAAATAAATTTTCTCCAGGTTAAAACAAACAACACTAACAAAGCGCAAAAAACAAAATCAATGTGCATAACACAGTGGAAACAGATATAACACATGATCAACTTCTTTCAGAATAAACAATGTTAGCTATTGCGTCGTGAAAGGTTTTATTATCTGTAATGGCTGCAATATCGGGGGGAAGGCGGTTCCATTCCACAGATGTGCGAGGAAGATATGACTGAAAAGAAGATTTGGTGTGGCATGTTGGGATGCCAACCTTGTGGCGGTGATCGATGCGACGTGAAATGTATTCTGGGCGTGATATTAAATAGCCGTGAAGCGTAACGTGATGATATAGCTTGTGAAATAGTGTTAGGCGACCAATTTTACGGCGAGATTGTAACGGTGGGAGTGACACGTTGGATTTCATGGCTGTGATGCTTGCCGTACGGTTGTAATTTGATAGAATGAAGCGAATGGAATTATTTTGGACTAGTTCCAAGGAATATACAAGGTTATCATGTGTAGGGTCCCATATTGATGCTGCGTATTCTAGTTTAGGACGTATAAGTGTTTTATAGAGTATAAGCTTAAGAGATGAGGGAGCGGCTGAGAAATTGCGACGTAAGTACCCTAACATGCGGTTAGCGTTATTAATAACGTAGTCAATATGAATAGACCATGTTAAATTTTGAGTGATATGAATACCTAGGTACTTGTACGTTTTTACCCAATCAAGAGGAATGCCGTTAAGATAATATGAAGGAAGAGCGTTAGGTGCACGGGAAAAACGCAAAGCTTTACATTTATTAATGTTTAATTCCATATTCCATGTAGTGCACCAGTCTGACACCAAATTGAGGTCTGACTGGAGAGTGTCAGTATCGTTAACGTTATTTGTTTCCCGAAATATTACACAATCGTCAGCAAAAAGGTGAATGTTGTAAGATATGGCAGAAGGAAGGTCATTAATATAGATTAAGAATAGGAGTGGTCCAAGGACCGATCCCTGTGGAACACCAGATAGCACGTTAGCAATCGGTGAATTAGTGTTATTAGCATGCACAAATTGCCAACGGTTAAGAAGGAAAGATTTAATCTAGTCGAAGACGTTAGGATTGAGATTAAGATGGCTCAATTTATGTAGCAGCAATTTATGACATACTTTATCAAAGGCTTTGGAAAAATCCAAGAAAATGCAGTCAGCACAAGATGAGTTGTCAAGTATGCGGTATAGGTTATCAGTAAAGGCAAGTAATTGAGTTTCACACGAGTATGTTTGACGAAAACCATGTTGCGCAGGTGTGAAAAATGAATTCTCATCGAGAAAGGTAACGACATGATTGAAAATGATATGTTCTAGTAATTTGCAGCATGTGCTAGTGAGCGAAATGGGACGAAAGTTTTGAGGGGAGTGCTTACCACCGGACTTGTGAAGTGGAACCACCTTCCCAATTTTCCAGTCGTTAGGAAGGCTTGCTGTGTCGAGTGACTGTTGAAAAAGTTTGGTTAGTGTAGCTGAACTATAAGCACAAGTATTTTTTAGAAATTTAGCGCTAATCGCATGAGAACCAGATGAAGAAGCATTTTTCAAATATTCAATTAATTTGGCTATGCCAGGTGGATCGATAGCTATAGGTGACATTGTCCGGAACCTGTGGTGCTCTATGTGAGGCAGATTAACGCTCTAAATGGAGGAAAAGCTTTCAACGAATATGTTTTTCAGCGCGGAAGCACAAATATCACTGGGGATAAGGTTACCGGAGGCATCTTGTAGCCTAATTAATGGGTTGTTCTCAGGGTGTATAACGCGCCAGAATTTCTTAACACTCGTTTTCAAAATAGTTGGTAATGTGGCAGACAAAAAGGTATTCTCTGTTCGTTTAATCGCGTTGACGTAAGCATCACCGTACCTCCCCGACCTCCACGAACCTCCCCGTTTAATTGGCGAACGTCAGACAGGTACAGCATGCCCCCGACGACATCACCATCTGGGCAACGAAGGGATATCTGGGCAATATGGAGGAAAGCCTACAGGCAGCGGCTAGTGTGGTGGACGCATACGCTACACGCTGTGGCCTACAGTGTGAACTCACCAAATCGGAGGTGGTCCTCATCCGGACACCACCAAAAGAGAGCACAAAAATTTTCTAAGCCCTGTCTGCCGCACCTCGCAAAGCGGTAGAGGAGATACGAATTCTAGAATTATGCATCCAACAACAACTACGGGTGGACACAACACTGGACATACTCTGCGAGACTGGCGACCATTTTGGCATGTGCTGGCCCCCGTCTCCAACAAGAAGAGGTCTTACGGAGCAAAGATGCCTTATGACTGGCACATCCTTTCGTCATCAGTCGAATACTTCACTGGGCGCCCTACCTTCACTTGCGCAAACATGAAAACGACAAAATACACGTCGCCATACGAAAACTTATGAAGAGAACACTTCAATTTCCTATGACTACCTCGAACACTCGACTTACGGCACTTACCAGGAACCGAAGGAAGCTCATCTCACAAATCAGTACACACAATTAGCCCAAACACGCTCTGGTCAGGCCCTGCCTGACAGGCTACGTATACAACACGATCTAAATACGCAGGACCGAGCGTGGGTACCTGCACTATGGCCCAGTGCCACATTAGTACACCCTCTGCCCACTAAAATGGATAGAGAAAAACATTAAGGCCGAAGAGCGGTGGGGACGCGTGCCCTCAGGTGCAGTTATGGCGGAAAAGACGGCGTGGCGTGTAGTACGTGAACATTCCTGGCCCAAAACGCAGGCGGTTGTGAACGGCTGCAGTAGTTCACCAACGCCGACAGCTGGACGGCCTCACCTTCAAAGCTCCTGGCACAACACAAGCGGAGGAAGTGACCATTGCCCTGGTTGCTTCCAACCCTTATTCCTAACTTATCATTACGAACTCTCGAGAGGCGTGCCGTAACTACGAGGCCAGCTTGGTCGCGCCTCTCGCAGAAAGAATATTGCGCTGGAACGTGAGGAAATCTGATCCTCCAGCAAAATATGGACTGCTTGTCTCCAGGGTATAAGAGGAAAAGAGGCCGCGGATGCAACTGCCCGAGCACTCGTCTCCAGGGTACAGACTGCAAACTGCATGGATTAGAATGAGGCCCAAATCCTCCCCATATTCAGGGAAATTCTAGATTACTATGGATCTAGTTATCGCCGATGCACTACACCCTTTAAACGGTCCGGGAAGGCTAACGAACGCATGCGTTTGAGTGTTTTCACAAACATGATGTCATGCTCGGCTATTATGAAGCACTTTGACCCTATGGTCAACGGCAGATGCCAGCACTGTAACGAGGCGGCACGAACTTACCGCATGATACGGGCCTGCCAATAAGAATCTACTTTAATCTCTAACCACAACCCAACGTCATAGACAAAAGACACGGTTTCGAAACCTACCGCGGCGGTCGAATTTCGATGGGGGCTAAATTCTAGGCGCACGTGTACTTTGGGATGTCAATGCACGTTAACGAACTTCAGGTGGTCGAAATTTCCTGAGCCCTTCACTACAGCATCTCTCATATCATGAGTTGCTTTGGGACGTTAAACTCCAATAAACCCAACGTGATAGGAGGGGGAGGGGGTCCTGCTCGGCTGCTCATATCTTCAAGCCCAAAGGTCCTTGGTCCAGGCAGCCAGGGCGGCTGCTTCGACCAATGGTGTCTCAGAATAGGGACGCCACCTAGTATGTGGGTCCACGCTGTCTTTATTGTGCAATAAAAGCATTTCACCACCACCGCCACCGACGGGGATCGAACCCGCGTCTTACGGGCCAGCACCCGAGCACAATAACTACTGAGCCACAGAGGCGTGGGGTTCTTTCATATGTGCTGACATGCGACAGCACGTGGGCGTTTTTTGGGGGGGCCGTTGCGGCCTTGTGTCGAACCCGCGGCATTAGGATGAGGAGTCTAACTCGCGCTGCGAATGCTTCCTCAGGCTGCTGTTGAGTGGGCAAGTGCCATGAAGCATCAAAAAACAAAAAACAAGATCTTCTGCGCCCTGCTACCACTAAAACAAAAGAGGAATGACTGCGCACAAAGCAATGAAACGCCGATTTTTGGACGAAATCTCATTTCAGCTTTCAAACACCGACTATAGGTATATATACACTATATATACACTATATAATAAAATAGTAATTGCTCATTGGCATCCACGCAAGCGCAGCCACACGGCTACAAAGGAAAGGTACACAGCTTTCTCAGAAACTTCGCAGTTAAAGAAATATTCGTCCTGGTCCGGGGTTCGAAGCCGGGAGCACCGCTTCACAGAAGCGGTCCCTCTAACAACTGAGCTAACCGGGACGGGAGGCTTACGGTAGGGCGCGAGCGAATTGATCAATAGCTCGAATTGATCAATACACTATCTGTATTTAATGGTAATCAACCTTTCGTATCACTAGACTCTTAGTCCCTGTGTCTTTCGTTCGAGGCATTTTGACATATTGACAAAATAGACAACACAGTGAAGCATAAAACAGGCGTAGATTTGAGGCTTATATTTATTACACTTCAGGAATGTGTATGCACACTTTCTTGCGCTCCTGGTGCCGCGTATCAGCTGCTTTATCGTCACAAGATGATGGTTGAAAGCAAACTGATAACAACACTTCTTCTAGAAGGAAAAATTTGCAGCAGGCTGAATATGAAGAATGAGCATAAAAGTACCACTTATGAAATTCAGCCCCGCCTCAAAATGAATGAAGGCTAAAATATAACGTTCGAGCTAAAACAGACAGAAACCAAAAATTATAGACGTCTACACCCGGCAATTCAACTCCAAGGATGGTCCCAAACAAGGCACTCATTAATTCTAAAATCAATAATGCGACTAAAAGAAGCAAAGGAAGATTGAGTAAACACATGCGGGCTCAGAACAAGAAATGAGGTGCTATGGAACTGCCATGACACGGTAAAGTGTGAACAATGAGTAATATAACCTATAAACGTGTCAGAGGGCCGAAAACATACTCAGGGTTGGGTGACATGCTCATTTAGTTCACAAAACCCACACCAGATAAAACGTGGAGGAGAAGGCAAATAGCAAAAAACTTTTCGTCTAGGTTCCGAGGAATGTCACTTTTGTTGTTTCTCCTGAGTCGCGGCCTTGTTACGAGTAGCGCCATTGGTGATAGGTAGGAAGCATCCGCTAAGCCGCTGTCGTCATTCTCGAAGAGAGGTTAAGGAGCGTACACTAGCTTGGGCAACTTTGCTAAAAAGGGTTGCATGTGAACGAAGCGTATGGCCAGTGAACCGTCTTGTCGTCCGTGAGCGGTACATGTGTTTTATAGCATCAGAGAATTGCAAATGTCATGAAGCCAAATGTCATAAGCCTGTATAGTGGTCTTATCCAATTATTAACCTTTGCTGCACGCAGATACCACATGATGTTTTTTACTGTTTATTTGCAACTTACCCCACAGATGTAACCACCTCTGCCCTGTACAGGGGGGCACATTCCCCGTCAAGCCTTTTTTTGTGTTTTTGTATGTGCCCACCCAACATCACGATGTTAAAATAAAGGTTGATTTGATTTTAAAGTTGGTCAGTGTCTGGTGAGGGGGCCATGTTATTATTTGCTTACACCATTTCCAGATTAATACATAGAAATATACGTCAGTCATCCTACAAGGACTAGTTCTGGTTTGCCAGTTTGAATGGTGGTGAAAAACCATGATGTAGCCTACATTTCCTTTAGGGGCCAATAGTGCGGACATACCTGGATGTATAGCCTAAATATTCTACACGAGTACCAGTGGCTATGGGGGAGAGGCAAGTGCTGATGACAGGCATAAAATATTTCTGGCGTGGCAGCGGAACTGTAGGGCATCTGGCGCATTAGGGGTCAACGATGGGCATCCTCTGGCCGTCGTAAGACTTGCAGTGTTACGACGGCCGCTGATTTGCAGAGTCACAAATCAGCGGAGGGTTACATGAAGCACAACATCGCGCTTTGCGGCGTGAACATTGACTCCGTCCAGGAATATACCTACTACCAGTCTGTCAAATCATTATAGGAGGCAGCGCAAAGGAAACCAGAACGAAATCGAAGACACATATACCACAGGACGAGCGCTGACGAAGGTGCCTTCGAACTGAAGCAGTCTCTGGCAGTAAAAACAGTGCTGTGAGATGGAAAGCTGCAGATACGTAGAACAGCACTGCTGCTCGTAGGTATCTTACGACCTTGGGCTCGAAATCGGAGGCTGACGTCTTTGAACAGCATGGTTTACAAGAAGCTCGGAGTGCTTGAATTGTTGCATTGTCGTGTCGTTGGGGTAAAATTTGACTTTTTTAGTTATTCAATACTGCCGGCCAAACTTTTGACAGTCAACGCCGGAGTGGGCTTAAGGCATATACAATAATTGGTCCACGACATGTTCGCCTTTTGTTTGACTTTCCTCGCACTTCGTGAAGCGCCTACTGCAATCAGAAATGGAACAAAATGGTAAATATGACGTGTTTGAGGGAGTACCAATGAAACAGCGCCCAGTACCTTATTAGCATGCAGGCTGCATTGGTTCTGAAAGGCTAATTCTCACGTAGATGCTTGCCCGGTAGAGAAACATTTTACTTGTACTATGCGAGCAGGTGTCGAAATACGAGAGAACGTAATGCTAGTAGATTAGTGCGTCAGGAATCTCTCCAAATCGCCGTTCGAAAAAGGTTACCATCACGAACTGCAGGAAACCAATTAACAATTGACCACTAGGTTCCGTAGTGGTTACGCTGTGGAGGCTGACTGCTCCCAGCGCAAACAGCAGCAAGCCGGCACGTGTTTCATGCGTGTTTAAGGACTCGAACGCCTATCGCAAGAATCTGCACAACAGGGAACGAGCGCACGCAAGCGGATACCACGTTTTGATTCTGGGCTTCTTCTTTTGTCTTTTTCTAACCGAGGAGACGTAACGCTGCCAGTACATCTTTTGTGAAATCCGTAATTTTCGGCTGCAAATAAGACTGACGATAGTGGCCTTTTGTTTATTTTTATCATAGTAGGGAAAGACTTTACAAGAACATCGCATGACAGAGAACAGATCGCTACAGGCTGCACGATGCGTGCTATTTACTGTAGGCTGGGAGCGCACGTGGCATGAGCGTTCACATGCGGCTTCCGCGTTCGTGGCAGAGTTGTCTGCGCAGGCGTTCGGCCACATAATCACGCCTAAACCTTCGCGGCAGTTTCAGACAGTACCACATTAGGTCTTCCAATGCCCATATCGCCCACGAGCCTTTCATTTCCTTCAGACCGTATTCCATTCAACCCAATGGGTCCGGCTTAAAAGTTGTCACGTTGTCCACGACCAGTGCGGCGAGCTGCCTCACGGCGCGGTAAGCAGGTACATGGAAAGGTCGAGTGCTATTGAGCTTTTTGAATCCTTATAAAAGAGTACTGGTTTTATAAGCAGTGTAGGCATTGTCCCACTTGTTTTTAAGGCGGAAGCCTTTAATGCCTCATCGTTGTAAGCAGAAGTTGTCGACAGAAAATATCACGCTTTTCAATTGGTTGAAACGGTCGTGACGTCCCAGCGCGCGAATTTCAAACGGGGCCAATTGTACTTTGGCTACTAACCATGCAACCAATTAAAGGGATTGTATAGTGATTCTTTAAGTTAGTGGGACTCACTTAACCAATTAGCCTAATTAACCTTCCTAGTCAGACCAGATAAATAAATAAAAACCGAGTAGGAAATTGGCCGTGCTCGGGAATCGAACCCCGGTCTCCGGAGTGCGAGACGAGCACGCTACCACTCCGCCATGCCAGATCGATGGCTTGGAATGAACAAAGGCGCGTCTAGTGAATACGGTGTCTTCGTTCACTCCCATCTTCCTCTCCTCCCGTTATGGCGAGGTTTAAGTGACCACCGAGATATGACACACTGATACATTTGCTTTCCTCAAAAACCAATTTACCGATGAGCAAGGCGTAGAACCTTTCCTCAAAAAGCGTTGCATTTGAAGGGCAACGCATTGCGCCGAACGGGTGGTGGCGTTCCATGGACCGCCTGACAGCGCTGCAACAGGCTCTGGCGTTCCACTTTAAAGGCGAAGCTAAAGCGTCATTAATTGGCAGTTAATTAATGCGCCAACACAATGTGAAGTGAATAATCGCGTAGCAGGATGCAGCACTCAGGCTTTCGCCTTTCACCACTTTAGCGGCTAAAGTTCCTCGTAATTTTTTTTTTATTTACTGATCGTGGTAGGAATCAGTCTAGCCCTAGTTGAATTTCTTTGAAATTTGCCTTTAACCGATTTCAAAGTTTAAAACTGCCATAAGCGATGCAAATCGCCTTATATATCAAAAGGTTCAAATAATAATACTGTATAAGTAGCGCAGATCGCGGCGCCACCGATCTAAAAATTTTCATTCAGGTAACATCAGAGACGCGGGCAGCAATTATAAGAAATAAGGAAAAAAATTGATTGATGAGAAGCATTCATTGTTATTTTGTTTCCTAACTTCAGTTACTTGGTGCCTCAATTTCAGTTTGCTTGATCACCTTGGATTTCTTGTAAGTGTGCTTTTTCGCTGTTTTGGCTGAAGAAGCATCTCAAAGGGTCCCACAGCATCTGGAAAAAATGCATTAAAGAGTTTAATGCATCACCAGGTACACTATCAAGGTGTAATGTGTCGTTCTACATAAATTTCTGTAAACGCGGAACACTTAAAATGAAAAAAGAATGCAGGCGCAGCATCAACTGAGTGGGGATCACGGCTGACCAGGACTCAGGTGAGGGACGTGTGATTGTGTGCATGAGAGCATGACATTAAGAAGGCACAGATATTTTATCCCAATATCTCAAGAAGGGAATGAAGAAGCCGAATATTGCATCTACTTTCGTTTAGGTATAGTTTTAGACCAAATATGAAAGACAACAACAAAAAAAATCAAGAGGATGAACTTGCCGGCGTGCTACTGCAAGTGAAGATTTATTTTTCTGATATTTTAATTTTCTAAAAATAGGCTATAACCTCGGTTTATAGCGGCTTCATCGGGGTGAGGGCAACAAACAAACTACGTGGAACAAGCCTCGTAGCGCAAGGAAACTGAGAAATTACGCCGAAGTGAAGTTGGAGTTATTGCAATGCGTACGAGGCAAAGATAAAGGCAGTGTTGTCCCATCACTCACAATTTCTTCGGCATTGATCAACCGCGATGTAAGTTTTAGACAAAATAATTAAAAAAGAATTCATTGCAGACAACAAGATAGCTGTTCCAGAAATAACAGAGAAATGAGAGAGACATAAAAAAAAATGTTTAATGCATAGAATAGTTGGGTGCGCCCTTATTCCAGGAGCGCATTGGCTTTTGCTGCCGCCCTTGCCCGGTTCACCAGCAAAGTCTGGTCTTCCGAATGTGAGCTGGACAGAGGCGCCCCAAAGTCCTCATTTGTGGGTTATTGATTCTTGGTATGGCTGTTTTTTTTCTGGCATACCTGTACAGTATATGGTATAAGTTAGCCACTCCACCGCAGAAGGCGCAATGCGGATCGTACGAATTTGGAAACATGCAGCTTAATTTGACGTGATTTATACAAATATGCTACAGTAATTTGGTTAGAACGACCGCTTGCTCTCTGCATAGATTTTTGTGCGGTTCGCAGCATACTTTCCCCGAAGCGAGGCCAACACTATACCACATAACATGTGAATGCGACAGAAACATATCGTTCCACAAACACGACACACCAAGTGCGGAGCAATGGGAGAGCCGGCTCACCAGCTGCGAGCTAGAGGCCCAAAGGGCACTCATAGCACACGCAAGCGAGGTGGCCAGACTCAGTGGAGCCCTGGACTAGGGGACCACCCAAGGCTAAGGAGGCAACCTCAAGACTTGAAGAGAAGACTTGGAGAAGACCTCCACCGCAGGCTAAATCATAGAAATCAATAAAGTTTGTACTCACTCACTCCCCGTTAGTCTGAAATGCTCGAGTAAATCATCACAGCTTAATAGCGGTTCTGAATAATTATGTTCTGGCGAATGTTCGGAGACCCGGGTTAAAAGCGCGCGGGCAGACGCGTGAGCGCCTTCGTTTTCAGCACCCGTAGAGTGTCCTGAGGCTGATTTAAAGTCTATGTTTTTAAGCTTTTCGTATGTGTTTAAAATTCCTTCGTCTAGTATAGCAACGACATGCAGCCTGGGAGTCCGTAAATACACACGAGACCTTCCCGGACACCACCAAATAATTAAGCGCTGCCTCCTCCGCTTGGGTGAGTCCCTCGCATCGAATTGATGTCCGATAAGCAAATGTCCCTTGCGCCTCCGTGCATGCTATTGTTGATATCCGTTGACCGGTCCTGCATGCGTCCACGTAAATTGCCTCTTTTATCCTGTCCCATGTTCTCCCGAGGGCGCATTCCCCATCCTTTCTTGTCTTGCGAAATTCGGCATGCACATTTTTCATAATGAGCTGTACCTCGATCTTGCTTCTAAACTGGTCTTCCAAGACCTCCGCGCTCTTCCTAGGCAAAATGCATGGGAGATCTTGTCGGTCCAGTACGTCCCTCTCACTCCTGATTCCTGGCAGTCGTATCATCTGCGATATCGGATGGCCTTCCATAATTTTGCCTACAGAATTGGGAATGCGCATGGCCCATGTGTTTTTCTAATCCTGTGCTGACCAATATGCCAAGTGCTCTTTCATATACTTTGCGTATTACGACGTTGAACTTGTTCTTATCACTTTTATATTTCATATATGGCGCTGTCTAACAGATCCTGCTAGCAATAAAAGCCTGTATGAACCTTATGGTTTCTTTTTTTATTTAATTCCATCCATTTTGTTTCATAGCCTAATAATCATTCTCGCCACTTGTTCAGTTGGTCCCTGCAATTTCCTAGTCACTCCCACGTTGCGGTCCTGGCCGTCCATTAACAGATCTAAGATTTTCTCAAGCTATACCTCCTGAATTTACGCTCCCCTCAACGATATTTTAACAGAATCAAAGGCTCCTTTTTTCTTAAATATTAGTCCACAGGTCACGATATAGGCTATTATGAGACGGAAATCTTGGCAACCGTAAGAAACGCTTCGGCAAGAGTGAATTTGGAGCCCCTAATCACACAAACGACGGCCAACGCGCTTGACAAGATTAAGCGCACACATGAACATATTGCCTTGAATCTTTGTAGTGTTTGTCTGTTCATTCTTCAATGCTGCCGGGATGGAAGAAGTGACCATATTTATCTCTATTGATCGCATGCTGGCGGAGCCATTTCACGTTGTTCCGGAATGATCTAGTCGCTTTGCGCGCTTTATCTCGAAAGTTCACTATCAGCTTTAAATTCAGCACGGCCGAGAACGGCGGGCATTCGGTTCAATGACCGCAGAGCACGCTTGTTGCTACGCAACCGCCGACTCATTCAGTTCTTCGCGGGCCCAAGACAGTCCGAATAACGAGTTTTGTTTAGAAGCCATTCCCGCTGTTTTCCTCTTAGCCGGACTGCAGTCACCACTACGTGACAACATATAAGGGAAAAGATTGCAAAGGAACTTGAAGCTTATGTAATCCTTTCCCTTTTTTCCGAGACAGTCGCATTTTGAATGCGTGCCCTGTATTGTACATGAAACGCCATTTTATTTATTTCGTCAGTGACCCATTTTCATGTTAATAATCATTCGCCATGACCAGATGGTGTTCCGTTGAACGTTAGTCTGTGAATGTTTTTTTTGGGAACTTATGAAGTTATCTTTGTGAGTGCGAAGCTTAAGAGCGGGACAGCGAATTCGAATACTCAGATCGAGAATCTGCAGAAAAGAAAACCACGTCTCTAGCGTGTCCGAAGGAATAATAGGGCGAGCCAGATTATTCTTCATGACAATGCCCCCCTTCACAGCAGCCTCAAAACAAAAGATGCGGTTGTCCTCCATAAATTCCTGATTTAGCACCGTCTAAGTTTAATCTTTTCAGTTCTCTAAGAGATGCACTTTGTGGATCCAAATTTTAGGGCAACGAGAGTCATTCGCTCCGAGAAGACATGGCTGCTCCAGAAGGAAAGTAGCTGGCACAAAGGCATGCTTGCCCTTGTTCACAGGTGGCGCAAAACGATGCAGTTTGACAGAGATTACACTGCAATGTACTGTGAATTCGGCAGACATGCGGCTGCATTGTTCAGGAATTTTATAAATATTTATTAATTAGTGATCGAGAAAAGAAATGAGGGGCATTATTCCTAGCACAGCTTTAGTAGAATTCAGGGAAAAGATCCAAACTGAGGTGGGACTTATTCTATGCATCAGAACAATGAAATCGTGCGAAGTTGCTTTCCTGTAGATCTAAACGAATAAAATTACGTTTCAAGTGATGTCACACAAAAATCAACAACCTAAATTTCTTAAAATAACTATGATTTACTTTGATTTATCACCAAAATTAGCGCCAACAACCAAACCCCCACCAACCAAGCAGGAGGTTTTCGAGCATCAGTCGACAATTTTGCGTACTCTTCAGTTAATGCTTTTGAAGCGTATGGAACAGCGAAATCAGCCTTTGCCATTAAAAATTTTAAGCACAAAATGAAGGAATCAAGGAAGTACTAGTTCAGCGCAATGCCTGCATACTTCCTGTTAACAATGCACACATGTTCTGGAAACAGTTCCGCGCTAACAACTCGGCGCGAAATGGCGTCGGACGAATGCATAGCAAAAGCTGTGTACTTCAACAATTTTTTTTTCAGGCAATGTTTATCAGAGATAATGGCATTATTCCGAAGAATGCAATCATCCGATACTCCACTGTCGGGCACCTAAATATAACACAGGGCGGTATGTATAATATTTTCTTCAACCTTGATGCGATAACTTCAGTGGGCCTAATTTTATACCGAAAGTGCTTTTAAGCGATACGCGGAATGCTGTACAAAATACCTCAGCCTAATATTCCGCAAGAGCTTTTAATTGTCAATCTCACAGGGTGGCTTTAACGTGGCAAAAATAATATCAAATAGTTTCGGTGGGAACTTTACCAGAGCATCAAACGTCAGGCCAGTTTAGCCAACTAGCACAACACGTAAGTGCTTTGAACTTATCGCAAAACATAACAGATTATCTGAAAAAAGAAAACTTTTCACCTGGTCAGCATGGATTTCGCCGCGGTTGGTCAACAATCGCGCATTTAACAGAAGTCGTTCAAGACTTTGCGCTCAGCATCGATCACTGCAGACGATCTGATATCATATTACAGTATATTTGTAAAGCGTTTTTTTTTGCCTATGTCATATGAAACAAATCCCACAGGTGCCAAGCATGATCCAAGATGGAGTATTTTTGAATTGTGGTAAAAACTTACTATCCAACCTTTCTGAATTAGTGAACTTTGAAAACATGACTTCTAAAATAATTTATTTTAGGTCAGGAGTTGTGCAACGCTCTGTACTTTGCTGTTATTGTTTTTTAATTTTCATTGAACGTATAACCACGCAAATTAACTGCAATATCAAGCTTTTTCGGCCACCGCGGTGGCTCAGTGGTTATGGTGCTCGGCTGCTGACCCGAAAGACGCGGGTACGATCCCGGCAGGCGGCGGTTGAATTTCTTTGGAGGAGAAATTCTAGAGGCCCGTGTTCTGTGCGATGTCAGTGCACGTTAAAGAAACCCAGGTGGTCGTAATTTCCGGAGCCCTCCACTACGGCTCTCATAGCCTTAGTCGCTTTGGGACGTTAAACCCCATAAACCAACCAACCAAGCTTTTTAGAGACATTCTTAAGACGTGCAACATTGGGAAAAAAAGAACGCCAGAGAATAGGCACAACTGTGCTCAAGGATGCGCAGTGATATCCAATGTTTTGAACGATGAAAGAACAGCAATAGTCGCCACGCTTTTTATTTTTATCGTCACAAACACGAGAAGTGACACACCCTAAAAAAACGGAAAACAAGAAATAAGAAAAGAAAAAAACGAGAGGAACGTGAGGGTAGGGTAGATGAAAACGCCTTACAGAGCGAAATTCCAAAAACGTAGAACAACAAAGTTATAAGAATCCAATAGTCAACCCAGCCAAAGAAAGTGTGACAAAGATAAAAACAATAATTGCAAGTAAAACACAGTAGCGTCGAGGGAGAGAAGGCAAGTTTCCACATAATCGAAGAAGTGATCAAAAGCAAACAATCACGGCAAAAAGAAATAGCAGTAAGATTAAAGGCTACAAAACTTGAGACGCACGGAGATATAAAAAAACTGCGAAAACTGGCGCCAGCAAGAACGAACAAACAACCCAGCTTGAAATTAAGACATGATGCCTACAAAATACTGCGCAAAAGACTGAATGGAAACACGAGTGAGATGAAAACCAAATTAAAACTATTAATTCCATAAAAAATGGCGGCAAAAAACGAGCACAAGGAAAACCTTAGGCACTCGAAAGTCATATCGAGTCCGAGAGAAACGAGATCTTTTTTTTTTTTTTCAAAATGCGCCACGGATAGGGTGTATGTATGCGCATTGATCTTCTAGCTTGCTTAGGGTGCCCGCTTCAATTTATTTATAGGTCAGTTAATTTTAGAGCTTTTCCAGAATTTGTTTCATCGAAGTTCGGAGCGAGCGACCACAAGGACTGCAGTCTCGACAATGAATGGCCAAGTTTCCAGAATATTGCAGACATTTTATAAATTCAACGGCCAATCTGGCCTGTATATTTCTTTATGCATAATAAGCGAATGGAATATACAGTGTCCACGAAGCATGTCACAAAAGTATCCTGATGCTAGTTGTGCATTCTTGAAGTACTTCACGAGACCCAGTCGCCTGGTTGCAAAGTTAAAAAGGAGATGAGGGACCGGAAAAATTATGTCTACTCTTGCTGTTTGGCCTAATTTTTTAAGATTATGGGAAACCTTGTGAATACAAGGTATAATGGCCAGATTCGTGTTTCTAACCCTTAAATCCGCCGAGGTGATGTTGTTGCCAAGTGTGCCATGTACTTTTATTTTGTCGCAGAGAAGACCAGTCAAGCCCTGAACCCAAAATTACTGAATTATTTTTCTTTGCCGTGTATATTGGCTTTACTGCAATACTTCGAATAGGTTACATCTCGCCCTGACGTTTTCTAAGGTTTTGTTTTCAGCTTGTACTCACTTCATTTTTGTCACTGTTTTTCGCTTCGTTGATCGTGGGCTTCCCACCTCGTCATTTTATCTATGTTATCGGAATTTTGAACTATCGAGCTTTTCCATCTCTTCCCTTTCTATTCACTTCCTTTTGTTTTTTTTTTTTAATTTTCGCATTCTGTTTTTTCGGGCGAATCAGTTCTCGTGATTGTGCCGATAAGATACAAATGGCAGCGTCTCCACCGGTTCCTGCGTCGTTCAAACCTTTGGGTAGTTCTACTCATGCTCATCTATTGCCAGTTTTTGCTTGTCAACTTTCACTCAGTATATGAACGATGCCGCTCGGCGCTTCTGAAATAAACTTGCTAGTTCATAGCAGTGGTGTCTATTCTCTGTCGTAGTTCGTCTCCAGCGCTGCATGTCTTAAAAATGTCTCCAAAACAACTCGCCCAGCAGTATAATTTGCACACGGCAACGTCATGGGCTAAGAAATAAAAACCACGACGACCACTGTGCGCTTAGCAAGTAACTTGATACTGAAGTGGAATGGTGCGATAGATGGCAAATAGCAGTTTATTCGAAAAAATCTCTATGCATGCCCGTAACGCGGAAAAAACAGTCTTCATCATTCCCTTTTATTATTCAGGGGACTTTTCCTTGGGAAGATGCATCCGGCTTGCACCAGCATCAACTAAGCTCCTTGCATAAAAACATAAGACAGATAATAGAATACGCTGTCTCTGTCTGGGTTTCTCTAACAGTGACTACCATTGCCAAAGCACGAAAGATAAAAAGAAAAGCGCATCAATTCGTTCAAAACAAGTACCGTATTTCCCGGTGTATAAGACGCGGCTTTTTTTCAAAAATCTCGGATGTGCGTCCTCTACAAGGACGGGTCTTATACACGAATTTTCCTTTTTTTTTTGCTAGTTCAGACATTACTCAGGTTTATGTTGAAGCTTTTTCACCGAAAAAATTTCACTACCAATAACGCGGTTTTAACACGGTTAATACTTCAATGCCGGGACCACCGTGCGCTACATTTTTAGGTGAACTTTATCATGAAACGGTGGGGATGATGATATCCGGGATCACAAACATATGGCCGTTTCAGAGGCCCCAAGCAAAAGTAATGTAAAATGCCAAAAGGTGGCGACAATCGCGCTTCTCGCCAATGTGAAGACAACCAAGCCGGCTTTCTTTTTTAGTCATCCTTTGCAACTTTCCTCTTTGTCCGCAGTACGCGCGTAGTGCGAAGAAAATGTTTCAACCGCGTTGTCTCCAGAAATGGGCGAACTTTTTCATAGCGCATCCGAAGAAGATTTTGAAAGTTTTCAGTAAAAATAAGTTGTTGTTATGGACATAATGAGAGTTCTTTCGTTTTTCTTTCTTTTTTGCTAAAACGTGGGCGAGTATGGCGCGAGTGTTGCCGTTTTCAATCACTTAGCATTGCTTAAGAACTTCTCATAGGTACGGTGCATTTCGCGAAACTCGCGCACGCGTTATTAATTAAGCCTTACTAGCGTAACTGGGTAAATTGCGGTACGTCTTATATATAAACTTTTTTCTATGACCACCTGCATATATGGCGGGTGGGTCTCAAACAAGGGTACGTCTGATACACCGGAAAATACGTTATGCACACTGACTCCCCAAGTAGCCTTGTAGTTATATCAGGCATCGTGACTCTCTCCACTAGACCTAAGAGCTCTACGATAGGGCTGCACAAACTGTTACACAACACTTAAAATGTAAATTTGTCCACATATATATATATATATATATATATATATATATATATATATATATATATATATATATATATATATATATATATATATATATATATATATATATATATATATATATATATACACAGTCTAGCCCGGTTATAACGAAGTCGGCGGGAATCGGAAATCACTTCGCTATATCCGCTATTTCGTAATATGCGGAGTACTAAAAAAAATGCAAACATCGGCATACCGATTTATTGCCGCTGAAAGAAGTCGTCCAGCGTCCCCTGAACACGTTTCGCGAGTGCGGCCTTCAGGATTGCGGCTTCTATACCATCCAACTACGATCCGCGACAACGATGAAAATGAGCCACGCTTCCAACATGCACAATGCTGCCGCGCTTTCTCCCTGCCTTGCGCACCGCGGCACCGACATAAAACAAAGCGCGCGCAGCCACACCTCCTGCAGACTGCAGTACAGCCGTGGCGCCGACTGCCTCGGAGAAACAGAGAACCGCGATTGGCCAAGACGGCCGCTCTCTGGGACGTCATCGAAAAAAAAAATCGTCTCTGTTCTTTTTTACATTTTTCCCCTGCGCGGCGTGCTCTACCGCTCTACGACGTGACGCCGTTCAAGGACGGCGCAACACGAGAGCGGCGTGCCATGCGATGCAGTGAAGCAACCTTTCGCTCCGCAGGAGAGCAGAGGACGCCACGAAAGGACGCCGTCAGCCGAATTTTGCTCTTATTTTCGCGGAAAAAATCGACTCAAGGACGCAAAAATGTGTTCATTGGCAGATTATTTTTCTGTTGGTATTAAATCTCTTCGTTATATCCGCTGACGCGCTCTTATTTACTTCGTTAAAACCGGACCCAAAATGTATTGAAAATGCAAAAATGGGAATGGGAAATTGAAATCCCTTCGTTATAACCGCTATTTCGCTATAAGCGGCGCGGCTGTATATATATATATATATATATATATATATATATATATATATATATATATATATATATATATATATATATATACGAGGTCTGTTAGAAAAGTATCTGACCTTTGGCCGTTGAAAAAAAACTTGCACAACTGGAGCGTTGCAAACCTAGTCATCTTTAAAGTAGTCTACTTGGGACTCCACACACTTCTCCCAGCGGTGCTGCCATTATGGGAAGTATTCTGAAAAGGCCCTTTCGGAATGGAGTTTAGCTCAGCTGTCGTTGCAGCCATAATGTTCTTCCTTGTCTGAAATCGCGCTCCTTTCAATGGCCTTTTGATTTTTGGGAACCAGCCAGAAATCGCAGGGGCCATATCAGGACAGTAAGGAGTCTGTTGAACTACAGGAGTCTGGTTTTTCACCAAAAAATCTGATTCGAGTGCGAGGAATGTGCAGGAGCATTGGCGCGATGGGTGCGCCAATTTCCTGTTGATCTCAGCTCTGGGTTCTTGCGCCACACAGCATCACGTAGGCAACGGAGGACATCCCTGGAGTACTCTTTGGTCATTGTTTGACCCTGTAGAGTGCGTACTCGTGGTCTGCCACACAGAGGGTGTCAAAGAAAGCAGTCACCCTATTGGAAAAAAAGACAAGGATGGAAATATTGGAATACAACACTGGAAACCTTGGTGGATTATGGTAATTGGAAATACGTTGGAATGACTGGGCACGTTGGAATGACTGGGCACGTTGGAATGATTGTGTATGTTGGAATGATTGGGAGATGTTGGGGCAGGGGCCATTCCGCAATGTTAGGTCTGTCCCAATGAGACAGAAAATTTCAAAATAGATGAAGCTCCTACAGCCAGTTTTATTTTGTGTTCATGTTCCTCTTGCTCTTCTTTAGCCACTTGTCAATGCAGCTGGGCCCCATGAAACAGCCTTGTTGATGTACCACCGGTGCATGAGGGCTTGGGAAAACTGGGCGATGCACTCTGCAGAAAAGATTGAAATGAAAGAATTAGGATCCACAAGTTTTTATTGCCAGTATTAGAGTGCTAAAAAGTAAACTCCGTATTGTGGCCAGAGGAATAAAGTGAACCTAAATCAAGAACCACTGAAGCTGTTCGCACTCAAAAAGAAAAATAATTTGAGGTTCTTATTCAATATATCATGTGCTCGTCATTAAGTACCATCATCAGCAGCATAACTAGCACCACTGCAAGACAAAGGCCTCTCCTATATCCCTAAACATAAGCCTGATGTGTGTCATAATGAGCAAAATAAAAAAGCCATCGTTTTTTGTCCTCTGAAGGCTTTTAGTGGGGTATTAATAAGAGGGACAATATAAAGGTAACATCAGAAGGGTGACTGCAGTAGCGCAGCTGAGATGTCGCAGACGATACACTAAGAAAAGAGGCATACAATCCATTGATACATCAGTTGCAAAAAATAAAAACAGCAGCAAACAAAAGGTAAAACAAACCAGTGTCAATGCTCCAAGCGATATCACTTATTTCCTGAATTTTGAGGGACCACATGCAAACAGGGGAAAAAGGTGATGTCTGGTGGTCAAATGAGATGACTGATTACACATATGCTGTACCAAGTGTCGCTGTTGGATTAAAGGGAGTTGGTGCCGTAGCTTCAAACAGATTGGTGTAAAATTGAAAGAGCTAGGGAATACTTCAGTTTGGAATCAATAAAATTTTTATGCATAAACTGCGCTGCACGGCAAGAGCACACAGATCATGACATCTCCTGATAAACCCGAGTGCCCTTGTGGTGCCAGCAGCATGTATCGTGACATGCTCCAAGTATGTGGGGCTGCATCTGGTTAAGGTTTCTCCATACCATTAACCCTAGAGGTGGGAAAGAAGGTCAATACGTTGTGACAAAACAATGCAGACAAGACAAGGACAACGAAGGAATAAATACGATGGCATGAGTGCTGACTATCGCCAATGTGTATTGGAAACCACGTCAAAATATATACACTGTGGCCTAAAAAAACAACGAACAAAGGGCACCTTGTGTCAACCACATTGCATGAGTTGAAAACAAAACAAAAACTGACAAAGAAGCATTTAAGAGCATGAACTCTTCCTTAGAAAGTGATAAAGAAGGTGTGCTAACACAGTGATTGCGGTTTTTTTTTTAATTTCAGCGGCCTCGATTATCTCACGCACCAACTTTTCTGTGTCTGTCAGGAAAAATGCAGAACATGAATTCCGGTTCACAGCGTTTAGGATCTGGCAAACAATTGCAATTGCGACAGTGAATCATCAAAGTTCTCCCGCAAGCTTTGTTCACATCGTCGTGGTGGTCTTTTAAACCTCTCAGTGACACACTTGCCTGTATTCCCAAAGTAAACATAGCCGCATTTCAAGGCGTTCGAACACACTATGTCTTCTGTGCAGTGCGCGAAGAGACTCTGATGGATAATCTCAGTTGACTACAGGTCCTGAAACTTCATAGGTTTAGAAAAACAATATCAGCGCCAACTCGACTGCCTATTTAACCGGTGCGACCAATTGTGGATGTAGGGAACAGCTACGTACAAACTTCTTTTTGGGAGTTACAGTCTCGACGGGGGCACAAAAGGAATGTTTCAACTTCTGCTTAAAGCAATCGGCTAAAGACACTGACAAAGGTTCTGAATATCCAGTAAAGGACAAACGGCATATGAGCTGGGCAAAACTGGATGTCATGGCAATCAAACAGGATTTCATTAAGGAATTTTTGAAGCAAAGGTTAGTGACACCTGTTGACCAGCTTAGACAGAACCGAAGAAAATGGTAAAAGTAGCTTGTTTTCCCTTGGCTCGTAAGCCCAACAAGTGTAGCCACCCAAGATTGAGATCCAATAAATGTAATGACATATCCTCTATAATTTCAGTGGTGATTCAAAGTGGACTGAGGCTTTGACTGAACTCCTCTCTCACCTTAGACAATGCTTCGTCAGGATTGGAGATCCTGCAATAAGCCACGTAACAGCGGCGCTAATACAGTTTTTTTTGCAAAAACAAGCTATTCTGAAATGTAATAAAGGTGGACTGAAGGTATGAGCTTAAAAGTGCGACAAAATTATTCACCAAAACGCCCGAGACGTTTGGAATGCCACTGCTCCATTTAGGTTAATGAATTCTTCAACACATTATTGATCCTGATTGAGGGATGGCGTAATATAAATCCTTGATGTCAACATAGCACCCCATGAAACTGGTGCGAGAGTTATTGTGTAGAAACTGCGTTACTTTCTCTGCAGATCTTACACGAGAGGAGGCATCAATGCTCAGCAGCTTAATTTTATGTCGCAAAGAGAAGGCGATTTGTTTCTGACAGGTTCCATTCTCTTAAACTACAACCCTCAAGGAGCAGTCACCTTTATGGGTCTTAGCGGTAAAGAAGATAGCTGGACAATTTTTCTTACTGAAGTTGATGGCATTAGCCTGATGGTTAAACTCTAGATTGTTAATGTTTCTTGGCACTGGACTTTGCTTTTAACAAATCAGATAGTAAGTGGCACTCAAATTCAGAATACACTGCATCTGTGGCCTTGGACTGAAAGGCGCCTTTCGATACGACCACAAAACCACCGTTTATCAGCAGTTGAAAGCAAGAGGGCCCACCCTCTTATATACGACACAGTTCGGCCTGTGGGCAAGTTCCTAAAGAGGGTTCAAACCGTGACACTGCATCAAAACACCCCGAAACACACCTGTCACACTCAGGTCTGGGCGTGGAAAAGGCAACTCGTCAAACCATGGCAAGCATCTCCACAATAGTTCTCTTCGGAGGAATGGAAAATGTTGGTCCATAAGCACTTCAAGGACCAGACGAGGCAGCGACTCAAAGCTGAAGGTATGGACCTTGTTGTCAAACTCTTGTGCCTGAAAACAAGCCAGGGAGTGGCTGGTTGATGGTGTCACGCACCGTTGACCACGGGAAAGCCATCTGGAATGCCACTTTGCAGCCACTTTGCGCTCACTAGCCCGGAGCAGAGAAGCCAAGGCACGAGTGTCTGAAAACAAGGTCCACAATGTCGACGCTAAGTTGCTGCCTCGTCTGCTGCTTGAAGCATATAGGGCTAAAATTTGCCATTGTTCCTTCGAAGAGGACTATTCTGGAGCTGTTTGCCATACTTCGACGTCTTGCCTTCCTGTGCCTGGACCTGAGCGTGACAGGTGTGTTTCAGGGGGCGTTGGTTGATGGGGTGTCGTGGTTTGAACCATGCCAGGAACTTGCCCGCAGGCTGAACTGTAACGGGTTTAAGACGGTGGGCCTTATCGCATTCAACTGCTGACAAAGAAGGTGGTTTTGTGGTCATGTCTAAAGGTGTCTTTCTGTCCAAGGCAACGGAGGCAGTTAATTCTGAGTTCAAGTGTCACACAGCAGCTGATTAGTTAATAGCAATGTCCAGAGCCAAGAAACTATGTAATAATCTAAAGTTGAACCATCTGGCTAATGTATGAACTTCAGCAAGAAACTAGCAGAGGTGCCAATGAGAGGTCAAAAGACTACCGTTACGATGCGAACAAAGCTAGCAGGGGGAATCTGATGTTTCACTGTCGCGACTGCGATCGTTTGCCACATCCTGATTGCTGTGAGGCGTAATTCACGTGCTGCATTGTGCTTGACAGACAGACACAGAAAAGTTTGTGCATGAGATGATCGAGGCCACTGAAATTGTAGAAAAAACGCAATCAATGTGTTAACACACCTTCTTTATCGCTCCCTAAGAAAGAGTTCATGCTCTTAAATGCTTCATATTCAACTTTCGTTTTGTTTTTGACACATCCAAAGTGAATGTGACAAGGCGCCCTTTCTTCATTCTTTTTTTAGGCCACAATGTATATATTTTGATGGGCTTTCCAATAAACCTTCTTGAAAGTCAGCACTCGTACCGTCGCATTCCTTCCTCATCTTTCTTTTCTTTGCGCTGTTTTGACATGATGAATTACAAACAAGCCCATTCATCCGTCTTGCAAAAGTCAATACAGTCAGAGTAGCTGAGATAGTTGGGGCATCCTTCTGAATAATGCAGTCATAAAGACAAGGTTTGGACATAAAGACAAAGACTGTTATTGAATGCTAATATTAATGTACTTTAGTAATGTGCTTGGTTTGGTTTATGGGGGTTTAACATCCCAAAGTGACTCAGGATGAGGGACGCCTTATGATTTTGCATATTGATATGCTGGGCTTCATAAGACAAGAAGTACAATAGTTTTTTAAGGCCAGCCGTAGAACAGGAAGCATTGAATCTACACTAATATCAAAGAATGAACGCTCAAGCATGAGTGTAGCTAAAAGGTTATAATGACAAACATGAAAAGCTTTGGAGAAATTCAAGTCGATGACACTTGCCTAAAATAAAGAATCTAAATTTGGGTGAAAATCTGTAGTGAATTCAAAAAGTTGGATTGCACATGAGTAAAGAGAATGGGAGCCGTGATGACTGGTTTAGAAATATTAGTTTGAATTATGGTGGCAAGTAATATGCGGACTCATTTCGTGCTCTAACAGTTCATGCAAAATGCACATCAATAAAATAGGAGAACAGTTTGGGGATCAGAACGGTTTCCAGCCCTAATTATTGACAGGTGAACTTCAGGTTGTCAGGGATATAACCAAGAGGTTTGGATTGGCTAACAATTATTGGTAAAATCTGTCTTCAGAAATCCTCAGTAGTCTAAAGTATGTCAGAAGGCTTCTCACACAGCCGTCAGGTACTCGAAAGCTTGTGCTTATCAATGACTTTCGAGACATGATGAGAAGCAATGGTTAATGCAGTGAAATGGGTAACAAATAACTGATTTTTCTCAAGAAAGTGCCCATGGAATATGCTGTCAAATTCCCAAGGATCCTTCAATTAAGCCCAAAATGACAGTTTATGGGTAGCCACTTTGTTTTAACCATCACATACAAAAAAAGAGACACCAGAAGCCCTCCTTATTCACTGAAAACAAGGGAGAATTATGAGACATTATTCCGGCACACAAAATCACACGGATGAAGAGAGTAGACTCCATGGACACCATATTTCAACTGAGGTTTATTCCACAACACAGGCTTTTTATGTGCAAAGGGGTACTAGTGATCCCTGGGGCTGAAAAGTATTTGCGCCACCAGATAACAATTATTCAGGACGGCAAAAACCAAAACACAAAAACATAGGGGCAAAGGTATCTTGCCACTCACATTCAACACATCGGCACGCCTATGCATCACCTACCTGGCTGACCTAACAAACATATTTGCCTCCAGATAATCTATTTCTTTTTCTGGAGCGCTGCAGAAGGGCTGCTGACGTAATTCTCTTTTTCAGCAGAGATACAAAAGGCTTAAAAAATTTCCCAGCCTTTTCAAGTGCTAAACTTGCACAAGGCATGTGTTTCTTTCAAAAACGCCTTGCATGCTCGCTTGTGAGAGCAAAGGCGAATGTGCTCAGCTAAATGACCTCTGCCACTTAATGAATCAGCTGTCCTGCGATGTTCAAGCAAGCGTTCATTGATGCAAGCCTCGTCTGTCTAATGTAATGTTTGCCACAGGCAAGGAGGATGCTGTACACCATGTCAACCTCATGTTTAACGAGGGGTTTGGTGTGCTTAGTTTTGTAGGCAGGCTTTTTCGTAACGTCATTTATCAGGTGGCACATGCATCCCAGCTTTCCCAAGCTGAAAATACGACATGCACATCGTGTTTGTCACTGGCCTTCTTGAGGCGGTGTGACACCTGATGGCAATAGGGCATAATGACAGGTCACTGTTGAGGATGTGCGTTGTCTTCCGGCTTGCGCTGCCCCGCACACTTCATCTCTCGAATCTGGCTTTCTACCACTAAAGCTACAATTTCTCCTGTGAAAACTGCCTGCTCCAGTCTCCTTACTTGCGCATTGATGCTGTCACAGAGTCGTGACAGCGTCAATGCCGAAGTAAGGCGACTGGAGCAGGCAGGCAGAAAAAGAAATATATTATCTCAACGCAAATGTGTGTTGGGTCAGCCAGGTAGGCAATGTTTAGTCACGCCAATGCATTCAACTTGAGTGACAAGCTAACCTTACGCCTACGTTTTTGTTTTTGCAACCTTGAATAATTGTTACCTGGTCGAGGAAACACTTTTCAGCCACAGGGGTCACTAGTACCACTTTGCATGTAAAAAGCTCATGTTGTGGAATCAACTTCAGTTCAAGTCTGGGGTCCAAGGAGTCTACTCTCTTCGTTCATGTGTTTTTGTACACTGGAATGATGTCCCATAATTCTACCCAGAACCAATTACCTCAGCTCTCCATGCTTAGCAAAAACAAGGCAGCAGTAATGAAACCAGTTCTCATGCGTGCACTTTTTCTTTTACATCTGTGACCTGCGATGAGTGGCATAAAAACACATATTTAAGTTAACACACATCCATCATAATGTTAATATTCGTAGTCAGATAGTATCACATAATGCAGCCAAAAACATGCAGACATTTCGCACTTCATGCATAGAATGCAACGGTTAAAAGACGAGCAATATTGAATGTAAAACATCAAATGGCCTGCAAACGGCCCATTCTGACAGCCAACTAATATTACTCACATAAACATGTAAACATATCAGGCCAGAGCTATCCAAACTGCTCCAAGCAGTAGCATTAAGGAAAAGAGCAATGAAAGTAAGAGAACATTTCATGGCAACCACAAAAACAAAGCACAATGCAGTAACAACTTACAACACAGCTTTTGACTTCATCTGGTGGCCACAAAATCCATGCCACTGACTCGGACTGGAAGACAGATGTGCCACCTGCGGATACCAATTTCCCATTATCACTATGACAGGAGTACAAAAACAAGCATGCGAACTCGGTCCAACAGTGAATATCACGTGAATGTAAAAAGATCAGGAAAAATATACTAGCCCTAGTATACGCCTCAATACAAAGGAAAACTACCCTGTTTAAAATGCATCAGTTCCCCTAGCACTAGTAAAGGAATCTTGCTATGAGCAAAAAAAATCTGCGCTCGATAGCGTAGATAAACATCGTAATAACTGAGACAATTATTGCGTCACTTCTTTTCCTCAGATACCAATTTTCAAACAGCAGAGTGATCGAAATGCAAGATCCTATACTCTGGGTAGCCAGATACGCTATCGGCATCATAAAAAAAAATATGTTCACATACTGATTTAAAAATTAGATCCTGATGGCCGGAAATTAACTTTCGATGGTAACTGCAACCTGAGACAGTGCTTTCTTTATAGTGGGGCTTGAATTCAGATGCGGAA